>NC_035440.2:30746259-32241604 GCF_002127325.2 Helianthus annuus | reverse complement strand
TTTCTAAATATCATTTAGAGGACGCTCGATATAACTAATAGCAATGATCCTGGTTTATCACGCGCTTCGTGATAAAAGCCTGCATGTGGAAATTTAGGATGTGACGAATGCACTATTGCACATGAGTAATATATGATGCGTGATACAAAAATGCCCATGCGGACAGTAAGGACTTTTCCTTGCGGTTCTCGGCTTGTTTTTTCTATGTATTACACATATGTAATACAAAATTAAAATTGAGTTTTCTAATGATCCCCTATCTATATATATTATAATTTTCAGAATTAAATATCTATATAATATATTTTTTAAAACTTGATAAAACCTATAAGTTAAAATTGCTAACTTGAATTATCAAGTTTTAAATTCTCTAAGGTTTTAAATGACAAAATCCAACGCTATTGATTTAAATCCCGAATTTCACGAATGTTACAATAAATCACAAGATTACGATTATACGTTTTGATGTTCCAAAAAATTAGTATTATAATTTTTTTAATATATTTCGAAAACTATTAGACTCGATACAAAATTCAACTTAGGCTCTAATATATATGTTGAGTTGCCCCTACTTCCGTGAACAACATAACATCTTTTGTCGATTATCCAATATCAATTACTCTAGATGTATATTGTAGGTGTGAGAGTGAGATCCGTTCACAAGATATAGAATAAAAAAATAAAACAAAATACGATTACCCAACTTCACATTTTCTTCCCATTCCTAATATCTGTCACTTGAAACAATTGGTGTATGACAAGTGACAAGACATCACTACGAAAACCATAAACCACCAATAATTGTTGAAGCCTTGACTCTAAGAGCAAACAATTGTTGTGTTTTCATGTGACAGTAGTAGTGGCCGACTTCGAACATTGTTGATTCAATAATTGTGAAAGATGCGGGTACGGGATCGAAGATGCAAACCATTGCTTCATCATTTGTCTCTTAGCTAGAGGAGTGTGGAACTTCATTGCGTGGATCCGGGTACTTGATCTTTAATTCATAGCATATGCAACGCTCATTCAAAGTTTCATCTGTCTTGAAATCGAAAATTTTGAATTTTGAATTAAGAACTCAAAGATGGGCATATTAATGGTTTCTCAAATTAAAAAAAGAAAAAAAAAATCATCCTAGGCACATGTCATAAATACGAAATGTATAGTAAGCTCTCATCCAAAAGTATTTACTTCATAATTGCACAATCGAAACTAATTTCCACTACCAATTCAAATAGTAGCGGAACATAGTGGAAAACAACTAGTCATTTGACTTTGGAAGTCAAATTTCATACACTTTGATCTAAGATTGGCCATAAAATATACGGGCATGGCTAATCTGAAATGAACAGTTGCGGGTAAAAACATTTCTCTTAAAATAAGACAAGATTCATACACTCTGAAATAGAGAGTAGGGTCTTTTGGCATAATGTCATGTATAAATTTAAATTAATAACTATTTAAAGTTCAGAGAAAACCCTTAATGTCATGTTTAAATTTAAAGTAATAACTTTGTAAAGTTCAGAGAAAACCCTTGTGTATAAATACCACTATAAAATCATATCAAACAAAACATAACCTTATAACTAACATGTCTATTGAATGGTTTAAGAGGGTATATGTATATACCAAGCCTTTTATCCTCATGATTCTTTTGCAGGCTTCTTATGCTGTATACGGTTTAGTTGTCAAGTCTGCACTAAACAAAGGGTTGAATCATTACAGTTTTTCTGTTTACAGAAACGCATATGCAGCTCTCTTCTTAGGTCCTTTTGCTTTCTTCCTCGAGAGGTCTGTTACTTCGTGTGATATACATATATTTTGTACTTTCTTTTTATCAATTGTTTGATCTTTGTTCTTTTTGGAGCAAACAGGAATGTTAGGCCAAAGATGACAACCTCCATCTTCCTGAAGATTATGTTGCTGGGATTACTAGGGTATGTTTTTGGTATTTTATATCATTGTTTCAAATAATGGCAGAGAAAAATTAAACATTTAACAATGAAATAATTAAGAATTAGTGTTTTTTTGGAATTTTAATTTACGCAACTTGTGCCAGTTCACATTGTTGTAACCTGTATATGATCACTAGTTCGTAACTAATCTGGATGTAGCATTCTCTAATTATAATGGTATATTTTAAAATTCAGGCCTGTGATAGACCAGAACTTGTTCTTTGCTGGATTGGACCTTACAACAACGACTTTTGCGATGGCTATGCGCAACATCGTTCCGGCCATTACTTTTGTTATGGCTTGGATCTTTAGGTATTCCTGGTCTTAATCAAGCTAATTGTTGTTTTATAGATAACTTTCGCATGCCTATGCGAAGCATTGTTCCAGCCATTACGTTTGTTATGCCTTCGGATAATCCTCGAAAGACTTTGGGCCCAAGGCGTGTAAACAAATCGGGCTCTTATATTCCAACTGGGTTTAAATTTCTGTTGGGCTTGATTGTTTAACTAGTTAAGTAGTTGAGCCTATTTTTATTTGGGTTTGGATATATATAGGGTAAAAGAACCACCGAAAAACCTAAACCCCACCCACACACACCCCAAAAACCTACCCCTCCCCCTCCCCCCCCCCCCCCCCCCCACAAAAAAAAAAAAACTAACCCCATCCTCACCTCCCAAAAGCCAACACCTATAAGCTAAATACTAAAAACTAAACTATAAAGGTAAACTCCACAAGTAAATGCTAACACAGTTTTTTTTTTTTTTTTTTTTTTTTTTTTTTTTTTTTTTTTTTTTTTGTGCATGTAGTACTATTGTTCAATTTTTTTAGTGACGAAATTTGGCAATTTTAAAAAAATGTGTTTTTAATTTTTTTTAGATATTTTTGATTGTGTTTACAGTGGTTCTCGCAATAAAGGATGGTTCTAACGGATCCTTATCCTACACACACACATAGTAAAGATCAAATACAAATGGGGGGCTGTTTGGTAGCCTCTTAATGACCATTCAGATGCTACCTCTTAATGGTTTAAAACCTCTGAATGAATAAGAGGTAACCTCAAGTCTGAATGGTTAAGAGGTAACCTCTGAATGGTAAATCATCACATGTCACATTTTTCTACCTTCTCATTGGTAAAATTCTTAATGGTTCCATTAAGAGGTAGCCTCTTAATGACCATTCAGAGGCTACCAAACAACCCCTGGGTCTTTACATACAAAATACAAAATGGCCTTAACCTGAGAAGTGAAGAAGGTTTATTTTTTTTGAACTTTTTTACTATCTACTTAATTATGATGTTTAATTGCATAATAAAAAAATTATGGGTTTACTCTAGCAATGTAATTATGTACTGTAATTTTTATAGAGTAATTATAATTACTCTACCAGAGTAAAATCATATTTTTTTACATTCTAGGACTAAAATATGTCATTAATAAGATAGGACTAAAATCTCTCCACTTCTTACATTAAGTCAATGTGTACGTTAACACTTATTTATACAATAATTTAACCCTATATCTGTATCTAAGATGTCTATATATTTAAACACATTTAATACAATAAAACCCAAATAAAAAACGAACCAACTAGTAGATTTAATTCACTTGTTAAAAATTAACTCTTTCAAAAAAAAAAAAATTCGTGCTTTTACGTATTTATACGTAGAAGGCTTTTTAATAAAAAAAATTCAAAAACAAAACAATGATAAAAAAATGTATAAAACAGTTAAAAAGGTAAAAAGGATTATAAAAATGATTTTTTATAATACTTTTTTTCAATTTTAAACACGTATTGAAAAGTTGATTTTTTTAGGATTTTTGGTAAAAAAACTATTTTGAAAAAACCTTTTATAAGGTTGAGTTCTCTAAGTTTTCATAACTCGTATGAGTTTTTGTTTTACCCTAACCCTATATATATAGTGAAAGTGTAATGTACAATGTGACTTATCATACAAGCGTACGCTATGTGAATTCCGCACGTTATAACCCCATAACGAAACCCCGCATGTTGTAAAATCTCAAAGTCCGCATGTTTAAAAAAACGCATGTTGAAAAAAAAATTCACATGTAAAAAAAATCCGCATGTTACGAACAAAATTCTGCATGTTGTAACTGCATCTCGTACGCATCGTACGTTAAGAAAAAAATTGTACAACCAACCCCTATATATATATATATATATATATATATATATATATATATAAGCTTTCTAAATAAATTTATAAAAATCTTGGGAGGCAGTCGAAAAACTATATTGTATTACATATAAAAATATAAAAACGTACAAGGTCAGTTCACCCCACTTATGCAAACAATACATATGATTTGACTCTATGAATGGGGATTGGACGATAGAAAATGTGTACAAATCCATGATAAAAGCTTATCTATCATGTTGACAGAGCATTTTGTGTCTGTAGCTTGTCTTTATATTTAACGTATTTTGTACCTCGATCAATGAATTTGTATTTGTTATGTTTACTAGTTTGTAAGTTGTTCTAGTAGTTATATCCTCCTATCATAATTTGACAACAATCTGTTTGTTTTGGTATGATACACATCGACAGGTCATTTATAGATATCGATATAGTGTATGGATATGATGGTGTATCGATATGATGTATCAATATGGCGGTGTATCGATATGGTGTATCGATAGGAACAGTTATGTTTCAATGTTATGTAACCTGTCGATGTTATGTCTAGTGTCGATGTAAACTGTTGGCCCAACACTTGTCACCCTATTTCACCAGAGAGCACACTCAGAGAGTAGAAGAGCGTTTTGATGATTTATGTAATGTTACTTTGCTAAAATCAATACAGTGAAGCTTTAAAGTGATATCTTCGTGTTCTTAATTGTGTTCTTTCTTGGTTTGTATACAAACTTGGATTCTACACTTGTTTGTGTATCAAACAACAGGGAATAGGTTTTTCTTAGATCCATTCTAGGGACCTACACATGTTCATCTCGGGCTTTAAGTATTTCAGTCGCATATAACTTGAGAGTTAATGGCCTATGAATCTATTGTCATTAGGTTTTTATCTTTACTATAGTGATGTAGGTTTAAGTCATGAAATGTGAGCAATGGGTGAATTTTAGCAGTAGATTTTAGAGAGGTGTGTGTTCGCCGTTAAAAAAAGAATATATATATATCCTAAGAACAACATAAAAATTTTTATTATCTATATATTTATATCACTTAAACTATTTTTTAGTGCCTGTATATTTAACTAGACAAGTCTTCAAGATTCAAACTTTGTAAAACATCAACCGATAAGGACGTAAAAAATCTCCGCGATTTTAAGCAAGTCTTTTTTCAGTTACTCTTTGAAGTCTATTAAATAGGAAACAAATTTTATTATTTTTATAAACAAACTGTATATATATTAAAATTTTTTTTTTGTAGACTTGAGACGGTGAAGATGAAGAGTTTACATAGCCAAGGGAAGATCATAGGGACATTAGTGACGGTCGGAGGAGGCATGATAATGACACTAATAAGAGGCCCTTCAATTCAACTTCCTTGGACAAATCACCATACTCTTCATCATCAAACTTCCGTTAACAGTACTGCTAGTACTAAAGATCAAATCAAAGGATCTCTCATGATCACTGCCGGTTGCTTTTCTTGGGCAAGTTTCGTCATTGTTCAAGTAAGTTTTCCAATAAAATATCTATCTTGTTACATGGATTTTACACAATGAAACACAAAAATAGGCTAATATAAGGTGTATGAAATTAAACACCATTGGGAACAGATTATCAGTAGTAAGTTGCTACTAATCATAAATGGTTACTAAAATCAATAGAAACTTGAGATAATTAGCAACTATGATAACAGGTATTTGTTGTCACTAGTAATGAATCATAAGTGGTAACTCTTTCTTAGCAGTAACTTGGTTCGTCAATAGCAACTTATATTAAAAGCAAGTATGTAGCAACGGTAGGCATTTGGAAAAATTCAGAGCGTATAAATCGTATTCTCTAGTTTTTGCTATAAACTTCTAACAAGGAGATTGCGGATGATCTTATTGCAAAAAAAAAAAAGTAATTTTGAAATCTGTTTTCATGCATGAATGGACTATTCTAAGGGGTGTTCGAAATGAAAATAAGAATGCCATTATGTCACCATTGTTGTCTAATATAGTTGGAGATATTACCAAATGCTTCATTGACAAGAGTATCCATTGGAAATATCTCCGTTAAGGAAGGTCCTATCTCTAATCTACTCATGATTGTGGAAAATACGGCATGGGTAATGTAATTGTCGAGGAGTTACCGACAAAAATAACCGATGAATTAACAAATATGGAGGAGTTACGGACAAAAATAACCACTGAATTAACAAAGGATTTCTCAACAAAGGATTACTGACGATATTTAATGGCATTTACCATGTAGTGTCACTGACAAATCAACTACGATAATGCGCATTGAAGGATCACTAACAAGATCCTAGACATATTTTAACTAACGGCTTCTTTCTTTTGTAATTAATTTACATTAAATTAAACAGATAAGTAAATAATATCAGTTTTCTATAAATGTATGTAACACATTCAAGATTATTAAAAAAGGTACTATAAACCCAAAAAAATCTTATTAGAATAAAAAGTATACATATACACACATGGACACGTACTGACACACTCACATACATATAGGGGAAGGTTAACGTACAATGTTCCTTAACGTGCGATGGTACGATATGAAATTACGCATGTTATAAAAGTCAAAACCATGCATGAACAAAACCATAAATCACGCATGAACAAATATCATAACCATGCGTGATTATGGTTTTTCTTCATACGTGATTATTGTTTTTTGTTGATGCGTGATTATAATTTTGAATTTTGAATTTTATAACATCTGTAATTTCATCTCGTACCATCGCACGTTAAGAAATATTATATGTATGCTTATAGTTATTAGAAAAGAGATAAATCCAAATAAGTAGTGGGAGGGTCGTCGCGTGGTGGCAACCTAGATTTGTGACAACGATACACTTCAACTAAGCCAATACATATTGCTTTGTCTTACACCATATCGCAAGCCTCTATATCCTTACGCATCACCTACTCCTTTAGGTCATGTGTATGTTGATTGTTATTGCCCCCCCCCCCCCCACACACACACACACCTGTTGTTGTTAGGCGGTAATCTGTAAAAATTAAACAAATAATTAATATTTTTATGATAACATTTAGAGTTTTTATAAAATAGTTGTATACCTCTACAAAAGGATGATAAATGTAAGATATAGACAATGTTGGAGGTATATAGATATCATTGGTAAGGATATAGTAGTGATCATGAGTGATCCTAAAGCCGAATAAGTACCCACTGTTACATCTCATGCAGTTTGCCAAAATAAAATAAAAAATGCATTAGTTTATGGATTATTCTACAAGTAACAAGGTTAAAAGAACATATCATCTTCTTTCGGTGTTGTGTAGTACTAATTGACCAATGGGGTGGTGGTCCATTGGCAAAGGCAAAGTCTTTAAGCATCTTGGGAAAGAGAGGTCTTGGGTTCAAGTCTCACAGACGACAGGAGTAAAAAAAAATTGCCGTTAAAAAATAAATAAATAAATAAATAAATAAAAAACTCGTCAACATTTATGACTCATTATAAAAAACGAGGCAAGTTCAGGATGAAACAAATTTGTGTGTGTGCAGGTTAGTGTTGAGATCTTTGACACGAATAATAATAATATGACTGGGATGGGTTACACATTTCAACTCGCGAACCCATAACTCACCAACCTACCAACCCGCTACGATTCACACCTCTAATCTATAGGAAACCACAAAATAGTGTTGTTATTTGAGTCATGTTTAAAAAAGAGTTAAATGCCATTTTAGTCCCTGTGATTTGGGACATTTTGTCAGTTTAGGTCAAAGGTTTCATTTTTAACATCTGGATCCAAAAAGGTTATCGTTGTCATTTTGATCCAACTGACTTCACCCCATCCATACTCCTCAGTTAGTTGGTGGGCGTTTTCGTCTTTTACATTTTTTTTGTTTTTACTTTTTGTCTAACCACATAATCCAATCATCATCGGCTGAAGTAATCCAAAGCCCCAACGGCCGCCGGCAACATGATTAACTCTCAAATCAGGTAAACCTAACCATCATCGACTAAATAACTTCAAAAGCCTCGAACATCGGCCGACAAAACAAAAGAAAATTGGTACTTGTTCCAATGTGAGAACAGAGGGATGCATAGAAACCTGACCACAGAAAACCGGTGTAAATCGCTGGGATCGACGACAAGCAAAGTTCCGAATCTAAAATTCAGAGCGAGACACACTTGAACCACCTTCATAACCTCTTGTGCAGACACACAATTTTGAACCACCCTCATCAAACATCGTGCTCCACCGTCACCACACAACTCCGACCACCATCCATGCCCACAAACTCCGACCACCATCCGATCGTCTTCTCCGGCCACCATCTTTTCTTCAACAAAAATGTCCTTTGACTAACTGAGGAGCATGGATGGGGTTAAGTCAGTTGGACCAAAATGGCAACGATGAAACCATTTTGGATCCAAATGTTAAAAATGAAAGCTTTGGACTAAACTCATAAAATGGCCCAAACCACAAGGACTAAAATGGCATTTAACTCTTTATAAAATAAAGGAAATAGATTGTGTTCTTAAATGGACATAAAAGAGGACACAATAGCGGAAAAAAAAACTTTTTGAAACCAAAGAGATTAAGGAAAGTGGGAGTGTATCTAGTTGGGTGACTTGATGTAATACTAAGTTTTTTAAGTGTTTTATTATTAATAAAGTCACTTAAGGAATTTTTTTCTTTTAAAGGCACTGAACTTTCATTGGTTGTTTAAATCTTAAAAATTTATTTTATAAATATATTTTTTTTTTTATAAAGGTTACCCCGGTAAATATTATTTTATAAATGTTATTACTTTTAAAGTATATTAAAGGGTCTACATATTCACACACCCAATTGCCTATTTCCACACCCTTCAAGACGCCTCGTATAGACCTATACGAGGCGTATAACCTTTCTCAATTTCCAAGAGAATCTCTGATTATGTCATATTTTGTCTTATTTGCGTCGTATACGCCTCGTATAGGCCTATACTGAGCGTCTAGACGAAAAAAGACTATTTAGCCCCTGATTTAGGCCTATACTGGGAGTAAATTTGTCTTCTCTTATATGCCTCGTATAGGCCTATACTGGGCGTCTTGAAGGGTTTTTTTTTTTAACAAACATTTTAAACAATATTAATCGTTTTAGCAAACTTTTATACAAAAACAAGTTTTTTTTATTTTAAATAATTAATATTAGGACCCCTCGTTGGTGTTTTTTTGAGTTGAAAAATGGATGTTTTGGTAGGGTAATTTGATTGTTTTTTGAGGGTGGTGTTTTTTTGAGTAAAAAAATGGGTGTTTTGGTGGGGTAATTTGAGTTGTTTTTTAAGAAAAGTTTCATTTTTTTATAAAAATATTTTACCGTTTTCAAGATCGGCCTTTACAAATATTCGATCGTAGAAATATTACATTGTTTTTAACATATAGTGTGGTATAGGTCTCGTATAGGTCCCTTATAGGTCTTGTATAGGCCTATCGACGTATACGGGCGTTGTATCATATCCTATATTATCGTATCGTATCGTATTGTATTGTGTCGTATAGTGTAGTATAAGTCTCGTATAGTTCTCGTATAGACCTATATGGGACCTATACGAGACCTATACTACGCTATATGTTAAAAACAATGTAATATTTCTACGATCGAATATTTTTGAAGGCCGATCTTGAAAACGGTAAAATATTTTTATAAAAAAATAAAACTTTTCTTAAAAAACAACTCAAATTACCCCACCAAAACACCCATTTTTTTCCTCAAAAAACATCACCCTCAAAAAACAATCAAATTACCCTACCAAAACATCCATTTTTCAACAAAAAAAAAAAAAAAAAAACCAACGAGGGGTCCTAATATTAATTATTTAAAATAAAAAAACTTGTTTTTGTATAAAAGTTTGCTAAAACGATTAATATTGTATAAAATGTTTGTTAAAAAAAAAAAAAAAAAAAAAAACCCTTCAAGACGCCCAGTATAGGTCTATACGAGGCATATAAGGGGCAAAGGGTCATATATGAGGCCTATACGAAGGGTCCTATACGCCCAGTATAGGCCTATACGAGGCGTATTCAGGCAGTCAAACCAGAAGTGACATGAGTCAGACACTGATTTTGATGTAACCCTATACACCTCGTATAGGCCTATACGAGGCCTATACGAGGCAAAGGGTGTCTAAATAGGCAGATAAGGTGTCTAGATAGTTTGAGCCATATTAAATTAAATGAACATATATAAATAATTTACTGATAATTTTTATTTTCTTTTGAGCTAAATTGATAACTGGCCAATTGATAACGTACACCCAACACTACCGAACTGAGTGTTTGGTTATGAAAACACTACTTTCCTTGATGTACTGTATAGCATAGCTAAGAGACATTACGTTGTATGAAAATAATGTTCGGACCATTTCAGCGACAAATGATTATAGTTCTCTTTGTTTCTTTGGTGAAAATAGGCACTTACATTGAAGTGTTACCCAGCTGAGCTGTCTCTCACAACACTCTTGTGTATGATTGGCGCATTGGAAGGGGCCGTACTTGCTGTTGTAGCTGAGAGAGCCAATGCCTCAATTTGGTCAATTAACTGGGACATCAAACTATTTGCCACAATTTACAGTGTAAGAAAAAATAACATTCTTCATTCTTCATCTCCATATGATTTTGGCTAACATTAATGTATCTAACTCATCGGTCGTGATTAGCGTTAAACTAATTTATCTCAAGCAAAAAGTGTTAGCAATATTATCACAAACATGTCGCAGATGTTTGAAGTTTGTGACACCTATAACTGCACCTAAAATTAATGTCAGCAATTGTAAGTGACAAACTAGTAGTGACACACCAAGGTCATCTTGTGACATTAAGTAGGTATGGAAGATGTGTGAGAGATATAAAAACAATCGAAACTGGTTTTTGGCAAGTGAAATGAATTAACGAATTATGATAATATTTTAACCTTTCAGGTTTGAATTTTGGCCTTAACCCCATGTAATTGTTTTTTTTTTTCCCAGCAAAAAAATGGAGCACGTATAAAACAAAACCTCCAGCCCTTAGCAAGAAGCTAAAGACCAAAATATTACCATACACCCACACAACACAAAACCAGAACCTACTGGAACATAAACGCACTAAACGCACACCCATTTTCCCATGTTACAATATGAATCCTTGACCTATTTTTGACCCACAAAAACGATATGGTTTTTATATCATCTATGACTTTTTATTTGTATCTCCTTTTGGTTGAAAATTTTGTCGTTTCTCTTCATTCACAAGACCCAAACCACTGTTCTAGCAATGGCCGAAATCAATATTTTTTGAGTTGTTGTAGTTCCCAGCTCATCACCCATCCGTAGGACCCTTTTTAAATCCCTTTTTAAATCCCTCGCTGACAATTCAAAAAAATATGATCCGGCTCGTCTTCGCCCGTGTCGTACCAAACGCACTCACCCTTCATAGCTTTCAACCCTCTTTTTTTTTCAATACCACTCTTGTCGGAATTTTATCTAGGGTTGCTCTCTAAAAAAAAGTAACTAACTTTTGTAGGAGCCCAATTGTTCCAGATTGAATCTATAGAGCGACGAGTGTCACTTTGGATGTTTGACCATCTCCCATTTGCTTCTTTAAAGTCTTCACGCTGAATGTGTTATCTTCTCCTCCCGCCCAGTTCCACACGTCTTTTGTACCTGAGATTCAAAATTGTTGTAAATGTGTTTTTATGTGTGATATTTGTTGTAGTTGTAGGTTTGATGTTGGATACTCCTTACTCTGAAAATGCCATGAATTTGTCTCAGAATTCCATAGTTTGTTTGCCAAAATATACTTTGTTTTTTGGTTATGTTGTAAAGCTCAGGATAAGCTTCGCACAAAATGCCTTGGTTTGACCAATTTTTTCTAGCCAAAAATGAGTGTGCATCCCGTTCCCGAGTATGACCTTGAGCTTTGAATGGATGTGGATGCCCTCTTCTTGTAAATCCTTTTGAATACTTACAATTGATTTCTACGGCCCATGATGGATTTGCATTTACCTCTACTATGTGAGCTAATGACTTTAGTCCAGAGTAACTCTTTTTCTGATTTCATTCTCCACCACCATTTAGTGAGTAGAGCGACGTTTGTGTCTCTAATGCTTCCAACTCCAATGCCACCTTTGTCTTTGTTCTTTGTTATATTCTCCCATGCGGTCCAACGGATTTTCTTCCCTTGATGTTTAGGAAATCCCACCTTATTCGTTCATCTTCTGAATGACCTTCCTTGGTGCTTTAAATATGGATAGATAATAATTAGGAATACTGCCTTGATGAGATTGATTTTTCCTGCAAAAGAAAGAAATCTAGCTTTCCAAGAGGATAGCCCTAAGTTAAATTAATCCATAACAAGTGGGCCTCTTTTTCATATTCGCTCCTATTGGAAGACCTAGATAAGAGAACGGGAGGGAACCATACTTGCATCGAAGTGACAAAGCAATAGATTGGATATTCCTATGATCGAAACCTATTGGCGGGTTATGGTTCGGGTTTTTTTGGTATCCAAAGGGGTTGTTTGGGTCATAGCCGCGGTTATAAGGATGCATTGCAGGATGTTGTGGGTTGGTTTTATAAAAAAAATAAAGAGATATGGTAGAAGAAGTAAAGAAGTGGTAGAAATTGTAAAAACATGGTGGGTATTGATATATTTGTTTAATATGTAAATAATATTTTAAACTAGCCGTTTGGCAACGGCTACTTTGAACCAGCCAACCACAGCCAGCCATGTTACCCGGCCTCCCCGCCCCACGCCAAGCGGGCAACGCAAAGTCCAACGCCGTGCCGGGGTGGTATAGCCGGTGTTAAACACCCTTTAACGCCAAAACCGACGCCCCACACCCTATAGTCTTAGTTTGAAGAGCAAATTGAGGAGGCGCTCACAGGATGCAGGGCAACGCTATGCTCATAAAAGAGGGAGGTGTTGTTCATGTGGGTGTGGTGCCTATGTGGACAACCCCATGCACTCACGTGCATCTCACTTATTACACATACTCTGAGTGCATCAAAAGCAATTTAAAAATTATAGAAAATCATGTTAAAAAAACATGGTGATTTGAAAGTTTCTTATCCATTGATCTTTCCTACTTTAAAAACATTTTTTTTGCACTTAGGACTTACGGTGTGGAGCGGCAAACTCCTTCGGCACCGCCATTTGCCGATCGGTGAACCAATGCCAACACTTTTGTTTACCGAATATTGGGGTGAAATCGGTGAACCTTCACCAATTCGGTGAAGGTGAAGGAAAGGGGGAGAGAGGGGGTTTGTGGTCGGGTCCAATTCTTCTCAACCAATCACAACTTTTTCCTTTTTTTTTAAATAGTTTATCAATTTATAAAGTGTCTAACCATTGCTAACACTTTTAAGCATAGTTTAAACACTTTTCATTGAATGACATGACACACTCTCATTGGTTGATTCTGAAGTTTACTATTTTCAAGTGTCTAACCTATCCCTACTACACCCTTCACTACTAGAAATTTAGCATTTTCTAACAAGCTTTTCCGTTACAAATACGTAGCAAACCTGAGTTTGCTACACATTTGTAACAAGATCTTGATGTTGGAAAAATCCCTGTCGGAAACTTTTTGCTACGCATTTACTACCCAACTTACAACACATTTGCAACAAAAATATGGTGTCGGAAATTTGTGACGCATTTCCTACGCCATTTCTTAATTATTCAGTTTAAAGTTTTGCAACGCATTTGTGACGGAATATTATAAAAAATTGCAACTAATATGTGACAGAATACTGAAAAAAAATATAAAAAAAACCCCGAAAATTCCAGCTTTTTTTGCTAAAAGCTTACAAGAAAAATTACAAAAACAATTAAAAAAACTGTTTTGAACTCAACATACTTCTAACATGGTTAAACCACAAACTAACAAACATTTAACAAAAGTCAAAAATCATCAATCTTCATCTGAATCGTCATCATCATTTGCTCCAGCAGCGTCATTCAAAGCATTCAACCTCTCAATAAGCTTTTGTTTCCTCTCTTCGTAAGTTAGCT
The DNA here is from genome assembly GCF_002127325.2 of Helianthus annuus. NCBI lineage: Eukaryota > Viridiplantae > Streptophyta > Magnoliopsida > Asterales > Asteraceae > Helianthus > Helianthus annuus. The sequence continues at coordinate 32,227,483 of NC_035440.2, read as the reverse complement.
TCTTAAAGTTGTACCTAAATCAATAAACAAAATATAAATCAATATAAAGACAATAGCAGAGAGGACACGCCATATAAGAAAATAAGATACCAAAACCAAAGTTTAAACAAACATTGTATCAGCACAAATATCAAGTCCTAGAATCTGAAATAACATGATAATTAATGGTGGGAATATTAACATATTGTGCATATCCATATATGAAAAATTATATATTATGCTCACTTCAGCTAAAAGAATTACCTTCAATATGTAGTTTGTGTGAAGAGTTGTCTTTTGTCCTTCAATGGAAATTGCCTGATGAAATTAAACATGTTTTTTCAAAAACTTCTAGTCAAATTAGATGAAAGGATATCTTGTGCACAACTAAAAGCAATCTAATACACAAACAATAAGCATCAGCATGTTACCTTCATAAAAATGTCTGTATCTGGATCTAGAAAATCACTCCTTCTTTCTCCCTTCTGTTAACCTCCATCATAATCTCTGTTCGAGAATAAACTAATTTTGAATTAGTTCTTAAACAATCGTCCCTTGGAATGGAATACAAAGTATGTAGTATTTGTTTTATGTGCATGAAGTGATCAGTCATGCCTGCATGGCTTCCAGTGCCCTGACAACGAGATGAGAAATCAAGTGTTTCCCTGACGGTCATCTCAGAAATATGCAAATCATTTTGGCTTATATAGATAGCAGTTCTTTAAGGAACAAATTCTTCTAGTTTATATCCATTGTAAGAAACATCACCACTAATCTGTATTAATGAATGAAATATCATTATCAGTGAAAGCAGTTCACAGGTAATGCCTCTTCACAGTAGGACAGAATGATAATACCATCAAATGTGGTCTGTTTAACCCATTTCGGTCCTAGGCAACTTACCATCCAAACTTTATGTTCTGTTAGGCCAATGAGTCAATCACACATATCTCTCTCTCTCTCTAGTGAAAGCATAAAATACAATATTCCTTAACGTCAAATATCGGTTATATCAGTGATATATCGGTCAATATCGCCGATAATATCGGTACTTATATTCTGACCGATATTTAACGCCGATATTTTACTAAGGGACCGATATATCACCGAAATTAACTGCGTAGCTTACGCCTAACCGATTTTCCAAATCTGATTATCATAATCATAATCACACAGTTAGATTTTCAAAGCTGATTATCCGATTCTGTTAATCTATTCCTAACTATCATAAACTTCTTAACCACAATCAATTCACCCAAACGCTAACAAATGAATACTGCACAAACAAAAACAATACAGTTATACAAATACTATTAACAGTAAACAACAATACCATCCTGTGTGAGCAAAGGATAATCCCCAGCACTAAGAGTAACAAACCAATCCCACTCCCCATCCACCTTCAACAAAACAACAGTAGCTCTTAAAACCGCCGCAACATTACTCGCTCACATGAACGTCGTCGCATCAGGCTTCCCAATCACATCAACATTCCCAAACGCCCTAACCGCCGGAACAGATCTCACCATCACACTCAACTTCCTCCGTTCATCACCATCACCCTCCGTTCCAATATGCAACAAATACCTATTTCTCGGATTATACACCGCCAGCAACAACCGGAATATCCTCTCAGCATCGCGACGTGTCCCGGAGATGTATACGCGAACGCCGGAGGGAGGTCGCGCCTGTGGTGTACGTTAGCGTAGAGTTTGTATAAAGAACTGGACACGCGGATCGAGGAAATGAATATGAGTAGTGAGATGAATGCGGCGATGAAGAGTGTGAGTATTAACTTCTTCTCAGCTGCCATTGATGTGTTGAAACTGATTCGGATGTTGAATTTGTGATCCATTGTGCATATGGAGTCAATTTAGGGTTTCAAACTCTCCATTTTGCTTTCATTTTGTAATCTGTGGTGCATGTGGAGTGAAATTGAAGTAAAATTGAGGAAAATTAGGGTTTCAGCATTTGATTTTCTGATATGTGGAGCATGTGGAGTGAAATTGAGGGGAAATTAGGATTCCAAACTGTCGATTTTGCTTAAAACTGATTCAGATTTTGAGATCTGTGGAGCATGTGGAGTGAAACTGGAGGAAAATTAGGGTTTCAAACTGTCGATTTTGCTTGAAACTGATTCAGAGTTTGATTTTGTGATCTGTGGAGCATATGGAGTGAAATTAGGGCTTCAAACTGTCGATTTTGCTTAAAGCTGATTAATTTTATGATTAGTAGAGCATATGGAGTGAAATTGAAGTAAAATTGAGGGAAAATTAGGGTTTCAAACTATCGATTTTGCTTGAAACTGACTAATTTTGTGATTTGTGGAGCATATGGAGTGAAATTTGGGGGAATTAGGGTTTTGAAGTTTCGATTTTGGATAAAATTGACAGGTGAGATTGAATCAGTATATTGATTTTAACGTTTTTGAAGTTGATTTTGTGTATGAGAGTGATGAATTCTGAGTTTTAGGGTTTAGTTTTGAATTGATTGAAACTTTTGACGAAAAGGATATGAAATGAAAACTGCTTTCATGGGTTAGTGATGGCATAATGGTAAATTATCAATTGAAACATTTGACAAAAAGGAGCCTGCATCAATAGTGAAGCGTTGATTTTGTGCATATTATATAATTGTAATAATTTTTGAAATTTTAATCACTATAAAATTAGATGTTTTTGATTTTTTGTCATTGTGTAGCAAATTTGTTCCAAAAATTGGGGCTTTTTTTTGTCATAAACGTGTCACAATTTTGTCAAAATTTGTGATGCATTTTTTTTTCGTAGCAAAATTCCGTAGTAAAATGGACACTTTTCTAGTAGTGCTTATAAATTCTAAATATAAAATTTTCAATTATGACACATCTCTCCATCCATGTTTATGTGAATATACCAACAGAATAGGGAAAATTAAGTCACATGTATACAAATATTGTTGCCAAGTTCTTTTATTTTTTATTTATTTATTATTTTTTATTATTATTATTTTTTTTTTTTTTTGACAATCTTTTTGGTACATTGTGGACATAGGGAATTATGTGTTCTGGATGTGCATATTCCATATCTGGGATAGTAATGCGGGAGAGGGGACCAGTTTTTGTGACCGCTTTCAACCCTCTTGGGATGGTTTTTATGGCCATTTTAGGGTCTTCCATTTTAGGCGAGAAACTGAACTTGGGAAGGTACGTTTAATGATCTTGGTTGAGTTATATGGTTAAGACATATTAAGATAATATCAAGTAATTGACTGACAAGTAGTTGAGAACATTAGAGCTGGATACAAGTTGCAATTTTTTTGGAGTTGCGTTGAATTTGATCGAACTCAAGTTCATGCACAAAATGAGATTGAAACCTATGACGACGCGTGATTACAAGGTTATAAGAAAAGAAATGAATGGCAAGTTTTCAAAACCCTAGCTATATGAGTTAATATTATTTTTTTGCATCATCTATGAAGTAAAATGTAGAAGAAAACTCACTAGATAATATATTATTGTTGTTCTCAAGATGAAAGCATGATCGTGTACGCATAAAGCAAAACTTCTAAAGTGAATCCTGGTAGTATTTATTCCCCTCATTTTGTGAGTAACAAATTCCAGAAGATTGTTTAATTTTGTTGTAGTGTTCTTGGAGCCGTACTCATAGTCGTTGGCTTATATGTAGTCCTATGGGGCAAGAACAAGGATCAAAACCTACAAGACCAAGAGTCATCGATAGATCCGCAACACAGTGATGGCATGAAGAAACTGATGTTAAAACACAAACACAATGTTGTTGAATCTTCTGAGGAAAAGTGTAGTAACCATGAATCTGTTTAAGGAATGATAATCTATGAAATAAAATGTAGTAACCATGAATCTATTTAAGGAATGATCATGATGCGTATGTTTTATGTATAAACAGAGAATACAGACACCCGCAAGATCGATAGTCATGACAACTGACGCGCGTTAGAATGATAATACTCACAAACATATTTTATTTCTTTTAGAATGGCTAAACTTGCACACGGATGGAGATTGAACCTATGACTTCCATCTATCCAATACCTTTTTCAACTCACCAACACCACTTTCTATATATTTTCTCTCAATACAACTGCTATTGTCTTTATATTATGCGACACCATTAGTGGCCAACTTCGAATATTATTAATTTTGTTAAGATTACCCGTAAGAACCATGACTTCAAGAAACAAAAGTAGAAAATTCAATTACCGATCTTAAAATAACTTGATTGATGAATCATCGCATACCTTTATACAATTTTCTAAATTAAAAAAATAGTTCCATTTAATGGAAATCATCAGCTGTAACATATTTCGTGGATGATCATACGCACCAAATAGAATTACTAGGTTCCGAATTGTATGCGTGTCCTCCTCATGGTACTCATGCAAGTCCTATATGGATGTCATTAGACATTTATCGAAAGCATTATTATAAAAGTAATTTTTGTCGAAAAGCGAATGACTTTGGACAACTGTTCCCACTATTTTAGTTGTTAAAATGAGCGAAAAGATCGAAATTTGAAAGCTAAAACTAGTAAAAAGATTAACCATTGAATTAACTTCTATTTTTTCTTATTTTTATTTATAGTTACATGAATTTTATTAAACTCTTATAACTTTTATGTCTTTTATCTTTTTTATAAGTTCTTAAATTTAGATATATATATATATATATATATATATATATATATATATATATATATATATATATATATATATATATATATATATATATATATATATATATATATATATATATATATATATATATATATATATATATATATATATACGGGATCAGGAGAAAAAGTCCCAAAATGTGATAACGGTGAGAACGCATATTGGCCCAACACGTGGCGCGGGATATGATCAGGGCGTGAGGGGTTTTTTTGTCTTTTTAATCTTCTTTTATTTTCCCAATTTTGCGTAACATGCTGCTTCATTTTTTGTGTCTAAGATTATTTTGGCGTTAATTGTATTAATTAACTAATTGGCGTTGAATTAATTGTTTTTGTGTCACATAGATATTTTTTTGGCGTTATAGTGTTTCTCTGGTCAATTTTTTTGGCGTTTTGTGGCGTGGTATAATAATTCACTACGAGTCATTAATATTTTCATAAGATTGCAATAAGACCAAATGTTTTTTATGGCGTTTAGTCAATTTTTTGGCGTTTAACACATCGACAAGGTGCTTTACCAGCAGCACCCGTTCTCACAATTTTCATACTACTAGCGTTTTGGTGTTTGTAGTTTTTGGCGTTTTATATAATAATGTATTTTATTAATGGAGAATTATATAAAAACAACAGATAATTTGATAACAAAACAATATTGTAACACCTCGTAAAATCGTGTCCAATGATGTGTTGACACGTGTAATGAACCCTAATAAATTCAAACGTTGACTATGAGGGACTAATTTCGTCAAAATCGAAAACCTTGATTATAGAAGGACTGAAAGTGTCAACATGCCTAAACTAGGCCTCTGAGTGACCTTATACGGTGTCTGTATTCTCAAACGAGACACTTGTTGAACGAGAGGAGCCGTTTGCATAATTATTTGAAAGTTTGCGCGATAAAAGGTTAAAAGTGTCAACATGTTAAATCTTACCTCTGAGTAACCTTTTAACAAACCGAGAGCTTCATTATGTTCATCATATTCTCGGAAATGCCTAATATTGGCTATGCAAGGCTTTTATGCCAATAAGTGAAGTTACGCGCAAGTTTGTAAGTTAGAGGGGTTAAAAGCGTCAACATGTTTAATTATACCTCTGAATGACCTTTTAACAAACCCGAAGCATTGTGCAATCATACTCTCGAGAATGCCTAATATGTGCCACATAGGGCTTTGATGCTATTAAATGTCGATACGTGCAAGTTTACGCGTTAAAGGGACCAAAAGCGTCAACATTGCATAACACACCATTGAGTGACCTTTTAAGTGAACTGGAGCATCGTAATAATTGAGCATACGCTCGGGATGCCTCATATGAGCCATGGAAGGCTTTAATGTCGATAAATGGTATTAAGCGCAACTTTACGCATTAAAAGGATTAAACGCGTCAACGAGTGAACTACGTGTTTGAAAGATCTTTCGAATGAACCGAGAGCTTCGCAATGCTTAGTTAGACTCCCGGGTGTGCCAAAGGTTGGCCACGAACATCTTGTATACCTTACAATGAAGAAACATGTGAGATTGAAAGTTACGTGCTTAAAGTGTCATTTCTAGAAGTTTATAAGTAACTAAAGTTGTTCAGGGACTGATTTTGTGTAAACCTGAAACATGCTTGGACTGAATTAGGCCTAATAGGGGGCCATGAACCCAATGGGCTGCATTTTCGTGGGCCAAATTAAAACAAACAGCAACATATAAGGCTGTTTTGAAGATAAGAAAAACACAGGGACCGAAATGGCAAATCTGCCAAAGCTGGAGCTGGGCCGGAACTCCAAGCGGGCTGCGTACGCTTTGGGCCGCCCCTTACGCGGGCCGCCTGGGCTATATCTGCAGCAGTTTATATTTTTTTCTTTTGTTCTTGCTTGCTTACCACTCAAATTCGATTCTTAATCATTAAGATCGACTCTCTTGGACCCCAACCTGATTATCCAGCTGTTAAGACACCTGTGATGATCTAAGGGATTCATTTAACACTTGTCTTGATCCAATTCTCAACCAAAAACTATCAATAGGATGCATGTTCATTCATTTCTTCACACCATTTCATTCTATCATTCTATCACTCAAATCTGGAGCTTCCTAAGCTGAAGTGGAACTTAAATTTTGTAGAAAAGATAGCAAGGACCCTTTGTAAGTGCCTTAGCCCACTCTATAGTTCAGTTTCATATTCTTAAAACCGAAAAGTCAAGTTATCGTAAATTAACTTTGACTTTCGGTTTAAACTCTCATGGTCCAACCACTGATCGAAATGAATGTGGGTATGTGACCATATTTAGGTAGGTGATTAACCCTTAAAAGGGCACCTCCTAATTCCTTCGTTTGCTTATTTAATTGTCGGGTCAAACCGTTTAGGTAAAAAGTCAAACTTGGCAGATTTGTGAATATTAATCAAAACCATAGATGCAGATGTTATAAATTATATTTTAACACTCAAGTAACTTGGTAATTACTATTTGAACATGTCTAAGCATGTCCAACCCGACAATTATGAGTTTAGGGTCGGTTCGCAACCGAAAGTCGCAAAAGCTTGACTTTGCTTTGACTTTCAGTTCTGGCCCGATTAAGCTTGATTCTTCCATGTTTTAAGCTTCTATTAGGGCCGTATTATATAGTAGTATAACCCCCTGAAGTTATATTGCTTGGTCCTTAGTAGTTTAAATTATACGCTAGTTTCCGTTATTATGCTTATAAACGCCCATTTTGCCCTTTTGACATATGAATGAGATTTTTAGAAATGTGAGAGGATAAAAACCTTTGTTACTGATATATAAGATTGTCCCAAAAATTTGACATCAGTTCTTGGTCCCAAATAGGAGTTATGCTCGATATCGTAATTAGAAGCTTTTAATTAATTAAATTGCGATATCTTGCATAAGGCACGTTTAAACTTGGATTTTGACCCAAAACTCATTACCTACTGTTAAGATATTACTTTTAGGGATTGTTGGAATTATTGATCAGATTATAAACTGATCATATCATAGAGTTCTTTTATTATTCGGTAAATGACGATAATACCCTTTTCATGCATAAAATGAGATTTACAAATGATTTGAATGCCAAACATTTTCCTACTGATTTCATATTTTAAATAAATTATTTTGAGCATTCAAAACTGATCAAAATCTCAGATTTCCATAAAACTCCTTAATTATCGTCAATTAGCGATTTTTACGCTATTTGGGTGCATAGTATAGTTTTAAACCATAATTAACACCTAAGATTTGTTACCTACTAAATTTTTAAACAAATTTTAATATTATTACAGTAGGTATAAGTCATGAACTCAGACTTCCAAAAATGTTCGTAAAAGCATATGTGAAATGACCAAAATACCCTTTCGGGGCATAGTTTGGCCATAAATGGTAAACCTCACATATGTATGATATCTTACTGATGTAATGTGATAAAATAAATATTTTTACTGATTACCAAAGACCAGAACCTCGGTTTGCTTTAAAACCTCTTTTATAAAGGGTAAAATGACCAAAATGCCCCTACGGGACTTAATTTGGTTTTAAATACTTTTTGGGCATATATGTTAACATCCTACTGATGTATTAACATATTCTAAGCATAAAAACATATGGGACTTATATATGGTTCATTTGGTTGCCCATTGCGCATTTACGCGTTCGGATCGGTTTATGTAACTAGTTTACGTAAGTTTGCCGAAACGGGTTTAACCTTATCGTTTTTATCTCAAAATATGGAATGTGTTTAGTTTACCCATAATATACAAGTCTTCATACTTGTTGGGTCTAAATAACATTCTATTCCGGTCATCGCTTAATCTAGCGTGTCGTATCGTCTTAGATACTTTAAGCTAGCCGGTCTAAGTCTGCGACTTAAATAAGACCATTAGCATTCTGAATTGGTTATATATTACCATCACTCCAGGCTAGAGCACCCGGTAAAAGCTACCTGCATTTGGATAGAATTGGATACGACTGAGTTTTTTTGCTGTGAATCAAGTATTAGCTCAGGTAAATACTTTTAACATATTTTCCCTAGACGGGCTTGGGATACGGTATTATAATAATACCGCTTGGTCGGGTATGAGATTATTTAGTCGGATTGTGATGTAATAAATCTGCATAACCCGTTTTAATCTGTATTTTTTGATAACATAAACATTGGGGGTTAACGACCCTGTCCTGGATATCCTCGGCTCATTTCATTTGAAAATGGCCACGACCTATGCACGGGGTGTAGGCATACACCTGACAGATGCAAATGCTAAAATATAAACCCACATGTTGGGGATAACTCCTTTGTGAGTTCTATAAGTGGTGAGTCGGTTAATCACGACCGGCTTCCAACCGGCCCCACATGTATGACAAACATGTGAAACAGTATACAAGATTTTATTAAAGATTGTCCCAAGTTATAAATGATTTGTGCCTTGCGCACTTAAATCAATTTTCATAAACTCTTTTCAAATGAGTTTTTTAATTGTATTTACCAGTGAAAATTAACGTATTTTCCAAAGGCTAAGTGGCAGGTACTACTCGTAATAAGCTGGGGGATTGCTCGGTGTTGAAATAGAGGATCTTGCAAATCCTTAAAGATGCCTTAAAGTCTGCTAAACTTCATTATGTACATTCTGTAAAGATCCACATGTGGATTAGTTATTACAGGCTCGTCTATAATAAATACTTTGATATTTTCAGACATTTGAGTTTGTAATAATATATTATATTCCAAGACTTCCGTTGTGCTATTCTGTGTATGTTTGACTATGATGATATCAACGACGTCACGATACTCCCCACCGGCCCACCGGTGATATGTGGAAATATCGGGGTGTGACAAATATAAAATGAAAAAAAAAATTAAAAATGGTAATCTAATTTCTCATCCAAATCTTCACTGTCATCGGCCTCTTTTTCTTGAATTTGTTTTGGGGTTTTGAACCTTTGAATACCTTAGCTAAATGCTAACTTTTCTATAAAAACCCCGTCTTTTTTAGACGAAGCTTGTTAGTGTCATCCAGTTTTTTGGTGTGATATTCTTGTTTGGTGGCATGTCATTGAATATCAACTCTTGCTTGAATGTCATTTATAATAATGGAGTCCAAAATAGCATTTTACACTTGTGTTGATCCCTTCATGCCATGCATATAGTCATCAAGAACAAAGCTCACATGATGACATATCACTCTCATCAGTCGCTGTTTCTTGAATATTTGTCCATCTCATTCAGCAAAAGATTATAGAGATAACACCCTAAGAGAAGAATACATTCAGTGAAAGCTTTGCGATCTGTGTTTTTTTTTAACTAACTTTTCGGCGTTTTAAAGTGAGTGGTTTCTAGGGAACACAGCGTTTGTTTTTCTGGGTGTGATCAATTCATTGTGTAGAGACCCCTCTCTTATAGGAGTTTTTTGGCGCGTAGTTTAGACGGGATTTTTTATTATAATAAATGATAGTAATAAAGTAACCGTCTTTTCAGTTACTGTGTCTATTTACTGTTTTGTTCAGCTTTATCAGTTCTAGGGTGATAGACGTCCCATCTTTCAAGTTTGGCATTTTTTTAAATGGCGTTATGCAGACCAAGATGACAAAATACAATACCGGAGAAAATATTAAGCAGGAAAAATGTTTTTTTTATTATTTTTGGCGTTTTGTAAGAAATAACTTTTTGTAGTATTTTTTTGACGTTTTACAACTAAATAGAGAAATATATCATTTAATTATCTTAAGAAAAAAAAAGATTAAACAGAAGAAAAGTAACAAAAAAAAAATAAAACTCTTCGTCAAAAGGTACTTTATCCGAGAAGTATCCATCACTTGCATCATCTTCTTCCTCCGAGTCTTCATCTAGACCTTCATCTATGTCATCACCTTCACTTTCATCGGCTTCTTGTTGCTGAAGATTCTGAAGCCTCCATTTGAACATGTCTTGCATTAACACCATTTTTGAGTCCATGTCTGTGTTCAAACAAGTGGCGTTGTGCAATTCTTCCATGAACCCAAGCCCCTGCTTTGTCATGATGTTTTCAAGCAGGTAGTCTTCCTGCTCTCCGCCGTCGTATATGACGGTCACCATGTCTGTTTCATCATCAAAACGCCATAATGTCATGACAGGGTCCGGCTTTCCATCTACTTTGATTTGTCCAAATTTCCTTGTTAATGCTTTCATAAGCATATGTGTTTCATGGCATTCGTTATCCAGAGCGATGCCAAAAGATAGGATACCCCTCTGTACCTCTTCTTCCATCTTCAAAATTGCTTTGATCGTCCTAACATACACCCTCCTTCTGTTGTCAAAACGTAGGACGAATCGCCTGATTGCCAGAGTGTATCTCCACCAAACGAGGGTTGAAGTTATTATGGAAGTGATGTTTTACGTCGTTTATATAATGATGTTTTTGGCGCGTAATTTAGGAGGGAATTTCTTCTAATAAATGTTAATAACTGAATTTCAGTTACTGTGTTGTTTCCTCTTCCTCTAATCTCCAACGCGTTTTATCACTAATTTTTGGCGTTTTGTATTTAATAGCGTTTTATTTTTTTGAATGGCGTGTTAGCGTTTTCGTTGGCGTTTTGAATTGGGAATATACCATAAAATAGTAATGAAGTTTTAGGAGTGTTACAATTAGGTCACTAATAAAACTTATTGTTCCAATTAGATCATTCTACTTTATTTTGGTGTTCTAATGCTAGATATTTTACCTGAATAGCAGGTCAATGATATTTATTAAACTTTTTTTAAAAACATGATGACATGGAATCAAATAAAAGAAATATAATAAATCAAAACAAAATCAAAACCCAAAAGAATCAAATATTACAAATCGTAAATCAAATCAAATCAAACAAATATAATAAATTACAAACAAATCAAAACCCAAAACAATCAACTATAACAATTGTAAACCCTACCCTCCATTCGTAAGAGATTCTACTTTAATCGCACTGCCGGTTTGTGTTTCGAACTAGATTCAGATCTTGTTAGGGCTGAGTTTCGGCGATTTGCGTGGAGAGAAAAGCTTCAACGATGGCGAATCAAGAACTTTTTATAGATTTTGAAAAAAAAAATCACATTTTTGTAATGGGAGAATGACTAAACTTGAAAATTTATTGTTAGTTGTTTATCTTCTTTTATAACTTTTTTGAGATTTTGAAAAAAAAAATCATATTTTTTAATTTTTTCGCATTTTTTTAAATTTTCTACAATTTTTTAAAATTTTTTAAACCTATTTCGCGTTTTTTTAAATTTTCTACAATTTTTTAAAATTTTTTAAACCTATTTCGCATTTTTTTTCTAATCCATTTGACACTTATGTGCCATGTCAACAAATTTTTTAAATAAAAAACCTAAATAAATGACATGTAAGATAGATGACCTTCTATTTAGGTAAAATATCTAGGATTGGAACATCAAATGAAACTTGAATGACCTAATCAGAACAAAAAAAATTATGAGTGACCTAATTAGAACACTCTTGAAACTTGGTTACTATTGTACAAAGTTAACCCTTTTGAATTTGAGCGGTAAAAGACCATTTTACCCTTAATGAAGCGCGCCCCACATAATAAAATTGATGTTATTTACGAAAACGCCATCGCGCAATCTAGTCCATGGATTGTTTTGATCTGACGATCCATAACCGTTCTCACACTTTCCCCCGTTTTCTCTAAATCCTACCCCTATATATATATATATATATATATATATATATATATATATATATATATATATATATATATATATATATATATATATATATATATATATATATATATATATATATATATATATATATATAGGGAGGGGCTCATGCGAGAACCACCCTTATTGTGAGAACCTTGAGAACCAATGTGAACACAACCTAAAATAGCTAAAAAAACCTAAAAAAACCTAACCCCCACCCCCCCCCCACCCCCCCCCCTAAAAAAAAAACCTAACCCCCCCCCCCCCAAGCTAAATGCTAAAAAAACCTAAAAAAAACCTAACCCCACCCCCCCCCCCCAAAAAAAAACCTAAACCCCCCCCCCCCACCCCCAAGCTAAAATGCTAAAAACTAAACCCCCGAAAAACCTAAAAAAATCTAAAAAAATTTTTTTGAATTTTTTAATATTTTTTATGTTAAAATCGCTACTTTTAGAAGCCAAAAAAATTTTTTTTTTTTGGCTTCGAAAAGTAGCGATTTTTTTATAAAAAATATTAAAAAATTCAAAAAAAAATTTTGTGTGATTTTTAGCTATTTTTAGGCATTTTTGGTGTGTTCACATTGGTTCTCGCGGTTCTCACAATAAGAGGTGGTTCTCGCATGATCTTCTCTCTCTCTCTCTCTCTCTCTCTCTCTCTCTATATATATATATATATATATATATATATATATATATATATATATATATATATAGGGGGCCTAAGAGAAGTTCACCCTATTTGAGAAACTTGAGAAGGATTCTGAACACATATTTCCCTAAATGTTTTGTAATATACACATATTTATAGTTTAAAATTGACTATATACATATATGCATATTGTCAATTTTAAACTATATATATGTGTATATTACGAAAAGCTTACGAAAAATGTATGGTCTATAATGCTTCTCAAGGGTTCTCAATTAGCCTCGTGCTTCTCACACGATCCTAACCCCCCCCCCCCCGCACACACACACACACACACACACACACATATATATATATATATAGAGAAGAATGATCATTTAGGAACCACCCTTTATTGCGAGAACCGCGAGAACCAATGTGAACACAATCAAAAATACCTAAAAAAGCTAAAAAAACACACAAATTGTTTTTAATATTTTTTATTGAAAAATCGCCAGTTCCGTTATTAAAAAAATAAAAATAAAAATTTTTAGCTACTAAAAGTAGCGATTTAGTCATAAAAAATATTAAAAAAATTGTGTGTTTTTTTAGATTTTTTAGGTTTTTTTTGAGGGTTTGGTTTTTAGCATTTAGCCTGGGTGGGAGAGGGGTTTAGGTTTTTGCGGGGTGGGGGTGTCACACCCCCATATTTCCACATATTACCGATGGGCCCGGTGGGGAGTATCATGACGTAGTTGATATCATCATAGTTAAATAATCACAGTTCAATGCACAGCGGAAGTCTAAAGTAAATATATTACAAACCGATTTCAAAAGTAACATCAATATTACAAACGGATTGTAAGATGGATCCACAGGCGGATCTTAAAACAGAAAAATAAACACTGTTCAATAGACTTTAGACGTTTAGAACTTGCAAGATTCCTTATTAACGCCCTGAGCTCCCAACCAATTACGTACAGTACCTGTCACTTAATCTTTTTGGAAAATACGTCAGTTTACACTGGTAAATACAATTAACTGACTCTTTTGAAAACATTTATGTAGGTCCCCTTGATGTATGGATCTTCACAGAATTGTCAATCTAATCAAGAGTGCGGAATCCTCCTGATTAGAATATCACAGAAACAAGTAGAAGAACAGAAACAGCAATTCAATCAAACCGGGTTTTTATTGATTATCTATCAATACTGATTACAATCAATCCAAAACCCTAACCCTCACAATTTCGTCCAAGCACTAATACTCTCACGAAATTCTGTCTCTCAAAATTCTGTTCTGGCTGATTAACCTAAACCCTAAAGCCTAACCTTGTTTATATAACACAAGGGTTACAACTGGGCTAGGTTAAACACTCTTGGGCTGCGAATTGGACAGGCCCAATTCGCCCCCCATCACCCAATCTGGGTTTAGTTTAGCCCAAACTCAATTTCCTCACTAATACAAAGCTAAACCCGCTAACCGTTTATCGTTTAACTAATTACAAGATATCCAAAGACCAAATCTAAGCTATTGTCACAGAATATGCACCAACAAACTCCCCCTTGACAATAGCTTCATAAAAAATTTGTCTTCAGTCTTCTTGCAATCTTCAAGTAGTCTTGCACTGTCTTTGGTCTTTGGATAGCTTCAGCTTCAACAGCTTCTGTCAGCAACAGACTGTCAGCAACAGACTCCCCCTAAGCTGATGCATCCAATCACCAAATCTTCCAAACGTTAGCACTTGAGTAAACTCCAGTTTAGCATTTGCACAGCAATCTTCAAACTCTTCAATCTTGTCTGCAATATAGAAAGGAGGTTCTACCATCCATCCAATCAAACTAACATCTTCACACTTCATAGCAACTTCTCAGCAACAAACTGCTTCAATCTGTATACTATAAAACAAACATCTCGAGAAACCATAAGAATTTTTCAACAAATTTAAATAAGTTGTTATTTTTCAAGAGACAGTTAAACTGTATCACAGATTAAGCATTTTCAATTTCATCACCAACACGCAAAACTTTTTGTTCAACTCACTTTCTAACACCGTCTCCCCCTATCAGTAACAATTCCTCCAAGAATAACAGTTTTCCGTACGTTAAGAATTTTAAACAGAAAATGACACTATTTTTGGATCTTTATATTTTCTGGAAGCAAGTAAATAACAAAAGCAATAAACACTCTATTTTTGTGAGAATCACTGGTAAGAAGATCATATCAGCACAATCAAACTGTTTCACACAATTAGATTATTCTTTATTTAATGTTTTAGTGAAAAGCAGTTCAAGACGATTACCACTATTGTTTATCCACTTAAACAAAATGCATGAACATTTCAAGTACCATTACAGTATGATACGTTAAGGTAATTTTATTTACTGAAATACGAGCGTGTCCCACAACAGGATATACCCCCGCGATCAAGGTATGCACAAAGATTCATCGTAGTAGGTGAGTATACTGAAGTCATCCTTTAAGATATCTTGACGGTGTCTAGGTCTGCATATAATCTGTTTTATCATGTTTTGATTGCTTAACAATGAACACCCAAATAAATACTCATCAAATCCTGGAAATATAAACAACACACTCTATCATGCAAGTATCTTCCCTACCACATATTTCACAAGTCCAATCCAGATTTCTGAAATCTTAACTGGGAATAGGTTGAGAAGAGAACAGAATAGATTTTTAGCAGAGATGGTATAATATACAGATCAAATGAGTTTTTTTCTCAGTTTGATATAGGTTTATTGGGTTTCTTTTGGGCACTTAAGGGCCTCTTTCGGATGTATTAGATCTATAGCGCGACAACGTACAGCTAGGTCAGCATGTATCTGGATGCAGCAGAAGCTGTCGTTGCCTAGCACCTCCAGGTCAGCATATATCTGGATGCAGCAGAGGAGGTACACGACTTTTTTCAGAGAAGATTTCAGAATCAGATCAAAATTGTGTGTATCGGGACAACATACAGACATTCAAATAGAAATGTGTTAATTCCAAGTGACTTTCTTTCCTGGGGTCATGTACAATTTTAGTTCTGTACAGAAAGACAGCCAAGATATCCCCAGATGAAAAGACAGTATAAAGACCCAAAACTTCAGATTTTGGCAATCTATCAACACAAGATTTAAGATCATTAAACCATACACCACTGATGTGTTCCCCACTCATATTCAGTTCATTTAGGTTTATATCACATTGGTAAGTTGATTATTTCATGCTTTTTGTCTACTGGTACATCATATAATGAAGCTGCTATCACACTTAAGCAATTTATGTTCAATTTCAGTGTGACAGTCTAACTTGCTGTTGTACTATCATTTCTCCTTTTTCACACAGTGATAACTCATTTTTTATTTTTCTATTTTTTATGTTTTTGATTTTTCAATTTTTTTATTTTTGATTTTTAAGAAAAGCAGTAAACTATTTACAAAATTTTTATGAAAAACCAGTTATTCAGGATTCCTCATCCCGTTGAGTTCGACTAAATGTTCAATGCGAGCCCTGTCAAATGCTTTAGTATAAAGATCTGCCAGGTTATCTTCTGTGTCGACTCGATGAAGTTCAATTAATCTCTTTTCAGTACAATCCCGTATAAAATGATGACGTATGTCAATATGTTTTGTGCGACTGTGATTCACGGGATTATTAGTTATAGAAATTGTGGCATTATTGTCTATCATAATAGGAGTACGAGTGAAATCCAAACCGTAATCGCGCATCTGCTGTTGAATCCAGAGAACCTGAGAGCAGCAGCTTCCAGCAGCAATATATTCAGCTTCACATGTAGAGGTAGACACACAAGATTGCTTCTTGCATTGCCAAGACACAATCCTGCCTCCTAAGAACTGACAACCACCTGTTGTAGACTTTATGTTCGACTTGCATCCTCCAAATTCTGAGTCAGTGTAAGCAACAAACGTCAAATCACTATCAGCTGGATACCACAACCCAAGTTTAGGTTTCCCCTTCAAGTAACGAAGAATCCGCTTCACTGCTTTCATGTGTGACTCTTTTGGATTTGCCTGATATCTGGCACACAAGCATACGGCAAACATAATGTCGGGTCTTGAAGCAGTCAAGTACATTAGAGAACCAAGCATTGCCCTGTATTGAGTAGGATCAACGTCTTCAGTACTTTCATGATCTGGGCCAAGATTGTGATTTTCACATATGGGTGTGTTGGAAGTAGAGCAATCATTCATTTTGAACCGACTCAAAATGTCATACACATACTTTGTTTGATGAATAAATATCCCATCCGCCTTCTGTTCAACTTGTAATCCCAGAAAGTAAGATAGCTCACCCATAGCACTCATTTCGAATTTGCTCTTCATCACCTGCTCGAACTCTTTACACATGTTTTCATCAGATGACCCAAAGATGATGTCATCCACGTACACCTGTACCAGCAGAAAATCTTCCTTCTTCCTCTTTATGAACAGTGTACTGTCAATCTGACCTCTTTCAAAACCATTCTTTATCAGATGTGTAGACAGTGTCTCGTACCACGCCCTGGGAGCTTGATGTAATCCATATGAAGCCTTATCAAGTTTGTACACCCGATCTGGATAATCTGGATCAACGAACCCATCTGGTTGTGAGACATACACCACTTCTTGGACTTTCCCGTAAACAAACGCACTCTTCACGTCTAGTTGGTAAACTTTGAAGCCCTTGAAAGTTGCGAAAGCCAGAAACAAACGAATTGCCTCCAACCTTGCCACTGGTGCAAACACCTCATTGTAATCTATCCCTTCTTGCTGATTGAAACCTTTTACCACCAATCGAGCCTTGTTTCGCGTGACTATCCCTCTTTCATCTTTCTTGCACCTAAACACCCATTTAGTGCCAATCTCTCTTTCACCTTTAGGAAGATCAACCAACTCCCAAACCTTCAACTTAGCAAACTGGGCCAAGTCCTCTTGCATAGCTTCAACCCATGAATTGTCTTTAAGAGCCATATGAATGTTCTTCGGCTCCTCTTGGGAAATAAAGCAACTGTACAAGCACTCGTTCACAATCCCAGTCTTCTCAATCGAAACAAATAACCCTGTATTTGATGCTATGCTTCTTCTTGTCTGAACACCTGCAGTAGGATCTCCATGTATCATGTCAACTGGATGATCTCTATTTGCTCGTGTAGTAGCAACCGCATCGACTTCTAGATTATCACCCAGGTTTGATCCAACCTCCCCCTGAATGTTCTGATTAGCAAACGGATTTATGAAGTCCTCCCCCTGATTGGGTTCGGGTTCACTGTCACTTGAATCAGTATCAGCAGCATCTTGGGAAGTTTCCGGAGCATCTGTCATGTCAACATTCGATCTAGGCATGAACTCGCCTTCATCATCTCCATTTATCACTGTTTGAATCAGTTGAGACTCATCTGCATTGGAAAACTCAGGAATATTAAATGATTTAAAAGTGCTTTCATAATCATATAATATAGCTGGTCCACTCGTTGATTGTTGAGGTTTGTAAGAAGTAATTTCCACATTAAACACAACCTCAATTTTACCAGCTTTAGATTAAAAACCCTTTTATTCGGTGCGCCAGGTACGTAACCTAGAAAGTAGCCATCGTCAGCCACCTCACCGAATTTTTGTTTATCTTTATTACGCACAATGGTGCAGGGTAATCCAAATGGTTCAAAGCCTTCTAAGTTTGGCTTTTTGTTAAACAACAACTCATGACAAGTTTTGTTAAAACGTTTAACAGTCAAAACTTTGTTTAGGACGTAGCAAGCTGTATTCACAGCTTCTCCCCAGAAAAGAACTGGTAGCTTAGAATCTGAAAGCATCGTCCTAGCGGCTTCAATCAACGTCTTGTTTTTCCTCTCAGCAACTCCATTCTGTTGAGGCGTATAGGGAGCAGAATATTGATGTTCAATTCCCTTGCGAAGACAGTAGAGATCCAGAATACGATTCTTGAACTCCGTTCCATTATCACTCCTTATCCTCATGATCTTTGCATCATGGACGTTTTCCAATTTTGTAAAAAGATCTATTAACATCTCTGTTCTCTCATCTTTTGTACCTAAAAAGAAAACCCATGAATAACGTGAGTAATCATCAGTGACAACAAGACAATAGTACTTTCCACCTATGCTCCTCACGTTCACTGGACCGAATAAATCCATGTGAAGTAATTCGTAAGGGGCATCTATGGAATTTACTGTTTTTGATTTGTGAGGTTTCTTATGTTGTTTTCCCTTTTGACATGGAAGACATTTGTCTTCCACTTGAAACCTCCGCATTGGAACCCCTTTCACTAGCTCATTTTTAACAAGGTAATTCATTTTTCGATAGTGAATATGGGCCATGCGTCTGTGCCACAACATCGATTCAGCTTCAGATGCTTTTGATAGTAAACACGCCACTACAGCAGTTGGATCCTTAGCACCCATGTCCATGACATAAGTGTCATTTCTCCTTGGCGCTCGCATCACTATCCAATTGTCCGGTATCTCCAAACCTGGTTTCAACACTAATGCTTCATTCTTGGTAAAATGGACCGAGTGACCCTTGTCGCAGACTTGTGACACGCTCATCAGATTGTGTTTAAGCTGCTCCACATAGTTCACTTGGTCCAGTGTGATCTTCCCATTGGTCACCTTTCCTCGTCCAGTAATTCTACCACCTTTAGCACCCGCAAAATTCACATGTCCTCCATCATAATCTTCAAATTCAGTCAACAACCTCGCATCCCCCGTCATGTGCCTAGAGCAGCCACTACCAACATACCACAAGTTGATAATCCTCCTTAGCAGCTCCTGCACACACCAACCAAGAAATTAGTTAGATTGGGGGACCCAAGCCTTAATGGTCTTGGGTCGTCCAAATACACCAACCACCGGAACATCCATCCAATATCCATTACTCCCAACTGGAGTCTTGGATTGTAGACCAGTTGGAATTTGATTTTGATTTCCACTAGGTCTTTGGTCCTGAGGGTTCCTATGTGTGTTTGGACTATTTGACCTTTGAAAATTTTATTTTGATTCCAAGAAGCATTATTGTTGCAATTTCTAAAGCCATTGTTATAAAAATTTCGACCACCATTATTTTGGTATCGATTTTGATATTGACCTTGACTTCTGAAATTATTTTTATTTTGATTGTTCATTCTTGGTGAACTGCTTCTAGGTCTCTCAAATCTGCCTGGTGGAGATCTAGGCTGAAATCTAGGTTGATTTCTTTGAAAACGAGGAACTTGTGGAGTTCCTTTTTCAGCCTTATCCACACTAACAGTAACTTTCTCTGGTTGCTTAGGAGCAGATTTCTTTGGAGAGTTGGACTCTCTCTCCTGCTTATCACCACTTTTCTCTGGTGACTTCTCTCTCTTCCTCTCATTCACTTGTGCTTCCTTCTTTTTGTTAGGACAGCAGCTAGCTACATGTCCTTTGGTGTGACATTTGAAGCACGACATCTTTTTCGAAGACTTCTTATCTGAAGCCTTCGAACTAGATTCAGGCTTTGATGATGATGCTTTAGAAGAATCTGGTTCAGTTTGCTTAGTTTCATAATTTTCTTTGTTTTTGTTTTTAGCAAACTCTACGTTCGATTCATTTTCAATAACAGCTGTTTCGTTTTTCATGTCACTTCCTTGAACAAAATTTATCTTAGGTTGTGAAGTTTTCTTTTTCAAAACAGGTTTGCTGTTATTATCCTTCTTAGCATCACCTCTCTCAGACTCATCTCCTTGACTTGAGGTGGAACTACTTGGTGCTGTTGACATAAAATTGGTTAGCTCATCTTCATCAGGTAGGAATGAATAATCATGACTAAGAGGAGGTGGGACTTCATTAAAGCCTTGGAATCCCACACTAGTCTTGTCATTACTCTTCTTTAACCCACCCATCATGTGTTTCATGACAAAAGTAGAATCCCTGAATTGTCCTAACTTCTTTTCAAGTTCAACAATTTTGAGTTGTGCATCTGTCAACTCTTTGCATTTTTCAGAAATCTCTTTTGTTTTCTCAGCCATCATGTCATGAGCTAAGTCTATGACTTGAAGTTTTTCATTTAGTTTGCAGGTTAAAGAATCAATTTCAGTTTCATAACCTTTAATTTTCTTCAAGTATAGAGATTCATTTCTTATAGCGAAAAAATTTGATTCTTTTATGTTAGACATTTCGCTTACCAAACTTTGGTTGTGTGTGGACAACCTGTCAACCTCACCCTGTAGTTCACGGCATTTTAAACACACAGAATTAGTTTTTACCTCTCCTGTTTGTTTATCAAGGTTGGCCATTAGAGCCGCAAGCTGAGCTTCCATTCTCTTGTATTTAGCATCTTTTTCTTCAGTTTCTCTTTCATGGTCAGACTTTTGCTTTTCATCTTCAGCAGCAACTGATGTCTGATCACCCATCTTTTCTTCAGCTTGATTCTCAACCTTCACCTCATCGTCAACTTTCACTTCAGCATCTCCCTCAGTAGCTTTATCATCATCAATAGGCACTATCTCTGCCATGAATGCCTGAGTGGCATTCTCATTGTCTTCTAGATGAATGCTCCAGTCATACGAACCTTCTCGTGCTGTAGAGATCAAGGCCTTTGAGCTAGAGTTGTTTGATGCATTCCTGTTGTTTGAACTCTGACTCGAATTTTCTTGCTTTTGTTTCTGACATTCCCTAGCAAAATGCCCATAACTTTGACAATTAAAGCACCTTACTTTGGTCTTGTCGAAACCAACACTTCTCCCTACAAACTTCCTTCCTGTTCTGTTCATGAACCTTTTCACTCGTCTGGAAATCATGGCCATTTGCCATTGAAAATCCATCTCTTCAAGATCATCAGGGTCAATCTGATCATAATCTTCATCTAAAGTAGCAGGATCAGATATCTTCCCCTGAATGTAGTTTTCATAAGAAGCAACAAACGAAGCAAGTAGAGCCAGATGCTCTTCAGCAGACTTCACACTCATTGGCATTGACTTAGCACTACTACTCTGCTTAGAAGCTGATGTTTTCTTTGCTTCTGATGAATTTCCTGAAGCAACAACAAAACACACATCACCATCCTCATTCACCATAACCTGCTCATTTTCACATGATAGAAACGCAGTAGCAGAGTCGCTAGAAGCGTTGTGAGATGAAGAAGATGTAAGCCCATTGTAAACCGCTGGATCTTGAACCTGATCATATCCAGTATCTTTCTTCTTCATGCTGAGCTCATAAGCTCTCAGCTTGCCAACAACCTCTTCAAGCTCTTTTGTCTCATAATCTGCTTCACCCTTGATCATGAGAGTGTAGATATCCCACTTGGTAGGTAAGGCGTCGAGCAGCTTGTCATTCTTCTCTACGTCAGAATAGCAATCGTTCTCATAATTTTCCATTTCTGACATCAGATGGTAGTAACGAGTGATGATGTCTTCAAGTGACTCATGCTTCATGTACTTGAAAACAGCAAACTGCTTCTTCAGTAGATCAATCTTGTTCTTCTTGACATCAGCATTTCCCGCGTATCTTTTCTCCAAAGCATCCCACATATCCTTTGAGTTAGTGTACTTCTTGAAGGTATGCTTGATGCTATCAGGTAACGACATTTTGATTGCAGCCAAGGCTCTCTTTTCAGCCTCATACATCTTTTTATCATTATCTTGCATGTTCACATAGGCTGTTCTACGTGGTGTGCCCTCAAAATCGTGTGTAGGGTTCGTGTACCCATCTTCAATACATATCCACATGCGCGTATCCTGATATTCAATAAAGGACTGAAAATGATCCTTCCATGTCAGATAATTTTCCACCTTCATCATCTTAGGTGGTTTGTTGGTAGTGCCAACCTCATGCTCCATTCTCAACAGCTCATTCAAACTAGACATGTTCGACATTTTTAACATAACAGACTGATAAAACCGTACAGAATTTTTCCGAAAACAGTGGTTACCAAATGACAACGTTAGAATCGTCTCGAAAAGACGAATCCAATGATATATAATGTCAAAAACCGAATTCGGGATCAATTTCTTCTTTTTTGTCCTAAAAATCACACGAATTCAACGGCGCAAACGGTTTCATCAAACGAGCTACAGATCAATTTCTATTTGCAAAACACTGAAATTTTATCGACGCTTGCCAACGGAAATTCCACCTTTTTAAATTTGTTGGATTTTAAATTTTCTGTTAATTTCGCTGGGAGTTAATTAAATTCGTTGGTCAGTCAGTTAAATTTGCTGTTCTATTTCGCTGTCAAGTTCAACTTCGCTGATAAATTTGCTGCCAAGTTCGCTGATCAATTTCGCCCAAATTCGCTGTGTAATTTCGCTATTATGACGACCAGTAAAGTCGCCGAAAACCGTAGTAATTTCGCTGTGGAAAATTATACGGTTACCAAAGTCGCCTTTGGATTTAACTTCGCCGGTCACCGAGTAATTTAGTCACAAATTCGCTGGTGTGTTAATTTCGCTGGTCAGTCAGCAAAATTAATCAAATTCGCCAGTTAAATTTGGAAACTTGATCTGATTGAAATTCTGAAGATCTTTCTGATTCTCTAACACGAATCTGCAAAATCAAAACACCAAATCAGCACAATAATTTCGAAAATTATCAAGAACTGATCTAAAAAACACGAAGAACACGAAGAACAGTCTTCGAATCTTCAAGTCTTTCAGCCAACAATAATCTCCAGAATCAACAAAATCTTTCCAGAAAACCTGCAAAACACCAAACAAACAAACCAGAATATCAAAACAGCCAAAAAAAAATTCGAAAATTTTTATCAAATCAGCCAAAATTTCGAAACCCTAAATTTTCAGGTTTCAAGATTTCGAAAATTCTTCCTGTTTATGCAGCAACAATTCTGAACCGAGCCTTCAAGAGCCTAACGCTCTGATACCAATTGTAGGTCCCCTTGATGTATGGGTCTTCACAGAATTGTCAATCTAATCAAGAGCGCGGAATCCTCTTGATCAGAATATCACAGAAACAAGTAGAAGAACAGAAACAGCAATTCAATCAAACCGGGTTTTTATTGATTATCTATCAATACTGATTACAATCAATCCAAAACCCTAACCCTCACAATTTCGTCCAAGCACTAATACTCTCACGAAATTCTGTGTCTCAAAATTATGTTCTGGCTGATTAACCTAAACCCTAAAGCCTAACCTTGTTTATATAACACAAGGGTTACAACTGGGCTAGGTTAAACACTCTTGGGCTGCGAATTGGACAGGCCCAATTCGCCCCCCATCACCCAATCTGGGTTTAGTTTAGCCCAAACTCAATTACCTCACTAATACAAAGCTAAACCCGCTAACCGTTTATCGTTTAACTAATTACAAGATATCCAAAGACCAAATCTAAGCTGTTTTCACAGAATATGCAACAACAATTTATGAAAATTTATTTAAATGCACAAGGCACAAATATCCTTTAATAACTTGGGACAATTATATAAAAATAATCTTGTATACAGATTTATATGTTCGTTATACATCCAGGGCCCGATATAGAAACCGAGTCAAGATTAACAGACACACCACAAGTATAGGCCCACAAGAGAGTGAGATACCGTTTTTCCTACGCAACTGTCAGGTGTATGCCACACCCCGTGCTTAAGACGTGGCCATTTCTTAATAATGATGCCAAGGATATCCGGGATATGGTCATTAACCCCCAAAGGCTTTGTTTCAAACAAGACAGATCAAAACGTGTTACCTCAATAATTTAATCACAGTCCGATTAAACATTCAATACCAGACCAAGCGGTATTATTATAATACTGTATCCCAAGCCCGTATAGGGAAAATAAGTTAAAAGTATTTACCTGAGCAAAATATAATTTTATCCTCAGCCGTATATCAATCAGTAAGCACAAGTACCTCTACTGGGGCTCCTAATCTGGAACGAAGGTTTTAATAACCTATTAGATTTCTAATGGGTCTTATTTAAGTCTTAACTTAGACCGGTTAGTTTTTAAGGAAAGGTTTACGGTTCAAAACGCATGATTAAGCGAAGACCGGATTAGAATGTGATTAGATCCGACAAGTATGAAGATTTGTATAATATGGGTAAACTAAACACATTCTGGATTTTGAAGTAAAAATGATAAGGTTTAACCCGTTTCGGTCAATTTTATGCCCTAGTTACATAAACCGTTCCGAACGCGAATAATGCATAACGGGTAACCAAATGAGTCATATACAGGTTTCATAAGTTGATATGCCTTAAATGTGTTGTGATATCATTAGGATACCTTCCATTATGCCCAAAACGGATTTAAAGTCAATTTAAGCCCCATAGGGGTATTTTTGTCATTTTAAAGATTATAGAGTAAATTACAAGTTTTGTCCTTTACGTTTATCTCAAATTTCAGGCGCAGTCCTTTACCTTTAAATTTGAACAGTTTTGTCCTTAACGTTTCAAAATCATGCACGTTATGTCCTTTAGCGCAAACCCAGTTAGAATTTCCTGTTAAGTTATGTCACATGCATTGCACATGAGGGTAGAATAGTCATTTCACCTCCCCACTTGTGTTTCCCCTTTTAAAATCCTATAGAACACCCCCAATTCATCACTTTTGTAAATTAGGGCTCAAGATCACCCACCAAAATTACAGTTAACGAATAAATTTAAGATCAATCGACATGTACCTTTCGATGAAAGTAGTCTAAGGAAACTTCCTTTAATGCTTTCAGTTAGCTGGAATTTCAATTAAACTCATAAACTATGAGAAATGAAAGCAAATAAATGAAGTAAAAATGATGGTGATAAAAACTGAACATTAAAATACGTTGTCCCACCAGAGAGAGATCTCACAAACATAAACTGCACAAAAGACAAAGAGGATACCTTTGAAACAAAGAAAGTATTTATCATATCCAAGTTTAACCGTGTTTTTTTTTTTTTTTTTTTGCTTGTGCGCAGATTAAATTCCAAGTTTAGCTAAAAGAAAGTATTTATCATATCCAAGTCTCGAACCTCCGAACAAGCGGAAACAACCATGAGAACAGTAAACTGGTTAGGCAAAAGATGAGTAAAAACCCTCATGGAACTATAAAAATGGAGACACTATGAGTACAAATAGAATCCTTCACAATAATATCCTTGATTCATGATAAGGGATGTACTTAGTGTCATAATTGATATGAATCGCCTCTTGGCATTCATCAGGAGGGTTTAAGCGCTTCCATTCTTAGATTTTTCTGTACTTAGCTATACTTTTCCTTGACAGTTTTAGGGCAGTTAGTTCTGATGTGGCCCTTAGCGCCATAGTGGACACAGACTGCATACTTATGCTTCTACATTAAGGGAACTAAAGATGCCACACTGCTTTGACCTTCAGTCTGATAAACACTGTCTCAGTGTCTTTTGTTGCAGGTCTTGCATACAGGCTTCTTAGATTTATGGGAGTTATCTTTCTCCCCCTTCCCTTTTCCGGCAGTCTCAGCTTTAACCTAATTACTTACTAACTTATCTAATGTGAGTGACTGAGATAGATCCATAGTGGATTTATAAGAAGCGGGATTTGAAACCTTAATATGCCCTCTTATTTCTGATGCTATACCATCAATAATTAATGCATTAAGCTTAGACTTTGGATTAACTGAATAGGGCACTATCCCAGACTATAAATTAAAGTCTGTAACATACTGTCGACAGTTTACATCCTTCATGGTGAGAGTCAGAAAAGTTCTTATTCAACCTTTTCCATTCCGTGTCGCAGACAATCGGTTTTCCCTGATAAGTTCATAGACTCGGACCATCCCAATTTGTGTAAGAATATCTTTCTTGTAATTTTACTAAAGTTCTTCTATCAAATAAGGGCATTGCCCTTGAATGACTGTGATATATCTTAAAAATGTCTTTCTCAGCACTAACACTGAGATACATAATGGCTTCGATTTCATCCAACAATTTCATGCAATCAATGGCTCCCTTTTTTTCCGTTGAAGTCTCTTGGCTTGCAAGAGACAAGTACTTTTAAGTACTTCCGTTAGAGGAACGGGGCTCCTCACTATATGTCATCTTATTTGGTTTGTTCTTTGCATTTGAAGTGCGAGCAAAGCTCTTCTCATGAGTAGGGAAATATGATTTAGGGCAAGTACCATTTGGCTCTTTGAATCTTTTCATGACCTTTCTTATAGCCTTTCTAACAGTTGCGTCAATCACAGCTTTGAGATTAACTCCACTAACCTTGAGGTTCACATTTGTTGTATCATTAGCATTTGTCGCATTATTAGTATCGCAACTGTTAGTTGTTCTATCCGAGTTTGCCTTACTCTAATCTTGGTACTAAACCTCGATTTAAACAATTGCTTAATTGCATAACAATAGCTAGTCATCATCCTAATGACTTAGCATACTTTTAGCCATGGTACCATTTAACCATATAGGCCAAGAGGGTATGAACATTCCTAATGAATGCTATTTGAATGTATATCAATTGCATTTAGCCTAGGTCACAAAAGGACCATCAATGGCATCTTGGGTTTGGACCGTGTCCATCACCTTTTAGACAGGGGATCACAATGTCACAATTTTCCTTGTCATTTTGGCAATTTTGGATAGCTCAAAGGCTTGCCACAATGACTTCTAAAATATGAAACATGAGTCCGTTATGAAGGACATATAGATGTAGCACATAGGCTTGTCACGAAGGACATTAATAGCCTTAAGGCACGGAAACCTTGTCGCAAAGGACATATAGAGTATGTCACAGAAGGCCTGTCACAAAGGACATTGATATATAAGCCGCAATCTTATTAGATTAGGGGATTTAATATTTGAACGTAGTTCTTCACCTTTGGACAGGGAGTCAAAGACTACAACTGTCATTGTCTTTGAAAGACGATTTATTTGGCCACATAGGCAAATCACTGGACATCACTAACGGATGTTTATATATATATTTATATATTTATCGTAAATTTAGGATATTAGTCATGATCTTATCGATCTTATAGACGATAAGGCTTGGGTGTTGCCCATTACCTTGGACGGTAACCATAATGGTTACATTTGTCAATGTCACTAATGGACAATATAGTATATAGCCTGTAGGCGAAACATCACTAAAGGATGTTAAATAATATGATCATCGTATCTGATAATGTTAGTCATGATCGCATTGATCATATAGACTATTATGCTTGGACATAGTCCAATAGTTTTAGGCAGGGGGTCATAGACCGCAACTGTCGTTGTCTTAAGGGACAACAAGTATAGCCCGTAGGCATTTCATCACTATTGGATGTTTATATTATGATCATCGTATTGATGATACTTGCCATGATTTAATTCGATCATATAGGCTTTAAGGCTTGGATAGAGTCCAAATACCTTGACGACGGGTGTGGTTTCACAAGCCGCACAGCCAGGAGTGTTAACATGTTTTTAGATGTTAACCAGAATAAATTTGTCTTAATGGTTACATAATATTACCATGATCGCATTGATCATATAGGTTTGGAGGCTTGAACAGAGTTCACTACCTCCGGATAGAAGGGGATATTTCCCTTAACTATCATAGTAGAAGGAATAATTATCCTTAACTACTGAAAGTTTTAGCCAATTAATGTGGACTTGCCACTTGGCTGGGGTAAGCCATTAAGAAGATCTTTCGAAATTATTAGCAGATCGATAAAGTTCGAATAAAATTGATACTATTGATTGATAAGGGACGAAATGAGTACGTAAATAAAATTTTTAAAACCTTCCATAAATCATTAGGAAATTTATAATAGTGCCTTTATCAGGACTTTTATTTTCTTATTTATCCATAGAGGACTAAAAGAAAAATATAAGTCCGTATAAGAACTATAAAATATTATAAGTCCACATAGGAACTATATTGACATAATTTGTCCACGAAGGGACTTTAATGAAATAACATATCCCCAAAAGGAATTTTTAATGAAATAATGTGTCCATAAAAAGGACTATATTGTACAGCATGCGCACAAAGGACTTTGCTGAACAGATGTCTTCACAGAGACTTAAACCGAAAGATAAGTTCATTAAGGAATTCAAATAAACAAATGTCCATGTAGGGACTATTCAGAAAAGATGAGTCCTTATAGGGACTTTAAAGACACAATTATGAACGAAGAATTCTCTAACGCCTTCCTTGCTCCATTTCAATTCTCTCTTCTTTGTTTACTGTACATGGTAGGGATACTGGAGACATCAGTGAAAAATGAACATTTCAAATCAGGATTTATTGCAGAAGCAAAAGCAAAATCCAAGGATTCAATGGTTAAAGAAATGACATGGATTACTGATTAGGTTTTGACTGGTATAGTCTAAGTCTGGAATTCCAAAATTTTGGAGATAGGAAATAGGGATTAATAGCATCCACATGTATCAACTTCAATATGGGAGCGTCAGGGACCTCCTGGTATGGACTCCACTGGTACAGACTTTGAGATTTGAGCCTCAGGGACCTCCGGTATGGACTCTGTAGTCTGATTAAAAAAAAATTCAATGGGTTTTGGGAATAGGTCCATATAGGTCTTTCCTTCAACCGATCGCACACTTATCCTAGTCGTGGTATGAAGCTTGGCATTTCTTGGCTTCGGACGTGGAGAATTTCCATCAACGGCTTCTTTTCCTGGCGACTTATTCAAAACACGTAATATTAAAAACAATGTATACATATAACAGGGATGAGATCATTCCTAGTTCATGTCTAGACTCGGAAGTTAAGGAATGTGCTACTGTGTCATTGAGATTAAACACAAAAAGGCTAGTGTTTAATTCACTCAATGTTGGCTCTGATACCAACCTGTCACACCCCCATATTTCCACATATTACCGGTGGGCCCGATGGGGAGTATCGTGACGTAGTTGATATCATCATAGTCAAATAATCACAGTTCAATGCACAGCGGAAGTCTAAAGTAAATATATTACAAACCGATTTCAAAAGTAACATCAATATTACAAACGGATTGTAAGATGGATCCACAGGCGGATCTTAAAACAGAAAAATAAACACTGTTCAACAGACTTTAGACGTTTAGAACTTGCAAGATTCCTTATTAACGCCCTGAGCTCCCAACCAATTACGTACAGTACCTGTCACTTAATCTTTTTGGAAAATACGTCAATTTACACTGGTAAATACAATTAACTGACTCTTTTGAAAACATTTATGAAAATTTATTTAAATGCACAAGGCACAAATATCCTTTAATAACTTGGGACAATTATATAAAAATAATCGTGTATACAGATTTATATGTTCGTTATACATTCAAGGCCCGATATAGAAATCGAGTCAAGATTAACAGACACGCCACAAGTATAGGCCCACAAGAGAGCGAGATACCGTTTTTCCTACGCAACTGTCAGGTGTATGCCTACACCCCATGCTTAAGACGTGGCCATTTCTTAATAATGATGCCAAGGATACCCGGAACATGGTCATTAACCCCCAAAGGCTTTGTTTCAAACAAGACAGATTAAAACGTGTTACCTTAATAGTTTAATCACAGTCCGATTAAACATTCAATATCCGACCAAGCGGTATTATTATAATACTGTATCCCAAGCCCGTATAGGGAAAATAAGTTAAAAGTATTTACCTGAGCAAAATATAATTTTATCCTCAGCCGTATATCAATCAGTAAGCACAAGTACCTCTACTGGGGCTCCTAATCTGGAATGAAGGTTTTAATAACCTATTAGATTTGTAATGGGTCTTATTTAAGTCTTAACTTAGACCGGTTAGTTTTTAAGGAAAGGTTTACGGTTCAAAACGCAAGATTAAGCGAAGACCGGATTAGAATGTGATTTAGACCTGACAAGTATGAAGATTTGTACAATATGGGTAAACATAACACATTCTGGATATTGAAGTAAAAATGATAAGGTTTGACCCGTTTCGGTCAATTTTATGCAAACTAGTTACGTAAACCGTTCCGAAGGCGAATAATGCATAACGGGTAACCAAATGAGTCATATACAGGTTTCATAAGCTGATATGCCTTAAATATGTTGTGATATCAGTAGGATACCTTCCATTATGCCCAAAACGGATTTAAAGTCAATTTAAGCCCCGTAGGGGTATTTTGGTCATTTTAAAAATTATAAAAGAGGTTAAATGACAATCTGAGGTTCTGGTCTAAAATAATCAGTAAAAATATTTATTTTAGTAGGTTATATCAGTAAGATATCATATATGTGTGAAATTTATCATATATGGCCAAACTATGCACTATAGGGGCATTTTGGTCATTTCACATAAGCCTTAAAAGTCAAATTTGGAAATCTGAGTTCAAAACTTTTATTTACTGTTAAACTATAAAAATTTATTCATAACATCAGTAGGTAACAAGCTTTAGGTGCCAAATATGGTTTTAAACCATACTATGCGCCTAAATCGCATAAAAGTCGGTATTTGACGGTATTCGGGTTAAATAAGTAAATCTAAGATTTTTAACAGCCTTTACTGTTTAAAATAATTTATTTAATATATAAAACCAGTAGAAAAAGGTTTGATATCTAAAGGATGTGTGAAACTCATTTTATTAGCCAAAAGGGCATAACTGTCAATTACCGAATCAATGCAAGAACCCTATGTTATGATCAGTTTAAATTTAATAAAAAAATTCAAAAATCCCTAAATATTATATTACATCAGTGAGTAGAAAGTTTGGTGTCAAAATTTGGGTTTAAATAGGCTTTATGCCGAAAATGCCGTTTAATTAATAAAAAGTTTTCAATTTACGCTATCGCGCATAATTCTTAATTTAGACCTCAAACTGATGTCAAATTTTTAGTACATGTTTATAAATCAGTAATAAAGGTTTTTATCCTCTCACATTTTCAAAAATCTTGTTTTTACATCAAAAGGGCATAAAGGTCAACTTTTAGGCAATTAACGGAAACATGCAATAAACTAGGATTTCTAAGGAACCAAGTTGTATAACCTCAGAGAGTTACACTAACCTATAACATGGTCCTAAAGAAATCCTAAGGAATATCTAAACTAAGCTAAATCGGGTCAGAACTGAAAGTCAAAGCAAAAGTCTACTTTTGCGACTTTCGGTTCCGAACCGAGCCTAAACTCAGAATTGTCGGGTTGAACATGCCTAGACATGTTCAATTAATATTTACCAAGTTATTAAAGTTACAAAACTGATTTTATTGCCTTTACATCATTAGTTATAAATTTTGTTTTAAAAAAAAACCGACTCGCTTGACTTTTATTTTAATTACTTTGACCCGACAATTAACTAAGCAAACGTGGTAATTAGGAGGTGCCCTTTTGAGGGTTTAATACCTTCCTAATTACGATCACGTAGCCATGTTCGTTTCGAACAATGGCTCAATCGTTTAAAAGTCAAAGAGTTTATCGCGAACGCTTGACTTTTCGGCTTTAAGAGCCAAACAATTAAACTAAGCACGAAAGGACACTTACAAAGGGTCCAAGCAAGGATGGAATTGATCCAGAATGCTCAGGTATGAAGCATATAAGCTCCAACTTAGAACAATTCAGATCAAGTGTAATGAGAGCAAGAAAAAGTGGGTTTATATAGGATTTCAAGAATCGTTAGGATCGTTTCTCGTAACCCGTGCTTCAATCTTGGCCCTCGATGTGTGCCCATGGTTTTAAATACAATGGGGGTTGAAAACCAGCTCATGGTATTGAGGATTTTACATAAAATCCCTTGAAAAACGACCAGAATGCTGAAAATAAGAATCTGCCCAGACCTGTGCGTAGGCTACGCTGCAGGGGGCGTAGCCTACGGCCTACACAGATCAAACAGCTTTCAGAAGTTGCAGTTTTGGTCCCTGTATGTGTTTAAGGCCATATTTGACCTGTTTAAAGCCCGTTAAGCCATTCTCAAGGCTCTACAATGATTCTAAACATAGAGAACATAAAACATGCTAAAAAATATGTCGGATGTCGGTTCGTTTGGTCGTACGGTTGCGTTGATCGGCTAATTACGACGAAACACAAATGGACGCGAAAAAACGATCCAAATTACACGACGAATGGAATTTTATCATGCCAATCACTAAAATAAAATATTTTAATGATTACATAAATTTCTGGATGTCCGGATATATTCAGAACGTAAGATATGCGCGAAAATGCAAACTTATGCACTTTTTGACGCTTTTAGTCCCTGTTGATCAAATAAGTTTATTTTAGCGCACCAAACACCTCTAAGCCTATATCAAAGCTATGTAAAGGATATTTAGGGCATGTTTAACTTATGATCACATTCCTGAAGGTTCGATATCATAAGAATTGGTATACTTTTGCAGTTTGACGCAATTAGTCCCTCTAATGCGCAAACTTGAGTATATTATCGTTTAATAGCATCGAAGCTTTATCTAATCCATATTAGGCATTCATGAGAGTATTATTAAACATCACGATGCTTCGGATTCGTGAGAGGGTCATTCAGAGGTATAATTAAACATATTGACACTTTTAACCCCTTAAACTTACAAAGCTGCGCGTAATGTCATTTAAAGGCATGAAAGCCTTAGACGGCCAATAATTGGCATTCCCGAGAGTATAATCAAATATAATGAAGCTCCTGGTTTGTTAAAGGTCACTCAGAGGTAAGAATTAACATGTTGACGCTTTTAACCCTTCATCGCGCAAACTTTCGATTAATTATGCAAACGGTTACACTCGATCAATCAAGTGGCTCATTTGTGAATATGAATACCGTAAGAGGTTATTCAGAAACTTATTTTAAGTATGTTAACACTTCCAGTCCTTCCATAATCAAAGTATTCGATTTTTCGAAAAATTAGTCCCTTAAATTCAATGTTTGACTTTATTAGGATTTATTACACGTGTTAATACATTATTGGGCGTGATTTTTCGAGGTGTTACAGGGGGGGTTTAAGTTTCTTTTTTTTTTGGGGGGGGGGGGGGTAGGTTTTTGGTGGTGTAGTGGGTTTATTTTGTTGTGTTCACATTGATTCTCGCGGTTCTTGCAATTAAGGTGGTTCTCGCATGGACCCTACCCTATATATATATATATATATATATATATATATATATATAGGGTCAGGATTTAGAGAAAACGGTAGAAAGTGTGAGAACGGTGAGAACGCTTATTGATCGGCCGATTAAAACAATCTATGGACTAGATTGGCGCAGTGACATTTTAGTAAATAACACCAATTTTATTACGTGGACATGCTTCATTAAGGGTAAAAATGTAAAAAACCATTCCTCACATAAAACGCCATTGAAAAATAAAACGCCAAATAAATACAAAACGTCAATTTTATCACTGCGTACTTTTTTCTGTGTTTTTATTTAAGCTCTCTGGATACAAAAACGCCAAAAAATATGAAACGCCATTATATATAACGCCAAAGCTTACATCCGGATAAATGTTAATTACATTTTTTGTTATAAAAATAACATCCCGCCTAAACTACGCGCCAAAATAGTTCTATAAATAGAAACGTCTCACCACCCTCCGTTTATCACACCAAAAAAACACAAAAAAAAACACACTGTGGTTGCTAAAAAATTTATAACTCAATGTAAAACGCCAAAAAATACAACGACATCAAACATCTTTTCTTTGATCCTCAGTAATATTCTGCATGAAGCTTCATTTAATGATTTGTTACGTGAGTG
This sequence comes from Helianthus annuus, assembly GCF_002127325.2. Taxonomy (NCBI): domain Eukaryota; kingdom Viridiplantae; phylum Streptophyta; class Magnoliopsida; order Asterales; family Asteraceae; genus Helianthus; species Helianthus annuus. The sequence continues at coordinate 32,192,953 of NC_035440.2, read as the reverse complement.
TAGTAAGATTTTGCTGCATGAGATGGACAAAATTGAAAAAAGAGGGACTGATGATACCCATATGTCATACTATCATCTTTGTTCCTGAAGAGGATTCCAATAGATAACGATTGTGAAAGAACAAGAAATGTAATAAAAAGACTGGAGAGAGAGTTTCCAGCAGAAGATGATGAAGATGATGATGATATTGAAGATACTCATATACCAAAACTTAGCAGTTGGGTATTGCATGAGGAAGAAGGAACACTTGAAATGACTTACAAAAACGGGGTGCAATATTCAAGGCCAATGGAAGAAATGTTGAAGACAGGGTTGCTATCTATCATTGAACAACTCTGTGATTTAACACCTTCAAACAATCCAAAATCCAAGGATGCAGTGATATTCAAGAATAGGCTGCAGCAAAGAAGAGACGGGCTAATGGCGTTATACGCAAAAATGAATTTTGATGATGAAGAATCTGAAAAAAGTGATGAACAAAGCGATGGGTATATCTCTGATGTAATCCCACCTACGGAAGACTTTAGTTTATTTTGATTTTCATGTTATTGTAGTTTTATAAAATATTAATCTATGGTAATGAATTATTAACAAAAAGATACAAAACTCCAAAAATGACATGGAAAAAGCCATAACGCCAAAAAGTTAACTATGTAACACAAAAAGAATTAATTCAACGAGAAGAAATCTGAGAAAAAACAGTAAAACGCCAAATAATTAATAATTCTACATAACGCCAAAATTATCATGCACGCAAAAAATAAAGAAGCATGTCAAACACGAAAATCGTGAAAGGAGAAGAATACTAAAAAGACAAAAAAAACCCCTCGGACCCTGATCATGCGCCGCGCCACGTGTTCGGCCAGGATGCTTTCTCACACGTTTTGTCGTTCATTTGTGAACCTCCCTATTTTTGTGAACTTAATGAACTCATCCTAACCCTTGATTTATTTTAAGATTATAAGGGTAGGATTGTCATTTACCATATATACTTAATTTTAATTTTACTAATTTATTTTGATGGGATTTCAAATGATTGAACCAATTACATAAGATTCATTCGAATCCAATTGTCAACAAAAAAACCCTCATCAATTCTTTTCCTCTTTTAGTCGCATAGTTAAGTTTCATATCCTTTTCATTTCACCAGTTTGTTCATCACCTGTTTTCGAGATATTTTCTTTTTTCTCTCAATTTTTTTCATTTGTTCATCTTTCTTTTCAAGATATCTTTTTTTTTCTCGATATGATATCATTCTACAAGTTCTAATACATATTTGTATACATACTGTACATGTGCCATACTATGAAAAACATAGCAATCTATTGCTACATCTCAGTTTACCCAACTGTAATACATATGTGTACTTTGTCACTTACACATGTGTATTATTACAATCGTTAAGTTCACAAAGTACACCATTTTAAAATCGACAGAAATACACAACATATCACAATGTTTCTTGATGAAGTTTGAACAAATACACCTCTCATCGGTTCGTTTTACCCAACACACTTAACTGTACAAAGCAATATATTGCATCACCTACATATATGTACAATTCAGTTTGTCCAACTTAAATACACATGTGTATTTCTTGAAAATATGGAGGCGGTTTTTTTTCCATGATGAATTAAAATTGAATTACTAACTAAACATGATGGGGCGGTTATTTTTTCTTGTAACTGAACATAATTTTTAAGAATAAATAATTACGATACTGCCCTTCAGCAGTTATTTTAAATCAGGTTTTAGATTTTTGTTAATTAAAAAAAATCCTTTAAAACCTAGATCATGGTCTACTCATCCAACGGCTAGTTTCGTTTTTGTTCACAAAATAACAATGTTCACTCTTGATCCCCACCCTATATATATATATATATATATATATATATAGGATTAGGTTCAACAGTGAACAACTTCTTGAGAGTGAACTGAGTGAACTAATCTTGACCCTTAATCATTTTTTTAGATTAAAAGGGTAAGATTGACATTAGTCAAGTATGTTTAATGACAATCCCTTAATTTTCTCCTCTCTTAACTCTTCATCTCTCTCTCTCGTTTTTTAGTTATTTCTCCATAATTTTTTATCCATAGATTTTGGTTTAATTTTAACATTAATATATTTTTTCTTTTATTATCCGTGGACATATATAACCATTTTTAAATATAATACACAAATGTATAAAAGACTGTACACATGTGTATAAACTAACAGATGTGTATCTTGTATAAACTGATAGTTAGCGAGACTGTACACATGTGTATAAACTAACAGTTGTATATCTTCTATAAACTGATAGTTAGCGAAACTGTACACATGTGTATAAACTAACGTATGTGTATCTTGTATAAACTGATACTAGCGAAACTGTACACATGTGTATCTTGTATGTACGGAAACTAGCGAGATTTTAGGGATTTTGATTCTATTGTTTAATAAATGCAATTTATAAAAGACACAAATACCCTTTTATCAATTATTTTAAAGGGAAGTTACAAAATTATAATTACAATCTTGCCATTATATAAAAATCTCTAGATGGTGTAATCCAATAGCCCAGATTAGTTCACACAGTTCACTCTCAACCTAATGTTTCACTCTAGAACCCTACCTATATATATATACATATATATATATATATATATATATATATATATATATATATATATATATAGAGAGAGAGAGAGAGAGAGAGAAAGTATAATGTACTTCAAGGCTTAACCTACATTAACATACATGACAAAAAATATAGCGTGCGTTATTATCATAGAACGTGCGTGATTATAGTCCCATGCGTGATTATGTGGTCTCATGCGTGATTATGTGGTCTCATGCTGATTATGTGGTCCCATGCGTGATTATACCTCTGATCCAACGGTTACCATTGTCTCCTACGTGATGTATGATAAGGCTTTTTGTATGTTAACCTTACTCTATACATATATATATATATAGGGTTGGGCTATATAGAAAACCCTATCTATATAAAAAACCCTAGAAAACCCAAGCTCCCGACATTTTTTTTTTGAAAAATATAACACATGTAATATACATGTTTTTAAGACTTTTAGGCCAAAAAAATCAAAAAAGCGCCGAAGGGATAATTTAAAAAAATAAAATAAAATTTCAGCAATTTTAAAAAATTTCTGTCTTTTTTGCCTAACACATGTTAGGCACTGAAATTTGTTTATTTTTTTAAAAAAAATCCCTTCGGCGCTTTTTTGTTTTTTTTTGGCCCAAAACACTCTAAAACATGTATATTACATGTGTAATTTTTTTCAAAAAAAAAATGTCGGGAGGTTGGGTAAAAATGGGGGGAGATTTGGGTTTCCAGAGTTTTCTACCTAAATGAGGGTTTTCTTTCTAGCATTGTCCTATATATATATATATATATATATATATATATATATATATATATATATATATAGGGGATGGTTCAAATGAAAACCACTTTTATTGTGAAAACTAACTAAAAAAAGCCTAAAAAACACCCAAAAATTTTTTTTTCATTTTTTTTATAAAAATCGCTGGTTTTTATATACAAAAAAAAACTTTTTTTCAAAAAAAAAAAAAAAAAAAGTTTGTAGTACACATGTGTAATAATACACATGTGTAGTATTACACATGTGCACTACACAAATTTTTTTTTTTTTTGAAATTTTTTTTATATATAAAAAAACCTGCGAAATTTGGTTTGCAAAAAAAAATTTGTATGTTTTTTTGGCTTTTTTAATTAGTTTTCGAGTTTTCACAATAACTAGTGGTTTTCATTTGAACCTCCCCTATATATATATATATATAGGGGATGATTTAAATGAAAACCACTTTTATCTCGAAAACTAACTAAAAAAGCCTAAAAAACACACAAAATTTCTTTTTTCAATTTATTTTATTAAAATCGCTAGTTTTTTATATAAAAAAACTTTTTTTCAAAAAAAAAAATAGTGCACATGTGTACTATTATACATGTGCAATACAAAAAAAATTGACAAAAAGTTTTCTAGTTTTCGTGATAACTAGTGGTTTTCATTTGAACTTTCCCATATATATATATATATATTTATGTATATATATATATATATATATTTATGTATATATATATATATATATTTATGTATATATATATATGTATATATATATATGTATGTATATATTTATGTATATATATATATGTATATATATATATGTATATATATATACATGTATATATATATACATGTATATATATATATAGAGGAAAGATAAATCGAAAACCCATGTGAGTTGAAAAAACCTAAATAAACCCTATGTAACATTTTTATTTTTATTTTTTTCTAAAAAAAACAGGGAATGTAATATATATGTACACGAACAATTTTTAAAAAATGAAAAAAACGCCTACTAGTTTTTTTTTAAATGTTGAAAATTTGTATGTTACATTTTTTTGGACATATATATTACATTTTGATTTTTCTAAAAATGAAATTTGTAACATTTAAAAAAAAACTACTCGGTGTTTTTTTGTGTTTTTTTTAAATGTTCAAATATATGTATATTACATTTCCTATTTTTGTAGAAAGGTTTCTTAAGTTTACATGGGTTTTTTACAAAGGTTTCTTGAGTTTACAAAGTTCATTTTCCTACAAAGTGTACAAAGTCATAAAACACCACAATTTCAACTATAAAACACACATAAAACCCACAAATAAGAGAGTGAAGATCACTAAAACACAATATCCAAACCCTAACATTCCATAAAAACTTCAAATACATCATTGTAGAACTATGAATATAAAACACAACATAATAATCAACATAAAACAAACTAATGTTAGTCATTCGGTAATCAAAGCCTTATCATCTAAAACACAACATAAAACCCACAAATATGACGTTTTAGTAATCTTCACTTTTTTATTTGTAAGTTGTGAGTGTGTTTTATGGCTGAAATTGTGGTTTTTATGACTTTTTACACATTGTAGGAAAAATAGAATTTGTAGCCAACTCCCACCCATATATATATATATATATATAGGGAGGTGCTCATGCGAGAACCACCCTTATTGTGAGAACCTTGAGAACCAATGTGAACACAACCTAAAATAGCTAAAAATACCTAAAAAAGACCTAACCCCCACCCCCCCCCCCAAAAAAAAAAAAACTAACCCCCCCCCCCCAAAGTTAAATGCTAAAAACTAAAACCCCCAAAAAAACCTAAAAAAACCTAACCCCCCCCCCCCAAAAAAAAAACCTAAACCCCCTCCCCCACCCCCAAAAACCTAACCCCCCCCCAACCCCAAAAAACCTAACCCCCCCCCCCCCTCAAGCTAAAATGCTAAAAACTAACCCCCAAAAAACCTAAAAATATCTAAAAAAATCTAAAAAAAAATCTATTTTTTTAATATTTTTTATGCTCAAATCGCTACTTTTAGTGGTTAAAAAATGTTTTTTTTTTTTTAAAAAAAATTTGGCTTCGAAAAGTAGCGATTTTTATATAAAAAATATTTAAAAAAAAATTGTGTGATTTTTAGCTATTTTTAGGCATTTTTGGTGTGTTCACATTGGTTCTCGCGGTTCTCACAACAAGAGGTGGTTCTCGCATAATCTTCTCCCTATATATATATATATATATATATATATATATATATATATATATATATATATATGGCCAGGATATGCATAAAACGTCTAAAAGTGCGAAACAGTGAGAACGATTTTCGTGTTGACATGTTGTGTTAGTGCTAACTTACACAAAGGGTAATGTTGTCAGAAAGTCCATATACATGCCACTTACATGTCAAAGATCATACACATGTAAGTCATATGCATATTCTACCATATTTTTTAAACTCTCGTAACTTTTTTTTAATTAAATTACACCATAAAATAGTGTTTTATCATCTTCCCAACGAGTATATTACTACTATACTTTTGAAATAAAAAAATGACATGAACTTTGTGTCCAAATAAAAACATCATAAAAACACTTTGTTCCGAAAAACGTCACAAAATATCCAGTTGAAAACGACATAAAACACATCGTTCAGAAAAACACAATTGAAAACGCCATAATTACACCCAGTTCAGATTAACGCCATAAAAACTAGTTGAAAACGCCATAAAAACATGCAATTCAGAAAAACACCATAGAAAACAAGTAGAAAACGCTATAAAATATCTAGTACATATTTTTTTAAAAATATATCCATAGTTTACTCGTTAGTAGAGTAATTATAATTGTTCTATCGTAATTACATAATTACTTTATTAGTTTAAGATAATGCTTTTTTTAAATTATTTGACTAAAATATGTGCTTAATAAGATGGAAAAAGAATTCAGAAAAAAAAATCACTTCTTCACTTCTCACATGAAGCCAATTTATATATTACGACTTATCTGTACAATAACCTCTCCCTCTCCCTCTCATATGGTTAGTTCTTTTAAGTTGGCAGGTAATCACGTACTCACTCGTATCATCATAGAGTATATGTTTTTTTTAATTTCATACAAAGTTATATAATAAGGTTATATTCTTATATAATTAAGTTTAGGGTAAATTACTTTTTGAGTCCCTGTGTTTTATAGGTTTTAACCACTTGAGTCCAAAAGTAAAAAGTTTAACGACCTGAGTCCCTATAAGCATTTTCTTTAACTATTTGAGTACAAATTTCTAACACTATTAGAATTTTTTGGTTAAGTATTATTAAATGACCAAAATACCCTTATAATTAAAAAATTAAAAAAAATCCCTATCTCTCTTATATCCACTTATCACTCTCTCTCTCTCTCTCTAAATTCCTACCAACTCTCCCTCTCATCTTTCTTTCTCTCTCTCTCTAGACCAGATCAACAAAGGACTTGCTCAAAGAACCCACCATGTTCATCATAAGTAATCACCAAAAGACTCTCATTCCATTGAAGACTTGCTCCCAGTGTCTCATAAATTCCCTTCACTAACTTCTGCCCATTTGCACATCAAGTGATGGATGATCATCATTTGCAGGAAACCCTTTATGTCAAAATACCTTGGTTCAATCACACTCAAGTTGGGTAATTTACATTCTTTAGCATGAAAAAGTGCTATATTGATGGAACTTGAACACGTAACACCCAACCGATCCAAAGTTCTGGAGTTGGGGGAGGATTGTTCATATCATCATCATAATCATCATCTGTCGGGGCTTTACAAAGCCAAAGTTTACTTATTTGTAGTTAACAATTTGGGGAAAATCAGAAATTAGGGTTTCTTTTTCTAGGGTTTCGTTGTAATTTTGTTGGATAGGTGGAGAGAGAGAGGCGACTGTGACATTCTCCGGCTGTCGGCGTGGCGGCGGTGGTGTGTAGGTGGTGGTGGTCTCATCTGCAGGCGGAGGTTGACAGTGGGGTTTGCAGGCGGTGACAGTGGTGGTTGATGGTCAACGGAAGGTGGTGATAGCGGTGGAGGTGCGGTGGAGATGGTGGTGGTGCAGTGGTGGTGCGGTAGTGTTAATGGTAGTGGTAGCCGGTAGGGGTCTAGATGAGAGAGGGGGAGGGATGGACAGGTAGGTGTGTGTGAAACGTCTGTGTGTGCAGGTTTGAACACTATATATAATTTAGTTAATATAATATTAAAATATTTATGCATTAATAACTTGTTCCTTATACTCTTGTGCATATAAAACTTGTACTTTGTGTGTAAATGACCAAATTACCTTTGTAGTTAACAAACTTGATGGATGGAGTTAGAAATTTGGACTCAAATGGTTAAAAAAATGCTTATAGGGACTCAGATCGTTAAACTTTTTGCTTTTGGACTCAACTAGTTAAAATGCATAAAACACAGGGACTCAAAAAGTAATTTACCCTTAAGTTTAATTAATCACATACTAGTTCATATAATCATGTCACATGTGTTTGTAATTATGTAACACATGCCAAGTTATAAAATTAAATTTTGTTAACACTTACAAGGTTATAGAATCATGTACCAGATTATATAAGGGGTTTTCTAATGGCACACCCCCTGTCTATCCGCACACCTTTTCAATTCAATACGCATCGTATAGGCCTATACGATGTGTATTGAAATAAAGTAAATGACATGACAGACTGACAGGTGCAGGTTATGTCTGGCGGCGGGCTTGGTACGCATCGTATAGGCTTATACGATGCGTATCAAGACACTGATTTTTGGAAGTTTATTTTTTGTTGTGTTGTGTCGGATGTGAACCCGAGAAACGAAAGAGATTTCGAGCAGTTGGTCGATGACATGATATATAAAGATCCTGACATGATCATATCCATTTTCAAGTATTAGACTAGATAGTCCAAGATGAAATATATTAAAACCATTCAAGCCCACTAGTCTACAATGTGTTATGGTGAGATTTTTCAAGTTTGCACAGTGGGAAAAAAGACTAGCACCCCTGTCAATATTAGCATAATGCAACGAGACATAACTGAGATTTAAGGGGCGTGTTAAAACCGAACATAATCCCAGATTGTCTAAAGAAGCGCTTTTATCATGTGTCATGTGGTAAACAAATACCAAGAGGATATTCAGATCTCTATTCGGTCATCTTTCCGAGCTTTTACACATGAATATGTGATTCCTAATTTGCGGAACATAATCCCAGAGTGTCTAAAAAAGCGCTTTTATCATGTGTCATATGGTAACAACTATCAAGGGGATATTCAGATCTCTATTCGGTCATCTTTCCGAGCTTGTACAAGTTTAAATATTTCTCGCCGCATCTACACACACGGCACAATCGGCACAGGAAGAACGACCAACGATGTAGAAGAAATGCAAAAGTGGAAGAAGCAAAGTGAACTGAACTTAAAGAAACGCCAAGGATATGTTTACGTAAAGGTTTTGATTATTTATAAAGTTTCAAGCACGTTAGTATTTTTTTTTTTTTTATGGTTTAGTGTGGTTCAACACATGCCAAAAAGATACTAGTTAAATTTAGTAAACAAATAGTAGTGAATCTTAGTGAAAACTAGAAAGCCCCACCAATCCTCACTTCGCGAAGTGCATGATTATTTAAATTTAAAGAAACAAATATTATAGGTCAACGAATCATAAATCTAGCATAACTAATCATTTGGTTTGGAAATCAGATTTTATTAACTTGAAAATGATAATTTGCTGTGAATATATTTCATTACAAATTTCCCTACAGTTAAAATTATTTCTCCAATTCCCCAAAAGACAACATTCATACATACTAAAATAGAGAATTAGTTCTTCGGAATAGTGGCATTATTAAAAGTCGAACTTTATAAACATTCAGGTAATGCCTTTGTGCATAAATACCACTACAAACCATTTCGATATCAAACAGACAATAACCTTAAAATCATCATGTCTATAGAGTCGTTTAAGAGGGTATATGTGTGTACCAAGCCTTACTTGTTCATGATTTTCTTGCAAGCTTCATATGGTCTGAACGGCTTAGTTATCAAGTGTGCACTAAACAAAGGTTTGAATCATTACACTTTTTCAGTCTATAAAAACGCCTTTGCAGCTCTCTTCATTGGTCCTTTTGCTTTCTTCCTCGAAAGGTATGTTACTTCGTGTGCTATATATAAAAACGCCTTTGCAGCTCTCTTCTATGAGTATGTTTGGCATGAAGCTTTTAGGAGCTTCTAGCTTTAAGTTTTTAAGAAAAAACTCCTACTCAATAAAAGGACTTGTTTGGTTGAAGGAGCTTAAAGCTTTTGGTTGAACACTCCTACTAGTAGCATTTAGAAGAGCTACAAGCTTTTAGAGAAAAATGACTATTTTAACCTCTAAAGATAATGAACTTTTTAATGTACAAACTTTTTATATTTTTAGTTATGTCTATTTTGGTCATTTTATATATTTTATTAAAAGCTCCAGCTACTCTGCCAAACACCAAATATATCTAAAAAGCTACAGCTACTAGCTACCAGCTTACAGCCACCAGCTACTTTTGCCAAACATACCCATAGTTTCCTCCATGTTATCATTCGTTTGATCGTTGTCTTTTTGGGTGCAATCAGAAAAATTAGGCCAAAGATGACGATTTCTATCTTCCTGAAGATCATGTTGCTGGGATTACTAGGGTATGAATTTGGTATTATTGTTATTTTAAAAAGAATGGAAGAGAAAAGAAAACACAATGAAAGAATTACATAAAATACATTATAAAAGAAAACAAATGCAACCTAAAAAATCACAATAAGGTTACAGTTTGAAAAAAAAAAAAATAAGATTGAGTTTACATTGCATATTATCGTGTTATTAATTTACATTGAGATAGATGATAAACGGGCAACAAGTTGCGCCGTTACCCATTTTTGAATAGCAAAACTAAGTCTTTTAAAAACTATATCCATAGATCTAGGGGACATAACATTACTATTCATGACCCTTTGAACTCGACTAAGTAGATTATAACATTCATAATTTTTAACAAAAATTAAAAGCGAAGAAAAGGGTGGAAACAGAATCAATAAGAAGCCACATGTTTGATACGTTCTAATAAAATATTTTTCGTGTCTTCTAAGAACGCGTTTGTCTCCCAGCATTAGAATAGTAAAGACCAGTTTGTATTGCCAAAATTGACAACTCAACCTAAGATGCAAGTGACACGAGTATCTCAATTGTTCTGGAAATTCTAGGTCTTTGTAGTGAATTTTGGTGTAGAGTAAATTACTTTTTGAGTCATTGTGTTTTAGTGGTTTTAACCATTTAAGTCTAAAATCAAAATATTTAACGTACTGAGTTCCTAACCACTCATTTTATAAAGTTTTGAGTCTAATTTTTAACACTTGTACTTTTGATTTTGGATTCAAGTGGTTAAAACCACTAAAACACAGGGACTCAAAACGTTATTAAATGAGTGGTTAGGGACTCACAGCGTTAAACTTTTTGATTTTGGACTCAAGTGATTAAAGCCACTAAAACACAGAGACTTAAAAAGTAATTTACTCTTTGGTGTATGAGGGTTCACTTATGTATCTACAACTATGGTAACACCTTAGTCAATTAGTCACTTAAAAAGACAAAACTACAAAATTATTTAACCTCATTATTGTTTTAAACACATTCCACCCCCCCCCCCCCATTTTCCAGAACTTTTCTATTTCAAACACAATTTGAGTATCAGTATATCACTGACCTTAGCTGTGCTTTGGACATAGTAGAATGCAGTTAGTGAAAAATATCACTTAGATATAATTATTTGTGTTCAAAGTTAGTGAAAAAGCATATTTTCTACTAAATGAAATAAACCCAGTTTCCAATCATTCTTTCTTAACATGGTTTTGGTATTTTATATTACCCAATTTGTGCCAATTCTCATTGTTGTAAGCTGTAGCATATGTGTTTAATGTCTTAGCATAAATAATGAACACGTAGTAAGAAACTGGAAACTTGTTTTCGTGTATTATTCTCCAACATTGATAATGGTTGATTTTGAACAACAGGCCAGTGATAGACCAGAATTTGTTATTTGGTGGGATGAAATTTACGACTGTAACTTTTGCGGCAGCTATGCGCAACATTGTTCCAGTCATTACCTTTGTTATGGCTTTGATCGTAAGGTATTCTTGTTTCTAAATCAACCTGATTGTCTCTTAATATGTAACATTCACAACGTCTTGCAACATTCTTGCTCCTTAAGCTTACATTTCTTGAGAGTCATATAATTGACTAACACTTGCTTAGGTAGGGTTGCTAAAAATGCATATGATTTGATCTTGTGCATGGGTATTGGACAATACAAAATGGGTTCAAATCCATGGATATATAAAAGCTTATGTATCGTGTTCAACCCGGCCTTTTAAGTATTTCAATCACATATAACTTAATAACATATAGCATTAACAAATTTGATATTTTTATTCTCAAACAAATAATTGTATTATCTTTTGGTAGACTTGAGACGGTGAAGATGAAGAGTTTACATAGCCAAGGCAAGATCCTAGGGACATTAGTGACTGTTGGAGGAGCCATGATGATGACACTAATTAGAGGTCCTTCCATTCGATTTCCATGGACAAATGACCATACTCTTCATCATCAAACTTCTGTTAACACTTTCAATACTCAAGATCAGCTTAAAGGATCTCTCATGGTCACCGCCAGTTGCTTTTCATGGGCAAGTTTTCTCATTGTCCAAGTAAGTTTAATTTCCATTCAAAATTCAATCTTGTTTCTTTGATTTTTTGAAATGAAACAAGAAATAAGAAGCATTTGATGAGCATTGATTCATATCGGTTGGCATACTACACTAAAAGTAATTAGGAATTTTTAATTCTGATTTCATACACGAATCGACTATATTACAATGGGAATTTTACAACAATAATGTCATTTGTGATTATTAAGTTATCACTAACTAAAAGTATTATGTCACTATTGCTTTCTAATGAGCTTTGCGTAGTTGTAGAAGTTGCCAAGTTGTTGTATGTTTCTTATCACTAATGGCTAAGGCCAAAGTCAAAATTTTATGGTCTTTGGCACAAGGCAAAATAATGTCCCTAAATTAACCATGTTTCCATCTCTATTTTACAATCTTTAATTTCGTAACCAGACTAGTCATCAAAGCGAGAGTCTTACCCGTTCATGGATCAGAAACAGACTTAAAACCGGATGACTTCATAACATAATTACAGAAAATATTTGAATATTTATTGCATTGTTAGAAAGACATAAAGATGTTTGACAATAATGTTTTAGGTGATATTAGCCACCAAATTAATGTGAAAAAAAAATCTGATTATCTTTGTTTGTTTGGTGCATAAAAGGCGCTTACATTAAAGTCATACCCGGCTGAGCTCTCTTTCGCAACACTCGTGTGTATGATTGGCGCATTGGAAGGGTCTCTACTTGTTGTTGTAGCCGAGAGGGCCAATGCCTCAGTTTGGTCAATTAACTGGGACATCAAACTACTTGCGGAAATTTACAGTGTAAGAAATAAACAATAATGTTCACTCTTTCATACCTATCCGATTTTGGCTGAGTTTAATACATCCTGTTTATCTATTATGACTAGTAGAGGGTAATTATAATCTCAAAGAAAAAGTCAGAAATATTTCCACAAGATTTTTTCTTTTTTTTTTAACGGCAATGTCCCACAAGTAAGTGCTGTTGATAATGTACCTAAAAAAATGTCAGCAATTCTGATTTGTGAGATGACATACTAGTAAGTGATACACCAAGGTGTTGTTAAAATTAAAGTATGGTACCCAAATATAAGTTGCAAACATTCAAAACAGGTTTTGGCAATTGGAAAATTGGAATGGGATAAGGAATGGAACTGGTAAAGGGTTTGGGTTTCACTTTGTAATTTGGGCCTTAAACCCAACTAAGCACATATTATTGGCTTTAATCTATACTTTATCAAATTAGCGAATAACCTAATATGATTAACTTCAAGTCCAAATCCGATTATCCAAATAACTAATTTCGAATAACCCCAATAGTTTAATTTATTGAGTGTTGGTAATTCGGTTATGTTGATAAAAAGAAACTTCATACATAGATGCACGAGAATAATAACATTCTAAAAATTGCAAAAAAAAATTACACTTATAGTTGAAAATTTGAAAGATTAATAACTATGAAACATTCTTACACATGAAAGTTTGAAAATATAAGCACGCTTATAAGTGTGGAATTCTTTATATTGTTTCTCATGCTTTTAATTCAAACAACTTAAGTTTCTGAATAACTAGTAATATGACCCGCGGGCGATGCATCGTGGGCCAGTGACAAACTTCGGGTTGATTAGTCCTAGCGTTATATGATGCTTTAACAATATGGAAATGTGTGTTTCAACATATCTAATCTAACTTAGTGTAACCTGCATAAGCATTGCGGTTGGATCATAAAGTCAAGTAAATTGAATTTATATCATACATAAAAAACGAAATCGAACCTGGGTTGATCCGTTTAGGGGGTTAATTAAAACTTAGCGGCATCAAAATGTACAGTAACTCAAATCTTTACCACTGAATGAAAAGGTATTATATCTTACCCGATTCGTTTCTGAACAAAATTTACATCAAAATGTAGACCAACTGAAAATGTATACATAAATAAGAATGAAAACAAATTATATTTGACCCGATTGTTTCGGAAAAAAATTATGTCAAAACGTAAAGCAATACAGTTTACGTCACAATTTTAATTAATACAGACACGCCCATAAAAATAAGTTCGTGAGAAAATAGTGTTTTTTAAGTTTAAGAATAAAAAAATATGGAGTAAGCTTGAAACGTTAGAAGTTGAAGCCTGAAGGGATAATAATGAAGTTTAAGAAAGTTTTCAGAAAGTGTAGGGGATCAACTTTAAAAGTGTAGGGCTTGTTTTGGTCGGTGACAAAGGCCACCGACTTTGTTTTTTAAGATAGATAGTAATAGTTGTAACCTACATAAAAAGTAAACACGAAAACATATTATATTTGACCTAACTCGTTTCCAAACAAAATAAGCATGAAACAAATTTGTTTTTTTAAGTAAACGAACAAAGATTATTAAGGAAAAATCAGATTATATACTCTCGAGGGAATTAAAGTGATATTTTATAAATTCATAGAAAGTAGAGGGGTGAAAATGATACTTCCTAAAGTTAAGTGACTAAAAATGTGTTTCAAAAAAGTTTGGGGTAGTATGATCGGTTAAGATATAAGAATATGAAAATTTATCCATAACTAAGACTTATCATATTGCATGTTGGACTCATCCATCATACCTGCAAGTTGATACATCTAACTTTGCCGGAGCCTAAAGAATACCATCAAAGCCCAAAACTATAATCCATGAAGAGAGTTTGTAATTTCTATAAAGTTTTGGGGAGCATGTTTGCCACCTACATTTAGCTATAAGATATACTATTCTACAAAGTTTTGGGGAGCATGTTTGCCACCTACATTTAGCTATAAGATATACTATTAAATAGACCTGCACGTATTGCGGCACGGGTATATTGCAAATATCGAATGGATTAACGTAAGTGCTATGTAACGTGACCGATGCGCAACAATCAAAATGGGCTTATCATAGCTTTAAAAAATGAAAACACATGAAACGCAAAGTAACTTGAATTTATACCATCAGATGAAAATATATTATATTTAACGACACTCTGTATGGTATGTAAAAAACGTATTATACTTGCACTGACTCATTTCCCATGATAAGTTTTCGTCTAAAAAGATATCAACTCGAATTTATACTGATACATACATAAAAATCCGCACGTAAAAAGTTAAATTTTTTCAAGTAAAAGAACAAAAGGGGCAAAGTCAAAACTTTTGAAACTCAAAGAGATTAACGACAAATTAGTTCTTTAAAGAAAAATTGGCAAAAAAAATCATTGAAAAAGTTACATTTAAACGTAGATTAACTCGAATTTATACCAACATTTACATAAAAATACATACCTAAAAACTTTTTTTCCAAGTAAAGGAACGAAAAAGGGTAAAGTCAAAAATTTTGAAATTCAAAGAGATTAACGACAAATTAGTTTTTCAAAAAAGAAATTAGCGAACGAAAATCATTAAAGAAAATAACATGTTAAAATGTATATTATATATGGTACATGGGTAAAGGTAGAATATTAAAAACATGAGGGATTAAACATTGACGTTTGTAAAGTCAAGGGACTAAAGTTGCAATGTGGTGAAACTTTGGGATAAAACGTAAAACTAAGAGAAAAGGAGTTAAAAATATAAACTTTGAAAGTATAGGGGTGCCAGTAAAATGAAATAGAGGCTAAAAATACCATTTGCAAAGTTGGGGGGTTAGATTTATTAAATAGTATAGAGTAAGGGCTAAAAATATTATTTCTCAATGTTGAGGTGGCCTTGTATTTTATTGAAAAGTGGAAGGGGTGGCCTTGTATTTTAATGAAAAGGGTCTTTAGTCACTGACTTTGTGCTTTAAAATTATGTAAAATAAGAATATATTAAGAGAACACCACTGAACAAACAAAGACGCACCACCAACGAACAACTACCGACTAAATGGATTTCCCGACAGTTGGTAAAGGTGGTTGCTAATGATAATTACAAATATTGACTCTATTTATCAGTGATACTCCTTTGTTTTATAGTGAAATTTATGAATTGAGTTACTCGTTGTAGTCTTAACTAGGCTCTGAACTTTCGGAAATATAGAATAATTATAATCTTCTGAATTATCCGTGGCCTTGCTTATTTTTGACAATTTTTTTTGCCATGGTGTGGACCTCTAGGGGATATTGTGTTCTGGATGCGCATATTACATTTCGGGAGTAGTAATGCAAGATAAAGGTCCAGTTTTTGTGGCCGTTTTCAGCCCTCTTGGGCTGGTTTTTGTGGCTATTTTGGGGTCTACCATTTTAGCCGAGAAACTGAACTTGGGAAGGTATGTTCACAAATTTCAGTTGATCACATATTAAGATAATATAAAGTAATTAATTTAACTATAATTAAATAATTGGAAGTATTAGAAGCAGTTTATGAAATTGTTAAGCTTTGTTGAATACAAAATGAAATTAAAACATGATTTATCATTTATGGGTTGAACTTCGTGCATATATGGAGTAAAATGCATTATAAAACACACAAATTAAGTGGACTCCAACAGTATTTCTGGCCCTTTGTTTGTCATTTGTGGGAAATAATTTCCTAAGATTTTTTTATCAATTTTGTTATAGTGTTCTTGGCGCTGTAATAATAGTCTTTGGCTTATATTTGGTCCTATGGGGCAAGTGCAAGGATCAAAACCGACAAGACCAAGAGTCATCAATAGCTCAACAACAATGTGATGAGCACGAAGATAGTGATGTTAAAACACAATGTTGTTGAATCTCGTGAGAAAACATCCAGTGATCTTGATTCTCATTAAAGAATGATCATTTAGTAAATGGTTCTTTTGTTTATCGATAATGTTTTATATGTAGGGACGTTACTCTTAAAACAATAAAAAATAATAGCTAAGGAAACAATAGTAAAGAATGATTCTCATTAAAGAATGATCGTTTAGTAAATGGTTCTTTTGTTTTGATAGCTTTCCATTTCAAACGTGCAACTTTTAGTATCGAGTCTCATTATCTTAGTTTCATATTAGACAAGTTTTAATTCGTTGCAAAGAAATCATCAAGAAGAACACAAACCAGTAAATAAAGATTATGTTGATAATAATTACATATATGTTAAAACTAGTGTGACAATAATGTCACATTTTATTCATTCAATAGTTCAAATATAATGTTCAACGTACTAAATGTCATTGTTGGTATCTTACGGACTTGTGAAGTGTAGTTGTTATTTATCAGGGGGTTAAGTGAAATGTTTGAGGGACTGCAATCTTCATGAGGCTTAGTTGAAGGGTCTTGGTGTAACACCCCGAAAATTCCGTCCAATTATGTGACGACACGTGTCCAATTCTCTAGCGAATCCCGTCTACGTGGAGGGAGAAACCTCTAACTAATCCTGACTATGTGGAAGGAGGAAGGACCTACACTGAACGTTAACTGAAACGTGTTTGAATCTCCAACTAATCCCGACTCTGGGAAGGAGAAAGAAATTATTATTATTATTATTATTATTATTATTATTATTATTATTATTATTATTATTATTATTATGCATTAGCTAAAACGCGTCCCGGATCTTCGACTAATCCCAACTACGTGGAAGGAGAGGGACTAAATGTGCCAAATGGCCAAAGATGTAAAATTCCAAGGACTAAACATGTAAAATTCTCAAAATTCATATTTTGGAGGTCTCATACGGACCGCAAACCTTTACCGCTTACGGTCCGTAAGCTAGTTTGAATCACTGCGCTCTTAAGGTCCTTACGGACCGTAAGCACTTATCTCTTACGGTTCGTAAGTGACTGCCAGAGGCAGTTTTGCTTGCAGCCCAAGGCCAGCTGCCATTCTTCCACATCTTTCGCATTTGTGCCACCTTTCTCTGTTCCTTACACGTCTAAGGACACCTGGGAACATCTTACAACAAGCCTTGACACTTAGGAATGATCTTGTGAATCGTCTCCAAGTATATAAATAAGCCATGAATCATCCTCTTACATTTGCTCATTTTCTCTCTTCTTCTCTAACACTTCTTGGAACTATCCTCTGGACAAGAGCACACCTCTCTTAGTGATCTTTCTACTCAACACTTACATTAGTGTAATTTCATTTAATTTAGTTATTTTGAAAAGAAAGTCAAACAGTTGACTTTCTGTTTAACTTTAGTTTCTAACCATTTTGGTCAAGATTAAGTTCAATCCGAACTTTCGTACGTGATCGTAATAACGTTGGTATGATCCCTCTGCGATCATACCTTCGGACAATCATGTTTACTAGTTGAATTGTTAAATTGAGCATTGTCCGCAACTTAAAACTCAGTTGTTTTATCATTTATACAAGTTTTATAACTAATATAAACTGATTATAACATGCTCAACTTGTTCAATTCAGTTTAGGGTCTTATTCTATGTCAAAAGTCAAGCACTTTGACTTTTGTTTTAATTTTTGATTCTGACACGTTTGGTCAACGTTTAGACCTGTTTTAAACTTATTTTGGGACCATAATATTGTTGAGCATAACTCACTGAAGTTATACCATATGGTCAGTCCATTTGATGGGTTTAATGACAAGTCGTAAATATATTGTTAAAAATGACCACAATGCCCTTGTGTGGTCACATGAACTAATTGAATGATTTTACACTAAATCAAACTTATAATCTGACTTTGTAATAGTAACTACTTCAACTAAGAATGTATTTTACTATTTGGACTTGTCTTATGCCCATCCAACCTTCTGAACCCGTCTTTATGCACATAACTAGTTATGCGAACTTAGTTCGCATAAACTAGGCGTAACAGGTCAAAACCTATTTAAATTCTTCCAAATCAGAATGTTGGTTTGATTTACCATTATCCAATGAGTCCTTACATTCAGATAGGTATAAACCACATTCTAATCAATCTACGCTTAATCTAGCGATTAATCTTATTCTTACATAACGGGTCATGTCAAAGGAACTAACCTATGACCCGTATACATTCTAACAGATAGCTAAATCTGTTCACTCCATACTATAGAACCCCCAGATATTTGGGCTTGAGTTTAATACTTTGTCTTACGTCTTTAACTATATTTGAAAACCAGTAACAGTTGGAAGCTAGCTAAAAGGTAAATACTCTTAACTTATTTTCTTTAAAAACTTGGGGTATGGCGAATACGCCACTTGGAGCGAGTATTACATAAATGAGCTGCCTATGATTGCTTATAAATATAAGAACTCGGTTTAATCCGTTATATTTGATAACTAAAACAACTGCGGGTTATTGGTACCGTGTCCGGGCATCCCGACTCATGAACTATTATGGCCATAGAGAATAACGTGTCGGGGTAGGCATACTGATTGTAAGACACGTTATTCAACTTTGGTGTGTACCTTAATCATTATAGAACTGAAAATGACCGGCTTTGATATCTGGTTCCCATTGGCTTCAGCCGCGGTTATGTAGAAGGATCTCGTCTTTGATTTCGGGACTTCCGTTTTGTGTCAAGCATTTCCTTTCCAACCAGCTCCAGGCACTCAGATCTCTTGTGCCCCGGTTTGTAACACTTGTAGCATACCGACACTTTACCAGGGCAATTCGAAGCCTCGTGTCCCACATTTCTACACGTAACACATGGTTTGTCTTTGAAATAGCATTCGCCCCGATGGGCTCTTCCACATATTTACAATTAGGTGACCCCCCTTTTGCGTTCCCTTTCTTTGGGAACTCATTCCCTTTTTGTTTCTTCGTAGGGCTTGGATTTGCATCCAACGCCCTTCTTTCACCCCTTTCAATCTGTTCTTGAGTTCGATCTCCCTTTCTCGTGCGGCATTTACGATCTCCGTGAGATGTTCGTATTTTGAGGGAGTGTATTCCGCACTCAACATGTTCTAATAATAATAATAATAATAATAATAATAATAATAATAATAATAATAATAATAATAATAATAAATCTTTTGCTCTTCCGTTTGCACCAACTCGTCACAGAACCTCAGCTTGTCAAGAAACACCCATGTAATCTTATCAATCAATTCACCTTTTTGTCTTAGTTGAATAAATTCCTCTTTGATTTTGTTGATCACGGCCTTTGGGCTGTGATGTTTAAGGAAGGGTACCTTAAAATCCTCCCAATTCATGGTTCTTATGGTTTCGATCACTTGATCTTTTCTAAGATTGTCCCACCAATCTTTTGCTTGACCCCTCAATTGACCGGTTCCGTAAGCTACGAAATCGGTTGCATCACAAGTTCTTTCAAAGACCCCTTCTATATCGCTTATCCATCGTTGACAAACAATTGGATCAAGTTCACTGTTGTAAATTGGGGGTTTACACGCCATAAACTTGTTATAAGGGCATGTCTTTCCTTTAGTCTTGTCGTTTTCTTGTGTGAGGCTTTCTTTTAGTTCGTTTATTTTTTCTTCCACCACCGATATGATTGTGGTTTGTAGTCTATTCATGAATTGTGGTAGACTAGCCTCTAACGCCTTTCCGACTTCCTCGGAAATCTTTTCTTGCATCTCTTCCGTCATGAGAGATACCATATTGTCACCAGTTCCAGCAAACATCTCTTTTAACTGAAATGTCCATAATAATTTGGTAAATAACTTATTCGATCATTTCCATATTATTATATGGAAATTTATACTCATCACACTATATTACATGTGATGTATCATTCTTTTTTCGGTTTGGTCAAGTATATAACTTGCCTCACCTCTTACACTTAGTGTATTTCCCAGGTTCGAGTGTGTTAATACACTCCTCCCCATACACTTTGAATCATTATCTTCTCTAATGCTTACAATTGAAACTTATTTATAAATAGTTCTTACCGGATGTCTTGATCAAGCCTTGAACCGAACACATTTTATCTTAAACCTTAAGCTCTGATTACCAACTTGTAAGACCCATACTTAATCATATATATAATATTTTAAAAAGTTTGCACTTTACATAAATAAAACGCTAGTTACAAAACGCCAAACATAATTTGAAGTTATCTAAGGCTTCATAAGTATTCAAAAGAATATTTCTGCTATATAACAATGTTTAGATCAATAAAAACGACTAAACAAGTGCGGAAGCTTCGACTTCATTTGTGTTCGGTTCTTATACAAACTTGATCCCATCCATTTGCATCATAACATTGACCTAAATAACATTTAACAACCTTAAATGTTAGATATAATGTGTTTAAAAGAAGTTTGGCAACATGTATAACTTAAAAAGACAAGAAAACAATTTTCTTAAAAACACGTCGTAAGCTACGGTCCATGCACCGTAGCTTACAGTGCACATAATTCATCCCGAGCGGTAAATCTGTACCGTAGCCTATGGTATACAACCGTAGGTTACTGTTAAGGTCTGCAAGTTTGTCTTCCTATTTTGCCCTTATGCACTAAATCGCCATAACTTTTAAACCGTTTATCCGTTTAACCTCACGTTTGTTTCTACGTGATCGTAATTGGATCACCCATATCATAGACTCAAAATCCGTCATCCGTATTTATTAAATTTTATCCTTTAGGCTTTCGGCTTAGGAATTATTTATAAGTTAGTTGACCCGTTTGCATATTTAAGCAAATGAACTTATGCAAACTCATCTTTTTAGCATGAGCGTCATTGCTATGATTATTCTCGTTTATACAGGTTACTATTCACGGGTCTTATGCATCCGTTATTCAGTAAGCATACGAGATTATTCAACCCGTTCAACCACAAAATGGTTGAACATAATTATCACATTTTCCATTTGCAATATTGTGCATCTTTTAGTCATAACTCATAAACCGAGTCTTTTGACTTTTATTCCGCGTTCTCGTTTCCCGGTTTACACATATAATCGAAATCCTACCCTTTAACCTGGAATTAACCGAAGTCATCATTAATGCACCCATTCCGGTATGCATCAAGACTTTATTTTTGACCCGTTTGGTTGACTTAGCTAAATCCATCGCTTTTATTTGACCACACCTTTATCGATTCACCATTTTGATATGTTTGGATGTTTTAGTGAAATCCATCACTTTTAACAACCAAACTTATCATTAATCACATTTATCCATTCGGTTCATTGTACGGAATCCATCGCTTAAGAATAAACCAAATTTCATGATTATTTCTTCATTATTCAACATATATCAATATAAAATATTAACGAAACTTTGCGAAGCATAAATCAACGTACCTTAAAGCTTTCTTTTCAAGCGCACATCCGTTTCGACTTGTCCACTTGATGTTTCACCCGAATTGCCTATAGAGTTCAATTCGATATACCATTTAGAACTCATAGTACAATTTATGATATGTATCTTGTCAAAATTTCAATTATAAGATCCATATCATGATCATTTCATAATTTCAACTATTCATACTCACTTAGGCATTACATCGAACACCTTGTGGGCATGAATTTCACACCACTTCTATCTTGTCTATGGTTCAATTATTAGCCATGTTTTTCACATCTTATAAAGCCATTATATCTAGCATATTCAATCAACATCAAGAGTTTAATAAAATAACATCAAATGCATCCTCCAAATTTCATGTATTCATCATACTCGTAATCTTTCTTGCAAACTTAGGGTACTTGATCCTAACCCCCATTTCATAGCATTTGATTTACAAATTTTATTTAGGTTTTGCTTCTAAGCATATATTTAGCTCGAATCTTAATAGAATTTTCAGAATTTCATACATAATTTGCACCAAGAGAATTCATCTATTTTCCAAATTTTACCAAATTAAAATTCTTGACATACCTTGTGATTAGATGATGAAGATCATTCAAAATCACTATACATGCATTTAGATCATTTCGAATTTTAGTTGAATTTGGAATTCTTGGAGATTATTGATGAACCCTAGTTCATCTCTCTTTTCTCCATCTCTGTACACGCACATATACACACTTATGTGTGTGTTTGTGCGTGAATTATTTTATTTATTATGTTAGTTTCCTTTTAAATCAACTTTGGTCCCCCAAGTTTGTTCTTCTTTATAATAAAAGATTTACCACACATTTCGTTCTATCTATTAACTAGGTTATTTACCCCTAGTTATTCTACTTTAAATAAATATTTAACGTGTATGTTTACCCGCATATTTTAATATTTTTCGGGTGTTACATGAAATTACAATGTTGTTCAAAGAGATGATTTATAAGGTAATAGAGATAAAAACACATCTTATCCAACATCGTTTGTCTAAAGAAACATTACCAAAGAAAACTCTTAAAAATAGAGAAGAGTAACTCAACAAAGTTCTTTAGCGGCTTTGTTTAGCTTCGTCAATTGACCCTTTAACATGTTTAGTTTTAACTTTTTCTTGATTTATGGGTCTGTTATTAATAATCAATAGGTCGGTTCAAAGCTGAACCGGACCAACAATTTTGACTTTGGTTATGGTTATGGCTCAAAACCGAATCAAGTTAAATCAAGCCGAGCCGAGCTGACTAGGATTTCATTCGAGTTAAACTCAAGGCATAGCCTGATTTCATACAGAAATATACAACCATACATATGAAATTTACTAGATTTGGGAAGGTCACACACTACAAGAAAAATTGGTATCACCAATTACTTTTCATTGACGGACGGAACCCATCGGTATTTATCATTTATCGAGGGAAGCCAATAAAAATAAAAATAAGCAGTAAAGATTATAAAACTAAGGGTGATCCGTTGTTTATTACTAAAAAAAGCCATGACCCAAGAAAATAAAAACTTCTAACAACATATTACCGAAAGGAACCCGACGTTGGAACTCATCAATATCCGATCAATCATTTTCTAACATATATCCACTCTTCCGTTATTATGATACATATGTATATCTCTCTCGGTACATATATGTATCATATCGGGACACATATAAGTATCTTACTCATTACATATATGTAGCTCGCAAGTTACATACATGTAAGTCACGATATTACATATATGTTTCTTCCAAGGCTCATTCCTAGTAGCTCCATGATAATGATATGGACGAACAATATGCTCATAGCCTTTGAATATTATTTGCAGAATATTAATCATCATCATACTCAGTAAATCCCAACAATAGCAAAGCTAACGTAAGGTCTGAGGAGGGTAAGATGTAGACAGCCTTACCTCTACCCCATAGGAATAGAGAGGCTGCTTCCGTTGAGACCTCCGGCTCGATGGTAGTTTTGCATCAAACCTTGGACATAAGGCACATAACACTCGACAAAGACAAAGGTCAATT
The DNA here is from genome assembly GCF_002127325.2 of Helianthus annuus. NCBI lineage: Eukaryota > Viridiplantae > Streptophyta > Magnoliopsida > Asterales > Asteraceae > Helianthus > Helianthus annuus. The sequence continues at coordinate 32,168,716 of NC_035440.2, read as the reverse complement.
AGTGCATGTACTCCCTTGTCTTTCGGCTATCAACGCCACCACATGATGCATGATTAACCATCCCTCTCTTTTAACATTATTTTCACGAAATTAGTAAAATAACGTTAAAATCTTTGCAGAATATTAATATAAATCAATATACAAAATTCCAAATCGACAAAACACATGAAAAGCAAGATTCTTCAACAAAATATTCTTAAATAATGTTCTTGAGAAAACACATGAAACAAGATTCCTCAAGAAAATTATGCTTTACAGGTTACGGCATAGAAAACGAGATATGAAACAAGATTCCTCAAGAAAATTATGCTTTACAGGTTACGGCATAGAAAACGAGATAAGAATGAGGTGCTTGCTCGCTTCCATTAATTGATCATTTACCAAGTTGTTTACTTCAGTTATGGACGTGTGTGCTTGCTTTCATTTTCTTGAATTCCAGTGTCCACAATGTCGTGGGTGTTTTCCTTCCTTTGATTTTTGCACCAAAGTAACCGACCACTCCAACAATGTTTATACCTCAATGATGATTGCAGTTAGATTTGATTTTTTATTCTTCATCGACTTCATTCTGTTGTCAATCGATTAATCGATTCATGTTCTCCGTCATACATTTATGAGATAGAGAGAGAGAGAGCGAGAGAAGGATACATGGACGTATTACCAAACTAACATTTTAATTAATAGATGAAAAAAATAAATAAATTTGATTGGTTGATGGCTATTCTCTCGTTTCTCATGTATCATTTAAGTTCTCACATGATCCCTTATATGTGTGTGAATGATCGTGCTTGATCAATAGTTCAAATAATTAAGGATATTGTATACATGTCTAGGATATATGCATATACGCAATGTACCGATATAATTCGCATACTATACATATGTAGTATGTAATATATTACATATATGCAATAGTATATGCAATACTATTAAAACTATGTGAAATTACTTTTTATCCACCTTGTATATGCAATACTATTAAAACTATGTAAAATTTCTTTTTGTCCACCTTATGTATTTAAAAATAGTTGAAGTTTTGGTAACTTTCCCATGATGGTGGAGTATCTGTCCTCTTCCTCTCTTCATGAGCATCTTTCGAAGAATAGTGAGTTGGTCTGCCACATTCCATTATAAAGTCTGATTTGTGGATGCTCTTTGGGTGTTTTTACATTAACAAAACATGAAATATAGAATCTGCAGCGAGAATTTCACACTATGACTTATTATTGCTTAATTAAGAAAAAATGCTTGTTCTTTTGTGATGCAAAACCAAGTGTCCACCATCCAAAAGAAATGTGCACACAACACATCATACCAAAATGTCAACGACAAACCAGAAATGCATCACAACCCTTGTACAAAACATAACAAATAAAAAGTAATAAACATATGAGACAACGGATTTATTTAATTAATAATTAAACAAATTATAGATATCATGGGAAGTTAAATAGAATATAGGGTGTGGTCATCACCTTTATGACCACCATGACCCTCCAAGTCAGCGTCATGTCACTCACCTCTAATCCGCCATCTAAAACAACTACCCTAAGGGTGTGGTCATGACCCAAACTGCTATCCCCTTGTTTATTTTAATTTATTTTTGTCTAAAGAAAGAGGAAATGAAATCTTGAAAAATAGAAACTAGGACCATGGTTGCCATGGTTTAATCCATGGGAACCATGGTGGATTAGATAAGGGGGTGGTGTAACCTTCTATTCATGTTCCTACATGACGAATCATGTACCAATCATAACCCCCACACCCTTTAGCCAATATTTTTTATTTAGAAGAACGTAAGGTTTACAGTATATTACTATTACTATATATAACAAATGAGGTAAGTTCTTAGGATTTTGTTTGTTGTTTTTTTATTATTTTTGTCTTGTACTAAAGTGGTTCATATTTTCATTCAGTCTCTCAAGTTTATATATTTTATTTTTTTGTCATATTTTTATGTTGAAGTTTTATCGATATAAATTCGAGTTTTTCTACGTTTTACACCAGCTCATGGTATAACTTATAACTTTTTTGTTTGTCTTTACCTATGTTTTACGTCACCTAGCGGTATAAATTCATGTTTTTGTTTTACGATTATCACGGCTTTGGTGGTCGTTTTCTTACTACTTAGCACGGTTTTACGGCCCCCGCACGCGCAACACAGGGGTTAAACACTAGTTTAAATATAAATAAAGGATGGTATGCCTAATTGCTAAATAAAATAAAAAGTAATATGATGACTTAAGTATTGATGGCTTGATGCTTTACAAAATGCAGAATAGACGAAGTCGAATGGAATACGTAAACCATATTATTAACCATATTATTGTTATATGTCAATATAGTTGGAAAGAAAAAAGGTAAATTGTTTTCCTCGTATGATCTGTATATCTAATATTTTATTAATAAACACTTTTATATTATATGTCTTTGTTTATACTTTCCTGTATAAACCACGGACACGATTTACAGACGATCCTTTCTTGTAAGTTCTTCTAACATGTAACCTTATTAGTTGATGGATATTCACGAATTTGGATCACCATTGTAACATATCATCGTACTTCAACCGTAGATATAAATTAAGGTAGTTTAGAAAGTATTATAAATGATTTGATGCAAATTGTTTCTCTTCTGAAAACAGAGGAAAGTTATCTTTATCTCACCCTCTCTAGTCTCTAGACCTTTTTTTTATGAGTGAGAACTTACTGCGTATGCGTGTTTACTGGCAAATTAAATTCAACAAGAGTGTGAGCTGAGTTGATCAAACCCATGCATCTATATTTGATGATGGTTCTTAATTTTTCCCTAGCTTTTAGTTCGGAAAAGGATGTAATTAGTAATTAAGTGTAAGTTAATCAAGGATAGATATTTGATTCGCAGTTAGTTAGATATATAGTAAACATATTATCAAACTATGATTAAAAAATAACCATAATGTAAACGCTTAATGCGTGCCACAAACTTGTAAAAAGAGAATTAAAGATACATATCGTTAAAGGGAAATGATGTTTTGTGTCCACAAGTTTAAAACTTGATGGGATCTCTCTATGATACCACTAGCGTAAATATCATTCCATATATTTGCATGAGATAGATGTTACTCTTACAATGGAGATAAACATAAAAAACTCGTCTTATGTCAGCATTCATTTCTACATTCATAATTGTTATTCTTAAAGCTCCGTTATATACCATCTATAAACTTTATTCGACTAGATATTGAAAAAAGCAACTAAAAGAAATATGTTAGTGGATTCACATTAGATTTTTTTTCCATCCTTGTGAGATTTTTCATGCCTTCAAAGTGAAGTAGAATATCCATTTAATGTAGAAGGAAAGGATCGGTTCAATGTATAACGTTTCTTTAAGATAAAAACATCGGGGTATCACACGTCTTTTTGTACTGTATTTTATTATAAGTAGTGGGATTCTTGTGCCCTTTATTGTGGGCCTTTGGTCATTATTAGTTCGATTCATTACAATACCACTATGATAGTATAATATTGGCACTCTGACATAGCAATCGACGTGTGTTTTACATCGATCGAAAACAATAAAAACAATTATCTGGACCGGTACCGGTGTTGTTCGATTGGTATCGGTTCGTTACGGTACCAGTATCGTACAGACAATCGATATAGCCAACGATACCAAAAAATACTTTATTGCGAATATAACTCTGTGCTTAACAATTTTATACCGCCGCGTCAAGAAAACTCAAAAAACAAATACTTAAAAAATCAACTATAGATAACATGTTTGAATAGAACTTTTATAAAATAATACATGATAATAAGCACATGATGACAGTATATTTATGTAGACTTCTATAAAACATTTAAAAAAACTATATCGATGTTACGGTACGGGTACCGATGTTGTTCTGACACCATCGGTAAATATTAAATAAAAATGATTAAAAGTTAAAATTAAAGAAATATTTTTAAGGTTAAAAGTAAATATAATAATAATCTATTATAATATTGAAATGACAAAAATATGAAAAAAATGTATATTATTATAAAAATCAATTTTGTATTCATGATCACTTTTTAATTAATTATGATACCGGTACCAATGTTGTTTAGACATCAACGATAAATATTAAATAAAAAAAGAAAATCACTAATAGTTAAAACTAAAAAAAAATATATTTAAGGTTAAAAGTATATATAATAACAATAATCTTTTATAATATTGAAATAATAAAAATATGAATAAAAACTATATATTTTTATAAAAATCAAGTTAGTATTCATGATCACTTTTTAATTATATATATACTATAAAGGCATGTGCGATGCGGCGATAAACACAAACACTGTTAGCGTGTGTATGGTTCGATTGGTTCGACTATTACCCTCAACAAAGCAAAAATTGAAGATATCGGTTAGTCTATTTTGTTAATTAGTCAGTTTTGTGTAAATCAGTTTGGTTTATTCGGTTAGATTAACGATTTTTGGTTCAGTTCTTTTAATTTTGGTTAATAGTCCAAACCAAATTTGGGCTAAAACTTTTGCTTAAAAATACATGAAATTGAAGTTTTTATACATGAAAAGAATGTATAAAAATAAAATAAATGAACTAAAGATATAAAAGTTAGAAATATATGAAAATATGAATGGTTCGATTCAGTTGATTTTGGTTAAACGTGGGCATAAAAAACCGATCACTGTTTTTTGGTTAATCGCTCATTAGTTTTTCATAAGGAGATAAAATGCAATTAATTAATAATTAATTAAGTAGAATATGGTTAAAGATGAAGGATTAAAGTGTAATAAAGACATGGGATTTAAATGTAATTAATGTCTGAAAGACTAATTTACCCTCATTTTAAGGTTGTACTTTATGCATATATATATATATATATATATATATATATATATATAGGGTAGGGATAGTGTACATTAATTCAGAAGTGTATTATAACACTATATATAACACTATATAACACCATATAAACGCCGTATAGCACAATGTAACACTATATAACACTATACATCTATCATAGACATGCTATCAGACAAAATATAGTGTTATATTTGTTATATAGAGTAGGGATCCTGCGGAAAGTATGTTTTTCCTAGAAAGTCTAGGAAGTGATATGGGCCATCCAATGGGTGTGTTTAATGGTTAAGATGAAGTCAATGACAATCTTGTAATTTTTTAGTTTATTTAATTCATTGTTTTAAAAGACTAGGGGCAATTTTGTCAATATATCGTGTTTTAACCGTCAGTCAAACCCAGTCCCTAATTTCACGCGATTTTCCCTCTCTCTCTCCAAACCCATCTTAGAAACCCCAATCCCTACCAAAAATAACTACAATCATGGAAGAAGATAACTTTAGAAAGGATGGAGAGCACCGGATCAAATTAAAACACTTCTCCATCTCCACCATCTCCGAGTTCATCATCACCATTCAAATACTGTTCGTATCATCTCCGTTTTCTTGACGATGTGTTTTAACAGAAAGCAAATTAATACAGTTGTGTTTTAGCATCAAGCAGATTCATACAGTTGTGTTTTAGCATTCAGATTCATACAGTTGTGTTTTAACAGCAAGCAGATTCATACAGTTGTGTTTTAGCATTCGGATTCATACAGTTGTGTTTTAACAGGAAGCAGATTCATACAGTTGTGTTTTAACAGCAAGCAAATTCATACAGTTGTGTTTTAACAGCAAGCAGATTCATACAGTTGTGTTTTAGCATTCAGATTCATACAGTTGTGTTTTAACAGCAAGCAGATTCATAGAGTTGTGTTTTAGCATGCAGATTCATACAGTTGTGTTTTAACAGCAAGCAGATTCATACAGTTGTGCTTTAGCATTCAGATACATACAGTTGTGTTTCAACAGCAAGCAGATTCATACGCTGTGTTTTACCATCTTTATATTATGGGATCTATAAAAAAAATTGACTTTAGCCCTGTAAACTGTTAAAACACAGCACCAAGAACATGCTGATAATTTCAAGTAATCTTCTGAACAATGGAATATGCGATTGGTTTAGATTTTGAAAACAAATTATTCAGAAAATCATGGAGACAAACAGTTACAAAATATGGACATGGATAGTTAGTTAATGAAGATAAATTCCAAAAATAAAAATAGAATGTGAAAGTACACAATTGCCCTTCTAGTTAAAAATCTTCAATGCCACATGTCGCATTCTGATTGCTTCCTAGACTTTCTAGGAAAAACCCGCTTTCTACCCAACTCCTACTCTTGTTATATAATGTTATATAGTGTTACATAGTGTAACATGGTGTTATATGGTGTTACATAGTGTTATACGGTGTTTATATGATATTATATAGTGTTATATATATTGTTATAATACACTTCTCACACTTCTGGATTAATGTACAGGATCCCCTACCTATATAAATATATATATATATACACACATGGTTGCAAAAGTCGCTAGGCGCTCCCTAGTCGAATTTGAGAGTACTCGGGAGTATTCGGGAAGTACTCGGCCTAGGCGGAGATTACTCGGGGAGTAATTAGCCTAGGCGAACAATACTCGGGCCTCGGCAGCTGCCTTGTAGCAAGTACTCGGGGAGTACCCGGAGCCTAGGCGAGACTTTTACAACCATGTATATATATATATATATATATATAGGGGGCCGCTAAAATAAAAAACCACCCTCAGTTAAGAGAACCACGAGAACCATTAGATCTTCAAGATGGATGGATGAGATTAAAAGTAATTAAAACTATTATAAACTTCTTTTTGTCTTATTTAGTTTTTAATATTTTATTGTTAAAGGGTATTTAAATAAATTTGCTTTTTTTGTCTTATTATATATATTATTTTTTATTACCTTTTTTTCCTATTGCATTAATTATTTTTTGTTAAAAATCAGATTTTTTTATTAAAGAATATTTTGAAATCAGATTTTTTGATAATTTTTTTTCAAGATTTGTTTATAAAAACGTTTTTAAGAGCCATTTTTTACGTCCCGTTTTTTACGTTCGTTTTTTTACGGCCCGTTTTACGCCCTGTTTTTACGCTCCGTTTTTTCGCGTCGTTTTTGCGACTGGTTTTTTACGCGCCGTTTTTTACGTTTTACATTTAAAAGTTTTTACATAAAAGTTTACGTTTTACGATTTGCGTTAAAAAGTTTACGTTTTACGTTTGCGTTAAAAAGTTTACGTTTTACGTTTTACGTTAAAAAATTTTATGTTTTACGTTGTACGTTTTTACAATTTACATAAAAAAGTTTTACGTATTACGTTTTTACACGAAAATGTTTTACATTTTATGTTTTACAATTTGAGTAAGTTTTACGTTTTACGTTAAATTTTTAAAGTTGTACGTAGGGCTGAGCAGTATACGGTTCAGAACCGCTAGAACCGGGGAACCGAACCGGAACCGCTAGATCCAAACCGTATTTTTGGATATAGGGTCCGGTTCCAGTTCTTAAACTTGGGTAAAAACGGTTCCCGGTTCGGTTCCGGTTAAAACCACGGTTCTAGTTAAAGAACCGCTGGAACCAGTTGAGATTATAAATATTTAAAACCCTGTTTTATTAATGGGCTTTTCAACATCATACGACCATCCTGATTCTTATTCCCTCTTCTTATATCCATTCCACGATCTCATCTTTCATCTTCTAATTCTTCCCCATCTCTCAGCCCTAACCCTAATTGCTATCATACAAGTTCATCTCCATCAACACATGACTTTTTTTATGATTGCATATATTTTCTTTCTCGATGTTTACTTTCTGATACATTTAGTTTTCTGTATGTGGAAATAAAAATTGAAAAAATAATAAAATTAATGTTGATCGAATTGTAAATGTGTATAAATAGTGTAACCCTTGTTTCAATTGTCAACACGATGGATGTAATAGTTTTATATAGAGATTGTTTATGGCTTGAAATTTTTTATTGTTACTTTGCTACTTTTATTTTGGTTGGTTTGAACTTTGAATGTTGCAACTTTTAGTTAATGTTTTAAATGGTTTGATTCATTTCTATTGAATTGTTAATTTTAGGATTTAATTGTCAACCGGTTCCCGTGAGAACCGTTTACACGAGAACGGTTTAACTGGTTCGGAACCGAACCGGAACCGTTATAATACGGTTCGGTTCCGGTTCTTAAATTTAGCAATTAACGGTTCTGGTTCGGTTACGGTTCGGTTCGGTCCGGTTCTGAACCGTTGCACAGCCCTAGTTGTACGTTTTACGTTTAAAATTTTTACGTTTTAACTTTTACGTTTTACGTTTTTATTTTTACGTTTTTCGTTTTACAATTTGCGTAAGTTTTACGTTTTACGTAAAATTTTTAAAGTTTTATGTTTTACGTTAAAATTTTACGGTTTTAAACTTTTTTTTACGAGAAAATTTTTTACGGGTTTAAACTTTTTTACAAAAAATATATTTTTTACACAAAAACAATTTTTTTTACGGTTTTAAACTTTTTTACAGAAAAAAAAGTTTAACAACAAAACAAATTTTGATGAAAACCAAAGGGAAATAGAGATAAACTGAATTCGCATATTTCATTCTATTCAACATTACAATATATAGATAATCAAAGCTATAAACCCTAAAGCCCATAACTAATGGATTGGGCCTAAAATGTCTGGTTTATAACACTCCCATCAGACATTTAAAATTATACACAGTTTAACGACATACTTCAGGATAATGTTAAATAGGTACTTCAGGACCTGAATAAATAAACTGATACTACTGGATCAGCTGTGCTGCCTCATTAAAAACTTTACTAAGAAAACCCAGTGGGACAAAACTTAGTTAAGGGAAAAAGAGTACAGCGTGTATAATTCTCCCCCTGAATTCAACAAACATCTTTCAATCTACGAAGACCGATCTTATGTGATAACTGCTCGAAACTGCTTCTAGGTAAAGATTTTGTGAACAAGTCTGCTAGATTTCACTTAACTTGATCTGACGAACATCGATTTCCCCTTCTTTCTGCAAGACATATGTTGAGAAGAACTTTGGTGAGATGTGCTTTGTTCGATCACCCTTGATGTAACCTTCTCTGATCTGAGCTATGCAAGCAGCATTGTCTTCATAAATAATTGTCGGCTCCTTCTTGATTTGTTTTAATCCGCATGCTTCTTGTATGTGATTAATCATTGATCTCAACCACACACATTCTCGACCAGTATCATATAGTGCTATCAATTCAGCATGATTTGATGATGTTGCTATAAGTGTTTGCTTAGTTGACTTCCAAGAAATTGTTGTGTCGCCATATGTGAATAAATAACCTGTCTGAGATTTTGCTTTGTGAGGATCTGATAGATATCCGGCATCAGCATACCCAACAAGCTGGGACTTTTGATCTTTCTGATAGAAAAGACCTAAGTCTTGTGTCCCGCAAATATACCGGAATATATGTTTTACACCATTCCAGTGTCTACGTGTTGGATTCGAACTGTATCTCGCTAGTACATGTACTGCAAATGCAATGTCAGGTCTTGTGTTATTTGCGAGATACATAAGGGCACCGATCGTGTTTAAGTACGGTACTTCTGGACCAAGTACTTCTTCGCCTTCTTCCTGAGGGCGATAAGGATCCTTGTGTGGATCTAGCGGTTGGACAACCATAGGTACGCTAAACGAATGTGCTTTATCCATATTGAAACGTACTAACATCTTCTGGATGTAGTTTGATTGATGGACAAATGTGCCATTGCATAGATACTCAAATTGTAGTCCGATACATAATTTCGTCATACCAAGATCTTTCATTTCAAATTCCTTCTTTAACAACTGAGCAGCTTTCTCTATTTCTTCAGGAGATCCGATGATGTTGATACCATCAACATAGACGGCTATTATAGTGAAATTTGAGAGTGGTCTTTTTATAAAAACACATGGACTGATTACATCAGACTTTTATCCTTCTTTTCCGAGATATTCACTAAGTCGATTGTACCACATACGACCAGATTGTTTGAGACCATATAAAGATCTCTGGAGCTTTATAGAACATATATCTCGAGGTGTTGATTTTAATGCTTCAGGCAATTTTAATCCTTTAGGGATTTTTCTATAGATGTCATTTTCAAGTGTCCCGTATAAGTATGCGGTGACGACATCCACTAGTCTCATATGAAGTCCTACAGAGATTGTGAGGCCAATCAGGAACCTAAGGGTTATCGCATCAACTATAGGGGAATACGTTTCCTCATAATCAACTCCTGGGATTTGGGAAAACCCTTGTGCTACAAGTCGAACCTTATATCGTACAATCTCATTCTTTTCATTTCTTTTTATTGCAAACACCCATTTATAACCTACTGGTTTGATGTCTATGGGCGTTCGGACTACAGTCCGAAAACATGTCGCTTATCGAGCGAATTCAATTCGGCGTTTATGGCTTCTTGCCATCTTGGCCAATCATTTCTGTGCATGCACTCTTCTAAAGTTTTTGGTACGTAATCATTTTCATTGATTACATCCGTTGCTATAGCATATGCGAATATATCATCAACACGTGTTTTATTCCGGTTCTACATTGTACTATCTTGTACATAATTAATAGAGATCTCATTTTCGTTCGGTACCGGTGTTTCTTCTGAAACTTCATTTTCCTCTGGATTCATAGTTGTCTCTTCTGGGACATTTACCTCTTCCGGGATTTCACTTATAATCTTTTGGGAGTTTTTCACCAACTGCGTTACTTTGCTCTTTTCGTTTCAGTGGGTTTTTGTCTTTGGAACCGATTGGTCTCCCACGCTTTCGTTGTATAGTAATCGCTTTTGGGATTACTTCAATTCGAGCAGGTGCATTTGATGCTGGTACATGTGACTTTGTCACTTTATTCGTGTCTGTGAATGCATCTGGTAATTCATTCGCTATTCTTTGCAAATGTATGATCTTTTGGACGTCATATTCACATTGACCACTTCGGGGGTCGAGATTTGATAGCGATGATGCATTCCACGTTATTTCTTGTGTTACCAGTCTTTCTTTATCCTTATCTCCCCCTAAGACTGGGAACATCGTTTCATCAAAATGACAGTCAGCATACCGTGCTGTAAACATGTCTCCCATCATTGGTTTTAAATATTTAATTATGGACAGGGAGTTAAAACCAATATAGATACCCAGTCTTCTTTGGGGTCCCATTGTAGTACGTTGTGGTCGCGGTATTGGTACATATACCGCACAACCAAAAATTCTAAGGTTAGACAAACTTGGTTCTCGTCCGGAGACCAGTTGCAATGGGGAGTATTCGTGAACAGCAGTTGGTCTCAATCTAATCAGTGCAGCGGCATGCAAAATAGCATGACCCCATGCAGAAGATGGTAATTTACATCTCATTAAGAGTGGTCTAGCGATTATTTGTAATCGTTTAATCATAGATTCAGCTAAACCATTTTGTGTGTGAATATGAGGTACTGAATGTTCAACATTAATCCCAATTGACATACAATAGTCATTAAAAGCTTGAGATGTGAACTCTCCCGCATTATCCATCCGGATGTTTTTAATTTGATTATCGGGGAAATTGGCTCTCAATTGTATGATTTGAGCTAAAAGTCGGGCAAATGCTACATTTCGAGTAGCTAAAAGGCTCACATGTGACCACCTTGAAGATGCGTCTATTAAGATCAAGAAATAGCGGAATGGTCCACACGAAAGGATGAATAAGTCCACAAATACATCCCCTTGGATTCTTTCTAAAAATGATAGGGTTTCATGTATCAATTTAGTTTGTGAGGGCCGAGTTATAAGTTTGCCCAGAGAGCAGGCTGCACATCATAAGTCTTGTGGTAGCAAAACTTTTAAGTTTTTGAGAGGGTGCCCAGTTGCACTTTTGATTATTCGTCTCATCATTATGCTACCAGGGTGACCTATACGGTCATGCCATATATTGAATGTGTCTTTATCTAACAGCTTTTGGTTACTCACCATGTATGATTCGATAGGATTGATATTTGTACAATATAATCCAGAGGATAAGGCTTCTAATTGTTCAATGATGGTTTCTTGACCATTTTTGTTTGAAGTAATTTAAAGATATTCAATATTATTTTCAGATATTGTTTTTAGGTGGTAACCGTTTTTTTCGAATATCTTTAAAGCTAAGTAAATTTCTTCTGGATTTACTTGAATATAATGCATTATCAATAGTTAGTTGGGTACCCGAAGATAATATTATGTGTGCTCTACCAGAGCCTTCGATAAGGTTAATGACACCAGATATAGTACTAATCGGTGTCTCTGCCATAGACAACTCAGAGAAAAATCTCATATCTTTGAGAATAGTGTTACTACTACCACTATCTACCAGACATTCATCACCAATAATAGCTCTGCTGGTGCTGGTATACATATTTCTTCAGGAAATAAATAAAAGTTAATTCAAGTCCGGTAAATTAAGGTTTTGATAAGTTCGACATATTATCCGGATTTGATGAACGACAATTATCTGAATCCAAGCCGGTAAATTCCCTAATGAATAGAGCGAATCGTGCTGATAACGTGATGAAAACCAAAGGGAAATAGAGATAAACTGCATTACATTCTTCATTCTATTCAATATTACAATATATAGATAATCAAAGCTATAAACCCTAAAGCCCATAAGTAATGGGTTGGTCCTAAAATGTCTGGTTTTTAACAAATTTATTTTTTACAAAAACTTTTTTACAAAAAACAAAATTTTTTTTATGCCGAACAACATTTTACGCCCCGCGACCCCAATTTCGGGTTTACAAAAAACATTTTTTTTACAAAATTTTTTTACGGGTTGTAAAAAACATTTTTTACGAAAACTTTTTTACGGTTTTAAACTTTTTTATAAAATTTTTTTTACGCAAAACAAACGCAACCAAAAATCGCGACTTAGTAGGTGTCTCAGATAAGCTGAACTTATCATCACCTACTGAAAAAAAATATAAAACCCAACAACAAAAAATCAAAACAACGTCTGGATCTTGAAAAAAAAACGGGGTTTGGCTCAATTCCAATAATCGAAGGCTGCAAAGTGGGGTTGTAGGTTCAAAAAACCTACCCTCAACCGTCCTCGCTGCGCCATCGTCATCAAATTGTTGGAAAAAAATTTTTGCCCTATCATTGCCAACTCAAATCCCCATATCTTTAATTAAAACCCAAAATATCAAATATACAAAAACAGGGGATAAAAATTTTAAACAGAAGGAATAAAAACCCCCCCCAACAACAAACTGTTTCGAGATTGAAATTGTTTCCAGATTCAGACATTTAACAACCTGCATCAAAATCATCCTTTTCATCAGATCTGGACTACACCACCGTCGGACCTACTCTCCACCGTCACCCACCTCTGCCCCAAACCACCCAAAAAAACCGCACCGCCACCAACCCCAACGCCACCGTCGCACACCTCTGCCAAACACCACCACCAGCATCGTCTTAACCACCAAAATAACATCACCACGACATCCTCCAAACCTTCATCACAAAAAATCCCCCAAAAGTCCAATTAAAAAGAGAGAGAGAGAAGCAAATCTTTGTGATAAGAGATAGAGAGAAACATACTCCGGTGACGGATGTGGCGGCGGAGGGGTAGTTGTGGGTGGCGGAAACGGCGGAGAGGAAGCGAGGCCAGAGATGTTGAGCCGATGAATTTATCCCCCGAAAACACCTAGGGTTCCGGTAAAGCAACCACCGATCAACCACCTCCCACCACCGACGGTATCAGCTGTAAACAGGGGGTTTTATGTTGGCTCCACCGGTCTTGTCGCCGGGGAAGGAGGGGGGTCACCAGAGAAAACGAGGGGGATGCCGGTGCGGGTGTGGTGTTTCGGGGTCGCCGGTGTGGGTGTGGTGCCGGTAACAGAGACTTGATCATAAAGCTGAAAATGATGAAGATGGTGAATTCAGAGATGAAAGAGAGAAAATGTGAGGATGAGAGATGTATGAAGAGAGAGATGTGAGGATCAGTGATTTATGAAGAGAGAGAATGAGATGGAAATGACTTTAAAAAAGAGAAAGAGACCTTTATTGCGAGAACCGCGAGAACTAATGTGAACACAACCAAAAATACCTAAAAACCTAAAAAAAACCTAACCCCCACCCCCCCCCCCAAAAAAAAAAAAAAAAAAAAAAAAAAAAAAAAAAACCTAAACCACCCCCACCCCTACCACCCCAAGCTAAAGGCTAAAAACTAAACCCCCTAAAAAATCTAAAAAAAACCTAACCCCACCCCCCCCCCCCCCAAACCTAAATCCCCTCCCCCACCCCTCAAAAACCTAACCCCCCCCCCCACCCAAGCTAAAATGCTAAAAACTAACCACTCCAAAAAACCTAAAAAAATCTAAAAAAAAAACACTCAAAAAATTTTTTTTAATATTTTTTACATCAAAATCGCTACTTTTAGTAAAAAAAATTTTAATTTTTTTGTTTTTTTTTTTTATAACGAAATCCAGCGATTTTTTTATAAAAAAATTCGTGTGTTTTTTAGCTATTTTAGGTATTTTTGGATGTGTTCACATTGGTTCTCACGGTTCTCGCAATAAAGGGTGGTTCCTAACAGATCCTTCTCCTATATATATATATATATATATATATATGTAGAAAAAGAGAGAGAGAGAGAGAGAAAGAAAGTTTAAATACAAAAGTCCCTTAGCGTACCCGACCATCAAATAATATGTGTAATTATGCATATAACATGCATAATTAGGGTTTACTCATGCGTGAATTGTGTTTTTGTACATGCGTGATTGTGTTTCAACCTATGCGTGATTTGTTTTTGATCACATGTGTAATTAGAAGTTACTCATGCGTGATTTTTGTGTTTTGTTCATGCGTGATTTTGTATTTAACCTATGTGTGATTAGGGTTTGAATTTTATAACGTGCGTAATTTACAAATGAACATGCATATTAAGTCGCATACGCTTCACACGTTAAGGGGCTATTGTACGTTAACCTTTCCCTATATATATATATATGGTCAGGATTTAGAGAAAACACGGTGAGAACGCTTATTGATCGTCCGATCAAAACAATCTATGGACTAGATTGGTACGGTGGCATTTTAGTAAATAACACCAATTTTATTACGTGGACGCGCTTCATTAAGGGTAAAAAGGTAAAAAACCATTCCTCACATAAAACGCCATTGAAAAATAAAATGCAAAATAAATACAAAACGCCAATTTTATCACTGCGTACTTTTTTCTGTGTTTTTATTTAAGCTCTCTGGCTACAAAAACGCCAAAAAATATGAAACGCCATTATGTATAACGCCAAAGCTTACATCCGGATAAATGTTAATTACATTTTTTGTTATAAAAATAACATCCCGCCTAAACTACGCGCCAAAAAAATTCTATAAATAGAAACGTCTCACCACCTTCCGTTTATCACACCAAAAAAAACACACAGTTGTTGCTAAAAAAATTTACAACTCAATGTAAAACGCCAAAAAATACAACGACAGCAAACATCTTTTCTTTAATCCTCAGTAATGTTCTGCATGAAGCTTCATTTAATGATATGTTACGTGAGTGTAGAAAGATTTTGCTGCATGAGATGGACAAAATTGAAAAAAGAGAGACTGATGACACCCATATGTCATACTGTCATCTTTGTTCCTGAAGAAGGTTTGGATGATAAGAAGAGACCTATACCAGTGTAAATGCTACTTTGGCCTCAATGAATATAATGAAGACCACAGGCAGATAGCATCCACCCATAGGGGGTCGATCTATGTCTCCAACATCCACAAAGACACTTCAACACATGAACAAAGAAAATAAACAACGTCAAACCCAAAACGCCATTTATTTGTCACATTTCTTGTAGTTTCAAAAGAAAAAAGAGACTAATGACACTGAATATTTAAAATCATAAATTGCTTCTACTTTGTTTTTTTTTTTTTTAATTTTCTTTATCTATTGTTCAATTTGTAATGTCAATTAATAAACAAATAAAGAATATTAATGCTATAATGAAAAATATAATAAAACGCCAAAATTAGCAAATACGTGTAAAATGTCATAATGCCATAAAAACGCCCCCAAAAAACTACCAAACTATAATAAAATTAATTTGAACAACTAATATAATAAAAAAAGCGTGAAATAATGTGCAAAGAATATAAAACAAAAGAAGTCCAATAGTTATCTAACCGCCATTGGAAAACAAAACGCCATAATTACAGCCGTCAAAAGATTTGACGTGTTACACTATCAAAACAGTTGAGTCTGAAAACAAAACACGGTAAACTGCAAAAAACAGTAAAATGAAACGACGAAAAACATAATTACTAACATTTATTATATTAAATTTATTTATCTTTTTCAAAACGCCATAATTACCTGTCATACGCGGGAAAAAAAAGTCAATATAAAAGAAGACCACGAGAACCCAAGCTCAAACACGCCAAAAAGACTAAAACGCCACATATTCTCCAAAACGCCAAAAAATTTAAAAATGGCTAAGGTTATTGCATGGAGGTTTGAAAGGAAAGAGAAACGATTCATCATAAAGTTCTATGACAGGAGAAGGGTAAAGGTAAGAAGAATAAAAGCCATGATGGGAATGAATGAAAATGTTCAGAAGGATATCCTGGCCCTTGGGGTTCCAATAGACAACGATTGTAAAAGAACGAGAACTGTAATAAAAAGACTGGAAAGAAAGTTTCCAGCAGAAGATGATGAAGATGATGATGATATTGAAGATACTCATATACCAAAACTTAGCAGTTGGGTATTACATGAGGAAAAGGAACACTTGAAGTGACTTATAAAAACGGGGTGCAATATTCAAGGCTAATGGAAGAAATGTTGAAGACAGAGTTGCTATCTATCATTGAACAACTTTGTGATTTAACACCTTCAAACGATCCAAAATCCAAGGATGCAGTAATATTCAAGAATAGGCTGCAGCAAAGAAGAGACGAGCAAATGGCGTTATACGCAAAAATGAAATTTGATGATGAAGAATCTAAAGAAAGTGATGAACAAAGCGATGGGTATCTCTGATGTAATCCCACCTACGGAAGACTAATAGTTTATTTTGATTTTCATGTTATTGTAGTTTTATAAAATATTAATCTATGGTACTAAATTAAAAAAAAAGATACAAAACGCTAAAAATGACATGGAAAAAGCCATAACGCCAAAAAATTAACTATGTGACACAAAAAGAATTAATTCAACGAGAAGAAATCTAAGAAAAACAGTAAAACGGCAAATAGTTAATAAATCTACATAACGCCAAAATTATCTTGCACGCAAAAAATAAAGAAGCATGTCAAACGCGAAAATCGTGAAAGGAGAAGAATACGAAAAAGACAAAAAAAAACCCTCGGACCCTGATCATGCCCCGCGCCACGTGTTCGGCCAGGATGCGTTCTCACCGTTCTCACACTTTTTGCCATTTTCTCTTGATCCCGTTTCTATATATATATGTATGTATATATATATACACATATATATAATGTTCTCTAAAGTGTGTTTGTTAGGGAAATTTAATTTCCTAGAATTACTTTACTTTACACGTAACTTTATACATAGCAGGAATAGGAATTTGACATGAAAAGTTTGATGTACTGTTGCACTTATTAGACACTATTACATACATCATCAAAACTTACAAAAACATCAAACCATACCTAGAAAGTTTGTACATATTGTTGTATATATTTGATGTATCATCATATACATACCATCAAACCTAGAGAGTTATACACACCGTAACATATAAATATGCATCAAACCTCTTATAACAACAAATTAAACCTACAAAGTTTGACACGTTGGTTTAACTCATTTGAAGCGTTGTTGTGATCAACGGTAAATCGAGTGCTCTAATAATACAATGTTTTTACTATTGTTATCATTAAAAATTAAAAATAATGACATTTTCAATATTATATTTTCTTTGTGTAACACCCAAGTTTAGCTTTCTTTATATATAAACGAAAAGTGTCAGGTTTTTTGTATTATTATTGAAGTTCAAGGGTTGATTGTGCAAATTTCACAAACTTTATGGTATAAAAGCATGGAATTAGGGTTTTGCATCATTTTTGCTTTTTACTAAGTTAGAGAGAGAGAGAGAGAGAGAGAGATAAACCACCATTCTAGGTCTAATTTCCATTTGTGGGTGACCAAGCAACAGAGATTAGATGTTTCTCGAAGATTGAATTGTCAAATCGACTTCATATTTGGGCTAAAGCTTCACAACACATAGGCGATGAACTCAAATAAGGGGCTCTTGATTTAAAGGTTTGGAACTGGGGTATTTGTTGTCCAAAACAGAACAGTGAGCTTGAGGATTTTTCAGCTGACTGTATGGTTTTTCAGTAGTGGCGGCGATAGTTAAGGTGGCTTGGACTTGTAGGGCTAGTAGAACTTGGCAAGATGGTTCCGTGGTCACTTGAATAACTTCAATTGGAGTCCGTTTTATATAGTTTCGAGCTACTTGTGTGTGTGCAAGTGAACATCAAAGGTAAGAGTTTTGATTAAATGTTGTATTTGATATTTATGGGTTTATGATAGACGTAAGTCACGGAACATTTGGAATCATTAACTTGATAGCTTGATATGTTTTAAGATTAACCACACTTAGCCGCCACAATGATTAGATTAGGGTTTACACAAAAAAGAAAAGTATATTAGCGTTTGTACTTTGTGCGAGGCCACAATGATTAGATTAGGGTTTACACAAAAAAGAAAAGTATATTAGCGTTTGTACTTTGTGAGGGGCCACAATGATTAGATTAGGGTTTACACAAAAAAGAAAAGTATATTAGTGTTTGTACTTTGTGCGGGAGTAAAGTGTACTTTACGCTTGGCTTTGCGCCTTACACCTTACATGAGCAAAATTTCACGCTCGTATTTACATTGCATATAGTAGTGGTAGTTTACACTTGTTCCTAAGCAAAACTATACTTCAAGCACCACTTCAGATTATGCGTGGGCATGAGATCGTGCTTGGGTAAGGAATTTCTCTTGGTCATGGCTTATGAATGATTTAGGTTGCCCAAATTGAGTTTTACGCTTGGATCATGTGGTAGAGATATGAAATTGTGCTTGGATGTTAAAACAAATTTAACTTAGAACTTCAGGTGTCTATATCCTTTAGTTTTAGTGACTTAGAGTAGAGGGCTACATGTCAGTTTCTAGATCCTTTTTTAGACGGTTTTAGAGGATGCGTATACTCGGTATATTAACATAATGGATAGTATCAAAGTTAAAGTATGAAAAGTGAATGAAAGGAAAGTTTTTTAAAATGAAAATACTATATGTGAGTTTCTAGACCCCTTTTTAGACAATATTAGGGGATGTACATACTCGGTATAATAACAAATTGGATAGTATGAAAAGTAAATGAAAGGAAAGTTTTACTAAATGAACATGACTGGGTTATTAACTCGAATGTGATCAGGAAACATTTTCAACTAGTTAATGTAATGTTTTTGAAATCATAGTTTAATTCAAATATAAGCTCATAAGTAATCAAAAGTTAAGGACAATGAAAGATAAAAGGAATGTAATGATGTACAAAATAGGTTAGCTACCTATGGGGCAGCAAGTCTTGTCACGTGGTTCATCGTCGTGAATCTGGCACATGAGGAGCACATAATAAGTGGTTAGCTACTAGGTTATGAGCATAGGCGGTTACCCACAGGGTTGCACGTATAGGAAGCTACATATGGGGCTGCAAGGATAGGCAATTACCTATGGGGCTGTGAGCATACGGTGGTGACCTACGTGGCTATGAATAGATGTACAGACTATGATATGATTGATGATGAACACTTATTAGCGAATGTCACTGTTAATGCTAAAGATAAAGGATAAAGTTTGATGTATGTCATGTAAAGGTCTATTTAATGAATGTTTTTCTAAAGTTAGTTAATGCTTTATTTAAACTAAAATTCATTCACTATAGCTTACTTTTAGTATACACATAAGGTTAAACTTTGGATAACTCATGGGTTTCTCGGTTGGGCGGATGAAGGCTCCATACTGGTAGACTAGCATCCCATTTCTGATAGAGTTTTTATTGTTAAAGACACGATTTGTTTTAGAAACCTTTCATGTAATTGGTTTATTTGTGTTAAATTTTTGCTGCATATGAACAAAATTTATGCTTATGAAATATTTGGCGAAGAGTAAATCAGATAGGTTAGATCATCGGGTTTGGAGAATTTTGTGACAACCGTCACTTTTCCGTACATTCCGTACACTAAATGAACAGTGATCCGTGCTTTAATGAACATACATGATCTAATTTGCAAGACAAATAAGTTTCTGAATCCCATGCAAGTAAATTCATGTACGTTTTATACTACAGAATATTGCTTTATGCATAAACGAGAGCGTTGCGTCAAAAATAATAGTAAACTCACCGGTAAGACATATTGCGTCAACAATTCTGCAGAAAGCAGTTATACAATAAAATTGGGGCCTAGGTGTAGGTCCAACGTCAGAAATACATTAAAACCCAAGAGTACATGCAAGGGTTAATATATATACATTACGGAAGCTAAAATAAGCACTAAAAAGCACCCGAAACGCACTTTAAGTGCAGAAATTTACATAATTCAGCTATAATCAGCATTTTGGCACTGAAATGTTATGCAAAAATGTCGTTTTATTATCCAGAATATCTCCCTAAGTGTTGGGAATTAAAAGGGTTACAAAAGGGTACATAAAGGACACTAAACGGTGCAATTTAGCACTTTAACAAACCGGTATTTAACTGAACAACCGAACATTACACGGAACATAAAAATATTACTAGAAGCATTATTTTAATGTTTCTGAACTAGTTATGGTCCCCGAACACCATAACACCTCTTATAACCTAATAACACACAAGTCCCTAAAAATTTCACTCGTAAACTAACTTGTTATTTTAAATTTAGGTTTGAAAGTTACACTTTACCCCCCCCCCCCACATAGTGGACAGTCACCTTAGTGGCCCCACTTTTGATTTTGTGATCTTGCTAAATCTCCAAAATCTTGCCAAAGATATCATATGATCTTTCTTAGATCTCCTTAGATTCATTATGACATTACTTAGATACTCATAGATATTAAGTGATCTTTCTTGGATTTGTTTTGATTTTGTTAGATATTGTAAGATACACTAGAGATCTTGCTTAGATTCACTTGGATTCATTTTTATTTTATATGATATTGTAAGATACACTAGAGATCATCCTTAGATTCACATCGATTCATTTTGATATTACTTAGATTCTATGAGATTTCAAAAGATATAAAAAGATCTTGCAAGTTACAATTACCCCCCCCCCCCCTTCACCATTTACGGCCCCAAGTGGAGGACACCACCAAGATTTCATTTCAATATTTTATTAGATAACTTACTTGATATCTTGGACAAAATATAGAAGAGATCTCTATAAGTATGGCGGCCTAGATCACCAAATCATTTCACATCTCAATTCACAAACAACTTCACTACACTCCCTCGACCTCCTTCTTCCTCCTTTGTTTTCGGCTCACACCCACCCAACATACACCACCCATTTTCATTCAACTTCCAAGCATTCTAAGGTTCACATGAAGTACTAGAAGGTGATTTAGGAAGTTGGAAGCTTGTAGATCTTGAAGGACCTTCTTCGTTTGCTTTTATCCAACCATTCTGTCATCTTCAAGTTCTAGTATTCTTCCCTAGCTTGAAGCTAGTGGTAAGGCTCTCTTGATCTTGTTTACTTCATATTTTGAGTGGTTAAAAGATATAACATATTGATTATCATAAGAACACTAAAAGAAATACACATGAAACTTGAAATATAAGATGATAGTTGATGGAATCTTGCTAAAATGATGTTGTTTAGTGAGTGTATGTTACTTGCTTATTGATTTCTTGAGTTGATGATTTTAACCATCACATGAAGCTTGCTAGATGATGTTTAAACACTTAATCTAGCAAGTGGGAGGATGATTATGTAACAACCTAAAATAATCATCTTCTTGATAAGACATGAACTTGATGAGTGAATGATTTCTTGGAAAATATTAAACAAAGCAAGCTAGTAATCTTGTGAATCTAAGATTCATGGGTGGTTTTCTAAAAGAATCAAGTTTAAAATGTAATTTTTAGAAGATCTTGGTTTTTACATAAAACTACACTATTTTTATTAGAAAAATAAGTGTATAAACACTTATGTAACAAGAAAAATACAAAAGAAATATTTTTGAGAAATGTGATTACAAGTTGTAAATGACTAAATCCTTCAAGAATGGGATTTACAAACAAACAACCATGTTTTTAAGGGTAACTAAACCTACTAAATAACATGGTAAGTTACTACAAGTTTTTACAAAAACTTCAAGTTCATGATATAGTGTGATTTACATGATTTTTGGCTTGCGGTAAGTCTTGATTAAGTTGTTGATTGATGAGATGATTTTAAAAGAAAATAAACACATGTTTCGAAAACATGGGAAACCTCCATTTTTAGGGGAAACTCTGTCAAAATTTCTATAAAATTTTGACACTTAGAAAAATATAAGTTTTGAGAAACTTATTCCCTAAAATGCATATAAAATGTTTACCAAGGTTTCCCTAATTTTTGTGTAAACTTCAAGTAAAGAAGTGATGATTTCTTCAAGACTAAAATTGATATTAAGTATGTATATTTTCGAGAAAGATATATATA
Organism: Helianthus annuus; assembly: GCF_002127325.2. NCBI lineage: Eukaryota > Viridiplantae > Streptophyta > Magnoliopsida > Asterales > Asteraceae > Helianthus > Helianthus annuus. The sequence goes on along the minus strand of NC_035440.2, from coordinate 32,146,088 downwards.
TTTATTTATCACCAAATTTTGTGCTAAGTGTATGTGGTATGTATTATACATGAATAGTGTATTAGGACTTAAAAATACACTAAATACTCATAAGAGTAAGAATACAAAAATACACATACAACATGCTTAGACACATACAAGAGGATATATTTATGAAAATATATTACTTGGACAAAATACATAATTCGGGTGTAAAATACAAGATACGTATATTTATTTTTGAGAAAATGATATAAGACAAATAGTTAAAAATATAAATATTTTTAACACAAGAACACAAATACAAAAGATAGTGACTTGCACTTGTGCGATACAAGTCTAGTGACTAACGTTAATAAAACGCGTTTAGGTCACGACGCTAGATAAGCAACTCCGGTGAAGTTTACGACGCAGGAACGCAAAGTTGTGAGTTCATGCTCCCCCTTTTCTTTAACTGTTTTTGGTTTTATAACTCTCGGGGGTGAAATACATGTTACAAATATTATAATTTTTACAAGTGGTAAAAATACAAGAAGCACTCTTGGTGAGAACGAGTACCGAGTGCAATACGAATCGAGAAAACAAAAATATGAGAAGCACACTTGGTGAGAACGAGGACCGAGTATGATGTGCTTTAAGAAATGCCTAGAAAATACTAGATCATGTGAGCATAGACTTAATACTAAAAATGCCATAAAGTCTTGGTGAAAACTAGTACCAAGCCATTAAAAACATTCAGTAATTAGGGACGAGGGTTAGATCTAACGGGTACGGCCGAGCCCCACTCATGGTCCTTATGTGACCTCTTGAGTGCTTCGGTGTCCCAGTCGAGGGAAATCGACACAGTCGAGGGAAATCGACACAGTCGAGGTTAATCGACACAGTCGAGGTTAATCGACACAGTCGAGGGTAATCGACACAGTCAAGGGAAATTGACATAGTCGAGGTTAATCGACACAGTCGAGGGTAATCGACACAGTAAAGGAGCCAATACTAATGCTCCATATGTCCTCACATGCCTTAAAGGAGCCAACACTAATGCTCCATATGTCCTCACATGCCGTAATGTCTTTGTTCAAACATTCAATTAGTACGTGGTGTACACAAGAAAAATTGATTTTTGCAAGAATACTTTATTTATATAAGATACATACCATGTTTTCATACACGGTATGCAAAACGCATGAACTCGCTCAACTTTATGTTGATGTTTTCCAAAACTACATGTATTTCAGGTGACAGGATGGATCTTGGGCGCAAGTGTCGTAACTAGAAGTAGACTACAATCTTAGATGTCATCCACTTTTGTTGAATTGTAACCTAGACGAAGGTTGTGTTTAAAAACTTAAATAACAAGCATTTGTAATATTCAAAATTTTCTAAATGGATGAACATCATTTTAATTATGTAGTTGTTTATTATGATCGAATGCAATGATAACAAGCTTGTCACACATCATACGCTTCCGCAAAAGACAGGGTGTGACAGTTTGGTATCAGAGCTTCGATTGTAGTGAACTAGGATTCCTTCTCGAGTCTAGACTACAATCACTAAAGTTCTCTCACAAAAACATTTTACAAAAAGGTTTTCATTGCATTCACGAAAGCGCCAAGATCCACGAGTCAGACACTTTTCAAAGAAAAGACAAGGCAAGGACATTAGTGAGGAATACCCATTGAAGGTGCCAACCAAGGCATAGTCTACACAAGTTAGACTTGACAAAATGACCCCCCCCAAAACGAGAGTTACACGTGATATAATGCATTAAATTGCTTGATTATGCTAAGTAGCATATTTGTTATTGATATACATACATACAAATAAGTGTACGGAATGATTATTGACGTGAATAAGATACTTTCGACTCCGACTCCTATTATTATACGTGACTCGCACGATGAAGCTATCGACCTCGCGTCCTTTGCAAGGCTCGTGGCTGGGAGTGATTACCAAACAAGATTCTGAGCTTGCTTCCGTAGGAAATGGCTGCTCTTCTCTCTCGGTCGTGAAGGTGCCTGACTACGATAGTGACGACGAGGCAGAGGCGGCAACCTTGAACGAATTCTGAATCAACGGGACGAGATCCCTCCGGCTTATGTGAAGCAAAATTGACGACATGCCTGACCAGAAAAGGAAGGTGAAGTATTCATCACGAAGGTGCCCCTCCAACTACTAGGAATCCTCTCTAATCCTATTCCATCTAATCATCGTGCCTATACGCGCGTAACGATAGCGAATGTTAGCGCGTGGACCACCGCAATGGTCCTTTCCATGGTAAGGAGTAAAAGGGCAGTAGTGTCCCCTCCTAGATCGATCATCTGCTTGGACGAGAGAAAATTGGGGTAACTGTGCAAGACAATTTATTATTACGGGGGCCCACGTAATAATGACTTGTAGTGCACAGAAATCCTGGTGGACTCTGCGTGTTGAGCTAATGAAAACCACACAAAATTTATCTATAGGTGTCCTCACCTTCTTCTGGTAGAACAACACATAGATCAGTGCTTTAGCACGTTAGAAAGTAGGAAACCTGTCTTACCTACTCCGTGTCTACCTGTGTATGAGACGTTTGAGGAAAACATTTAAGCAAGAAAAGATGAGTAACATTCAAAAGGATTCAGCGACGTTACACTCTCTATCACCTCTACGCGAGCAACCCCCTCTAAGGGAAAATATACGCACCAGTAAAGCTAAAGACCTAAGAAAACCAATGTAGCGGGAAATAACTGAAACCTAAATGACCGAGGAGATGTAACCTCGAGTTCATTTTATTACAAATAATAAGCCAAGTTGGCAAGCCTATGTGAAGGCTCAGTAATTGTTTCCTCGCTCATACATTGATTATATATACATGTGAAATTGGGTGATTACATGATGGCTTATGGTGCTATGTACCTCATAGACACCTGGAATGTTGTCTAACCTACTTCATACCATTGTGGCAGAAGAGAATGCCGCCCAGGCGAGACACAAACACGAGTACGCTACCAAGAACAGAAGCCGAGCTGCAAGAATGCATCTCACAGGCAATTGCACGACATGAAGCCCTCCGCTCTAAGCACAGCAATGGCACTACTGGGAATAACCCTCCAACTGGCTGCACCTATAAACAGTTCCTGGACTGCAAGCCTTTAAATTTTGATGGCACAGGAGGTGCCGTTGTGTTTGTCCGTTGGGCAGAGAAGACTGACTCAGTTCTAAGAATGAGTAACTGTTCACCCCAACAGAGTGTTACCTATATCTCAGGGTTATTTCTGGATGGCGCACTCTCTTGGTGGAATCTTTAGGTTCAAACCCTTGGTGCAGATGCTACTTATGCACTGAGCTGGGACGTGCTCAAGGAAATGATGGAGAAGAAATACTGTTCTAGGGCTGAAATCCAGAAGCTTGAGGTGGAGTTTTGGAATTTGAAAATGGACGGACCGAAGATTTCTGAATACGTCCAGCGATTTCACGACTTGTCTAGAGTCGTCCCCTACTTAGTCAAACCGGAATTCAAAAGGATTGAACGATTCATTTGGGGACTTGCACCCCAGATCAGGGGCATGGTTACTACCTCAAAACCCTCAACCATCGCAGAGGCTATCGATATGAGTGTCACTCTTACTGAAGAGGCTCTACGAGCGGGAAAATTTTCGGAATCTGAGGATAACAAGAAAGGGACTCATGTGGAGTCATCAAGCAACAAGAAGAGGAAGTCCTCAAACCTAAAGATGAACACCCAAGTCAGTTATGGAAGCTCTAAAGCAAACAAAAGAAAGAAAGTGAATTCGCCACATGGCAGGAGCACTGATGGAGCCACTAATAGGGCCGGTGGTAAAATTTACTCGGGGACTAAGCCGAGGTGCCGGGAATGCACTTTTCACCATAAAGGACGATGTCTGAAGCCTAGGTGTGGAAAGTGTGGAAAAGAAGGGCACAACAAGGACGCCTGTTGGGCGAAGGACCCAGATGGAAGAAATAAGAGAATACCCGGTTGCTACAAATGTGGTGAAGCAGGGCACTTTAGGAAAGATTGCCCAAAGAAGAAACAAGCAAGGAAGGGTTTTCACGATCGAAACTCGTGAACCACGCCAGGATCCAGATGCGGTTACGGGTACGTTCCCTATTAACCACCCTTATGCATCTATTTTTAATACTGGCATCAACTTTAACCCTACGTGCTTAGAACTTAAGAAACTGCTTGGCCTAGTCTCAAGTAAGATAGACGTCCCGTATTCTTTAGAAATGGGCATATAGAAGGATAGTTTAAGCAGTCGAAGCGATTAAGGATCGTAATCAGGCACTCAGAGGGCCGGAACCTTCTGTTACCATTGACTCGTGAAGTCATAATATGATAGTCAGCATGGATCGGAAATCCAAGTATACAGCTGAAGTTGTCAATACCAGAAAAATCAGACGCATCCCTCTTGCAAACGATGAAACCCAACTTTACTGCAATAGGCGCAAGGATGCTAGACCCCGTAAGGCGGCGGATCTACGACATCCTTCATTGGTCGAAGAGGCATAGAAACGCCTCTGAGTTGACTGCAAAGCCTGAGAACATCCCCGTGACGGAAGAAGTTCCAGAAGACTTTTCTGAAGACTTGCCAGGAACGCCCCTCCGCAACAACAAGAGGAGGTTAGGATAAACCTCGTGCTAAGAGCAGCACCCGTGCTGAATTACGTCTTACCGACTAGCTTCGTCCGTAAAGCATGAGCTTCGGACATAACTGCAAGAGCTGCCAGACAGAGGAAATTAAGGACATGACGCCTTTAGTTAAGGATATGAGGAGAAAGTTGGCAGTTCCATTTTGCATAAATTCCAGAGGATTGAGAATCAGAATCCTTTGCCAAGGACTGGCAACATAAACAGACAAAATCGTAAGATCCTAGTTGCCACCCAAGGATCAACTTGAGGACAGGATGTCCATAACGGTGAATACAAGAAGGAAATACCCCTAAAACGACCTTTAGGACTCGCTTCGAACGTAACGAGTTCCTTGTCGTACCATTAGGCTTAACACATGCATCGGCAATATTCATGGACCTCATGAATCGAACGTGTAAGCCATACCTAGATAAGCCATATACTTATTGACTACATTCTCATATGGCCAACGACCAAGGAAGGTCGTGAGCAACAGTCGCGATTTACCCTGTAACTCTTAGAGAAAGAACAATATGCGCTATGATAACGAAAAGCGGATTTCGAATTCGCGAAGTTAGAACTTTAAGATACATGATGGATAAAGAATGAGATTCATGCCAACTCTACAACCAAGAGCTAAGGAGCTAGAGTTGCAATTATGTGACGCCTCTCGCCAAAGTCTCAATTGTACGCCGATGCAACGAGACCATAACATTGCATACGCGACACATTGATTAAGGGATCATGAGAAGAGACCTTGATATGGATACAGTAATTACGCGCCGCAAACTAGACATTATTTCCTGAAAGAAAACGCTGCATGATCTTTACTGATCACAAGGAATGCAGCACACCGATGATCGTAAGAACTCGAATATGAACTGAGCTGTTGAACAATGTAGAATGTATGAACAAGATACGTGCTTGTGTGATAAACTTTGATAAAAAGTTGGAACACTCACTTACCCTTAGTAGAGTCTTCCTACAACAGTATTTATCACGCGGACGTCTAAACCACTTCGTGTGAAGCTTTAAATGGAACATAATGAGTCAATTCCCATTTTGTTGAACGGAGACCGGAAATAATCAATCAACTGGCCGAGATGGTCCAGGAAAATCTAGATGCAAGGTCGTTCAGATATGCGATCATATCGAGACAGCTCGCAGAACACAGAAAGATTACGCCGATGAGCGGCAGAGATCGTAAGAATTTGAGATAGGAAGTATGACTAAAATGAGAGCCACGCCTAGAGAAGGCGTAGTGTGATTTGGATAACAAAAAGGTTGAATCCCCGGCGTAGGGATCAGAACCATTGTTCACAAGATGAAGCTTCCAGAAAAAGATCAGTAGTGATCGCGACACATTCATGTGTCTAGTCTTTAGAGGAGTCTGACTCAAGGAACAACCATAGTTCCCACAAATAAGATTCACGTCAATGACATACTATAGAACCTGTTGAGATTTCGGACCAAGAGTCCACAAGATGCAGAAAAGACATGATTGATTTACTTGAGCATGATAAAATACATGACATGAGAACATGAAGACGTGTTTCGAATATAAGTGACCATACTGGTTTCACAACTCCCCTGCGACTGATGGCATAGCTTGAATTTCGGGACGAAATTCTTTTAACGGGGGGAGACTGTGACAACCGTCACTTTTCCGTACATTCCGTACACTAAATGAACAGTGATCCGTGCTTTAATGAACATACATGATCTAATTTGCAAGACAAATAAGTTTCTGAATCCCATGCAAGTAAATTCATGTACGTTTTATACTACAGAATATTGCTTTATGCATAAACGAGAGCGTTGCGTCAAAAATAATAGTAAACTCACCGGTAAGACATATTGCGTCAACAATTCTGCAGAAAGCAGTTATACAATAAAATTGGGGCCTAGGTGTAGGTCCAACGTCAGAAATACATTAAAACCCAAGAGTACATGCAAGGGTTAATATATATACATTACGGAAGCTAAAATAAGCACTAAAAAGCACCCGAAACGCACTTTAAGTGCAGAAATTTACATAATTCAGCTATAATCAGCATTTTGGCACTGAAATGTTATGCAAAAATGTCGTTTTATTATCCAGAATATCTCCCTAAGTGTTGGGAATTAAAAGGGTTACAAAAGGGTACATAAAGGACACTAAACGGTGCAATTTAGCACTTTAACAAACCGGTATTTAACTGAACAACCGAACATTACACGGAACATAAAAATATTACTAGAAGCATTATTTTAATGTTTCTGAACTAGTTATGGTCCCCGAACACCATAACACCTCTTATAACCTAATAACACACAAGTCCCTAAAAATTTCACTCGTAAACTAACTTGTTATTTTAAATTTAGGTTTGAAAGTTACACTTTACCCCCCCCCCCCACATAGTGGACAGTCACCTTAGTGGCCCCACTTTTGATTTTGTGATCTTGCTAAATCTCCAAAATCTTGCCAAAGATATCATATGATCTTTCTTAGATCTCCTTAGATTCATTATGACATTACTTAGATACTCATAGATATTAAGTGATCTTTCTTGGATTTGTTTTAATTTTGTTAGATATTGTAAGATACACTAGAGATCTTGCTTAGATTCACTTGGATTCATTTTTATTTTATATGATATTGTAAGATACACTAGAGATCATCCTTAGATTCACATCGATTCATTTTGATATTACTTAGATTCTATGAGATTTCAAAAGATATAAAAAGATCTTGCAAGTTACAATTACCCCCCCCCCTTCACCATTTACGGCCCCAAGTGGAGGACACCACCAAGATTTCATTTCAATATTTTATTAGATAACTTACTTGATATCTTGGACAAAATATAGAAGAGATCTCTATAAGTATGGCGGCCTAGATCACCAAATCATTTCACATCTCAATTCACAAACAACTTCACTACACTCCCTCGACCTCCTTCTTCCTCCTTTGTTTTCGGCTCACACCCACCCAACATACACCACCCATTTTCATTCAACTTCCAAGCATTCTAAGGTTCACATGAAGTACTAGAAGGTGATTTAGGAAGTTGGAAGCTTGTAGATCTTGAAGGACCTTCTTCGTTTGCTTTTATCCAACCATTCTGTCATCTTCAAGTTCTAGTATTCTTCCCTAGCTTGAAGCTAGTGGTAAGGCTCTCTTGATCTTGTTTACTTCATATTTTGAGTGGTTAAAAGATATAACATATTGATTATCATAAGAACACTAAAAGAAATACACATGAAACTTGAAATATAAGATGATAGTTGATGGAATCTTGCTAAAATGATGTTGTTTAGTGAGTGTATGTTACTTGCTTATTGATTTCTTGAGTTGATGATTTTAACCATCACATGAAGCTTGCTAGATGATGTTTAAACACTTAATCTAGCAAGTGGGAGGATGATTATGTAACAACCTAAAATAATCATCTTCTTGATAAGACATGAACTTGATGAGTGAATGATTTCTTGGAAAATATTAAACAAAGCAAGCTAGTAATCTTGTGAATCTAAGATTCATGGGTGGTTTTCTAAAAGAATCAAGTTTAAAATGTAATTTTTAGAAGATCTTGGTTTTTACATAAAACTACACTATTTTTATTAGAAAAATAAGTGTATAAACACTTATGTAACAAGAAAAATACAAAAGAAATATTTTTGAGAAATGTGATTACAAGTTGTAAATGACTAAATCCTTCAAGAATGGGATTTACAAACAAACAACCATGTTTTTAAGGGTAACTAAACCTACTAAATAACATGGTAAGTTACTACAAGTTTTTATAAAAACTTCAAGTTCATGATATAGTGTGATTTACATGATTTTTGGCTTGCGGTAAGTCTTGATTAAGTTGTTGATTGATGAGATGATATTAAAAGAAAATAAACACATGTTTCGAAAACATGGGAAACCTCCATTTTTAGGGGAAACTCTGTCAAAATTTCTATAAAATTTTGACACTTAGAAAAATATAAGTTTTGAGAAACTTATTCCCTAAAATGCATATAAAATGTTTACCAAGGTTTCCCTAATTTTTGTGTAAACTTCAAGTAAAGAAGTGATGATTTCTTCAAGACTAAAATTGATATTAAGTATGTATATTTTCGAGAAAGATATATATATTTATTTATCACCAAATTTTGTGCTAAGTGTATGTGGTATGTATTATACATGAATAGTGTATTAGGACTTAAAAATACACTAAATACTCATAAGAGTAAGAATACAAAAATACACATACAACATGCTTAGACACATACAAGAGGATATATTTATGAAAATATATTACTTGGACAAAATACATAATTCGGGTGTAAAATACAAGATACGTATATTTATTTTTGAGAAAATGATATAAGACAAATAGTTAAAAATATAAATATTTTTAACACAAGAACACAAATACAAAAGATAGTGACTTGCACTTGTGCGATACAAGTCTAGTGACTAACGTTAATAAAACGCGTTTAGGTCACGACGCTAGATAAGCAACTCCGGTGAAGTTTACGACGCAGGAACGCAAAGTTGTGAGTTCATGCTCCCCCTTTTCTTTAACTGTTTTTGGTTTTATAACTCTCGGGGGTGAAATACATGTTACAAATATTATAATTTTTACAAGTGGTAAAAATACAAGAAGCACTCTTGGTGAGAATGAGTACCGAGTGCAATACGAATCGAGAAAACAAAAATATGAGAAGCACACTTGGTGAGAACGAGGACCGAGTATGATGTGCTTTAAGAAATGCCTAGAAAATACTAGATCATGTGAGCATAGACTTAATACTAAAAATGCCATAAAGTCTTGGTGAAAACTAGTACCAAGCCATTAAAAACATTCAGTAATTAGGGACGAGGGTTAGATCTAACGGGTACGGCCGAGCCCCACTCATGGTCCTTATGTGACCTCTTGAGTGCTTCGGTGTCCCAGTCGAGGGAAATCGACACAGTCGAGGGAAATCGACACAGTCGAGGTTAATCGACACAGTCGAGGTTAATCGACACAGTCGAGGGTAATCGACACAGTCAAGGGAAATTGACATAGTCGAGGTTAATCGACACAGTCGAGGGTAATCGACACAGTAAAGGAGCCAATACTAATGCTCCATATGTCCTCACATGCCTTAAAGGAGCCAACACTAATGCTCCATATGTCCTCACATGCCGTAATGTCTTTGTTCAAACATTCAATTAGTACGTGGTGTACACAAGAAAAATTGATTTTTGCAAGAATACTTTATTTATATAAGATACATACCATGTTTTCATACACGGTATGCAAAACGCATGAACTCGCTCAACTTTATGTTGATGTTTTCCAAAACTACATGTATTTCAGGTGACAGGATGGATCTTGGGCGCAAGTGTCGTAACTAGAAGTAGACTACAATCTTAGATGTCATCCACTTTTGTTGAATTGTAACCTAGACGAAGGTTGTGTTTAAAAACTTAAATAACAAGCATTTGTAATATTCAAAATTTTCTAAATGGATGAACATCATTTTAATTATGTAGTTGTTTATTATGATCGAATGCAATGATAACAAGCTTGTCACACATCATACGCTTCCGCAAAAGACAGGGTGTGACAAATTTCAAGTTGATATTAGCGTTAGTTTGAGAAACTTGGTCCTTCTAAGATGTCTGAACTCAAACATTGAATGAAATAATGTTGTATGGGAAGCTGATGTCGCGAGAGCACTGTTAGTGATAGAGTATAGTAGGCCTTATGTAATAGGATAATGCCTAGATATTGATGTTGTTCGTGATAAGGAATGCTTCGAACTCGAAAGGTAAGGTAAAATGTTAATAGCAACTTGCCACAGCTATTAGCTGCTTACTTTCCAAGCGTTGGTGCGACGAGTACTTCGCATAGTAATGTCAAAAGAAATTACAACAATGATGTGAAGAGCATGAACGAGAACAACAAGACTCCATCTATAAAGGTCCACAAAGAATGTCCAACTTCGGATCCTATGATCCAGAAGGCTATATCTACAAAAGTTGCTCGCGTTTTATAGTTATCTTTGCCTGCAATCATAACAAGGATTGTAAGCAACATCGAAGGAACAACAACATGGAACGAGAGAAAGGGACTACACTGATAATAAAAAAACTAATCATGATAACTTGGGTACAGAACCTAAAAGAAAGAAGGCCGGTTTAGAAAGATGTGATATTTGTAGTAGGTGTGGAACGAAGCAGCTTAGGAGTGCAGTCTAGGAACTAACTTTTGCTAATGGTGTGGAAGAGCCGGGCACTACTCTTATGAGTACCTAAATATCTCTAAATGTTGCAAGTGTGGAAAAATGGGGCATTTAGCCTGGAAGTGTGAAGAACCTAAGGGAAATGGCAAGGCAAGTAAATTTCTAATTGGTTATGTTTATGCATCTGTTCTTTTGTAAGATGATGGGTAAAGTAGAACACTCACTAATGTCACATCATGTTTCTTGTTATTTTAGTTGGTAGGACTACGTAAGATGCCTGTAATGTAAGGACTACTTTGATACGTCCACTATAATGATAAAAGCTATAGATAACTATTCGATAGGACAAAACGGTCACAAGTTTCCTGCTAGGTTATTTCTTATGACCTTAGCTGGATTTGATATAGTGTTAGGTGTGGTCATGTTAGTTGCGTATAAAGTGCAAAGAGTTTTAAAAGGAAGATGATTCATCTTAAAGCGCCTAACGTTAGTCTAGTGACACTTTATGGTGATAAAGTATGTATAGGGCCAAAGATCATCTCTATGATTAAGGTACACAAGTTTTGTATAGAGGGTGTAGGTTTTACCTAGCATATGTCATCGATGTTAAAGTTAAAAAGAAAAGAATAAAGATATACCCATGGTATGCGACTTTCCAAAGGTGTTCCCAAGGACTTGCTTGGAGTACCACCTGATCAAAAGATAGAGTTTCAGGTAGACTTATTGCTCGGTGCCCAGTCCATTGCCTAAGCACCTTATCTCCTGGCTCTCGGAGAAATGAATGAGTTAAGGACCCAACTGCAAGACCTCCTTAATAAAGGTTTCATTAGACCTCGCACTTCCTCTCTGCAAGTACTTAACTACAAGACCTCCCGTTTTTTGTGTTGTTTGTGAAGAAGAAAGATGGTAGCATGAGAATGTGTTATACCTAAATTGCACTTCATACCTTTCACTATGAAATCGGCAAAACCCAATCTTTATGTTCATGTTTTGTAACATTCTATAACCTTTACAACTAACGTCGTCCAAAAACTCAGTTAAGTTAGCATGTGAGGGTACTATGGTCTTTTATAACATAAAGGTTGATTTGTGCAAAAAGATTATTCATAACATCCAGGTTGATTGTACAAAGTGTTATTATATATATAGTAAAATCGAAAGATAATTTGACGTATGTGTAAGTATGTGTTTATAAAATCAAAAGATTAGACAAATTTATATCGATAAAAGAAACTAATAAATTAATTTGACGTTTAAAAAAATCTTTAATAAACTTCATTAACAAATTCTAAATATATAATGTGTAAATAATACTAATACTAATACTAATACAAATGCAATAGGAAATAATAGAAAGTTTAAACTACATATATATTTTTAATATTGGATTTTTATTATTTACATATTATATATTTAGAATTTGTTTACTGAGGTTTATGAACGATTTTTTTAACGTCAAATTTATTTAGTAGTTTCTGTTATCGATATAAATTTGTCTGATATTTTGTTTTTATAAACACATACTTACATATACATAAAAAATACCTTTTAGTTTGAGTAGTTTTAAATCATCCGTTATAATTATAAAATATTACGGATATTACAATAAATTTATTTTTAAGGAGTTTGTGTTTTATTTATACTTTATATAAAAAGTAATATATATCTTGTCATTATTATTTACTTTATAAAAATATTAAAATCAAAATTTTTATAAAATAAATTTAATACTTAGTTTTTATATATAAAAATATATAATTATTAACAAATAATAATGTTTTTGCAAAAAAAAAAATATACTTTTTACTATATATAATAACATTTTTTTTTTGCAAAAATCAACCTTTATATTATAAATAATCTTTTTGCACAAATCAACCTTTATGTAATCAAATAACATAGTACCCTCATATGTGAGGTAACTTAACTGAGTTTTTGGACGACGTTAGTTGTAAAGGTTATAGAACTTTACAAAACATGAACATAAAGGTTGGGTTTTACCGCTTTCATAGTGAAAGGTATAAGTGTAGTTTAGATATAACAGAAAGGTTGATTTATACAATTTAGTCTTATTATTATTATTATTATTATTATTATTATTAAGGTTTAAATGTGAGCTTTTGACCAACATAAGTTAGTTTACCATAAGTCTAGGGCCATGAGACATACCTTAACCTTTTTTAACTTTATATAAGTGTCACATCATCATCTGATTTTCTCTTTTTTACTCCATCTCATTCTAAGGATATTGATTAATCTTGTTAACTTTACCTTACCCTCCATTACTTCTGTTTGATTATGAGTATCAGATCAAACAAACGAGTTAAAAAAAGTAAGTATGACATCATTTATAAATTGTTTTTTGACTTGTCTAATATAATAGATGAAATAACTAATTTTATTTGTTATTAAAATAATTTTATGTAGAATAACTAATTTCAAAAATTATTAAATAACCAAAAGGGTATCTTATGTAAAATTACTAATTAAATGTTTTATTTTATGTTTCAACAATATTTATATAGACCTTCTGTCATAGGTGAATCTTAAAAAAAAACATTTAAAGAATAGTTATTTTTCTGGAGGGAGAATTTGACCATTTTTAATTTGATTTTTTTTAAAAAAGAGGGTATTATAAGTAATAGAGTTTGATACGTTTAGCCCGTCGACTTTGATAGATATATAGAGCACGTCAAAAAAGAATGTTATAGATTACATAAGGGGAGGAGGGGTGGTTCACTAGTGATAGAAACTATCACTCACATTATCCAATCAAGTTATGTCATGTGTACAATCAATATTCTATCACTAGTGATAGAAATATAGGGGGGTGGTATCACTAGTGATGGTATCACAACCTTTTTTATTTATTCCATCAGTGTACAACTCCTCAGCACTAGAGTACAACCCACCATACACAAAATTCCAAACTTCAACGCGTGACCACCACAACGCGTTAACTCTTCCACGCGTGGTGGATGTGAGTGGCGGCGGTGTGTAGAATTGTTCCACGCGTGATACCAAAGTATCACGTACCCACCCCGGGTCACCTAAGCTATTTGCAAGTGTTAATTCAAAACTGTACTTTGTGCGAGAAACACATTAAAATAATCCACGTCATGCCAGAGAAAGTGGTATCACAATTTCGACTTTTCGAGTTGTCGCATTTATGATCATTTATATTAACCTACAATTTATTTATTTATATTAACCTACAAATTTACATTTCCCATGTTAAGAAATAGCAAGAGTAGGCCATTCGCCAAAAGAGTCGGTGATTTTTTTTTTTTTTTCATTTAGGGCATGTTTGGGTAAGCTTATTGAAACAACTTATTGACTTATTGGCTTCTTGGAAAAGTCAGGATTTTGTGACTTATTGGCTTTTCCCCCTCACATACACCCTCTTTACCAAACATCATTTTAGAGCTTATGACTTTTCAAAAAGCCAATAAGTCAATAAGTTGTTTCAAAAAGCTTACCCAAACATGCCCTTAGTATTTAAATTAATGGATTTTCACAATTGAAACCAAACTCATGTATTAATTAAAATGGCATGTATTGGAGTGGTTGACGCATTACAAGCAAATTTGGTTATAATCCCGTATATTACATGAATTAATAAATGTAATGTTTTTTAGTTAGTAACTAGCGATAGCATCCGCACGCGTTGCAGCGAGGGTATATCGCAAACATTGAATAGTTTAGTCCAAACGTTATGTGATGCGTTAACCATATGAAAATGTGTGTTTTGATGTATCCAATTGAACTCAATGTAACCTATATAAGCATTGCGACTGAATCAAAACCGAAAGTAAATTAAATTCATACCGTCAATCATAACATATTATATGTGGCCTGACTCATAATAGAAAACATAACGGATATAACGAAAAAGCTAATACGTATAATCAAAAGAGATTAATGAGAGCTTTTGGATAAAAGAAACCACAATTTGACCCTACTCGGTTCGAAACAAAATTTACCAAACATTCATAAAATAAGCACGAAAAAATATTATATTTGATCAGACTCGTTTCCCAAAAAAAGTTTACGTTGAAGCATATACCAACTCGAATTTATACCGAAACATACATAAAAATAGGCATGTAAAAAATAGTTTTTAGAAAAAAACGAAAACATATTATATTTGATCTGACTCATTTCTAGAAAACATTTACGTCGAAACGTAAAACAAATCGAATTTATACCGACACGTACATAAAATATGCACGTAAAAATAGTTTTTTAAGTAAAGGATGTATACGGGTAAACTTGAAACAAATTATTAGTAAAAAAACTTAACAGGTTAAATATGTTCGTAAAATCGTGCCAAGTAAGCATCAATGTCAAACCACTGCTAGCGACCCACCAACATCAGAAGAGCGCATAAAATCAAATAAATAAAAAAGGAAAAATAACACCGAAAGAAAAACAAACGTAGAATCGTTGAACCATGCACGCCTGTTGCGGCGTGTTAATGCGAAGAAATTAGACCGAAATGTAAAACGTAGAAAGAATAACTGAGTCGATCTAGGACCTGCGCGTTGCGACGAACTTGTCAAATGGAGAAAAATAGACGTTCTATGACAGGCCTGTCAAACGGGAAAAACAAACCAAAAAATGTTGAACTCCACATGCACATTGTGGCTTGTTGATTCACAAAATTTAGAACGAAACGTATAACAAAAAACTTGCGAGAGATGAAAAATATGGGGGGATCACATTGAAAATAAAAAGTGTTGGTGTTAAATTACAAAAGATGAAAACATTTGGGTTAAAGTAAAAAAAATCAAAGGGGTAAAAATGCAAAAGATATAAATCTTTGGGTGAAAAGTGAAATAAAAAGTTTTTTTTTTTAAATTCCCTAAGCATATGGTACAACAACATATAGCAACAAAGTGTTGCTTATTTATAGTATGGGGGATCACATTGAAAATAAAAATTGTTGGTGTTAAATTGCAAAAGATGAAAACATTTAGGTTAAAGTAAAAAAAATAAAGGGGTAAAAATGCAAAAGATATAAAGCTTTGGGTGAAAAGTGAAATAAAAAGTTTTTTTTTGAAAATTTCCCTAAGCATATAGTACAACAACATATAGCAACAAAGTATTGCTTATTTATAGTATGGAAATAAAAAGTAGTGTTTTAAAATGGCTTGGTATAATTAACCATTGTTATTGATGAAAAGAGGAGTCAGCCAAGTGGATGTCATGTGCATCCACTTCCACTTGGTGCTTTATTATTTTTTTAGTTGCTTTATTTTTAATGTCGTTGAAAGAAAAAAAAAATTATTATTATAATGGTGTATGGTGGAGTGGTTAATTTATACTAAACCTAATGAAGGGACCCAGGTTTGAAACTAGGGAAGGCAAAGTTTTGTCTTTTTTTTGCATAAAATATTAAATGTAATATCAGTTAGCCTTACCTAGTTTTTTTTATCCTTAACTCAGCTACTACTCCTTGACGTTATTTATAGTTCCTAAAGTTTATAAATGCCTTTTCCTTTGACGATGTTGTTTTTATCTACGTCTCCGTGTTATTGAGTTTGTGTTAGCATGTACAAGTAACAGAAACAAAAGCGTACGTGCTATCAGACTGAGAAATATTTGGTTTAACGCCTCGCAACGCGGGCGGGGCATCCCACTAGTATACAACAAACATGATGGAGGGGAATAGTATCAGATAGTTGCCTAGCACTTCCCCATTGTCCAGCTAAATTATGATTTTGCCACGTTTAAATTTACAGTTTTACCATTGGTTTTGTTTTTTCCTACTCCCAGCCAAATTACGATTTTGCCCCAGTTCAACCCCATTGGTTCAGCTAAATTATGATTTTGCCACGTTTAAATTTACAGTTTTACCATTGGTTTTGTTTTTTTCCTACTCCCAGCCAAATTACGATTTTGCCCAGTTCAAATTTACAAATTTTCCATCACTTTTTTTTTTCTTTTCTCTGTCAAATTACGATTTTGCTTACAATGTAAAATTACAGTAATGCCATTGTTTTATTGTTTTTTTATAAAACTATGGCAGTATTTTTTTGTTGCAAAATTATGATAGTGTTTTGTTTTAATTAGTTTACTCGGTGTAATTTTTATTCGTGTCAGGCGGCTGCCTGGCACACGTTCATTTGTCCTGAAAATTTACAATTTTGCCCTTGTTTAAATTTATAGATTTTCCATCGTTTTCGTTTTTTACATAAGTACGGTAGTGTTTTGTTTTAATTGGTTGAGTCGATGTAAATTTTTTTAAGATCGTGTTATGGGTAGCATGTATAGGTAACCGAAACATAGACGTACATGCTATAAGAGAGAAATATTCGGATTAGTGCCCCACAACGCAGGCGAGGCAAAATCTAGTTCCATAAATAAATAAAACATAACTTTCATTAATGATCTAACCCTCGAAAATTTTAATACTGTTACACGTAATTTAAATATATTTCTACTCCGTATTTTATTTTCTCCACCGATAAGTGATAACCTTTGAGTCTCCTAATTCGTTTACACATAATTTAAACGAGTTTAGAACCCTGTGTTTTACACGGGTTGAATAAATATAATTTTACATAATAAGTAATATAGTTATATCTTTAAAATACTTCGTGTATTGCACGAGTTAAATAAATATTATGTAATCAATTAAAACATATGGCCGTCAAGATATGTAGTTGAATGATAAATTCGATGTACTATTTACTTATTAAAAATTTAATTTTTTATTAGGTTCGAAGAATTGCTTGACAAAGGGTTTATCCGACCGAGTGTGTCCCCGTGGGGTGCACCAGTCCTATTTGTGAAAAAGAAGGACGGTAGTATGCGTATGTGCATCAATTACCGAGAGTTAAACAAACTCACGGTGAAGAATCGATACCCGCTTCCAAGAATAGATGACTTGTTTGACCAGCTACAGGGAGCAAGTTGGTTTTCCAAGATCGATCTCAGATCTGGTTATCATCAATTGAAAGTCAACGAGAAAGACATACCGAAGACGGCCTTTCGTACACGGTACGGGCATTATGAGTTCCTTGTAATGCCCTTTGGGTTGACTAATGCACCCGCGACTTTCATAGATCTCATGAACCGGGTTTGCAAACCCATGCTGGATAAGTCGGTAATTGTATTTATCGATGACATTTTAGTGTATTCGAAGAATGAAGCTGAGCATGTGGATCATTTGCAAGAAGTATTAGAGACCCTCAGACAAGAAAAGCTCTATGCAAAATTCACAAAGTGCGCCTTCTGGCTACGAGAGTTGCAATTCCTTGGGCATGTCATTAGTGCCGACGGGGTACTAGTAGATCCATCGAAAGTAGAAGTCGTGTCAAAGCGGAATGTTCCAAGAAATCCCTCGAAAATCTGAAGCATTTTAGGGCTCGCGGGATATTATAGGAGATTCATACCAGATTTCTCCAAAATTGCTTTACCATTGACCAAATTGACTCGCAAGTAGGAAAAGTTTGTATGGGGCATTGAGCAGGAGGAGGCCTTCCAAATGCTCAAGGAAAAGTTAACTCACGCACCGGTGTTAACATTACCGGAAGGAGTTGACGACATGGTGGTTTACTCGGATGCGTCACACTCGGGGCTCGGATGTGTTTTAATGCAACGAGGCAAGGTCATTGCCTACGCCTCGAGGCAATTGAAAATCCATGAAAAGAAATACCCGACTCACGACTTGGAACTGGCGGCAGTAGTGTTTGCTTTAAAAATATGGAGGCATTACTTATATGGAGTAAAATGTACAATCTTTACCGACCATAAAAGTTTGAAATATTTCTTCGATCAGAAGGAATTAAACATGAGACAAAGGCAAAAGTAGGTGATTAATGAAATTGAGAAGTTAAACCTTAGATGGTTTCTTGTAAAATCTTTGCAAGATACTTGAGAAGTTTATAATCACCATTGTAGGTGATTAATGAAATTGTAGAAATTAGATAAACACTAGGATTATGATTTCTATTCTAGTGAAGACTGAAATTATATGATAAAAATTCAGCAATTTGATGCTAAAAGTGTGTAAATTGTTTAATTGAAGTGAATTTAGAAGTAAATAACATGTCAAGAACCTAGCAATAATTATGTAGAAATCTGACCCGCTAGGTGTTCGTAGAAACGCCTAAGTGAAGACCAAAGTACAAATAATCGGACAAAAACGCAGATTTGAATACCGTAATAAATTGTCCGTTATTGATCATAAAAGAGTTCTAAGTTGATTTCGAATGGAACTCTTTAGGTAAAGAGTCCGGATCGTCAAGCGGACAAGCCGGAGGGAATACGCGTGAGAAAGGTGTGCTCTAAAGGTACGAATTTTACCGTTTCGTTACATTAAGTTTATTTGTTGGTCTTATGTTGTCATTTTGAAACATGGTACACAAGATAGAACAATATGTCACGGATGTGACTAAGTGTCTTAAACAGGTAAAACGGGTCAAAACAAGTGAATAAGATGGATTTCGAAATGTCCTGAAAGGTGCTTAATTCAGCACCCAAACGGGTCAAAACAAGTTGTGTAGTAAACTTGAAGCTAGATACCATTACTTGATGTATGGTTATAAATAATGCATAAGCCGTGTAGCGGACACGCTAAACTAGTTGAGAAATTTAACCCCTAAAACAGGAGTTAAAGTTCTAAATTTAAGCATGTCAAGTAGTATAAAAAGGCAAGCTCGATATCTTAAAAACAAGCATGTGGATTATGGCGTAAGCAATCCCTCGAGAGGGAAGCGAAACGCTATAGTTGGTAAAATCTAGATATGACTAAATCACCTTAGTCATATGATAAACGTGTTCGGAATTAAATTATGGCGACGTAGGAATTGAAAGGCAAAAGTAGCAAAAAAACAAGAAGGCATGTACAGCAGCTACCGTAAGTTACTGTGGACACCGTAACTTACGGTAGCAAACTAAAGGTTACGGTGGGATCTTACTGCCTTACGGCAGACCACTCTTACACAGGGGCCACTGTAACTTACGGTGGCTACCGTAAGTTACGGTAGCACCCTGTCATAAATGCTGAGTTTTTACATTCTTGATTAATCCAATTTGTTTTCGAACATGGTTTCGATTATATTAATATCCAAGGATTTTATTACTAATGTTTATTCAAATTTTTAGTTTCTAGGTAATTCAAGTAAGAGGATGAAGATCAAGCAAATGCATCCGAACCGAACACTCAAGTCAACGCTTCCGCGCTTGATCTATTTTGTTTTAAGATTATGTAAACACTTGTTGTTTTGTCTTGTATATTGTTTAGTAGGATTATAACGTGAATGTTGTGTTTAGGTATGGTTTTAAAATCATCAAAGTTTTTGTAAACTCTAAATCTTGGTATTAAGTGCAAAGTTTTATATCATTAATCTAGCATTTTAAACGGGGTATTATAAGTTGGTAATCAGAGCTCAAGGTTGCCAATAAAGTGTTCGGTTCAAGCTTGATCAAGCATCCGGTAAGAGTTAATCGTTTAAGTAAATTTAGAAGATATAGAAAATAAATCATGAACAAATATGCATGAAAAAGAGTGTGTAAGCTCACTCAAACACAAGAAATGCATGAAACAAGAACGATTGAATCAAGTTATGAACTTGATTGAATCAAAACAAGTAAAGCATGTGTTATAAATGGAATGTTTAACAATCCATGTAAACATTTCAGTAATAAAGATGGCGGATGGAGGTAAAGATGATGCGGTGCCAAGAGTCACCGAACAAATGAGGGAAGTGATTGCCGAAGAGGTTGGAAAGGCGATCGAAAATAGTTTGTCGGGCTTTATTGATAAAATTCAAAACACAGTTTTATCAATAGTAGACGAGAGAATCAAGAAATTGGAAGATGATTCAAATTTAGCAAAGGAAAAGCCCGGAGGACGAAAGCTTTGTTCATACAAGGAATTCATGGCATGTAAACCACCAATATATAATGGAGAGGTTGATCCAATAGTATGCCAACGATGGCTAAGTGATATCGAAGGGGTATTTGAGAGGACCCATTGTGACGAAGATGACTACGTAGCCTATGGTACGGGTCAACTAAGGAGTCAAGCGAAAGATTGGTGGGATAACAAAAAGAGAGAGATTGGTAGTGAAGCTGCTAAGGTCATGACATGGGAAGAGTTCAAGACGCCATTCCTTAAACACCACAGCCCCAAGGCGGTTGTTAATCGAATCAAAGAAGAGTTCATGCAACTTAGACACAAGGGTGAGAGCATAGACAAGATCACGGAAACATTTATGGATAAGATGAAATTTTCCAACGACTTGGTGACAAACGAAGAACAAAAGGTATACTACTACCATAACATGTTGAGTGCTGAGTATAGGGAGTTTATCACCCCTTCAAAATATGAGACCCTTACCGAGATCACTGAACGGGGTGAACGGAAGGCACAAGATGTAAACCCAAGTCCTACCAAGAAGGCACGAACAAACGAAACGGTGAGAAATCGGAAGCAAAAGGCGGGTCGCCAAGTTGCAAAATCTGTGTAAAGGGTCATAAAGGCGAATGCCGTTTCAAGGATAAGCCTTGTCCCATATGCAGAAAAACGGGACATATGGCTATATCGTGCCCGGAGAAAGTGACGGTTTGTTACAACTGTTATCGACCAGGTCACAAAAGATCGGAATGCCCGGAACTGGTTGGAAAGAAAGACGGGCAAGACTCGAAAGGTGAAGCCCCGAAAGCAAAAGCAAGATCTTTCCAATTGACCGCTGCTGAAGCAAAAGTCGAACCTGAAGTGGTCTTAGGTATATTTACTGTAAATTCGATTCCCGCACGGGTGTTATTCGATACGGGTGCGAATAAATCCTTCATTTCATATGGATTTATTCGGCATCCTTCATTTGTTCTAACAAAACTACCTATGCCCTTAGAAGTAGAGATAGGTAATAACAAGAGTTTTATTGTTTGTGATGTATGTGAAAACTGTAAATTGAGCATTGATGACGAAGAATACACGATAGATCTGATCCCGATGTCGATGGGAGAATTCCAAGTCATTGTGGGGATGGATTGGTTGTCCCGATTCCACGCAAAAGTAGTTTGTTTCCGGAAGGAAATAAAACTAACGTCTCCTAGCGGAAAGCACGTTACGAGATACAGTGAAAAAGGGGTAACCCGGTGGTGTGTTCGATACTAGAAGCCCACAAACTTATGAAGCACGAATGCAAGGGCTTCATGGTATACGCAAGTGAATCGGAGAAAGAGTCCCTCAAAATTGGGGACGTGCCGACGGTACGGGATTATGAAGATGTGTTCCCGGAAGAATTACCGGGAATACCACCAGAACGGGAAGTGGAGTTCAGAATCGAATTGATTCCGGGTGCCAAACCCGTGGCGAAGGCGCTGTATCGACTTGCGCCGTCAGAACTACAAGAATTGATGTCTCAAATCCAAGAATTGCTTGACAAAGGGTTTATCCGACCGAGTGTGTCCCCGTGGGGCGCACCAGTCCTATTTGTGAAAAAGAAGGACGGTAGTATGCGTATGTGCATCGATTACCGAGAGTTAAACAAACTCACGGTGAAGAATCGATACCCGCTTCCAAGAATAGATGACTTGTTTGACCAGCTACAGGGAGCAAGTTGGTTTTCCAAGATCGATCTCAGATCTGGTTATCATCAATTGAAAGTCAACGAGAAAGACATACCGAAGACGGCCTTTCGTACGCGGTATGGGCATTATGAGTTCCTTGTAATGCCCTTTGGGTTGACTAATGCACCCGCGGCTTTCATGGATCTCATGAACCGGGTTTGCAGACCCATGCTGGATAACTCGGTAATTGTATTTATCGATGACATATTAGTGTATTCGAAGAATGAAGCTGAGCATGTGGATCATTTGCAAGAAGTATTAGAGACCCTCAGACGAGAAAAGCTCTATGCAAAATTCACAAAGTGCGCCTTCTGGCTACGAGAGGTGCAATTCCTTGGGCATGTCATTAGTGCCGATGGGGTATTAGTAGATCCGTCGAAAGTAGAAGCCGTGTCAAAACGGAATGTTCCAAGAAATCCCTCGAAAATCCGAAGCTTTTTAGGGCTCGCGGGATATTATAGGAGATTCATACCAGATTTCTCCAAAATTGCTTTACCATTGACCAAATTGACTCGCAAGGAGGAAAAGTTTGTATGGGGCATTGAGCAGGAGGAGGCCTTCCAAATGCTCAAGGAGAAGTTAACTCACGCTCCGGTGTTAACATTACCGGAAGGAGTTGACGACATGGTGGTTTACTCGGATGCGTCACACTCGGGGCTCGGATGTGTTTTAATGCAACGAGGCAAGGTCATTGCCTACGCCTCGAGGCAATTGAAAATCCATGAAAAGAAATACCCGACTCACGACTTGGAACTGGCGGCAGTAGTGTTTGCTTTAAAAATATGGAGGTATTACTTATATGGAGTAAAATGTACAATCTTTACCGACCATAAAAGTTTGAAATATTTCTTCGATCAGAAGGAATTAAACATGAGACAAAGGCGGTGGTTTGAAACGGTCAAGGATTACGATTGTGAAATACACTACCACCCCGGGAAAGCTATTGTAGTGGCTGATGCGTTGAGCAGAAAGGCAGATTATACCCCGATACGGGTACGATCGTTGCAGCTCATTGTGACCTCGGGCTTACTAGAACGAATCCGAGGAGCACAAGATGAAGCAGTAAAGACGGAAAACTGGAGAAAGGAAAGGATTGTTGGCCAAGTTAAAGATCTCGAGGTAGGCAGTCACGGCTTGAAGACACGTTTCAATAGAATTTGGGTCCCTAACACATGTGGAGTTAAAAAGCTTCTACTTGATGAAGCTCACAAGTCCCGTTATTCCATTCATCCGGCAGCGACCAAGATGTATAACGACTTAAAACAAAACTATTGGTGGCCCGGAATGAAAAGAGACGCCGTGAAATACGTGGAAAAGTGTTTGACATGTCTACAAGTCAAGGCGGAGCACCAAAAGTCATACGGTAAACTCCAACCGTTAGAAATCCCGGTTTGGAAATGGGAACATATTACAATGGACCTATTAACCAAACTACCAAAGACGAACCGCGGGTTCGATGCTATATGGGTAGTTGTAGATAGATTGACGAAAAGTGCTCACTTCATGCCAATTCGTGAGACTTATACGTCAGAAAAGATGTCAGAAGTTTACACTAATGAGATAATAGCACGCCATGGAGTACCGGTATCCATCGTGTCCAATAGGGATACCCGGTTCACTTCAAATTTCTGGCGAGATTTCCAAGAACAAATGGGAACCAAATTGTTCATCAGCACTGCGTACCATCCTCAGACGGATGGACAGAGTGAAAGAACAATACAAACGTTGGAAGACATGCTACGGGCATGTATATTCGACTTTGGAGGCAGTTGGGATGTCCATCTACCCTTGGTCGAGTTTTCTTATAACAACAGCTACCATGTTAGTATTGGGATGGCACCGTACGAAATGCTCTATGGTAGGAAATGTCGAACCCCGGTATGTTGGGGTGAGGTGGGCCCACGTGAACTTGCCCACCAAGATATAGTACGAGCCACTAATGAAAAGATTGATGCGGTTCGGGCTCACTTGAAAGCGGCTCAAGATAGACAAAAATCGTATGCTGACAAAAGGAGGAGACCAATCGAGTTCCAGGTTGGCGACAAAGTCATGCTCAAAGTATCCCCATGGAAGGGGGTTATCCGGTTTAGAAAGAGAGGGAAATTGAGCCCAAGATTTATCGGGCCGTTTACGATTGTTGAACGGGTAGGAAAGGTAGCTTACCGCCTTGAGCTACCGGAGGAAATTAAGCGGAATTCATAGCACATTTCATGTGTCACATCTTCGGAAATGTCTAGCCGATGAGACAACTTATATCCACTACGATGATATCGTGGTGGATGACAGATTAAACTATGTGGTAAGGCCCGTTGCGATTTTGGATCGTAAGGTAAAAACCTTAAGGAACAAAGAGATCAATCAAGTGAAGGTCAAATGGGAACACAGGAAGGGTGCGGATACCACATGGGAATCCAAAGAAGAGATGCAACGACTATACCCTGCTTTATTTGGTACGTAATTCGGTTTGGGGACGAAACCCTCTTTAAGGGGGGGTGGACTTGTAACAGCCTGAAAATATAAAACCTTATAATTAGAATTATAATTATATAATCAATTAACCAGGAATTTATAACCTAGTTAAATACAAGACTTGAGGTGGTATATAATAAGGTTAAATCACTTAGGTTATAAATTAAACAAGGTTTAGGGACCAATCTTGCCATACTTGAAACTTAATTACTAATTAGTAAACAATTACACCCAAACACACAATGGTGTGTGTGCTTGGATCGAACAGAAGGCAGGGGCGACCAAGGGTTTCTTTCAAACCCTAGTTTTCACATAAAATCCCTAAATTGAGGCCTTAAATCTGCCCTAAATCAAGTCTTGAACATAAATTAGTGATCACCTCGTTGTAAGGATCAAAAGGTATGTAAAATTTTGGTGTTTTGTTTCATCTTGAATTCTAGGTTAAATGTGAGAAACTGAAATTGAGCCTAAATATGTGATGCATAAATGAATCTGAAGTAATATGATGTCTAGAGTTAAACCTTAGATGGTTTCTTGTAAAATCTTTGCATGATACTTGAGAAGTTTATAATCACCATTGTAAGTGATTAATGAAATTGTAGAAATTAGATAAACACTAGGATTATGATTTCTATTCTAATGAAGACTGAAATTATATGATAAAAATTCAGCAATTTGATGCTAAAAGTGTGTAAATTGTTTAATTTAAGTGAATTTAGAAGTAAATAACATGTCAAGAACTGTTAGAGCATGTGAGATCGTTGGTACTTGTACTGGATTAGTTTAATTGTAGTTTGTATGCATTTTGAATGTTTAGGGGGTTGTTTTGTAATTATCTAGAAGTTATATTCCTGACCTAGTGTAGTTAAGATTCCAGCAAATTTATAAATTTGCTGGTTAGTCAGGAAGCTAGTATATATACCCCAAGCATTGTAACACATTCAAGCTTTTGGCTCTTGGTGGAATCAAGTGTTGTTTACATTCTTATTGAGCTTTGATCTGATTTCCAAGGTTGTTTATTGTTATATCTTTCTGTTTGGATTCAATACAACACTAGTTGTATTCCTCAATCCATTAGCTTCACCTTCATCTTCATTCTTGATATTTCTTGACTAGTCATAGTTCAAACACTTAATCAATAGGTGTTTTGGACTAAAACAACCAACCACTGTGATTCGGATACGTTTTGGGATCTACAATTTGGTATCAGAGCCTTTGTGCTCTTGGTTGTTGTGTTCTTGTTAAGATTTTTCATTGTTTTTGAAGGTTTTTCAAAGTTTCAAGGTTTTTCAAATTTTTGGGCTTAAAATGGATTGATTTGGTGTGTTTAATTGATATGTTGTTGTTAATACTTGGTTAGGGAGTTATTTCGGTCATTTTGGTGCATCAAAACATGGTTTTTGGACTGTTTTTGAGTGATTAGAGGGTTTTAGTTCGTGATAAACCCTCTGGTTAGCGAAATTAGTTTGAATACAGCGATGATTTTTTGAATACAGCGAAGATATTTTGAATACAGCGAAAATATTTTTGAACATAGCGAACACAGCGTTGAACTCAGCGAAATAGTTTGAATCACCGAGTGCTTCGTCGCATAATCAGCAAATTAGCCGACTATCGTTCGAGCGAATTTGCTGATCATCAGCGAAATAGAATCATTTGACCCATTAGCGAAATTATCGAAGGCGACTTCGAGAACCGTGCTAGCGAATCACAGCGTTCCTATCACGGTTTCCGGCAATTATAACCTAACTCCGTTTGGTGTTTGTTTTGTCAGCGTAGATAGATTGGTTGTTCGTGCAGGATCCAACAACTTGTCAGCGGAGATAGCGAACAAGTCAGCGAAGATTATCAACAACATCGCTCGCCGGCGAATTTAATAGTCTGTCAGCGAATTTAAGCCTGTTTCAGCACACGTTTGTCAAAAACAAAGAAAAATGTCGCTAAATCAACTAAGTCCAATCGCTCAAGCTGAACTTGAAACTGGAACCACAACTCGCCCGCCAAAGTTGAAAGGAGCGGAAGATTTTAGTACTTGGAAAACACGCATTCAATCGTTCTTCGAGTACACGGATTATAATCTGTGGCTCTCCGTTACGGCCGGACCTCACGTTCCAACGGTAGTTAGAGGAGATGCGGTGGTTCCTAACAACGATGCTACCACCTTCACTGACGAAGACAAGGCCCTCATTCAACGTGATCGTCGTGCACACGCCGCTCTAACCATGGCTTTATCAACAAACGACTGCAACATGTTTGAAGAACACCGAACTGCTAATGCACTCTGGAATGCATTGATCGAGTACTATGAGGGAAATGAAGAACTGATCGAAAGCAAGAGAGATATGGTGCAAAAGCAATACGACATGTTTTGCGGAGTCCGTGGAGAGAGCTTGTCTGATCACATTAGTCGCTTCCTAAACATGATGACCAAAATGAAGAAAGCTGGAAATCCTGTAACCAATCGTGCTGCAATAAAGAAATTGCTTGACTCGCTCCCCAAGGAATGGAGCCTGCAGTGTATGATGATCAAGAAGGATTTCCTCAACAATCCTAATCCTGTTACTCTGTCAGATCTGATCAACACTCTAAGGGCATTTGAAATGGACGTAAACAAGAGAGAGATGAACACTGCTGGATATCAACCTAAAGCAACTCAACCTTCAGCAGGATTGAAGAATGTAGCGTTTCTCGCTTCAGGGGGCATTACTCCACAAGCTTCTGATCTAATTTATGCAAATGCTTCCGCAAGCGCATCTAAAGCCCCACAACTTGTTGAGAAGACGATCACTGTCGACACTCAAGCATTGAAAGTTTCAACCGAGAATGTGGCACTCTTCAACACTTTCCTAAGCAGCTATGAGGCCCTAATGTCTGGGGAATTGAAGAAGGAGATGTTTACTGCCGAAGACATGTATCAGGTTGATCCTGATGATATGGAAGAAATGGATCTGAAATGGCAAATGGCCATGATCACTCTGAGATTGAAGAAGTTTCAAGACAAGACAGGCAAGCGATTAGGTCTTGGAAAAGCTGGTTTTGACAAGTCTAAGCTGAGGTGCTACAACTGTAAGAATCTTGGACACTTCAAGCGTGACTGTCCGATGTTGAAAGAGGGAAACAGTGAAGCTACTCCTGCTGCTAAACAGATCACTGCCGAAGAGAACAAAAGCAACGCTTCTCCCAGCACGCCAAAGGCTTTGGTTGTTGAAGACTATGACTGGAGCGAAGAGATCACTGAAGCTAAGGAACAAGTCAACAAAGCCCTGATGGCCAAAATCTCTAGTGAATCATCTGCAAAGCACTTTGAGAAGCAGACAACGGGAATCCCAACTGGGAACAATGATGCTGACCAGGGATTGAAAGGTATTCTGCCTTCAGTGGAGTCTGGTGATAAAGCTGAAAAAGATGCTGAGAAAGGAAAGGATAAAGTTCAAGCTACAGCCATGAAAGCAGATGCATCAAAAGAGAAGGCTGACAAAGACTTGGTAAATAGTATTCCACTCAGTTTCAAGGAGAAGTTATGCTCCGAAGCATGCGTTGATGTCGTGGCACATTATAAATTCCTAAATCTGGAGTTTGAAAGGCAAAAGGACAAAGCTTTAAAAATTAATAATGAGCTTAAACAAAATGAGGCTGCATATCAGAGAAAGTTGAACTCAACTTTGGCTGAAATGCAAACTCTTAAAGAATTTGTGTTTAGAAAAGATTTTATCATAAATGATCTTACTGAAAGGTTAGAAAAAGCGTTAAATGAAAAGAACAAACTCCAGATTATAATAGATAAATGGAATGTCAATCAAAAGGCCTTTACTGACATCAAAAATTGCCAACGACCAACGTTTGTGAAAGACGGGATTGGTTATAAGGATAGGCACGGAAATGAAAGAAAACTTTTCTTTCCGCCTCACAGCAAAAACTACGTGCCTATGCCTACTCCTCATCCCGAAAATGATCTCATAAATGAAAAGGCCTCAGTTGAACAAAATGAATTTTATGAAAATGAGACAACTGCTAACTGTTCTAAAAGCAATGCAGATTCCATTGAGTGTAAAGAAGATGTGTGCGATGATGATGGAGACTGCGGAGGGTCAAAAATAGGAATTGGTTATTCAGGCGACAGTTACTCCACCGTTAACTGGTTCGTCTGGAATTGTTCTAAAAACAATGTTAAGGATGAATGTAATAGTTTAAGTAGGATGGATGACTGTAATGGCCAAGTGCCTAAAACTAAATCTGTGGATGACTGTAAGGGCCATGTGCCTACATTTGAGACCCGTGATCATGAACCTTATGTGTCTGAATGTCATGGTTTGAATTATGCGTGTCGTGATGATAATGTTGCTTGTGAATCTCCTGTATTTGTGCCAGAATTAAAAAGGAATAGCTTTGGAAAATTCCTTACAAAGGAAATTCCCGAATTTATTCCTTCCAGAACAGGTATGACAGAATCAGAAAAGAAAGCTACTGAAGATCAAGATAATGTAGAATCAAGCGCCATTATCACAAAAGACGAACAGACATCAGAAAGTTCGCATTCAGAAATCTCAACTGAAGATCAAGCAACTAGTGATGAAAGCTTCGAATGTTCAAGTTGTGAAGCAAGTGAAGAACAAAATTCAAGCAAGGACAACACGTCTGAAAGCTCACTCGATTCAGACAGTGATGAAGAATTTCCCGAAGATGAAAGCAGAGTGGACAAGAAAATGAAGAAAGCAAAAAGCTCAAGATTCTCATCACATACATCATCTTCTCACACCAAAAGACCCAGACATAAAAGATGTTTTCGCTGTGGTCATTTAGGACATACAGCGAAACATTGTAAAACCAAAAAGTTTCCTAAACCAGAACATGATTTTATTACAAACGTCACGCAGCAACTAAATTATCTTAAGAAATC
The DNA here is from genome assembly GCF_002127325.2 of Helianthus annuus. Lineage (NCBI taxonomy): Eukaryota > Viridiplantae > Streptophyta > Magnoliopsida > Asterales > Asteraceae > Helianthus > Helianthus annuus. The sequence goes on along the minus strand of NC_035440.2, from coordinate 32,116,320 downwards.
TGTTAAAAATCTGGTTGATTCAACTGCGTATCTTTGGAAACAGAAAGAGGTCAAAGTGGGTCAAAACCACGATAGATTTGAAATGAAACAGATTTGGGTTCCTAAATCAAACTAATCTGTATATTTGTATATTTGTATATATCAGAATAAGCTCCAGAAATGGCTTCGAATGCTCATGGAATACATCTGGCACGTCGACAGCGGATGCTCAAGACACATGACGGGGCTAAAAGAACTATTGAAGAACTTCCGCTTTATTGATGGCGACTTCGTGTCCTTTGCCGGAGACGAAAAGGGAGGGAAGATTGTTGGAGTAGGCGATGTAGTATCCGAAGCTCTCACGCTGGAAAATGTCAACTATGTTCCAGAGTTATGCTACAATCTCATGAGCGTCTCTCAAGTGTGTGATAATGGAATCTCAGTGCTGTTCAATGACATGGAATGCCTGTTCCTGAAGCCGGGTTATGTTGTTCCTGCAGAAATGATCATGCTTACTGCTCCAAGACAGAACAACACATATGTGCTCAACATGAAGAATGCCAAGACAAATGACAATCTAACATGCCTTATCTCTAAAGCTTCAGAATCGGAGTCACTGCTTTGGCATAGACGACTGGGCCATGTCAATTTCAAAAATATGAATAAACTATCTAAGTTAAACTTAGTTAGAGGTCTTCCAATTAAAGAATTTCCATTTTCTGAAAAATGTATTGCATGCGCCCAGGGAAAACAGCATAAGAAACCTCACAAGACCAAAGCAGTGAACACGATTTCTGCACCACTTCAGTTACTGCACATGGATCTTTTTGGTCCTATCAGTGTTAAAAGTCTCGCTAAAAGCTCTTATTGTTTGGTTGTAACAGATGATTTCTCTCGATTTTCATGGGTATATTTTCTTGAAGCAAAGAGCGAGACTGCTGAAGTCTTAAAAGCATTCATTCCCTTAATAGAGAACGTAATCAAACGGAAAGTGAAGTCCATAAGAAGCGACAACGGGTCTGAATTCAAAAATCAGACCTTCATATCCTTCTGTGCAGAAAAAGGAATTCATCTTCAATACAGTGCAGCCAGAACTCCTCAGCAAAATGGAGTTGCTGAACGCAAGAACAGAACATTGATTGAAGCTGCAAGAACCATGCTTGTGGACTCCAAGCTTCCAATTATCTTCTGGGCTGAAGCAGTTAATACAGCATGCTACGTTCTGAACATGGTGCTCATCGTGAAACCTCATGGAAAGACAGCATACGAGCTTCTCTTCAAAAGAAAGCCTCTTATAGATTTCTTCAGGCCATTCGGATGTTCGTGCACTCTGTTGAACACTCAAGAAAATCTCGTCAAGTTTGAAGCAGTAGGTGATATCTGCTACTTTATGGGGTATTCATCCACTCAAAAGGCTTATCGTGTTTACAACAAACGAACAAAGATGGTGATCGAATCGTACTACATGGACTTTCAAGAAGGAAATTACACCAACACTGGAAGCACTCCTGACTGGTTCTATGATGTGAGTGTGATCTTCAATAACTTTGAAATTCCGGAAACTGCGTCTGACCCTGAGCCAGTCGAAGACGTTCAAGTTGAACCTTTGTTTGACTCGTCTGACATTGGTTTGACTCCTTTCACCACTCGATTATCTCCATCATCTGCTGATCCGATTATGGCTGTAAATGAATCAAATGGTCACACTTCGCCTGAGAACACCCAAGAAAATGATGCTTCTTCTTCACAGGCAAATGTGAATGAGCCAACTCAAGACGATGATCCACCAATAATTTATGTCGACGAACATTTCACCAACCTTCCGCAGCAAATCGAATCTCTGACAAATGCAGGTTACAAGACAAATAAAAATCATCCTCTTGAAAATGTCATTGGCGCAGTAGAAGAAGGAGTACGCACTCGAGGGCAGTCAGCAAGCATCAACAAAGGTCTCTTCGCAGCTTTTCTATCACAATCAGTTCCACGTGACATCGAAGACGCTATTCAAGACTCCAGCTGGGTTCAGGCAATGCAAGAAGAATTATCCCAATTCAGGAAACTCAAAGTGTGGGAACTTGTAGATCTACCTGAAGGAAAGTTTCCTATCGGCACTAAATGGGTCTTTCGAAACAAGATGGATGATCGTGGGGTGGTTATCAAGAACAAGGCTCGATTGGTGGTGCAGGGTTTTCGACAAGAAGAGGGGATTGACTACGAAGAGGTTTTTGCTCCAGTTGCAAGATTGGAAGCAATCAGAATATTCCTGGCGTATGCCTCTTATAGAAACTTCAAGGTCTTTCAAATGGATGTCAAAAGTGCGTTTCTGTACGGGAAAGTCAAGGAAGAAGTTTACGTGTGTCAACCTCCAGGGTTCGAAGATCCTCATTTTCCAGGCCGTTATTTCAAATTGGATAAAGCACTTTATGGCCTTCATCAAGCTCCGCGCGCCTGGTATGAAACTCTGTCCACATACCTTCTGGATTGTGGTTATTCCAGAGGGACGATTGACATGACACTCTTCACCAAGAAGGTAGGGGAAGATGTTATGCTAGTCCAAATCTATGTGGACGATATCATATTCGGGTCAACCAATGAGGCCTTGTGCAGAGAGTTTGAATCGATCATGAAGGCAAAATTCGAAATGAGCATGATGGGAGAACTGAATTTCTTTCTGGGTTTAGAAGTGAAGCAAAGGGAGGATGGAATTCTGATTCATCAAGCTAAATATATTCGGGACATTCTCTTGAAATACAACATGAATGACTGCAAAGTGGCAAGCACGCCATTCGCCTCCCAAACAGAGCTCACTTTAGATCCTCAGGGAAAGTCAGTGAACAAATCCTTCTATCGCTCAATGATCGGATCTTTGATGTATCTGACAGCAAGCAGACCTGATATCATGTGGGCAGTTTGTCTTTGCGCTCGTTTCCAAACAAATCCAAAGGAATCCCATGAAATTGCCGTAAAGCGCATCTTCCGCTATCTGAAAGGAACTCCAAAACTAGGGCTTTGGTATCCTAAAGATAGTAATTTTGACTTAATTGCATATTCTGACAGCGATCATGCAGGTTGCAAAGTGGATCGCAGGTCCGTATCCGGAGGATGTCAATTTCTGGGAAACCGGCTGATTTCATGGCAAAGCAAGAAGCAAACAACAGTGTCCACGTCAACAGCTCAAGCGGAATACACTGCGGCATACAGTTGCTGTTCACAAGTTCTCTGGATACAGAATCAGTTGCTGGATTACGGAATCAACATCATGAAGACTCCGATATTCATCGACAATGAAGCTTGTCTAGGAATTGTGAAGAATCCCGTGCACCACTCAAGAACCAAGCACATCGAAATTCGCATTCATGCAATTCGAGACGCTTACGAAAAGGGCTACATTCAAGTGGTGCCTGTGGATAAAACACAGCAACGGGCCGACATCTTTACGAAAGCGTTTGACAAAACCCGTTTTAACCAGTTTGTAACCTGGTTAGAAATGGTTAATTTCCTTGACTGGAAATGAATCTTGTGTTGATTAAAAAAAAAAAAACTTTTAATTAAAATCAATATAATAAAGCTTTTGCTTGTTGAAAATAAAACTAGTATTGAAAAATGTCGCCCACCAAAAAGATTTTCTTGTTAAAATTTTATTTTCGGGCTAATGGACTTACGAAAATGAAAATTTTAGGGGGGATATTCAGAAAATCCTTGAAACAGATGCTTATGTCAGACTCCTGTTAGAAGAAGTGATAGAAAATTGCTAACACTTTGTCATCTCTTTGAACAGAATACAATATACAATCAGGGTACCAAGCAACGACGTGTCGGTAGATTCAGTAACACCGACGAGTAAACTGCTAGTAGGGAGCCGAACATAATATCTACACAAGAATTCTGGCTTTTCTCAAGCATTACGTACCTCAGTGGGTAACACGTTGCGGCATATGGCTTAATGGTCTTGAATCTTGCGTTGACGGATTGCCAAAGTCTGAGATTTCGGGTCTTTATATTGGTATGTCATTCGGAGAATATCATAGTTGCTCTTCTGCTGTACGGTGGTACTGACCTAGACGCGATGCTATGATATTCTCTTATTAATAAGTGCCTTTAAAAAAAAAAAAAAAAAAAAAAAAGAGGCCAAACCCTGTATAATAAGCGCCATTATTGGCCAAAATCCATAATAAGTGCCATCTTTGGCCAAATTCTCTGATAGATCAGTAGGCAACTCTGCTGTACGGTAGTACTGACCTGTTCGCCGAACCATCTATCTTAACCCTCGATAGTTCCTGGAATCTCTGTTGTACGAAAGTACAGATCTGATCTCCGTTCTATCGTTGAAGAGAATGAATCCAATATACTCACCCGTTATGAGGAATCTTTGTGCATACCTTGATCGCGGGGGTATGTCCTGATGTGGGACTCACGAGGGCGTAATGATTCTATTTTCAATAGCTTGTGTGGGGGCCATAGAAGACTTGTCAAAATTACCGAAAACATGATAAAACACGCTCTCCGAAGGTACGTTGAAAGAAGGATGCATGGATTTAAGCGGACAAACATACTGACAGTTTTTCTTGTGCCCTGGTTAGTAATATAATAGTAATAATATATAAAGAATGGGGCAAGTGTTGGCAGTATGATCCTCTGCAGGTAAGCTCGGTAAGTGTCGGACATATCAGGAAATTCTAAGTTAAATGAATCCTCGCAGAGCAAGATATTTGAAGTTCGGAGTCAAAATGGCCCAAATTTTAGCATCACTGTAAATATTCCGAAGTAAACAAGCTTTCAAATTTAAACGGGCACGTTTTTCGAGAACGTTTGAAATTTTCAAGCAAAAACCAAAATCCTTTTGAAAATAATAAATGGGCCGGCGAAATTAAGATTCCAGCGAACTTATATGTTCGCTGGCTACTTTTTGACCGTACCCATATATACCTTTTAACCGTCATATTTCAAATTTTTACTTCTTCTTCTTCATTACATCACCGGCTTTCCCTCTCGTCATTTCTTTACACCGATTTTCATATCATCAATCAACACAAGGTCCATTTTAAATCAAGGAAATCAGGTATGTTGTTTTGTTCAATTTTCAGTTCATCGCTTAAATGATTATCGGTTTAGATCCTTGATCATGGCAGATTTCATACAGTTGTTTAGTTTAAGGGTTTGGGTTAGTTTTAGTGGGTATTGTTAATGAATCGGTTATTGAATAGGTATTAGAAATCGTGAATCATGCTCCTGTTTGCATCTATATCTATTCCGATACCAGTCGTTGTCAAAAATGTTAAGATTAGGCTTTCTGGTAATAAAGAGATAATTTGGATATGAACAGTCATGGGTTTTGAAAAGGGTTTTTCAAGAAAAACATGAACACAGCGAACTTAGCTTGATGACAGCGATGATAGCGGATTTAGGGGAAAACCAAAAGTCTCGAACGCGAGTTCGAGCAATCAGCGAGCGATTTAATTCGCTCGGATAGTGATCTAAATCACTATCTTCGCTGATCAACCATTTCCGGTAAATGAAACGATGTCTTCGCTAAGTTCGCCAGCGAAGATTCACTTGATATCATGTCTGATCCACCAGCGAACATAGCGAAATTAATATTAGTTGTCGAGGTCTATTGTGTTGGCGAAGTCAGCGAAGACCGCAAGTCTTGAACGCGAGTTCAAGCACCGAGTCACATACTCTATTTCGCTCGGATGGCGATATAGTTTGTGATCTCCGCTGACAAATCAGTTCCGTGTCAGAACCACGTTTTCGTTATATTCGCTAGCGGATTTGACTTATCTATCCGGTAATCTGTGTCTATGGCCAACATTAGCGAAGAAAACATCTGATCTGGCAGCGAAGTTGTTATATATAATTCATTTTTTTTTAATTGATTTCCTTTCATGTTTAAATTGTACATATCTTTTGTAAAATTCTATTCTAACTTGCCTCGTTTTCTGTGCAGCATGGTGAAAGTACTGGAATGGGATAAAACCCTCAAGCATAATCAGAGTATAAATCTTGATCTAGTTCCAACCGACTTCGAAGACGTAATCAGATGGGTACGTAAAAGCAGGATTGGATACGCGGTGGAGACCTCAGTTGCTGTCTATCCCCTTCACATTCAAGAATTCTGGGAGAACGTGAAGCTGGAGTCTATAAACAACAAACCGGGAATCTCCTCAACTGTGCGCAACAAAAGAGTGGAAGTGACAGAGGAAAGGATACGTCAAGTTCTGAAGCTTAAAGACAACAGTGATGAACCGCAAAGTCTCAGTCAAGATGATATTCTCGACGGTTTTAGAGGAATGGGATACGCCGGGGATTTCAGAAACAAGAAAGAAATCAAGAGGGGAGGTCTCACCCGGGATTGGAGGTTTATTGTTCACGTGATCTCGATGAGCCTAGCTCATCGAAAAGGAGGGTTTGACGGTTTGAATCTGGAGTGGTCTGCAGCTATGCTGAGCTTATGTACTAATCAAAAGTTCAATCTCTCTGGATTAATATTCAATTATATGAGAGAGAATGCAAATGGACCGACTTGGGCGATGTACCCGAGATTTATTCAAATGCTCATAAATGATCAACAGAAAGACCTCCCCAATGACGGAATTACCTACAAGTTTCACGTGCCTACAAGCAGACAATATACAGAAATCAAAACCAACGAATGGGTTCTGTTGCACGACTGGATGTATAGAGCTGAGAGACTACCCATCGTTAAAGCTGCATATCAGAGATACAAAGAAGGTGTCAAAGCTAAACAACAGAAAGCTGCACAAGCACTGGCCGAAGCAGCTGCCAAAGAAGAAAGTAGTAAAGGAAAACGAAAGGGCAAGCAACCTGCAGTAGAAGAACCTCCTAAGAAGAAGAAGACAACAGGAGGTTCTGAACGTTTGATGAGTTCTGCAATCAAGGCGGCACAAACTGAAGAGCAACGTAAACATATTCAAGATCTGAAAGCCATTCATGCAATGCAGGAGAAAGAGAAAAGAGAAAAGAGCCTGAAACATAAAGAAATATCTTCTTCAGAGATGCCCGAAGTAGTTCCTGAAGAAACTCAAAACCTCAATGATTTCGTTGATCAAATTCTTGTTGATCCAGATGAGGCAGAAGCAGATGAAGGCACATCAAAAGTTTCCCCAGTCAAACCAACAAGAATCTCAAAGCCACCTGTTGTTCCACAAAGGCTACGTCCATTTCAAGACTTGTATGATCGGTTGATAAAAGACACCGGGCCTTCTGTGGCGAAAGAAATTTGTCTATTAAAGAATCAAGTCAATGATACAAACATCCTGAGAGAGAAACTCAAAGATCAGAGAAAGAAGAACAAAGAAATGACGGCATACATGGCCAAGCAAGCCAAGTTTGTCAGATTTCAGCAAGCCAGCTTGGAGAAGCTCTACAGGATGATGCGGGGAATATGTGAAAAAGCGAACATTGAGCCGATGTTTACATTCGATGAAATCTTCGATTTTGAAGCTTTCATTCAGGAAGAAACGGCTCGCAAAGAAAAGGAAGCCGAAGCTAAGAAAAAGAGATTAGAATCTGTTGACAAGGCATTGGAGGGAAACGAAAGCGAAGAAGAGGAGGCTGATCGAGAAATAATGCCACCGACCTTCATTGAATGGGGACTGGAGGATGAAGTCCTGTCTGAGCAAGAAGACGGTAAAACGTTTACTCCAGAGCACCCCGAGTGGTTTAGAAAAGAACGAGAAAAGCTTCCTGATCTTCATCAAGTGATAAAGGTCGTAAAATCTGAGGAAACTGAGAAAATCATCAGCTGGATGTATGACAACCTCAGAGGCATGTTTGTAGTGAAGAGACGGGGTGGTGTGATACAGTATTTTGCAACAGGATTTGATCTCTTCTCGCTCCCAAGGTGGGATTTAAGAGAGCTTGGGCGTCTGAATCTGCTAAACCATGGTGACAGAGGCATTGGAAGAGATTTTGAACGTCTTATTACGAAAGAATGTGACAAGAACTTTCCGAATCATGCCCCGCAACGCCCAAGACGACGAGTGTCCAAAACTACTTTCGATCCAGTAACAGGCAAGGGAAAGGTGACGTGGGTTGTTAACCCTGCTAAAGTTGTCACCAGAGTCAAGCTTCCGGAAGAAATCCCTGTGGCCCTTAAGGATTTCAAGAAATGGTTCTATGACAGTCAAACCGGTGAAGCTGTAATAAGGTCAAACGACAATGTTGATATTCGAATACTGGATCCTATGGACGTGTTTCAGTTCGGGCTCTCTGATCTCACCATGCTGAATGCAAGTCGTATCAATGTCGGAGCTGGAAATGCAAATCTTGAAGAGGCAGCACTGTTTCAGCGAGCAGTGGAGCGTGCCTGGAGATTAAAAAGGGACATGCTCGACATGGTAGACAAAATAGAGAAGCGAAAAGAGAAAGAGCAGAAAAAGAAAGAAGGTCGAAGGAAAAAGAAACACGAGAAAACCATGGAAGGAAGCTCTACCTCAACTGCAGTTCAGACCACCACCGACTCTCAAGCCACACCAACACCTCCGGCCTCATCCACATATGAGGCCACTAAGGAGGACCCAAAATCAAGTGAAGCCAATGTTAATCAGGAACCTCCGGTAGCACCAACGGAGACTGTCGCACCACCAGAAACGATCGTTGTGGAAGAAAATCCAATCGAGCCAGAAAAGCAAACTACGGAAAATCCAGCGGTTACATCAGAAGATCCAGTGGTCACCACGGAAGAATGAGAAGACAAGCACGCAACGATCTAGGGGGGATATTGTTAGAGCATGTGAGATCGTTGGTACTTGTACTGGATTAGTTTAATTGTAGTTTGTATGCATTTTGAATGTTTAGGGGGTTGTTTTGTAATTATCTAGAAGTTATATTCCTGACCTAGTGTAGTTAAGATTCCAGCAAATTTATAAATTTGCTGGTTAGTCAGGAAGCTAGTATATATACCCCAAGCATTGTAACACATTCAAGCTTTTGGCTCTTGGTGGAATCAAGTGTTGTTTACATTCTTATTGAGCTTTGATCTGATTTCCAAGGTTGTTTATTGTTATATCTTTCTGTTTGGATTCAATACAACACTAGTTGTATTCCTCAATCCATTAGCTTCACCTTCATCTTCATTCTTGATATTTCTTGACTAGTCATAGTTCAAACACTTAATCAATAGGTGTTTTGGACTAAAACAACCAACCACTGTGATCCGGATACGTTTTGGGATCTACAATTTGGTATCAGAGCCTTTGTGCTCTTGGTTGTTGTGTTCTTGTTAAGATTTTTCATTGTTTTTGAAGGTTTTTCAAAGTTTCAAGGTTTTTCAAATTTTTGGGCTTAAAATGGATTGATTTGGTGTGTTTAATTGATATGTTGTTGTTAATACTTGGTTAGGGAGTTATTTCGGTCATTTTGGTGCATCAAAACATGGTTTTTGGACTGTTTTTGAGTGATTAGAGGGTTTTAGTTCGTGATAAACCCTCTGGTTAGCGAAATTAGTTTGAATACAGTGATGATTTTTTGAATACAGCGAAGATATTTTGAATACAGCGAAAATATTTTTGAACATAGCGAACACAGCGTTGAACTCAGCGAAATAGTTTGAATCACTGAGTGCTTCGTCGCATAATCAGCAAATTAGCCGACTATCGTTCGAGCGAATTTGCTGATCATCAGCGAAATAGAATCATTTGACCCATTAGCGAAATTATCGAAGGCGACTTCGAGAACCGTGCTAGCGAATCACAGCGTTCCTATCACGGTTTCCGGCAATTATAACCTAACTCCGTTTGGTGTTTGTTTTGTCAGCGTAGATAGATTGGTTGTTCGTGCAGGATCCAACAACTTATCAGCGGAGATAGCGAACAAGTCAGCGAAGATTATCAACAACATCGCTCGCCGGCGAATTTAATAGTCTGTCAGCGAATTTAAGCCTGTTTCAGCACACGTTTGTCAAAAACAAAGAAAAATGTCGCTAAATCAACTAAGTCCAATCGCTCAAGCTGAACTTGAAACTGGAACCACAACTCGCCCGCCAAAGTTGAAAGGAGCGGAAGATTTTAGTACTTGGAAAACACGCATTCAATCGTTCTTCGAGTACACGGATTATAATCTGTGGCTCTCCGTTACGGCCGGACCTCACGTTCCAACGGTAGTTAGAGGAGATGCGGTGGTTCCTAACAACGATGCTACCACCTTCACTGACGAAGACAAGGCCCTCATTCAACGTGATCGTCGTGCACACGCCGCTCTAACCATGGCTTTATCAACAAACGACTGCAACATGTTTGAAGAACACCGAACTGCTAATGCACTCTGGAATGCATTGATCGAGTACTATGAGGGAAATGAAGAACTGATCGAAAGCAAGAGAGATATGGTGCAAAAGCAATACGACATGTTTTGCGGAGTCCGTGGAGAGAGCTTGTCTGATCACATTAGTCGCTTCCTAAACATGATGACCAAAATGAAGAAAGCTGGAAATCCTGTAACCAATCGTGCTGCAATAAAGAAATTGCTTGACTCGCTCCCCAAGGAATGGAGCCTGCAGTGTATGATGATCAAGAAGGATTTCCTCAACAATCCTAATCCTGTTACTCTGTCAGATCTGATCAACACTCTAAGGGCATTTGAAATGGACGTAAACAAGAGAGAGATGAACACTGCTGGATATCAACCTAAAGCAACTCAACCTTCAGCAGGATTGAAGAATGTAGCGTTTCTCGCTTCAGGGGGCATTACTCCACAAGCTTCTGATCTAATTTATGCAAATGCTTCCGCAAGCGCATCTAAAGCCCCACAACTTGTTGAGAAGACGATCACTGTCGACACTCAAGCATTGAAAGTTTCAACCGAGAATGTGGCACTCTTCAACACTTTCCTAAGCAGCTATGAGGCCCTAATGTCTGGGGAATTGAAGAAGGAGATGTTTACTGCCGAAGACATGTATCAGGTTGATCCTGATGATATGGAAGAAATGGATCTGAAATGGCAAATGGCCATGATCACTCTGAGATTGAAGAAGTTTCAAGACAAGACAGGCAAGCGATTAGGTCTTGGAAAAGCTGGTTTTGACAAGTCTAAGCTGAGGTGCTACAACTGTAAGAATCTTGGACACTTCAAGCGTGACTGTCCGATGTTGAAAGAGGGAAACAGTGAAGCTACTCCTGCTGCTAAACAGATCACTGCCGAAGAGAACAAAAGCAACGCTTCTCCCAGCACGCCAAAGGCTTTGGTTGTTGAAGACTATGACTGGAGCGAAGAGATCACTGAAGCTAAGGAACAAGTCAACAAAGCCCTGATGGCCAAAATCTCTAGTGAATCATCTGCAAAGCACTTTGAGAAGCAGACAACGGGAATCCCAACTGGGAACAATGATGCTGACCAGGGATTGAAAGGTATTCTGCCTTCAGTGGAGTCTGGTGATAAAGCTGAAAAAGATGCTGAGAAAGGAAAGGATAAAGTTCAAGCTACAGCCATGAAAGCAGATGCATCAAAAGAGAAGGCTGACAAAGACTTGGTAAATAGTATTCCACTCAGTTTCAAGGAGAAGTTATGCTCCGAAGCATGCGTTGATGTCGTGGCACATTATAAATTCCTAAATCTGGAGTTTGAAAGGCAAAAGGACAAAGCTTTAAAAATTAATAATGAGCTTAAACAAAATGAGGCTGCATATCAGAGAAAGTTGAACTCAACTTTGGCTGAAATGCAAACTCTTAAAGAATTTGTGTTTAGAAAAGATTTTATCATAAATGATCTTACTGAAAGGTTAGAAAAAGCGTTAAATGAAAAGAACAAACTCCAGATTATAATAGATAAATGGAATGTCAGTCAAAAGGCCTTTACTGACATCAAAAATTGCCAACGACCAACGTTTGTGAAAGACGGGATTGGTTATAAGGATAGGCACGGAAATGAAAGAAAACTTTTCTTTCCGCCTCACAGCAAAAACTACGTGCCTATGCCTACTCCTCATCCCGAAAATGATCTCATAAATGAAAAGGCCTCAGTTGAACAAAATGAATTTTATGAAAATGAGACAACTGCTAACTGTTCTAAAAGCAATGCAGATTCCATTGAGTGTAAAGAAGATGTGTGCGATGATGATGGAGACTGCGGAGGGTCAAAAATAGGAATTGGTTATTCAGGCGACAGTTACTCCACCGTTAACTGGTTCGTCTGGAATTGTTCTAAAAACAATGTTAAGGATGAATGTAATAGTTTAAGTAGGATGGATGACTGTAATGGCCAAGTGCCTAAAACTAAATCTGTGGATGACTGTAAGGGCCATGTGCCTACATTTGAGACCCGTGATCATGAACCTTATGTGTCTGAATGTCATGGTTTGAATTATGCGTGTCGTGATGATAATGTTGCTTGTGAATCTCCTGTATTTGTGCCAGAATTAAAAAGGAATAGCTTTGGAAAATTCCTTACAAAGGAAATTCCCGAATTTATTCCTTCCAGAACAGGTATGACAGAATCAGAAAAGAAAGCTACTGAAGATCAAGATAATGTAGAATCAAGCGCCATTATCACAAAAGACGAACAGACATCAGAAAGTTCGCATTCAGAAATCTCAACTGAAGATCAAGCAACTAGTGATGAAAGCTTCGAATGTTCAAGTTGTGAAGCAAGTGAAGAACAAAATTCAAGCAAGGACAACACGTCTGAAAGCTCACTCGATTCAGACAGTGATGAAGAATTTCCCGAAGATGAAAGCAGAGTGGACAAGAAAATGAAGAAAGCAAAAAGCTCAAGATTCTCATCACATACATCATCTTCTCACACCAAAAGACCCAGACATAAAAGATGTTTTCGCTGTGGTCATTTAGGACATACAGCGAAACATTGTAAAACCAAAAAGTTTCCTAAACCAGAACATGATTTTATTACAAACGTCACGCAGCAACTAAATTATCTTAAGAAATCTGTTAAAAATCTGGTTGATTCAACTGCGTATCTTTGGAAACAGAAAGAGGTCAAAGTGGGTCAAAACCACGATAGATTTGAAATGAAACAGATTTGGGTTCCTAAATCAAACTAATCTGTATATTTGTATATTTGTATATATCAGAATAAGCTCCAGAAATGGCTTCGAATGCTCATGGAATACATCTGGCACGTCGACAGCGGATGCTCAAGACACATGACGGGGCTAAAAGAACTATTGAAGAACTTCCGCTTTATTGATGGCGACTTCGTGTCCTTTGCCGGAGACGAAAAGGGAGGGAAGATTGTTGGAGTAGGCGATGTAGTATCCGAAGCTCTCACGCTGGAAAATGTCAACTATGTTCCAGAGTTATGCTACAATCTCATGAGCGTCTCTCAAGTGTGTGATAATGGAATCTCAGTGCTGTTCAATGACATGGAATGCCTGTTCCTGAAGCCGGGTTATGTTGTTCCTGCAGAAATGATCATGCTTACTGCTCCAAGACAGAACAACACATATGTGCTCAACATGAAGAATGCCAAGACAAATGACAATCTAACATGCCTTATCTCTAAAGCTTCAGAATCGGAGTCACTGCTTTGGCATAGACGACTGGGCCATGTCAATTTCAAAAATATGAATAAACTATCTAAGTTAAACTTAGTTAGAGGTCTTCCAATTAAAGAATTTCCATTTTCTGAAAAATGTATTGCATGCGCCCAGGGAAAACAGCATAAGAAACCTCACAAGACCAAAGCAGTGAACACGATTTCTGCACCACTTCAGTTACTGCACATGGATCTTTTTGGTCCTATCAGTGTTAAAAGTCTCGCTAAAAGCTCTTATTGTTTGGTTGTAACAGATGATTTCTCTCGATTTTCATGGGTATATTTTCTTGAAGCAAAGAGCGAGACTGCTGAAGTCTTAAAAGCATTCATTCCCTTAATAGAGAACGTAATCAAACGGAAAGTGAAGTCCATAAGAAGCGACAACGGGTCTGAATTCAAAAATCAGACCTTCATATCCTTCTGTGCAGAAAAAGGAATTCATCTTCAATACAGTGCAGCCAGAACTCCTCAGCAAAATGGAGTTGCTGAACGCAAGAACAGAACATTGATTGAAGCTGCAAGAACCATGCTTGTGGACTCCAAGCTTCCAATTATCTTCTGGGCTGAAGCAGTTAATACAGCATGCTACGTTCTGAACAGGGTGCTCATCGTGAAACCTCATGGAAAGACAGCATACGAGCTTCTCTTCAAAAGAAAGCCTCTTATAGATTTCTTCAGGCCATTCGGATGTTCGTGCACTCTGTTGAACACTCAAGAAAATCTCGTCAAGTTTGAAGCAGTAGGTGATATCTGCTACTTTATGGGGTATTCATCCACTCAAAAGGCTTATCGTGTTTACAACAAACGAACAAAGATGGTGATCGAATCGTACTACGTGGACTTTCAAGAAGGAAATTACACCAACACTGGAAGCACTCCTGACTGGTTCTATGATGTGAGTGTGATCTTCAATAACTTTGAAATTCCGGAAACTGCGTCTGACCCTGAGCCAGTCGAAGACGTTCAAGTTGAACCTTTGTTTGACTCGTCTGACATTGGTTTGACTCCTTTCACCACTCGATTATCTCCATCATCTGCTGATCCGATTATGGCTGTAAATGAATCAAATGGTCACACTTCGCCTGAGAACACCCAAGAAAATGGTGCTTCTTCTTCACAGGCAAATGTGAATGAGCCAACTCAAGACGATGATCCACCAATAATTTATGTCGACGAACATTTCACCAACCTTCCGCAGCAAATCGAATCTCTGACAAATGCAGGTTACAAGACAAATAAAAATCATCCTCTTGAAAATGTCATTGGCGCAGTAGAAGAAGGAGTACGCACTCGAGGGCAGTCAGCAAGCATCAACAAAGGTCTCTTCGCAGCTTTTCTATCACAATCAGTTCCACGTGACATCGAAGACGCTATTCAAGACTCCAGCTGGGTTCAGGCAATGCAAGAAGAATTATCCCAATTCAGGAAACTCAAAGTGTGGGAACTTGTAGATCTACCTGAAGGAAAGTTTCCTATCGGCACTAAATGGGTCTTTCGAAACAAGATGGATGATCGTGGGGTGGTTATCAAGAACAAGGCTCGATTGGTGGTGCAGGGTTTTCGACAAGAAGAGGGGATTGACTACGAAGAGGTTTTTGCTCCAGTTGCAAGATTGGAAGCAATCAGAATATTCCTGGCGTATGCCTCTTATAGAAACTTCAAGGTCTTTCAAATGGATGTCAAAAGTGCGTTTCTGTACGGGAAAGTCAAGGAAGAAGTTTACGTGTGTCAACCTCCAGGGTTCGAAGATCCTCATTTTCCAGGCCGTTATTTCAAATTGGATAAAGCACTTTATGGCCTTCATCAAGCTCCGCGCGCCTGGTATGAAACTCTGTCCACATACCTTCTGGATTGTGGTTATTCCAGAGGGACGATTGACATGACACTCTTCACCAAGAAGGTAGGGGAAGATGTTATGCTAGTCCAAATCTATGTGGACGATATCATATTCGGGTCAACCAATGAGGCCTTGTGCAGAGAGTTTGAATCGATCATGAAGGCAAAATTCGAAATGAGCATGATGGGAGAACTGAATTTCTTTCTGGGTTTAGAAGTGAAGCAAAGGGAGGATGGAATTCTGATTCATCAAGCTAAATATATTCGGGACATTCTCTTGAAATACAACATGAATGACTGCAAAATGGCAAGCACGCCATTCGCCTCCCAAACAGAGCTCACTTTAGATCCTCAGGGAAAGTCAGTGAACAAATCCTTCTATCGCTCAATGATCGGATCTTTGATGTATCTGACAGCAAGCAGACCTGATATCATGTGGGCAGTTTGTCTTTGCGCTCGTTTCCAAACAAATCCAAAGGAATCCCATGAAATTGCCGTAAAGCGCATCTTCCGCTATCTGAAAGGAACTCCAAAACTAGGGCTTTGGTATCCTAAAGATAGTAATTTTGACTTAATTGCATATTCTGACAGCGATCATGCAGGTTGCAAAGTGGATCGCAGGTCCGTATCCGGAGGATGTCAATTTCTGGGAAACCGGCTGATTTCATGGCAAAGCAAGAAGCAAACAACAGTGTCCACGTCAACAGCTCAAGCGGAATACACTGCGGCATACAGTTGCTGTTCACAAGTTCTCTGGATACAGAATCAGTTGCTGGATTACGGAATCAACATCATGAAGACTCCGATATTCATCGACAATGAAGCTTGTCTAGGAATTGTGAAGAATCCCGTGCACCACTCAAGAACCAAGCACATCGAAATTCGCATTCATGCAATTCGAGACGCTTACGAAAAGGGCTACATTCAAGTGGTGCCTGTGGATACAACACAGCAACGGGCCGACATCTTTACGAAAGCGTTTGACAAAACCCGTTTTAACCAGTTGGTAACCTGGTTAGTTGGTATGACTAAATCACCTTAGTCATATGATAAACGTGTTCGGAATTAAATTACGGCGACGTAGGAATTGAAAGGCAAAAGTAGCAAAAAAAACAAGAAGGCATGTACAGCAGCTACCGTAAGTTACGGTGGACACCGTAACTTACGGTAGCAAACTAGAGGTTACGGTGGGATCTTACTGCCTTACGGCAGACCACTCTTACACAGGGGCCACCGTAACTTACGGTGGCTACCGTAAGTTACGGTAGCACCCTGTCACAAATGCTGAGTTTTTACATTCTTGATTAATCCAATTTGTTTTCGCACATGGTTTCGATTATATTAATATCCAAGGATTTTATTACTAATGTTTATTGAAATTTTCAGTTTCTAGGTAATTCAAGTAAGAGGATGAAGATCAAGCAAATGCACCCGAACCGAACACTCAAATCAACGCTTCCGCACTTGATCTATTTTGTTTTAAGATTATGTAAACACTTGTTGTTTTGTCTTGTATATTGTTTAGTAGGATTATAACGTGAATGTTGTGTTTAGGTATGGTTTTAAAATCATCAAAGTTTTTGTAAACTCTAAATCTTAGTATTAAGTGCAAAGTTTTATATCATTAATCTAGCATTTTAAACGGGGTATTACAAAAAGGTTATGTAATCGGTACAAAAGGTCAAAATGTGAAAAAAATCGGTGTGGAGAAAAATAAGTGATATGCATTTTACCTTTAAAGTATAGTGGAAACTGAGTGCTAGAAACTATGTATAATATGATTTAATGTTAAAAAAGAATATTCACGAAAACGACGGTGTACACGTAACAACTTTTATTAGTGACATTTTAGTAATTGAGTATGTTGTATAGTGTAAGCTGATTAATCAACTTCTTAATTAACTTTACACTCAACAATTGCGTGGATTACCATTGGTAGTATCTTGGGTTTATATATGTGGCGTGCGGCAACCGTTTGTTATCTACAAACCTCCAATTTCACATTCTGTTTTTTTTCTTATTAATTTATAAAACTAGTGGGCATATACACAAAATATAAATAAAAATTAAAATACTATCAATAAAAGATTTAAACATTTGCGAGTTATAGAGTTCTATGGGCCAAAACTGTAGTAAAAGATTTAAACATTAAGTTGCGAGTTGTATAGAGTTCATGCGCGAAGATTTTAAGGAGCTGTGGGATCCCCCTCTATATTTGTTCAAGCTTCGTCACTCACGATATTGATTTGATAAAATGACAAAAGAAAAAAAATACTTCCAATAGTTAAATTTCACAATAGTTGTCTATATAACACAAAAAGTAAAGTTGTGATATGTTCAAAGTATAGAGCACGTGTTTTAGATCGATGAGATGGTATAAAAACAAATATCAATATCGGTTCTAATGCCCGTGTCGATGTTGTTCAGTCGATATCGGTTCACCAAGTATCAATACGAGTTTACGAAAAGAGTAAACCATCATTCTCGTCATTATGGTTTGGTCACTTTTTCGAGTTTCACCCAATTTTTCCCGTATTTGGATCCTTGCGTTTTCAATTCTTGCCCTTTTCATCCGGCTGACTAACCCCATCCACATTTTAACATTCTGAAGCAATTTCATGCATTTCAACAAATATTAATTTATTCATTTTAATCCGTTCGTCCATTTCAACAAATATTTATCCACATTCCACATTTTAACGTTCTGGAGCATGATCCGCAGACTGTAGATATTTTACCTTTAAAAAACAAACTACACCTTGGTCTTCAAGGGCCGAGATCATCTAGTGAGTAGTGACTTGAAACATAGTACCACAGGTCCACAGGTCAGTTTCTAGACCCCTTTTTAGACAGTCTTTGAGAAATGTGCATACTTAGTAAAGTACTATAAAGTTTACTATAAAAGCTAATGTACGAATCTTAAAGAAATGAACGTTTCTGTGAAATGTAGAGTTTTAGCTTTCAGCCTAAATGTTGTCGGGTAACGTTTTCAATTAATTATTGGATGTTTTTAAAAGGATCGTTTAATTGATACACAACCTATAAATGAAATGAAAGATAGGGTCAAAGTGATGATTCACGTGATAGGGCAGTTACCTCTAGGGCCTAGTAATTTATGGTCATGAATATGGTACGCGAGGAATATATGATAGGGTGGTCACCTACAGGGCTACAACTCTTGTCGTGTTGTCCATGGTCGCGAACTTAATACAAGGAGAGCACATTGTAGAGGGTAAAAGGAAGTTACCTTCAAGGTTGCAAGTCTGGTTACGAGGTCCATGACCTTGAACATGACACATGATGAGCATAGGATTGGATAGTTACCTTTGGGGCTGCTAGTGTAGGGTAGTAACATCTAGGGCTACTGATAGTTGTACAAAACTATGAGAGAAGTGATGTTGATCACTCACTGGTGAATGCAATTTTAATGTAAATGATAAATGTTAAACTATTTTTATGCAAAGCATGATATGATGAAATATATGGCTAACATTTTATATAAACGAGACCGCACTCACCGTAGCTAATTTTGGGTATATATAGTTGGTTAATGTTTAAGATGTTCGAGAATTTTACATGGATAGTAGTGGCATTGCAATGGAGGCTACCTAAAAGAGACTATCATCACGATTATCTATGTTTTGGATCTTTTGATATTTACGCTATGAAAATTTTTACTGCGCATGAATAAAGTTTCTAGTTTAAAAACTATATGCTAGTGAGTGAATCCAACGAATGGGACCCCCTAGGTTGGGGTGTTTCAAATTTACGATACTCGCTATAGTTCACGATAAAAATACTCTAATTTGAATACAACTACGTTTTCAACAAAATTTATATCGATATGTCGAGAAAAAAAGTAAACAAAACTACGTATTTAGTTTTCTCAAAAAGGTTGAAGGCGGATATGTTTTTTTTTTACCCTTTTGGCCATCTCGAACACTATTATTTATGATTTTTCTATGGTATCGATATTGATCATTCAAAATAGAGTAAACTGCAGTTTTACCCCCTGGAGATATAGCCCATTGGCACCCTTACCCCCTAAAACGAAATTTTTGCTGTCTAACCCCCCCCCCCAACGAATGCAAAACGCCACAGTCTTACCCCCTGGTTCATGAAACCGTTTATAGTCCACGTTAGTCTTTAACGGTCAAAGGGTATTTATGTAATTTCGCCCTAACTTTACTAAACTATGTTTTTGTACGACCCTTACAAATGGACACCACTTCTGGCTTACCCCCCAAGGCTTGCACACTCTTCAAATATCCGGCGAAATCTCAGGCGACAAGATTCTGGCGAAAGAATAAGCTCTTGACTAGCAGCTCATAGAAATGCCAATTGGGACGACGATCAGAGAAATTTTGAGCCACATGTCAGGTATGATTCACACTGTGAACTCGATCGATAGATGTTGAAGCTCTGTTTGAGGTAAACGTCTGGTGAATCAGGGTAACACATTATTAGTATGTTTATGCGGTTTATGATTATGTGAATGTGCTTATAATCGAACAAGGGTTTACTGTTCATTTTGATTTTGATATGAATTATTGAAACAGGGGTTAATTGAATGTGCTTGTGGATTCTTGATTATTCTCCGCCTAGCACTGTGGATTCTTGTTATTTGGGGAATCACAGTGGATTATTGTTGTTTGATGAATCACATTGGATTGGTGTTGTTCGATGTATCACAGTGGATTATTGTTGTTTGATGATTACAGTGGATTCTTGTTGTTTGGGGAATCACAGTGGATTATTGTTGTTTGATGAATCACAGTGGATTGTTGTTGTTCGATGAATCACATTAGATTCTTGTTGTTTGATCATTACAGTGGATTCTAGTAATTTGATTATAATCACATTAGCTTATTACAGTTGTATTTTTTTTAATCTGTGTTTGCAGTTGACATGAGGATGCAGGTCACGGTAAGAATGATTGTGTTCCACATCGTGGTCAAAAATGTATGGCGTCCCTTTCCTGCATTTCTAGGTTCCCCTTGGGCATGAAATGGTTGTCTAGTTTGATGTTGAATGTGTTTTGATATTATGTTATATATGTGTATTATAACTGTAGGATGGACTCTATTCTGTAATATATTTATGTAGGCTAACTTTTAAACGTATGAAATGATCTAATGTTATATATCTTGTTGTTTGATGGTGTGAGTTAGATTAGGATGTGTAGTTAGGATTATGATTAGGATGTGCAGTTAGGATTAGAGGTTCATGCCCTTGTGGATTCTTGATTGTTTGACAGTGGATTAGAGGTTCATGTGCTTGATGATGGTTTTGGAATTGGATTCTTGATTGTTTGAAGTTTGACAGTGGTAAACTATATTCATGTGCTTGATGGCAGTGGATTAGAGGTTTTGGAATTAGGATATAGGAATTGGATTCTTGATCGTTTGAAGAATAATAATGGATTAGAGGTTCATTTGCTTGATGATGGTTTTGGAATTAGGATTAGGAATTGGATTCGAATCAGCATTAGAAATCAATATGTGCAGGCTTTGACTTTGCCTGGTCAAACAATTTAGGCGGGAATGGATACATTTTTTGTAGGGGCCAGGGGGTAAGGTTCATTATAGTTAGAAAGAACGAGGGGGGGGGGGGGTAGTTAGAAAGGGTAGAATTGTCATTTCGCATGCCAACTAACAGAATGTTAAAGTCATTGACAACAGGGGGTAAGTTTGCAGCGTTTTACGTTCGTTGGGGGGGGGGGGTTAGAGAGCAAAAAAATTGTTTTAGAGGGTAAGGGTGCCAATGGGCTATATCTCCGGGTGGGTAAAACTGCAGTTTACTCTTCAAAATATTGATCATTCAAATAGTATGATTAGTGGTTCATATCATTTCCTCATGATAATTTCATTTTGTATTTAAATCAAAATACACATATATCATAAATACATATATAGTGTGGCTTGGCTCATCCAATATTGTGTGTGTTAAAACAATTGACTATACATAGTATAAAGCAATTCAAAAGGGTGTTGAAGGAGGACTCTCAAAATGTGATTCAACTCGAATATGTTTCTAAATTAATAGATTTAGGTGCTTACAAGCATCTATACCCATCCACTGCGTTAAAAATCACATATAGGCACACAACAAAATGTGACCATAAATGTGACTATAGGCTAACCGATACACATATTTTTTCAGTCCAAGTGTGACCAAAGGTCGCGTCATCATAGACATTATACGCCCATATTGATGTTAAGTGGTGATAAGGCCTTGAATGTATGGCTAAAAGGTTTCAATGTTTCTGCTGGAATCAAGCAATCAGTCCATTATGTGTGTCTAAAGCAAAAGCAACAGTCACACGAATATCTCATTAGTACGGTTGTTTGTATTATATAGTCACAAATACGAGTTAAAAAGTTTGTTTTAGCCACATTAATCAAAATATACCGTCGCAAATTAATGGTTGTTGTAATCAAGCATTTTGTCCCAATAAGTATGTATATAAACTATTTCTAAATACAAGATTCCTATGTTAAAATATCGGCTCATGATTCCTATGTTCCCTGATGATGAGCAATGCCCGATTTGCCGGAAAGCTTGCTTAGACCAATTTGGGGAGCATGCTCTGCACTGTAAAGAACTGCCAGGTTTTAAGTATAGGCACGACTGGGTGCGGGATGTCTTGGGGGACATCCTCAAACGGGCGGGGATCTCGGTGAAGAAAGAAGCCCCCGTAAACTTTTTGACAGATCCGAGGGAAGGAAGATCCACATTGCGCCCCGCGGATGTTTTAGTTTTCGGGTGGGATGCAGGTAAACACGCTTGTGTTGATCTTACCGGGGTTTCCCCCCTTGTAGGCTTTCGGGATACAGGTTTTGTCCCTGGTCAGGCGATTGCAAGGGAGGCAGCAAAGAAAATGAACAAACATGCAAAAGCCTGCGAGGATAATCAACATTCCTTTATCCCTTTTGCCTTTGATACCTTTGGCTCACTATGTGACACTTGAGGTTTTTCCGAACGAACACCTTGTAATATTTTGTGTACATAAATATTATTAAATGAAAACGTGACCTTTGTGCATGATACGTGAT
The DNA here is from genome assembly GCF_002127325.2 of Helianthus annuus. Lineage (NCBI taxonomy): Eukaryota > Viridiplantae > Streptophyta > Magnoliopsida > Asterales > Asteraceae > Helianthus > Helianthus annuus. The sequence goes on along the minus strand of NC_035440.2, from coordinate 32,093,941 downwards.
GTATGTATGTATTATATATATATATATATATATAAGGGCCGAAACCACGACCCGAGACCATGACTCGCAACCGGGCGGTTGCGAGTGGGCCACTCGGTCTCGAGTGGGCCGATGAGCCGAAACCGGCTTGGGCCGAAACCCCAAGCCCAACCCGAAACATCCCCTTGTATATATATCCCACCTTTCCCCCACTTCTTCCATTTTACACACACAAACACTCCTCAAACTCTCTCTCTACTAGAAACCCTCAACAACACACCCCGATCCCTTCCTATTTTCGGTTCAAGCAAAGATCCCGGACAAGAAACTCGGTCAAGACTATCACTCGGACATTCCATCTTCTCGGTTCTCTTTTCTTTGTTTTCGGCCCCTCCTTTCATAACCGGTTAGTGCTATCTTTTGTGTTATCTTTGTGTATAAGATTTATGTGGGTTAAATGAACTAGAAATGTTTGGTTAGTAGTTTTTGGTATGACTTTTAGGTTGATTTGTAAAAGTTTGACACTATGTGGTTACATGTTTAGAAATGGTAGTGTAGGAATGTTCATGCCAACCAAAACTATGTTCAAGATTATAAAATGAATGCTTCATTGTTCTTGCAAAATGATGTTGTTAAATATGAGATTTCGGATATATAATGCATGATTTCTTATTTTGCATCATGATCTTGTTGTAAATATGTAATTTTTGGTTCATAAATGTGTGATTTGTTATGATGAAAACCCTAGAAAAATATGAAGATAGGATGAACTTGTTTGAATATGGTTTGAAGGTTTTAAAAATGGCAAAGTTTGATCTATCTTTACTAGCATTCAGATTAGGCAAAGTGTTAGTGAAATGTTATTGGTTGTTTCCTAAAATGGGCCTGAATTCTTGGTACAATTTGGACTGTCATATCTGCATCATCACGTGTATATGAAAGTGACAGATTACGACTCGCAACGACGGCATTACGACTCGAAACCACACGGTTGCGACTCGCAACCAAAGCATGACAAGTCGAAACCTCGAGATTGCGACTCGAGACTACGTCGGTTGCGACTCGCAACCACAGCATGATGACTCGAGACCACGGTTACGACTCGCAACCACAGCGTGACAAGCCGAAACCACCTGGTTGCGACTCGAGACCAGCTGGTTGCGAGTGGGCTGTCCATTTTAGTTATTGGGCCATTCTGTGTTAACTTGGGCTATCTGTTAAGTGGACTATGTGTTGCTGTGTCTGTTTGATGCTGTTACTGTTAGGGCCGGCCCAATAACCCATGACTATTACTTGTATGCATGTTATGTGCCTGTATATGTTCTTACGTGATTACTTGTACCCCGAACCTGACCTATACCGGTAACCATGTTAGGACGTGGTGACCAACGTGATTGACAAGTAACCTAAACCTACCGAGCAACCCAAGGTGAGTTCACAACTTAAAAGCATGCGTCCCGGTGGTTTGGGACACGAGACTAACAACCCTATCCCCTGGTAAAAGGGGATACCATTTACATACCTTCCCTAGTTATTGGGAACGAAACTTACTTTTCCTTCCCGGGTATTGGGAAACCTTTTGGTTAATTACTGTTTATACGGATTGCAACCAACGGCACTAAACGAAACTCTATCACTCAAGTCCCTACTACAAATACCGATTAGTCGCCGGGTTAGGCGAGCGGGTTATTAGTTGATAGCGCTATTTAGGTGTTTACCAGCCTCACACCGTGCCCTGGTTTGGGACGGTCGTGAACTAATGTACTCAGAAATCCGTCAATGATGATAGAACATTGACATCGGGGCATCCTGCGGATACGCAACGGTTACCTAGTGTTCGGTATTGGAAAAACAGTTTAGTCGCTAACTTTTGGGGTAGCTCCCCAGGGCATGTATAAACGGATAAATTAACCGGTGAAACAAAGTTTTTGGTAATTAAAACTGGACAACTAGTGAACTCACTCAGCATTATTGTTGACCCCTTACTGCATGCTTTGCAGGTAACCAGTGACGAAGGAGCTTGCAGCTTGGGAACGTGTAGTGTCTGTTCACCCTTGTGTTGGGTGTTACTATATTTTGAATCTTGAACTTTGTTTTAAACTACCTTACTTATGCTTCCGCTACTTATCACTGTTCTGAACTTAAAACTTTAAACTCTGAACTTAATATTTGCTAAGCTTATGATTGGTAAGTATTACTTTTGTTAACAACTTAAGTATTCAGTATAATTGGTGGCTGGATCCTGGTCAGTCACGCCCTCGAAGCGGGTGTTATCCGCAGGTGGATTTTGGGGGTGTGACAGATTGGTATCAGAGCCATTGGTTATAGTGAATTTGGTTTTAAAAAGGGGAAAAATCTTTTTGGAGAAAACCAGACTATAACCCGTGACTCGTAACGACACTACACTCCAAGTGCAAGGCTCGGCACATTTGACTTCATAGCTCGGACCAGTGTTTACTTGTTGTTTACTTTATGTTTCCTGTTATGCTATACGTACTAGTGTGCCTAAACTAGATAGATACACCTCTCTCTTCTATCTCATTCTCGCTACACTACGACATCACACTCATACTGTGTTTTCTGGTTATGAAGACAATGAGTGGACGCGGAAGAGGAAACATTAACATGACACAGGCTCAGTTCACTAACCTGCTCAACACAGTGGCTGCAGCTTTCGCAGCTCACCCTATAGGTAAGCTCGTTGTTTTAGGATGTATAGATCCTACCGCCACATCGACTTTTCGCCTCTAAACCTATACGCTTCGCTTCTCACGAACAGGTCAGCATGCACCTGCGCAACCACCAGTGTGTACTTTCAAAACTTTCATGGATTGCAAGCCTCTCCCTTTCAACGGCACTGAGGGTGCCATAGGTCTTCTGCATTGGATTGAGAAAATTGAAGCTGTTTTTGCTGTTTGCGAGTGTCCCCCTGCAAATTGGGTGAAATTTGCTACTGCTACGCTTGAAGGAAGCGCGCTTTCTTGGTGGAAGGCGCAGATTCAGATGTTTGGATTGGAAACTGCAAATGCTACTGCGTGGGAGGATTTCAAGGATATGATTAAGGATGAGTACTGTCACAGGGATGACATTCACAAGCTTGAGAATGAGTACTACGAGCTCAAGATGGTTGGGTCAGAGATTGAAACCTACACCAAGCTGTCTAACGACTATGCTGCTCTTTGCCCAAACATGTCACGACCAATGTACCGAAGGATCGAACTGTATATCAAAGGTTTGGCTCCAGAGATTCGAAGCCATGTCACTACAGCCAACCACACTACCATTCAGCCGATTGTTCGACTTGCCCACAAACTTACTGATCAGGCTGTAGAGGAGGGCAGGTTGCCCAAAAGGATCAGTGCTACGGTCGGAACTTCTAGTGACAGCAAGCGTAAGTGGGAAGGAAGTCAAAGCAAGGATGCTAACCCCACTCAGGCCCCAGCGCAGCAAAGGAAAACTGAAAACAACAAGGGCGCTCAACAACAGGGTGGCTATCGTGGAAACCACCCCAAGTGCAACAAGTGCAATCGACATCACAGCGGGCAGTGTGTGAAGGGCCAGTGTCAGCGATGTAACAAAATGGGGCACGAAGCCAAGGATTGTAGGAGCCAGTTCCCAGCAAGACAGAATCAGCAACAACCCCAACAGCAGCAGCAGCAGGGAAACAACCGGGCATGTTTTAAGTGTGGAGCTGAGGGGCACTTTAAGAAGGATTGCCCTGAACTGAATCAGAACCGCAACAATAATCAGGGAGCTGGGAACAACAATCAGAACAACAATGCTGGGAATGGTGCTAGAGGAAGGGCTTTCGTGATTGGAGCTGGTGAAGCAAGGAATGACCCCAATGTCGTGGCGGGTAAGTTCCTACTCGATGATCGTTATGTTTCTGTGTTATTTGATTCCGGTGCCGATGCTAGTTATGTATCCCTACGTATTAGTAAGAAGCTTAAGCGTCCGCTTTCGTTACTAAGTTCTCCTCACCTCGTCGAGTTAGCTAATGGTAGAAACATCGAGGCCTCACATGTTGTCAAGGGCTGCAAACTAGAATTGTCTGATCAGACATTTAGTATCGATCTTTTCCCTGTTACTCTTGGAAGCTTCGACGTCGTTATTGGTATGGATTGGTTATCCAAGCATCGTGCTGAGATCCTCTGTCAAGAGAAAGCAGTTCGTATTCCTCGCCGTTCTGGCAAACCCCTCATTGTACAAGGTGGCAAAAGTGGAGAAATCTCCGGCGTTATCTCGTTCTTGAAAGCCCAGAAGTGTCTACGAAAAGGGCACACCGCTATCTTAGCACTTGTTACCAACACGCAGGAAAAGGAAAAGAGGATTGAAGATTTTCCAGTAGTGCGTGACTATCCCGAGGTATTTCCTGAGGAACTACCTGGACTCCCTCCCCATCGTCAGGTCGAATTCCAGATCGAGCTGGCTCCCGGAGCAGCGCCTATAGCTCGTGCGCCTTATCGACTAGCCCCCGCAGAATTGAAGGAACTCTCTACTCAACTACAGGAACTTTTGGATAAAGGATTTATCCGTCCTAGTTCATCACCCTGGGGAGCACCGGTACTCTTTGTTAAGAAGAAGGATGGCACGTTCCGAATGTGTATTGACTATCGTGAGCTGAACAAGGTTACCATCAAGAATCGTTACCCTCTCCCTCGAATCGACGACCTATTCGATCAGTTGCAAGGATCGAGCTACTATTCCAAGATTGACCTGCGATCAGGCTACCATCAGTTAAGGGTCCGTAGTGAAGATATTTCCAAAACCGCATTCAGAACTCGTTATGGTCATTATGAATTCCTCGTTATGCCCTTTGGAATGACCAACGCCCCTGCAGTGTTCATGGACCTCATGAACCGGGTATGCAAACCCTACCTCGACAAGTTTGTGATCGTGTTTATAGACGACATCTTGATCTACTCGAAAAGTCAGGAAGAGCATGAACAGCACCTACGCCTTATCCTCGAACTCCTTCGCAATGAGCAACTGTACGCCAAGTTCTCGAAATGCGACTTCTGGCTTCGAGAAGTCCATTTCCTTGGGCACGTGGTTAACAAGGATGGAATCCACGTCGACCCAGCTAAGATCGACTCTATAAAGAATTGGCCTACCCCTAAGACACCGACTGAAGTTCGCCAATTCTTGGGATTGGCAGGTTACTACCGCAGATTCATTCAGGGATTCTCAAAGATTGCACAACCCCTCACTACACTCACTCAGAAAGGCGTCACCTACAAGTGGAATGAAGCACAGGAATCTGCTTTTCAGAGGCTTAAGGATAACCTCTGCAGTGCTCCTATTCTCTCGTTACCTGAAGGCACGGACGACTTTGTGGTTTACTGCGATGCGTCTATTCATGGACTCGGTTGCGTGTTGATGCAACGCGAGAAAGTTATTGCTTACGCCTCTCGACAACTTAAGACACATGAAAGGAATTACACAACACACGACTTGGAACTGGGAGCGGTGATATTTGCGCTTAAGATATGGAGACATTACCTGTACGGTACCAAGTGCACCATTTACACCGATCACAGGAGTCTCGAGCATATCTTTAAGCAGAAGGAGTTAAACATGCGACAACGTCGATGGGTTGAACTTCTGAATGACTATGAGTGCGCCATCAAGTATCATCCGGGCAAGGCCAATGTCGTGGCAGACGCCCTCAGCCGGAAAGACACTATACCACGGCGCGTGCGAGCATTACAACTTACTATCCAGTCTAGTCTCCCTACCCAGATTCGAAAAGCTCAGGTTGAAGCTCTGAAACCGGAAAACATCAGGGCTGAGTCCCTGCGGGGATCGAGACAACAACTAGAACAGAAAGAGGACGGCGCCTACTATGTGGCAGGGCGCATTTGGGTCCCACATTACGGAGATCTACGAGAGCTTGTGATGGACGAAGCCCATAAGTCCCGTTATTCAGTACATCCTGGTTCAGATAAGATGTACCACGACTTAAGGACCACTTACTGGTGGCCTGGCATGAAAGCCCACATAGCAGCTTACGTTGGCAAATGTTTGACCTGCGCAAGAGTCAAGATCGAGTATCAGAAACCAGCAGGCCTACTACAGCAACCCGAAATCCCGAAATGGAAATGGGAACAGATTTCCATGGATTTTGTTACAGGGCTGCCTAGATCTCAACGCGGGAATGATACTATTTGGGTGATAGTAGATCGTTTGACTAAGTCTGCACACTTTCTGGCCATTAAGGAAACAGACAAGTTCTCAACCTTGGCAGAGATCTATTTAAAGGAAGTAGTCTCCAGGCACGGGGTGCCAACTTCTATTATTTCTGACCGAGACGCTCGTTTTACTTCCGAGCTGTGGCAAGCTATGCACAAATGCTTTGGCTCACGTTTGGACATGAGCACCGCTTACCACCCGCAAACGGATGGGCAATCTGAACGCACCATCCAAACCTTGGAAGACATGCTTAGAGCATGTGTGATCGATTTTGGCAAGAACTGGGAGAAGCATCTACCGTTGGTGGAATTCTCCTACAACAACAGCTACCACACTAGCATTCAGGCGGCACCTTTTGAGGCATTATACGGTCGTAAATGCCGATCACCTCTCTGCTGGGCGGAGGTTGGTGATAGTCAACTCACAGGCCCGGAACTAGTGGTAGATACAACGGAAAAGATTTCCCAGATCAGGCAACGCATGGCGGCAGCTCGTGACCGTCAGAAAAGCTACGCTGACAAGCGTAGAAAACCGTTAGAATTCCAGGTCGGGGACCGGGTTCTACTTAAAGTCTCACCCTGGAAGGGTGTGGTTCGTTTCGGTAAACGAGGTAAACTGAATCCACGGTATGTTGGACCATTCGAAATTACCGAGAAAATCGGTAAGGTTGCTTATAGATTGAACCTGCCTGCAGAGCTGAGTGCAGTGCACAACGTTTTTCACGTATCTAACCTGAAGAAGTGTTTGTCGGATGAAACACTTGTGATTCCTTTTAAGGAACTGGCGATCGATGAACAGCTACACTTTACTGAGGAACCGATTGAGATCACGGATCGAGAGATCAAAACCCTCAAACGTAGCCAGATACCCCTTGTACGAGTTCGTTGGAACTCACGGCGCGGCCCAGAGTTTACCTGGGAGCGGGAGGACCAGATGAAGTCCAAGTATCCCCAGTTGTTCCCAAACGAAAACCCCAGCACTGAAGCTGCAACCGAATTTCGGGACGAAATTCCAAACTAACGGGGGGATGATGTGACACCCCGTTAAAACACGCTAGCTTGGCAGTGGCTGCTTCAACTTTCGGGACGAAAGTTCTTAAAACTTGGGGATAATGTGACACTTGAGGTTTTTCCGAACGAACACCTTGTAATATTTTGTGTACATAAATATTATTAAATGAAAACGTGACCTTTGTGCATGATACGTGATGTATGTATGTATTATATATATATATATATATATAAGGGCCGAAACCACGACCCGAGACCATGACTCGCAACCGGGCGGTTGCGAGTGGGCCACTCGGTCTCGAGTGGGCCGATGAGCCGAAACCGGCTTGGGCCGAAACCCCAAGCCCAACCCGAAACATCCCCTTGTATATATATCCCACCTTTCCCCCACTTCTTCCATTTTACACACACAAACACTCCTCAAACTCTCTCTCTACTAGAAACCCTCAACAACACACCCCGATCCCTTCCTATTTTCGGTTCAAGCAAAGATCCCGGACAAGAAACTCGGTCAAGACTATCACTCGGACATTCCATCTTCTCGGTTCTCTTTTCTTTGTTTTCGGCCCCTCCTTTCATAACCGGTTAGTGCTATCTTTTGTGTTATCTTTTGTGTATAAGATTTATGTGGGTTAAATGAACTAGAAATGTTTGGTTAGTAGTTTTTGGTATGACTTTTAGGTTGATTTGTAAAAGTTTGACACTATGTGGTTACATGTTTAGAAATGGTAGTGTAGGAATGTTCATGCCAACCAAAACTATGTTCAAGATTATAAAATGAATGCTTCATTGTTCTTGCAAAATGATGTTGTTAAATATGAGATTTCGGATATATAATGCATGATTTCTTATTTTGCATCATGATCTTGTTGTAAATATGTAATTTTTGGTTCATAAATGTGTGATTTGTTATGATGAAAACCCTAGAAAAATATGAAGATAGGATGAACTTGTTTGAATATGGTTTGAAGGTTTTAAAAATGGCAAAGTTTGATCTATCTTTACTAGCATTCAGATTAGGCAAAGTGTTAGTGAAATGTTATTGGTTGTTTCCTAAAATGGGCCTGAATTCTTGGTACAATTTGGACTGTCATATCTGCATCATCACGTGTATATGAAAGTGACAGATTACGACTCGCAACGACGGCATTACGACTCGAAACCACACGGTTGCGACTCGCAACCAAAGCATGACAAGTCGAAACCTCGAGATTGCGACTCGAGACTACGTCGGTTGCGACTCGCAACCACAGCATGATGACTCGAGACCACGGTTACGACTCGCAACCACAGCGTGACAAGCCGAAACCACCTGGTTGCGACTCGAGACCAGCTGGTTGCGAGTGGGCTGTCCATTTTAGTTATTGGGCCATTCTGTGTTAACTTGGGCTATCTGTTAAGTGGACTATGTGTTGCTGTGTCTGTTTGATGCTGTTACTGTTAGGGCCGGCCCAATAACCCATGACTATTACTTGTATGCATGTTATGTGCCTGTATATGTTCTTACGTGATTACTTGTACCCCGAACCTGACCTATACCGGTAACCATGTTAGGACGTGGTGACCAACGTGATTGACAAGTAACCTAAACCTACCGAGCAACCCAAGGTGAGTTCACAACTTAAAAGCATGCGTCCCGGTGGTTTGGGACACGAGACTAACAACCCTATCCCCTGGTAAAAGGGGATACCATTTACATACCTTCCCTAGTTATTGGGAACGAAACTTACTTTTCCTTCCCGGGTATTGGGAAACCTTTTGGTTAATTACTGTTTATACGGATTGCAACCAACGGCACTAAACGAAACTCTATCACTCAAGTCCCTACTACAAATACCGATTAGTCGCCGGGTTAGGCGAGCGGGTTATTAGTTGATAGCGCTATTTAGGTGTTTACCAGCCTCACACCGTGCCCTGGTTTGGGACGGTCGTGAACTAATGTACTCAGAAATCCGTCAATGATGATAGAACATTGACATCGGGGCATCCTGCGGATACGCAACGGTTACCTAGTGTTCGGTATTGGAAAAACAGTTTAGTCGCTAACTTTTGGGGTAGCTCCCCAGGGCATGTATAAACGGATAAATTAACCGGTGAAACAAAGTTTTTGGTAATTAAAACTGGACAACTAGTGAACTCACTCAGCATTATTGTTGACCCCTTACTGCATGCTTTGCAGGTAACCAGTGACGAAGGAGCTTGCAGCTTGGGAACGTGTAGTGTCTGTTCACCCTTGTGTTGGGTGTTACTATATTTTGAATCTTGAACTTTGTTTTAAACTACCTTACTTATGCTTCCGCTACTTATCACTGTTCTGAACTTAAAACTTTAAACTCTGAACTTAATATTTGCTAAGCTTATGATTGGTAAGTATTACTTTTGTTAACAACTTAAGTATTCAGTATAATTGGTGGCTGGATCCTGGTCAGTCACGCCCTCGAAGCGGGTGTTATCCGCAGGTGGATTTTGGGGGTGTGACACACTAGCCCCAGAAGCCATCCGTTTTCTTGAACGGGTCCAACGGGTTGTTCACAGCAACATTTCGTCTCCTAGAGATCGGGGTTTCGTTTTTACTAGGTTAGGTTTCGCTATTCAAAAGGGGGTAGCGGCGCAGCTTGTTGCCCGCTTACCGGCTATCTTGGTGTAATTTGTTTGACCTTATATAACAGTAATATATTTATTAAAAAAAAAAAATACAAGAAATTTTGTAATTATAAGAGAGGCTATTGTTAAACCATTGGTCACACATATGGTTTTTTCCCATGACATTTGCAATCATTCCGTCACACAAATAAAATAACAAGCAACAATGGTGTAGCTACCGGTTATGTAAAACCACATGAATATTTGTAATGTTTAGTGTGACCACTGTTTTACCTTTATTATTTTATAGACGTAACATTGGCTAATGTTCCATCACAAAATAAAAAATAAAGTGGGGATGGTGTGGCTAATGGTTATATAAGCCACATAATATTTTGTAATGTTTAGACACACTATTTATATTCCCCATGACGTTTTCTATCCATCCGTCACACAAACAAAACCAGGTGGAGATGGTGTGTCTAATGGTTATGTAACACCACATGATATTTTGTAATTTTTAGTGTGGCTATTGTTATTGTCTAATGTCGATACATAGTTTATATTCCCCATGACATTTGCTATCAGTCCATCACACGAAATAAATCCAAGTGGAGATGGCGTGTCCAATGGTTATGTAGAGCAACATGAAAAATTAAGATCTTTAGTGTAGCTATTTCCTAACCTTTGGACACACATAATTTCTTTTGGCCATAACGTTTGCTATCATTCCGTCACACAAACAAAAAGTAAGTAACGATATTGTGGCCAATGATTATGTAAAGCCACATGAAAATTTGTAATTATAAATGTGGCTATTATTTGACCTTTGGTCAAACATATTTACCATGGTTTTATGTGTAATCAGGCATTTTTTTTTCATTTTTTTTTCTTTTTTAAATTATTTAAAAACATCATTAAAAAAGAGAAAAGCTAAAATACAACATTAATATACATAATAATAAATCAAAGTATTTAATTACAACTAAAACAACTATTCATCGTCTTCTTTTGCGAGTGATCTACCGTTGTAATACAATCTCTTCTGCTTCTTAGCAAGTTTAGTTGAAGTGTTTTGTCTCTGATTGATTTTTGGATCGGGTACCTGGAACAATAAAACATGAAAACAAATATGAATAGTTGTTTTAGTTGTAATTAATCAAATTTTCAATGCAACTACTAATAACTAAATACTTTGTAATTTAATGTTTTCTTTTCTTACACAACAGCAAATCATTATTTATTTTCAAGCACTCAAGCCTTATCACCTAAATATGTAAGAAATGAAGAGAGAAGGGCAATTGAAACCACTATATATTGCGAAAATACACATAAAAAAGAACAATTCATATTTACATTTTAATAAGAAAATACAATAATCACTGTTTCTCATTTCTTTCTTGAAATTCAAAAAAGAAAGAGTAAGAACAAATAATTTGACAGTTGATTTTTGAATATAGCCTAGGTATGTACACAATGCTTAATCAAAAAAATATATAAATAAATTTGACTAATAAATTAATGGTAACTTTTTTATGTGTTTTAAGGAGCCACCAATAATACAAGAACTAGGGTAGTGTTTGATATATGTAGTTAATATATTGTAAAATCATCAACTACATCGTTACAAACTAATGAGTCATCTGGAAGTGTCGGGTTAATTCAACAGAGTAAGATAAGATTGTGCATGAACACTTTTTAAAAGAAACACATTGATTGAAATTTTAATACGGTGGGGTCATTTATATTAGCATTGTTGAAGGAATAAAAAATGTGCATATTGTTAGGCTGCAAAGTGTGGGACCGGCGCCGCACCTCCGCCCCCCCCCCCCCCCCAGCGGCGTCCAAATCGTCGGGGTAAAGACGTTCAAGCCGGTGCACTACAAGACAAACTCCCCTCACACACACACACATTTACATACAACTCATATATATATATATATATATATATTAGACTTATCCCCCATTTCCTTATCTTCATCCTCTTTGTCCCATCCTCACACCCGATCTACGTGGCGCTTACGTAGCGGATCATCCTCCAAGGATGGACCATCACCATACCGCATAGCCTTATTATTATTATTATTTTACATAAATCTGATATTATGTAGGTTTTTTTGTGGAATTTATAAAAGTTTCCATATAGCAAGTGATAGATTTTGTTGTGGAATTTATAAAAGTATCCATATAGAAAGTGATAGATACAGTAAATTAAAAACTATCGGCTTAATACTAAGGATTTAGTAAATTTAGTAAATGTATGACTTAGTTGTTCTAGAAAATAATAATTTTCTTACATTAGTTAATAATTATTTCGGTGCTTATATCAGTTTTGTAATCCCCATATGCGCTGTGGAGCGTTACGTGTAATATTTCTCCGTTTCATAACATGTATCCATGTGTTTCGGTTACTTGTACAGTACTACTGATAACATGATCACAATAAAAATTGCCTCGAGTCAACTAATCAAAACAAAAGTTTTTGCATAAAATTAAAACGATAATAGACTGTAATTTTTAACTTTGGGGAAAATTGTAATTTGTCAGGATCAATAAGAGAGTACAAGACAGTTAAAATAAGACAATACCATAGTTTTGCCAATGCTAAACCGATGACAAGACAATAATTTTAAACTGGGGGAAATCATAATTTGTCATGACCAATGAGGAAATATTAGGGGCTAAACACATATATTAGTGAAGTTAAATGTTTAAAAGTAAATACAAAAAACCACGACCAATGAGCAAGTATCAGACAGTTGTCTAACACTATTTCACTCATGATTACAGTAGGAATTGAGTATTAACAAGAGTAATATATGATGAATTAGGTTGTACAACAATTTTATATTGTTATAAAAGTAAATATTGATTAACTATGAAAAAAAAATCAGTATTAGGTTCAAATTGTAAAATTGTTACAGCGATGCAACTTTTTAATGAATACAATATATTTCAGCAGAACTTATGAAAAAAAAAAAAACTTAACCATTAACCATAAAAAAATACTTAGTTTTTCTTTTAAAAAAATCACTAACAGAAATTATAATAGAGGTATCCCAAAAAAAAAAAATTTGTTCGATAGTTCATGTTCTAAATTTTTTCTAAGCCCATTAATTTAGGGGTATCCCAAAAAAAAATTTCCTGCCCATAATGAAAAAAAAATTGTTCGATAGTTCAGGTTCGACGTTTTGTTTTCACTTTCCAATTGCCGCCCATAATGAAAAATGATTATTTTAATGTTTCGGGTCTTGGGCTAAACTTTGGCAGTTACTAATTGGGCTCCTTTCAATTATTTTATTGTTAATTTGGGCTTACTTTATAATTTGGGCTTAATTTACTCTACAACTTTTAGGTTGTAAATAGTTCGGGCTTATAAAAGATTGGGATTTTAATAACATCAACTATTCTTTTTTTTTTTTTGTTAAAGGTATCTTCGTATTTATTTAGGGGTATCATTTGTATAAAATCGAAAAAAATAAATTACGAATATAAAGTTGAACCTTACCCGTGCTACCCCTATTATTACAGTGGCTCTGCCGTGCATCTAAGGTGTTGTATGAATTTATGAATCAAGATGTATAAAATTCAATTGATCCAGTTATATACAAGAAACTTAATTACCGTATAAGATTGTGTCACGCATGTCTAGGATTTTAGAAGAAAATGACACCATATTATTTTTGAGCCATGTCACTAGATTTTTTTTTAAAGTATCATGATCATTTTATTTTATGACACCTGGACACATATCGTTCAGTTATATTCTCATTAGAATAGAAATAGAAATAGAAATTTTATATAAAATATTATTTCTTCTAAATTTTACACTTAATTATCTTATAAACTAATATGATGTTGACATGATCGTCTCTCCACAACTATCCTCTTAAAACGTTAATTTGTATTAGAGTTAATTACATAGTTAGTCCCTGTTGTTTGCACAAAGTAACATACTTAGGTACTAATAGTTTAAAATCACATTCTTGGGTATTAACTTTTCATCTTGTAACGTTTGGAGGTATTAACGTTATTTGTAGGTTTAAAATCACATTCTATTAGTACCTATGTATGTTATTTTGTGCAAACCACAAGGACTAACTATGTTAATACCCTAGAAGTTAATACCTCCAAACATTACAAAATGAAAATTAATACCCTAGAAGGTGATTTTAAACTATTAGTACCTAAGTATGTTATTTTGTGCAAACCACAGAGACTAACTATGTAATTAACTCTTTGTATTATAATTATATTATTAAAAATTAATTAAAAAGATTATAACTTAAGAAAACACCATTTTTCATCGTTTTTATCTTCTCAAATTTTCTTGCATTCCAAAACTTTACATGACAATTGACTAGACTCGAGAAGTTTCGCCCGGAACTATATTTTTTACTTGTATTTTTGTGATATAAAAAGAATTGTTATTTTTGTTTGATGGTATAATCAACATTTGTTTCGTGAGGTTTATTTAAGATCATGCGTAATGGTTAATGCTTCTTATAGAGCATTTTTTCTTATAAAAATATCATAATGTTTCGTCAATTTTTTTTGCCATATTTGTATCATAACGCTCCTTCAGCATCATCACTTTCCATTTTTTATCCTCTTTGAGCATTATTCTAGAAATGTCCCTCTCTTTTCATGCCCTTATAACACTGAGGGAGACGAGGTTGAGGGCGTTATCTAACCCTTTTACCCCCTATAATGCGCATTACCTATGACCTAAATAATACATATAAAAAGTTAAAATATAAATAAAAATAGAATGTGTTTTCTGCATGGTTGCAAAAGTCGCTAGGCGCTGCCTAGTCGGTTGACCAGGGAGTTGAGAGTACTCGGTCTAGGCGGAGAGTACTCGGGGAGTACTCGGACATGTTAAATTATAAAGAAATTACTTTTTGGAGATTAAATATAGGTCAAATAACATAAATTTACTAATATTTATAAGAAAATATGTGAAAATGATATTCATTCCTTAATATGATAGGCATAGAAATTATGTTTTATTATTATTTAAGTCAAACTAGGCCCGAGTTGACCTACTAGATCCAATTTTGGCCAAGGGTGGCCGTGTTTGACCGATTCTGAGTAATTAGGCGGAATCGAAGAAAGTCGCCTCGGCAGCCTACCTTGTAGCGACTACTCGGGAGTACTCGGCCTTGAAAACCTTGTTTTACAACCATGGTTTTCTGTCACAGTTTTCTTGTTTTTTATTAGACAACTTGAGTTCAATTATTGTTCATCGTTGTAGACCACTTGATATCTAAACAACTTAAAATATGAATATATTACTGTATGTGTGATTTAACCTGTTTTTTAGAAAATTCATGTGTGGGATTGGTAATAATCAACAAACAAACAAGTTGGATGAGAGTTTAAACTACGATTAGTTTATTTCTAAAAATACTAGTTCAATCTAACTAGTGGCTATAATTGTACGAAATTTGGATTCACCAAATATTTCAGAGTCACGATTCAAAAAAAAAAAAAAAAACGATAGACTTCAGTATTGTAAAGTTTTACTCAACATGTACAATTGTACAAAGCTTAAGTTATTCTAAAAAAACTCCTAAAAATAAAAAGTATAAAAAAAATTATAGAGTGACAAGTGTCCAAAAACCTAAAAGCTGAACCCACTACATCATCATTCAAAACCTAAACATCCATCTCCACCCCACCTCACCAACACACAAAAACCTAAACCCCCCATCCCAACAGGTACAAATATACAAAGGTTAAGTAATTGGGGTGGGGGTTTAGGTTTTTGGGTGGTGGTGGGTGTTTAGGTTTTTTTTTTTTTTTTTTTTTTTTTTATGTGTAATGAGTTTATTTTGAAAGTTTTTTTGTATTTGATCCTAAACCCAGGTCCAAAATGATGTTCGACGGAAGCTTTAACTACATTTAACAAATATTAGATTTCACATTGCTAGTCGGTGTTTACCTTCATATCACCCACAAATTTAAAAATAAGATTCGGTTACAACGGTTTTTTCTAATGCTTGCAAGTTTGTATCTGTAACTAGTAGTTGCCTCGTTCGCGTTACGGGGCGATAGCCGAATAATTCTCAATCAATTAAAAGAACACTACGATAATTTTGCTAAGAAAAAAACTAAAACGATAATAAGACCGTAATTTTCGGCTCAAGGCAAAACTATGATTTTTCAGGACTAATGAGCGAGTATTAGGCAGCTCATTGACACCGAAAAAAGTAAACGTTGTCAACCAATTAAAACAAACTTTTATAGTTTTGTTAAAAAAAAAACTAAAACGATCGTAAAAACGTAATTTTGAACTGAGGACGAAATCATATTTTTCATTCAGTGATAAAATCGTAAATTAAATAGACCAATGAGGGAGTCGCAGGCAGATGCCGGCATGACTGTAATTTTCACTGGGGGCAAAATTGTAGTTTAACCAGGAAACAAACAAAAACGATGGAGAAAATGTAAATTTTAGTTGAGCGCAAAATCGTAACTTGGCTGAGAGAAAAAAACCTAATGGCAAAAGTATAAAATTTAAACGGGGCAAAATCGTAAATTTGAACCGATGACAAATTTGGAATTTTTAGCTGGGAGTAAAAGCGTAAATTTATTTTTATGTGGGGGTAAAAACATAATTTTGAACTAATGGCAAAATCGTAATTTTAAGGGAAAAAACTAATAGCAAAACTGTAAATTTAAACGGGGCAAAATGGTAAATTTGAAGCGCGGGCAAAATTGATATTTTTAGCTGAGAGCAAAAGCGTAAATTTATTTTTAAGTGGAGGGTAAAATCATAAATTTAAACTCATGGCAAAAACGTAAATTTAGAACGGGATAAAAGTGTAAATTTGTTGGGCCAATAGAAGAGGTATAATCTTTGCCGCCCATACGAGCCAATAGATGGTGACCATCTCCTATTTCACCCAATCGGTGAAAAACACTATTCCCGCACGTTAACTTTGTATACGTTGAATAATATATGGGTTGTAGGTGATATTGTCCCAATGTTAATGTTCTGATGATGATCCCCGTAGCGATCCTTTAGTAATGGTTGTCGGTATCCCACACCTCTATTTCTCATGGGCCTTCATGCTAGTGGGTGTGGGGCGTTGGTTGGGGCAGGTGATGCCAAGCAATGCTGACTAAGTCACACCGTGCCAGCGTTGGCTACAGCGTTGCCCCGCTAGCGTGGCTTTGAAGTCTGACGTTGGGTGGAGGGGGGGGGTGAGGTGGCTGGCTAGGAGTGGCTGGTGAGACTTAACCGTTTGGGCTAGCCGTAGCTAACGACAACTTTATTTAAAAAATAATTTAATCCTCTACAATGCATCCATTTAACCGAAACTACGACCCAACCAACCCCTTTGGTTACAAAGAGAACCCGAACCCTAGCCCGCCACAAAACCGTCAACCCACAAACCGCGGCCATCCTCAAGGTTTAGTATACTCACGGTGTCCCGAGCTAGCGGGATTTGCGTCGTACATAGGAAACTGTGTATTCACGAACTTTCCATACACGATTCATCTATTCCCGTTAACCTTTCCCAACCCGATTCTGTGCACAAAACACAACCGCAAGACGTTGGTGGTTCGTCATCCAAACCGGCCAAAAAAAGAAGTCAAAACAAAAAAACGAATGAAGAGAAAGCATTAGTGGTAGCTAGCTCAATGAACACAAATAATGTGGACGCCTCAAGAAGAAACCACTTTGACAAGATGTTATATCGACGAATTGCAAAATCCGATTCAAGGTATTTTTTATATAACAATATTATTTTTTCAGTTTTAATATAACTTTTTTATAATGCCTAATTTTTTTTTGGAATAGGGAATTCACGACACCGCAAAGATTTTTGGGATTGCATAAAGAGATATTTTCATACGCAAATACAAAGCGCGGAGGTGTATCGTGAAAATGATAACCTTTCGTTCAAATGGGGTGACATAAATACACAAGTCACCGCGTTCAACGGTTTTTTTCATAAGGCGAAGAACTCGCCAAGGAGCGGTGAAATAGAGGCCGACTTTATCAAAAATGCCATGGTATCATACAGAGAAAACTAGAAGCACGACTTCAAGTACATGCATTGTTGGGATGTCACACCCCGATTTCCACGTGTATCACCGGTGGGCCCGGTGGGGGATTACCGTGACGTAGTTGGCAATAATATAGGCAAACCACAATATATGAATGCACAGCGGAAGCATAAAGATAAATATAATTCAACCATTTACTGTAATATCAAATGTATCACAAGTAGTTGAATAGTATCCACAGGATGGATCAAAATAAATAAAAATATTGTTCAACAGATAGACATCAAGCTTGCGAGACTTCCTTAGATGCTAGGGAGCTACTACCAGCCAATTACGTGTAGTACCTGCACTTAATCTTTTTGGGAAAATACGTCAGTTTACACTGGTAAATACAATCAACTGACTCATTTTGTAAAATGATTGAAAATTGGTTTGGATGCACATGGCATAAACATATTTGTTTAACTTGGGAGAATTATTTAAAATTATAATCTTGTGAACGAATTACATGTTCCTTCTTTGCGTTCAGTAGCCCGGATCCTGTCCGGGTTAAAGATCAATGGACACACCACATTTGCGTAAAACCGAGGTGGGTAAACCATCGGCTACGTCTTTTAATAATATAGACATTATACCGGGTGTACGCCTACACCCGACTGTCAAGGTCGTGGCCATTTCGTAAAATGATGCCTAGGATATCCGGGACATGGTCATTAACCCCCCAAAGGCTTTTAAGTAACAAGACTGTTTAAATGAGCCGATCAAACTATTCAATTAACCACCTAAACGATGGAATTATTTGATACTCAATCAAGCGGTATTTTATATACCGTAACCCAAGCCCGTATAAGGGAAAATAAGTTAAAAGTATTTACCTTTGCAATATATATTCCTTAATCAATTAAGTCACTGATATCTTTTACTGGGGCTCCTTATTCTGGAACGAAGGTTTTAAAATAACCTATTAGAATCCTAACGGGTCTTTATATTAGCCGTAGCCTAGACCGGTTAGTTTCGATGGATAGATATGGTTTAATCGCGTGAAAGGCGAAAACCGAGAATGGAGTGTGATTCTGACCCAACAAGTTCGGAGACTTGTTTTATATGGGTTTAATATTCACACTCTGGATTTTGGGGTCGAAACGATATGGTTTGACCCGTATCGGCTAATTTATGTAAACTAGTTACATAAGCCGAACCGTGCGCGCGATAGGCGCAACGGGTAACCGTAGGAGTCCTACACTGTTTTCCTAAGTCAATATACTTTAAAGAGGTTGTGGTATCAGTAGGATACCTTCCATAATGCCCGTAACGAGTTTTAGTTCATTATACGCCCCGTAGGGGTTTTCCGGTCATTTTAAAGACTTTTAAAGGGATTTCTGAGTTCTACAGGAAACCTGAGTTTCCCGATCAGTTTGATAAGTCCAAAATATCTTATTTATTATTTAAAATCAGTAGCAACTGGAATCGGGTCAAAAGACCTTGTAGAACTCAAGTTTTGGCCGAAAAGGGCATATTCGGTATTTACCGAACCGTAGCCATAACCGCAGGTTATGAGCAGGTTAAAATTGATTAAAAATCTTTAAAAATTCCAAAATATTATTTTAATACAGTGGGTAACAGTTTTGGTGACGGAATCTTGGTTTAGGTAGGCGTTATGCTAATTGCGCCGTTTATTACAAAAGTTTCTTATAAATGCGCTATTTAGCATAACTCCCATTTTAGACCTCGGATTGGCGTGAAACTTTCGGGACATGCTTAGAATTTAGTAAGCAAGGTTATGGTCCCTTCACGTGTCCGAAATACTCGTTTTATTTTAAAAAGGGCGTTACGGTCAACTTTTAAGTAATTAACGGAAATGCATAAAAGACTCGGACAAACGACGAACCGGTCACAGAGGGTGATACTCTCATGTGACCTGGTCCTAAGAGAGTCCTAAAGCATATCTACATTGTACTAAAACGGGTCAGAACTGAAGTCAAAGCAAAAGTCAAACTTTTGCGACATTCGGCTCCGAACCGGGTCAATATATCAAATGGCCGAATCAAACGAGTTTAAACAAGTTTATATACTTAATATCATGTCTTATGATCATCAAAACAGGTTTCATAGCATATACATTACAGATTATGCAAGATTCGCAAAAACGTCTTTCTGTTGACTTTTTAAGCATTCGTTTCACTCGAAATTTGAACTAGTTAGAGTGGTGATCATGGGGAACCCTTTCAGAGGTTTATTACCCACATAAACACCAACACATAACTACCTTTGATTCGACATAAGACTGAGCCATTAAGGATTTATCTTGAAGTCAAACCGTAGTTACGACGGTTTGATTTCTAGCTATATTACTAAGTAAAACTAAACCACAAAGGATCTAAATGACTTACAGAAGTTTGAACACGAAATAGGATGCTAGAATAAAGCTTGGAAGCTCCAGAGATGATCAAGAGAAGTGTTTGTGGTGTGGTGAAACTTATGTACACAACATGCCTATTTATAGTGCAAGACAAGCTCCTAGATCATCACACATTGGTCTACAAGTGATCATGGATGATGGGCAGGTGTCCTAAGGTGTTATGGGTCGAGTAGGGGGCGCCCATGCCTCTGGAAAACCCATCCATAATTGTCTTGCCGCTTAAAAGAGCCAACAGCCATGTTTCTGTCGCTGGGCGTTGCTTACGGACCGTATGGCTTAGGCCTTGCGGTCCGTAAGCCTGTGGCGGATCTAAATCAATCATGCGCTCCCTTACGGTCCGTAAGGCATGACCTTTACGGTCCGTAAGGGGTTAAGAAACAATCTTTTTAAATCTTTTTACAATGATTACCAAAATCTTGGTAATTAATAACCTGACCTTTCGGGTTTGAAGGGGTAACTTTGCGATATGGCCCTCGGTTAATTATAATTAAGGACCTCGCGTTATTTACCTGTGTTGTTAAGCCCCCGGATAGTTTACTTATTATCCGAGAAGCCTTAATTTATATAGTTGACGCTTTTAACCCCTCTCGTACGAATTTGGTCATAAGTTTCTCGTCTTAAAACGGAACTTCGCGGAATTTATATATTATATTCTAGTGAGCGTATTTTACTGTTACAAGGCTTCGGGTACGTCAAAGGGTCACTCAGAGGTATAATTAAACATGTTGACACAGTTAACCCCAGCAGCTTGTAATCTCTCACTTTCTTCCGCGTTTCGCTTCCGTACGATCCATGATTTATTCGTTTTAAGGTACGAGCATCTTTTAGGGTTACTATACAGTATACTTACCTTTGTTTGACATTTATAACCCTCGAATTTACATACTTTCAAGGTTTGTCAATATTAGTCCTTTATTAAATATTAAATGCCACGTGTAAACTCAAGGCATGTGTCAATACATTATTGGACTCAAAATTTCGAGGTGTTACATTCTCACCCCCTTAAAATAAATCTCGGCCCGAGATTTACTCGAACAAGTAGGGATATTTCTCCTTCATCGTGGATTCAACTTCCCACGTGAATTCGGGACCTCTACGGGCATCCCATTTAACTTTAACTATCGGCACATGTTTTCTTCGGAGCTTTTTCACCTGTCGGTCTTCAATCGACAAAGGCTTCTCCACAAACTTCAAGCTCTCATCTATATGCACATCCGTGTGTGGGATCACCAATGATTCATCGGCGAAGCACTTCTTTAGATTGCAGATGTGGAACACATTATGAATTCCATTGAGCTCTTCCGGTAAGTTTAATTTATAGGCAACTGACCCGACCCGTTCGATAACCTCAAAAGGTCCTATGTATCGCGGGCTCAGTTTACCCTTCTTACCAAAACGCATCACCCCCTTCCAGGGCGATACTTTTAGTAACACTTTTTCACCTACCTTGAAGTGAAAATCTTTACGTTTCGGATCAGCGTAACTTTTCTGCCTATCACGGGCAGCCTTGAGACGTTCTCGAATCTGGACAATCTTGTCCGTTGTCTCGAAAACTATCTTCGGTCCTGATAATTGGACCTCTCCCACTTCCGCCCAACAAACAGGCGATCTACACTTCCTACCGTATAATGCCTCGAAAGGCGCAACCTTTATGCTGGTATGGTAGCTATTGTTGTAGGAGAATTCGATTAGGGGTAAGTTCTTATCCCAACTACCACCTAAATCGATAGCACATGCTCGTAGCATGTCTTCTAACGTTTGAATAGTACGCTCACTCTGACCGTCTGTCTGAGGATGGTAAGCCGTACTAAAGTTCAAACGTGTGCCCAAAGATTGTTGAAAACTCTTCCAGAAGTGTGACGTGTATCTAGTATCTCGATCAGAGATAATAGACACAGGTATGCCATGTAAGGCGACAATCTTATCAACATACAACTGGGCCAATGTATCGGAGCTATAAGTCTCCTTGATGGGTAAGAAATGAGCTGACTTAGTCAGTCGATCGACTATAACCCATATTGTGTCGTTTCCTTTGCTCGTTTTTGGTAACTTGGTGATGAAATCCATAGTTACACACTCCCATTTCCATTCAGGAAGTTCAGGCTGTTGTAGCAAGCCAGATGGCTTTTGATGCTCAGCCTTGACTTGCGCACAAGTCAAGTACTTTGCTACATAAGCGGCTACAGACTTTTTTAAGCCTATCCACCAATAATTTGCCTTTAAATCCTGATACATTTTGTCTGCTCCAGGATGGACAGAATATTTGGAACTATGGGCTTCCTGGAGGATGACATCCCGTAGTCCCCCATAGATAGGAACCCATATCCGCCCATTCAATCTCAAAAGTCCATCCTTGTGAAGAGTTAACTGCTCCTCAGTTACTCCCAACTTTTCCTTAGGATAATTAGCTTCCAACACAGCCTCTCGCTGTGCAGCTAATATCTTTTCAATCAAGTTATTCCTTACTTCCATCCTCCTCGCATTGATGCGGATGGGTTTCATCCTTTCTTTCCGGCTCAAGGCATCAGCGACTAGATTCGCTTTGCCGGGATGGTACCTGATCTCACAATCATAATCATTCAAGGTTTCCATCCAACGGCGTTGCCTCATGTTTAGCTCCTTCTGATTGAACAAATGTTGAAGGCTTTTGTGATCTGAATAGATCACAAACTTGATTCCATATAAATAATGCCTCCACAGTTTTAGTGCGAATACAACGGCACCCAGCTCCAAGTCATGGGTGGTGTAATTCTTTTCGTGCACCTTTAACTGTCGTGAAGCATAGGCAATCACTTTGCCTTTCTGCATGAGCACACACCCCATGCCTGTGTGTGACGCGTCGCAGTAAACTACGAACTCTTCGGTACCCTCTGGTAGCGTCAACACAGGAGCGTTGCTCAGCCTTTGTTTCAAAATATCAAAGGATTCTTGCTGCTTAGGGCCCCAAATAAACTTTTCCTTCTTCTTGGTTAGAGAAGTTAAAGGCGCAGCAATCCTTGAGAAATTCTCAATGAATCTCCTGTAGTATCCTGCCAATCCCAGGAAACTACGGATCTCTGTGGGCGTCTTTGGCTCTTGCCAATTCATGACCGCCTCTACCTTAGCGGGATCCACCTAGATACCACTTTCACTTACGACATGTCCAAGAAATTGGACTTCTCGTAGCCAGAATTCACATTTAGAGAATTTGGCATAGAGTTTCTCGCGATGCAGTAATTCGAGAATACATCGTAGGTGTTTCTCATGGTCGGCTTTATTCCTTGAATAGATAAGGATGTCATCGATGAAAACGATGACAAATTTTTCCAAGTACGGCTTACAGACGCGAATCATGAGATCCATGAACGCAGCCGGTGCATTTGTGAGCCCAAAAGGCATCACTAGGAACTCGTAGTGACCGTAACGAGTCCTAAATGCTGTTTTGTGTACGTCTTCATCTCTGACCTTCAACTGATGGTAGCCCGACCTCAAGTCGATCTTTGAGAAATAGCTAGCCCCTTGCAATTGATCAAACAAGTCGTCGATCCTTAGCAATGGGTACCTATTCTTTATCGTGACTTTATTGAGTTCACGATAATCGATGCACAGACGCATCGATCCGTCCTTTTTCTTGACAAACAGGACAGGTGCTCCCCAGGGAGACGAACTAGGCTTGATGAATCCTTTTGCTAACAGTTCATCCAGCTGGGTTCTCAATTCCTTCATTTCAGTCGGTGCTAGCCTGTAGGGTGCTCTAGCAATGGGAGCTGCTCCAGGAATGATATCTATCCTGAATTCCACCTGCCTATCTGGTGGCAACCCAGGTAGGTCTTCAGGGAAAACTTCTAGATACTCCGAAATGACAGGAATGTCTTCTATCCTTGCTTTGGATTCTTCAATAATCACTTGTGCCATGTAGATGACACAACCTCTTTTTAAGCACCTTGAAGCTTTGAGCATGGTTACGTTCTCGGGCAACCCATACTGTGTATCCCCTCGAATGGTGAGCGATTCGCCAGTCGGGGTTTTTAGCACAATTTGTTTTCTATTGCAGACTATCTGGGCCTGATTGTGCGCTAACCAGTCCATGCCCAGAACGATGTCGAAACCAGCTAGATTAAAGGGAAGTAGAGATAGCGGAAAAGAATGGTCCTTAATGGATATAATACATCCATCTAATATAGTGGAGACGGTTTCTACAGTGCCGTCTGCTAGCTCTACCTCGTATTTTACATTTAGGGTTTTGACAGGCATACCCAATAGTTTGCAAAATTTTTGGTCTATGAAGGATTTATCAGCACCTGAATCGAACAGTACTCTTGCAAAAATATTATTCACGAGAAAAGTACCTGTTATTACATTGTCGTCATGCAGGGCTTCCTTCACATCCATTTTGAAGACTCTGGCGTTATTCTTTTTGGGTTCTTCAGTCTTCTTGGCGAACTTGGGGCAGTTGCTCCTGATGTGCCCCTTCTCACTACAGTTGTAGCAGGTTGCGTCCTTGATCTTCTTACAGTCCACAGTTTTGTGGTCTTTGGACTTGCACAGTCCACAAGCATACGTCTTTGACTGCGACTGTGAGTTCGACCCAAGCCTACACTTCCCGAGTGGAATTTCTGGCAGTTCTTGCATTTGGGCTTCTCTCCTGAATGTTGCCCATCCTTTCTTGACTCGCCCCCTTTCTTGCCATCACCGTTTCCATGATGTTTCTTTCCTGACCTTCGCGAGGTATCATCCTCACGCTTCCTCTTTTCAGCCTCCTTGTTCCTCTGCGATCTCACTCGGACCGCGTCCATCGTGAGGGACAAAGAGAGGTCAGTCACTGACCTGAAGGTCGTTGGCCGAGAGGCCTTTACACTAGCCTTTATCGCGGGTTCTAACCCCCCGATAAAACGAGCAATCCTCCTTGGTTCCGGGGTAACTAGATAAGGAACCAAGCGAGACATCGTATTGAAGCTCGTCAAATAGGCCTGGCAGTCCAGATTTGTCATCACCAATGACACAAAATCGGACTCTATTTTCTCCACCTCATGTTGAGGGCAGTAATTTTCCCTGATGAGAGAAACGAATTCCTCCCACGTCATGCTGTAAAGCACAGCTTTTCCTGAGGCCTGAACCAGTGCCCTCCACCAAGCTAGGGCCTCGCCCTTAAATGACTGTGACACAAACTTCACAACATCCCTTTCAGCGCAGCCACTGATGTCCACCACTGTGTCCATCTCGTCCAACCATGTCATACATTCGACAGCACCCTTCTCCCCCGTAAAGTCTCGGGGTTTACAAGATACGAAGTACTTGTATGTGCAGCCCCTGGCACGGGAAGCATCAGTATACTCCCGTTCGCGACGAACACTATTTTCATTCGACGAGTGATTGTCGTCGTCTTTCTTGGGCTTGGACGAGTGGTTATCGTCGTCCTTCTTAGATTTGGATAGTGGTTTGCTGTGGGTTTTTGAGTGTGTCTTTGGCTTTGATGGTGGTTTGGAAACTGTTCTGCTTCGGGATTCTGTATATTGTCGATCCAGAGCTGCTTGCACAGCATTGTCGACAAGAGCCTTGAGTTGAGCGCCCGTTAGATTTATTTGGGCATTATCATACTCATCTTCATTTGTATGACTACTTCCTTCATTGGGATTTGCCATAGTAGCTTGTATCTGCTGCAGAAGATAACGAAAATTCTATTTAGGAGTTTATCATTGAATTGTCTTTTATGGCAATTCATTAACCATGGTATTGAAGACCATATCTGGTTAAGTTGTTACTCACTTTATACTTAGGATTTGAACATATTTATCCTAATCACAATTAACATTGCTAGTGGCATAAAAGCCTAGTCACGAGGACGTTATTATAATATTAGCCGAGATTTCAGAGAATCACGGTATGAAGGTTTGAACCGTAGTTCTTTTACTCCTTCTGACAGGGAGTCATAGACCACCACTGTCTTTTGTCTTATTATGACAACAATTATGGCCCGTAGGCACTACATCACTAACGGATGTTTGATAATTCGGCCCTTAGGCACTACATCTCTAATGGATGTTTAACAAGTGATCATCTTTATTGATGATTTAACCCATGATTGATTATATCATTTATTTGGGCTTTGGAATCCTTTAAAGGATTCTTGCATAAGAATGACGTGTGTGACTTTAACGACTCACATCTGTCATGATTTGTTAACATGTTTACAGAGGTTAACAGGGAATCAGAATCTTTTCAATTAGGTCTTACCATCTTGGCCGGATCTTAAAAGACACCAGGCTAGGTTTCACTCTGAAGATTCTTTATTTAGGCAGATCAAATTAGAAGGAATGATTTTGATTTATTTCATATATAGTGATAAAAATATGAAAATCGTAATATAACATTCCATAATTTTTAATACGATTACATACCGCCCTAAACGGGACTTTTAAATAGTACATACCTACATAGAGGTTTAAAACAAGAGGCAAGTCCACGCAGGGACTAATACAAGATAAGTGTCCATGCAAGGACTAAAAGATAAGTCCACGTAGGGACTGAAATACGGTAAATGTCCACGCAGGGACTTCTTTTAAAATAAACATTACATTAGAACTTTCATAAGGACTAATGGTCACGTTTCTTCTTCTTGCCCTTTAGTAGGTTTGCTAAGCCCTTGAGGAATCCTCGGTGGCTCTTACGTTCTTCCTCGAATTCTCTCTCCACACGGCTCAAATGGTGGAGTATTTCTTCTTGTTCGGGAGGAGAGAAACGTGGTTGTGGCGCCTGTTGCGGAACTGGAGGTCTGGGAGGTGCTGGATACCCATGAGCTGAGTACTCCGGTGCTCCCATGTTCCCATGGGCTCCGTCGGGATATCGTGCATTATACCTGGCCGACACCACATATGGGTCGCGCTCATAGTTGTAGTTGTAATGTGCTTGCGATGACGGTTCAAACGGGTTGTAAGCCGTTGGACCTGTGTACGCAGGTATTGGGTGGTCATACCCAAATGGTGGCGAAGTTGGTGCAGCTGGTGCGGAGTTCGCCTCCTGTACAGGACTTGAAGGTCCTTCTTCTTGTAGTGGCGGGTAGTGGCTACTACTAGAGTGTCGAGGGGTGCTGAAGTGGAAATCCCCTCCTCCTCGTGTGGACATACGAGCATTTGTCCTCCTACGCCTTGGCGGATCAGGCATTACTGGTTGTACCGGTGGCGGAGGTGGTGGCGTAACTGCCACGAAATGTGGATCCTCGGAAGGATCTCGCGGATGTTGCGGCTGTTGTGATGACTGTGGCGTATGGTACCACTCGTGTTGATTAAACAACGCCATGAAGCTATCTGGTCCCTGATAGGGTGCACCATGGAAGGATAACCCATCAGAGATTTCGATTGGGTGCGTGGGCGTACCACGAGCAGGTTCTGTCGGATCAGTATCCTCGTCCATATGATCTTCGGAGAAGTGGTCTTGTGGCCCTAACGGAACAAAGCCTGAAGGTTCCTGGATGTAGTCAGCTGGATTAAACTGACCTCTGAAGTATGGAGTTGGGTCGTCAAAATTTCGGTGTGATACCGAACGTTGTAGAGGTATGAAGGAGGGTTGCGGGTTATTGGGGTCATTTTCTGAATTTGGCCCGAATGAGTGCCGGTACGACGGCGTCGAGCTATGCGAGGTGGAATGCCTCGCAGGTTCATAAAGGTCTCTTCGCCTTTGCGGTTCTTCGCTCCTTGTGGTCGAAGGAGCTCGCGTATTTGATGGTCCGGCTTCGTGATCGTGATGAGTAACGATCTCTCCTCTGCCTCTTCTTCCCCTTCCTCTTTCTCGGAAAATCACTGGCGGCATATTTCCTGCTTTATAAAACTTTAAATACCAATAATAAAAGAAAAAAACAAAGTTGGAATAACAATTCGAATTTGTCCTAAGTTCTTGTCTAGACTCAAGTATGTGCAATTGTGTCACTGAGATTAAACACATTAGGATAGTGTTTAATTCACTCAATGTTGGCTCTGATACCAACCTGTCACACCCCGATTTCCACATGTATCACCGATGGGCCCGGTGGGGGATTACCGTGACGTAGTTGGCAATAATATAGTCAAACCACAATATATGAATGCACAGCGGAAGCATAAAGATAAATATAATTCAACCATTTACTGTAATATCAAATGTATCACAAGTAGTTGAATAGTATCCACAGGATGGATCAAAATAAATAAAAATATTGTTCAACAGATAGACATCAAGCTTGCGAGACTTCCTTAGATGCTAGGGAGCTACTACCAGCCAATTACGTGTAGTACCTGCACTTAATCTTTTTGGGAAAATACGTCAGTTTACACTGGTAAATACAATCAACTGACTCATTTTGTAAAATGATTGAAAATTGGTTTGGATGCACATGGCATAAACATATTTGTTTAACTTGGGAGAATTATTTAAAATTATAATCTTGTGAACGAATTACATGTTCCTTCTTTGCGTTCAGTAGCCCGGATCCTGTCCGGGTTAAAGATCAATGGACACACCACATTTGCGTAAAACCGAGGTGGGTAAACCATCGACTACGTCTTTTAATAATATAGACATAATACCGGGTGTACGCCTACACCCTACTGTCAAGGTCGTGGCCATTTCGTAAAATGATGCCTAGGATATCCGGGACATGGTCATTAACCCCCCAAAGGCTTTTAAGTAACAAGACTGTTTAAATGAGCCGATCAAACTATTCAATTAACCACCTAAACGATGGAATTATTTGATACTCAATCAAGCGGTATTTTATATACCGTAACCCAAGCCCGTATAAGGGAAAATAAGTTAAAAGTATTTACCTTTGCAATATATATTCCTTAATCAATTAAGTCACTGATATCTTTTACTGGGGCTCCTTATTCTGGAACGAAGGTTTTAAAATAACCTATTAGAATCCTAACGGGTCTTTATATTAGCCGTAGCCTAGACCGGTTAGTTTCGATGGATAGATATGGTTTAATCGCGTGAAAGGCGAAAACCGAGAATGGAGTGTGATTCTGACCCAACAAGTTCGGAGACTTGTTTTATATGGGTTTAATATTCACACTCTGGATTTTGGGGTCGAAACGATATGGTTTGACCCGTATCGGCTAATTTATGTAAACTAGTTACATAAGCCGAACCGTGCGCGCGATAGGCGCAACGGGTAACCGTAGGAGTCCTACACTGTTTTCCTAAGTCAATATACTTTAAAGAGGTTGTGGTATCAGTAGGATACCTTCCATAATGCCCGTAACGAGTTTTAGTTCATTATACGCCCCGTAGGGGTTTTCCGGTCATTTTAAAGACTTTTAAAGGGATTTCTGAGTTCTACAGGAAACCTGAGTTTCCCGATAAGTTTGATAAGTCCAAAATATCTTATTTATTATTTAAAATCAGTAGAAACTGGAATCGGGTCAAAATACCTTGTAGAACTCAAGTTTTGGCCGAAAAGGGCATATTCGGTATTTACCGAACCGTAGCCATAACCGCAGGTTATGAGCAGGTTAAAATTGATTAAAAATCTTTAAAAATTCCAAAATATTATTTTAATACAGTGGGTAACAGTTTTGGTGACGGAATCTTGGTTTAGGTAGGCGTTATGCTAATTGCGCCGTTTATTACAAAAGTTTCTTATAAATGCGCTATTTAGCATAACTCTCATTCTAGACCTCGGATTGGCGTGAAACTTTCGGGACATGCTTAGAATTTAGTAAGCAAGGTTATGGTCCCTTCACGTGTCCGAAATACTCGTTTTATTTTAAAAAGGGCGTTACGGTCAACTTTTAAGTAATTAACGGAAATGCATAAAAGACTCGGACAAACGATGAACCGGTCACAGAGGGTGATACTCTCATGTGACCTGGTCCTAAGAGTGTCCTAAAGCATATCTACATTGTACTAAAACGGGTTAGAACTGAAGTCAAAGCAAAAGTCAAACTTTTGCGACATTCGGCTCCGAACCGGGTCAATATATCAAATGGCCGAATCAAACGAGTTTAAATAAGTTTATATACTTAATATCATGTCTTATGATCATCAAAACAGGTTTCATAGCATATACATTACAGATTATGCAAGATTCGCAAAAACGTCTTTCTGTTGACTTTTTAAGCATTCGTTTCACTCGAAATTTGAACTAGTTAGAGTGGTGATCATGGGGAACCCTTTCAGAGGTTTATTACCCACATAAACACCAACACATAACTACCTTTGATTCGACATAAGACTGAGCCATTAAGGATTTATCTTGAAGTCAAACCGTAGTTACGACGGTTTGATTTCTAGCTATATTACTAAGTAAAACTAAACCACAAAGGATCTAAATGACTTACAGAAGTTTGAACACGAAATAGGATGCTAGAATAAAGCTTGGAAGCTCCAGAGATGATCAAGAGAAGTGTTTGTGGTGTGGTGAAACTTATGTACACAACATGCCTATTTATAGTGCAAGACAAGCTCCTAGATCATCACACATTGGTCTACAAGTGATCATGGATGATGGGCAGGTGTCCTAAGGTGTTATGGGTCGAGTAGGGGGCGCCCATGCCTCTGGAAAACCCATCCATAATTGTCTTGCCGCTTAAAAGAGCCAACAGCCATGTTTCTGTCGCTGGGCGTTGCTTACGGACCGTATGGCTTAGGCCTTGCGGTCCGTAAGCCTGTGGCGGATCTAAATCAATCATGCGCTCCCTTACGGTCCGTACGGCATGACCTTTACGGTCCGTAAGGGGTTAAGAAACAATCTTTTTAAATCTTTTTACAATGATTACCAAAATCTTGGTAATTAATAACCTGACCTTTCGGGTTTGAAGGGGTAACTTTGCGATATGGCCCTCGGTTAATTATAATTAAGGACCTCGCGTTATTTACCCGTGTTGTTAAGCCCCCGGATAGTTTACTTATTATCCGAGAAGCCTTAATTTATATAGTTGATGCTTTTAACCCCTCTCGTACGAATTTGGTCATAAGTTTCTCGTCTTAAAACGGAACTTCGCGGAATTTATATATTATATTCTAGTGAGCGTATTTTACTGTTACAAGGCTTAGGGTACGTCAAAGGGTCACTCAGAGGTATAATTAAACATGTTGACACAGTTAACCCCAACAGCTTGTAATCTCTCACTTTCTTCCGCGTTTCGCTTCCGTACGATCCATGATTTATTCGTTTTAAGGTACGAGCATCTTTTAGGGTTACTATACAGTATACTTACCTTTGTTTGACATTTATAACCCTCGAATTTACATACTTTCAAGGTTTGTCAATATTAGTCCTTTATTAAATATTAAATGCCACGTGTAAACTCAAGACACGTGTCAATACATTATTGGACTCAAAATTTCGAGGTGTTACATGGGATGTATGTATGTACGCTTCTAAATGAGCGAGAGTTCCTACTGCTAGCGAATCAAATTCGTCCAAAGGGGCAATAACACCTTCGTCCCAAGCTTAGTTCGATGCTCATGATCAAGAGCTTGATCTAAATTTGGATGATTTTGATGATTCTTCTCGCCCACGAGGTAGAGACACGACAAAAAATCGGATTCAAAAAGGGAGATCGGGTTTGGCCCCTAGCTCGGCCTCGGGTAAAGGGTTGTACACCGACCAGTTGGAAGAAATTGGGACGAAAATCGACACATGCAATTTCATCTAACAACAAAGGATCGAGATGAGGAAAAATATCCAAGACTCGTACGATAAAAAAGCATCTCTAAAAGAAAAAGCGAAGATATGAAATTTCTCGTCATGCCCGTCGATCACCTTAGCGGCCCAGAATTAAAATTGACGTTGCAAATGAAACAAGAAATCTTGAAAAAATATGAAATGGATAAATGATGAAGTTTTTAATCTTTTTTTATTATTTTATGTTGTGTTTTCTTAATTTTGTTTGTAGTTTTTAAAAAATTATATGCAACCTTCTATTTTAGTTAAACGAAATTTTAAATGGTTAAAAAAACTAACAAATTACACATGGGTGGGCACGCCATCCGAAGCCACGCCAAACCACACCCAGCCGAAGGCCCGTCACGCTACACCACACCATATGGATCCCACACCTTGTCACTTGTCGAGCAATTCCCTCACCCCAAGCCCCTCACACCCCATAGTCTCAATGACGGATGACCGGTTGCTCCACCAAGGGAACCACCATATTTGGGTATCATTTATTAAGATCTCTAACTTGTAGAGTTTCAAAAAAAAAATGAGGATTGTGTTTTGTTTTATTGGATCTTCCAAGACAAAAAGTGTACTGTATATTATAAAAAACTTGGTTAACAAAAAGGACAGTTAGTGCAATTGGTGACAGGAAAAACTATCTTGGCCACCTGCTAACTACCCAAACTCGTACCATCAAATTTGGTGAGATCGTAGAGGTTTTATGCTCTTGGATAGAGATCAGGGTTCAATTTCTGACATGAGGTAAAATTTAGTGTAATTTAAGAATAGTGCTATATAACTTTTGCTGTTCAAAAAAAAAAAAAAAAAAAAAAAACTAGCCAAACTCGTAAATTTAATGTCGAGCGACCCTTTAAACCCTCTCATTTACTGTGCCCGAATCAAATGAGCATGCGCTTCCACGTTTTATAGATATAGATCTATATTGAAAGACGAGTACAACAAATGAAGATTGCCACTTATATCACCCTTAAGACTATGTTTATGAGTTAACTAGCATGATCATAAACGTTCCATGCCAACCCTAAACTAAGGGAACACCGCACCTGGGGATTAATGGGGCTAGTTAATGGGGATAGTGAATTTGTTAACGGATGAACGAACAATGGTGGTGGGGCCATGGATGCCCCAACTGTTAAAATGTCATAATACATTGGTCATCCATTTGGGCTTGTTGTGTTTTACCGTTCACATATTCTGGCTTAGTTATTTTGTATTGGGCTTGCATTTACTAATCTGTTTATAGAAGTTGTTTAAAGTTGTTGAAACAGAATAAATATCTGGAGGGTGCTTTGTGTAATATTGGAGGGCTACGATTGTCATCAGCAATAGTTTTGGACCTGGTTGAAACTTTCTTTGGATGCTGATATAAAAGACTTGTTCGGCTCAGTTGTGTAGAATCATCTCTCACAATTTACACTTACATTCTCTGTATTAGTTCTAGGGTTTTGTGGCGATTGTATTGCAGTCGTGATCTTCACTACTCTCACCTGTATTTTTGAGAGTTTTTTGCCGGTTTCTTGTTGATGATCATCAGTGGATGATCATCTTGGTTCTGTTTGTATACTCTGTATCGTTTCAGATCTTACGATTGTAAGATCTAGGGTTCTTGGGGGGCAAATCTTTTTGGTTTGGGTTAATCAGAGTTTTGTCAAGTTTTGTCGCTATTTTGTTGTTTGTCTTTGTTATTTTGTTGTTGATTCATCATAATACCATAGTTTTAACATGGTATCAGAGCTCTTTAGCTCCTGGTGTTGTTGAGTCTTGGATTTTCCGCTGCGTTCTTGTCTGATATTTGTCTATTTTTTGTTTAGGGTTTCTGACTTTGGAAACTGGTGATTGGAGGCAGATCTTCTCAGATCTGTGTTTTTGGTGCTTTATCTGTTCTTGCCGGACGAAACCCTAAGTTAGGGTTTGGTGTTCTTCTCCGATTTAACTCCTGCGTTAGTCTCTAAAACCCTTGTTGTTTCAGGGCAAACTAACCAGAAGAGTTTGTTTTCTGCCGGTGTTTTCTAGATCAGATCCTGTAGTTCCTGAAAACTACAGATCTGGTGTTTGTTGAAGATATTTGCACCCTCTGTAAAATCGTTCTAATCTCTCTGCTTTGATTCTGTTGTTGGATTAGTTGAAGTCGGGGTAGTGAGGACCGACACATATATTTGTTCTGTGTTTCTGTTGTTTTTTGGTTATCTAGGGTTAGAGTGGCTCCTGAGTAAAGGCTTGTCCAGGCACCTCTGAGTGATGAACCTGGAATCTGGTCCCTGACTCAGCTTCGCCCTTATTTGTTTGATATTTTGTGTTGTCTGTTGATAGCTTGTGTTATCTGTATTATCTGTTGTTGTTGTTTGTTGTTTGTTTGCATCATGACTGGTGGTGAGGGAACTTCTGTTACCCTGATCAGTAAGCTGGACATAGGAGACCCTCTTTATTTACATCCCAGTGACTCAAGTGCCCTGACCATAGTTAACATGAAACTAAAAGGCACTGAGAATTATTCTGTGTGGTCCAGTGCAATGAAACTTGCACTGGAAGCAAAGAGTAAGTTTGGATTTATAAATGGTAAATGTGAAAAGCCTAACGATAATGAGGTTCTTGCTGC
This sequence comes from Helianthus annuus, assembly GCF_002127325.2. Lineage (NCBI taxonomy): Eukaryota > Viridiplantae > Streptophyta > Magnoliopsida > Asterales > Asteraceae > Helianthus > Helianthus annuus. Next base: position 32,059,502 of record NC_035440.2, on the reverse strand, counting down.
TCAATGGGATAGGTGCAATTCTGTGGTGTTAACTTGGTTATTGAATTCTGTGTCTGAAGAGTTGTTTTTAGGGAAGGTTTTTTCCAAACTTGCTTCTGAAGTTTGGACAGACCTGAAAGAGACTTATGATAAGGTAGATGGTTCTGTTGTCTATGACTTATATAAAAAGATTAATTGTATTTCTCAAACGGTAGTTCTGTGGCTGAGTATTATAATAGATAACAACTATGTGGAAGCAGTTTGATGCTATGGTGCATCTGCCTTCATGTTCTTGTCAAGTAGCCAAAGACTACAATGATTTTTCTACTTTAATCAAACTAATGTAGTTTCTCATGGGTCTAGATGATGTGTATCAACCTGTGAGGACTAACTTGTTGACAAGAGAACCATTTCCTTCTGTTAAGGCTGCTTATGCCTTAATTTCTAGAGAAGAGTCACATAGACTCTCAAGTAGTGGGTCTAAGGGTCAAAGTGTTTCATATGTGGCTAGGTCTAACCCATCAAGTCAAAATACGTCTAGAAGGAAATTTAGAGGACCTAATTCAAATTTAAAATGCACTCATTGCAATATGTTAGGTCATACTGTTGATCGTTGTTTTGAGATTATAGGATATCCCCCTGGTATGAAAAGAAGAAGTACAGGACAGATTGCTAAAAATAATAATAGTAATAGTAACCCTAATAATGTTAGTAGTAGTAAATCTGGTATGTCTGCTACTTCTTCTGGTTCTGTTGTATCTGCTATGCCATTTACCTCTGAGCAGATAGCAAAACTGTTAGATTTAGTTGGTGAAAAGACTGGGGGAGAGTAGTTAAAGTCAAATATGGGAGGTAAGTTGGTCAACATGTCTAATTTTATGTCACACCCATAATTTCCACGTGTCACCGGTGGGCCCGGTGGGGAGTATAGTGACGTAGTTGGCATCATCATAGACAAACAACACAATATAATAATGCACATCGGAAGCAGAAATAGATTCATTTCAACTTTAAATAAAATGTAATATTAAATATCACGAGTAGTTGAAACGGATCCACAGGCGGATCAAATAAAATAAGATAATTGTTCAACAGTTTTATTGTCGTCCGAGCTTGCGAGACTATTGTGGACGCTCTAGGAGACAGCCAGCCTAGTACGTGTAGTACCTGCACTTAACCTTTTGGGAAAATACGTCAGTTTACACTGGTAAATACAATTAACTGACTCATTTTGAAAATGATTGAAAATTGATTTAAATGCACATGGCATATAAATATTTTTATAACTTGGGCTAATTATGCAATATAATCTTGTGAACGAATTACATGTTACTCGTGCGTTCAGTAGCCCGGGATCTTGTCCGGGTTAAAGATTAATAGACACACCACATTAAAGAGTTATACACGACGGGTGTACGCCTACACCCCATGCTCTGGTCGTGGCCATCTCGTAAGATAATGCCAAGGATATCCGGGACATGGTCATTAACCCCCCAAAGGCTTAAAGTAAAACAAGACTGTTTAAACGAGCCGATCAAAATTATTCAATTGAACACCCAAGGGTGCAAGATTTTGTACGCTCGATCAAGCGGTATTCTATATACCGTAACCCAAGCCCGTATAGGGAAAATAAGTTAAAAGTATTTACCTGAGCTAAATATAAATTCAATCTCAGCCGTATACCACCAAGCAAGTACAGATAGCTTTTACTGGGTCTCCTATTCTGGAACAAAGGTTTATAATAACCTATTAGATTCCTAACGGGTCTTTATTTAAGCCTAAGCCTAGACCGGTTAGTTTTTGAGGACGATACGGTTCAAGCGCATGATTAAGCGAAGACCGGATAGAATGTGATTTAGACCCGAAAAGTTTGAATACTTGTATAATATGGGTATGCTAAATACATTCTGGATTTTGAGACAAAAATGATAACGTTTGACCCGTTTCGGTCAATTTATGCAAACTAGTTACATAAACCGACCTGATCGCGAAAAGAGCGTTACGGGTAACCATAAGAGTCATATGCAAGTTCCCGTGGATAATATGCTTTAAATATATTATAATATCAGCAAGTTATGTTCTATTATGCCCCGAATGAATTTAAACTCAATTTATGCCTTATAAGGGCATTTTGGTCATTTAAGAGATTATAAAAGAGTAAAATTGGAAATCTGAGTTACAGGTCTGATTTATACAGTAAATATACTTAATTTGACATATTATAACAGTAGGGTATGACCCATGTACAAAACTTATCATTTAAATTCAAACTATGCACCTTAGGGGTATTTTGGTAATTTCACAAGGGCTAAAAATGTCAAAACTGGAAATCTGAGTTCAAAAACTTATACTTACTGTTATTTTATAAAAATATGTTAAATACATCAGTAGGTATAATCCTTATATGTTTAATATAGGTATAACGCATACTATGCGTTAAAAACGCTTATAAAGGCGATTTAGAGCCGTTTCCGGGTTTTCAAAAGAAAGCTGAGATTTTTATATTTCTAGAATGCTCAAAATAATTTATTTAACAAATAAAATCAGTAGAAAAAGGTTTGGGGTCAAAAGGATTTATAAAACTCATTTTATGGCTTAAACGGTCAAAACCGGTATTAACCGAATCAAACTTAGCGACCTATGATACGATCAGCCAAAAATTAGATAAAAATCTTCAAAAATCCCAAAATATTATATAACATCAGTGGGTAAAAAGTTTTATATCAAAAAGTGGGCTTAAATAGGTTATATGCTATTTACGCCGTTTATTTAACATAAAGCTTTAGTTTTACGATATCGAGCATAACTCTAAATCTGGACCTCCAACTGATATCAAATTTTCGGTGCAAGTTTATAAATTAGTAATAAAGGTTTCTACTCTTTCACTTTTCCAAAAATCATGTTTTTAGCAAAAAGGGCAAAATAGTCAACTTTAAGCATAAATCGGAAACATGCATATGAATCGGTTAAGCATGGACTCAAGTTGTAAAAATTCCAGAGAGTTAAACTTAAATATAAATGGTCCAAAATAAGCTCTAAGGCAGATCTCAAACATGCATGCACGGATCCGAATCGAGAATCAAAGAAAAAGTCATTTTAGGGGACTTTCGGTTCCGATCCGGGTTCAAACTGAAAATTTGTCGAGTTGATCATGATGAAACATGTTCTTACATTATTTACAAAGTTATTTTGATGATCAAACAGGTTGCATGTGATCTATAGTGTTAATTATGCTAAATTTTGCAAAAACCCATTCTGTTGACTTTTTAAGAAAAGCTTTGACTCGACAATCAACATGCTTAGTGTGGGAATTTGAAAATACCCTTTTAAGGGTTTGTTACCCACATAAATACCTACTTGTAGGTACTTTCAATTTGAGAAATGACTGAGCGGATTTTAATTAATCGCAAAGTCAAATTTAAATTACGACGGATTGACTAAAAGCTAATTAACTAAGCTAGAATGAAATTGAAAGGGTTATAACCACTTACAAGAGTCCTAATTGCAATTATGGATCATTAGAAGCCTGAGGTTGATTAGAGGGCTTCAGAATTTAAAATGCAAGTGAAGAAACAAGTGATCTTAGCTCCTTTATATAATTTTCGGGTCTCCGTAGGATCATGACACTTGTCGGGAGGGGTAATCTGATCAAAACAGATGTCAAGAGGCTTGATAATTCTGTGGGCAAGCCCCTAGTATTGATTTGGTGGTATTAGAAACCAGATTGATCATGAAAACAGCTGGAAACAGGCTGTTACAAGTGTTTCTGCATCTGATCAGGCCATGCGGCCCGCGCAGGCAACTCAGAAATCCTTCGCGGCCCGCCTGCAGGTCTTATATCAGTAAAACAGCTTTCCTAATTGGCAGATTCAGTCCCTGTTCGCATAAAAACGTGTTTCTGACACATCCGCGGTCCGTTAACCTCATTTTAAGGTTCCACTATGATGTTTAAATATAGGGGACCTGAAACATGTTCAAAAACATGTCGGATGGCGGTTCGTTTGGCCGTATGGTCACGATATGCGTCGAATTACGACGAAACACGGACGGACGCTAAAAACGAACCAAACGACGCGACGAAAGGAATTTTATCCTGGCGATCACTAAAATAAAATATTTTAGTGCTTACATAAATTTTTGGGTGTCCGAAGATATACAGAATGTGAGATATGCGCGAAAGTGCAAACTTGTGCCCTTTTTGACACTTTTAGTCCCTGAATGACATAAAAGTTTATTTTTGCGCACCGAACACCTCTAAGCCTGAATATAAGCTATAGAAATGATAATTAGGGCATGTTTAACTCATGGACACTTTCCGGAAGGTCCGATATCATACGATTCGACATACTTTTTCCGTTTGACGCAAATAGCCCTTAATTTGCGCAAAGTAGCGCGAAATGCCGTTTAATGTTATTCAAGCCTTCCATGACCCATATTTATCCTTACCAAGCATATAATTAAATATTAATACGCTCTCGCTCGCTTAGATGGTCACCGAAAGGCATAGATTCAAAAGTTGACGCTTTAGGCCCCTCTATTGCGCAAACTTGCGCATTACAACATTTAATAGCATTGAAGCCTCATCTAATCCATATTAGGCATTCTTGAAAGTATTATTAAACATCACGATGCTTCGGGTTCGCTAAAAGGTCATTCAGAGGTATAATTAAACATATTGACACATTTTGCCCCTCTAACTTGCAAAGTTGCGCGTAACTTTACTTATAGGCATAAAAACCTTAGATGGCCATCATTTGGCATCCCCGAGAGTATAATTAAATATTATTAAGCTCCCGGGTTGTTAGGGGGTCACTCAGAGGTAAGAATTAACATGTTGACGCTTTTAACCCTTTTATTGCGCCAACTTTCGATTAATTACGCAAACGACTACACTTATTCATCAAGTGGCACGTTTGTGAATATAAACATCGTGAGAGGTTATTTGGAAACTTATTTTAGATATGATAACACTTCCAATCCTTTTATTATCAAAGTTTTCGATTTTTCGAAAAATTAGTCCCTTAAATTCAACATTGGACTTTATTAGGGTTTATTACACGTGTCAATATATCATTGGACGTGATTTTACGAGGTGTTACATTTTACTAGTAGTTATATGTGTTGTTCTAGTAGCTCAAGTTTTGAAACTGAATATAACTGGATTGTTGATTCTGGGGCTAATCAACACATGATTAAAACTGATAAAGACATGTTTAATTGTGTGGATGTTTCAGAATGTGGTTTAACTGTTGGTCACCCTAATGGTACTAGTGTAAGAGTTATAAAGATTGGTGATTTAAAATTGATTAATGGTGTGGTTTTAAAGGATGTTTTCTATGTGCCTGATTATAGTGTGAATTTGTTATCTGTGCATAAGCTTGCTAAGGATAATGGAATAGCTGTGTTGTTTAATGAAGATAACTGCATGTTACAGGATTTGAAATCAAAGAAAATCCTGGTGATTGGTAAACAAGAAAATGGTCTTTACATGATTGGTAGAAATGGTAATTATGTGAACACTTGTTTTAATAGTATATTAATGTCTAATATGTGGCACAGTAGGCTAGGTCACCCTTCAGATCAAGTTCTGGCTATTTTAAAAGGAAGTTTAGGAATTAATATTGTTCGACATGGACCGTGTGAGATATGTCATAAATCTAAACAAGTTAGGGTTCCTTTTCCACTTAGTGAACATAAGTCTAAAAATGTAGGTGATTTAGTTCATTTGGACTTGTGGGGTCCGTATAAAATTAGTAGCTACGAAGGTTATAAATATTTTTTAACAGTGGTGGATGATTATTCAAGGTCTGTTTGGTGTTATCTTTTGAAAAACAAAACTGAGGTTTTTGAAAATCTTAAGGTTTTTTATGAGCTTGTACTTACTCAGTTTAAAAGTAAGGTTAAAGTTTTCCGTAGTGATAACGGTACTGAATTTGTAAATAATCAGATGACCAGTTTTTGTAATAGTAAACGCATTATACACCAAACATCTTGCTCATATACACCGCAGCAAAATGGTATTGTAGAACGTAAACATCGACACCTTTTAAATATAGCCAGAGCTCTGATGTTTCAGGGTGGTTTACCTTTAAGGTTTTGGAGTGATTGTGTGCTGACTGCTGTTTACTTAATTAACAGGCTTCCTACTTCGGTGTTAGGTGGTAAGAGTCCGTATGAACTTATGTTTGGTTTTAAACCCTCTTTAGTCCATCTGAGAAACTTTGGTTGTTTATGTTTTAGTACCATTCTAGATGAGTCGGATAAGTTTGCTTAGCATGCTGATAAGTGTGTGTTAATTGGGTATTCTAATACAAAAAAGGGTTATAAACTTTGGAGTTTAGATGAGAAAAATGTTTTTTTCTCTAGAGATGTAAAGTTTTATGAACATGTTTATCCTTTTAAGTCTAAACCCATAACTGAACAACCTGTTTTTGATAAAGCTTTAAATCATATAAATTTTTTCGACCCATACGAAATGTTTACATCTGAAGTTTCTCATACTCCCGATGATGAAGAGGGTATTGCTGAATCTCGTGGTACCAACAGTGATGATCAGCAACCAGTTCCCTCTACGTCTGCCACTCCTAGTTCTATTGAGTCGAGTCTTGACTTAGGATCTGGTGTAGAAAGTAGTGTTAGGGTGGAGTCTGGCAGGGCAGAGGACACTGTGGTACCAACAGATGAGATCCACCCGTCTGAGGGGACCATCTCTGGTCTTAGGAGATCTTCTAGAAGTACTATTTTGCCAAAACGGTTTGATGATTTTGTTCTTAACAGTAATGTTAAATATGATATAGGAAAAGTTGTGAGTTATACTTGTTTGTCTGTTGAGAATTACTGCTTTACGAGTCGGTTAAATAAGCTAAGTGAGCCATGTTCTTTTAATGAAGCGTCCAAAGATTCAAGGTGGATTGATGCCATGAATCTTGAAATGGAAGCTTTACTTAGAAATAAAACATGGGAAATTGTTGATTTACCTAAGGATAGAAAACCGATAGGGTGTAAATGGATATATAAAATAAAGTACAAAGCGAATGGTGAGGTTGAGAGGTATAAAGCCCGTTTAGTGGCAAAAGGTTATAGTCAACGTGAGGGCATTGACTTTGGAGAAACGCTTTCTCCAGTTGTGAAGATGGTGACTGTTCGTTGTGTGTTGAGTATAGTTGTTCAGAATGAATGGTCTTTGTTTCAGCTAGATGTTAATAATGCGTTTTTATATGGTGCTATTTCTGAGGATGTCTATATGTCTCTTCCCGAGGGGTATCACACAGAGGGTGAAAATAAAGTGTGCAAGCTTGTTAAATCACTTTATGGCTTAAAGCAAGCGCCTAGAAAATGGAATGAAAAACTTACGAATGTTCTCTTAAATGTTGGTTTTGTGCAAAGTGTGTGTGATCATTCTTTGTATACGTTGTCTAAAAACTCTGTGTTTATTATTTTGTTAGTCTATGTAGATGACATAGTAATAACTGGAAATAATAATGCTGAGATTAATAAAGTGAAAAACATGCTTAGTGACACGTTTCATATTAAAGATTTAGGTGTTCTTAAATATTTCTTGGGAATTGAGGTATTGTATAATGAAAATGGTTTGTGTTTAAGTCAATGAATATATTGTTTGGAATTACTAAGTGAGTTTGGATATTTAGGATGTAAACCGGTGTCTACTCCTATAGAATTAAGCAGTTTGGTTAATTCTAAAACTGAAAGCAATGCTGGTCATGTAGTTGATGTAACTAACTATCAAAAGTTGATAGGAAAGCTAATTTATTTGTCATTAACTCGTCCTGACATTAGCTATGCTGTTCAATATCTAAGTCAGTTCATGCATAGTCCTACAGAAGGACATCTTAAGGTTGCTTTGCGTCTGTTGAGGTATTTGAAGTCCAGTCCTGGAAAAGGATTTTTGTTTAGAAAAAGTGCAGATTTTTCTTTGTCATGTTATGCTGATTCCGACTGGGCAAAATGCCTTGTTAGTAGGAAGTCAGTCACTGGTTTTTGCATTTTCTTAGGGACAAATTTGGTGTCCTGGAAAAGCAAAAAACAGAGTACAGTTTCCAGGTCTTCGGGAGAAGCTGAATACAGATCCATGTGTTCAGCTACGTGTGAGCTTATTTGGCTTGTCAATATTTTAAACGAGTTGCAAATAAATTGTGAGTTGCCTATTAAGTTGTTTTGTGATAGTAGTGCAGCTATCTCCATAGCTGCGAACCCAGTTTTTCATGAAAGAACAAAGCATTTTGAGATTGACTTGTATTTTCTAAGGGAAAAGATCTCTTCAGGGTTTGTAAGAACTGAAAAAATTGATGCTGAAGGTCAATTGGCTGATATTTTTACCAAAGGTTTAAGTGTTAACCTTCACAGTTATTTTTGTGAAAAACTGGGGCTGGTTGATTTGTTTAAACCAAATGGATGAAGGGGTGATGTTAAAATGTCATAATACATTGGTCATCCATTTGGGCTTGTTGTGTTTTACCGTTCACATATTTGGGCTTAGTTATTTTGTATTGGGCTTGCATTTACTAATCTGTTTATAGAAGTTGTTTAAAGTTGTTGAAACAGAATAAATATCTGGAGGGTGCTTTGTGTAATATTGGAGGGCTGCGATTGTCATCAGCAATAGTTTTGGACCTGGTTGAAACTTTCTTTGGATGCTGATATAAAAGACTTGTTCGGCTCAGTTGTGTAGAATCATCTCTCACAATTTACACTTACATTCTCTGTATTAGTTCTAGGGTTTTGTGGCGATTGTATTGCAGTCGTGATCTTCACTACTCTCACCTGTATTTTTGAGAGTTTTTTGCCGGTTTCTTGTTGATGATCATCAGTGGATGATCATCTTGGTTCTGTTTGTATACTCTGTATCGTTTCAGATCTTACGATTGTAAGATCTAGGGTTCTTAGGGGGCAAATCTTTTTGGTTTGGGTTAATAAGAGTTTTGTCACGTTTTGTCGCTATTTTGTTGTTTGTCTTTGTTATTTTGTTGTTGATTCATCATAATACCATAGTTTTAACACCAACTAATCACATGTCATCTTCTTTTAGTTATTAATATTGGGTGTTTAGCTAATCCACAACACATTGTTAACGGATATTTAATAGTCAACTTCTTATGTGTCAATGATGTGACGGTGATATGGCAATGAGTTTAGTTAAACCACAACACATAGTCTAAAAAATGTAAATAAATAATTGGCTTAACATGTGTGTGTGTGTGTATAGGAGAAGGATCCGTTAGGAACAACCCTTTATTACGAGAACCGCGAGAACCAATGTGTAGGGCTGAGCAGTATACGGTTCAGAACCGCAAGAACCGGGGAACCGAACTGGAACCGCTAGATCCAAACTGTATTTTTGTATATAGGGTCCGGTTCCGGTTCTTAAATTTGGGTAAAAATGGTTCCTGGTTCGGTTCCGGTTAAAACCACGGTTCCGGCTAAAGAACCGCTAGAACTAGTTGGGATTATAAATATTTAAAACCCTATTTTATTAATGGGCTTTTCAACATCATACGACCATCCTAATTCTTATTTCCTCCTCTTATATTCATTCCACGATCTCATCTTTCGTCTTCTAATTATTCTCCATCTCTCAACCCTAACCCTAATTGCTATCATACAAATTTATCTCCATCAAGACCCTGCAAATACAGGTACGCTATTCTACATGACCTTTTTTTATGATCGCATATATTTTCTTTCTAGATGTTTGCTTTCTGATACATATAGTTTTCTGTATGTGAAAATAAAATTAAACAAAAATAATCAAATTAATGTTGATCGAATTGTAAATGTGTATATAAATAGTGTATCGCTTAGTAAATACAGTAAAGACATTACTGATCAATCTTTTAGCGTGAACCAAATAGTTTCTAAACATTTAACAATTTTTAGTCGTTTTATATTCCTGTTAAGAAATTGGGAAAGTTGTTGGCTATTCATTTATTTTGATCAACTGATTTTGTTAACCACGCGTAGCACATGACTACTTTTGAAAAGAAGCTAATTATAACCAAGTGTTATATGGGCATAATATGAATTTATTTTATATATTATCTTTAAAACTCCAATTATATATTGGTTTTTTATTCATGTATAATTATTCTTTTGCTGTCAAGAAGATAGAAACAAATTACTTGTGTTTATATCTAATGAATATTTTAGTTTTGCATAAAATTCCCAAAAAAAAGGGTTGTTAAATATTATTCAATCATATAACTTGATCAATCATATCATCTTTATGACAAGGGGATTGATTCATTTTTATTCAATTGTTGCAACTCTTAGTTAATATTTTAAATGGTTTGATTCGTTTTTATTGAATTGTTAATGTTAGAATTTAATTGTCAATCGGTTCCCGTGAGAACCGTTTAACAGGTTCGGAACCGAACCGAAACCGTTATAATACGGTTCGGTTCCGGTTCTTAAATTTAGCAATTAACGGTTCCGGTAAGGTTCCAGTTCGGTTCAGTTCTGAATCATTGCACAGCCCTACCAATGTGAACACAACCAAAAATACCTAAAAAATCTAAAAAATATACAATTTTTTAATATTTTTTTATAAAAAATCGCTACTTTTTGTCAATAAATTTTTTTGATGATTAAAATTAGCGATTTTTTATAAAAAAAATATATAATTTTGTGTGTGTGTGTTTTAGATTTTTTTTAAAGTTTTTAGAGGGGTTCAGCTTTATGGTTTAGTTTTTAGCATTTACCTTGGGGGGGGGGTTACGTTTTTTTTAGGTTTTTGGGGGGTGGGGTGGGGGGGGGGGTTAGGTTTTTTTTTAGGTTTTGGGTGGTGTAGTGGGTTTATTTTGTTATGTTCACATTGTTTCTCGCGGAACTCGCAATAAAGGTGGGTCTTGCATGAACCTCACCTAACAAACAATTCAGTGAAACTTCATGTAGAACAATACTGAGTATCCAAGAAACGATGTTTGCCATCATTGATTTTTCTAACTTTTTTGACGTTTTTACAGTGAGTCGTATTTAGGAACCATTGTGTTTGTTTTTTTGGTGTGATCAACGGAAGGTGCTGCGACGTGTCTCTTTCTAGGATGTTTTGGCGCGTAGTTTAGGCGGGATATTATTGTAACAATAAATGCAATTAATAAAGTATCCGGTTTTGCTCAGGTTTATCTGTTAAGTCTTTAACACGTCCCATCTTTCAAGCTTGACGTTTATATTTTATGGCGTTTTATATTTTATGGCGTTTTTGTAGGCCAAGACTTTAACTAAAACAAAGAAAAAACTACGCAGTATTAAAATTTGAGTTTTGTATTTACTTGGCGTTTTATATTTTTAATGCCGTTTTATGTATGAAAGGATGTTGACCATTTTTATCCTTAATGAAACACGTTCAAGTAATAAAATTGATGTTATTTATGATAACGCCACCACGTCAATCTAGTCCATAAATTGTTTTGATCTGACGATCCATATGCGTTCTCACCGTTCTCACACTTTTCACCGTTTTTTCTAAATCCTGACCCTATATATATATATACACATAGATATATATAGGTAGAGGATCCTGTACATTAATCCAGAAGTGTGAGAAGTGTATTATAACACCATATAAACACCGTATAACAATATGTAACACCATATAACACCATATAACACTATATAACAAATATAACACTATAGTTTGTCTGATAATATGTCTATGATAGATGTATAGTGTTATATATTGTTATATAATGTCATATAGTGTTACATAGTGTTATATGGTGTTACATAGTATTATACTGTGTTTATATGGTGTTATATAGTGTTACATATAGTGTTATAATACACTTCTCGAACTTCTGAATTAATGTACACTATCCCTACCCTATATATATGTATATATATATGGGCTCGGTTCAAATGAGAACCACCACAAGTTGTGAGACCGTGAGAACTTTTTTTTCCTGCGTGAATTGGGCAAATTTTTTTTTGCACAAACGTTGATGAAAATATTATAAAAACATTTATAAAAAAAGTAAAAAAAAAATTGTCGGGTCGGTAGTTTTGACTGATGCATGTTTTTTACGCGTTGGTGTAAATTTTGTACGAAAATAAATATTTTTTTACGCCTCATGTAAATGTGAGTATGCGGCATTTTTTTTAATTTTTTTTTGCTGAACCAAGTGATTTTTTTATAACTTTTGAAAAGAAATTTTTTTTTAGAAAAACTTTTGGATGACCTAGTTCTTACGATTCTCACAACTTAATATAGTTGTTATTTTAACCCATCTTAGTGTATATATAATCATATGATTTATGATTACAAAAGGGACTTTTATGGTTTAACTTGTCACCCAAGGTGCCTCTATATACCGTCACATCGTAATTAAATGTTTTATATTTTGTTTGTTCATATGTGTGCCAAAATTCTTTAATCTATCCTCTATTGGATAGTTATGGTCTGTCACTGAAGCTTTTAGCTGGACAATGATCTCTTAGTCACCGGAATGTTGAGTCGGCACTTTTAAAATTATGAACAACCCCCTTGACCAATGTTTGTCGTTCACCTCTTCTTTTTCTTTTCTTTGAGAAAGGATTGATTGTAACACTTTCTTTATATCCATTAATGAAAAAAGGTTACCATGCATTTTTATTTGTATAAGGACTCCTCCAAGTTGCACTTTGATCCCTATAAAATAGGGAAGATGTGCTATTTTAATTAATTTAATTTTACATTTGGTTTGAGTCAATTTTAATTTTTAATAGTATAGTAATTTGATTAGGTTTACAAAGATTAAAAAAACTAACTTTTTAAAACAGAATCATAAACATATGAAATAAACAATTTGGGTTGGATGCGAGGAAAATGGAAAACCATTCCCATAATCAAAGGAACACTAATTAATATGTGTTGGGAACGTTTTTCTAAACTAAATAGGGAAATTAATTAAATGAAACAAAAAACGCGGTGTGTTAAAGCGTATAAAACGAAATAAGTTGCATCAAGCGTGATTAATTGTAACTTGAGTAGAATTGTATGGAATTTGAATGTGTAGAAACTAGGCGATGGAGGAGGTATATATAGGAAAATACAAAGAGCTAAACTAGGAGACTAGGATTTGTGTCCGCCATAAATGAGGGTCTTCGGTCAACCATAAGTATAGTCAAACCATAGCCGATGATATACAACCAGTGGAAATATTATAACATGTCCTTTCAGCAGGAGCGTCAGGTTTACGGATGTTGAGAGTACTATGTGAGTGAAACTCTTCTAACAATGTAGTTTGCATGCCATTGCTAAAGATATCAGCATGTTGTTGAGTAGAGGGAACATGGAGAACATGATTGCGACTAAGGGTGACTTGTTCATCAAAAAACGAATGTCTATTTCAGTGTGTATCACGTGTTGATGCTAAAAAAGTTTGGTTGTGAGTTTCGTATAAACATTATATCCGTTATGGGAGGATAACCCGTCTTTGTTGTGAGTCACAAACAGTGCCAAAAAAACATAGTTTGATGGTCCAAGATTGGCTATGGAGAATTCCTTGCGGAGAGAGGGTTTAAAAGCATAAATGAGAGCCTATGAAAAGGTGTTGATGATTATGTTGTTGATATATAATAGAACGATGGTCGTTGTGTTGTTGGTCTTAAGGGTGAGTAATGAATTGCCATCGTTGCAACTTGTGAAGCCCAAGGTTTGTTGATGAAAGAAGCCAATCACTGGTACCGAGCATGGGGGACTTGTTTAAGACCATAAAGAGCTTCGTTAAGACGACATACATGTTTAGGTTTAACAAGATTAGTGAACCTAGGTGGTGGAGTACTACAGTATACTGTTACATTAAAGTTGACATTTAACAATGCATTTTTTACAACTAGCTGGTGAATATGTGACGTGAGGTCGAAGTCTCAATCAAATTTAATCCAATTACAACTAATTAGCTAGCGGTAAGTGGGTATCGAACACAGGGAGTTTGTGGAATATGTGTTATTTGAATAGGGGAGGTTCATTTGAGAAAAAAATTAAACTGAGAAGAAAAAGAACAAAGGGTACAATTGTAAAATATTAAATGGTTTTTCTCTCATCTCATTTATTATTTTTTTTGACTAATTAATTAGTCATAAAGATTATCATCCTCCACACTAAAATTTTTTCCTAGACACATCAAAATTTATCCTACACGTTTTTTAAATTTATCCTACACATATTGAAATTTATCCTACACAACTCGTAATTCATCCTACACACCTCATAATTTATCCTACACCTTAAATTAATTTTTTTCTTCTTTGAAAAGATATATATATATATATATATATTGAAAATAAGTTACAAATTTAATTTAGTTAGCTATTAAAAAGGAAGACTAACAATTTATGATCTATCTAATTTTACCAATATACCCTTACACCCATATTAAATACAAAAATTAAATGAAGTAAAATAAAGCATTCTTATTGGTTGAAGTTTTCTTTTTTATTCTTACAAAAAATTTCTTCTCATTTGAACCCTCCACTATTTGAATATGTACCTAAATGAACTAAATTAAACTAATTGCAATAAAAGTAAATTCAAGAGTTGGATTGTTTGATTTTAAAACTAAGATTACTAATGTAATTGCAAAAATGGAAATTGGTTTTGTAAACAATTTAGAGACAAATGACTATCTTAAGTTTCCGGTTTGCTTTGACATTCATGATAGCATTCAACTAGAAAGAACCACACAGACATGGTTCATGTGTGATTACTTGTTGTGATGAAAGGGAACTAAGTACTCGGATTCCTAGAACGCGAGGTTGTTAGCCGATGACCAATTAATCAATACCTAATTCTACCCATGATATCTCAATTGCCAACGGCACCAAGAACCTATGGTTTCAATCAAGATTAGCATACGAATCAACAATTTACGAACAAATGAACACACACCATAATAAACAAACCAATAAACAAGTCTACTATTCTAGAAATACGAATCAAAGCATAAAATCTCAAACAAACCTTCAACAAATAATAGTCACCACGAGTTTAGCCACACATGGCTCGAACAAACATCGTCATAAAAGTTCTAATGTTATTAGCAACTCCAACATAAAACCAATGATTCACAATGTCTTCAAGCACCAAGAATCTCCAAAAACTCGTCTCTAGAAAGTTGTAACCGAAATACCCATGATAGGACCAATAAGACATCATAAAATTGACATTAAACGCGGCAGTTATGAGTTTGGAAACACACGGCGCCGTAAGCTACGCCCTTGGCCGTAGCTGACGGCGATAAATGAGGTCAAAGCGGTTAACACAAAGCCGTAACCTACGGTCCCCACCGTAGGCTACGGCGATCATTGAAACTTTATGCCACCAAGAAACTGGACTATGACGGACCATGTCCATAAAACTACGCACCGTAACCTACGGCGCCAGCCGTAGGCTACGACGCCGTCTGGGCCTTTTTCCTTGTTTTCACTAGCAATTCTTCTCTCTTGTAATTTGTCTTTTGCACATCCCGAGCTCCTATCAAAACACCATAAAATCCTTCTTTTATGCTTCGATAGACCTGCAAACCAAATACATCGTAATTACCCAATTCCAACAATTAACCGTATAAAGTATGAGATGTGCGTATATTTAGATCGTTTAAGGGTTGTCCTACGGACCACCCGTCACATCCCCACACTTATCCGTTGCTTGTGCCAAGCAACCCATTCAAAAACCATTCTCAACTTAACAAGCGATTAAAATGTAAACGCAGCTAAAATATATTGTCCCTTTACTAACCTTTCACCACACCACAAGACACACCCCTCGCAATAACTCTCGGTGACAAAGAATATTAGCAACATTGCTAAAACACTTAATGCAAGCGTGTGTTTGTGCGACAATAAGCTTGTATAAGAATCAACTCCTATAAAATACTTAACATACTTGTGAATCAAAAGGACTTACGGGTTGTAACGGGGCTATGTGCAAAGGTAGGAAAATGGTGGGATAAATATGCCAGTAGCTCATTGATTCGACCCGGTTTTTATTACTACTACTAAACAAAGCAACCATAAACTATTTACACAACATCATCATCTCCTTTTTTTTTCTTTTCTTTCAACTACTATCGCAACTATTTCTTTCTTTTTGTATTTTCTCAGAATTTTCTCTTTTTTTTAATAAACATAGAAACTAAACAATATATACACATAAACATCAACACTACATACTAGAGCTCCTAAACCGGGTCGTCTCAATAGGTAAAGTTTTGTAAGAGATAGGCTTGGGTCACAACTGAATGGCATTAGGCTCAAACATGGCTTACTAAAGACCAAACCCCCACCCCTCACAATACCAAGCTCATATGTATATCGTATGAGGTCCAACCCCCCATTCCCACACTCTCACAAATCAAGATGAGGCTACCTAAAAGCCCTTATCATTTCCACAAGCATGCTAATCCTAGGCTTCGACAAGCATTCGTACACAATTTCTATTAACACAAATCACACACCGCCACTCAAACCAAAGAAACAATCTCTAATAATCATGTGTGGCCCAAGAGCTCACCAAGAAATGACTAGAAAGGGTGTTGGTGTGTCATACGGAACAATGTCAAGTTTTCAAATTTCAACAATTTTTCGCTTGGTTTAACAATTTTTCAAAATTCTAAAATTTTTCCCCTCATCCCCACACTTGGGATACATTGTCCCCAATGTATGGGTTTGAAGGGAAGATCGCTTTCAACAAAAACATTAACTTTTTGCTTATTTTCTCAAACCACGAATTTCTTTTTTTTTTAACTAAAAACACCACCAACTAGCACATCCCATAAAACACACCAAACACACAAACACCACCCAACCTCCCAACCAAAAACATAAACATCAAAATATACACAAATGTACAAGATGAAGTGAGACACAACCTGGTCAATAATATTTCGGTTGCGGAGGCTCGAAGATAGACGTCATCATCTCCGCAAATCCTCCAAATCCAAACGCCCCGCTACTGCTGCTGCCCTGATCACCTTCTTGGCTCGATTGTTGATTTCCGTACCAAGCAGTCCAACCAAAACCTAACAGTATATCAGATCTATCCTATAAAGGTAGTGAAGTACTTCAATGAAGGCATCGGGTGATTTCACCCCTTAAGTAAGGCGAATTGACAAAGCCTAGTCTTTTTTTTAATGAATAATGTTATTTGTTTGTTATGCGGAAGACCCCGCATCAAGATTATCTTTTCGCAGGGCGACTTTTTCGCTCAATGAATCAGCCCTTTGTCTCTGTGTTTTCACATCGAGAATTATTTGCAGATGAAGAGATGTCAAAGGGGCTTCTATTTACTTCGGCTTTACTAATCACTAAATTTGCTTCATTCGAACCCATATTGGAACTAGCATTTGCTGCTGCAGAATAAACTAATTTAAAAATGGGATAACATGCTCGATAAGGCATGAGTTCTAATATCATAAGTGTTTCTTCGTAGGAACGCCCACGAATTTGATCAATTACTCTTCGCGCTTTGTGAGCAGACATAGATATATGTTGACCTAAAGCGTATACTTCTATTGTTCTCTTATTTAACATAAAGTTCGCCTCATACTAATCAATGATAAATATCTATATATATTATTATACATAAACATAAACAAACGTTTTTTAACGACGAGATCTATTATCGCTTTTTGCATGTCCTCGGAAATTTAAAGTAGGCGCAAATTCTCCCAACCCATGGTATGTGGATCCACCCATTGTGAATGGTGCAATGGTGGGGTGGGATACGTCACACTACCATCATATGGAGGTAATGTGGAATAATCCACAATCGGTGGGTCTGCTATAACTGGTTGGCCCGCATGCCACGCATCATGCATACGTCTCTGGCAATCATCTAAATAGCGGTTGTTCATTTCCTCTTGATGGGCATACATATGGGCTTGATTCCATTGCTGCTGTCTGTCGTAGCTCTACTTAAGAGCCCTTTCCATACTAGCCCCCATGTATGTTTGTTGATCAAACAACATTTTATTTGGCTCGGACCAATCACCAAAAGTAGGAGGTCGCCTCTGTTCAATCACCTGCCCCATGTTTCCTGTATGAGCTCAATATGGATCATATGGCTGCTGTGCATAATCAAATGCACTCCCGATATAACCCGATAGTCTCAGGCTCATCGGCCTCGCCCGGTAGTAGTGGACGAGCATCCGCTTTCAATGCCCTCCACCTTTTTCCATCAGTTTTCAATTTATGGTACCTCTCCGACTCCTTATACTCCCATCCCGATCCCAAATGTTGAATGTCAAATGGTTTGAACCTCTTGTACGATCCTTTGTCTTCGGGTCCAATTGCCCCATATAGTTTCAACAACGCCGTAATCAACCGGCAATGGGGAACAATCTTTCTTTCACCACTATTTTGCCCAATCCAAATGTTACTCAACACCAAAAACTGAAATGGAACAATTGGCGACCCATGCATCAACATATAGAGAACCGGTACCTCCGCGAACCTAACCTCCACTTTGTCACCCCGCCTTGGGATAACATTGTGCTTACATAATACCAACCTCAATTTCGCCTCGATTCTCAAATTTCTTCTCAATAGCTTCCCGTGTGTGGTACCCGGGACAAAGAGGTAGTCAAGCATGTTTTACCATTGGCGATGGTCTTGGGGGTTGTGATATAAATCATCTAGCCGTGGAAAGATGTATTCATTGGACGGCTTGCTATCGAATTTTGCAATTCGACGTAGAGAATCATATGACATTTCGACTTTCACACCATTAACCATCCCTATAAGTTTCATCTGGCCTTGAACGGAGGACATGTGAGAGTGGCCATCCACTCTTGTATCTCTCGATCATACATAGTCTTCACTTCGTTGTCATAACATTTCAAAGCCGCTTCCAACCCAAGGCTTTGAATTTATCAGTTATCCCGAAAGGCCCAAAATCCACTTCTCTAATTTCTTTGTCGCAAATGAAGGCCTCCTTGTATTGTTGTAACTTGTTCATTTGCTCATGGAATAAGTCGGTTCGCCACTCCTCGGCTTGCTCAAGTAGGGACCCGGATGTCCAATCCGGTTTCGGGCCCCTCGGAGGAGCATCATCTTCCGAATCCGGGTCTCCCACCCGCGTCAATCTCCTCCTCTTTTCTTGTTGTGCTTCCGCTTGAGGTTGACTCAAAGAACTCGCTCCTTCTTTTCCTTTAGTCTCCACCATATCCTACACACATCATAAACATCACACAAAAACCCATAACGAAGTGTTAGAAATTTTGACCCATGCTTATTCATCGGCATGTGGAGGTCATTTTAGTGGACACAAGACGGGATATCGGGTGTTGACTTGTGGGTTTTATTGGCCTACAATCTTTAAAGATGCTTGTGAGTTTTTCCGCAATTGTGTAAATTGTCAAAAAGTGGGAAGCATCTCGAAGCGGGATGAAATGCCTCTACAACCAATCTTGGTGGTTGAGGTGTTTGAAGTGTGGGGAATAGACTTCATAGGTCCTTTTCCAAATTCGAACGGGTTTTTGTACATATTGGTTGCGGTGGATTACGTTTCGAAATGGATTGAAGCTATTCCTACAAGAACCAACGACCATTCAGTTGTGTGTAAGTTCGTTCAATCAAACATTTTCGCTCGTTTCGGTATTCCAAGGGTTATAATTAGTGATGGTGGTTCGCATTTTAAAAATTTTAATTTCGGAAAATTGTTGAAGCGATACAATGTGAACCACCGAGTTGCTACACCGTATCATCCGCAAACAAGTGAACAAGTTGAAGTGTCCAACCGTCAAATCAAAGAAATTCTCATGAAGACGGTGCGAACGGATAGAAAAGATTTGTCAAGTAAGTAGGACGATGCATTATGGGCATATTGAACGGCTTATAAAATGCCAATTGGTACAACTCCATATCGAATGGTTTATGGTAAAGGTTATCATTTACCGATGGAGTTGGCTCATCGTGCACATTGGGCAATTAAAAAGGTGAACGCGGATTACGACGAAGCGGGTCGAGTTAGAAAGCTACAATTGAGCGAGATTGAAGAGATATGAGACGAGGCATATGAATGTGCATCTGCATATAAAGACAAGCTTGAGAAAGTTCATGATGCAAAGATAAGAAAAAGAACTTTCGAAGTGGGTCAAAAAGTGTGGTTGTACAATTCATGATTGAAGATGTTTGCGGGAAAATTGAAGAGTAAATGGATGGGTCCTTATGTCATCCGACGAGTGGGTCGATTCGGTGATGTTGACATTCAAGATGTTTAAACCAACAAGCAACAAACGGTAAATGGGCACCGGCTCAAACCGTACTTGGAAGGGAATGATATCAACAATCTCGAGCTCGACAAAGTAGGTTACTTTCTACGCCCATTGGATGACGAGGAAGTTTGAAAGAGGCCCAAGTTTGGTAGTGTACATATGTAGTTTAGTTTAGTTTGTTTTGTTTTGAATAATTACCGTCTCCGTTTAAACTTGTGTTCGAGACAAGTGTGAGTAAATTCTTACGAATTGCCCTAACATAGTGTTGAGTATAACACGGGTTTTTAAAGGGGGGTAGGGTATAAATTTCATGTTTTTGAAATATTATAAAAACTACAAAAATTATAAAAAATAGAAAAACTAAAAAAAACAAACAAACATAAAAAGTTTTGTAAAGTAAAAAAAAAGTGTCAAACCCAAGTGCCCAGTTAGGGCCGTAGCTTACGGTCCTGGCCGTAGGCTATGGCCATGAATGATCCTAAAAAAAAACCCTACGGCGCCGAGAGTCTGTCTTACCACGCAGAATTTTGGAACAAGATTCACCGTAACCTACGGCGATTGCCGTAGGCTACGGCGCGCAGAGAATGGAGGGGTGACCTTTGGAGTCGCTGTCGGCAGTTTATAAAAAAACGAATATCCAATTAATAATAACAATTAATAATATGTGTAACCTCCCTAGCCACTAATTCTCTGCATTACTCCCCAACCATACATTCTTTTTACCTTCTCCTTCATCTTTCTTCTCCTTCATCTCTTTAGAACCCTAAAACCTCCATACCTTCAATTCTTCATAACTTCTTCATCTCTTGCCCAAATCAAGTGATTTTTGAGTCAAACTTGACTACAATTTCACAAGCTTCCTGATTATGGGTAGATATTTGGAAGAAAACAACATTTGCTTGGTCGATTCTCAAACCTTAGGTCCGAAAATTTGGGGCTGTTTGTGGGTTTTTGCTTAAATTGAAGTTCTTGTTATTCTTAACCTCTACAAAGTCAAGGTATGTAATTTAATTTCAATATTTGAAGTACATTGCAAATGTGTAAGTTTTCATACTTGTTTTTTCTTACACACACTTGCTTGTAGTGGTTAGATAATAGGACTTTGTTGAGTTGTTGAATATATGGGTATAGACGTAGATGATGTCTAATTGAAATTTTTTTGAAAAACTCTAAACTGTAGAGACATCATGCCCAAATTTTGTTTGAAAGGATAAATTTTGGTGCTCTTACATCTATAACCATAGTGTCAAGCAAGTATGGGGAGGTGTTGAATATGAACTTATGGGTTTTTGTGTGAGGTTTATGATATGTGTTGGATATGGTGGAGACTAAAGGAAAAGAGGGAGCGAGTTCTTTGAGTCAACCTCAAGCGGAAGCACAACAAGAAAAGAGGAGGAGATTGACGCGGGTGGGAGACCCGAATTCGGAAGATGATGCTCCTCCGAGGGGCCCGAAACCGGATTGGACATCCGGGTCCCTACTTGAGCAAGCCGAGGAGTGGCGAACCGACTTATTCCATGAGCAAATGAACAAGTTACAACAATGCAAGGAGGCCTTCATTTGCGACAAAGAAATTAGAGAAGTGGATTTTGGGCCTTTCGGGATAACTGATAAATTCAAAGCCTTGGGTTGGAAGCGGCTTTGAAATGTTATGACAACGAAGTGAAGACTATGTATGATCGAGAGATACAAGAGTGGATGGCCACTCTCACATGTCCTCCGTTCAAGGCCAGATGAAACTTATAGGGATGGTTAATGGGGTGAAAGTCGAAATGTCATATGATTCTCTACGTCGAATTGCAAAATTCGATAGCAAGCCGTCCAATGAATACATCTTTCCACGGCTAGATGATTTATATCACAACCCCCAAGACCATCCCCAATGGTAAAACATGCTTGACTACCTCTTTGTCCCGGGTACCACACACGGGAAGCTATTGAGAAGAAATTTGAGAATCGAGGCGAAATTGAGGTTGGTATTATGTAAGCACAATGTTATCCCAAGGCGGGGTGACAAAGTGGAGGTTAGGTTCACGGAGGTACCGGTTCTCTATATGTTGATGCATGGGTCGCCAATTGTTCCATTTCAGTTTTTGGTGTTGAGTAACATTTGGATTGGGCAAAATAGTGGTGAAAGAAAGATTGTTCCCCATTGCCGGTTGATTACGGCGTTGTTGAAACTATATGGGGCAATTGGACCCGAAGACAAAGGATCGTACAAGAGGTTCAAACCATTTGACATTCAACATTTGGGATCGGGATGGGAGTATAAGGAGTCGGAGAGGTACCATAAATTGAAAACTGATGGAAAAAGGTGGAGGGCATTGAAAGCGGATGCTCGTCCACTACTACCTGCCACATCTGATTAATAATAAGATATTATTATTGTCACTGAATATAAAATTGGATTTTATATGAAACTATAACGGATACCCAAGATTTCCTAAAAAAGACTGGCATTCAGGACAAAAAAAATCAGTCTTTGATGCTCCCTCATCAGTTCCTAATGGTTATCAGGGACTGATATGCCAGTCCCCAGTCAGTACCAGATACCTAGTCCTAAATAGTGGTTTTAGTAACTGAAAATCAGTCCCCATTGTATGACACCATCAGGTACTAACAGTCAGTCTTCGATGCATAAAAGTTCAGTCCTTAATTTGGTCATGGTACCACATCATTTTAGTCCCTAAAACATATCTTCAATGACTGCAAATCAATCTCAGATACTATGATATTTCAGTCCCTCTATGTAACTTTAGGGACTAAAAATTAGTTATCTAAACAAGTAGCTTGTGATAAAGTTCTAACGGGCTAGGCGGCATCTAAGTCTCGGGATTTATCTAACATTATAAAAATTATAATAATGAAGATTAGATTTATTCTAAAAAGAGTAAAATCAATCTTTTTATAACAGATATAAGCCTAAGAAAAACTCATGAGATTCTACTACTACGTTAACATCGATAATATATTGCACTATGAGTCGAAAGTCTAAATCTTACCATTTGAAATGTATGATTGGCTATCGACCGAGAGCCCCCTCTGCTTATATTAACTTGTTTTGCTCTATTAGCTTCCATCTTATCACTATATTTCTATAAATAATAAAAAACGTCATACATGTTAGACCCGAAAAGTTAGAAAATAATTCACGTATATATATTGAATTTGTAAAAAAATAGCATACCTTAGTTTTTTTCTAATTCCCAATAGTCGCACAAATGATTCCATTCTTGAATCGGGCAATCAGATTTCGTTTTAGATCTTGCTAGCTGCGGATTGGTTTTCCCTCCGTTCTTCTTCCAATGTTCACTCCATTTACATAAGAAACATAACATGTACAAAGTTACAGTTCCATGACTAATAATAATTGATAAATAATGCATATAACACCAAAGTTTACAACATGATTTCTAGATCCCGTCATTGACAAATAATTTTGGTTTAAAGTGTAACATTTAGTTTTAAAAAGCTGAAAGTAATGGTAGCTCTGGTGTTTGTCGAATTAAGCTTGCGTCTACGGTTCGGGCGCGATATTCTAGTAGATGCACTTCCCTCGGCAGTTGATTGAGTTGTAAGTACTCAAGAATCATCTTCAGACCTTGTTCTTGTAAGGACCATCATGACTAACACAAACATCCACATTGTTGTCACACCCCGATTTCCACGTGTCTCACCGGTGGGCCCGGTGGGGGATTACCGTGACGTAGTTGGCAACAATATAGTCAAACCACACAATTATATGAATGCACAGCGGAAGCATAAAGATAAATATATTTCAACCTTTACCGTAATATCAAAGTATCACTGTTTGTTGAAATAATATCCACAGGGGATCAAAATAATACATAAAAATATTGTTCAACAGACAAGGCATCAAAAGCTTGCGAGACTGTTTAAGATGCTAAAGAGCTATAGCCAGCCGATTACGTTTAGTACCTGCATTTAATCTTTTTGGGAAAATACGTCAGTTTACACTAGTAAATACAATCAACCGACACTTTTCTAAAATGTTTAATAAAATTGATTTGAATGCACAAGGCACAAACTCTTTTATAACTTGGGATAATTTATAATCAAATCTTGTAAAGAATTACATGTTACTATGCGTTCGGTCGCCCGAGTCGTATCGGGTTAAAGTTTAATAGACACACCACATAGTATAAAACCGTGGCGGGTAACCAACGGCTACACTTTTATAGTTATAGACATAATGCCGGGTGTACGCCTACACCGGGATGTCAAGGTCGTGGCCATTCATAAATGCTGCCAAGGATATCCGGGACATGGTCATTAAGCCCCCAAAGGCGTTAAGCCAACAAAACAAGTTTTTAAACGGATCACATTGATAATACCCAACTACTAATGAGTTGGGGTCAATTGCCCGACCAAGCAGTATTTTAGATACCGTAACCCAAGCCCGTATAACGGAAAATAAGTTAAAAGTATTCACCTTTGCAAGTATAATTCCTTAAATTGAAATAAATTGCAGATAGCTTTTACTGGTCCCCTAATCTGGAACGAAGGTTTAATTTAACCTATTAGAATCCTAACGGGTCTTTAATTTAGCCGTAGCTTAGACCGGTCAGTTTCAAAGTATAGTTACGGTTTAATCGCGTGAAAGGCGAAAACCGTGAATGGAGTGTGATTTTTGACCCAACAAGTTTGAAGACTTGTTTTATATGGGTATAATAATCATACTCTGGATTTTGGGGTCAAAACCATATGGTTTGACCCGTATCGGCTAATTTATGCAAACTAGTTACATAAGCCGAACCGCGCGCGCAAGAGGCGCAACGGGTAACCGTAAGAGTTCTACACGTGTTTCCTAAGTCAATATGCCTTAAATAGGTTGTGGTATCAGTAGGATACCTTCCGTGATGCCCGTAACGAGTTTAAGTTGATATTATGTCTCGTAGGGGTATTTCGGTCTTTTTAAAGATTATAAAAGAGGTTTTAGAGTTCTATAGGGAATCTGAGTTTCCCAAACAGTTTATAAAGTCTAAAATACTTTATTTATCATTTAAAACCAGTAGCAACTGGAGTCGGGTCAAAAGACCTTGTAGAACTCAAGTTATGGCCGAAAAGGGTATATTCGGTATTTACCGAACCGTTGCCATAACCGCAGGTTATGAGCAGGTAAAAATAATTAAAAATCTTTAAAAATCTCAAAATATTATTTTACAACAGTGTGTAAAAGGTTTGGTGTCGAAATCTTGGTTTAGATAGGCGTTATGCTAATTGCGCCGTTTATTACAAAAGTTTTCTTTAATTGCGCTATTTAGCATAACTTCTATTCTAGACCTCGGATTGACGCGAAACTTTAGGGACATGCTTAGAATTCAGTAACCGAGGTTATGGTCCTTTCACATGTCCGAAATTCTTGTTTTAATTTGAAAAGGGCGTTACGGTCAACTTTTAAGCACTTAACGGAAAGGTGTAAAAGACTTGGACAAACGACGAACCAGTCACAGAGGGTTATACCATCATGTAACCTGGTCCTAAGAGAGTCCTAAGGCATATCTACATTACCCTAAAACGGGTCAGAACTGAAGTCAAAGCAAAAGTCAAAGTTTTGCGACTTTCGGCTCCAAAC
This sequence comes from Helianthus annuus, assembly GCF_002127325.2. NCBI lineage: Eukaryota > Viridiplantae > Streptophyta > Magnoliopsida > Asterales > Asteraceae > Helianthus > Helianthus annuus. The sequence goes on along the minus strand of NC_035440.2, from coordinate 32,033,720 downwards.
CGGGTCAATATAGTAAATGGCCGGATCAAACAAGCTTAGACTTGTTAATATACTTATTATCATGTTTTATGAGTATTTAAACAGGTTGCATACCATCCACATTACAGATTACGTGTAAAATCGCAAAATAGCTTTCTGTTGACTTTTTCTAAGCATGTTTGACTCGTCATTTGAACTAGTTAGAGTGGTGATCAGGGGGAACCCCTTTAAGGGTTTATTACCCACATAAATACCAACTTATAACTACTTTTGATTCGGTTAATCACTGGACCAATTGTGATTAACCGTTATGTCAACCGTTAATTACGACTGTTTGACTTTTAAGCTAAAACTAAGCAAAAACCAAACCATAAAAGGTTGAACCAACTTACAGAAGTTCTATGCACGAAATGTGAAGCTTAGATAGAAGTCTTGAGCTCCAGAGATGATCAGAGATGCAAGAGAAGGGTGTGAAGAACTTGTTGTGCAATGAGGCCCTTATATAGTGCTCATAAGGCCCTAGATTGTTGACAAACAAGTCTACCCATGCTCCTTGATCATCAACAAGTGTCCTATTGTGTTAGGGAGTGATTAGGGGTCGCCCATATCTTTGGAAGATCCTTACATTAATGTTTTACCGCTTTAAACAGCCAACAGCCAACTTTCTGTCGCTGGGCATCGTTTACGGACCGTATGGCTTGGGCCTTGCGGTCCGTAAGCCTGTGGCGGAAACACTTTTACCCCTTCACCCCCTTACGGTCCGTAAGGCATGACCCTTACGGTCTGTAAGCGATCATCAGTGGCAAAAAAATTAACCTTTCATGATTTGAATGGTCAACATGAAATTAATAATTTTGATGGCTGGCCTTTTACCCATACTTGACCAGATGTCTACCCCATTATGCAATATGGGTTTGAAAAAGAGGATGGGCTCATGTCTTATCATTTGCAATGCATTATTTTCTTAGACCATGTGTAGTGGTAGAACACTATAATGCCCCCACCATGGGGCGTTTTGCGCCATGTGGCGTCCTAGTCAGCAAGGGGGCATTATAGCAAAAGTGGTGTAGTGGGTATAATGCCCCATAATGCCCCATTCGAAAGATGGGGGGTCGAAAGATGGGGGGTCGAAAGATGGCAACGGTCGAAAGATGGGGGGTCGAAAGATGGCAACGGTCGAAAGATGGGGGGTCGAAAGATGGCAACGGTCGAAAGATGGGGGTCGAAAGATGGTGGCAGCGTTATAATTTAAACGCCGAACGGGATTTTTTTCGAAAATCACGCCGGAAAAGCCCCCTGTAGTGGGGGGTTGGGCGTTTTAGGGCGTTTTGGGGCAAATTTTTTTTAAAAAAAACGCCCCATTACGCTTGGTCTTAGAACCCATTTTATTAACTTGGATGTTTTGATTAATATTAATGATGACCCGATTAAGATTAGGTGCCTATAAATTTGCCTGGGGTCTCGGGATTTATAATAACGGAGTCGCTCAGAGGTATAAAATTAACATGTCGACATATCCGAAAATCCTACCGCATATCTTAATTAAATCCAGGTTTATATTATTTTTGTCGTATTTGACACGTGTCAATTATTTATCGGACACAAAATTCCGAGGTGTTACAATTGTGCTACAAGAAAATTGATAGTCAATTAACAAAAGATTTATATATTAGACAATCAGTATTGTTTTGAACTATAACACAAAAATAATACTAAAATTTGGCGAAACATCATGCACATATAGTATTCAAATAAAGAAACTTTTTTATGATCAAAATGTATATTGTAAATACAAATATTAACCATTACTAGAATTTCAAAGTTACATCAACAACTCAAAAGGCACAGAGTTTGAAATTCCATATCATCAACCATTCATATGAAATTAAGTGAAAGCCTTTTATGTATTTGTTTCTTCAAGTATAAGTGTATAACCTAAGATTATTAAGCATAAACGAAAAGATTATAATACCAATTTGATATGAACTCAACAAAGTGGTTCACTGTTACCTGGTTTGGCGAATCTGGGTAATACAGTAGTATAATATAGAAGGTGATTTGTGGGTGATGCTTCACAATCGCAACAGCTAAGAACTCGCCCGCAACAAAATCGTCGATATTCATTATGAAATTTCAATTGAGGGTTTAATGGAATGACATCCCGATTATTCCGCAAGTTCGTGATTCGTGAGCCCTAATATTTTGCTAATTCCCGCCCTCTGTTTTTGAGAATTCACGCTATTGAATAAAAGCCCAAAAAACTTAAGGGTTTCTTTATGAATAAGATTTCATGATTCCTTAGCTCATTGAATATATACCAAAAAACTTGAGTTTTCATTTTTTTTTTTTTTGATGACTTATGACTCGGTGATATGATTTCATCAGTTGTACATTAAATTAAAAATGTTAATATACGATTTCAGTATTAAATTAAAATGTTAATATGTAATTTCAATTTAAAGATTTTAAAATTATAACTATTTCTATTATTGTTAACAAATTTAAATTTTAGTTAAATGTCATTTTAGTCTCTGTGGTTTGAGCCATTTTGCCAGTTTATTTCAAAGGTTTCATTTTTTTGCATGTGGGTCCAAAAAGGTTTCACCATTGCCATTGTAGTCCACTAGGTCAACTTTATCCATTATTTCTTTTAACGAGAATGGTAATTCGGTCCTTTTATATGGCTGAATTGCCCTTCTAGTTAACATAATTACATATAAAATAACCGAATTGCCCTTTTGGTTAACATAAAAAATGGATGAAGTTGACCCAATGGACTAAAATGGCAACGGTGAAACCTTTTTAGACCCACAGGCGAAAAATGAAACATTTGGACTAAACTGGCAAAATGGTCTAAACCACAAGGACTAAAATGGCATTTAACTCTTTAAATTTAAATGCGAGTGTTGATAAATATTTGTTTTTTTTTTATTTAACATATAATATATTATATAAAATTTGGTTATTATTCGTAGGAATTTAGGAAATGAGTTGGATATCTTTGGTATATACGAAGGTTGATTAGGATGTTAATGAACTTATATTGTATTTCATTAAATTTTGAAGTTTATTTGGTAATCGAGTCGTGCCGGAGCGTGCCCTAGCTCGGCTGCGCTCGTGAACAACCCTATAGGGTAATTAATGAGCCGAGCCATAGTGACATCGTGCATGACTCAAACCTAGAGTCGAGCTAATGAGCGAGCCACACTTGTCTCGGGCCAACTAGTTTACAAACCGAGTCAATTTGAGCAATCACTAAGTCACGTTGTTTTTATACAATGCTAGTAGTTAGTAATGTTGAGTCTTAACAATCATAATAGCTTTTATTAGGCCTAATTTACTCGATGACGATTAGTCACCCTAATCAACCATTACTAACCATCCCCTTCAATAAATGAACACTAGCTAGTGGCCTTATCGATTATTCGTGACTTTATCTTCTTTTTACAACAGATTTCATTTTTTTACTCTTCGTAAGACTTAAACCCATGACCTTCTTAAGTTAGGTGTTTCTAAAGGTATTGCCTCTCCCTTTAGCCACTTTAGATGTTTATTTTGGTAAAATGAGTTTGGTCAATGTTCATTTTCGTCAAGTTTAGCTCACGATCCAATCCGCGTAACCAGCCTTGTTCTCACCATTAACAATACAAAATAGTGGTCGTAGTCCGACGCGTTAAGGTGGCTTGGTTATGTTAATTGAAACATAGATAAAATTAAAAAAAAACACGTTGTGCGGCGAGGATGTTGAATTGAAAGTATATATTTGAGGCGGCTCAGGTTTGCATATTGAAACGTTGATAAGACACAAACATAGATAAAATAAAATGCACTGTGGTAGTATATTCAGAACTCACAAAAAGTTATGTCGTAATAAAACGTTAAAAAAATAAAAAATGATAAGTATTCATTTCAAAATTTGTTTATTAAATAAAAAAAGATCTAAAGTAACAAAGCTTTCTAAATAACATGGAAAAAAAGACAAAATGAATAAAGAGAACAAAATATAAAAAAGAATAAAAACATTCTTAGTTGGTGATGAATTAGGAAGAGGGATTCGAACACTGGGACAACAATATTAAAAGCTCTTGAACAAACAAGGATCACCTATAGACCACTCTATTTGTTTGAAATTAATGCGGCTTATTTTTTTATATATAAAATATATGATACACGAATGTTGGATGTTGGTAAAAAGGCCCAATCCAATTCGTTTTAATCGATCATAAACTCCAATACCTATTAATTACGGTGATTAATTTATCGATCATCAAAACCTGTAATCATTCAAACAATTCTAAATTTCGATTCTCAAAAGCTTTTGCTGCAATTTTGTTTTTGTATTTTATGAAATTTGAACTTCTTTTGTGCAATTTTGTTAGACTTGAGTTGGACATATTATGTATTATGTTAAACTTATAATGCATATACCTTTTGAACAATTTATTATTGAATTTCCTTGTTTCGACAATTACTAACGGTCGATAGGTTTCATAAATAGTCTTGTGTTAGTTTAACCTCTTTTAATCTTAGATATTGATTTTCTGCCTTTTGTTGTTTTTTAAGAATGTCTGACTTAACCACAACATACAAGAGACTGAATATAAGTCTCTAACCTCAATACCTGATATGGTTTGTTTTAAGTATTGTGAGGACAAATCTTGAGTCTATAATATACCGGAGAGTAAATATGAGTCCCAAATAATGTTGCAAAACAAAGATCTTTAAGGCTGATTTTTAGTCCTTCATACTTCTCATAAAATGGTAGAATTTATATTAACATAACTAGAGAGTGAAAATTAGTCGTTGAACATTTCCTATATCAAAAGGCATTCAAGACTGAATATTTTCAGTCCCAAATACATTTCTTTTATATAAGAGACTGAAGAATAGTTTCAAATACATTTGTACCGTATTTCATTATATAGGAAATACATTTGAGACTGAAATTCGGTAGCCAATTAGTATCCCTCCAAAATTATATATGGCACACACATATTTGCGACTGAAATTTAGTCTCAAATAAGGCACCTATACATCAGTGACTGAATATTAGTCGCTAAAATGTGTTGTGTAAACGTTAGTCCCCAATGTTATCAACAACTGAAAATCAGTCCCAGATACGATATATGTGAGACTGAAACATCAGTCTCTGATAATTTAGTCCCTACTGGTCACTTTTTTTGTAGTGTATATGATATTTGACTGTGTGTAAGCTTTTCAATGAGGAAACTAAATATAGATAATACAAAGAGCTAAACTAGGATACTAGGATTTTGGTCAAGCCATAATTATATGTCTTCGATCAAGTAATAACAGTGGTCAAACCATAACCGACGTTACTTATACCATCATCATTAACATCTGTACTATTTTTCCTCTCCCTCTGCCCTCTCTGGCGTTTTGCTAGATGGTGGTTGATTTAGTGTTAGTAGCTCAAATGAAGGCACATCAAACTTTTTTCTTGTCCCTAATTGGGGAGTTTTCACCTTCTAGATTTTTTGGAGTTTCTTCTTCTTCTTCATGCCTCTGCATCAGATTGCTCAGACCTTTCTAATCTTCAACAGTTGTGGCATTTTCACTTTGCGAATAAAATTATGTTTTGCCATACATTGAAATATGTTGTTCATCCCCTTTTGTTACAATTTTGTTTGATGTTTTTTTCCAAATCTGCCATGAAAGAACCACAAAATTGTGTCTCAGTCACAAGCAATTGGATCTCCTGTTGCATTTTATCAAATGCACCATGGTTCTGTTTTCCATTCATGTCATGAAAGATTCACTATATTGTGTTTCTATTTGGAGAATGACAGGCTCTTGAGTCTTATTTTGGTTCTTCCATGGCGTTTTATCAATTACATGAATTGTTTGCATGTCTTCAGCAGGCGGTAGGTGCCTATCCAAAGATTTAAGCATTTTCCCCACCATCCAACGGTAATCAACATGCTTCTTCAAACAAACCATCCATTTTAGATCTTCTATTAGTAACTCTAAAACCTCATTCACATTCCTTTTTGCTATTCTTTCACCATTATACCTTACAATCTCATATTCTAACCTTTTTTTATTTTAATCCCATTTTTCTATATCATTGTCATCCACATCATCATCTATGGTGTTTTCATCTCCCCATAAATCATTTACATATTCTTCATCTCCACCTTCACCTTCAACACAAGTCTCACCCGCACTTTCACCCTTTCCTTCATCTCCACCATCACCTTCATCTCTAGTCTCTCCCTCACCTTTACCTTCATCACCACCTTCATCTTCAACATCAACATTAGCCTCAACATCAACCCTTTTTCCACCTTCACATGCAGCCTTGCCCTTATTTTTTCCATCACCTTCACATGTATCATCAATTTCTTTTGTATTTAATACAGTCATGGCGTTTTTTGGTCACCATCAACCTCACCTCTTTCATCTTCACCTTCAACTTTATCTTCTTCAATAATTGGTTTGTCACCCATGGAGTTTTCACTAACGTGTGTTTCCACCGCATTCTTTTTTGCGTCTATCCTTTCTTTTATTGTTTAATCAATTTCCTCATCTTCTTTGCTTGGACTGTTCACATCCATCGTTGCTATTCAACATGGGTCCTCACTTGGTGTTTCAAAATGTATGGTGTTTTCATTCCCATGTTTTGACATGTTTTTTAACAAGTTTAGACATTGTGATGCCTTAATATGCACCAAAGGTTATTTGGATGTTCGACATTTGATTGCTCTAACAAAGTCTTCGTCTTGTTATAACACTTTCCAACTTTTTGTAGGCATAGCCTAACTTTTCAGCCATCAGCTGTATAATGAAAAAGTAACATAAACTTGGTGTTTTTGTCTTTTTTTAAATTCTTAATTGTATAATTTACCTCCTTTTATGGTGCTTCTATATATACCACTTTCCTCATTTGTGTCACCAGCTTCTTCTTCTCCATGTTGTGTTAGAATTGTATACATGACATGATTTCCTGACGCAGATACTTCATATAGCCTATTTTGGCTTTCTATTTCTTCTTTAGCAACTCTTCTAGAATAAGCTTCTACCTCCTCACCATCCATAGCCATGGCGTATTGCACATGAAGGTGTAAATCAATAGGATTCTAAATAACAGGTTCATGATCAAAATCATTATCATCATCAATCTTAACATCATCCACAATGTTAACATCATTATCACCATCATCATCTTCATTCTCAACAACATTATCAACACATCATTCTCAAAATCATTATGAACATCATCATCTTCATTTTCAGTAACCATGGTGTTTTCATGAACAACAGGTTCAAATCTAGTCTTATTATCCTTCTTACCTTTCTTAGAACTTGGTTATTATTAGACTCTCGATGGCATTTTGGTTGCCCCCCTCTAGCCTGTTGATTAAGGCTTTCTAAAAAATTTCTAAACGTCTCTTTGATATAACCTTCTTTCCTTTCCATTTGTCTAGTCATGTAAGCATCATTCACCCAACCCAGCCACATCAAAGGAAATTAATTTTAGTTTAGGTTGACCCTTGTTAGCAAACTATGTTAAATAACATTAGTTCATACCGCTAGTACGAGCAAAGGTCCCGTGAAACACCTTTTTCGCATCCATGCAGCTTTAGCTTGTTGTAAGCAATTTATTAAGTAATCACACCACTTCATTTGGTTTATCTCAATGTCTGGTTTAACATTGTACAAAAATGTTTAATTAAGAATTGAATTATCACTTGCATGGCCAATCCCAGTGAAGAATGCAACTAGGGAACTTAGTTTGAAATTTCTTCCATAATCTTGCGTCTTAGGTAGCGTGTGTTCAAAATAAGTCTTCACCCATGGTCATTCTATCCATTTTGTCCCGTTAAATTGTCTTCTCCCCTCTTCAACTATTGGGTCGTTCTTTGATGACCTTTTCATCTTCACTTCCACCTTCACATTTGGTATACCCGTTAACCTTTTCATCTTCACTTCCACCTTCACATTTGGTATACCCGTTAACGATTTGACCAACTATGGTGTGATTTGAATCACATTGTTGCCAACATTTAATCTCTTTGTTCTCTAATTATAATTTTTCACCAGCCAAGAGCCAAGCATCGCTGAGATACTGTCTATATTCATATTCAGGGAAGCACCAAATCTCATGCCCTGTACTGCTTCTATTTGTTTAGCATTAATAGTGTTAAACCAACCTGTCAAGTTTGATGGGGATACTCTTAACAAAACCCCTAGCAACATTGAACTAATAAAAAGGTTCTTCTTGGTCATCAACATGCTCGCTCAAAGCTTTCTTCTTCTTCGCGTTTTCATCCCCTTCAATGTATCCCCTTCAGTGTGTACCTTTATTTTTTACTTTCAAACATTCTTTGCCTAAAAAATCAAGAAAACATATGGTGTTTTTCGGGTTTAGTCGCGTCTTCAGTGTTTTTTTACATATTCATGGCGTCGTACATATGTATACACTGAAAGACCACAATTATCATATACTTAACATTTTTACATCTATAAAGGCCACAATTATCATATATTTGGAATTTGAGTTAATAGCCAAAATAGTCCCTGAGGTTTGCTCACTTTTGCCGCTTTAGTCCAAAATCCAAATTTTTTAAATCTGGGTCCCTGAGGTTTGCATTTTGTTGTCATTTTAGTCTAAATTTCAAAAAAGTCTAATTTTGTCAATTTTTTTTACAGAATTTTGTCTTTATCCTCATTTCTCATAAGGGCAAAATGGTCATTATAGATTATTAAAACTAATTTATATATATAAAAAAGAAACCCAGGTTGATCAGACCGGCACCCAATTTCATCACCACCACCACCACCATCTCTCTGTCTCCCTCCTTCACCCACCACCTCCAACAACACACCACCACAACCACCTTCAAACCTGCAACAACCCAAATCACTCTCCACACCGATACTTTCAACTTTTCCATCTCTATGCGAGGAATCAAACGAAGCATCCGACGAGCACGACACATTCATCAGCAAGTTTGACCTCAACCGGAACCCTAACCCCAAACCTACAACAACCCACTGTCTCCATCAGCAAGTTTGACGAATCAGACGAAGCATCAGCAAGTTTGACAAATCAGACGAAGCATCCAACCGCCACCGTTTCCACCGGAACCCTAACCCCAAACCTGCAACAACCCAAATCAGCAACCAACACGATTCAACCCACCACCCCTACTGGAAACCCTAATCCCAAGAACCTGCAAACCACCCAAGTCAGCAACCACCACTATTAAACCCACCACCCCATCCACCATCACAACCCCCCACCATCTCCACCATCACCACCCTCACTGAAACCCTAATCCCAAACAACATGCAAACAACCCTAATCACCAACCACCTGCAAACAACCTAGATCCATCCGGAAGAGAGAGAGGGAGAAGAGAGAGAGACAGAGGCGGTTTTGTTGTTGTTGGGTCTTGCCCTAACACCCAAACCCATTGATCTTTCATCTGTGTTTTAACCCACTGATCTTTCATCCGTTAGTGTCTAACCCACTGATCTTTAATCTGTGTTTTAATGTCGCCGGCGTGAGGAGGTGGCGGTGGCGGTGGTGGCGACAGAGAGGAGTAGAGGGAGGGAGAGGGAGAGAGGTGGTGGTGGTGCTTGTGAAGAGAGAGAGGGTTTTTTTAAAGATGGTTTTTTTTCTTTAATATAAATTACTTTATAATAATCTAGAATGACAGAATTGCCCTTATGAGAAATGAGGATAAAGACAAAATTCTGTAAAAAAAATTGACAAAATTAGACTTTTTAGAAATTTGGACTAAAATGGCAACAAAATGCAAACCTCAGGGACCCAGATTTAAAAAATTTGGATTTTGGACTAAAGTGGCAAAAGTGAGCAAACCTCAGGGACCATTTTGGCTATTAACTCCTGGAATTTTTACATGTATAAAGTTCATAGTTATCATATATTTGGCAATTTTTACATGTCTTTACATCTATAAAGTTCGTACAATACAACATTCAAAGATCATATTTTTGTGTTTTCGTAAGTTAACACAAACATTGCATTTCACAGGTTATATACAGTTTTATGGTTCAAATGTTACATTTCGTGTTTCCATAAGTTAACCAAAACAAACATTGAATTTTTCACACAAACTCTATTAAATATACCTTGTTTCGATATTGTCTTCTTCATTTCTTCTGTAGCGTTATGGCGTTTATCCTCAGTTGTATCCTTGGACTTATTTAGTCCTGTACATAAAGTATTGATATTTAAATGCCAAAAATCATCCAATAACTTAAATATGTTACACCATATTTAACTCACTTTAATTTCAACTCTTGCAGCGAGTTTGATATTCAGATGCTATAAAGTATTTAGGGTTTTTACGTTTTTCATAAAAGTTGAGGAGGGTTTTGGGGGAAGTTATATGTTTCGGTGGTTTTGAATGCTTTATGTAGAATCACAATTACTTTTTTACCCTTAATGACCCCCTCCCCTGCGCGTGCGTCTTTTTGGAAGTTCTAGACATTTACAAAAAAAGTCACCAGTTTAATATTGCCCCTAGATTGGTTTGATCCTATGGCTATGGCTGGCAGTAGTTCTCATCGTTTTCACACTTCTGACCGTTTTCTCTAAATCCTAGCCTTATAAATATATTTGTCCATAGTACAGGAAAAGATATACATTTACACTTGATGAAAATACACTCATTTTCACCCATTTATCCAACAACTTCTTTATCATGGTTATTTAGACTTGAATTGTCGTTTTCTTGACGATGTCAACCCATCAGGTTCCTCAACCCATCGAATTTGATAGCTTTCTTTTAGCTAGAAACTTTCTCAAATTCACTAAACTTGGAGGGTTCATTCTGCAATATGGAGTTAAATTGTGAGTGTTAAAGTATAATTTCCCTTTCAATAACTTTGCACTAGCATAATAATGATATATATACGCAAGCATGTAGATAACTAGCAGTAGTTGTAAACATTTAGAACACAATGACAATGAAAAAGAGAAAAAAGAAAGCGTGAATGAACAGAAACATTTAAGAACTAAGACTCAAAAGTATTTAAGAACTAAGACTTTTTTTTTTTGAACGGTAAATTTCTTTACTCTTATCGTCTGTGAGACTTGAACTAAAGACCTCTCCCCCAAGGTGTTCAAAGGCATTGCCTTAGCCAATGGACCACCACCCATTGGCTAAGAACTAAGATTTAAAAGTATTATCCAAAGTGACATAATAGTTTTATCTAAAACTAACGTTTTTTCTATATTTAGCTCACTTGGAGTCTGAATATCCATGCTTTTAATAAAGTACACCAAAGGCCGTTCAAAAAAAAAAAAATAAAGTACACCAAAGAGGTCACACGGCCGGCTCAATGCATACATGTTAGTTATTCAAGTCTTGTTCTATATCAAGATTTCCGGATCATCACGTAGTAACCATTTAAGGGAAAACCTTGATTGGATTTAAATCTTTTAAAAAAATAAAGCATTTATAAAGAAGGCCACACTTATGTTATAGGGTAAAAGGATTGAGTATGAAAAGAAAACTCCTTGACTTTAAACAAATTAAAACAAACTCTTTGTATATGTTATGAAAAAAAACTGAGTGCTTTCATGGCGCTTAAATACGTGCCATTTTGACGTGTATATATGCGCCTAGCCGTTTTGGGTTTACGTAAGAGTCTTTGTATCCAACAACTTTTTATGTTGTATTTTAGCAACAACAAATACTTACGTGACTCGAAACAAATAAGAAAAGAGAGTATGTTTGCCAATACGGTTTCAATGGAAAATGATATAATAATAAACAAGATGAGATCATCCTCTTTATAAAAGGATCATTTTGATTGATTAGCTTTACTATTTGCATAGTGGTATAACTTTTGTAGAAATAAAGTAATCAAATGGGATTCCATTCCTGATTCCATTAATCACAGTGGAGTCCTAAAATTTGTGCAAAATTATGACATGCAAAAAAATGAGGCTACTACCATGCTATATATAAAGCCCACTGCCCTTTCACTTGTACTCACCAAATAACTTCACACATAAAAACACACATATTTAAAGTTCATCAACATCAAAACAATATGATGTTTGAAAAACTAAAGCCATATCTCTATGTCACATTCTTGCAATTTGGGAATGCTGGTTTAGTCATAATAGCCAAAGCTGCTCTTAACCATGGCATGAATCACTACACTTTTGCCACCTATCGAAACCTCTTTGCCACCCTTGTTATGGCTCCGTTTGCCCTCGTCTTGGAAAGGTCGTCGCTTTCGCTTTCTCTACCCATATTTTGACTTCCCTCTCTTAATATACATATATCTAATATTGTTGTAATGACAGGAAAACAAGGCCAAAACTTACACTTTCAATTTTTTTCAAGATCATGGTGCTCGGCTTTCTAGAGTACGTTTGATTTCTCATTCTCTTTACCTTAATAATGTAATTGTATTATGTTTCTAATCATTTTTCATGTTTTTATACAGGCCCGTTGTCGACCAGAACTTATATTACGCTGGGATGCAATATACAACCGCAACTTTTGCGGTAGCAATGACTAACATAATCCCTGCCATGACGTTTCTCATGGCTTGGATATGCCGGTAATGTTTTTATATTCGATAAGTTCACGTAAAGCTATCGTCTATATATTCTAAAAGCTTACGTATTGTATCCTCAAACCCTTGTTTATTTTGGGTAGGCTGGAGAAGGTGAACATCAAGAAAATACATAGCATTGGGAAGATAGTTGGGACATTAGTGACTGTTGGAGGAGCAATGATAATGACTCTAGTTGTTGGACCTACTATTGGTTTGCCATGGACCAAGGGTTCAGACGTCTCGCAACAACAACAAACTGCAACCCATGTGAGTGCTGGAGACAATATGAAGGGGTCGATGATGATCATAGCCGGTTGTTTGTCATGGAGTTGCTTTTACATTGTTCAGGTATGCTGTTTCAAGTGTGTTTACTGTGTTACTATTACTTAGAAGTTATAACATTAGTAAATTATTAACTAAATGAATGTTTTGTATAGGCGATTACGTTGAAGTCATACCCAGCAGAGCTATCTCTTACAGCTCTTATTTGTGCATCTGGGACATTGCAAGGGGCTATAGTGACAGTAATAGCTGAACATGGTAAACTTGCTCCATGGAGGTTACAACTGGATGCTGGACTTATTACTATGATCTATGGTGTAAGTATTTTTGAAAATTATATCAAGTAAATTCATATCTTATATTTCTGGAACTATAATCACAACTAGAAAATTGGGCAAAATAACCACTGGTCGCAATTTCGGTCGCAAAACAGGATAAACCATAGAGATTTTTGCGACTGCCTTCTCGGTCACAAAACATGATTTCTCACAGAGATTTTCGCGATCTCATTTTTAGTCGCAAAAGACCATTTGCACCAAAGAGACGATCGTAAATGCCCAGTTTTTTAGCATGCTAGTGGAAACAAAAATATTGAATCTTGTAAGCTTATGATCTGATCTCTGACTATGTTTAACTGCAGGGGGTAATCTGTTCAGGATTGGGTTACTATCTAGGTGGAATTATAATGAAAGCAAAAGGCCCGGTTTTTGTAACAGCTTTTAGCCCGCTAAGCATGGTTATCGTTGCGGTTCTAGGATCTTTTGTTTTGTCTGAAAAACTAAACCTAGGAAGGTATGTACATATATCATCATCATCCATAAACAAATGACAACATATAAAAAAAAACATAAATGTAAATAACTAATAAGGTGATTAATATTGATCATTCTGCAGGCTTCTTGGAGCAGTTGTGATTGTTATTGGACTATATTTAGTGATATGGGGCAAGATGAAGGATGAAGTTCCATCAAATTCCAAATGTGACCCGGATGAGTTTCCACAAGTTGATCAACATATACCCATGACAATTAATGGCACAAGATCTGGAAAGCAGGATAACGATCGTGTCGCAATAGAAATACCATCAACCGATGAAAAATTTAAGAAAGTTAACGGAAACTAGAGTGCAATTAATACGAATCTATTGTAATACTGGACTCCACTTGTGTCCAGAAGTTTTTCAATCGAATATAATTTATGTTGCATAAACGTGTTTAGTATCTGATGCAAGTATGAACTATCACATCTAGTCATCTACATTGCTAACACGGCTCAACATGTCTACTTTTTGGATATGGTGCTTGTCTACACACATACACTTATCCATGTATGCACCCACACTCGAGTATGAATGGTGTATTATTGAGCTTTTTACAAAAAGAATAATGATTACATCATTTATTTTTCGTTACACATATGAAAGTATTTATAGCATGTACGCAAAATAAAAGAAAATAGATAAATAAATATAAATAAAAATTAATGTATGAACATGTTATTAAAAAAAATGTATGAACATGTTATTAAACATGATTCTGGATGCTTACTGTTTTGATCGATGAAAGCACTAGATTTAACACGTGGCAACTGGATATTTTTTTGGTTTAGATGTGGGAAATCGGGTTAGTCGGGCAGAAATGGATAAGGGTCAGATGGAGACTTTTTTTTTATTATTAATTTCTTTTATGTAATGGAGGCATATCATTTGGGCTGGGTTGTGCAATTGGACCCATGGTTTTTTTCTCTTCATTCCTTCCTTTTTAAATTGCTTTTTTTTTTTTTACTTCTTGGCATAATAAGAATATACGACACACGAACACGTATTAAATTAATTTTCACAATGAACAATGAACCCGCAGTGTATCGTAGAGATAGTGCGATACATCAACTTCAAAGTATATGGACAAAAAGTTTCTAACCTTTCAAGTTAAACTTCTTTTTGACATGTTAATGATTTATTTTACAATGTTTTACCATGGTAATCGGTTATAATATTTGATTTAACTTGACTTGTAGTTGAATGATATTTATATCAAATAAAAAATAACCTAACTCTCTTAATGGTATATTAGAGCATCTCCGACAGGAGGCTTACAAAACAATGTTATGTAAGCAATTGTTCAGATTTTAAAATTGGTCTTTCTCGGAATGTACTTGTCAAAAACTCAAGATTGATGTAAACAGCTTTGAACTAATATGAATAATATGGGAATCAGTCATCAAAGATCGATTGTTCGAAAATCAGTAGATGATAGACAAATACACGATCAATAGTGAGTTCTGTATATGAAACAAATCTCTTAAAATCTCAAGAACAAAGCTAATGGGAGAATGTTCTCGAAGAAAGAATAACGAGTAAGAGAAAGAGAGATGCGCTGCTTTGTGCACGGACGCCTAGCAAAAGCTTATAAGCAGCTCCAACCCTAGAATTGCCCAGCTGTTGTCCAGCCAGTCCAGCAGCCCAGCAGTAAAAGAAAGAGCCCAACTTCAAAACGCACAAGAGCCCAAAAGACCTCTCAAAATAAAGAAACAAGGAATTAGAATAATATATATATAAGGCAAAGATAAAAAACCATATAAACTGATAAAATCTCTTTATAATTTCACATCCCCCCTCAGTTTATATGGGCAAAAAGATTAACTATACCCAAACACTTACACATATCAACATGAGCTTTAGGAAGAAGACCTTTTGTAAACATGTCCGCGAGTTGATCTTCAAATTTAACACCAATAGTTTTAAGAATACAAGAAGATATCTTTTCTCTTAAAAAGAAGAGATCAATCTCAAACTGTTTCGTCCTGTCATGGAAGACGGGATTTGCAGCTATTGAAAGAGCCGCACTGTTGTCAAATTTCAAAACAACAGGAAGTTTAATATCAACATGTAACTCCCTTGACAAATTTACTAGCCACAAAACTTCACAAGAAGCACTATACATGGCTCTATATTCTGCCTTAGTAGATGACCTTGAAACGACACTGTGTTTTTTGCCTTTTCAAGAAATTAATGAATTCCCAAGAAAAATGCAAAACCCAGTAACATACCTTCTACTATCAACGCATTTAGCTCAATCTGAGTCCGCGAAAGCCGACAACTGAAAAGTGTCACTTTTCCTGAACATAATGCCAGCGCCAGGTACTCCTTTCAAATATCTTAACAATTTCATCGCAACTTGAATATGAGCCTCAGTAGGACTATGCATATATTGTGATAAATGATGTATAACATAAGAAATATCAGGGCGAGTGTGAGATAAGTATATTAATCTTCCAACCAATCTTTGATATTCGGTGACATCAACTAATTTTGACCTCTCTTTTTTTACCATATTAGTTAACAAATAGTTTTGATCAATCGGATACGTTATCGGTTTACAACCACTCATGCCATAATCATTTAACAAATCCATGCAATATTTCCTCTGAGAAAGACATATCCCTTCTCTATTTTTAATAACCTCAATACCAAGAAAAAATCTCAAAAAACCAAGATCCTTAATTAAAAACTCAGACTGTAACATAGCTTTTATATTATCAATTTCAAGTTGACTATTTCCAGTTAAAATTATATCATCCACATAGACCAACAACACAACAAAGACAGATTTAGACGACGTAATGAACATAGAATGATCGCATTTAGATTGAACAAACCCAATACTTAATAAAACATCCACAAGTTTTTCATTCCACGTCCTAGGCGTCTGTTTTAGACCATACAAAGATTTATTCAACCTACAAACTTTATTACTATTATTAATATCTAACCCAGGTAAACTCATATAAACCTCTTCTTTCAAATTGCCATACAAAAAAGCGTTATTGATGTCAAGTTGATATAAAGGCCAATTATTTTGAACGGAGAGACTAGTAACACTTCTAACAACCACCATCTTCACTATAGGAGAAAAAGTCTCCTAAAAATCTACTCCTTCCCTTTGGTTAAACCCTTTAGCCACAAGCCTAGCCTTATATCTCTCTACTTCCCCGGTTGATTTATATTTAACCTTAAAAACCCATTTACACCCTATTGGTTTTTTTCCTAGAGGAAGATCAACATCCCATGTATTATTCCTATACAGATAAGCTAATTCATCATTCATAGCACATGACCAATTTTTATCATTCATGGCCTCTCTATACGAACGTGGTTCAACAATCTTATTCACATTAGTGGCAAAACAAACATTTTCATATGGTCGATTAACATAATTGACAACCTTTTCATAACCATATTTGACTCTACCTTCAACAGCATAATCATCAAATTTCTTTGGAACAAAAATAGACCTAGTAGACTTTCTAATACTAGGTTAAATACCCTCAGTAAGGTCAGATTCATCAGATAAACTACTAGACTCAATCCTCACAGGACTACTTTGTGACTCATTCAGATGTTGATTTACAGCCATACCATCATTCTTTGACGGTTGACGTGTATCATCAACAACTGTTGATTTGTCAGAGCTACCGTGTTGCTGAGTCACAGTAGTTGAATCAGTAACTCCCTTCTAATCACCATCGGGATTTACATCACTTGAAAATTCAAAGATATCAAAAAAGTTTAAATTGTTTAAAGTACCAGTGTTGTCAAGCTCAGATTCTGAAAGAAGTTTAGTTTTAAAAGGAAACACAGTTTCATAGAAACTAACATCCCTAAAAAATGAATATTTTTTTCTGATCTAGACTCCAAACCTTATAACCCTTTTTTTATTAGAATATCCCATAAAAACACATTTTTCAACCTTTTCTTCAAGTTTATCAGAACTATTTAAAATAGTAAAGTAACACAGACGACCAAGAATTTTCAAGTGATCTAGAGAAGGTTTAAAACCATAAAGTACTTCATACGGAGTTTTACCATCAAGAACAGAAGAGGGAGTCATGTTAATTAAATATGAGGCTGTAACACATTCAGACCAAAAATTTAAAGAAACACCAGATTGAAACAACAAAGCTCTAGCAACATTTAACAAGTGACTATGTTTTCTCTCAACTACCCCATTTTGTTGAGGTGTATAAGTACAAGAGGTTTGGTGTATGACGACATGACTTTTAACAAAAGTATCCATCTGGGCATTTACAAACTCAGTTATCGCTTCTA
Source organism: Helianthus annuus (assembly GCF_002127325.2). NCBI lineage: Eukaryota > Viridiplantae > Streptophyta > Magnoliopsida > Asterales > Asteraceae > Helianthus > Helianthus annuus. Next base: position 32,015,782 of record NC_035440.2, on the reverse strand, counting down.
AAAATTTTAACCGTTGCTTCAAACTGAATTTTGATTAAATAAAAGAAATTCTTAATAGTGTCAAACACTTCTGATTTAGATTTCATCAGATAAACCCAGACAGATCTAGAAAAATTATCAACAATGGTAAGAAAATATTTATACCCTTCTAGACATGACCGTTTATATGGTCCCCAAACATCAAAGTGAACTAAGTCACCAACCCTAGTAGATTTATGTTCACTAAGAGGGAATGGCACTCTATGTTGCTTCGCCCTATGACAAGTATCACAAGGTTCAGCATCATCATTTTTAGTTTTAAAATTTAACATATGCAAAACTTGATATAAGGGATGATCAAGTCTTGAATGCCAGAGCTTTATTGTTTCTGTCTTATTATAGCACATAAAGAGAGAATCATAAGTATTACCACAAAAATAAAGAACATCAGTTTTTCTACCAATCACCAGGTTTGACTTCAAGCACACATCCTGAATATAACAGTTATTTTCATCAAACACAACTCTAAGCTTATTGTCTTTAGCAAGCTTATAGACAGAGATGAGATTAACACAATATTCTGGTACAACGAACACATATTTTAGAATTACATTTTCAGACAATCTAAAGCATCCAATTTGAGTAACCTTAGCATCAGTTTCATTTGGATGTTTAACTCGTGTTATGTTATAATCAGACACATCAATTAAATTAAACATATTATCACTTCTCATAATCATGTGTCATTTGCACCAGAATCTATAATCCATTTAAGATTCCTTTGATGAAACAAGGAAGAATTGAAACAATAAACATTTTTATACCATCCTAAAGAATTAAAAGCACTAAAACAATTACCTCCCATATTATACTTACGAGTATCATCCAATCTACTTTCCCCCAGCAATCCTAACAACCTAGAAAACTGATTAGAGGTTAAAGAATTCAAAGAACTAACAGCAGATTTATCATTCATAGAACTATTCACGGAATTATTAGCAGAGTTATTAGATTTTGACCACTGACTTGAAGATTGACCAGTATGGATCTATAACTCGAAGGATAACCATGAAGCTCAAAGCATTTATCAATCACATGACCAATCTTGTTACAATGAGTGCATTTCAAATTGGGATTAGGGCCTTTATTAAACCTCTTTTTGTTATCACTAAAGTAGGGTTGACAAATCGTGTCTTATCGGGTTTAACAGGTCTTTGACGACGCGAATAACACAAGTATTAAACATGAATACAACTTGTTTAACTACTTTATATCTCATGTCTATAACACAGTTGTATGTTTTATGTACCAATGAGAAGAAATGATGGATTATAGCCTCCTAATTCTATTTATTTTTAAAAAAGTAAAAAACCAAGTAGTGTACTTTTTCAGCAAACAGGTTTAATCGTGTCTTATACAGATATCTATTACCAGCCCTACACTAAACTGATTAGCCTTAACAACAAATCCTACATTAGGAATTTTAGAAATACTGTTTGAAGCTCTATGTGACTCTTCCCTAGATATTATAGAAAAAGCAGTTTTTAACTGAAGGAAGAGGATCTCTGGTTAACAAATTGGTTCTAACAGGTTGGTAAACATCATCTAATCCCATAAAATATTGCATAAGCTTTATTAATTGATTAAACTCATTGAACTTGGTAGACGCATCACAAGTACAAGATGGTAACTGAAGCATAGCATCGAATTGTTTCCACATAATATTAATTCTATGATAATATTCAGACACACTAGAACCATTTTGACTAACATAATTAATTTTCTAATGCAACCCAGAAACCACAGAACCATTAACCTTGTCATACGTTTCCTTTAAATCATTCCAAACTTCAGAAGCCAATTTTGAATAAACTTGACCAACATACAATTCATCAGAAACAAAGTTCAGAATCCAGGTTAACACTACTGAATTGCATTTATCCCACTGTCTAGCCAAAGTATCATTAGACTCGGACTTAGCACATGTTCCATCAACAAAACTTAACATGTTCTTAGCTATCAAGGCAAGCTTCATAGCATTAGACCATACCACATAATTCTCAGTCCCTTTTAATTTGATATTAACTATAGACAGACTATTAGAATCACTAGCATGCAGATACAACGGATCACTAACATCTAACTTACTTATCAAGGTAATAGAAGACTCAGCTTTGTCAGTCATGATAAACAAGAAACAATCAGTAAATAAGAGTACCAAGAAATATCAAACGAAACAGCCAAACAAAACAGGTAACCAAGGAACAGCAGCAGTCAAACCAAACAGATGATCTAATAAACCAATCAACAAATAAGAGAGTCAAGAAATACCACAAAACACCAAACAAAAAATATGAAAATCAGAATTACTAAACAAATAACCTGGATGAAAAGCACAGACTCACGGCGAAACTACACCAGTGTTCCAGATCGTTGGTTCATCACTCAAGGTGCCAAAGAAGGTCTTAGTGTAGAAGCCACCTAGATCTAAGACTCAAAATAACAAGAACAATCTCACCGAGAGGGGTTCCCAAGTTAGGGTTCACCAAGAATAAAATCACAACCTATAACCTTCACTAGGGTTATATGACTGTGATGCAAAGAAAATCCAGAAGATTAACTCTAGAGAAGTCAAACAGTCCTTCAGCGAGAAACGTTACCAGAACCAAAAAACTTTGATCGAAGCCTCCAACTCCAAGATCCGATCACCAAACCCTAGATCTGAACCAGACCTCACCAATTAACACATCCTGTTAATCTCAACTTCAGAATCACAGCGGAAGACTACCAGAGCACCAAATCAACCTTGGGGCTCTGATACCATGTCAAAAACACAAGATTTATGTAAACAACTTTGAACAAAACCCTTGATTGTAATATGAATAATATGTGAATCAGTCATCAAAGATTGACTATTTGATAATCAGTAGATGATAGACAAATATACGATCAATAGTGAGTTCTGTATATGAAATAAATCTCTTAAAATCTCAACCAAAAAGCTAATGGAAGAATGTTCTAGAAGAAAAAAAATGAGTGAGAGAAAGAGAGATGTGCTGCTTTGTGCACAGACGCCCAGCAAAAGCTTATAAGCAGCACCAACCCTAGAATTGCCCAGCTGTTGTCCAGCCAGTCCAGCAGCCCAGCAACAAAAGAAAGAGCCCAACTTCAAAGCGCACAAGAGCCGAAAAGACCTCTCAAAATAAAGAAACAAGGAATTAGAATTAGAATATAATATATATATATATAAGACAAAGATAAACCATATAAACTAATAAAATCTCTTTATAATTACACAGTACTCTGTACATTAAAAAACAATCTCCTCTTCCCTCCCTCTCTCCTCTCCTTCACTCTTATCCACCAGTTTGACCCCACCCTTCCACAAAAATGACCCTCTCTTGTTCTTTATACGCCTAAACATATTTAAAGGTAGTTTATATGCCGGGGCAGTGGTCCCCACTTCATACGAAGCATTCGAAAGCGCAATCAAGGAAACATTTGAGAAGTTGGTAAGCCTCATTTCTGAAATCTTATATTTTTATTAGTAAAATGCCATTTTCGTCTCTAAAGGTTTGGCCAGTTTTGCGACTTTCGTCCAAAGGTTTGTTTTTCCGCATCTGGTTTAAAAAAGTTTGAAATTTTGCCATTTTCACCCGGCTCATGAACTCCATCCATTTTTCTCCGTTAAGTCAGGGGTATTTCTTTTTAAGTTAACTTAAAGGACAATTTGGTCTTTTTCACTTTATGGCAAGATTTCAGACATTTTGGGTCCAAATACAGAAAAACAAACCTTTGGACGAAAGTCGCAAAACTGAAAAACCTCAGGGACAAAAAATGCATTTTACTCTATCTTTGTTTACCCTCTTTTCCCTTTACGAACTCGAGTTTCTTTCGTGTTTTTATAGTCTGAAGAGGGCAAGATTTCCCCCATCAAGGAAATAACCCCTCCACAAATCCCCGAGGACCTTAACTCAGCAATTAAGAGCGGGAAAGTTAGGGCTCCTACTCATATCATTTCAACCATTTCTGATGAAAGAGGTATGAATATGAATGTGTTGCATGAGACTTTTAGGGGTATGCATTTCTTAAATGTTTTTAAGTAATGATTATTATTATTATTTTTATCTGCAGGTGAAGAGCCTTGCTATGCAGGGGTACCGATGTCTGTGGAAATTGAGTTGTTTGAATAGTTTCAGAGGGAGTTTTAATATATGCATTAGGTGATAGTATTTTTTGACCAGAAAAAAAAGCATTAGATATAAAACAGATGCTTAAAATTTTCTATAATTTCGATAAATGGTAATCAGATGAAGTGTCTTTAGTTTTGCCCATGTTGACTTTTGCTGACATCAAGGTTGAAAATTACCAAATTATTTTAAGTTTGAGGATTCTTTTCTTGAAAATAAAGGTCGTCTTATGCAAGTTATCCATTTGTTAGTTAACTGGTATGATCATAAAATATGGGTATATGTGAGGCGGCACATTTTAAAACACAATGGAGTTGTCACAACCGGAATGTAAATTTCAAATCTTTTTCGTGCTTACTTTCTGAAAATGACCAACTTGATTTCTGCTATCAACAAGATGAGCAGCTTTCCCAAAGAGCATGTAGACCTCAGTACCGATAACAACCGCCTCAAACCTTTTGCAAGTCGAACCAGAATACACACCATCCCCGGAACCTTTTGTGACCGGAATGGACTCACCAGTTAGAGCCGACTACAAAAGTAGGTTCACCGGTTCAGTAAAAAATACTAAAACATGATTAAAAAGCAATTTTACGTAAAATTTGAATACTGTACCGGCATATAGTATTATAACATTAACTTATCTAACTTAAAATTTTATGTATACATCTATGCAACTTTTAAAATTTGTGTCGTTGTTTATTTGTTTCTTTTCAAGTCGCTATTAAATTTTATTTATAACTCAAAATCAATTTTATGTTGCACAGCGTTGCTTATATGCCTTAAGTAAATTTTATGTTGCTTATAATATTATGTTGGGAATTCTTTAATCAACTTATCTAACTCAAAATCAATTTTCTCATCGGTGGTTGCACAGATTTTCGATTCAGATTTTAAAACTTTTTCCATTTTCTTTTCCTCAAAAGAATGTTTTTGTTTCTCCACCCATGATTGACTTTGTGAAGTCTTTGTTTTAGGATAAACCTTTAAAGTCTTTTGTGATTTTGAAGATTCACCAATTTCAAAAGTTGATTTTGGTTTGTCCTCTGACTTCAATGATTCACCGCGTTTAAGAATACGCACGGGGGATACCATAGGTGATTTACCTTTAACATCTTTTGAAACTTTTGGTTTTGGTTAAAGGAAAATTGGTTTTATTATCTTTTTGACACATTGTTTGGCCATGTGACCGATTTCATTGCATCGATAACAGATTCTTTTGTCATATTCAACAAAAGTGGATCTATTGGTCTCGTCTCTTATCTTTTTGGCCGCAATAAAATCATCAATTGCTTGCTTACTAAAGATATAATCCTTTTCGAGTTCTGTATTATTACCCGCCACAAACACTTCACTCAATTTTTCTTTTGGCTTAACTTGTTTCAAAGCCATTTGCTTCTCAAAACCAACACCCTTTTTGTGAGTATTACCATGTTTCTTGTTATTACCATTGTTACCCACCCATTCATTTTTCTTTCCCGGGTTGTTTGTCAATTGTTGTTTAACAAAAGATTTTTTCGGTTTTGATAGAAACGAATTGTTGTTAACTTCTGAGATATCAACTTCCACGAGTTTAAACACTTCTTCAACCTTTTCCAGGTTCGCATTCTGAATCGGGTACTCAAAATCAGTATACAGTTTGTTAGTTCCGGTCATCGTGTATACCACAATGATCGAATTGTCATCCAAAACTTTATCTGACTTTGGGATAAACTTATCAAGAAAGTTTCCGTCATCTTCAGAATCTGAACTGGAATTCTCAAAATGAGTTTTAACCGTTTCGAAATTAGTGTTATCACTTTCTTCACCCAACACTTGGTCTACAACTGTTTTAACCAGTTGTGACTCATTGTCGGTGTCAGATGGAGAAAATGTAACATCTGTGTTTTCCGGTAACTCATTCTCTTCTGTTCTCAGTTTGAGATTCAATGCCTTCTCCACCCCGTCTGGATTTTCTGAGTATAACAATTCCACATTGGAGGTGGAACATTTTTGAAATCAGTTTGTTAAGGAACTATCTGATCAATCACATATGAAGATGAAAGATAACTGATCAACTTTTTGTCAACTCTTTCTGTCTCAATGCGCATCAGTTCAAGTTCCTTTTTAGAGATGCGATTGTGTCCAGATGGATGTTAATTAACATTTGCTTATCCATGACCGTAGCTTTGAGCAGATTAACAATTTTATCATTTTCTTTACTCTCAGTTTGAATCGCTTTAATTGATCATGACCGAGTGTCATAAGCTTCTTTAACATCATTAAAATCAAATTTTAATTTGTCGTGAAACTTTTTCAACTCTTGAAACTGTTTGTCTTTTTCAAGACAAACCATGCATGGTTTTAAACAGTTTTCGCATGGCGTTTCAAGAATTTAATCAACTTTTTTCAAAAACATTTTCTTGTTTATCATTTTTACTTTCCGATTTACCAAACCCTCCGGACTCAGATTCAGATTTCTCTCCGGATTCGGACTTCACATTTTCTGATTTGTCATCGGACTCGGACTTCTCTCCTAACTCATACGTTTCACAAGTCTCGATAATTGACTCCTTTTCAACTGACACTGACTCTTGAGTTGCATCTTTGGTCTCATTGTTATCAGAAGGTATTTTGATTTGTTCTACCTCTTGCAGCTTGACCATAAGAGCTTTGTCTGCTATTTATTTCAAAGTCTCTTCATTCATTTCCTTTGAGACATCAATGATCTCTTGAACCGGAGTTTGTTCAACTTCATACTGTGGATAAAAACCCGTAGTCGGTTCACCAAAGAAACGTGCAAAAGAATCAAACACATTAGCTGGCATTATAGATTTAAATGCATTAGCAATAACCTCCTGTTCAGACTGATAATAATAGACTGCTGCTGCTGCCTCTTCTAGATCTGCAAAACTTTCTTCATTCACCACTTCACTGACTTCTTCAACTTCAGGAACACATTCCTCGATTTTCGGTTCCGGCTCTTCAGTAATTTCAGCCATCATTGCAAGACCATCTCCTGGAACATACTTATCCCAACTGAAACCTTCTGGAATCTTTTCGTCATCCTGATTCACCAAAAGAGCTTTTTCTGTTTGTTTGGATGGACTGTTCTCGATTTGCGGTCGTGAATTGAATGGTTGTTGACTGTTTTTATGATAGATGGCCTGTCGGTAATAATCGTTGGCGAATGGATTCTGGTGGTTATTAACTTCTCTGTTCGGACATTCGCGCTTGAAGTGCCCCTTCTCTTTACACTTGAAGCAAGTCACCTTCGATTTATCGAATCTGAGTTTACAATCAGGACCTAAGAGACTATTTCTTCCTGTAATTTCCAAGAACCTCTGAGCTCTTCTCACAAGACTCGCCATACCCCATTTTATGTCGATGAGTTCTAGTTCCTCGGGATCAATTTGATCGTAATCTTCTTTAGTCATGTCTGGGTTACCAATTCGTCCGGCTACTAGACTCTCGTAAGACTCAAGTACAGAAGCTAGAAGTGCTATATGCTGTTTTGCGGCTGTCTCAGTAAAATCTTGACCGTTTTTGATATTAACAGCAATATTGCACAGTATCCCATGACTATAACTCTGATTGTTCGAACCTGAAGAACTTTGAGAAGAAACTTGTTCTTGAAAATTTCGAACCTTAGGATTCAGTTCGTAATTTGGAAACGGTGAAACGTTGTTGTTAGGCATGCTTTGAGGTACTCCCGATGAAGAATCTGCACTGAAAGCCGTTTGAATCTTTGGACTCGACGTAGATGTGGCAGATGAGTTTCCTTTGTAATAAAGCTTAACATCTTGTTGTACATTTGCAGATTTCAACTTTTTTTGACTTTTTAAAACTACATGTATTTCAGGAAACAAGTCTTGAGCCGGTGATACACTACGGGAAACGGGAAAGTCAATAACAACAATAGCCGCTTTTGGAGGGTTTGTCTTTTATATCCCAACTTCGTATGGGTATTTAGGGGACAAAACCACACTATGTTTTATGTCAAAAACTATATTTTGTGTTGTGTAAAATAACTTTGTTATGGTTAACGTTTGTGAATGTTGTGGAAACTTGAAAACTATGTTGGAAACTTGTAAGCTTTGTTTGAAAACAATATGTCCATGGCATCGTTGTGGTTTATTATGTTTACTCATTTGGATGCAATGACTACCTTTCTTACATCACACACAATACACTTCCGCTACTAGCAGGGTGTGACACTTGTCACTCAGCAGATGGCTGCTGTGCTTCTGAACATAGTAACCTAGGTTCATCAGATATACAATAACTATAACAACAACAACAACGCCCTGTGTAGTTTCAAGACCTTCAATTCAGCCAAACCGCTAAAATTTTCTAGGTCTGAAGGAGTAACCGCACTCCTACAATGGTTTGAAACTATAGAAAGCACATTCTGCCATGTTCAGTGTCCCAATGAGCGCAAGGTAGATTTCGCTTCGAGTGTCTTTCAAAGGAGAGCACTCACTTGGTGGAATGGTATTATGAGAGACTGAGGCGCCGATGTAGCAATGGAACTAACGTGGGAAGAATTTAAAGATCTTATAAAGAAAGAATTCTGTCCACGAAGCGAAATACGGGCACTTGAAGATGAGTTCTATTATCTAAAACAGGATAGTGGGGAAAACCGTGCCTACACTGACCGATTTGAACAGTTAAGCCTACTTTGCCCCACTATGGTTACACCTTTGGATCGGGCCATTGAGAAATACATCGATGGTTTACCTAACCCTGTCCAAGACATTGTCACTGGCAGCCAACCTGCAACGCTTAGGGAAGCAAAGGAGTTAGCCGCTATCTTAACCGACTCCCAGGTTAGAAAATGTAAACTGTTTCGAAAAGGAGATAAGAAACAAAACACTAGATCTGTTAACAAGAATTCGAAAAGATCAAAGGCCGAATCTTCTAAAAGTTATAAGTAGCGCAAGGCTTCAAAGAATTTTGCAATTCCTGCACCTGTTCCACTTAACTCAGTACCCTTTAATGGATTTTATCGTGGGAAGCAACCTCGGTGCAATCTTTACAATTATCATCATGCATCAAATTCCCCTTGCTGCTAGTGTACAATTTGTGGTTTATTTGGACATCTAGCTGTGACCTGTCGTACCCAGAACCGAGCAGCCCCTACTCAGACTCGCCCGAGAGCATGTTTCAATTGTGGTGACTTAAATCATTTCAAGCGAAACTGCCCCAAGCTTGCCAATGCTAATGGACGAGTATTCAACGTCAACGAGGCTCCGGCTAATGATCAAGCACTTATGATCATCTGAACCTCAATATTTTCTGTTTATTTTCGAAAACAGTGTACATATTTTAACTATGTTTGTAATGACAATATAAATTTCAAGAAGTTTATCTTTATCCTTGTTATTCATTTCCAAGTTTCAAACTCTAATGTGATTACACTATGAGTAATTACAATTACATGCTGATTTTGAGGATTCCGTTCTTTAGGAACTAAATCTTATAATTTAGCATAATATGATTGTACTCTGGTGTATTCGTACGAACTTGGTAACACGATTGATATGAATACTATGAACAAGTTAATACCGTTTTATGATCATAGCATTATATACATGATTTGTTTATCTAATATGTATAGTACATGATTATAAATACAATTTGCTTCGTATGTGGATTTAGCGTACTTAGTATGTTAACTTAGCATACCTAGCACATGATTTGTAAACATTTTCTTGATCTGCTTGCATTATGATGATAATGTATGGTTAGTATATGTTGCATTCTACCTATTTGGTTAATATGAAACATATATATAAATATTCGTACTAGAATAGAATACCTACTACTAAATTTGTTGTATGCAAAATAAGTAGTGTTATCATTGCTAGTATGAAATACGATTCGATTTGACAGATATTATGTTGTGACGATGTTTATTTGATTTAGACGATAGCTCGGCCTTATTATTTGTTTACCCTCTCTTAACAAGAGAAGCTATGTGGACCATGCGACGAAATGAGTAATTATGGGTGCACACTTAATTATAAGAATCGATGCATGAGAATCATTGTGACAACTTGTATTTTAGAGTTTCCTTGTATTCAAGTGTAACCGGTATGAATGTTATGTGATAGAAAGTTGCTGTACTATCACATACAACACCTTGGTTGTTGCATATTCTTGACCTTCAATGAAGGCTATTTGTACTGTCATTACAAATAATTCTCAAATAGCTGATGTTTCCAACCATTTGTAATCATCAAGATGTTTGTGAGTGGCATTATTATATATTTGTTTCCAGATCCTAACCAAAGTATTATGCTAGGAATCGCAACTATCAATGTGCAACTCTTTCACTGAACTTCAAAAATATAGGACTATTTATCTCAATAAAAAACCTAATTTTAAAACAGGTTAACTAGATTGAATACCGGTTCGGAGAAGGCGACCCGGGAACGTGTTACCAAGGACATTGTAAACCCTAACAATGGAGTCAGAATAGTCATTTTTGTCGAATTTGGTGGTGAGAAGGAGGCTAGCGAGATGTTGTTCATCTCATTCACATTTTAACAGCCTTAAGTAGGCCTCAACTGAAGGACCTTCTAGTTCCTGCACATACAACAATCATCAGCCCAAGATTTCAAATTAGCGGGTTTTCACATTGTGCTAGGCATGGACTGGTTATCCCGTAATCAGGCCCAAATCATTTGCGGCAAGAGGCAGATAGTTTTAAAGACTCCGAGTGGTGAATCTCTTACCATTCGAGGAGATACGCAGTACGGGTTGCCCGAAGACGTATCTATGATGAAAGCTTCTAGATGTTTGAACAGAGGCTGCGTAATTTACATGGCTCAGGTGATAATTGAAGAACCGAAGCCGAAGATCGAGGATCTTCCTGTCATTTCTGAATATCCCGAAGTTTTTCCCGAAGAACTACCTGGTTTGCCGCCAGATAGACAAGTGGAGTTCAGAATTGACATCATTCCTGGAGCAGCTCCGATAGCAAGAGCACCTTACAGATTAGCTCCGACGGAAATGAAAGAACTGAGGACCCAGTTGGATGAACTGCTGGCGAAAGGTTTTATCAGACCTAGTTCATCTCCCTGGGGAGCTCCTGTCCTATTTGTAAAGAAGAAGGACGGATCGATGCGGTTGTGCATCGACTATCGAGAACTAAATAAAGTTACCATAAAGAATAGATATCCTTTACCAAGGATCGATGATCTATTCGATCAGCTGCAAGGAGCAAGCTACTTCTCCAAGATCGACTTGAGGTCGGGATATCATCAGCTAAGGGTCAGAGATGAAGATGTACATAAGACAGCATTTAGGACTCGCTATGGTCATTACGAGTTCCTAGTGATGCCTTTTGGGCTCACAAATGCACCGGCTGCGTTCATGGATCTCATGAATCGCGTCTGCAAGCCGTATTTAGACAAATTTGTCATAGTCTTCATCGACGATATCCTTATATATTCCAAGAACCAAGCAGACCACGAGAAGCACCTCCGTTGCATTCTCGGATTACTACAGCGTGAGAAACTCTACGCCAAATTCTCGAAATGTGAATTCTGGCTACGAGAGGTTCAGTTTTTAGGACACGTTGTGAGTGAGCGTGGTATCCAAGTGGATCCCGCTAAGGTAGAGGCAGTCATGAACTGGCAAGAGCCAAAGACGCCTACCGAAATCCGTAGTTTCCTAGGATTAGCAGGATACTACCGGAGATTTATTGAAAATTTTTCGAGGATTGCTGCGCCCTTGACTTCCTTGACCAAGAAGAAAGAAAAGTACATTTGGGGCCCAAAGCAGCAAGAGTCCTTCGAAATACTGAAGCAAAAGCTAAGCAACGCACCTGTGTTGACATTACCGGAAGGTACAAATGAATTCGTAGTTTATTGCGATGCATCACACACAGGCATGGGGTGTGTGCTTATGCAGAAGGGCAAGGTGATTGCCTATGCTTCAAGGCAATTAAAGGTGCACGAAAAGAATTACACCACCCATGATTTGGAGTTGGGTGCCGTTGTATTAAATTTGTGATTTATTCTGATCATAAAAGCCTCCAGCACTTGTTCAACCAGAAAGAGTTGAACATGAGGCAACGCCGTTGGATGGAAACCCTGAATGATTATGACTGCGAGATCAGGTACCATCCCGGCAAGGCGAATGTAGTCGCTGATGCCTTAAGCAGGAAAGAAAGGGTAAAACCTATTCGAATCAATGCCAAGAGCATTGAGGTCAAGAACAATTTAATTGAAAGGATTTTGGCTGCACAGCGAGAGGCTGTGTTGGAAGCTAATTATCCTAATGAAAAGTTAGGAGTAACTGAGGAGCAGTTGACTCTTAGTAAGGATGGAATTCTTAGGCTGAACGGACGTATATGGGTTCCGATTTATGGAGGACTACGAGATGTTGTTCTCCAGGAAGCCCATAGTTCCAAATACTCAGTCCATCCGGGTGCAGACAAAATGTACCAAGACTTAAAGGCAAATTATTGGTGGATAGGCTTGAAAAAGTCTGTAGCCGCCCACGTAGCAAAGTGCTTGACTTGTGCTCAAGTCAAAGCCGAGCACCAAAAGCCGTCTGGCTTGCTACAACAGCCTGAACTTCCCGAGTGGAAGTGGGAATGCGTAACTATGGACTTCATAACCAAGTTACCCAAAACCAGGAAAGGAAACGATACAATATGGGTCATAGTCGATAGGCTGACTAAATCAGCTCATTTTCTACCCATCAAGGAGACGTATAGCTCCGATATGTTAGCCCAACTTTATGTTGATAAGATTGTAGCCTTACACGGCATACCTGTGTCTATTATCTCCGACAGGGATACCAGATACACGTCTCACTTCTGGAAGAGTTTCCAGCAATCTTTGGGTACACGTTTAAACTTTAGTACGGCTTACCATCCACAGACGGACGGTCAAAGCGAGCGTACTATACAAACGCTTGAAGACATGCTTCGTGCATGTGCGATCGATTTAGGTGGTAACTGGGATAAGAACCTACCCCTGATCGAATTCTCCTACAATAATAGCTACCACACCAGCATAAAGGCTGCGCCTTTTGAGGCATTATATGGTAGGAAATGTAGATCGCCTGTTTGTTGGGCGGAAGTAGGAGAGGTCCAATTATCGGGACCAGAGATTGTTTTCCAGACAACGGACAAGATTGTCCAGATCCGGGAACGTCTCAAGGCTGCCCACGATAGGCAGAAGAGCTACGCTGATCCAAAGCGTAAGGATTTTCACTTCGAAGTGGGTGAAAAGGTATTACTTAAGGTGTCACCCTGGAAGGGAGTGATGCGTTTCGGCAAGAAAGGCAAACTGAGTCCGAGATACATAGGACCTTTTGAGGTCATTGAACGGGTCGGGTCAGTCGCCTATAAGTTGAACTTGCCTGAAGAGCTCAATGGAATTCACAATGTGTTCCACATCTGCAATCTCAAAAAGTGCTTCGCCGATGAATCATTGGTGATTCCACACACAGATGTGCATATAGATGAGAGCTTAAAATTTATAGAAAAACCTTTGTCGATTGAAGATCGACAGGTGAAGAAGCTTCGCAGAAAGCACGTACCGATTGTAAAAGTCAAATGGGATGCTCGAAGAGGTCCTGAATATACGTGGGAAGTCGAAGCTACAATGAAAGAAAAGTACCCCTATTTATTTAAGTAAATCTCGGGTCGAGATTTATTTTAAGGGGGTGAGGATGTAACACCTCGAATTTTTGTGTCCAATGATGTGTTAACACGTGTCATTTGATTACACGTGGCATCCATAATAAACAAAGGACTAATTTTGACAAACCTTGAAAGTATATAAATTCGAGGGTTATAAATGTCAACAAGGGTATATATACTGTATAGTAACCCTAAATAACGCTTATACCTTCAAACGAATAAATTATAGATCGTACGGAAGCGAAACGCGGAAAAAGGTGAGAGATTACGAGCTACAGGGGTTAACTGTGTCAACATGTTTAATATTACCTCTGAGTGACCCTTTAACGTTCCCAAGGCTTCGTAACAGTATTACACGCTCACTAGAATATACTGTACAAATTCCGCGAAGTTCCGTCTTAAAACGAAAGAGTTATACTCAAATTCGTATGAGAAGGGTTAAAAGCGTCAACAGTGAAAGTTAAGGCTTTCCAAATAATTAATAAACTAACCGGGGACTTTATAATGCGGGTAAATAACACGAGGCCCCTATCGGTAAATAACCGAGGGCCAAACCGCAAAGTTACCCCTTCAAAACCGAAAGGTCAGGTAAATCATTACGAAAGATTTCGTTATTAATTACCAGGATTTCGTAATCATTTCAAAAGATTTTAAAAATCTGAAAAACAGGCCCCTCGCGACCCGCATTGCATGTTTGGTTAAGTTGAGGCGGGCCGCGAGCCTCCTCTTTTACTCGCCTGGTATTTAAATCCCAGGCGGCCCGCATTAGAAACGCATGGAACTCCCATGCGGGCCGCATTAGACGCCCAGATGCAGAAAGTTGTAACTACTTGCCTTTTGGAGCATTTGAACGACCAAACATCAATCAATGAGGCATGGGTGCCCCCTACTCGACCCATACACCTTAGGGACACCTGCCCATCATCCATGATCAGTTGTAGCCTGAGTTGTGATGATCTAAAGGCCTTTTGAACATTATAAATAGCCACATTGTGAGCACATGTTCACCACACCTCAAACAACTCATCTACTGATCATTCTAAGCTCTCAAGTCCTTTTCTCTGCTCCATAATCAAGATACAACTTCTGTAAGTCGTTCATAACCATTTTGGTCATACATTTCCATAGTTTTAGCCTATAAACACAACCGTCGTAACTAACGGTTGTCATTACAATAACTTGCAAATGGTTCAGTCTTATGACGGATCAAAAGTAGTTTTGAGTAGGTAATTATGTGGGTAATAAACCTCTAAAAGGGTTCCCCCTGATCACCACTCTAACTATGTCAAATATCGAGTCAAACGTGCGGTTAAAAAGTCAACAGAAAGTTATTTTAGCGATTTATGCATAATCTGTAATGTATATGCTATGGAACTTGTTTTGACAATCATAAAACATGATAATAAGTATATAAACTTGTTGCGCTCGTTTGAATCGATCATTTGCTATATTGACCCGGTTCGGAGCCGAATGTCGCAAAAGTTTGACTTTTGCATTGACTTCAGTTCTGACCCGTTTTAGTGAGGTATAGATATACCTTAGGACTCTCTTAGGACCAGGTTACATGATGGTATAAACCTCTGTGATCGGTTCATGAGTTATCCGAGTCTTTTGCGCATTTCCGTCATTCGCCTAAAAGTTGACCGTAACGGCCTTTTGAAATTAAAACGAGTATTTCGGACACGTGAACGGACCAAAACCTTGCTTATTAAATTATGAGCATGTCCTTAAAGTTTCACGTCAATCCGAGGTCTAGAATGAGAGTTATGCTAATTAGCGCAATTTAAATAAACTTTTGTAATAAACGGCGCAATTAGCATAACACCTATCTAAACCAAGATTTCGTCACCAAAACTTTTACCCACTGTATTAAAATAATATTTTGGGAATTTTAAAGATTTTTAATAATTTTTACCTCGCTCATAACCTGCGGTTATGGCTACGGTTCGGTAAATACCGAATATGCCCTTTTCGGCCAAAATTTGAGTTCTACAAGGTCTTTTGACCCGATTCCAGTTGCTACTGATTTTAAATAATAAATAAAGTATTTTAGACTTTATAAACTGTTCGGGAAACTCAGATTTCCTGTAGAACTCGAAAAACCCTTTAAAAGTCTTTAAAATGACCGAAAAGGCCCTACGGGGCATAATAATAACTTAAACTCGTTACGGGCGTCACGGAAGGTATCCTACTGATACCGCAACCCATTTAAGGCATATTGACTTAGGAAATAAGCGTATGACTCTCATGGTTAACCGTTTCGCCTATTGCGCGCACGGTTCGGCTTATGAAACTAGTTTTCATAAATTAGCCGATACGGGTCAAATAATATCATTTGAACCCCAAAATCCAGAGTGTGAACCATTAACCCATATAAAACAAGTCTCTGAACTTGTTGGGTCAGAATCACACTCCATTCTCGGTTTTCGCCTTTTCGCGCGATTGAACCATATCTATATATATCGGAACCAACCGGTCTAGGCTACGGCCATTATAACGACTCGTTAGGATTCTAAGAGGTTAATTAAAACCTTCGTTCCAGATTAGGAGCCCCAGTAAAAGCTATCGGTGATTTAATCCAAATTAAGGAAATATACTTGCAAAGGTAAATACTTTAACTTATTTCCCCTATATGGGCTTGGGTTACGGTATATTAATACCGCTTGATTGAGCATTATATTCTTCCATCGCTTAGGTGGTTAAATTAAATAATATGATCGGCTCATTTAAACAGTTTTGTTGCTTAAAAGCCTTTGGGGGGTTTAATGACCGTTGTCCCGGATATCCTTGGCATCATTTTACGAAATGGCCACGACCATCGACATCCCGGTGTAGGCGTACACCCGGTATAAAGTGTCGACATTAAATTAAAAGACGTAACCGTTGGTTTTTATACTACGGTTTTACGCAAACGTGGTGTGTCTATAAATCTTTAACCCGGCATGACCCGGGCTACTGAACGCATAAAAGAACATGTAAAACGTTCACAAGATTTTATTATAATTTTCCCAAGTTATAAAAGAGTTTGTGCCTTGTGCATTCAAATCAATTTTAATAAACATTTTCACATGTGTCAGTTGAATGTATTTACCAGTGTAAACTGACGTATTTTCCCCAAAAAGATTAAGTGCAGGTGCTAGACGAAATTGGCTGGTATTAGCTGCCTAAGCATCACGAATAGTCTCGCAAACTCGATGCCGTATCTGAATGAACAATATTTATTTATTTTGATCCGCTGTGGATACATTCGACTTCTGTAATACATTTGATATTACAATCAGAGGTTGAAATATAATTATTTATCTTTAAGCTTCCGCTGTGCATTTATATAATTGTGTGGTTTGACTATATTGTTGCCAACATCGTCACGGTAATCCTCCACCGGGCCCACCGGTGAAACACGTGGAAATCAGGGTGTGACAGGTTGGTATCAGAGCCAACATTGAGTGAATTAAACACTATCCTAATGTGTTTAATCTCAATGACACAATTGCACATACTTGAGTCTAGACAAGAACTTAGGACAAATTCGAATTGTTATTCCAATTTGTCTTTTCTTTTATTATTTGTATTTAAAGTTTTATAAAGCAGGAAAATGCCACCTGTTATATTCCGAGGAAGAGGAAGGGGAAGAAGAGGCAGAGGAGAAATCGTGACACATCACGATAACGAAGCTGGACCATCTGGTACAAGACATCCTTCGATGACACGGAGCGAAGAGCCACAACGACGAAGGGATCTTTACGAACCCGCGAGGCATTCCACTTCGCACAGCTCGACGCCATCCTATCGGCACTCCTTTGGGCCAAACTCAGAAAATGATCCCAACAACCCACAACCTTCCTTCATACCTCTACAACGTTCGGTTTCACACCGAAATTATGACGACCCTACTCCATACTACATAGGTCAGTTTAATCCGGCTGACTACATACAGGAACCTTCAGGCTTTGTTCCATTAGGGCCACAAGATCACTTCTCCAAAGACCATATGGATGAAGATACTGATCCAACTGAACCTGCGCGTGGTACGCCCACGCATCCGATAGAAGTCTCTGATGGGTCATCCTTCCATGGCACACCCTATCAGGGACCAGACAGTTTCCAAGCATTGTTTGACCGACACGAGTGGTACTACATGCCACCTCAACAGACATCACAACAACCGCGACATCCACAGGATCCCTCTGAGGATTCACGCTTTGTGGCAGTTACGCCACCACCTCCGCCACCGGCGCAACCAGTAATACCTGATCCGCCAAGGCGTAGGAGGACAAATGCTCGTATGTCTACACGAGGAGGAGGGGGTATCCACTTCAGCACTCCTCGACATTCTAGTAGTAGCCACTATCCGCCACTACAAGAAGAAGGACCTTCAAGTCCTATACAGGAGGCGAACTCCGCACCAGCTGCACAAAATTCGCCACCATTTGGGTATGACCAACCCATACCTGCTTACACGGGTCCAACGGCTTACAACCTGTTCGAACCATCACAAGCACAATACAACTACGGCTATGAGCGCGACCCATATGTGGTGTCGGCAAGATATAATGCGCGCTACCCTGACGGAGCACATGGAAACATGGGACCACCGGACTACTCAGCTCATGGGTATCCAATACCTCCCAGACCTCCCGTTCCGCATCAAGCGCCAGAACCACGTTTCTCTCCTCCTGAACAGGAAGAAATACTCCATCGACTAGATCGAGTGGAGAGAGAGAGTTCGAGGAAGAGAAGAAAAGCCACCGAGGATTTCTCAAAGGCTTGGCGAACCTACTAAAGGGCAAAAAGAAGAAACGTGACCATTAGCCCTTAATAGTTGTACTAATGTAATTTCTACTTTGAAATAAGTCCCTGCGTGGACACTTATCGTATTTCAGTCCCTACGTGGACTTATCTTTTAAGTCCTTGCATGGACATTTATCTTATGCTAGTCCCTGCGTGGACTTGTCACTTATTTTAAAACCTCTATGAGGTATGTACTATTTGAAAGACCCGTTTAGGGCAATATGTAATTGTATTTGAAATTATGGAGTATATGTTATGAGTTTTGTTTTAATATGTATAAAATAAATCAAAACCATTCCTTTTATATTGATCTGCCTAAATAAAGAATCTTAAAAGGTGAAACCTAGCTTGGTGTCTTTTAAGATCCAGTCAAGATGGTTCGACCTAATTGAAAAGATTCTGATTCCCTGTTAACCTCTGTACGCATGTTAACAATCATGGCAGATGTGATTCGTTAAAATCACGCACGTCATTCTTATACAATAATCCTTTAAGGATTTCAAAACCCCACTAAATGATTTATAAATCATGGGTTAAATCACCAATGAAGGTGATCAGTATTAGTAAAACATCCACTAGAGATGTAGTGCCTACGGGCCAACCTTATTAAAACATCCATTAGTGATGTAGTGCCTACGGGCCAACCTTATTAAAACATCCATTAGTGATGTAGTGCCTACGGGCCAGTATTAATAAAACATCCATTAGTGATGTAGTGCCTACGGGCCAACCTTATCAAAACATCCATTAGAGATGTAGTGCCTACGGGCCAACCTTATTAAAACATCCATTTGAGATGTAGTGCCTACGGGCCAACCATACTAAAACATCCATTAGAGATGTAGTGCCTACGGGCCAACCATATTAAAAAAAAAAAACATCCATTAAGAGGTGTAGTGCCTATGGGCCGTAATAATTGTCTTATAACGACAAAAGACAGTGGTGGTCTATGACTCCCTGCCAGAAAGGGGTAAGAGAACTACGGTTCAAACCTCTATGCCTTTGATTCTCTGAAATCTCGGCTAATATTATAAAACATCATCATGATTAGGCTTTATGCCGCCAATACTATTTATATAGCTGAAATAGGGTATATTCAAATCCTAATATATAATGAAATAATAAGTTAACCAAATATGGTCTCTGTACCATGGTTGACAAAATTGTCATAAAAGACAATTATATAATAATCTTCTGAATAAAATTTTGTTATCTTCTGTAACAGATTCAAGTTACAATGGCGAATCCCAACGGAGAGAATAGCTATACTAATGATAATGACTACGACAATACGCCAGTGCATTTGACAGGCGCACAACTGAAGGCTCTAATTGACAATGCTGTTCAGGCAGCTCTTGATCGTCAATATACTGAGTCCCAAGGCAGAACCGTGTCAAAGCCACCCTCTAAACCAAAGACACACTCCAAACCACCCTCTGAACCCAAGAAAGATGACGACAAACACTCGTCCACTGAGAACAGCGTTCATCGCGATTGAGAATATACTGATGCATCAAATGCTAAGGGTTGCACTTACAAGTATTTTGTATCTTGTAAGCCCCGGGAATTCACAGGGGAGAAAGGTGCTGTGGATTGCATCACCTGGCTAGATGAGATGGACACTATAGTGGACATCAGCGGGTGTGCAGCGAGGGATGTGGTGAAATATGTGTCCCAGTCTTTTAAGGGCGAGGCCCTGGCATGGTGGAGGGCGTTGGTACAGGCATCTGGTAAGTCTGCTTTGTACAAAATGACATGGGAGGAATTTATTGCTCTCATTAAGGAAAACTACTGCCCTCAGCATGAGGTTGAGAAGATCGAGGCTGACTTTGTGTCACTGGTGATGACGAACCTGGACTGCCAGGCATATTTGACGAGTTTCAATACAATGTCTCGTCTGGTCCCATACCTTGTGACACCGGAACCTCGAAGAATCGCCCGTTTCATTGGGGGCTTGGAGCCCGCAATAAAAGCGAGTGTAAAGGCCTCTCGGCCGACGACCTTCAGGTCAGTTACCGACCTTTCCTTGTCTCTCACCTTAGACGCTGTCCGTCTGAGGACACTAAGGAACAAGGAGGCTGAGAAGAGAAAACGTGAGGATGATACCTCACGAAGATCAGGGAAGAAGCACCGTGGAAGCGGTGAAGGCAAAAGAGGGTCGGAAGCGAAGAAAGATGGGCAAGCTGGTGAAAGGCCCAACTGCAAGATCTGCAAGAAACCCCACTCTGGGAAGTGCAGATTTGCATCAAACTCACAGTCACAATCAAAGACTCCTTCCTGTGGACTATGCAAGTCCAAGGATCATAAGACTGTGGAGTGCAAAAAGATCAAGGATGCAACCTGCTACGGTTGTAATGAAAAGGGGCACATCAAGAGTAACTGCCCTAAGTATGCCAAGAAGGCGGAAGAGACAAAGAAGTCAAATGCGAGAGTTTTTCGCATGGATGCAAAGGAAGCGGTTCAGAACGACAATGTGCTTACAGGTACTTTTCTCGTAAATAATATATTTGCAAGAGTACTATTCGATTCTGGCGCTGATAAATCCTTTGTAGACCAGAAATTTTGCCAACTACTAAATATGCCTATCAAAACCCTTGATGCGAAATACGAAGTAGAGTTAGCAGACGGCACGATAGAAACCGTCTCTACTATTCTAGAGGGATGTGAAATGTCCATTAAGAACCATTCTTTTCCTTTATCTCTACTTCCCTTCAAATTAGCGGGTTTTGACATTGTGCTAGGCATGGACTGGTTATCCCGTAATCAGGCCCAAATCATTTGCGGCAAGAGGCAGATAGTTTTAAAGACTCCGAGTGGTGAATCTCTTACCATTCGAGGAGATACGCAGTACGGGTTGCCCGAAGACGTATCTATGATGAAAGCTTCTAGATGTTTGAACAGAGGCTGCGTAATTTACATGGCTCAGGTGATAATTGAAGAACCGAAGCCGAAGATCGAGGATCTTCCTGTCATTTCTGAATATCCCGAAGTTTTTCCCGAAGAACTACCTGGTTTGCCGCCAGATAGACAAGTGGAGTTCAGAATTGACATCATTCCTGGAGCAGCTCCGATAGCAAGAGCACCTTACAGATTAGCTCCGACGGAAATGAAAGAACTGAGGACCCAGTTGGATGAACTGCTGGCGAAAGGTTTTATCAGACCTAGTTCATCTCCCTGGGGAGCTCCTGTCCTATTTGTAAAGAAGAAGGACGGATCGATGCGGTTGTGCATCGACTATCGAGAACTAAATAAAGTTACCATAAAGAATAGATATCCTTTACCAAGGATCGATGATCTATTCGATCAGCTGCAAGGAGCAAGCTACTTCTCCAAGATCGACTTGAGGTCGGGATATCATCAGCTAAGGGTCAGAGATGAAGATGTACATAAGACAGCATTTAGGACTCGCTATGGTCATTACGAGTTCCTAGTGATGCCTTTTGGGCTCACAAATGCACCGGCTGCGTTCATGGATCTCATGAATCGCGTCTGCAAGCCGTATTTAGACAAATTTGTCATAGTCTTCATCGACGATATCCTTATATATTCCAAGAACCAAGCAGACCACGAGAAGCACCTCCGTTGCATTCTCGGATTACTACAGCGTGAGAAACTCTACGCCAAATTCTCGAAATGTGAATTCTGGCTACGAGAGGTTCAGTTTTTAGGACACGTTGTGAGTGAGCGTGGTATCCAAGTGGATCCCGCTAAGGTAGAGGCAGTCATGAACTGGCAAGAGCCAAAGACGCCTACCGAAATCCGTAGTTTCCTAGGATTAGCAGGATACTACCGGAGATTTATTGAAAATTTTTCGAGGATTGCTGCGCCCTTGACTTCCTTGACCAAGAAGAAAGAAAAGTACATTTGGGGCCCAAAGCAGCAAGAGTCCTTCAAAATACTGAAGCAAAAGCTAAGCAACGCACCTGTGTTGACATTACCGGAAGGTACAAATGAATTCGTAGTTTATTGCGATGCATCACACACAGGCATGTGGTGTGTGCTTATGCAGAAGGGCAAGGTGATTGCCTATGCTTCAAGGCAATTAAAGGTGCACGAAAAGAATTACACCACCCATGATTTGGAGTTGGGTGCCGTTGTATTAAATTTGTGATTTATTCTGATCACAAAAGCCTCCAGCACTTGTTCAACCAGAAAGAGTTGAACATGAGGCAACGCCGTTGGATGGAAACCCTGAATGATTATGACTGCGAGATCAGGTACCATCCCGGCAAGGCGAATGTAGTCGCTGATGCCTTAAGCAGGAAAGAAAGGGTAAAACCTATTCGAATCAATGCCAAGAGCATTGAGGTCAAGAACAATTTAATTGAAAGGATTTTGGCTGCACAGCGAGAGGCTGTGTTGGAAGCTAATTATCCTAATGAAAAGTTAGGAGTAACTGAGGAGCATTTGACTCTTAGTAAGGATGGAATTCTTAGGCTGAACGGACGTATATGGGTTCCGATTTATGGAGGACTACGAGATGTTGTTCTCCAGGAAGCCCATAGTTCCAAATACTCAGTCCATCCGGGTGCAGACAAAATGTACCAAGACTTAAAGGCAAATTATTGGTGGATAGGCTTGAAAAAGTCTGTAGCCGCCCACGTAGCAAAGTGCTTGACTTGTGCTCAAGTCAAAGCCGAGCACCAAAAGCCGTCTGGCTTGCTACAACAGCCTGAACTTCCCGAGTGGAAGTGGGAATGCGTAACTATGGACTTCATAACCAAGTTACCCAAAACCAGGAAAGGAAACGATACAATATGGGTCATAGTCGATAGGCTGACTAAATCAGCTCATTTTCTACCCATCAAGGAGACGTATAGCTCCGATATGTTAGCCCAACTTTATGTTGATAAGATTGTAGCCTTACACGGCATACCTGTGTCTATTATCTCCGACAGGGATACCAGATACATGTCTCACTTCTGGAAGAGTTTCCAGCAATCTTTGGGCACACGTTTAAACTTTAGTACGGCTTACCATCCACAGACGGACGGTCAAAGCGAGCGTACTATACAAACGCTTGAAGACATGCTTCGTGCATGTGCGATCGATTTAGGTGGTAACTGGGATAAGAACCTACCCCTGATCGAATTCTCCTACAATAATAGCTACCACACCAGCATAAAGGCTGCGCCTTTTGAGGCATTATATGGTAGGAAATGTAGATCGCCTGTTTGTTGGGCGGAAGTAGGAGAGGTCCAATTATCGGGACCAGAGATTGTTTTCCAGACAACGGACAAGATTGTCCAGATCCGGGAACGTCTCAAGGCTGCCCACGATAGGCAGAAGAGCTACGCTGATCCAAAGCGTAAGGATTTTCACTTCGAAGTGGGTGAAAAGGTATTACTTAAGGTGTCACCCTGGAAGGGAGTGATGCGTTTCGGCAAGAAAGGCAAACTGAGTCCGAGATACATAGGACCTTTTGAGGTCATTGAACGGGTCGGGTCAGTCGCCTATAAGTTGAACTTGCCTGAAGAGCTCAATGGAATTCACAATGTGTTCCACATCTGCAATCTCAAAAAGTGCTTCGCCGATGAATCATTGGTGATTCCACACACAGATGTGCATATAGATGAGAGCTTAAAATTTATAGAAAAACCTTTGTCGATTGAAGATCGACAGGTGAAGAAGCTTCGCAGAAAGCACGTACCGATTGTAAAAGTCAAATGGGATGCTCGAAGAGGTCCTGAATATACGTGGGAAGTCGAAGCTACAATGAAAGAAAAGTACCCCTATTTATTTAAGTAAATCTCGGGTCGAGATTTATTTTAAGGGGGTGAGGATGTAACACCTCGAATTTTTGTGTCCAATGATGTGTTAACACGTGTCATTTGATTACACGTGGCATCCATAATAAACAAAGGACTAATTTTGACAAACCTTGAAAGTATATAAATTCGAGGGTTATAAATGTCAACAAGGGTATATATACTGTATAGTAACCCTAAATAACGCTTATACCTTCAAACGAATAAATTATAGATCGTACGGAAGCGAAACGCGGAAAAAGGTGAGAGATTACGAGCTACAGGGGTTAACTGTATCAACATGTTTAATATTACCTCTGAGTGACCCTTTAACGTTCCCAAGGCTTCGTAACAGTATTACACGCTCACTAGAATATACTGTATAAATTCCGCGAAGTTCCGTCTTAAAACGAAAGAGTTATACTCAAATTCGTAGGAGAAGGGTTAAAAGCGTCAACAGTGAAAGTTAAGGCTTTCCAAATAATTAATAAACTAACCGGGGACTTTATAATGCGGGTAAATAACACGAGGCCCCTATCGGTAAATAACCGAGGGCCAAACCGCAAAGTTACCCCTTCAAAACCGAAAGGTCAGGTAAATCATTACGAAAGATTTCGTTATTAATTACCAGGATTTCGTAATCATTTCAAAAGATTTTAAAAATCTGAAAAACAGGCCCCTCGCGACCCGCATTGCATGTTTGGTTAAGTTGAGGCGGGCCGCGAGCCTCCTCTTTTACTCGCCTGGTATTTAAATCCCAGGCGGCCCGCATTAGAAACGCATGGAACTCCCATGCGGGCCGCATTAGACGCCCAGATGCAGAAAGTTGTAACTACTTGCCTTTTGGAGCATTTGAACGACCAAACATCAATCAATGAGGCATGGGTGCCCCCTACTCGACCCATACACCTTAGGGACACCTGCCCATCATCCATGATCAGTTGTAGCCTGAGTTGTGATGATCTAAAGGCCTTTTGAACATTATAAATAGCCACATTGTGAGCACATGTTCACCACACCTCAAACAACTCATCTACTGATCATTCTAAGCTCTCAAGTCCTTTTCTCTGCTCCATAATCAAGATACAACTTCTGTAAGTCGTTCATAACCATTTTGGTCATACATTTCCATAGTTTTAGCCTATAAACACAACCGTCGTAACTAACGGTTGTCATTACAATAACTTGCAAATGGTTCAGTCTTATGACGGATCAAAAGTAGTTTTGAGTAGGTAATTATGTGGGTAATAAACCTCTAAAAGGGTTCCCCCTGATCACCACTCTAACTATGTCAAATATCGAGTCAAACGTGCGGTTAAAAAGTCAACAGAAAGTTATTTTAGCGATTTATGCATAATCTGTAATGTATATGCTATGGAACTTGTTTTGACAATCATAAAACATGATAATAAGTATATAAACTTGTTTGCGCTCGTTTGAATCGATCATTTGCTATATTGACCCGGTTCGGAGCCGAATGTCGCAAAAGTTTGACTTTTGCATTGACTTCAGTTCTGACCCGTTTTAGTGAGGTATAGATATACCTTAGGACTCTCTTAGGACCAGGTTACATGATGGTATAAACCTCTGTGATCGGTTCATGAGTTATCCGAGTCTTTTGCGCATTTCCGTCATTCGCCTAAAAGTTGACCGTAACGGCCTTTTGAAATTAAAACGAGTATTTCGGACATGTGAACGGACCAAAACCTTGCTTATTAAATTATGAGCATGTCCTTAAAGTTTCACGTCAATCCGAGGTCTAGAATGAGAGTTATGCTAATTAGCGCAATTTAAATAAACTTTTGTAATAAACGGCGCAATTAGCATAACACCTATCTAAACCAAGATTTCGTCACCAAAACTTTTACCCACTGTATTAAATTAATATTTTGGGACTTTTAAAGATTTTTAATAATTTTTACCTCGCTCATAACCTGCGGTTATGGCTACGGTTCGGTAAATACCGAATATGCCCTTTTCGGCCAAAATTTGAGTTCTACAAGGTCTTTTGACCCGATTCCAGTTGCTACTGATTTTAAATAATAAATAAAGTATTTTAGACTTTATAAACTGTTCGGGAAACTCAGATTTCCTGTAGAACTCGAAAAGCCCTTTAAAAGTCTTTAAAATGACCGAAAAGGCCCTACGGGGCATAATAATAACTTAAACTCGTTACGGGCGTCACGGAAGGTATCCTACTGATACCGCAACCCATTTAAGGCATATTGACTTAGGAAATAAGCGTACGACTCTCATGGTTAACCGTTTCGCCTATTGCGCGCACGGTTCGGCTTATGAAACTAGTTTTCATAAATTAGCCGATACGGGTCAAATAATATCATTTGAACCCCAAAATCCAGAGTGTGAACCATTAACCCATATAAAACAAGTCTCTGAACTTGTTGGGTCAGAATCACACTCCATTCTCGGTTTTCGCCTTTTCGCGCGATTGAACCATATCTATATATATCGGAACCAACCGGTCTAGGCTACGGCCATTATAACGACTCGTTAGGATTCTAAGAGGTTAATTAAAACCTTCGTTCCAGATTAGGAGCCCCAGTAAAAGCTATCGGTGATTTAATCCAAATTAAGGAAATATACTTGCAAAGGTAAATACTTTAACTTATTTCCCCTATATGGGCTTGGGTTACGGTATATTAATACCGCTTGATTGAGCATTATATTCTTCCATCGCTTAGGTGGTTAAATTAAATAATATGATCGGCTCATTTAAACAGTTTTGTTGCTTAAAAGCCTTTGGGGGGTTTAATGACCGTTGTCCCGGATATCCTTGGCATCATTTTACGAAATGGCCACGACCATCGACATCCCGGTGTAGGCGTACACCCGGTATAAAGTGTCGACATTAAATTAAAAGACGTAACCGTTGGTTTTTATACTACGGTTTTACGCAAACGTGGTGTGTCTATAAATCTTTAACCCGGCACGACCCGGGCTACTGAACGCATAAAAGAACATGTAAAACGTTCACAAGATTTTATTATAATTTTCCCAAGTTATAAAAGAGTTTGTGCCTTGTGCATTCAAATCAATTTTAATAAACATTTTCAAATGTGTCAGTTGAATGTATTTACCAGTGTAAACTGACGTATTTTCCCCAAAAAGATTAAGTGCAGGTGCTAGACGAAATTGGCTGGTATTAGCTGCCTAAGCATCACGAATAGTCTCGCAAACTCGATGCCGTATCTGAATGAACAATATTTATTTATTTTGATCCGCTGTGGATACATTCGACTTCTGTAATACATTTGATATTACAATCAGAGGTTGAAATATAATTATTTATCTTTAAGCTTCCGCTGTGCATTTATATAATTGTGTGGTTTGACTATATTGTTGCCAACATTGTCACGGTAATCCCCCACCGGGCCCACCGGTGAAACACGTGGTAATCGGGGTGTGACACCAATGGGTCCCACACATGTATTTTATTTGATTTCATTATATTTTATTAGATTTTGTGTTGGGGAATATTCTAGCACATATACCCTAAAGAAGATAGGGAAATCTTATAAATCCTAATTTAATCACCAACTCATTCATTTCATCTTCTTCACCCCTTGGTGCTCTCTAACTCACGGCCCAACACACACACACATGCACATCCATTTTCAAGCTCCAACCATTCAATCCAAGGTGATCTAGAGGTGTATGGAGGCCATTTAGGAAGGTGTATGGTGCTAGAACTTGAAGGACCACCTTGTGGAGCTTTTAACCTCTTGATTTCTTCCTTGTGCATCACCTCCATTTTTGTGCCACTTCCCTAGCCATTAGAGCTAGTAGTAAGCTTCTTGTTCACTAATTTATGTCATGTTTATGTTATGTACAAGTTTCACCATCTAAACAACTTAACTTCTAATGTTAAAAATGAAAAGATCTAACACATTCATGAAGAAAATAAGTGATTACATAAATTTTTAGTGTATGTAATGAAGTAGTTTATATTATATCTTGAGTTTATGATTAGATCAAGTATGTTAAAGCTTAGATCTACCAAGTTTAAGCATGGATCTTGAAGGATCCATGGTTAAACTTGAAGATGAACATGTGAAGCATAATGTGAACTTGAAATAGATATTCTTACACATAAACTTGTAATCTTGAAGTAATAAAGTGTGTGTAGAACTAACTTTTGAAACTAAAACTCATGGAAAGTTTGTTAAAAATTTAACATAAAGCTTATTTTTGAAAGATCTAAAGTTGTTAAGCATGAATCTTGAAAGATCCATGGTTAAACATGATGTTAAAAATAATGATCTTTCTAATAAACATAAAAGTGGTTTTAGAACATGATTTACAAACTTTAAAGATCATAAAACTCATGAATGAGTTGGTTAATAAAATAAAGTTTCATAAACGTTTGTTAAAATACTCAAGAACATTTATTTTTAGAAAGATCATCTTATGTAAAGTGTAGATCTAAAAGACTACACGTTTTTATCAAGAAACAAGTCACCATGATGTTTCATATGGAAAAATTGGTGTATGTTGTTGATGATTATTGTTGGAAAATTGTTTTGGTGTTGAAAAGAAAATAAACACATGTTTTGAAAACATAGGAAACCTCCATTTTTAGGGGAAACTATGTCAAAATTTTTATAAAATTTTTTTACACTTAGAAAATATAAGTTGTGGTGAAGCTTATTCCCTAAAAATATTTACCAAGGTTTCCCTAATTTTTGTGTAAAATTACAAGTCAAGAAATGGTGATTTCTTCAAGTTAAAAGTAATATTAAGTATGTATATTTTTAGGGAAAAATATATATATATTTAGTGATCACCAAATTTTGTGCTAAGCGTATATTATGTGTATTAGGAACTTGAAAATACACTAAATACTCCCAAGGAGTATGAACACAAAAATACACATACAAATACATGAGAATACATAAGTATACAAGTATACAAAAATTCCCCACAAGGAAATACATGGACAAAT
Source organism: Helianthus annuus (assembly GCF_002127325.2). Taxonomy (NCBI): domain Eukaryota; kingdom Viridiplantae; phylum Streptophyta; class Magnoliopsida; order Asterales; family Asteraceae; genus Helianthus; species Helianthus annuus. Next base: position 31,986,469 of record NC_035440.2, on the reverse strand, counting down.
ACAAGAAAATATATTTAAGAAGATATATTTCTTAACTTATTATTGAATTTGGAAACTTTGGGCTTAAAAATATATTTTTGGACAAATATATAACCATTACCAAGTAATAGAATTTATGTAAAAATCGAAGTATTGATTTTTGGTGTAAAATACAAAATACACAAGTATTTACCTAAAATACAAGTATACTTGTACAAAAAATAATATTGAGAATATTATTTTACAAAATACTTATATTATTTTTTTTTTGATAAATAATATAAGTAACTTACATGAAAAGTTAAAAATATAAATTATTTTTAACAACATCTTACCTTGTCAAAGGCTTCATAAGCAAATATATATTTGAGAGATAAAATATATATTTATGAAAATACAATAGATACTCAACGGGAAAGACCGACAAACAAGGGCACGACCCTCACAAAGATTGAACATACAAAGAACATATACATAAACAAAAGATGGTGACTTGTACTTGTGTGATGCAAGTCTAGTGACTAACATTAATAGAACACGTATAGGTCACGACGCTACTGTGACAACTGTCACTTTTCTTCAATTGATTCAAGATACGATTTAGTGTTTTAAGGACTTAACTTATTCGCATGTCCCACCTCATAATATACCCCCGTATCAAAATTCCCTAGATTCAGTCTTACAAGTGAGTATACCAATTTGATATCTGTATTCTGGGTTAGTGCGAGACCTTGAGAGCTCAGGTATGAACTTCCGTTCAGTCAAAGAGATGAAGGCTCAACTTTAGGTGTATTCCCTTCAGGGAATCTTTTCTTCAACTACAATTGATTCATATCTTTCGATATTTTTCAACTGCAAAAGTCTGCCGATTCGCATGGTATCGAACAGTCCAGAACTTGATCATAAGCTAAACATACCATAAATAACCTTAACATAGCTTAGAGATAAGCTTTGAGGGGTTCGGTGTGCGAAAACATGCTTATTTGATCTTACAGGGACTAAAAGTGTCAAAAACGATGTAAGTTTGCATTTTCGCGCATATCTTACGTTCTGACCACATCTGGACACCCAAAATTTTTTGTAGACACTAAAATAGTTTTATTTTAGTGATCGGCATGCAAAAATACCATTCGTCGCGTAATTTGGATCGTTTTCGCGTCCGTTCGAATTTCGTCATAATTTGGCGAATAACGTGACCGTACGACCAAACGAGCCGACATCCTAGAGTTTTCCGAGCATATTTTGAGTCCTCTAAACTTTAATGATCTTGTAGAGCCTTGAAAATGGCTTAACGGGTGTTAAAAGTGCCAAAAATTGGCTCAAACACATGCAGGGACCAAAGCTGTAAATACTGAAAGTTTGCTGATCTGCAGGGACCATACCGGCCGCGTAAGACTGGTCTCTCCTCTTATGCGGGCCGCCTAAAAACCCCCCAGCACCAGAAAATCATTTTTATCAAACTGTTTGAAGTCCAGGGGCTGTATATGCAAATATTATTGTGTGTTAACCAAGTTAACACCTCTCCAAGGCTTCTAACCTGCTCCTAACACTTGTATGGTTAGGATTTAATGCGTGATGGCCACACAAACACTTGTTTTGATCTTGTGAGTTCATGACAAGTATAAATAGCCTAGCATTTCATTTGTTGCAACTCACACTTGATCTAAATTCTCTAAGTTAAGGTTTTTATAACTTCATACCTGAGAATTATAAGATCAAGTTCTAGCAAGGACCCTTTGTAAGCTTCCTTCATTCTTTTATCGCTTTCCTATCGTGAAAGTCAAACAGTGTTTGACTTTCAGCTTTGACCAGTCAATGGTCAACGAGAAGTTCGTTTGAACTTCACAACGTGAGCGTAATCACGATGGTTGTAGTCCCTAGTGACTATACCTACTGATTACCACGTTGACTAGGCGTAGTGACGAGTCGTAGTTTCGGTCAAAATGCGCATTTAAGCGTATTTTGCAACCAAACTACTTTTGGGTATCAAAACACTTTGTTTTGATATCAAAACCTATTTTCTAACTTAGTTAAGGATGTTTTAACATGATTAGCTCGTCACTTTTAGTTTAGTGCTTGTTTAGAGTCGTAAGTCATGCGGTCTAAACCACCGCTTAGACTTTCGAACTTGACCCGTTTGGTCGATCATTAGGATCCGACCAAGCATGTTTAGTGACCATAGTTGCATAGGGAATAACCTTCCGAGGTTATACCTTTTGGTCACCTAGTTTAAGTAGTTGTATGATAGGTAGTTTATATGCCTTAGGTAAATGATGAAAATGCCCTTTTCATGCATAATTGGATTTTAAGCATATGTAACCTAAACATTTGTCACTTAACTGATTATGCAACATAATTAAATATGTTTAGGCATATAATACTTGTCATAGGACTAGTTAGTCATCTCGAACGCGCAATTGCGGATATTATGAGGCTTACCAACTTCTCAAATGTTTCTTGGCCGTTTCTTGCTTTGTTTTTTAGTCAAGTGTTTTGGGGTATTTTAGGTGTAACAACTCTCACTAAATGATTACTTATTATGTTAATTGTCCAATAAGGAAACCCTAATTGAGAAACCCAAGTAATCCTGCATAAACCCTAAAATTTTCAGAACAATCAGAATCAGGATCAGGGCCCCTAAAACTCAGGGGGGGGGTGTAAACCCTAGCTGACGATTATCTAAATAACTCACTGTAGAATTCGAAATTATCAAAACTGTCAACTCAGATAAGCTAGTTAGGGGCGTGGCTACCCTATGGAGTAGGGTGACCCCTCGCGTCACGCGACGTCCCCACGTATACCCCTCGCGTCACGCGGGGGGGGGGGGTGTCAAAATTTTAGTATAAATAGAGGGCGTTGGGACTTGATTTCTGAAGTTGGAACGACACTCAAATTCCAATTATACGCTGAGATATCGTCCGAATACTACAAACACACACAAATCACGAAACGCTGCCGCGATAACATGGTAATAACTCGATCGCTATTACGATTCAACGTCCGATCGATTGAAACTATCCAACGAATGTTTAAGTGCTACTCAAATTGGGTTTATACTTTTTCATTCGTCGTGATTCCGACAGGATGTTTGAGTGTTGCCCGAACTCGGGCTATACTCTGTCATTTGTTGTGAATCCGCTGGATGTTTAAGCATCGCGCTTTGTCATTCGTTGTGAGGGTTTAATCTCGTGAGTTATCGTAAATGCTGTATTAGTTACTAACCTAGTTTTCGTGTGCATTGTTATTTGAATTTAGGTTAATGAGGCTAAAATCAGTAGGCTTAAGCTTTGCCCGTTAAATCTGCAATGTGAGTCATTCTCTTTTTATCAACTGTTTTACAATACCTCAAATTATTTTCAAATGTTATAATTACAGGGAGTAAGTTGGGGTAATCTTAATCAATGGCTAGTGGGGTATTGTGCACATTACTAATTTCTCACGGGGCTAGGCTAATAAGCCCTAACACAGGTTAGGCAAATAAGCCCTAACAGTGATATATCATCACCAATTGGGTGACAGGACCCAATAGTGGTATGACCATCGTCACCAGGAGGTGACACGGCGCCATATAACAATAAGATAGAAACCATTGTAATCACTCTTATGCTGTAATTTATAACTAGGTGTCATTTTATCAAAATGAATGATTCACTCAGTATTTCCCCGCTGACAAAATATTTTTAAAACATGTTTCAGGAGACCTGCTGTAAATCAAGGAAAACGTGCTACGGAGCACTAATCAGCTTGAGGAGGTGGCTCAGTTAAAATAAATAAACATGTTTTAACTTGAACTTGATTAACTTGTTTTGAACACCAATTATATTGTGTGGTTGGACTTTATTTATTTAATTACATTATTCAATATGATTAGTGGCTGGATCCTGGTCAGTCACGCCCCTGCGGTGATACTCCGCGTGTAGATTTTAGGGGTGTGACAGATTGGTATCAGAGCCATTGTTTATAGTGAACTTGGTTTTAAAAAGGGGAAAAGTTTTTTTTTACAAAACCAGAATATAACCTGTACAATGCTCAACGATTCATAACTACACTTCGCTCCACGGCAAGACTCAACACTATAAGTGATACGGTTTATAATTATATTGCCTGTCTATTAGTTTGCATAGTGCATTGTTCATGGTATGCTTAGTCAACGTAACGACTATTGTTTGAAACCCTGTGTGCTCACTCTCTTCTGTCATTCCATACTTACGCATTTTCGCGATACCTTTCTCACTTGTGACGTCTCAACCTGACTCAAGGCCAGCTGGCGGCTCTAATCAACGAATGAGTTGCTGAAGCACTCGCAGCAGCTCAAGCAGGAGGTATAACCTGCCATTTCGACCTAACCTAGGATGTCTAGATCCTACTTTTGTGATCCCACTCTCGTGCCTAACTTTTTCCTTTCTTGCTCGCGCGACAGGTCAACCTGCTCAGCCTCATGTGTGTACGTTCAAGACCTTTATGGACTGTCGACCTAGTACCTTCAATGGTACAGAAGGAGTTGTAGGTCTTCTACACTGGTTCGAGAAGATCGAATCTGTTTTTGAGATGTGTGAATGCCCTGAAGCTCGTAGGGTGAAATTTGCTACTAGAACACTTGAAGGCGGTGCGTTAACTTAGTGGAACGCACAGGTTCAAATGCTAGGATTGGCAGCTGCTAATGCCACCCCATGGAACGACTTCAAAGATCTGATTAAAGAGGAGTATTGTCATCACGACGACATTTACAAGCTAGAGGTGGAGTTTTACAACTTGAAGATGATGGGTTCTGAAATCGAGGCGTATACAAAGAGATCGAATGAAATGGCTGCATTGTGTCCTATTATGGTGGATCCTCCTATCAAACGTATCGAGCTGTACCTCAAGGGTTTAGTGCCAGAGATTCAGAGTTTGGTGACTTCAGCTAACCTCCCTATGATCCAGCAAGTCATACGACTGTCCCACCGTCTCACTGATCAGGCAGTTGAGCAGAACAAGTTGCCTAAGCGTATTAGTGCTACCACTACTTCAAATGCTCCTAGCGACAACAAGCGCAAATAGGATGGAAATTCAAGCAAAGGTTCTACTTCTGTTCAGTCTCAGTCCTAGTAGCGAAACACTGACGACTACAAGAGCCCTGGTCAACAATCTTCAGGTAATCAGAGTCAAGAAGGGTACAGGGGAAATCAACCTAAGTGCAACCGTTGTAATTTGCACCACACCGGGCCGTGTAGCAAGGGTAGTTGTCATAGATGCAACAAACCTGGTCACGCAGCAAAGGATTGCAGGAGCCCATATCCTGCAAATCAGAATCGTCAGCAACAACAACAAGCTCCACAGAACCAGCAGCAACAGCAGGGTAATAAAGGATGTTTTCAGTGTGGTGCTGAAGGCCACTTCAAGAGGAACTGTCCCCAGCTGAACCAGAATCAGAACAACAACAACAACCAGGGAAATGGAAACAATGGGGGTAACAATGATGGCAATTGTCACACCCCTAGTTTCCACGTGCTGATTATATCAGATCCAAAACTCAGAATTATGTTTAAACTCTTTTATAACCTTTTAAATGACCAAAATACCCTTACGGGGCATAAATTGGTTTTAAGTTCGTTATGGGCATAATAGAAGATATCCTACTGATGTCACAACATATTTAAGGCATATTAACTCGTGGAACATGTTCATGACTCTTATGGTTACCCGTTACGCATGTCTCGCGTTCGGATCGGCGTATGTAACTAGTTTGCATATATTAGCCGAAACGGGTCAAACCATATCATTTTTGTCTCAAAACCCAGAATGTGTTTAAGTTACCCATGTTAAACGAGCGTACAAACTTGTCGGGTCAAAACCACATTCTAAACCGGTCTTCGCTTTATCGTGCGTTGAACCGTGTTTTCCTTTTGAAAACTAACCGGTCTAAGTATAAACTTAATTAAAGACCCGTTAGGATTCTAATAGGTTATTAAAACCTTCGTTCCAGATTAGGAGCCCAGTAAAAGCTACGTGCACTTGCTGTATTTGAATTATACTATAGCTCAGGTAAATACCCTTAACTTATTTTCCCTATACGGGCATGGGATACGGTGCTATAAAAGTACCGCTTGGTTGGGTGTGTGTAGTCATTTAAATCAAACTGTGATTAATGTATTTTCATGACCCATTTGATATGTATTATTTGGTGTATGGCCCTTGGGGGTTAAATGACCATGTCCCAGATATCCTAGGCATCATTCATGAAATGGCCACGACCTAAGCACGGGGTGTATGCGTACACCTGACAGTTGCATTATGTAAAAACCGGTATCCCACTATAAGGAATCGGCCTTGTGGGCATTATACCTGTGGCGTGTCAGTTAACTTAAGTCCGGCCCTACAAACTGGCCCTAATGGACGACAAATGAGTAAAACTGTATACAAGATTATTTTGAATAATTGTCCCAGGTTATAAAATATTTTTGCCGAAGTGCATTTAAATCAATTTTCAAACTCTTTTCAAAATGAGTCAGTTAAGTTGTATTTACCAGTGCAAACTGACGTATTTTCCAAAAAGGCTAAGTGCAGGTACTAGACGAAATAGGCTGGCTACTCCAGGCATCAGTACTCAAGTCTCGCAAGCTTTAGATGTCAAAGTCTGTGAACAGTTTTCCTTTTTATTTTGATCCGCCTGCGGATTTGTTTCGACTGTTTTGTGATACTTAAACATTACAATTTATTCAGTTGAAATGAATCTATATCTTTTGCTTCCGCTGTGCATTTACATGTTGTGTTGTTTGACTATGATGATATCAATGACGTCACGATACTCCCCACCGGGCCCACCGGTGACACGTGGAAAATAGGGGTGTGACAGCAATGGTGCCAGGGGACGTGCTTTCATGATTGGTCAGGGTGATGCGAGGAATGATCCCAACGTTGTGATGGGTAAGTTCCTACTGGATGATTTCTTTGTTTCAGTTTGTTTGATTCGGGTGCCGATACTAGTTACATGTCCTTAAAAGTTAGTCAGATGCTTAAGCGTACCCCAACACTTTTGAACACCAAGCATATTGTAGAACTAGCAAACGGTAAAAGTCTCGAAGCCACACACATAGTTAAGGGTTGTAATCTTATTCTTGCTGGTCAGACATTCTCTATCGACCTTATCCTAATTGTTCTTGGTAGCTTCGATGTCGTCATTGGGATGGATTGGTTATCTCAACATCGAGCAGAGATCCTCTGCAAGGAGAAAATCGTCCGCATCCCTCGTTCTGGTGAAGAACCCCTTGTGATTCGTGGTGACAAGAGTGGTGCTGTAGTGGGCATCATCTCTTTCCTTAAGGCTCAGAAGTGCTTACGAAAGGGCCACACAGCTATTCTAGCCCTTGTTACTGACACCTCAACGAAAGAGAAGAAGATAGAAGACATTCCTATTGTACGCGACTTTCCTGAGGAATTACCTGGTCTTCCGCCTCATCGCCAAGTCGAGTTTCAAATCGAGCTAGCTCCTGGAGCAGCACCCATAGCTCGTGCACCCTATCGATTAGCTCCATCGGAACTAGAAGAACTGTCTGCCCCGGCCTCATGGGTGTGGGCTCGCTACACCCAAATAGATCTATCACTCATACCCCTCGGTCCTGATACGAGGATTAATGGTCCCAAGTATCCGCCTGCCCTATCACATGATCTACGGTTCTTTCCTAGGCTAATCATACCAATAGTATTGTAAGTATCCCTTTTGTAACATGTATTTCACCCCCGAAGTAAGTAAACAAAACAGTTTAAGGAAAAGGGGGACATGAACTCACAGTAGTGCGTCTTCAGTAACGCCAACTCAAATCTCCGCAGCTAATCACGACTACCTACAGTGTACTAACGTCTATTAGACGAACGGGTCGTGCATTGGCTTAGAGTTTAACGTTTTGAGTTACGTTTCTTATGTTATTCCAAGTTATAATTATTCGTTAAAATAATAATTATTTTAACTTTAAATTATATTTAGTTTTGGAATAATTGTTTAATCAATATTTTTGTATTAATACTTCACAAGTGTTTTAACTCCGTATTTCCTTCCCAAGGATGGGGGTATTTATACATGTATATTGTAGTTCTGAAATAATATATTTTTAAGTCCCACGTAGAAAATATATATAACTTATTGTCAAAAATAATGTATTCCTAAGAAAATATATATTTTTCCCAAAAATTATATATCTTCTAAATATACTAGGAAAATATATATTTTTATCTCCCAAAATATAATATATTTTCTCTTTGTTAAAATATGATATAACTTAGTAATATCCACAAAAATCATATTTTCACCTCTTTTGTTTCCAAAATAATGTTTACCAAAAATGTATTGTAACGGTATTTTCCGGAATATTTTATAACTTACGTTTTGCGTGTGGTTTCACAATGTCAAGTGTGTAACTTAAATATTTATTCCTTGTGATTTTTGGTATTATTTTGGAGTTGTAAATTCCAGGGTATTTGTAAGTTATATTATTTTACCCTAAAATAATATAACTATTCCATATAGTAAACAAATATTCACACAAGTGTCTTAGTATAAAATATATATTCTAAATATATATTTATCCATTTTTATTTACAAAAACCAACCTCCAATACTTGTATTTTGTTACAAAAATTATGGCGAGGTTTATATTTGAAAAACATAGTTTAAAATACACTAGTAAACACTTGTCTAGAAAATATTTTCTAAGTGTTGGAATTTTTAGAAAATTTTGCCATAGTTTCCTTTGTAAATTGAGGTGTCCATGCTATTTAGCATATCATTTATGTTTAACTTATGATCAAATTCCGGAATGTCCGTTACAGTACGAATCGGCATACTTTCGCAGTTTGTCGAAATTAGCCCCTGTAAGCGAATAAACTTGATTTTGACACACCAAAACTTCCAAAACTTATTTCTAAGTTATGTAAGGATTATTTAAGGTATGTTAAGCCCATGTCATTGTTCTGGTGTGTTTGTTGCGTTAAACTGATTACGTTTACACATCAGTTCGCGTATAACTTCCCAGAAAGCGATTTAGAGCTCGAAATCGAACAAGATTTGATATGTGCAAATGACTCACATATTTATACAAATCCAAAGTATGAAATATAATGTTTCATTGATTTGGTATTTGTTTGATGGTCGTGGAGGCACAGGTGTCACAGTCTCCCCTACTTTAGGAAATTTCGTCCCGAAATTTTATTTAGAGGAAACTTGTGAGAGCTTGAAACATGAAGTCGTAAAGATAAAACATCACTGGTTAGGGTTCTGAACTTCTAGTAGCTTTAAATAACATCATGCTTGCAATGTAAGAGGGACACTTATATACAAGTATATGAAGCGCCATTGGTGCGTCCACCGTACCTCCATTACAATGTTCACGTTTCGTTATTGTTGCCACCATAAGTTCTTACACATGATAAGTCTTACTGTGGTTTCCGTGCACTAAATTTCATAATTATGTACGCGTCCATAATTACGTAATTCCTTGCATAGTCCGCACAGTGCTTTTTATAATGTGTAGAGGAAAACCAAATGAACAAACCTGTGATGAGTGTGACTAGACCACCATAGGATCCTTTTAATTAATTCAATAAATGATCTCTTTAAATAGACCACCAAGGAGTCTTTTCAGCTATAGCATCACATGTCATTCTTAACCAGATCCTGAATCGATCTTTTTAACTAGACCACCCAAGGGGTCTCTTTTGAATCATGGAATGGTCTATATAATCCAAGGGTCTTAACTATTACGTAGCCGCCCATTAAGGATTTAAGGTAGTACCTTTGGATATCCTACTGGGAATCACTCATATGAAGATATGGAAGATTCTACAAGGATTTGGATAACAAAAACATGAAAGAAAACACATAACACATAATCACAAAATTGTTTAACTTGATCTTCAATTTGTTATCATTTTGGTAATTTGTTTGTTAACTGTGCACATGTATTTAAAGCACACTAATTATCCAATCCGTGGATTTCATTCGGCACTTTAAATATTTTTAAGAATCTAACTATAAGGATAGGAAGATCTTAAAAAGAAAATTCGATTTCGATTACAAGGAATCGCAATATTCGAATTAAGGTATACAAGGGATCCAATTAAAGACTCCAATTTGAACGATAATCATCCACAAGGATCTAATTGTGAAGGTAAGAAGATCCCATATGGATTTTGGGATTTGAAAAGCGGGAGGCGTTTCAAAACCTTGCACTAGACGTGCTTAAGTCGATATACGAGGTAGAAAGCTTATGAAGTTGGGGTGCTAGGTATGCCAAGGCGACATATGAAGCAGAGTTTGAAGGTTAAGTCAATGTATGGGCAAAATGTTTTTGAAAACTATGTATGGGGTTCTTTTAGAAATGTGTTTAATGTTTTTACATAATACTTTTGAAATCATAAAGAAGGTGTATTAGATAAGTATATTTACAAAAAAAAATTATGCGAGATGAATTTTGAAATTATGTATAAGGTTTTTGAAAACATGAATGATGCTTTTGAAATCATGCACTTGATATATTAGTAAATATACTATGTTAAAAATGTTTTCAAACTATATGGAATATTTTGAAATCATGAAGGTTGTTTTGAAAACTTATACTATGTATGTTGTTATGAAAACCAGAATGTAATGGGTATGAGATCGAAAAATTACCCTTAGTTATCTAAACAAGGATTTAAAGGCACAGATGTGCAAAAAGCACGATTACTCATAATGTCACCTTATTTCCTGTACTTCGTTTCGTAGAATGAAATGAGTACTTTAGAATTTCCGAGGAAATTTTGAGCGATCACATGAATGGGAGAACCACAAGAGTAGTTTGTAAGAACACAGTTCCTTGTTGTAGGTATCATAGGGGAATGCCATACACACATGTAACTAATGGTTAATTTCCAAGCCTAGTGACATCTTTGGGGTGCAATAAAGACTTTAAGAACAATAGGTCTTGCATTCTATTCTCATAAGGGTTTTTTTTTTATATTTATCGAGTTTCCTCCAGTGGTCCGTCAGTGATCCAAATTTGTCGTTGGTGGCATAATGATACTCCAGTGATCCAAATTTGTCGTTCTATTCCCACAAGGGAGTTTTTTTTTATCATATTATGCCTAGTGGAGATAGATATGATCGAGTGATTCCGTTGGTGACACGATGATACTGCAGTGGTCCGTCAGTGATCCAAATTTGTCATTAAAAAAAAAAAAAAAAACAAATGATTGATTGTTTATTCACATATCAGGTTAGACATGTAATTTGTTTGAGATTATACCGAACGGTCATTTGAAGGTTAGGGTTGTTATTTGAAGTTTGGGGTTTGCGTCATAGCTGTACTGCTTTTCAAGATCATTTGAGGATTCTTCGAACGAGTGTTTGAAGGTAAGGGCTCGCGTCATAGAGCCCTACATTTAAATGACAGTTTTAAGTTTTTCATCAAAGCTCGTAAGGGAATTTGAGTTTGGGGCGGAGTAATAGGGCTCCTTAAATAAACCCATAGTTAAATGGTTATTCACATATGTGCATGTAGGGTTAAAGTTTTATTCTTCTATATATTTATTTGACCATTTTCTAAGGGTTACGATCGATGAAAGAAATTTAACAATAAAGAGAACGCCTTTGTCTGTGTGAGCTCATATGGTTATGGCTATGTACCTAAGGCTCATAAATTTTTGATCGAGCCACGGTGTTATGACCTACATTTAAACGTGTATGAACTTGGATCATGTCTATTTCTTGGGTGGTTTCTTGGATACGATGGATTGTTGAAGAAAAAAAGATATATATATTATCTGTCTAAAATAAGAAACTTTAACGCTTTTTATTTTTTTATATTAAAGAAAGCTAGAGATTAAATGTCGACGAAAAGTAAGAAACTTTACCGCTTTTTATTTTTTATATTAAAGTAAGCTAGAGATTACATGTCGACTAAAATATAAGCAAAACACCAAGACTAATACTAGTACCAAAGGCTAGAAATTCCAAACCACAAAACTTACTTACCATACCTTAAACAATGCATATAGAACACCAAATTATCGCCGCATCAAAGTAGACCTAAACATAAAATAACACTACACGAAGTTCTTAAAGATGGTTCCGTCCTCTTAAACACACGTGGAATCTAATATAATGAAATTACAATCAAAATCCTTAAAAAAATCAAATAATAATAGACACCATTGTATTACCCACATAAGAATCCACCACTTACGTTTTTTTTTTCTCTAATGAAAATAAATAGTATATGCGAGTATACTCCATATAAAAAAAATCATACTGAAAAAATACATTGTCATTGTGCTAATCCCATGCTTTGGTTAGTTAAATAATTTCATTCCGGCTATTAAACCTTTATTTTGGATGGTGTCATTTTTTATTCAAAAGCATATGATGTTATTTTACTTTATATTGTCCTTCATAAAGCTAGCTTGTCCTTCATTATCATGGATTGAGAAAGGCGAATCTCTTGTTTAGGCATGACAATTGAAAGTTGGTGACGATATTTTGTGAGAACACCAAAAACAACGGCTCAAAATGGAAAACACAAACGAAGAGACTCTTTCTTTCTTCTCGCCACCCGGAAAACGCTTAGTGTGCTCGACGATGAATGCCTGAATCTGGTTAGTGCGCGAGGTTTAATCGATCGAATCTTAGTGTTCATCTAGATCTAACCTTTCTCCCTAATCGGGTTTATGTATAATCCATTCGCCACTTTGGTTGTTCCGTGGTAGTCCAAAAGGCAATGATGATTGATAGACAAGGAGAGGTCGATAACGGTGGCCCGTGGAATAACGTTGAATACCGGAAAAACAGGAAGAGTAGAGGGGATGGCATCGAGTGGACGTTCCTGATTCAAAACTTGTCGGATCAAGTTAATAGGAATATCCTATGGAGAGCTTTTCAACCATACGGTTTTATCTCGGACGTCTATGTGGCTCGGAAAAGGGATGCTCGGGGGAGATGTTTCGGATTTGTCCGGTACGTGGGGGTGGAACATATGCAAGAGACGTTAGTGTCGATGAATACTGTTAAGATGTTTGGCATGAAAGTCACGGTGTCCCTAGCAAAGTATGACAAAGACCACAATAAGTTCAACTATTCTCCGGACGGCTATGGCCGGAGTGAATGGAGACCAAAAGGGAACGCTCAAACCAATTACAACAACACTGGTGGGCATAAGGTAGATGGTCAGCCCCCTATGAAGCCCTATCCTTCGGGTCCCAGCCCTACTGGACCATCTTTCATTCAAGATGGGAGGTCTTATGCTGATCTGGTCAGAGGTAAGGATCAAGGTAATAGTCATGGCGCTAAAGTTGTCATGGTAGACGGCAAAGGAGCTCTATATCCGTTACATTGTATTAGGCGGTCCATCATTGGCTATGCTAAGGTGATACAATCAATCAGAGATATCAGAAGAGTATTATCCATTGAAGGGTGAGAAGAAGTGGGTCTTTCATACATTGGAGGAGTTATGTTTATGATCACGTGTAAGGATAAGGTGACTGCGAGAGATTTTTTGGAGAAGCATTCCATTTTATTTCATAAGATTTTTTTCTAAGTTTTTCTTATGGAACGGAGAGGACATTCCATCTAATCGCCTGATTACTCTGAGTGTTTCCGGTGTACCGTTTCTTATCCGGGACGGACTATTGTTTGATAAGATTGGTAGTCTGTTTGGTGATGTGGTTAAAACGTCATCATTCTCTTGGCAGAATGAGGATAATTCTACCGGATCAATGAAGATTGTTACATCCATCATGACAAGAATAGATGAATCTGTGGTTATTAAGTGGAATGAGAGGACCGTGTCTATTCGGGTTGTAGAGTCCTGTGAATAGTGGTTGTTTGAGTGTGATAATGATTCTATGGTGGACTCTAGTGATTCCGAATTGGATGATGTCGAAGAGGGTGAAATCCGGCAGAATCCGGTTGGTGAAGAAATCAAACATGTTAATGACGCACAACCAGTGATGGACGGGGAGAAAGTTTCTCCGGCCGGAGAAAATGAATCGTCGTCGGTGGACTCCGAAAGATCACCGAGTGTCCAAAAGGTTACAGAAGATCAAACGTCTGGCCGTCCTCATGATTGCGTGGAAACTTGTAATGTGCATGGGGAAGGGGTGTATGTCGTTGATGGTCCCAACAATTTTGGAGGGAATGGGGTGAAGTCAAATAAGTCAAAAAATTATTTTAATGTTGTGGATTGTGGCCGAAACAATTTTAATCCAGGAGAGAAGAGTAATGGGCCTAATAATTCGTTCATTGGGGAGGGCCATACACCGGTTCCAAATCTAGGAAAAAGGAATAGAGATGAGAGGAGCCCACCTTCTCTTGGTTCTATTCAAGGTCCAGCCCAAAGACATGTTTATCAGTCGCAGATGTCCCCAGCTGTTCAATTAGATCTGAATTCCCCTATTGGTGATAAGTTTGGGACAGAAGAGGTATCCCCTGATCTCCCTGATCCAGACGAACCCAATCAGGAGGTTCGTGCTCCCGGGGGTGTTGATGATTTGAGGGATTCAGGTCCGGTGGAAGTTTGCGGTCAGACGGAGCAGAATCAGAGATCTAATTTGAGGTTAGATGTTGAGGAGACCATTCGTATTGGCTCTTTTATTGGCATAAATCACAATGGTTTCGAGTCTGAGGCAGAGAAACTAGTTGTGTAGGAAGTTGTTGACAATTGTTCAGCATGAATTGCTTGTCTGTAAATTTGAGGGGGGTGCGTAATTCCCGCAAGTCAGACTCGATTCGCGGGCTAAAAACGAGTTATGGGGTTCACTTTCTAGCTATACAGGAGACAAAATTACAGGATTCGGAGTCTTTCATGTTCAACCAGTTTTGGGGTAGAGCTGAGTATAAGCTAGCAGTGGTAAACTCACTGGGCAGATCCGGGGGGTTGGCATGTCTTTGGTGCCCAGCGGTGTTCAGGTGTGATGATGTTATCTATAACAGCTATTTTATTGTTGTTTTGGGTACTCTTGTCCAATCGAATTCTCGAATCAATTTTGTAAATGTCTATGCGCCTACTGACGCGGTATCTAGGAGGTTAGTTTGGTTGGAGTTAGTAGGGGTTAGAAACTCTCGACAAGGGTGGTGGGTCATGATGGGTGATTTTAATAAAGTACGGTATGCCCATGAAAGAATGAATTCAGAATTTGTTGAAGGAAATGCGGACGCGTTTAACCATTTCATCCTTTCGGCTGGCTTAACAAAGTATAATATGGGAGGAGGGAACTTTACTTACATATCTGATAATGGGAAAAAACTGAGTAAGTTGGATCGATTTCTGGTGTGTCTAGGTTTTATGGAAAGGTGGCCAACTGCTTCGGTGACGGCAGTTGACAGAGTAGTGTCTGATCACCGACCTATCATCTTATCTACTGTCCAGTCTGATTTCGGACACATACCGTTCAGGTTCTTTAATTCATGGTTCGAGTACCCTGGTTTCCTTAATTATTTGCTACAAATCTGCGGTACTTTTTCATTCTCTGGCCCGGAGGATCTTGCTTTAGCTATTAAACTTAGGTGGCTAAAAAACCGAATAAAGTGCTGGATTAAAGTGGAAAAGGTAAACAAGGAAGGTGTTTATGGGGGAAAAGAGTAGGTTGGCTCTTATTGAAAATTTGGCCAAGGAAAGACCGTTTTCGGATGATGAACTGGCTGAAAGAGTGGAGTGTAGGCATTTTATGGCTGAGTTTGATCGGTTGAAACATTTAGATTTGCGGCAAAAGTCCAGAGCTAGGTGGGCATTAGAAGGGGATGACAACTCTTCTTTATTTCATCAGATTATCAATTCCAACATCAGTACGAACAGGCTGAATGGGTTGATGATTGATGGCGTTTGGGTTACGAATCCTTTGTCTATTAAGGAATCACTGTTTGGGTTCTTCAAACATCAGTTTTCCGAGCCTATGCCTAGTAGGCCGATGTTAGTGTGCCCTAACTTGGCTTCCCTTTCTGACGATGAGGCAACAACGCTGGCAGGTCCCTTTACAGTGGAGGAAACTAAAGCAGCTATATGGTAATGTGATGGTGATCGTGCCCCGGGGCCGGATGGATTTAACTTTAAATTCATTAAAAAGTGTTGGTCGGGTCTTCGGGATGATTTTATAAAACTTTTCAACCGTTTTTATGAGGAGGGCTCGCTTAATTAATGTTGTACTTCTTCCTTCATTGCCTTGATTCCAAAGGTTAATGACCCAGTTGATCCTGTGGATTTTCGGCCTATTAGTCTAATCGGGGTGATAAATAAAGTAATACCCAAAGTTCTTGTTAATAGGCTTAAAGGGGTTTTGGGGCGCTTAATTTCTGAACATCAATCGGCTTTCTTGGCTGGGAGGAATATTATGGATGGGCCACTTGTGCTAAACGAAATTTTGAGCTGGTTAAAAAAGTACAAGCGGTGTGGTATGTTCTTCAAAGTCAATATCAGAAAGGCGTACGACTCGGTCAATTGGGCGTTTCTAGACTCGATAATGATTCAAATGAACTTTCCTAGTAGGTGGCGTGCTTGGGTAATGGCTACTCTACGATCCGCTAAAGCCTCGGTTCTTGTCAATGGTTCACCAACTAGGGAGTTTGAATATACACATGGGCTTCGTCAGGGAGATCCTTTGTCACCATTTCTTTTCGTTATGGCCATGGAGGCACTATCGGGTATTATGAAAGCAGCTGAATCCACGGGGTTGTTCAAAGGAATTAAAGTCACTAATGATGGTCCATATCTATCTCATTTGATCTACGCGGACGATGTGATGTTTGTTGGTGAGTGGTCCTTGTCAAATATTAATAATCTTCGCCGAATGCTTAGATGCTTCTATCTAGTTTCTGGATTAAAAGTAAATCTTGCCAAATGTAGCATTTTTGGTGTCGGGGTAAGTGAGTAAGTTGTTCACGAGATGGCGAATCGGTTGTGGTGTAAGCAAGGTATGTTCCCGTTTAAACACCTCGGTATTAGGGCTGTTCACGAGCCGAGCCGAACCGAGCGGACCTTTGCTCGTGCTTGGCTCGTTTACAAACCGAACCGAGCGGAGCGACTCATTTAAAACCGAGCATCAAATCAAGCGAGCATTTTTCAAGCAGTAAAAAATCCGAGCGAGCGTCGAGCGATTTGGACAACCGTGTCACCCAATTTAAATTTGCTGAGAGAGATAGTGACAATGTTGGGTCTCAAGTTTTTATGTCTTTAAAAACATGCACATTTCATGGCATAATATTTTTCCTATGAATAACAATGTTGTGGCTAACGAGGCGATGATCATATTGCACGAACAATTACGTTAAGAACATGAGACGATCGACTTAGGGTAACGACATGAAACATTGAGGCGATGAACAGACTGTCGTTTATTGGTTTAGGGTTTAACTTTTAGTTTTGATTTTAATTTTTCATTAGCGTGGTTAGGC
Organism: Helianthus annuus; assembly: GCF_002127325.2. Classification (NCBI taxonomy): domain Eukaryota; kingdom Viridiplantae; phylum Streptophyta; class Magnoliopsida; order Asterales; family Asteraceae; genus Helianthus; species Helianthus annuus. The sequence goes on along the minus strand of NC_035440.2, from coordinate 31,969,098 downwards.
TAGTACGTATAGATATAGTTGTAAATTTGTATATAGTTTACCAAAATCCAATAGATTGATACATATAAAACTATAAATTTAATTTATATTTAAGTATATATGTATGTATAAGTGTGTGTATATACATGTTTATAGATGCATGTGTATATGTATATGTATATGTATATATATATATATATTAATTAAATAATAATTCGAGCCGAACCGAGCCGAGCGGACCTTTGCTCATGCTTGGCTCATTTACAAACCGAACCGAGCAGAGCGGCTCGTTTACAACCGAGCGTCAAATCGAACGAGCATTTTCCGAGCAATTTCCGAACGAGCGTCGAGCGAGCGGCGAGCGGCGAGCGATTTGAACGGCCCAAATGTTGTACTTCTTCCTTCATTGCCTTGATTCCAAAGGTTAAGGACCCAGTTGATCCTGTGGATTTTCGGCCTATTAGTCTAATCGGGGTGATAAATAAAGTAATACCCAAAGTTCTTGTTAATAGGCTTAAAGGGGTTTTGGGGCGCTTAATTTCTGAACATCAATCGGCTTTCTTGGCTGGGAGGAATATTATGGATGGGCCACTTGTGCTAAACGAAATTTTGAGCTGGTTAAAAAAGTACAAGCGGTGTGGTATGTTCTTCAAAGTCAATATCAGAAAGGCGTACGACTCGGTCAATTGGGCGTTTCTAGACTCGATAATGATTCAAATGAACTTTCCTAGTAGGTGGCGTGCTTGGGTAATGGCTACTCTACGATCCGCTAAAGCCTCGGTTCTTGTCAATGGTTCACCAACTAGGGAGTTTGAATATACACATGGGCTTCGTCAGGGAGATCCTTTGTCACCATTTCTTTTCGTTATGGCCATGGAGGCACTATCGGGTATTATGAAAGCAGCTGAATCCACGGGGTTGTTCAAAGGAATTAAAGTCACTAATGATGGTCCATATCTATCTCATTTGATCTACGCGGACGATGTGATGTTTGTTGGTGAGTGGTCCTTGTCAAATATTAATAATCTTTGCCGAATGCTTAGATGCTTCTATCTAGTTTCTGGATTAAAAGTAAATCTTGCCAAATGTAGCATTTTTGGTGTCGGGGTAAGTGAGTAAGTTGTTCACGAGATGGCGAATCGGTTGTGGTGTAAGCAAGGTATGTTCCCGTTTAAACACCTCGGTATATTGGTTGGGGCGAATATGAATTTAGCTCGAAACTGGAAATCGGTTATTGAAATATTTAAAAATAGATTATCGATCTGGAAAGCCAAAACCCTCTCCTATGGTGGAAGTATAACTTTAATCAAATCGGTGTTGAATTCTCTACCTACATACTACTTCTCTCACTTTAAAGCTCCGATTAAAGTTCTTGAAACTTTGGATAGAATTAGAAGAGTCTTTTTTTTGGGGTGGCTCGGAGGAAAAGGCTCGGATAAATTGGGTTGCGTGGGAAAAAACAATAGCACCTATAGAATTCGGGGGGCTGGGTTTTGGTTCTCTCAGGGATGCAAACCTGGCGATGTTGGAAAAATGGTGGTGGAGATTTAAAACGGAAAAAAATGGGTTGTGGAGAAGGGTAATTTGGGCTATCCATCATAATTCAAGAGTGTGGAACGACATACCGGTTAAAAATTCAGTTGCTGGCCCGTGGAAAAATATTTGTAGTATTCGACACATATTGCTTAATGCGAACATTGATCTAAAATCGGCTTCGACTGCGGTACTGCTAATGGCATGAATATTCAATTTTGTTGGACAGTTGGGCCGACAAGGCTCCGTTTTATACATTGTTCCCAGAATTATTTAAGGCCGAGTCAAACAAGGTTTGTTCGGTGGCAGATCGATTGAGCCCAGGAGTGGATGGGCCGACTTTCAACTGGGCTTGGAAGCGACATATTCTGGATGAGACCGAAGAGAATCAACTTCAACAGTTGCTGGACATTATAGGTGGATTGGGCCTCTCTTTGGGTAGCGACAAGTGGGTCTGGAAACTTGATAAGAATGGCATCTTTAGTGTGGCTAGCATTAAATCGTCCCTTGCCTCATATAACCGTCCCCAACCAGATAGAGTCTTCGTATGGAATAGCTGGGTCCCGAAGAAGGTGGGTTTTGTCGCATGGAGGGCGGACATGAATCGGCTACCGACTAGAGGAGCGCTATTGGCCCATAATATTCCGGTACAAAATCCATTGTGTGTCTTGTGTGGTGATTATGAAGAGTCTAGCGAACACTTGTTTGTTTCATGTCATGTCGCGCAAATGGTTTGGCAGAATCTTGCTTGCTGGTGCAGGATACCTCCCATAATTGCTTTTGGTATAAATGATTTATTGTCTTTACATGAGTTCAAGTTCAGTGCGGGATTGAGCAAGAAAAGGAAAGCTTTCCATGCAGTGGTTCTGGTCGCGTTTTGGTGTATTTGGAAACTAAGAAATGAGGTGATGTTCAGACAGGTAATTCCGGATTGTACGAAACTCTTGGATGAAATTAAGTCGATGGCGTATCTATGGGTAAAGAATCGGTCAAAAATGATGTCAATAACTTGGGAAGATTGGCGTCGATTTAGCTTTGTTGGTTAGTTACAGAGTAAAAATGTAAGGATGTGGCGTTAAATAGTTTATATATATGTATGGTGGGTAGCGTCTTGCTACGTTGAATAAAAATGATTTTTTGTCGGCCGTTCAAAAAAAAAAAAAACAAACGAAGAGAAAATGCATGAGTTGGAAATCTAAAAAACTAGTGATCCTTAATTGAGTGAGATAAAGGTTAATAATCAATCTAACAAAGGTTAAAACTTTGATGCATCGGATTGTATTGAAAGTTGTTAATTAAATCATGTTCATTGGTTTTCTTGATATATATTGTTTTATTAATATGCTAAATAGTTCACTTTTAGTTTATGTTAACTTTAAACCCACAAAATCACATATTAAATGGTTAAGTATTGTATGAGTTGAGTTATCCTATACTGCCTCCTAAATTAATGAAAAGTATAGAGACAGACATAAAGCTACCCAGGGCGCCCCGTGGTGAACATTTGTTCACGCGTGGAATGGAGTGAAACACCGCCGCCGGTGGGAATCTCCACGCGTTGAATACATAACGCGTCCTCACCATCAAGCGTTGGAATTCATTTGTTTTGTTGTTTTGTGAATGATTTTGATGATGGAGATGAGTGTGTGGTGAGTGATGGCATTTCCACTAAAATCCATCACTAGTGATGGAATCACTACAAAAAAAAAAGCCATTTAGTGGCACCCATTTTTATGGCATATAGGTTTTGTGCCACTAATTTTTGTTTTTAATGGCACATTAGGTATTTAACACATACATTTAGTGGCATTTAACTTTTATGTCACTAATCCAGGCTTTTAGTGGCATTTTGCATAATTTTTCTTTCCTTTCACCTTATATTCAGTGGCCGGTTCCTTCTTCCTCATGGAGAGAATATCACCAGAGGATGGTACGGTTTTATAATTTTCCTTCTGTATATGCTTCTTTCTTCAGCATTTTTCTCACTTCAATGAAATTGGGTTTTTGGGGACGCTAACAATCTTCTTGTCGCCATTCAGGTGAGTTCGTCTTGCCTTTAATTTTGGATTCTTTGATTGTGATGCATGTTTGAACGGTTTTGATTGGACCATTCGGTAGTTTACCAGAGGCAGATGATTGGTTTCTATTCCTGAGGTGATTTGTGTATGTTGTTAAAGATGGATTTTGTATGAGTTGCAAGTTATTGTTTCAATTTTGTGTGTATTAGATGGTGTTATGGTTGTGTTGTTGTTTGAAAAATTAAATAAAATAAAGGATGTATGTTAGGTTTTTGAGGTGAATTGTGGATTGTGACACTAGATTGTATGGTCCACAAACTTACTGTAGGGTTTATTAGCGTGGTTTATTACAGCCACTAAAAGGATGGAAAACTTACAAATATTCTAGAAAGTTTAGGATCTGAATATGAGGCTACTTCGATTGAAGCAATAGCATAATGTTAAATAGGAGAATAATTGTTGTGGGATTACTTAGCTAATTGGAATGATATGTAGAAGTGATCAACTTTATATAGAATACATCCATTGCTGTTTTGTTATCATTTTGTATTTACAATTGGCTTTTGCTCCCTTTTACATATCTTTAGGAATTCAGACAAATCAAAGGAAACATAAGCGCGATGACAAAGCATGTTGAACTTTCTTTAAAGATGATATCAGTGAGTACAAGGCGAAAATAGACAAAACTTCATAAACAACTTCTAGGCACGGGGTCGTGTCCAAGTCAGCAAGCCCCCGTGTCCTCCAAAAGATTCTCGTCTGACTTTCGGTCAGAATACGGACAAAAAGTGTCGGAATCTCGTCTACACACGGGGCCGTGTGTTGGCTGGACTTGGAAATACATTATTTTGGGACTGCAAATACAAGAATGCGAATATACATGTATGAGATACCCCCATCCTTGGGAAGGAAATACGAAAATAAATACTTGAGAAGTATTGTTACAAAAATATTATTAAACAATTATTCCAAAATTAAATATAATTTAAGGTTAAAATTGTGACAACCGGTGATTTACGGCTCTTAATTACATGATTAACAGGTGATTAACGCGATAATAAATAGTGTTTACAGCACAAATTGACTTAATTAGGCCTTTTGGAGTGCCTAGGAACGCTTATGCGGTTCTACAGTGCGCGTGTGGTGATTTACAGGAAACCCGCTGAATATTACGCGACAACGGACTGAAACCGTACGAAATACTGACGACACAGACAAATATGGATGTTACACGAATATTTTATGCTTATGGAGTTTGGGTCGCGATATCGGGTCTCGTAGAAATTACGGGCCACTTACACATGAGATGGGCTTGTGGGCCCTGGGCCAAGCCCGAAACCCACAAGCCTAAACCTACACATAATATATTAGATCCTATAATATTACTAAATCTCATCAAATCTCATTGAATCTCTGGAAAAATCTTAACAAAATCTACTAAAAATCTCTACTAGATATTCAAGATCTCTTCAAAGATCTCAACCCTCTATAAAAGGCCCAAACCCCCCTCCCTTATTCTTCATATGTGCAGAAGTTTAATACAAACACTCACACAAATACTCTGCTTTCTCCTTTTCTCCTTCATTATTTTCTTAGAAAACCCTAAATCCCCTAACTCTTTTACTCAAACAAAACACAGACAAAACACAACCAAATCAACCCTTATATCTGGATCTCCCCCTCATCCATGATGTCTGACCAGCCACTCACCCACACCTCTCGGACTCCTCCTCTCCCTGTTATTGAAGGCCGGCCGACGACCACAGGTGGTGGTGGCGTTTGGCGACTACAGCAGCGACGGTAGACACCAACGGCGGCGGTGGTTTCTCCCGGTGCCGGTTAACCGACAACATCACGCCCCCACCCTTTTCGAATGACAAAACGAATCACCACCACCACCGTCCGGTGGGGGTGCGACGACTACGAACAGAAGAGAGAGACGAGATAGGGAGATAGAGGCCGAGGAAAGAGAGGGCGTCGGAGACGGAGCGGCGCCGCCGCTCACAGCGGCGGCAGTGGAGGTGGCGGCGGCACGAGTCTCACAGCGGTGGTATCTCGGTGCGAAGATGATGATTTTGTATTGAAGGTGATGGTGGTTTAGCAGGGTCTAGTTCAGGTCAGTTCAGATTCACTACGGCTCAGTTCAGTTTAAGATATGTAGTTCAAGTTGTCGGGTCATGTACAAGGTCTGATTCTGATTTGGCTTGGGTTTCGGTTCGGGTTACACAGGAAGCAAACGGGTGCGGCCAACTTTAGTCAACAGCTTCAGTTCGGGTCAGCGGAGGTTCGGGTCCGTGAAGCGGGTCGGCTCGCTGCAACTCGGCACGACCGGGTTAACTCATTAATTGATACGGTCAAACCGAGTCAACTCAGTTGACTCGGTCAACTCAGTCAAGCGGCTCGACATAAAGAATTGGTAAAGACATACGGCGCGATTATTTCATTTTTTTATAGTTTATGTCACGTGATAACGAGCTCGAACCGACTAATTATAATTTACATTTGATATATATAGTTTAATTGAATCTTGATTGAATGTTGTTGAATTTTGATAAAATATCGACACTTTAGTTGTCGGGATCGTCCAAAAATAGAGGAAACTCTGCCTGTTTTTCGAGAACACCCGTAAAAACGAAACGTGTCTTTGTTGTGAAACAAAAAACAATCGAAGTCAATTACCTTTTTATAAAAACGAATACAACGTATATTATTTTCGGCGATATAATATAACTTACAAAACACTTGCATAACCTTTCGACAAAAGCCGTTTTTCAAAGATAACAAAACTTGATAATTTTATGAAACAAGTATAACTAACTATATATTTCAAACGTCTAACGATTCGGATCATTTAATTAAAGCAAATATAGTTTATATACTTACTTTGAACATCAAAAGTCGGACATTTCCTTCTATATTTAGTTTAAACATTGAAAGCTCGAAAAGTCTTTTACAAAATAAATATAACTATTATATTATACTTATTTCGAATATCACGACTCGAAAAAGTTATGAACTAGACATAACGATGTTATCTATTTTCAAAAGCTAAAAGATCGACGATTCTTTTAGAAAATAAATATAACTTTTTATATTTATTTCAAACGCCTAACGGCACAATATATGTATATATCATATATCGACATACGACTTCTCAAAACGAGCTAACAAGTATAACTTCTTCGCTTCTTTTAAGTTAACAATTTACCGTCAAATCGTTCGGTCAACGATTCGGTAGAGCTCGGTGACACGTAGTGTAGTTACCACATTTATTTAGAAACTTATTAGATATTCCGTGTTAGGAATATTGTAGAGTGCACGCTAGCGAGTCACGTCTTAGAAACGACATTACGAAGTCGTATATAGCTAGCTTTGCACAGGAATATTCAGGTGAGTTCATAACCCCACCTTTTTACGGTTTTACATTTTTCTAAATGTTTTCGGGGTGGAAAGATATGCATATTTCGCAAAACATACAGAGTTTTCACTTACATTTTTCTAAACAATTTTACAAACAAGTTTCAACTGACATAAATGGTTTACGAAAAGCTTATGTTCTATACCGGTTTTTTTTCAAGCAGGAGTATTTTTCGAAATATACATACACATGTATTCTAGTTTCTAAAATTCAGAAAAATACAAGTACAAAGAGGCACATAAAACTAAGGAATGACACATAGATCACGTGACGAATAGGGTACCATAAGCACCATTAGTCAACGTATACATTTAGACCGCGGATTTGGATCGTTTTTCGCGTTCGTTCGTGTTTCGTCGTAATTAACCGAACAACGCAACCATACGACCAAACGAACTGACATCCGAGAATTTTTTAGCACATTTTAAGTTCCCTATACTTTAACTTCATTTTAGAGCTTTGAAATGGGGTTAACGGGTCTTAAACGTGTCAAAAATGCATCAAAACCCAAGTTTTGGGCGTGCAGGGGCTAAAAGTGTAAATCTGTCAAAGTTCTTAGGCCTGGGGCGTAAGCGCAAGCTTATTCTTACGCGGCCGCAGTATACCACGAAGTCTTCAGTGCCTTCGGGCAAGGATGGTATTGGTGCATCGCATAGCTTATTTTTTAGTAGTTGGAAGGCTTCTTCCTGTTTAACACCCCAGTCGTACTTCTTGTCTTTCTGCGTAAGGGTAGTCAGCGGTTGAGCTATCTTGGAGAAATTCTCGATAAATCGTCTGTAATAGCCCGCTAAGCCCAAAAATTGTCGAACTTCAGTTGGGGTTTTGGGGGCTTCCCAATTCTTTATTGCTTCAATCTTGGATGGGTCTACATGAATGCCTTTCTTGTTCACAACGTGACCCAGAAACTGTACTTCGCGAATCCAAAATTCACACTTTGAGAACTTTGCATAAAGTTTCTCTTTCTTCAGTAGTTCCAGAATGATTCTGAGGTGTTGTTCGTGCTCTTCTCTCGATCGCGAGTAAATCAGGATATCATCGATAAATACAATCATGAATTTATCGAGATATGGTTTGCATACGCGGTTCATCAGATCCATAAATACCGCTGGCGCGTTCGTCAGTCCGAATGGCATCACAAGGAACTCGTAATGCCCGTAACGTGTTGTGAATGCAGTCTTTGGTATGCTTTCCTCTTGTATCCTTAACTGATGGTATCCAGATCGAAGGTCGATCTTGGAATAGTAGCTTGATCCTTGCAACTGTTCAAATAAGTCATCAATCCTCGGAAGTGGGTACCAATTCTTGACAGTGAGTTTGTTCAATTCTCTGTAATCGATACACATTCGCAGTGTTCCATCCTTCTTTTTTACGAATAATACTGGAGCTCCCCAAGGCGAGAAGCTTGGCCTTATGAATCCTATATCCAACAACTCCTGGAGTTGTGTAGATAATTCTTGCATTTCGGATGGTGCAAGCCGATAGGGTGCCTTGGCTACAGGAGCGGCTCCTGGGACCAAGTCTATATGGAATTCGACTTGTCGTTGCGGAGGTAATCCTGGCAGATCTTCGGGAAAAATGCCAGGGAATTCCTTCACCACAGGAATGTCTTCGAGTTTCGGCTCCACAGCCTTCTTATCTACAACGTACGCTAGGAAAGCAACACATCCTTTCCTTAAGCACTTCTATGCCTTCATACAGCTGATGATTCGCAGAGGCGCGTCTCGTTTTTCTCCATGTACGATGAGAGTTTCATCATTCGCCAAAGGGATGCGAATGATTTTTGATGTACTGAAAATGGGTTAATTAAAAACAACTAAAATTACCCTAATTCTAGACTCTCTAAGTTTTAAATTTATAAAACTAAGACTCTCTAACCCTAAACCACACAACCGGCAAGTGTACCGATCGGTGTAGTATAGCCTAAGGAAGTCCGAGTATCGAACCCAAGAGACTCTACTAATTACGCTAACGACTCTATCTAGACTTAGACTGACATGACTTAACTAATTGTTTATTGATTGGGGGGGGGTTCTAAATATCCTAAAATTATAATTAAAAATTAACTAAGATAACTAAACGAACTAGACACGAACTCGCACGAAGGTTGACCTCAAGGATGATGAAGGAACTACCTAGACAGGAATCCTGATTGCTTTTAGTTATGATTATAATTGGAAGTTGTCTGCTATGGAACCGGGATCTTGAAATTCTCACCCCTCGGGAAATCTAAGGACCCCTAATCCTTCTCAAGAGCACGCTAAGATCCCCTAAAGGTTGTTAAACTACCGGTTATTAGACTCCTTTACAAGACATCTAATGGATTTATAAAAGTATCCTACAAGGCTCACTCCCTTACGAGACCTAAACCTAGGATAGGCTTGTTTTCTCAGCTAGACTTGCTAGACAGCAGCCAAAAGGTTAACTTCCTAAGAAGGACCCACCTTACGGTTTAATCACTTAGACCTAGCAATAATCTCGCACCTTACAGCTATTGATGATTAGTAGAGCACTTGATTTTATAAGATTACCAATTATTACTTCTAAGGCTACTTATGCAATTTTCACCCTAAAGGATTAAAGATTTATTATGTGATATAGACACTCACCAAAACCTAAAACCCTAGCCCGACTCTATTATGTGATAAAGACCGTCACCAAGAATCGAACGAAGCAATAATCAATATTCAAACAACATCAAGCACGCAAACACATCTAACCGATAGAACAAGCCGTTTACAATTTATAAATAATCCATAGCTTTCATAAATCCATAATATAATCAAAACATATAGCAATCATTCAACCATGTCTAGGTAGTTTAAGAAGTCTAGCCAATAATCATTATGAACAAAGTCTCAAAAATAATCAAGCAAGGTTCAAATAATGAATTCATTGAATAAAACAAGAAGACTAGAAAATAAAAGAAACCGAATGGCAAAACCCGGTTATTCCTTGCTCTCCAAGCTTCTTGCTTCAACCCAACGATTCCGTGGCTCAAAACCCTGCCAAAGATGCTCCACAATTCGTCTCTACTGATGATGGTCGTTATCCGATGTGCGGCTCTGATGATGTTTGCGTCTCCCCTTAATTGCCGTCTGATAATTTCCGTGTGTCACCTCCTCGTCTGCCGTCCGTTCGTTCTTTCTTCTTTTTTTTTTTAATTCCCTTATGTATATCCTTATAGATTGGGCTTTAAACAAATTGCAAAAGGACAGGTGGCCAAGCCCAATGTTGCATGCTCTACTTGTCAGATGATTTCTACAAAAATTATGGCTGCCTCCACTTTATGTTTTCAAATCACTATTGTTCGAAAAAAATATTAATTAATGGCCCATAAATCTATACTACTTTATAAAGCATATAGGAAGGATAGAAATGGTCATTTGCCACTTTACAAGTCTTTGAAGCCCATTGTACAACCTGTTAAGCACAAAGGTGTTGAAAACTTCTTTTCAACACAAGCAGAACCTGTTGGGCGGGATATCTAATTTGTGGGCGGCCAATCCTTTTTGTTCAAAATTTGAATCCCTGCTCATCCCCACTTCCCCATACAATTTGTCTTTTCAATATCAAATCTCAAAATCTGGCAACCATTTTCTCTCAAGAAACCCTACAAACTTATCACAGCCCAAATCCATGTCGGTACCAAGAAGACCACGCTAAGATGTGCAATTCCTCTTCAGATTACAGTTTGTTTCTCTTCAGGTTTGCGATTCCTCTTCAGATCTGTGTTTGTTTCTTCTTCAGATCTACGATTCCTCTTCAGATCTGGGCAGTTAGCCAGCCCCGCACCTACTTTATATAGAATAATACCCTTAATGTTCCTGTTGTGTAATGTGCAAGGCTTTAGCTTTGTTTGCAGCAAGAACAACTTCAGCGGTGTAAGATTTCACCGGATCAATTCTGATTTTGCTCTCATCAGCGGCTGTAAATGGTGGTTGTTTGGTTAAGCTAGCGATTCCGACCACTTGACAAACTTTAAGGTATGAATATTCAAGATCTGATTCAAGTTAATTGATTTCATATGGTTTTATAAGGGTCTTTTGCTAAATCTTTCTACAGGAAGAACCATAGAGAGAGAAGGGAAGGAAAATCTCTAGAGAAGGTATAACATGTTAAACTCTAAAATGATTCAAATGTGCGACAGGACTTAGTTGAACAAAAACCCTAATCGAGTTGATTCTTGATCGTTTGGTATTGAATTAAAAAGGATATTCAAGAATTAGGGTTCTCGAGTTGATGATTGTGTAGTTTTATCAAAATCAAGATTAGGGTTTGGTATAGTTTTTGTTGTTATGTAATTGGGAATGTTGAATTTTGGTTAATTTTGATGAAATTGTGAAATGGGGTTAAGTGTTTATAGATAGATCTAAGTTGGGATTGAAGTAAGAGTGATGGCAGAATCAGTAGCAGCCAAAGTGAAATCAATCTTCATATATCCAATAAAAACCAGCAGCGAGTACGGAACAATTCAAATTTAATGGCACAACTGTTTCAGGTACAAGTTACAAATTTCAGCTCTCAATCACATTTCTTTTAAGATCCTGACCGTTAATTTTGAGTAACAGAGTGATCATGAGTTGGCACAAATTATTCTTGGGAATGACTTGAATAAGTTACAAGATGTCTTACGGGTTCGTCATTGCCAGAGAACTGAATACAGTCGGCAACAAGAGGAAGAGATGGTAAGTGTTATTAAACCTGCGAGTTTCTTGTATAATTTTGTATCCAATAAATGTGTTAATGGGATATTGTTTTTCCAAATCATAGGCACTACTTTATGCAGACTCTTGTTAGTCATTTTTGTTTGAATTTGCTGATATATGAAACCTTTGTTAAAAGTTTAATGATTATCAATATATATTTGTTTGAATTTGCTGATATATATTTGTTTGAATTTGCTGATATATGAGTTGTTCAAAGTAATGAGGTTAGTCATTTTTGTTTGAATTTGCTGGTACATGAAACCTTTGTTAAAAGTTTAATGATCATCAATATATATTTGTTGGTGAAATATAAAATGCAGAGATGGGTTACCGGACTTTCACATTTGCATGAACTTGGTATAACCAGACCGAATAATTGTGTTTTAATTTGTACTTCAAAGTTCAAACACCATCTTACAAATTATTTTATGATTATTGGTGAATTATATGGTTGGCAGATCCCAATTACTGGAAAGGTAATCCATCTTTTTATATTTGCATAATTGCCATTTATGTTAACTAGATTTTGGGTTTACGGCTCTGAGACACATACTTATGGTAATCCGGACATATATATTGTAGGCTGGGTTAACAAGCTCAAGCGTGCTTCCTGAATCTCTTGAAATTTGGCTCCACTGTTAGGCATTCGCTTTCATCACGGGCTTTCGAGAAAGAACAGCGCTGCCTACACATCCCGAGCATTGATCGTACCACAGGTGTACCTGCTCCTTATGTTATAGTTGTGGCCTCCTCATGTTCTCATCAAACTTAGTTATGTTATGTTATTGTTAAGGTGATTCTTGGAATGTCAGCCTTGCCACTACTGTTTCCAGTAAACGAGTGAAAGTAGTAGAAAAAGGTATTTTGGTAAATTCATGTTTATCTTGATGTTAAATTTTGCAATAATACTTGCTTATAATTGTTTTGGGCTTTTTAGTTAGTTTGACTTGAAGAAGTCAAGACGTGTGGGATAAGTTTATTAGTTGTATAAGTTCAGCTCTGCACATTTTATCAAGTACCAGGGTGTACTTTAGCTAAAAAGGTAATTAGTTCAATTTTATTGTTTAGGTTTTATTTGTTATGTTGATAATAGAGCAACAATTGTGATTCCTACGAAATCTAGGTCACCTCGATCCCTGTCCTCTTGTTTTTCTGATTCGATATTATTTTTCGATCACATTGTCGGCTCAGCTTATGGTTCCAAGATCGAAGCACGTTTGGTCGGATTTAGCCCATAAAAATTGTTTAGAAACAAAACGAGTATGAGTAATCATGATATTAGGCAAGAAGATTCAAGAGACTTGTATTTAGTATAATTATATTCTAAATTTGTATGTAACTATGGAATAACATTTGAACCATGGTCCATAGAAGGGTTAAAGATTCTTTTTGTTTTTATATCTTGTGATCAGTTGTAATCGAAAGCGTGTCGCTAGATGGAAGTTCGTCTTTCGTTATTGGCCTAATTGCGATAGCAGAACATATGTTTTAGAAGGCCTCCGACAAATTTTTGGCTGTAAAGAATTTGCAAGCATGTGATATAGGTAACTAATATAATACTTGTGCGAAATACCCATTATACACTACATTTGTAAAGATTTGGCGAATGGGTCAAAACACGTTTAAATTGAAACCACTTATTCTTTTAGTCAGGGATGGAACGAGCCGGGTTGGATTGGGTTAACTACAAAAACTTTTTTGCCAGTTTTTTTCAAATAATGGATGTGCTATTAATGGTTCCAAAATTTAGATTACAATAATGATTTTCGAGGTTGTATCATAGTTATCAAAAGCGCAAAAGGCGCGCGCCTAGGCGCTCGGGCGCAGCGAGGCGAGCCTATGGCGCCTGGTGGTAGCTTAGGCGCAAAAATGGGTTTTTTTTTTTTTTTTTTTTTTTTTGTAAAAACGGTGCTCAGACGCAAAAATAATTTTAAAAACGAACAAGTTCAACCAAATTCCAGTTTAGAAACTCATTTCTTGCTCTCCCTTACGCGCGGGTAGGACTTGTGGTAAAACATGTCATAAAAAAGTCCGCGCTTTTTTTGCGCCTTATGCCTAGGCTCCGGGCGAGGCCGATGCGCCTCGCCTGCACCTTGCGTCTTTGACAACATAGGGTTGTATGGCATTCTTTGTTGTGTTGTGAATTAATTTTATCAACATTATCTACATGTTTATTGAATTAATGTTGAGATTATTCTTAAACTAGATTATAAGAGGTGGGAAGAAGATATACAGAAATGGACAAAGATTAGAAGAGACATGACATGGTTCAAGTTTCTTTTCATGGCTACACATATCCTTATTGGTTGCAAAAGGTTCTTACCTGTCAAACCTGACCAGAACCGACCCGACCCGGAACTGTGAATCAGAACTGGGACGGAACCCTTCTAGCCATAACATGGGTTGAGTCCTCGACCAGAATGTGAAGCAGCATACTTGCATGGAATTCTCGAATCAATAACTCGCATTGAGGTAAACAAAGTTGCCTAACTGGATTTCAGAACTTACATGTATTTTGTCTTCAAAATCTATTAAAAATATTAGATTTAAACAGGAGTGCAGTGGCAATGGCGCATCGAGTAAATTGGCCACCAAACAGTGAACGGGTCACACGAGTCGCGGGTTTGAACGGTTAATTCCTCATGGTTTTAGCAGTTCATTCAGTTTTGTCAAACGTTTGCCTTAGTGTTACTGGTTAAGAAGCTCTTAATACCAGTAAATTTGAAGAAGCTTGTGGCGTTAGTATGTTCTAGCTCATACACTTTTTTTTAACTTTAGTGTTATTTTATGAAATTTGATGAAGCATCATCAACATTTTTTTATTGTTCTTCTTATATATTCTGGGTTAGAATTGAATCCTTTATCTGGTACCAGGTGTTGCGCACTTTCCATGAAATCTTTGAAGAGAAAAAGAGTGCAGTCAAGGTACAATGGCTTCCATCGCATGCCTGAGACACGGGGTCTTTGCCTTTCGGAGGAGCAGACCGTTACAAGTGTAAGTTTAATCTTTCTTCACTTTCGTGCATTTGAACCGAATGATGATGTCATCTGATTTTGTTGGATATCAGTTTTATTAGTTATGAATTTCACAACCATTTCAGATACCCGTATGAAGAAGCTGTAACCGTGGCCATATCGAGCATTGCAATGCCATTAAAGAGGTATTTATGCTCATCGTTTATCATATTAGTTAACAGTCAAGAGGTTGTGAACCATGTGGTTATGCTTTTTTTTTTCAGGTTCATTTTGTGCTTTTCGCGGATGATATTTACATTGTTTGGTTGAAAAAGGCGGGGGAGTTGCTCCCAAATTAGCATTTGTTTCGACTTCAGATGTCTACCTTTATCGAAATAATTATCATTATTTATTACTGATATGCAGGTTCTGGACTGTAATATAGAAGTTTGGTTGGTCCTCACTTCCAGATTATCAAAATGTCTTTTTTTTTATTTGGTCCCCGGATAATGACTGAGGAATCCAAACACCGACATGATCAAGAAAAAGATGAACACATATTACAACAGAATTGAATATTTAAACATGTTTTGATTTTAAATATATAACAAATCGAGTAAGATGGCTGCATGCCTATCACCATCAGTTCCAAAATGTTGATTTATACTTGGCAAAAGCATTGCATTGATCGTTAATATTGATGCTTCCTAGATTCGTTAAACTATATCGAGCAATAACTGGCCAACCAGTTGCCCCTTAAGTTGCACAGTAGGTGGCTTCATGTTGTTTCTTGGTTGATATGGTATCTTGCAGTGCCACTAAGGCACTAAATGGGTTACCAGATGTTCTTGATGTTTTTACTTTTTAGGTGTATTATTTGATTTTTTTTTTCACATTTTAACTCTATTTTCGTACCTTTAGGGTAAACTTTGACTGGTTTATGGATGAATGGGTCAACTTGGGCAAAGTTTATTCTCTAATGAGTCAAATGGGTTGCTTTTTTAAAGTTAAGTAAATCGAAAACAAATATTGAATGTCTACAATATAAAAAACAACCCGATACTCCCAATAGAGTTGTAAACTTTGCTTGCACCGTCTTCTCCACGTCGTCAAACCCGTCAAGCTGGGAAAGAAAATCAAATTGTCGGCTACCGAGCATTGGTCTGTCGGAACACTAACATTGATGAAAAAAAACATGCCACCAGGCGATTTTAGCCAGCAAACTTGCAACGAAAAAGCGGTCATATAACTTATTTCTCTCCCCTACAACACTTGACATTTGAGAGAACCATCCCTCTATGCGCAAAAGCTTCCTTTCATGCAATCATCTCCAAGGCTACTCTCCAAATTAGGTAGTTCACTTTTAAGGGAGCCCCGGAATTCCCAATGGAAATGGACACGTGAACTTGCATCCGAATTTTGGTCGACAATTTCAAGCCTCACGCTCTTGGTATAGAATTTAACCCTCATATTGTTATTCCAAGACCAAACATTGGAGCCACATTAGAAAATATCCCCTACAACCTCATTAACAAGCCTACTTAAGCCCATTTTGCGACTGACCTCGAGTCGCAGACCCATCCCTAGATCCATTATTATTCTTATTATTTAGCTTTTACAGTGATAGTGTAGGAAAAATTCAAATGAAGTTTTCCAATCCCACATTGATTAGTTCAAAAACAATTAAACCTATACAAATCAAAAATTTCAAATGAATTTTTAGCCTAATTTTATTTTCGCTTTTTAACCAAAAACGAAACCGACCTTGGAAAAAAAACTGAAAACCGAACTTATGGTTAACTGAAACCAAATGGTAATACAAAAAGGCTAACCAAATGTCCGGTCACGGTTTTGATTGTGGCTCACAACCAAACCGATCTGTGCACATCCCTAAATACTTAAATGTTGTGCTTCCCTCCACATCGCGCAAGCACCCCACCAACGATGAAAGTACAAGATACTTTGTTGTTCAAGGCTTTGTAAACAGGTATCGTATTGCAAATCGCAACTCCCGCCGCATCGCGCGGGTAAATGGCTAGTCCACTGTTAATGAACGTGTTGTTGTCTTTTTTTTTTTTTTACTAACTCATGTGGCCTCCATTAATAATATAAGTAGGCTCGGCCCAGTCACAAAAAATAGCTGCAAATTTAATTCAGTCACTGGCGTCTCACTCTACCCAACTGGCTGCTTATTTTCATATTACTCGTTTTTACTCCATTTGCACCAGGACCTGCCAAAACACAACGTAATATAATATCACACTAAAACTAAATAAAAATAAATAAAACCTATACAAAAATTATACAATTTACACGGGACAAATATGTATATTTTACCACACATCAATTTTCTCATGACAAATAACTTCAGCTTTGTTCTTGGACAACTAGTCCATTCCGACCACTACATCGAAGCTACCCAATTGAATAGGTAAGAGATTGATGCTAAATCTTCGTTCACCAAGTTCTAATGTGTAGCCTCTAACAACTTCGCTTGATTCAACGAGTTTACCATTGGCTAGCTCTATAGAATAAGGAATATCTAATCTACTAGATTCTATTCCAAGCAGGCGTTTAAATTCCACAGACATGAAGCTATAGTCGGTACCAGTGTCAAATAGTATGGATGCAAAGTGATTGTTAACGAGAAACGTACCGGTGACCACATTAGGGTCCTCGCGTGCGTTCCTTGCTCCAATCACAAACGCTCGAGCCTGAACATTGTTTCCCCTTGGGAAATCTTTCTTGAAATGATCCGTGCTTCCACAGCCAAAGCATCCTTGGTTTTGCACAGCTCCATTGCCATTCCGGTTACCATTGCCATTTCCATTTCCACCATTGTTTCCATTTCCAGCACCGTTGCAGTTTCCATTCCCGTTCTTTCCTTTTCCCCAACAGTCCTCAGTATGGTGACCCAGCTTTCCCCACTTGTCGCATTTTGGAATGCGATAAACTCCTCCGTGATGACGCTTGCACTGGTTGCAGAAAGGCAGAATGCCTAGGTACCTTTTGGCAGGAGCGTCATTCATGGTTGCAAGAGTTTTCGCCTCCTGAGGCGGGTTAGTGTCACGCTTCTTGTTGTTTGATCCTTTGTTGTTACGAGTTGCTTGATTCAGGTTCGCATGTTTCCTTTTCTTGTCACCGGACGACTCAGCATGCGTCTCGGTCTTTTCTGTTGGGTTCAACGATAACTTCTTCATTCGAACAGCATCTTCAGTAAGGCTGACAGCCAGAGTTACACCCTCAGTGATTGTTGCGGGTTTGGCCGAAGTTACCATGCTGCGAAATTCTGAGGCCAATCCCCAAATGTAGCGTTCAACGCGCTTAAATTCAGGAGTCACCATATAGGGGATCACTCTTGACAGATCGTGGAATCTTCGAGTGTAACCAGTTATATCAGCACCTTCCATGGTCAAATGCCAGAACTTGGTCTCCAACCTTTGGAGTTCAGCACGAGAGCAATACTTCTCTCTCATTTTCTCCTTCAGTTCATCCCAAGACATGCCATAAGCGGCATCATCACCCAGAGTTTGGACTTGCAAATTCCACCAAGTCAAAGCTTCATCAACAAACAACCCCGTAGTAAAAGTGACTTGCTGATCCGCCGTGCACTTGCTCATATGGATAGTAGTATCAGTCTTCTCTGTCCAGCGTACAAACGCCACTGCACCTCCAGTGCTGTCGTAGTTCAGCGGTTTGCAGTCGAGGAACGGCTTGAAAGTACAGCCCTGAGCTGCGTTTCCTCCAGATGAATCTCCATTCCCATTACGTCTTGCATTGCTTCGTCCTCCACTGTCTTCAGTACGGTTTGCCTCGTACTGGGCGATAGCTGCGGAGATCCTTTCTTCCAGTAGGGCGTTTAGCTCTTCAGCAGTCCTTGGCAGTGGGGGGGAGGAGGTTGATCACGAGCGTTCACAGCTCTTCTGGGTGCCATGTTCTGACAGAACACAACCCAATAGGGTTAGACATTTGTTTGATATCGTCATGCGAGACAGTAGTAGTATGACATATACCCACATAAGTGATATCAAACGATTATTACTCCAGCAGAGTATTTAATAGGCTGAGGGAGGGGTATTCATGTTTGACCTTTTCTTGTACTGAGGAAATCTATATGTGACAAGACTTGCTGTGGTTTCTGTGCACTGAATTCCATAATTATGTATGCATCCATAATTACGCAACTCCTTGCACAGTCTGTAACACCTCGTGTTTTCGAATGTCAAAGTCAAAGTCAAAGTCCAAGTCAACTTTGACTTTCTTTGACTGTAGATAGTCGATTTTATGTTTTAGTTGTATTATGTGGAGTAAGTGTTGTAATCAGCAAAAACCGAAGTAATCAAGTGTGTTTTAACGCGGACCGATCTACGACTGTGAATGATAGGAAGTAACAATGCGATAAAGTTAACCTAATCAGTAATCAAACCGATCTAACAATCAATCGAACTCGAGACTCGAATTATGCGAACTGTGGTATTATTATACGTGTGTGTGTGCCTTATGTGTTACTTGTGCGTGCTTACTTTATGTTTGGTGTGGTATTCAAGCAAATCAATCGAAAATCGAATCGAAACTCGAAAAGCAATCGAACTCAATCGAAACTGACATCGAAACGTGACTTATAGAAGATTGTATGTTAGATATAGTGGTTAGGATTAAAAGTAATTTGACTAGGAACTCTATCGTATCCGTATCATCGTCCATCGAAATCGAAACGTCGAAAATCGTCGCAAAATACTCGAAGTGCGTGGCGGATCGAACAGGAAGCGTCCTGATCGAACAGGCCAGCCGATCGGCTCGCATCTTGCCAGCCGATCGAGCAGCCCACTCGATCGGAGCTCCCAGCCGATCGGCTGCCACTTTCCTCTTTTGGAAGCCTATAAATAGGGTTGTCATTGTCATACTTTCCATTTTTGGAAAGCTCTGACCGAACCAGCTATCTTCTTCACCTTTTCTCAGATTTCTCTCAATTCTGGTAAGTTTTCACTCTAATTCTTGTACGTTCTTGATCATTACTTGATTCTACACCTTTCTATCTTTCAAAACTTGAATTCTAACCGTGAAATCACCAAGATCAAAGTGTTCTTGGGTGACGTCATCATGGTGTTCTTGAAGAACTTCAACTTTGGCATCATTCAACCATGAATAGCTTAGATCTAACCGATTTCCACATAAACAAGTTAAGATCCATCATAGATCTAAACATTTTCATGATGTGAAGGATTGAAAGAAGGATTTCCAACTTTCTTTCAACTCTTTTACACTCAATGCTTTCAAACCGATAGAAACGGAGCTTGCACCGTCTAACTAATCATTCAAATAGTTAAAAGGTTCAAGACTCAGATTCTATGAACAAGGTTCACCGAATTCGGGTTAAACTCTAAACCGACATTCCGAACCGTTCACCGGCCGGACTTGGGTGATTACTGTTCGAGCCAAGGGAACAGGTAGGAACGAAAGTTATCATAGTTCAACACGTTGTCAAGATACCTTGAAAGAATGACAAATAAACAAACAGCCAAGTGTTAGACGAAAGGCTGACCAGGTCAGAAATGCTGGCCGAACGGCTAGGCTGTTCGAACAGCCCAGCCGATCGGACATGCCAGCCGATCGACCGGGCCAGCCGATCGCCTAGCACACGGTCCCACACTTTCAAAATCTTCTGAGGTATAGTATTGACGAAGTAGTGTTCGATCGAACATGTCACTCGATTGGTAAACATTACTGTTCGGATCATGAGATACTATGCTTCAACACTTAATCGTTTTCACAACTCGTTCGTAGTAGGGAATGTCAGCCGATCGAACAGACTGTTCGATCGAGTGACATTTAGTGGAAGACCACTCCTGAAGTTCCTAGCCGATCGAGTAAGCTAGTCGATCGAGTGAGCTAGCCGATCGAGCGAACCGCTCGACCGACTGACTTGAAAGGTAGGAACACTTCAGTGTTCTCAAATGCTGCAACGAAAACTTCAAAAGTTCAAATCCTCAAACACAAACACACCAGAGGAAGAAACAATCCACTCGAATGGCCCAGCCGTTCCAGCCAACCGGCCGATTGAACAGGACTGTCCAATCGGATATACCAGTCGATCGAACAGGCCGTCCGATCGAACCTGCCGTTCGATCGACCAGCCCATTCGATCCATCCATACTTGTTTACTTTTCTGCGTTACTTATCGTTATGCTATCGAACTATTCAGGCTAATCTTACTCTCAGCGCTCCCTTCAATCCACAATCAATCACTGTGAGTATACTCGATCCCTTTTTGCTTTTAGCACTTTTAGGTGTTACATACGTTACCTACCAAATCACAATCAAACACAAACTATTTGAACGCTGACCATTTGCATGTGCTACTTGACTAAATGAATGTTGTTTATTATGTTTACACGTGGAATGCTATCTACCTGCCTTAGCAACATAGTACTATAGTTTGGACTCAGCACCCGTTCACACGGGGGTTGTTAAGGACAAATACTTGCATGGATTAAGGTGGTAATCATGTATTACGAACCGTCTCGGACGGTCAACCCGCAGTCGTTGATATCGATGGTCCCATGTCGATAATTAACATGCATCGTTTTCCTCTGTGTACGTGCCTGGTTATGCGTAAACTATTCGAACTCTATATGCTATTACTAAACTTGTGTGCTCACCTTTACATTTTATGTATTGACTCTATTTTAACGTATGTGACAGGTGTTTAAGGTGTTAGCTTGCTAGGAAAGCGAGGCAATAATAAAGCTTTAGAGCCCATCTAGCAGTTGTAGGTCGTAGCCTACCTAGGGGTCTCTAG
Organism: Helianthus annuus; assembly: GCF_002127325.2. Lineage (NCBI taxonomy): Eukaryota > Viridiplantae > Streptophyta > Magnoliopsida > Asterales > Asteraceae > Helianthus > Helianthus annuus. The sequence continues at coordinate 31,947,690 of NC_035440.2, read as the reverse complement.
AAGCGAATAAACTATAGCCATGGAGCCGTTGGAGTTGTTCGATCAAGCATCTATGGCATTAGTTGTCTGTAGATCTTGTCCGGATGAGTCCTAATGACTCTGGGCAGAACTTTTAAACAATTGGTTTGTAATAAATTGAATCTGAGTTGTCGAAACAGTACTATTTGTTTAGTTGTATTCTATGATAACTTGTTTATTTATTTGGGATACGGTATGGGACGTATCACTTAACTGAATTTGTAATAATAGTTGTTGTGGGAACTTCTGGACAATCTGTTTTGCTCAGTGTCGCGCCCCGATGATTCCGCCATTGGTTTTGGTGTGACAGATTGGTATCAGAGCCATAACTATAGGGAATTAGGCAGACACGACCTAGTCCGGGTCGCTGTCTTAGAGACCTAGACTATAGTTAGGAACCATCAGACCCAGTTTATGTGCCTTATTCTGTAATTCTTCACTATCACTGCGCCAAATTTTCAACTAACGTCAGGCGATTCAGTCAGGAAGAGATGTGAAAACCGCGAACTCCCGACTAAATTTCCTGACTTATGGGGATTTTTATTCCTTCATCTCGATATTTTCGTCAATAAACGAGGAGAATTATACCAAATCAGGTGTGAAACCCCCCCATTTTGAAGAAAGTTCTTCTCGATTTACTAAAAACAAGGAAGAAATTGCTGAGCCAAGGGGTGAAACCCTAACCTTAGCAGTTTGTTCTGTATTTTATTGTAACAACTGTAACTAAAATCCATAATTAGGATGGTAATTAGCTATTAAGGAAACCCTAATTGAGACACCCAAGTGATTCTACGCAAACCCTAAAATTTCCAGAACAATCAGAATCAGGATCAGGGCCCCTAAAACTCAGGGGGGGCAAAACCCTAGTTACGATTATCCTCATAACTATCTGTCAAAATTGAATTTTAAGAAAACGTCGACACAGCAAGCCTAGTTACACACGTAGCTACCCTATGAACATAGGTTACCACTCGCGTAGCGCGACGCCCATGGGGGGTACCCCTCGCGCTACGCGACAGGGTCAAATTTTGGGTATAAATAGAGGGGTCTGGCACTTGCATTATGGTGTTAATTCGACGAAGAAATTCACTTCGTAGACGAAGTTATACACTATTTACTACAAAAACACACACGATTCACGAAGTGTTGCCGCGATCAGGGTATAACTCGATCGCTATTACGATTCAACGTCCGATCGATTATAACTATCCAACGATAGTCCAGGTGCTGCTCAATTGAGCTTGTACTTCGATTATTCGTCGTGATTTCGACTTGAATATTAGAGTGCTGTTCGAATTCGGACTATGCTCTGTTATTCGTTGTGAATCCGATTGAATTATCGAGTATTGCACTGATTAATCGTTGTGAAGGTTTAATCTCGTGAATTGACGTAATTGTTGTATTAGTTACTAACCTGTGTGTGTGCATTGTGTTAAATTAGGTTTAATCAAGGCTAATCAGTAGGCTTATACCTTGCCCGATAAATCTGCAATGTGAGTCATTCTTCTTTTTAAATTGTTTTGTCACAGTTTGTGAGTAAGTATTACAATACCTCAAATTATTTTCAAAGTATTATAATTACAGGGATTAAGTCGTGGTTATCTTAACCGCTGTTTAGTGGGGTATTGTGCACATTACTAATTTCTCACCGTTAGGCAATAAGCCCTGACATGGGTTAGGCTAATAAGACCTAACAGTGACAAAACGTCACTAATTGAGTGACTGGACCCAATAGTGGTATGACCATCGTCACACGGGTGGCAAGACCAGATATTAATTAAGATACTGCCATAGTAATCGCTCTTATGCTGTAATTTATAACTATGTGTCATTTTTATCAAAATAAATGATTCACTCAGTATTTCCCCGCTGACAAAACCTTTTTACAACATGTTTCAGGTGACCTACTGAATTAAGTACACGTGCTACGGAGCACTATCAAGCTTGAAGTGGTGGCTCAAATAAAATAAATAAACATGTTTGTAAAATAATGAAATTATGATATTTACGGAGTTTATCCTAAATATAAATAAACAATACTCGGGCAAAATTTTCAAGTTTAAAACGATCCTGTTAAGACTTCCGCTATAAAAATAAATACCACGGGATTTTCTGTCCCGCGGCTCCCGAAACGGGTCAAACCGGGTCGGGGGTCGTGACAGAAAAAGGTGGTATCAGAGCCACTGATCAAGCCACTGATTTAAGCCTATTAAGTATTTAGAAAATACTTAATTTTATTAAATTGCTATTTTGTGATTATGTGCTTTATTATCTGATTAATTGCATATAGTATGGAATAGATTTTCTATGTTTAGCAATTAATAAATAAATTAGACTAAAATTTTAGTGCCTTTACAAGTCTAGAAGTCTTATTCAGTATATATATAAATTTATAAATAAAACTTAGGGTACTTTAAAATTCTAATTGTTCTGGTAGTTAAACACATATTTCTATCAAAATTTGTTATAAATTCTGACATAATAATTGTGTGTATTATGCAAAAACAGCATGAGTGATTTGTCTGATACCCTTCAGAATTTAAATCTCTATCCAGTAAGAGTAGAAGTTTCCAGAGATTTTAATAGGTATATACCAGATATGGAGGAACCTATGGAATTTAATGTTTTACCTCTCGAGCCTAAGAAACCGGAAATTGAAGAAAGTTCTAGGCAAATTAAGGGGTTACCATCTCAAGAAGAAATAGATCTTACAATAACAGACTATAGTATTATCAAGACTATTAATGAAACACAACTATCAATGAACTTAGAACCAGCTATTCCAAACCTTTCAGTACACTCGCAACCTTTCAAAATAGACGAATGGTTGACTCATGAAATGCAGTTACAGAACAATCCCTATAAACTTTTTCCTCAGTCCCAACTGAAACCTTTACCAAATCCACCTAAGAGTAACAAGAATACAGTTAGACTCCACCAGTTCAACCAAGAATTAATAAATATTGGGAATAGGATCCAAGAGATTGGAAAACAAATCTCCTGGAAATACGATCCAAGGAAATAACGTTACTAGATTATTATTTAACAAAAGGATCGGGAATTTATGAAATTGCGATTATGTAATAGTAATAGTAAAATTGGCATGTGTAAAATAGAAAATAAAATAGTTATATATAGAAGCATGATCTAATGAAAATCTTAGAACATTTACAAATTTGGGATCGTTTACGTGATTATGTGCAATTAAGTAACATTGGATTATTTCTTATATACTAATTATTTATCTATAAATTAGTTGTCCAATGGAAAACGCTAATAATGAACCAGTTAACGAGGATAATCAATCCGAGCAACAATCAGGGGGTCAATATATGACTAGGCAGGATATAGAAAATATCGTTGCTCAAGGGATAGCCAATACTATTCCAACAATGATTGCTCAGGGGATAGCCAACGCTATTCCAGCAATTGTCACTGCTGTTAAAAATCCCGTAGAACCACAGCAAATCATTCCTAGCAAACGTATTTCTGAAGATAATTTCAGTAATAGCGTAAACGGGGGCAATGATCATGTTAATCATGATAAAGAACCGCGACAAGCTCCGCTCCCTAAGAAAAGGAAAGCTGCAACGCCTGGTTGCACTTATAAGGAGTTTCTTGCCTGTAATGAAGGGGCAACTGCGGCACTGCGTTGGTTAGAGAAAACCGAGGCAGTAATCAGAATAAGTAAATGTGTTGAGGAAGATAAGGTTATGTACGCTTCACACCTTTTCAAGGAAGAAGCGTTAGAATGGTGGAACACAGTGTTACAAGCCAAAGGAAGTGACGTAGCCTATGCCATGGGGTGGGAAGAATTTAAGCGATTAATAGAAAGGAAATTCTGTCCCGAATATGAAAAAGAGCAAATGGCAAATAAGTTTTTAAGTCACCGAATGGTAGATGTAGATTGTCGAGGGTATACTTCAAAATTCTTTGAGTATGCCAGAATTGTACCTACTCTTGCTTCGCCGGAACCGGTACTTATCTCTCGCTATATCTGGGGTTTGATTAGTGAAATTCGTGACATTGTCAAAGCTGCGAGACCCCGCACGATTGACGATGCGGTAGAATTAGCTAACACTCTAACTGACGAATTGGTACGCACACGGGAAGAAAATAGGAGGAAGGATTTAGCCCAGAAAATTTCCCAAGAATTTCATATAGGTAATAGTAACAATTTTAAGAAAAGAGAAAACGGGCGATTTTCAACTATTCCATTTTGCGATATCTGCAAAGGAAAGCATTTTGGAAAATGCAAAGGATGCTGCAATTTTTGCAAAATTCCAGGACATCGAGAAGAGGATTGCAGGAAAAAGAAGGCAATCACTTGCTACAATTGCGGAGAACCCGGACACTTCAGAACAAGCTGCCCGAAATTAGGCAATTCAGCAAACGAAAAGACGAAACCTGCAGAAGGGACTACCAAGAAAAACGCAAGAGCTTTTCAATTAACTACTCAGGAAGCTGAACTCATTCCTGACATCATAGTGGGTACGAGTATTATTTGACTCTGGTGCAAACCAAGGTTTTATAAATACTTCATTCTGTCAAACTCTTAACCTATCATTAATCAAACTTAGGCAAATCTTTACAGTCAAAATAGGCAAAAAGGAAAATATAGAACTCTCAGGTCATAAAATTTTTCGCCAATCTTATTCCTATGAAATTAGCCGAGTTTGATGTTGTGTTAGAAATAGATTGAGTAGTAACCAACCCTGCTCAAATTCTCCATAATAAGAACTTTATAGAAACTCCAGGCACCCGCCGGAGAAGTATTTATGATTACAGGAAATAAATTACGTAAGGTCACATGATGAATCATGAAGGTATTCACTTAGATCCTGCTAAGATAGCAGCAAATCACTAAAATGGAAGATTTCGCAATCCTTAAATGGAAATTAGGAATCTTGTAAATTTAGCCAGATACTATAGGCAGTTTATTAAGGAATTCTCTTAGATAGATATATCCTTAACTAAGCTAAAACAGTTAATTCTAAATAAGAACTTAAACAAAAAGAAGCCTCTAGCATAAATTAACAAAAAAATTCCAATCCTAGCCTTACCAGAAGGAACAGAAAATTTTAAAGGTATACGGTGATGCTTCAAAACTAGAAATTGAGTGTGTGGTAATGCAACACAAAAAGGTAATTGTAAAAGCACGAAGAAAGCCTTACCCCTTGTAAGCTTAAAAAAAATTAGAAACCACAAGTTACCCTTAAGATTAGGAAACATTATCTAAGTAAGTTTACTATCCATATGGGTCATAAGAACTTAAGATATATATTGGAGCAAAGATTAAACATGAGGATAAGGAAATCCTCAGTAACTACACCTGTGATATTCAGTATCACGAAGAAAAGACTGAAGACGGTTAGAAGAATTATACAAATAACAAACAAGAGCCGTCGAAGTTCAAGTTGGAGACAAAATGCTATTGAAAGTATTTTCTTGGAAAAGAATTTATAAATTCGGTAAGAAAGGAAGCTAAGTCCAAAATACATAGGACCATTTCCAGTAGTCCAACGGATAGGACCAGTTGCTTATCGCCCATAACTACCAAAAGACCTAGTTGGAGTACATAATGTGTTCCATGTATTCAATCTCAAGAAAAATTTAGTAAAACAAATCCCTGGTTGTACCTCTTCAAGATGTAGAGGTAAACAAGAATTTTAAGTTCATAGAGAAACCCCTACAAATAAAAGATCGGAAGATTAAGTTTCTCAAACACAAACGACTAGTGTTAGTAAAAGTCAAATAGGAACCCAGGAGAGGACCAGAATACATTTGGGAACTGGAATCAGAAATGAATCGCAAGCACCCTCATCTATTTCAGTAAATCTCGAGGACGAGATTTTTCTTAAGGTGGGGAGGATGTAACAACTGTCACTAAAATCCATAATTAGGATGGTAATTAGCTATTAAGAAAACCCTAATTGAGACACCCAAGTGATTCTACGCAAACCCTAAAATTTCCAGAACAATCAGAATCAGGATCAGGGCCCCTAAAACTCAAGGGGGGGCAAAACCCTAGTTACGATTATCCTCATAACTATCTGTCAAAATTGAATTTTAAGAAAACGTCGACACAGCAAGCCTAGTTACACACGTAGCTACCCTATGAACATAGGTTACCACTCGCGTAGCGCGACGCCCATGGGGGGTACCCCTCGCGCTACGCGACAGGGTCAAATTTTGGGTATAAATAGAGGGGTCTGGCACTTGCATTCTGGTGTTAATTCGACGAAGAAATTCACTTCGTAGACGAAGTTATACACTATTTACTACAAAAACACACACGATTCACGAAGTGTTGCCGCAATCAGGGTATAACTCGATCGCTATTACGATTCAACGTCCGATCGATTATAACTATCCAACGATAGTCCAGGTGCTGCTCAATTGAGCTTGTACTTTGATTATTCGTCGTGATTTCGACTTGAATATTAGAGTGTTGTTCGAATTCGGACTATGCTCTGTTATTCGTTGTGAATCCGATTGAATTATCGAGTATTGCACTGATTAATCGCTGTGAAGGTTTAATCTCGTGAATTGACGTAATTGTTGTATTAGTTACTAACCTGTGTGTGTGCATTGTGTTAAATTAGGTTTAATCAAGGCTAATCAGTAGGCTTATACCTTGCCCGATAAATCTGCAATGTGAGTCATTCTTCTTTTTAAATTGTTTTCTCACAGTTTGTGAGTAAGTATTACAATACCTCAAATTATTTTCAAAGTATTATAATTACAGGGATTAAGTCGTGGTTATCTTAACCGCTGGTTAGTGGGGTATTGTGCACATTACTAATTTCTCACCGTTAGGCAATAAGCCCTGACATGGGTTAGGCTAATAAGACCTAACAGTGACAAAACGTCACTAATTGGGTGACTGGACCCAATAGTGGTATGACCATCGTCACACGGGTGGCAAGACCAGATATTAATTAAGATACTGCCATAGTAATCGCTCTTATGCTGTAATTTATAACTATGTGTCATTTTTATCAAAATAAATGATTCACTCAGTATTTCCCCGCTGACAAAACCTTTTTACAACATGTTTCAGGTGACCTACTGAATTAAGTACACGTGCTACGGAGCACTATCAAGCTTGAAGTGGTGGCTCAAATAAAATAAATAAACATGTTTGTAAAATAATGAAATTATGATATTTACGGAGTTTATCCTGAATATAAATAAACAATACTCGGGCAAAATTTTCAAGTTTAAAACGATCCTGTTAAGACTTCCGCTATAAAAATAAATACCACGGGATTTTCTGTCCCGCGGCTCCCGAAACGGGTCAAACCGGGTCGGGGGCCGTGACATTATTCATCTCACCAAGGCTTCGATGGACTCCAACGACCTGAACTCACAAGTATAACCTAGGAGGCGCGTGCGGAATGCCCAAGAATCGAGGCAGAAACACAACCTCTAGGGTCGGAAGTGATGACAAGTCTACTGTGAATAGTCGAGTTGCCTTGGTTAGTCGATGTCTAGTAGCCGAAGACAATCTATCTCTCGATTTTATATGTTTCGAATTTGACAAGTCATTAGGTACACTTGTTGATTTTATATGTTTATGTGTGCTTTCTTGTTTTATGCTTATGTTTTGGGATATTATTCAATTTTGCTATCGACACACACGACTCGCAATTGCTGTTCTATCTCAATTCGACACCCCAGCTATCGCAACTCTAAAACGATATCATACTATACTGTGCTGTACGACTAAGTTAGGCTATACTATACGATGCTATTCGATACGGTATCCAAACGACACGCACGCTTTGAATGATAGGATCTTGAGGTAGTCAGAAAACTATACGTGCTTATAGGGGAATTAAGTGATATTACCTACCTCAGTGATTAAATGCCTAGGTAATTTACGTGTGTCTGTGTTTTGTGCTTCTGTGCTTCTGTGTTCTAGGTGCTTCTGTGCTTACGTGTATCTGTGGTTATGTGGTTATGTGCTTTTATGTTTATGTGATACGTATTTCGACGTGATTCTATGCTTTAGATAGTGGTAGGCGTGTGAGGTGAGATTCGATTTCGTTATGTTGAGACTCGTGGCGATGTCTAATGCAGACCATGTCATCGTCTGGATCCCGACCCCGAGCACCACTTACCCGCCAGGAAAAGAGGGACAGACGTCTCGCTGCTATCATCTCCAAAACTGTGGCGAAAGCTGTGAGTGAGGTGTATGAGAAAGCTAGCAAGTCGTCAGAAGAATCCCGAGCCGAAATCCCTAAGGATTCCAGCAAGGCTGCTTTCAGCTTCGAGCAGTTCAAAGCATGCGGACCAAAAGAGTTTACTGGCGAAGATGGTCCGACAGCCATGTTTCACTGGTTCGACTCGGTCGAACTCACTCTGCGCCAGAGCGGATGTCCCAAGCATCTCCGCACACTCAGTGCGACAGGCGTCTTCCAGTCCCGTGCTCTAGACTGGTGGACGGCCGAACGAAACAAGCGCGGAAACGATGCAGCTTACGGGCTATCATGGAAGGAGTTAAAAGCGATTATGATCGAAGAATTCTGCCCTCCTCATGAGCGCCAAAAGATGGAGGACGAGTTCTGGGGAATTAAGCAGAAAGACGGGGACAACGCTGCTCTCACTGCTCGCTTCAAGCAGCTTAGCATCATTTGTCCTGATCAAGTCAAGACCTCAGATCAAGCCATCAAGAAGTATATCCGAGCCCTACCCGAATGTGTAGCCGATTTTGTTCACGCAGCCAAGCCAGCAACGATCGAGGAAACCTACCTACTCGCCGCTGAGATCAACGATAAGCGAGTCAAGTCTGGTTTTTGGGATAAGCAAACCAAGTCTCTGCATCAAGCCACTGCAACACCCACCGACTCATCTTCTCAATCCTCCAAGTCTTCAAGAAGGAAGAAGAAGAACAACAACAACAACAGCTCCAGCAACAAGAGCTGTGCTGCCGCAACAAACGCCACTCCCCTACAATCTGTACCAGCTCAACAGCAGCAGCACCAGCGCTCAGCTCCAGTGATCAATGCACCGCCAGCGAAGCGTGCATACACAGGCCCTCACCCACTCTGCCCGACATGTTCGTATCATCATCCAGTGGGTCTAGCTTGTCGTTTTTGTGCTCACTGCAATCTGTACGGTCATTTCACTGCGAACTATCGCTATGGTCCTCGTCAAGCCCCAGTTCAAGCTACCGCCAACCAAGCTCTACTCCCTGCTCCTCAAGGCAAACCAGCGGCTCCAGCAACAGCAGTCAATGCTCGAGTCTGCTTTGCATGTGGTGACCCTAACCACTTTGCCAACAGATGCCCGAACAGGGTAGTCAAGCAAGAGCCCCAGCAGCAACAGCAACAACAGCAGCCTCAGCAGCAGCAGCAAGCAGCCCATGCCCGAACTTTCAACATCAATGCTCGCCAGGCTCAGGCGGATAACAACGTGGTTAATGGTACGTTCCTTGTGAATGGTATTTATGCATCATGTTTGTTTGATACTGGAGCCGATAACTGTCACGACCCCCGACCCCATCTAGCCGGAATCGGTGCCGTGAGCAGTCCAGTGGTACCGGTGATTATTTAAAAAAAAAAACATTGCAGCGGAAATTTCATCAGGACCGTGAGTTAGGAAAAATATCAGAGTTTAGAAACACCGGATTTTATTTAAATGGATGGAATAAATTCCAAGTTTTACAAAGGTAGCTTTGAAAACAATATTTCTTAAGTGGATTTAATTAATAAAATAAGCCACTTCTTGAAGTCTTTTAGTGTCAGATCCAATCCTTACTCCAATCTACTGTAATTACCTGAAACGCGTTTTAAAAAAGGTTTTGTCAGCGGGAAATACTGAGTGAATTATTCTAGTTGCTGGAAAATGACACCTTTGTTATAATTCACAGTGTTAAGATCTTTTACAATGTTTCTGATATCAACCAACTACCCACAGTACTTTACCACTCGACCCATTGGCCCACCTGTCCAATGGTGTCTGTGATTATGGTCATATCACCCAATGGCTGCCCCAATGGTGACGATTATCAAGTAATGTGCACAATACCCCACATACCGGCTGTAATTTGGTGATTACATAAACTTAATCACTGTAAGTTATAATTCTGAAAATAATTTGGAGTATTGTAAACAGTTAACAACTCACAAACTGTGAGAAAAGAGTTTATAAAAGAAGAATAACTCACAAATCAGCATGCAGGATTGAGTTAACAAACTTCCTGATTCTACTTCTTCCGATAATTAGGCATGCACTTTATTATTCTGGATCTTTTGATGATTTAATAGTTTGTTTGATTGTAAGGGTGTAGTTGGGAGTATTCTTGGTAGTTAAATACATAGTTTAACAGAATGGAATACGTATTGGTGTAGAACCCAAATCAAACCTTAACGGTAGTCATGAGATTCGAATCTTAACGAATTTCACAAAACCGGGTTAATGATCAATACAGCTTTTACGATAATTCACGAGATCAAATTCTCACAATGAACGATAAAGTGCAATACTTCAACTCATTCATCGAATTAACGACAAACGACAAAGTATAATACTTCAACTCATTTATCGAATTAATGACAAACGACAAAGTATAATACTTCAACTCATTTATCGGATTAACGACAAACGACAAAGTATAATACTTCAACTCATTTATCGAATTAACGACAAACGACAAAGTATAACCCAATGTGGGCGGCACTTAGACATTCTTTGGATATATTGATCCCGGAAACTGAATCGTAATAGCGATCGAGTGATTATTGGTTAGAACACCAACGTATAGAGAGAAGAAGAAAAGAAATGAGCAAAGAAAAATGAATCCTAAGCTTCCTATTTATAGGTAGAAAATAGGAAATTTCTAAGAAGTTTCCCTTGTATTTCTAGGAAGTTTCCTATAGCTTTTCTAGGAAGTTACTTATATCTTCCAGGAAGCTTCCTATCCATAGATATCTATCCTCTTACACCTTCCTAGCACCTTCCTTCGGTATTATCTATTATATATTTATATATATATATATATATATATATATATATTTTTTTATTTAGGTGATTAGTAGATCTTACTTAGCTTAATTAATCTAGTTTAGTTTAATTAATCCCACTTAATTAATACTAAACTTAATTAATAGATTAATTTAACCTACTCAGTTAACCTAGCTGCTAAGTTTATTTAACTATTAAGTTTACTTAGCTCCTAAGTACTCTAGCAGTTTTCTGATTTACAAGTTCTAATTTCTAGACACAAGGGAACCCGTATTATTGTATTAACTCAATTCAACTTTAATGACCAGTGATTAGAGTTATTACCCTAATAACGAGCAGAGTTTAGGGATTTAGAGGGTAAAATCCCGAGCTATTATTTACAAAAATAAAAGCTGACGGAAAGAAAAGAATTGAACAGTGATTGAGTTAATACCCGGCATCGTAGCAGCACCCCGCTACACTAATTAGTGATTTCGTGTGTGTTGTGAAGTGAACAGCGAATAACTCGATGTACACAGAAGGTTTGTGTGTCGTTTCAACTTCCTCAGGCAAGTCCCAAGGTCGGCTATTTATAGCCAGAAAATAGCCTCGCTTACGGACCGTATGCCTGATCCCTTACGGTCCGTAAGGGAAGTAGGCTGGCTTACGGACCGTATGGCACTTTCCTTACGGTCCGTAAGGGACACCTATTTATCATAGGTCGGCCACGGTTGGGACTAGGCTTGCTGATTCAATGATTTGGTCCAATCAGATTTAAACAACGATTATTTTAGATAATCGTTCAACTAGGGTTTACCCCCCTTGAGTTTTAGGGGCCCTGATCCTGATTCCGATTGTTCTGAAAATTTTAGGGTTTGTGCAGAATCACTTGGGTGTCTTAATTAGGGTTTCCTTATTGACTAATTATTATCCTAATTATTGATTTTTGTGAGAGTTGTTACAATAACTGCTTTGTGTCATTTGAATTCGAGAAGCTCCTTAGTCGTAAGCGCTCTTATCTATCCTCGTCATTCGAAGTCGAAGTTGCTACAGGGAGAACTATTGCCGTTAACTCAGTACTCCGTGATTGTACTCTCGAACTCAACAATCACATCTTTCCAATCGACCTTATTCCGATGCAACTTGGAAGTTTTGATGTCATAATCGGCATGGACTTTCTTCGTGAAAACCATGCTGAGGTTGTGTGCTTTGAAAAGATGATTCGATTCTCGCTCACGAATGGTGATCTCCTATGCATATACGGTGAAACAGCATCGAAAGGTCTCAAGCTTATGTCATGTATTCAAGACAGCAAGTATCTTCGCAAGGAATACCGAGCCTTCTTGGCCAACATTGTAGTAGCGGAGAAAGGAAAGAAAAAGAAAGTTGAAGTCAGAGATGTTCCAGTGGTTCGTGAATTTCCTCAGGTGTTCCCTGATGATCTTCCCGGACTACCACCAAGTCGTGATATCGACTTTCGTATCGACCTCATTCCTGGAGCTAACCCCGTTGCCAAAGCCCCTTATCGACTCGCTCCATCCGAAATGCGGGAACTCTCGAACCAACTACAGGAATTACTCGAAAAAGGCTTTATTCGCCCAAGCACCTCTCCTTGGGGCGCGCCAGTCCTTTTTGTCAAAAAGAAGGATGGATCGTTCCGGATGTGCATCGACTATCAGGAATTGAATAAGCTGACCATCAAGAACCGATACCCCTTGCCACGAATTGACGATTTGTTTGATCAGCTACAAGGTGCAGCATGCTTCTCTAAGATCGATCTGCGTTCAGGATACCATCAGCTACGGATTCAAGAGGAAGACATTCCTTAAACCGCTTTTCGAACCCGTTATGGCCATTACGAATTTGTTGTTATGCCCTATGGTTTAACCAACGCACCCGCGGTTTTCATGGATCTGATGAATCGCGTGTGTAAGCCATACCTTGACCGTTTCGTCACCGTGTTCATCGATGATGTCTTGATTTATTCCAAATCGAAAGCCGAACACGCGCAACATCTACGTTTGGTTCTCGAGTTACTCCAGGGGAACCAACTCTATGCCAAATTCTCCAAGTGCGAATTCTGGTTGGAGGAGGTTCAGTTTCTGGGTCACATAGTGAATAGTCGGGGTATCCATGTCGATCCTGCGAAGATTGAAGCTGTCAAAGGCTGGATTACGCCTAAGAATCCGTCTGAAGTTCGTTCTTTTCTCGGACTCGCGGGCTATTATCGACGATTCATTGAAGGATTCTCCAAGATCGCTGTGCCGCTCACCGCTCTTACCCATAAGGACAAGCCTTTTGTGTGGGGAAACGCACAAGAGACTGCCTTTCAAACCCTCAAGCATATGCTGTGCAACGCACCGATTCTTACACTGCCCGACGGAAGCGACAACTTCATTGTCTACTGTGATGCTTCTAACCTTGGTCTCGGCTGTGTTCTCATGCAGCGAGACAAGGTTATAGCCTACGCATCTCGTCAGCTCAAGATCCACGAGAAGAACTATACAACCCATGACCTCGAGCTAGGCGCGGTTGTCTTTGCTTTGAAGATTTGGCGACACTACCTGTATGGCACTAAGTGTACGATCTACACCGATCACAGGAGTTTACAACGCATCTTCAATCAGAGAGAGCTTAATATGCGTCAACGCCGATGGGTAGAACTTCTCAACGATTACGACTGTGAGATTCGTTATCACCCAGGCAAGGCGAATGTGGTTGCTGACGCGCTCAGCAGAAAGAGTTACGTGCTCAGTACCCGAAACATCCAAGCCCAGCACAACCTCGAAACCCTCATCCGAGAAGCTCAACATGCTTTCTTTAACGAGCATACATTGAAAAGAGAGAGAATCTATCACGACGGAGCTCAGTTAGTAAGCAAATCAGATGGGATATTCTATTATCTGGACCGAATTTGGATCCCTAAGCGGGCCGATTTGCGAAAGATTATCATGAACGAAGCCCACAAGTCCCGATATTGTATTCATCCCGGTGCAGACAAGATGTACCAGGACCTGCGTTATAAGTACTGGTGGCCGGGTATGAAAAGGGATATCGCTCTGTACGTTGGAAGTTGTTTAACTTGTGCAAGAGTCAAGGCTGAACATCAAAGACCTTCTGGCTTACTCGAACAACCGCCGATACCTATATGGAAGTGGGAGAGTATAGCTATGGATTTCATAACAAAGCTCCCGCCCACGCCATCAGGTCACGACAGTATTTGGGTCATAGTTGATCGTCTAACGAAGTCAGCCCACTTTTTGCCTATACGAGAAGACTACAAGGTGGAGCGACTAGCCCAAATCTACACCAACGAGATCATTCGTAATCATGGTACGCCTCGTGACATCATTTCAGACCGCGACGCTCGGTTCACTTCGCGATTGTGGGAAACGTTTCAAGCGGCTCTTGGTACGTCGCTTAATCTGAGTACTGCATTCCACCCTCAAACCGACGGTCAGACTGAAAGAACGATCCGTACTCTTGAAGACATGCTCCGAGCGTGTGTTATAGATTTTGGTGGTAGTTGGAACAAACACCTGCCATTGGTGGAATTCTCGTACAATAACAGCTATCATGCCAGCATCCAAATGGCACCTTTCGAGGCTTTGTATGGTAGAAGATGTCGATCGCCAATTGTGTGGCACAAGATCGGTCACTCGCAACTAACCGGTCCCGAGATTCTACAAGAAACGACTGACAAAATCCACCAGATAAGAGACAACTTGGTAAAAGCTCGGAACAGACAGAAAAGTTACGCCGATAAAAGACGCAAGCCCCTTGAATTTGAAGTTGGTGACTACGTACTCCTAAAGGTATCACCTTGGAAGGGCGTAGTCCGATTCGGCAAGAAAGGGAAACTCGCGCCTCGATATGTTGGACCTTTTAGGATTCTGGAAAGAATCGGAAAAGTCGCCTACAGACTCGAATTACCGGAGGAACTCAGTAACGTCCACCCGACCTTCCATGTCTCTAACCTCCGAAAATGCCTTGCTGATCATGATCTAATCGTACCACTCGACGATCTTCAGGTCAACGAAACGTTACACTTTGTGGAAAAGCCTGTCGAAATCATGGATCGCCAAACCAAGCAGCTCAGGCGCTCTCGCATCCCGATCGTGAAGGTCCGATGGGAAGGCAAACGAGGCGCGGAGTTCACTTGGGAACTCGAAAGCGACATGAAGGCCAAGTACCCGCAGTTGTTTAAATAAATAGATCTGAAGCATCAAATTGGTAAATCACGGTGTCGTGTAGCCTTCGAGCCTAATTTCGGGACGAAATTCCCTAAACAAGGGGAGGCTGTAACACCCCGTGTTTTCGAATGTCAAACTCAAAGTCAAAGTCCAAGTCAACTTTGACTTTCTTTGACTGTAGATAGTCAATTTTACGTTTTAGTTGTATTATGTGGAGTAAGTGTTGTAATAAGCAAAAACCGAAGTAATCAAATGTGTTTTAACGCGAACCGGTCTACGACTGTGAATGATAGGAAGTAACAATGCGATAAAGTTAACCTAATCAGTAATCAAACCGATCTAACAATCAATCGAACTCGAGACTCGAATTATGCGATCTGTGGTATTATTATACGTGTGTGTGTGCCTTATGTGTTACTTGTGCGTGCTTACTTTATGTTTGGTGTGGTATTCAAGCAAATCAATCGAAAATCGAATCGAAACTCGAAAAGCAATCGAACTCAATCGAAACTGACATCGAAACGTGACTTATAGAAGATTGTATGTTAGATATAGTGGTTGGGATTAAAAGTAATTTGACTAGGAACTCTATCGTATCCGTATCATCGTGCATCGAAATCGAAACGTCGAAAATCGTCGCAAAATACTCGAAGTGCGTGGCGGATCGAACAGGAAGCGTCCTGATCGAACAGGCCAGCCGATCGGCTAGCATCATGCCAGCCGATCGAGCAGCCCACTCGATCGGAGCTCCCAGCCGATCGGCTGCCACTTTCCTCTTTTGGAAGCCTATAGATAGGGTTGTCATTGTCATACTTTCCATTTTTGGAAAGCTCTGACCGAACCAGCTATCTTCTTCACCTTTTCTCAGATTTCTCTCAATTCCGGTAAGTTTTCACTCTAATTCTTGTAGGTTCTTGATCATTACTTGATTCTACACCTTTCTATCTTTCAAAAGTTGAATTCTAACTGTGAAATCACCAAGATCTAAGTGTTCTTGGGTGACGTCATCATGGTGTTCTTGAAGAACTTCAACTTTGGCATCATTCAACCATGAATAGCTTAGATCTAACCGATTTCGACATAAACAAGTTAAGATCCATCATAGATCTAAACATTTTCATGATGTGAAGGATTGAAAGAAGGATTTCCAACTTTCTTTCAACTCTTTTACACTCAATGCTTTCAAACCGATAGAAACGGAGCTTGCACCGGCTAACTAATCATTCAAATAGTTAAAAGGTTAAGACTCAGATTCTATGAACAAGGTTCACCGAGTTCGGGTTAAACTCTAAACCGACATTCCGAACCGTTCACCGGCCGGACTTG
Organism: Helianthus annuus; assembly: GCF_002127325.2. Lineage (NCBI taxonomy): Eukaryota > Viridiplantae > Streptophyta > Magnoliopsida > Asterales > Asteraceae > Helianthus > Helianthus annuus. The sequence goes on along the minus strand of NC_035440.2, from coordinate 31,931,203 downwards.
GGTGATTCCTGTTCGAGCCAAGGGAACAGGTAGGAACGAAAGTTATCATAGTTCAACACGTTGTCAAGATACCTTGTAAGAATAACAAATAAACAAACAGCCAAGTGTTAGACGAAAGGCCGACCAGGTCAGAAATGCTGGCCGAACGGCTAGGCTGTTCGAACAGCCCAGCCGATCGGACATGCCAGCCGATCGACCGGGCCAGCCGAACGCCTGGCACATGGTCCCACACTTTCAAAATCTTATGAGGTATAGTATTGACGAAGTAGTGTTCGATCGAACATGTCACTCGATTGGTAAACATTACTATTCGGATCATGAGATACTATGCTTCAACACTTAATCGTTTTTACAACTCGTTCGTAGTAGGGAATGTCAGCCGATCGAACAGACTGTTCGATCGAGTGACATTCAGTGGAAGACCACTCCTGAAGTTCCTAGCCGATCGAGTAAGCTAGTCGATCGAGTGAGCTAGCCGATCGAGCGAACCGCTCGACCGACTGACTTGAAAGGTAGGAACACTTCAGTGTTCTCAAATGCTGCAACGAAAACTTCAAAAGTTCAAATCCTCAAACACAAACACACCAGAGGAAGAAACAATCCACTCGAATGGCCCTGCCGATCGAGCCAACCGGCCGATCGAACAGGATTGTCCAATCGGATATACCAGCCGATCGAACATGCCGTCCGATCGAACCTGTCGTTCGATCGACCAGCCCATTCGATCCATCCATACTTGTTTACTTTTCTGCGTTACTTATCGTTATGCTATCGAACTATTCAGGCTAATCTTACTCTCAGCGCTCCCTTCAATCCACAATCAATCACTGTGAGTATACTCGATCCCTTTTTGCTTTTAGCACTTTTGGGTGTTACATACGTTACCAATCAAACACAAACTATTTGAACGCTGACCATTGCATGTGCTACTTGACTAAATGAATGCTGTTTATTATGTTTACACGTGGAATGCTATCTACCTGCCTTAGCAACATAGTACTATAGTTTGGACTCAGCACCCGTTCACACGGGGGTTGTTAAAGACAAATACTTGCATGGATTACGATGGTAATCATGTATTGCGAACCGTCTCGGACGGTCAACCCGCAGTCGTTGGTATCGATGGTCCCATGTCGATAATTAACATGCATCGTTTTCCTTTGTGTACGTGCCTGGTTATGCGTAAACTATTCGAACTCTATATGCTATTACTAAACTTGTGTGCTCACCTTTACATTTTATGTATTGACGCTATTTTAACGTATGTGACAGGTGTTTAAGGTGTTAGCTTGCTAGGAAAGCGAGGCAATAATAAAGCTTTAGAGCTCATCTAGCAGTTGTAGGTCGTAGCCTACCTAGGGGTCTCTAGAAGTGAATAAACTCTAGCCATGGAGCCCTTGGAGTTGTTCGATCAAGCATCTTTGGCATTAGTTGTCTGTAGATCTTGTCCGGATGAGTCCTAATGACTCTGGGCAGAACTTTTAAACAATTGGTTTGTAATAAATTGAATATGAGTTGTCGAAACAGTACTATTTGTTTAGTTGTATTCTATGATAACTTGTTTATTTATTTGGGATACGGTATGGGACGTATCACTTTACTGAATTTGTAATAATAGTTGTTGTGGGAACTTCTGGACAATCTGTTTTGCTCAGTGCCGCGCCCCGATGATTCTGCCATCGGTTGGGGTGTGACACAGTCCGCACTGTTTGTTTCATCCTCGTATCTCTTCGTTCAGATAGGTCACTGTTTTCAGGAAAAGTCACGTATACCTGTGACATTCTACTTCTAGTATGTATATATCAATTATCACACATAATTGCAAGTAATTCTTAATCACATACAAGTGCTACTCCAGTGCACCCTAAGTCTCGTAGTGTCTTTTCTTAACTCCTGTAAACAGTTTCAGGTAGTGGATATCACGGAAAGTTTTATGCAATGAAAACTTTTTGAAAAATTGTTTTCGTAAAAGGATCCTAGAGATTGTAGACTAGACTCGAGAAGGAATCCTGGTTCACTACAATCGCAGCTCTGATACCAATCTGTCACACCCCTTTCTGAAGCGGAAGCACGAGGTGTGATCATGAAAGGTTCTCATTGCATACGAAAGGTAAACATTCTACATGCTTGTAAAAAATAACTTCAAACACCATTAACATTACATAACGGAAAACATAGATTAAGTGTTTACATCAAAAGACAGCATATTGTCTGAAATTTTACAACTTTATTTAAGGATAAACATAAACAACATCCAGGAGCATGAGTAAGACCGTGCGCACGTCCACTTTAGTTACCTGAAATACATGTAAGTTTTTGGAAAAACGTCAACATAATGTTGGTGTGAATTCATGCAGTGCTTGTATTGAACGTTTGTATACTTTGTATGAAAAACATGGTATGTATCTTGTATAAATCAAGTATTTCTGTATGTATCAAGTTGTAATGGGTTGCAAGGCCATTAACTTGTGACATGACATAGGAAGCAACCAAACCATAGGCATTTTTCTAGTTGTCGATTCACGACAGAGACACAAAAGCACTACTCGGTACTAGTTTTCACAAAGAGTGTGGCTGCCCGAAAACCCATTAGATCTAACCTTTTGTTCTGCGGTCTTAGTATGTACACGATTAATGGTGCTTGTGGTACCCTATTCGTGACACGATTTCTCGTATCATTCCTCATTTCTTGTATCCATCATACCATTTGTAAACATTATAACATTTGTAACATGTATATCACCCCCGAAGTTATAAAACTGAAAACAGTTAAAAGAAAATGGGGAGCATGAACTCACAACTTTGCGTTCCTTGCGCCGTAAACTTCACCGGTTTTTGCTTATCTAGCGTCGTGACCTAAACGTGTTTTATTAACGTTTGTGGACTGGAGATGGGTGAACGACGGTGGAGGGGCGTCGGAGGTGGAGGGGGTGGCGGAGGAGGTGAGGTGTCGGCTGGAGAAGTGGAGATGGGTGCTTGGGTTTTGAGGTTTGAAGATGTGGAGTGTTTTATACTTTTATAAAATTTAGGGTTGTAAACGAACCGAAAGTTCAGCGAGCAGTTCGTGAATCGTTCGGTGGGAAGTTTGTTACATGAACAAGAAATTTCGTTCGATTAGTTAAAAGAACGAACATGAACAGAGGTCTCATTCGTTCGATTGTATTCGTGAACGTTCGGTAAGGTGTTCGTGAACGTTTTCGTGAGCATAAGTTGATTTGCGTTCGTTTATGTTCGTATGTTTTTGTTTTAATTGAAGATCTTTGCACTTTCTTATATTTTATTTGTACTTTTTATATTATTAAACTTTTATTTATTTTATTACCCTAACAATTAAACTAGGAAATTCACTTTCACCTTGTTTATGCATCATTTCCCTTTCATTTCTCATTATTTACATTGGCGAATACGATCGACCTCTATTCCACAATAACATCATTTCCCTTGATTCATTTTAGGCTTCTGCTTTCTTTCTGTTCTTTTCATTTAGGGAATTCAGTTCAATATTAATTAACAAATTTGGGGCTTTTGACTTTATCATAGTGATGGATTGATAAGCCAAAAAATTGAATTATAAATGGTGAGAATTTGTATGCACACTAGGTGTTCGACTTTCAGTTTTTGGATTTGTGAAACCGTTTGGTTAGGTTTTTTCGGTTTTCTTTATGGTTATGGTTTTGGTTTTGGTTTGGTTCTTTTTTTTTTTTGTTTTTAGCTTTTGATTTTGAAAATATTAGGTTAAAAAACAATTTTGATGAAGTTAGAAGTGTTCGATGAAATGCATGTTCGGTGCGGTTTTGGGCTAAAACCAAACCAAAAACCGACTATTTTGGTTTTTAGATTGACGGTTATACAAACTTTACAAATACAAGAGTTACAAGTACATGGTTTTACGGACATAATGCATTACAAATACAAAGTTTCCATATAACTTGACAAGAAAATGATTTCTAAATTCGTTTGGCGAGATTTATATTTGAAAACATAGTTTAAAATACACTAGTAAACACTTGTCTAGAAAATATTTTCTAAGTGTTGACAATTGTTCATCATGAATTGCTTGTCTGTAAATTTGAGGGGGGTGCGTAATTCCCGCAGGTCAGACTAGATTCGCGGGCTAAAAACGAGTTATGGAGTTCACTTTCTAGCTATTCAGGAGACAAAATTACAGGATTCGGTGTCTTTCATGTTCAACCAGTTTTGGGGCAGAGCTGAGTACAAGCTAGCAGTGGTAAACTCACTGGGCAGATCCGGGGGGTTAGCATGTCTTTGGTGCCCAGCGGTGTTCAGGTGTGATGATGTTATCTATAACATGTATTTTACTGTTGTTTTGGGTACTCTTGTCCAATCGAATTCTCGAATCAATTTTGTAAATGTCTATGCGCCTAATGACGCGGTATCTAGGAGGTCAGTTTGGTTGGATTTAGTACGGGTTAGAAACTCTCGACAAGGGTGGTGGGTCATGATGGGTGATTTTAATGAAGTACGGTATGCCCATGAAAGAATGAATTCAGAATTTGTTGAAGGAAATGCGGACGCATTTAACCATTTCATCCTTTCGGCTGGCTTAACAAAGTATAATATGGGAGGAGGGAACTTTACTTACATATCTGATAATGGGAAAAAACTGAGTAAGTTGGATCGATTTCTGGTGTGTCTAGGTTTTATGGAAAGGTGGCCAACTGCTTCGGTGACGGCAGTTCACAGAGTAGTGTCTAATCACCGACCTATCATCTTATCTACTGTCCAGTCTGATTTCGGACACAAACCGTTCAGGTTCTTTAATTCATGGTTCGAGTACCCTGGTTTCCTTAATTATTTGCTACAAATCTGCGGTACTTTTTCATTCTCTGGCCCGGAGGATCTTGCTTTAGCTATTAAACTTAGGTGGCTAAAAAACCGAATAAAGTGCTGGATTAAAGTGGAAAAGGTAAACAAGGAAGGTGTTTATGGGGGAAAAGAGTAGGTTGGCTCTTATTGAAAATTTGGCCGAGGAAAGACCGCTTTTGGATGATGAACTGGCTGAGAGAGTGGAGTGTAGGCATTTTATGGCTGAGTTTGATCGGTTGAAACATTTAGATTTGCGGTAAAAGTCAAGAGCTAGGTGGGCATTAGAAGGGGATGACAACTCTTCTTTCTTTCATCAGATTATCAATTCCAACATCGGTACGAGCAGGCTGAATGGGTTGATGATTGACGGCGTTTGGGTTACGAATCCTTTGTCTATTAAGGAATCACTGTTTGGGTTCTTCAAACATCAGTTTTCTAAGCCTATGCCTAGTAGGCCGATGTTAGTGTGCCCTAACTTGGCTTCCCTCTCTGACGATGAGGCAACAACGATGGAAGGTCCCTTTACAGTGGAGGAAATTAAAGCAGCTATCTGGTAATGTGATGGTGATCGTGCCCCAGGGCCGGATGGATTTAACTTTAAATTCATCAAAAAGTGTTGGTTGGGTCTTCGGGATGATTTTATAAAACTTTTCAACCGTTTTTATGAGGAGGGCTCGCTTAATAAATGTTGTACTTCTTCCTTCATTGCCTTGATTCCAAAGGTTAAGGACCCAGTTGATCCTGTGGATTTTCGGCCTATTAGTCTAATCGGGGTGATAATAAAGTAATACCCAAATGTAGCATTTTTGGTGTCGGGGTAAGTGAGCAAGTTGTTCAAGAGATGGCGAATCGGTTGAGGTGTAAGCAAGGTATGTTCCCGTTTAAACACCTCGGTATATTGGTTGGGGCGAATATGAATTTAGCTCGAAACTGGAAATCGGTTATTGAAATATTTAAAAATAGATTATCGATCTGGAAAGCCAAAACCCTCTCCTATGGTGGAAGAATAACATTAATCAAATCGGTGTTGAATTCTCTACCTACATTGTTAGGCCCTATAGGTTTATGGATTAGTAAGATTGGCTAAATGGACCAAGCTTCTAGAAGATGGGGGTATTAGAGTGGGCTTTAGGGTGATTATGGGCCTAGGGTTTAAGGGGAAACCCCTTACTATAAATAGTAAGTGAGAATTAGGGGTTTAGGTTGGTTCTTGGGTTTTAGAAACTTGTATTAGACAATTACTAATTGTATGCAAGTTTAAGCTTTTGAATCAATTCTTCAAATCTTCATCTTTATTGTTCTTGATTTCTTGAAGATCATCAAGTTTGGATTCCGCCCATCCTTGTTGATCATTTGATATCGTTGTTTGATCCGGATTTTCGGGACTTACAATTGGTATCAGAGCCAATTTGATATCAATCTTCAAGAAATTCTGCATTTTTAGTGAAGATCTTCATCGCGTTCTTTGGATTCTTCATCGTATTCTTCGCATTTCTTCAAAAATCTTAATATTTTGCTATTTTGATCTTGTTGGAGAGTGTTAAAAGGTTTATATCATAATAATAAAAAAAAAAAAAAAAATCATCCATTATCAACTGTCTACATCAACCTTTCATTATCATCAGCTTTTTCATTATCAAATCATCGTTTCATCATCATCTTCAAGAGTCAACATAATCATTAGATCATCATCACCGTCTTTGTTTATCATCATATTATCATCGTCATCAACAGCCGACAATATCAGCAGCACACATCATCATTGTTAATCATCCGTAAACAATCCGAAATTAATCCGTGATCATCCATTTATCATTCGAAATCATCCGCAACGTTTCTTCAATCATCCGCAATCAAACATCGTTTCGTCCGTAACAATCCGAAGTTCATCATCTTCCGTGATACACCTTCATATTCATCCGTAATCAACCCTTTTCATCCGGAATCATATCCGAAACGGAACCGTCATCATCCAGCTTTCATCCGTAATCACTATCAACAGTATCATCATTTCAAACATCATCCCGGATCCAACATACTCGTCCGACATAATTCTATTTTGATTCATCTTTCATCCGTAATCATCACATTCATCTTTTCTTCATCTTCTCCGGCGCCGACCTCCGCAAAACCTGCAACTCATCTTCATCACCATCCTCGCCATTAACCACCACACATCTGTTTCACCATCATCATTATCTCCGGTCACCGTTGTATATCACCGTTCATCGTCTTCTTCTCCGGAGACATTCACCTGCAACACCTTCATCGTCATCGGACCATTGTAACGATCGTCGACCACCGTTGTTCGACGTCGTTCACTGAACTCTCTCGCCGTTCTCTGTCCGCCCTCGTCACTCCGTCATCTTCTTCGTCGCCTCCGAACACCGTTCTCCGATTACTATCCTCCTCATCTTCAACCACCATCTCCGATCACCTCCACGGTCTCCATCATCCACCTCCTGTCGTTCAACTCTTCATTATAATCTCCGGCGAAAGTGTTGTCGGAAAGGTTGGCGGCGGCGGCGTATAGTGATTAGGGTTTCGGGTGTTTTTCAAATAACTCACGACGTCGTTTGTCTTTCTGTTTTATTAGATTATTATAATATAATTATATAATTATTAGGTAATAATTACTTAATCATTAATATTATTAAAGATTTTATTAAAATATTAATTATAATATCATAAATAGTTTTTTTTAATGTTAAAATTAAAAAGGTTTATATATAATATATTAAAAGGTTAAATCTTATTAGTTTAAAATTTATAAAAAAAAATTATTATTTAGAAAATAAAAAATATAATATATAACCTATTTTAGTATAAGAATAATAAAAAAAAAATCATTTTTATAAAAAAAAGGTTTGTTTGTTTTGTGGTATTAGTTTTGACAGGTTTTGATATTCGGTACACAAAGAGGGATCGTTCGATTGCAAAGTGTTCGAAGATGTCTTCAGCCCAAACTCAGTACTCAAACATTGTTTTCAGTCCAGTATGTAATCCAAAGCCGAATGCAAATCCGAACATTGTCTTCAGTCCAATTATCCAAACTACCGTTAACAGCATTGCACCCCAGCCACAAAAACAAAACCAAAACCCGAACCAGAACGTGATGGATAATGCTGACGATTCGCGGTTTGAAATCATTATTTCTGAAGATGGAGCTGGAAGGTTGCGGGATCGAGTGAAAGAAAAGCTAAATGAGTTTATAGGAGAATACAATGTTGATCCTGTCGTGGAATTTGTGATGCGCTCGCTTAAAAGAGGGGGACGAAAAGAGGGAGTAAGAAATGGGATGAATACTTTTTTGGGTAATGATAAAGACTCCTTTGTTTCTTGGCTGTGGGATCATTTACAATCAAACCAAGATCTATACGCACAATCAAAAGAATCTCATCCCGATGAAGTGGTGAAACAGAAACCTCAAGCCCAGCAAGCTGCAGTCAATAGTCCAGCACCCCAACCCCAAGCCCAAAGTCAGCTAGATAAACCAAGATCGCTCATTGACACTGTCAACTATCTGTTGTGTACTGAACCTTGCAGGAATAGGGTTGCACAACTGAGGTCACTCAATTCTAAAATGATGGATGATTACAACAGTGTCATGGCAAAGTACATCGGTCTTCGAGAGAACAATAAAATTCTCTATGAAAAGATTGACGCACTTAAGAAGGACATAGCTCAACTTCACAGAGACGTGAATCAACAGCAATGTTGGGTTCACGACTATAAACATAGACTCACAGTTAAAACTCTTGAATGTGACTCTGTGAAGGGTGAGCTAGAGCTCCTCACTGGAAAGTATAAACAAAACGAGTTAAACATTAAAAAGTTTGAAACTTCCAGTGACACTGTTCGTAATCTGTGTAATGTGCAACTGGCTTATCAAGAAAACAAGGGTAAGGGTTTGGGGTATAAACAGGTTCCGCCACCATACAATCATAATTATTCCAGATTGCCAATCACTGAGCAGGAAATGGAAAATTATGACACTATGATGTATGGCAAACCTAGTGACTATGTTCCATGGGAGCCCTTCAGACCAAAGAATGCCAGACCAGCTGATTTTCAAAAACCAATGAATTTTGTTAAAAATGCAGATAAAAATTGCTCAAACGAATCAGCTGGCGAATCTGAAAAAGAAAATGAACCAGAGAATGAAACAGAACCAGTGAAAACATCCGCAAATGAGCCACAAGAAATTTTGTCAAATCCTGATTCTGATTGTGATTCTGTAGAAAATAATAATTGTTCTAGTTCATGTGCAGAATCAATGACAGTTGAAGAGCAGTCTGCAGTGGATGATGAACCACATTCAATCGTTGCTGATGTTGCTGATGATTCGGATGCTACCAAACCCGATCATTATGCTTGGAACTGTGTTATGTCTTGGTATGCTGAGAGTCGGGGTATTCCAATTAAAACTGATGAATCTGGTGCTGTGATTTTAGATCGCAATGAAAGTGTTTTCACAAGGAAACCTGATGTATTGACTGATAAACTAGAGACCTGTGTCTCAAGTGACTCAGAAAGTCATTCTGATGGTTCAGACAACTATTCTAGTGTGCCTGAAACATCAGATGATACATCAGAACCTCATGAACAGGGATCATCTGATGAACCAGACGTTCAAGCTGCAGATTCTGGTACCTCAGATAATGAGCGTAGCGTTTCTGAAAATTCTGAATGTGACAAGCACTCAGATTCAAGTAGTGCAACGCTCGAAGAGAGCCAAACAGTTTCAAACACAGATTGCTCTTCGTCTGAGAAACCAGAAACAGCTGATGTCAGAAACTCAGAGGTTGATGAAGCTGAAGAAGAGATATTCATAGAAACCAATTCTGAGGAAACTCATGAGATCTTGGAGCCTGAAGAAAAGGAATCCACGGAAATCAATTCAACAGTTGATTCAACTGATGAAACTGAAGAAGAGATATCTGTGGAAACCAATTCTGCAGAAACTCCTGAGAACATAGTTTCTGAGGAAAAGGAATCTGTTGAAGTCAATTCAACAGATAACTCAACTCTCGATCCCAAAGGATCAGATTCTGAAGAAAGTGTTTCAAATGAAGCAAATTCTACTGAATCTGCTCCTTTAAAGAAAAGACGGTCACGTAAAAATAGAAGACCACGGAAAAAGAAAATTCAAAAGGAAAACCCGTCTCTCAAGCAACGTGAACCTCAGCTGAAGGGTAAAGCTGTCAATACTTGCTCTTGTGCTGATAACTGTAAGCAGGGTTCTTCAAAGACAAAACATACGCTCAAGCAATCATCATCAAATGAATGGAAAAGACGTGATCAGTTCTCGAGAATAACGCAAGCCGAACTAGATGTCTTTTTCTCAAAAAGACAGACGTGTTTTAATTGTGGAATTCCTGGGCACATAGCTAGAAATTGTGTTAATCGGCCTTTCATGCCTCACTACTCTGGTAACACACATAATAATAAGGTTATGCACTCTCACTTTACCAAAAATGGTCCTCCCAAAGCAAGGCCTTCTGATGGAGACTGGAATCTAGCGAAAAAGAACAATCAAAAGTTTTCAAACACAAATGGGTTCCAAAGACATCATATGGAGTCAAAAGTCTCATCTTTAAAGAAAAATATGTCAAACAACAACACTGACTCTAAGATTTGGAAGCCCACGGTTCTTGCTGGATCCCAGTCTCAGTGTTCACAACCGTCAACATCGACGTCTTCACCTCAAACCTCAAACTCTACTAAAAGTTATATGATCTTTCGTGAGGTTTCATACACTGATAGCGATGGCCAACTCAGGTCAACAATGGCCTGGGTTCCAGTTTCTAATTGATCCTGCTAAGTGTGTAGGAATGGCTATGGAGGGCAATCGTTAGACCTTGGTTTATCGATAGTAGTTGTTCCAGACACGTGACAGAAGACTTATCCCAGTTGAATAACGAAAAAAAGAAGGGTATTTGATGGTGGATTTGTCAACTTCGCGGGAGAGGAAACTGGAAGAATTACCATGAAGGGCACTGTCAGAAACGGAGTTCTCATCTTCTCAGACGTCAATTATATCCCTGATCTGTAGCACAACCTTTTGAGCGTATCTCTGATGTGCGACAAAAGAATGGAGGTTCTCTTTACCAAGAGTGGCTCGCAACTTCATTCTTTGATTGTTCAGGAGCCGATTTCTGAACCTGCTATAGCTATCCCTGATGGTGCAGTACGTAACACTGAAGTCTCCTCAGGACTCTCAAACATTCAAGGAACTTCTTTGTTTCTGGGAGCAATTCTCTCAGACTGCACTGTAGATCAACCGGTGATCAACAACTCTACTGCATCAAATGAGGGGGAGCAATCTGGTATAGCATAAGAAAGTTGCTGGTGCACAATGCCACAGCGAATCGGGTATGAGAAAGTTGCTTCGAGCAAGTTAAAGGTCCGGATCATGATGAGGAACATGCATTGGTGATGAGAAAGAAGTTCGAAATGAGCTCGTTGGGAGAAGTGAAAATGTTTCTGGGCACACAAGTTCGTCAAAACAGGGATATGAAGTGTACATCAGCTGGATGCCAATTCTTGGGGGACAGTCTCATCTCATGGCAGTTCAAGAAGCAACAGCTCACTTTTGCAGCGGAAGCAAAGTGCGTTGCAGCATCTGCTGCCTGCTGCTCTCAGGTTCTTGGTACTTTGAATACAACACCAGCTCAAGGATTACGGTTTGACTTATCTAAACTCTACTACTTATTTTGATAAGGTTGCCGTTATCCAGATTATCAAAAACCCTGTTTTTCACTCTAAAACCAAACACATTGATATCAATGTGCTTGTAGATCTTTTGAAAATGATGCGTTTTCATCGACTGAGCGACAAAAAAAAAAAAAAAAAAAAAACAAAAAAAAACAAAAAAAACAGGGTGTCTATATTAATGTAAATAAATAAGTAAATTTGCGCATAAAGTGTGATGCACAAATTTAGGGGGGGAGAGGGACATATATGTACATATGCATAGTTTGAGGGGGAGAAAAGCAAAAAATATATGTACATACGTATCGTTTGAGGGGGAGAAATAGTTGCCTGGGAAATGAAATGAATTTTCGTGATAAAGAACTTGATTAACACACGTAAGGTTTCAATGTTAAACAGGTTAGGCTCCATTGCGATGTGTTGATAGGTCTGCCGCTCGAAAAGCAAAAGAAGCAAAAGTGATACAAACATAATGGACTGGACATCTCGTGGGTAACAGACCAACGGTGTATGATTTCATGGTCTTAAATCCTGCGTTGATAGATAGCCAACATCTGAAGTTTCGGGTCTTTATACTGAGAAATCATCCTGACTGTCCCTCTGTTGCATCCAGATTATATGCAGACCTGGGCACAGTCATATCCTGCTAGAAGAGCCCGCGTCAGATCTTCCTTGGTCTCTCTGCTGTACGGAAGTACTGACCTGTTCACCAGGAAGTCTGGCGTTGTAAAATAAAAAAAAACAAAAAAAATAGAATAAAAGGGCTCTTGTCGGATCTTCCTTGGTCTCTCTGCTGTACGAAAGTACTGACCTGTTCACCAGGAAGTCTGGCATTGAAAATACAAAAATAGAATAAAAGGACGATCTCAGTATACTCACCTGCTACGATGAACCGTTGTGCTTACCTTGATCGCGGGGGTATGCCTTGGAATGGGACACACAGATGTCACAGTATAAAACTACCTAAAAGCGTATCACAAAGCAAAAAGTTGAAGTTTGAGCGGTGGATTTAAGAGGACAAACATATCAACAATTGCGTGGACCAGCCTAAGTAAACGAAGAGCTGAAAAGTGTCCCTTAATCAGTTCGAGAACGATTTTGATCCCATGGCAGGTTCTCCCTATATTACTCCTCCATTAGTTTTCTATTATTAATTTCTTTTGTTTTGTTTATTTCTATGCTCAAAAAGGGGTTGCTCGGTTGGTTGGATCGTTGATTTTGATAAAGATGTTTTCTGTCCTGAAAATGCAAATCATTAAAGTAATAATCTGGCCCACTGTTTCGGATTGGGGCCCACTATTTCGGATAAAACGAATCAGATCCGGCCCATTGCTCTTGAATGTAATTCGGACCATCTTTCCGAGTTGGGGCTTGGCCGTTTGATCTCAGGCCCAATCCGAAACACTATTAACTGGCAATCACTTTCTCCTTCGAGTCACGTTTCGTACTAATCTCATCTCCTAATCATCACGGATTCTCTCATTATCTTCGGACCACTTATTCGAATTACGAGGTGTGCAGGTTCTTATACTTTTTAAACCAAAGCCCTTGTATGCCATAATTGCCGAAGATCATGGCGAGCAACTCATGGACGCTGCTGCTAAAGCTGAGATAGAAGCTGAAGTGTTAAAGTTGAATGAAGAAGAATCAGACGACATCAGTGATGTGGAAGCGATTGTCTCTGAGAATGTTGAGTAACCCGTTCAAGAATCAACGTAAATGCTGAAAATTTACAAGCCCTGGTTGAGTACTTGAAGGATAGTGTCGGAAACCCTCCTTCCATATCTATTCTTGAAATTGAAGATGATTCGACAGATGATGCTGAAGCATCCCACAAGAAATGAAGAACCGAAACAGCTCCTGATTTTCATTATCTAGCCCAAGCTCAGAACTATAGCCTACTATGCCCACCGATCCTACTCAAGAAACAAGCACGCAAGATCTCGATTTTGATTTAAAATTCGATTTCGATCTCGATCTGCCTGAAACAACTCATTTGCAACCAGAAAGCTCAAGCAGCATCAGGTTCAATGTAGGAAGTTCCAGTGGTGCCGACTTCTCCGAGCGTTATAAAGCAGCCATGCACTTTGCAGTCAACAAATTGAAATTTATTGAAGAAAGAGATAGTGATGATGATACGGCTGTTGATGTAGCGAAGCTGCAAAGAAGAGTGATTGTGTTGGAACAAGATGCTGCCCTGAAAGAAGCTCAGATCTCATCTTTGCAAGCTCAAAAATTAAGCAAAGATATGAGGATCGAGCAACTACAAAGCGATGCGGGTATGCTGATGACTGTTCAAGATCGTAATCAAGAATCGTGTGTTTGATGATCCGGCTCCGTTGCAAGGTGGTCCTCCAAACGGATTCAACAACTAATCCAGTAAACCTAGGGGGAGATTGTTAGGCCCTATAGGTTTATGGATTAGTAAGATTGGCTAAATGGACCAAGCTTCTAGAAGATGGGGGTATTAGAGTGGGCTTTAGGGTGATTATGGGCCTAGGGTTTAAGGGGAAACCCCTTACTATAAATAGTAAGTGAGAATTAGGGGTTTAGGTTGGTTCTTGGGTTTTAGAAACTTGTATTAGACAATTACTAATTGTATGCAAGTTTAAGCTTTTGAATCAATTCTTCAAATCTTCATCTTTATTGTTCTTGATTTCTTGAAGATCATCAAGTTTGGATTCCGCCCATCCTTGTTGATCATTTGATATCGTTGTTTGATCCGGATTTTCGGGACTTACATACATACTACTTCTCTCTCTTTAAAGCTCCGATTAAAGTTCTTGAAACTTTGGATAGAATTAGAAGAGTCTTTTTTTGGGGTGGCTTGGGGGAAAAGGCTTGGATAAATTGGGTTGCGTGGGAAAAAAACAATAGCACCTATAGAATTCGGGGGGCTGGGTTTTGGTTCTCTCAGGGATGCAAACCTGGCGATGTTGGCAAAATGGTGGCGGAGATTTAAAACGGAAAAAAATTGTTGTGGAGAAGGGTAATTTGGGCTATCCATCATAATTCAAGAGTGTGGAACGACATACCGGTTAAAAATTCAGTTGCTGGCCCTGGAAAAATATTTGTAGTATTCGACACATATTGCTTAATGTGAACATTGATCTAAAATCGGCTTCGACTGCGGTACTGCTAATGGCATGAATATTCAATTTTGTTGGACAGTTGGGCCGATCAGGCTCCGTTTTATACATTGTTCCCAGAATTATTTAAGGCCGAGTCAAACAAGGTTTGTTCGGTGGCAGATCGATTGAGCCCAGGAGTTGATGGGCCGACTTTCAACTGGGCTTGGAAGCGACATATTCTGGATGAGACCGAAGAGAATCAACTTCAACAGTTGCTGGACATAATAGGTGGATTGGGCCTCTCTTTTGGTAGCGACAAGTGGGTCTGGAAACTTGATAAGAATGGCATCTTTAGTGTGGCTAGCATTAAATCGTCCCTTGCCTCATATAACCGTCCCCGACCAGATAGAGTCTTCGTATGGAATAGCTGGGTCCCGAAGAAGGTGGGTTTTGTCGCATGGAGGGCGGACATGAATCGGCTACCGACTAGAGGAGCGCTATTGGCCCGTAATATTCTGGTACAAAATCCGTTGTGTGTCTTGTGTGGTGATTATGAAGAGTCTAGCGAACACTTGTTTGTTTCATGTCATGTCGCGCAATCGGTTTGGTAGAATCTTGCTTGCTGGTGCAGGATACCCCCCATAATTGCTTTTGGTATAAATGATTTATTGTCTTTACATGAGTTCGAGTTCAGTGCGGGATTGAGCAAGAAAAGGAAAGCTTTCCATGCAGTGGTTCTGGTCAGATTTTGGTGTATTTGGAAACTAAGAAATGAGGTGATGTTCAGACAGGTAATTCCGGATTGTACGAAACTCTTGGATGAAATTAAGTCGATGGCGTATCTATGGGTAAAGAATCAGTCAAAAATGGTGTCAATAACTTGGGAAGATTGGAGTCGATTTAGCTTTGTTGGTTAGTTACTGAGTAAAAATGTAAGGATGTGGCGTTAAATAGTTTGTATGTATGTATGGTGGGTAGCGTCTTGCTACGTTGAATAAAAATGAGTTTTTGTCGGCCATTCAAAAAAAAAAAAACAAACGAAAAGAAAATGCATGAGTTGGAAATCTAAAAAACTAGTGATCCTTAATTGAGTGAGATAAAGGTTAATAATCAATCTAACAAAGGTTAAAACTTTGATGCATCGGATTGTATTAAAAGTTGTTAATTAAATCATGTTCGTTGGTTTTCTTGATATATATTGTTTTATTAATCTGCTAAATTGTTCACTTTTAGTTTATGTTAACTTTAAACCCACAAAATCACATATTAAATGGTTAAGTATTGTATGAGTTGAGTTATCCTATACTGCCTCCTAAATTAATGAAAAGTATAGAGACAGACATAAAGCTACCCAGGGCGCCCCATGGTGAACATTTGTTCACGCGTGGAATGGAGTGAAACACCGCCGCCAGTGGGAATCTCCACACGTTGAATACATAGCGCGTCCTCACCGTCAAGCATTGGAATTCATTTGTTTTGTTGTTTTGTGAATGATTTTGATGATGGAGATGAGTGTGTGGTGAGTGATGGCATTTCCACTAAAATCCATCACTAGTGATGGAATCACTACAAAAAAAAGCCGTTTAGTGGCACACGTTTTTAATGGCATATAGGTTTTGTACCACTAATTTTTGTTTTTAATGACATTTTACGTATTTAACACATACATTTAGTGGCATTTAACTTTTATGTAACTAATGCAGGCTTTTAGTGGCATTTTGCATATGCCACCAAAATTTTCTATATGTTTTAATGGCACTTTTCCTGTGCCACAAAAATTTTTCAACAACTCGTTTAAAATTTTCACCATTTATCTCTTTAAAACCTAAAAATTTCCCTAGAAATTTCTTCTTCTCTTTCACCAAAATTCAATTTCCCTCTCCAAATCATTTCATATTTCCCGCTCATTCCCCTAACCCCTCATCGATTTCCCCTCACTCTCACCAAAAGATCAATTTCCCCCACTCTAATTTTTCTCTCTCATCATAAACCCACCCATTGCTTGTCTTACCCAAAACCTGTTTGTTTGTGGACAAACCCTAATTTTTCTTTCCTTTCACCTTATATTCAGTGGCCGGTTCCTTCTTCCTCATGGAGAGATTATCACCAGAGGATGGTACGGTTTTATAATTTTCCTTCTGTATATGCTTCTTTCTTCATCGTTTTTCTCACTTCAATGAAATTCGGTTTTTGGGGACGCTAACAGTCTTCTTGTCGCTGTTCAGGTGAGTTCGTCTTGCCTTTAATTTTGGATTCTTTGATTGTGATGCATGTTTGAACGGTTTTGATTGGACCATTCGGTAGTTTACCAGAGGCAGATGATTGGTTTCTACTCCTGAGGTGATTTGTGTATGCTGTTAAAGATGGATTTTGTATGAGTTGCAAGTTGTTGTTTCAATTTTGTGTGTATTAGATGGTGTTATGGTTGTGTTTTTGTTTGAAAAATTAAATAAAATAAAGGATGTATGTTAGGTTTTTGAGGTGAATTGTGGAGTGTGACACTAGATTGTATGGTCCACAAACTTACTGTAGGGTTTATTAGCGTGGTTTATTACAGCCACTAAAAGGATGGAAAACTTACAAATATTCTAGAAAGTTTAGGATCTAAATATGAGGCTACTTCGATTGAAGCAATAGCATAATGTTAAATAGGATAATAATTGTTATGGGATTACTTAGCTAATTGGAATGATATGTAGAAGTGATCAACTTTATACAAAATACATCCATTGCTGTTTTGTTATCATTTTGTATTTACAATTGGCTTTTGCTCCCTTTTACATATCTTTAGGAATTCAGACAAATCAAAGGAAACATAAGCACGATGACAAAGCATGTTGAACTTTCTGTAAAGATGATATCAGTGAGTACAAGGGGAAAATAGACAAAACTTCATAAACAACTTCTAGGCACGGGGTCGTGTCCAGGTCAGCACGCCCCCGTATCCACCAAAAGATTCTCGTCTGACTTTCGGTCAGAATACGGACAAAGAGTGTCAGAATCTCGTCTGCACACGGGGCCGTGCATTGGCTGGACTTGGAAATACATTATTTTGGGACTACAAATAAAAGAATGCGAATATACATGTATGAGATACCCCTATCCTTGGGAAGGAAATACGAAAATAAATACTTGAGATGTATTGTTACAAAAATATTGTTAAACAATTATTACAAAATTAAATATAATTTAAGGTTAAAATTTTGACAATCGGTGATTTACGGCTCTTAATTACATGATTAACAGGTGATTAACGCAATAATAAATAGTGTTTACAGCACAAATTGACTTAATTAGGCCTTTTGGAGTGCCTAGGAACGCTTATGCAGTTCTACAGTGCGCATGTGGTGATTTACAAGAAACCCGCTGAATATTACGCGACAACGGACTGAAACCGTACGAAATACTGACGACACCGACAAATATGGATGTTACACGAATATTTTATGCTTATGGAGTTTGGGTCGCGATATCGGGTCTCGTAGGAATTACGGGCCACTTACACATGAGATAGGCTTGTGGGCCCTAGGCCAAGCCCGAAACCCACAAGCCTAAACCTACACATAATATATTAGATCCTATAAGATCTGTATAAAATATTACCAAATCTCTATAAAATATTACTAAATCTCATCAAATCTCATTGAATCTCTGGAAAAATCTTAACAAAATCTACTAAAAATCTCTATTAGATATTCAAGATCTCTTCAAAGATCTCAACCCTCTATAAAAGACCCATACCCCCCTCCTTTATTCTTCATATGTGCAGAAGTTTAATACAAACACTCACACAAATACTCTGCTTTCTCATTTTCTCCTTCATTATTTTCTTAGAAAACCCTAAATCCCCTAACTCTTCTACTCAAACAAAACACAGACAAAACACAACCAAATCAACCCTTATATCTGGATCCCCCCCTCATCCCTGATGTCTGACCAGCCACTCACCCACACCTCTCGGACTCCTCCTCTCCCTGTTATTGAAGGCCAGCCGACGACCACAGGTGGTGGCGGCGTTTGGCGACTACAACAGCGACGGGAGACACCACAGGTGGCGGTGGTTTCTCTCGGTGCCGGTTAACTGACAACATCACGCCCCCACCCTTTTCGAATGACAAAACGAATCACCACCACCACCGTCCGGTGGGGGTGCGACGGCTACGAACAGAAGAGAGAGACGAGATAGGGAGATAGAGGCCGAGGAAAGGGAGGGCGTCGGAGACGGAGCGGCGCCGCCGCTCACGGCGGCGGCAGTGGAGGTGGCGGCGGCACGAGTCTCACAGCGGTGGTATCTCAATGCGAAGATGATGATTGTGTATTGAAGGTGATGGTGGTTCAGTAGGGTCTAGTTCAGGTCAGTTCAGATTCACTACGGCTCAGTTCAGTTTAAGATATGTAGTTCAAGTTGTCGGGTCATGTACAAGGTCTGATTCTGATTTGTCTTGGGTTTCGGTTTGGGTTACACAGGAAGCAAACGGGTGCGGCCAACTTTAGTCAACAGCTTCGGTTCGGGTCCGTGAAGCGGGTCGGCTCGGTGCAACTCGGCACGACCGGGTTAACTCATTAATTGATACGGTCAAACCGAGTCAACTCAGTTGACTCGGTCAACTCAGTCAAGCGGCTCGACATAAAGAATTGGTAAATACATACGGCGCGATTATTTCATTTTTTTATAGTTTATGTCACGTGATAACGAGCTCGAACCGACTGATTATAATTTACATTTGATATATATATATATAGTTTAATTGAATCTTGATTGAATGTTGTTGAATTTTGATAAAATATCGACACTTTAGTTGTCGGGATCGTCCAAAAACAGAGGAAACTCTGCCTGTTTTTCGAGAACACCCGTAAAAACGAAACGTGTCTTTGTTGTGAAACCAAAAACAATCGAAGTCAAGTACCTTTTTATAAAAACGAATACAACGTATATTATTTTTGGCGATATAATATAACTTACAAAACACTTGCATAACCTTTCGACAAAAGCCGTTTTTCAAAGATAACAAAACTTGATAATTTTATAAAACAAGTATAACTAAATATATATTTCAAACGTCTAACGATTCGGATCATTTTATTAAAGCAAATATAGTTTATATACTTACTTTGAACATCAAAAAGTTGGACATTTCCTTCTATGTTTAGTTTAAACATTGAAAGCTCGAAAAGCCTTTTACAAAATAAATATAACTAATATATTATACTTATTTCGAATATCACGACTCGAAAAAGTTATGAACTAAACATAACGATGTTATCTATTTTCAAAAGCTAAAAGATCGACGATTCTTTTACAAAATAAATATAACTTTTTATATTTATTTCAAAAGCCTAACGGCACAATATATGTATATATCATATATCGACATACGACTTCTCAAAACGAGCTAACAAGTATAACTTCTTCGCTTCTTTTAAGTTAACAATTTACCGTCAAATCGTTCGGTCAACGATTCGGTAGAGCTCGGTGACACGTAGTGTAGTTACCGCATTTATTTAGAAACTTATTAGATATTCCGTGTTAGGAATATTGTAGAGTGCACACTAGCGAGTCACGTCTTGGAAACGACATTACGAAGTCGTATATAGCTAGCCTTGCATAGGAATATTCAGGTGAGTTCATAACCCCACCTTTTTACGGTTTTACATTTTTCTAAATGTTTTCGGGGTGGAAAGACATGCATATTTCGCAAAACATACAGAGTTTTCACTTACATTTTTCTAAACAATTTTACAAACAAGTTTCAACTGACATAAATGGTTTACGAAAAGCTTATGTTCTATACCGGTTTTTTTTCAAGCAGGAGTATTTTTCGAAATGTACATACACATGTATTCTAGTTTCTAAAATTCGGAAAAACACAAGTACAAAGAGGCACATAAAACATAGGAATGACACATAGATCACGTGACGAATAAGGTACCATAAGCACCATTAGTCAACGTATACATTTAGATCGCGGATTTGGATCGTTTTTCGCGTTCGTTCGTGTTTCGTCGTAATTAACCGAACAACGCAACCGTACGACCAAACGAACTGACATCCAAGATATTTTTGAGCACATTTTAAGTTCCCTATACTTTAACTTCACTTTAGAGATTTGAAATGGGGTTAACGGGGCTTAAACGTGTCAAAAATGCATCAAAACCCAAGTTTTGGGCATGCAGGGGCTAAAAGTGTAAATCTGTCAAAGTTCTTAGGCCTGGGGCGTAAGCCCAGGCTTATTCTTATGCGGCTACAGTATACCACAAAGTCTTCAGTGCCTTCGGGCAAGGATAGTATTGGTGCATCGCATAACTTATTTTTGAGTAGTTGGAAGGCTTCTTCCTGTTTAACACCCCAGTCGTACTTCTTGTCTTTCTGCGTAAGGGTAGTCAGCGGTTGAGCTATCTTGGAGAAATTCTCGATAAATCGTCTGTAATAGCCCGCTAAGCCCAAAAATTGTCGAACTTCAGTTGGGGTTTTGGGGGCTTCCCAATTCTTTATTGCTTCAATCTTGGATGGGTCTACATGAATGCCCTTCTTGTTCACAACGTGACCCAGAAACTGTACTTCGCGAATCCAAAATTCGCACTTTGAGAACTTTGCATAAAGTTTCTCTTTCTTCAGTAGTTCCAGAATGATTCTGAGGTGTTGTTCGTGCTCTTCTCTCGATCTCGAGTAAATCAGGATATCATCGATAAATACAATCATGAATTTATCGAGATATGGTTTGCATACGCGGTTCATCAGATCCATAAATACCGCTGGCGTGTTCGTCTGTCCGAATGGCATCACAAGGAACTCGTAATGCCCGTAACATGTTCTGAATGCAGTCTTTGGTACGCTTTCCTCTTGTATCCTTAACTGATGGTATCCAGATCGAAGGTCGATCTTGGAATAGTAGCTTAATCCTTGCAACTGATCAAATAAGTTATCAATCCTCGGAAGTGGGTACCAATTCTTGACAGTGAGTTTCTTCAATTCTCTGTAATCGATACACATTCGCAGTGTTCCATCCTTCTTCTTTACGAATAATACTGGAGCTCCCCAAGGCGAGAAGCTTGGCCTTATGAATCCTTTATCCAACAACTCCTGGAGTTATGTAGATAATTCTTGCATTTCGGATGGTGCAAGCCGATAGGGTGCCTTGGCTACAGGAGCGGCTCCTGGGACCAAGTCTATATGGAATTCGACTTGTCGTTGCGGAGGTAATCCTGGTAGATCTTCGGGAAAAACGTCAGGGAATTCCTTCACCACAGGAATGTCTTCGAGTTTCGTCTCCACAGCCTTCTTATCTACAACGTACGCTAGGAAAGCAACACATCCTTTCCTTAAGCACTTCTGTGCCTTCATACAACTGATGATTCGCAGAGGCACATCTCGTTTTTCTCCATGTACGATGAGAGTTTCATCATTCGCCAAAGGGATGCGAATGATTTTCTCTTGACAAATAACTTCAGCTTTGTTCTTGGACAACCAGTCCATTCCGACCACTACATCGAAGCTACCCAATTGAATAGGTAAGAGATTGATGCTAAATCTTCGTTCACCAAGTTCTAATGTGTAGCCTCTAACAACTTCGCCTGATTCAACGAGTTTACCATTGGCTAGCTCTATAGAATAAGGAATATCTAATCTACTAGATTCTATTCCAAGCATGCGTTTAAATTCCACAGACATGAAGCTATAGTCGGCACCAGTGTCAAATAGTATGGATGCAAAGTGATTGTTAACGAGAAACGTACCGATGACCACATTAGGGTCCTCGCGTGCGTTCCTTGCTCCAATCACAAACGCTCGAGCCTGAACATTGTTTCCCCTTGGGAAATCTTTCTTGAAATGATCCGTGCTTCCACAGCCAAAGCATCCTTGGTTTTGCCCAGCTCCATTGCCATTGCCATTCCGGTTATCATTGCCATTTCCATTTCCACCATCGTTTCCATTTCCAGCAGCGTTGCAGTTTCCATTCCCGTTCTTTCCTTTTCCCCAACAGTCCTCAGTATGGTGACCCGGCTTTCCCCACTTGTCGCATTTTGGAATGCGACAAACTCCTCCGTGATGACGCTTGCACTGGTTGCAGAAAGGCAGAGTGCCCAGGTACCTTTTGGCAGGAGCGTCATTCATGGTTGCAAGAGTTTTCGCCTCCTGAGGCGGGTTAGTGTCACGCTTCTTGTTGTTTGATCCTTTGTTGTTACGAGTTGCTTGATTCAGGTTCGCATGTTTCCTTTTCTTGTCACCGGACGACTCAGCATGCGTCTCGGTCTTTTCTGTTGGGTTCAACGATAACTTCTTCATTCGAACAGCGTCTTCAGTAAGGCTGACAGCCAGAGTTACAGCCTCAGTGATTGTTGCGGGTTTGGCCGAAGTTACCATGCTGCGAAATTCTGAGGCCAATCCCCAAATGTAGCGTTCAACGCGCTTAAATTCAGGAGTCACCATATAGGGGATCACTCTTGACAGATCATGGAACCTTCGAGTGTAACCAGTGATATCAGCACCTTCCATGGTTAAATGCTAGAACTCGGTCTCCAACCTTTGGAGTTCAGCACGAGAGCAATACTTCTCTCATTTTCTCCTTCAGTTCATCCCAAGACATGCCATAAGCGGCATCATCACCCAGAGTTTGGACTTGCAAATTCCACCAAGTCAAAGCTTCATCAACAAACAACCCCGTAGCAAAAGTGACTTGCTGATCCACGGTGCACTTGCTCATACGGATAGTAGCATCAGTCTTCTCCGTCCAGCGTACAAACGCCACTTCACCTCCAGTGCCGTCGTAGTTCAGCGGTTTGTAGTCGAGGAACGGCTTGAAAGTACAGCCCTGAGCTGCGTTTCCTCCAGATGAATCTCCATTCCCATTACGTCTTGCATTGCTTGGTCCTCCACTGTCTTCAGTACGGTTTGCCTCGTATTGGGCGATAGCTGCGGAGATCCTTTCTTCCAGTAGGGCGTTTAGCTCTTCAGTAGTCCTTGGCAGTGGGGAAGGAGGAGGTTGATCACGAGCGTTCACAGCTCTTCTGGGTGCCATGTTCTGACAGAACACAACCCAATAGGGTTAGACATTTGTTTGATATCGTCATGCGAGACAGTATTAGTATGACATATACCCACATATGTCACACCCCCAAATTACCACATAGGGAGTGTCCCTGTTAGGCGTGTGACATACCAATAACGAGCCACCAATTACATTGAACCCATACAAGTTATAAATAAAATCCCCATTATTAATAAAAACATCTTCAACAAGTTTTAAACGAAAATCAATAAGTTCAGCGGAAGCAAATAGTAAACCAAGTTAAACTGTTTCAAAACCAAAGTATAGTTTCATGAAATCAATCTCATAAATCCTCCAAAGTCGACCCATGACCACTCCAGCTACTCCAGACAGCAAGTTCCCCAAATCCAAGATACCTAACGACCTGCGAGCATGCAACAAGTGTATCAGACAACGCTGGTGAGTTCATAGTTTTACAAAAACGTTGGTTACCAAGTGTTTAGTTAATCCATTGAAGTTAATTCCGAAAGTAATGATGAAAACAATGTTGATAATACCCCGATACAAGACGGCTTCTGATTATTTTGCCCTTTCTCCAATGCTCCTATCAAAGCATTGGTCATGACTAGGTCATTAGTTCAACACCCGTCCTCCCAGGAACGGGGTGAGGTTGCCAAACCTAAGTAGCGCTACTAACTAATACCATGTTACCTTCCTGGTAACCAAACAACACGGAGGGACTTTAAAGGTGATAGGAAGAGTATATTATCCAACATTCCCGTTTTTACCCAAAAGACTTATCCCTCCTCGGGATACCCACTGACTGTCCCCAACCACTGGGACGCATGCTCGAATGTAGTGAACTCACCTCTGATTGCTCGGTATGTTACGTTACGTTACTCACAGTTGATCAATCAAATTCCTACATTAGTTACCAACGATGATCAGTTCCACATTTTCTACGCATATAGCAAACAAGTGTCGTATAGATAGTGGGGTTAATTATTTCACATGTTGTAACATCAATTCACGTATTCACTACATTCACCGCATTCACGTATTAACATACGAGGAACACACAATGTTCTTTTAATCATCACAGTATAGCATACAACATAATAACCAGTTATCGAAATCCCACAATAACTAGTTGGTTCACTTACAAGTCCATATCACAAATTCATAATTCATATGTCACATAACAGTTACATTTCCTTGTGTTACTCACATGGTGCACAATTTAAATAAGCTAATGGCCTAGCAAGGACTATGACACTTAATCTTCTCATCTACAAACCATAAACCTTTCGTGGCCCAGTCACCCGGTCCGAATAAAGGTGTACAACAGTTGGGTTGTTGCCCTTGTTACATTCGGCCCACAATGTAAAGTATGTACATGTGGGTCTCAACTGTTAACGGGTCCAACATGGACAGCCCAAATCGAACAGGCCGGTAATGTTATGCGGCCCGTTACTCCGAGGCCCAGCTAGCGCTACTTCGAACGGTGTGGCGTATTGAGCCCAGCAGCCCACTCTGGCTGTGCGGCTGATCTGGAGTTCTCGACCCAACCCGGTTTGTTGCAAGACCCATAGTTTAACTTGTTTAGTAGATCAATTAAAATCTAACATTTGAGATGTGTGATCTATTCCTCTCGGCCGTGAGTCATCCACCCCATGTATATTTGTTTAATTAACTTTCTCAATTACTTATTTAGTTGTATTGGCCCACAATTAACACACCCAATTCCTACTTTGATTATGCCAACAGTTTCATCGTCATCATTTAAAATCATCCTAAAATTGTTACCACTAATAATATTTATCATCATCCTAACCGATTTTCATGCATCAATCCAGAAATTATAACCATATGTTCTGTTCACTTAATAATTCATGTATGAGCAACCATTAAATTAACGATGTTAAGATCAATCATACCGAACCAAATACGAAATCGTTTCTTTGAACTATCATCATCAAGTCTTGAAGTCATAAGCTAATATTAATTACACATCATTGTTCATTGCACATGCATAGTTATTATATGATAACATCCAATATTCAAAACCATATGTCAATAATTTATACATAGCCGAGATAGATCAAGTCATATTATGTTCGTTAATTACATCACACAAAACCCATACATATGATCATACAATTTAATATAACAAGAAGGTTATGTCAAGCAATCATACACTAACAGTTTCCACACAAAACATCATAACCATCGGTTGCTATTATTCTAACTGATTACGTGACCGTCATGCATACGAATACAAAGTTCTGATATCAACTACAAGATGTACACATATATAGCAACCTAAACCACTAACGATCAACGAAAGCATACATCAAAACAGGAAATCACACTTTGATTACTTGATACCGACATCACGCAACATATATATATACGTAGATGAAACAGGAACGATTATACTAACCGGATAAACGAACGAGAAGGTATAGATGATTAACACACACACGGGAGGGGGGGGGGTTCCGCTGCTGAGATTGTGCGATCAGGGAGAGGGGATGTAGGGGTAGAGTTTGATTTATTTAAGTTTGCGATAATGAATCCTCATCTAATACGTACTCTAATTAATTAAGGTCTTTGGGGCGGTTCCCTTCTCAACCGAGATGGGCTCAAGCCCATTTACTTGGGCCATCGCACAACAGAAGGTAATTGAACTTATTATGTTGGTTCCCATTACATGCACAAAGAGTAATGTACTGGCATCATCTTTTAATGCAATTAATATTCATGTGACATCTATTAGACAATCCATATGTGTCGGCCCATGTGAATACTCGATCTAGTCAAAATGTTATCGGCCCAAGAATGGATAACATTTAAAGGACTTGTTAACTTTGAATGTTCAATCATCATGACAAAACAACTACGGATTCACTCACATAATTATCTATCATCATAAGCTAATACCCGAACCCCTTACGTATCAATTAGTGAACATATTACCAATTCATGAACTTTACACACTCCATATTCATCTTGGTCAGAATATCAATAACTCATGTTTCCTTTCAACACTACAGATTATCCGAGATTTATGATCAATATGCACCTCAAACATTCGGGTTGTCACATCATCCCCAACTTGAAAGAAAATTCGTCTCGAAATTTGACAAGTAAGCACAGAAGAGTGAAGCGATAGGAACTCTACTTAACTATATGTTATACTACACAAATAATAATCACACATAATAATCAAGCACATACACACAATCACTAAGCATCCAGATAACTGCATAGACGTCACGTAAACCAAATTGTAAAAACAGGATTGCTAGGTCAGTTGGGTGCCACATCATCCCCAACTTGAAAGGGGATTTCGTCCCGAAATTCGCCAAGGATATCGAAACGAGGTAAAAGTCAAATATCACGTTGAAATATACTAACTATCAAGTTTACACATAATAGGGCAGAATCCTTCTCACGTTTGTTAAGCCTCACTGGGACTTACATGCACCTTACGTTATTATTATGTGTGCACCCATAATAATAAGGCAATTTGCATGCTCATCTCAGTGCCTCTTAACTTGCGCTAAAAGTTTCCCCCGCATTCA
This sequence comes from Helianthus annuus, assembly GCF_002127325.2. Lineage (NCBI taxonomy): Eukaryota > Viridiplantae > Streptophyta > Magnoliopsida > Asterales > Asteraceae > Helianthus > Helianthus annuus. Next base: position 31,904,017 of record NC_035440.2, on the reverse strand, counting down.
AATAGCAAGCGAAAGGTTTTATAGGATCAAAAATCACAATAGTCGAAGGAAAGTGTCACACTAGCAGTTCACATAACAGGGGTTGGTAATGTAAGGGCTCATGCTGTTGTGCCAAGTGTGCATTCACGTGTAATGTTATACATAAGTGTACACTAGATATACTATGCAATAGTAAATGAGAAACGAACCTTGCAGTCTGGAGCTGAGTGTCATGGTCGATTTCGGTCCTGTTCGGTTATAGTCTGGTTTTATAAAAACGTTTTAAAACCAAGTTCACTATAACCAATGGCTCTGATACCAAACTGTCACACCCCCAAATTACCACATAGGGAGTGTCCCTGTTAGGCGTGTGACATACCAATAACGAGCCACCAATTACATTGAACCCATACAAGTTATAAATAAAATCCCCATTATTAATAAAAACATCTTCAACAAGTTTTAAACGAAAATCAATAAGTTCAGCGGAAGCAAATAGTAAACCAAGTTAAACTGTTTCAAAACCAAAGTATAGTTTCATGAAATCAATCTCATAAATCCTCCAAAGTCGACCCATGACCACTCCAGCTACTCCAGACAGCAAGTTCCCCAAATCCAAGATACCTAACGACCTGCGAGCATGCAACAAGTGTATCAGACAACGCTGGTGAGTTCATAGTTTTACAAAAACGTTGGTTACCAAGTGTTTAGTTAATCCATTGAAGTTAATTTCGAAAGTAATGATGAAAACAATGTTGATAATACCCCGATACAAGACGGCTTCTGATTATTTTGCCCTTTCTCCAATGCTCCTATCAAAGCATTGGTCATGACTAGGTCATTAGTTCAACACCCGTCCTCCCAGGAACGGGGTGAGGTTGCCAAACCTAAGTAGCGCTACTAACTAATACCATGTTACCTTCCTGGTAACCAAACAACACGGAGGGACTTTAAAGGTGATAGGAAGAGTATATTATCCAACATTCCCGTTTTTACCCAAAAGACTTATCCCTCCTCGGGATACCCACTGACTGTCCCCAACCACTGGGACGCATGCTCGAATGTAGTGAACTCACCTCTGATTGCTCGGTATGTTACGTTACGTTACTCACAGTTGATCAATCAAATTCCTACATTAGTTACCAACGATGATCAGTTCCACATTTTCTACGCATATAGCAAACAAGTGTCGTATAGATAGTGGGGTTAATTATTTCACATGTTGTAACATCAATTCACGTATACACTGCATTCACCGCATTCACGTATTAACATACGAGGAACACACAATGTTCTTTTAATCATCACAGTATAGCATACAACATAATAACCAGTTATCGAAATCCCACAATAACTAGTTGGTTCACTTACAAGTCCATATCACAAATTCATAATTCATATGTCACATAACAGTTACATTTCCTTGTGTTACTCACATGGTGCACAATTTAAATAAGCTAATGGCCTAGCAAGGACTATGACACTTAATCTTCTCATCTACAAACCATAAACCTTTCGTGGCCCAGTCACCCGGTCCGAATAAAGGTGTACAACAGTTGGGTTGCTGCCCTTGTTACATTCGGCCCACAATGTAAAGTATGTACATGTGGGTCTCAACTGTTAACGGGTCCAACATGGACAGCCCAAATCGAACAGGCCGGTAATGTTATGCGGCCCGTTACTCCGAGGCCCAGCTAGCGCTACTTCGAACGGTGTGGCGTATTGAGCCCAGCAGCCCACTCTGGCTGTGCGGCTGATCTGGAGTTCTCGACCCAACCCGGTTTGTTGCAAGACCCATAGTTTAACTTGTTTAGTAGATCAATTAAAATCTAACATTTGATATGTGTGATCTATTCCTCTCGGCCGTGAGTCATCCACCCCATGTATATTTGTTTAATTAACTTTCTCAATTACTTATTTAGTTGTATTGGCCCACAATTAACACACCCAATTCCTACTTTGATTATGCCAACAGTTTCATCGTCATCATTTAAAATCATCCTAAAATTGTTACCACTAATAATATTTATCATCATCCTAACCGATTTTCATGCATCAATCCAGAAATTATAACCATATGTTCTGTTCACTTAATAATTCATGTATGAGCAACCATTAAATTAACGATGTTAAGATCAATCATACCGAACCAAATACGGAATCGTTTCTTTGAACTATCATCATCAAGTCTTGAAGTCATAAGCTAATATTAATTACACATCATTGTTCATTGCACATGCATAGTTATTATATGATAACATCCAATATTCAAAACCATATGTCAATAATTTATACATAGCCGAGATAGATCAAGTCATATTATGTTCGTTAATGACATCACACAAAACCCATACATATGATCATACAATTTAATATAACAAGAAGGTTATGTCAAGCAATCATACACTAACAGTTTCCACACAAAACATCATAACCATCGGTTGCTATTATTCTAACTATTTACGTGACCGTCATGCATACGAATACAAAGTTCTGATATCACCTACAAGATGTACACATATATAGCAACCTAAACCACTAACGATCAACGAAAGCATACATCAAAACAGGAAATCACACTTTGATTACTTGTGCATACCGACAGCACGCAACATATATATATACGTAGATGAAACAGGAACGATTATACTAACCGGATAAACGAACGAGAAGGTATAGATGATTAACACACACACGGGAGGGGGGGGTTCCGATGCTGAGATTGTGCGATCAGGGAGAGGGGATGTAGGGGTAGAGTTTGATTTATTTAAGTTTGCGATAATGAATCCTCATCTAATACGTACTCTAATTAATTAAGGTCTTTGGGGCGGTTCCCTTCTCAACCGAGATGGGCTCAAGCCCATTTACTTGGGCCATCGCACAACAGAAGGTAATTGAACTTATTATGTTGGTTCCCATTACATGCACAAAGAGTAATGTACTGGCATCATCTTTTAATGCAATTAATATTCATGTGACATCTATTAGACAATCCATATGTGTCGGCCCATGTGAATACTCGATCTAGTCAAAATGTTATCGGCCCAAGAATGGATAACATTTAAAGGACTTGTTAACTTTGAATGTTCAATCATCATGACAAAACAACTACGGATTCACTCACATAATTATCTATCATCATAAGCTAATACCCGAACCCCTTACGTATCAATTAGTGAACATATTACCAATTCATGAACTTTACACACTCCATATTCATCTTGGTCAGAATATCAATAACTCATGTTTCCTTTCAACACTACAGATTATCCGAGATTTATGATCAATATGCACCTCAAACATTCGGGTTGTCACAACATAAGTGATATCAAACGATTATTACTCAAGCAGAGTATTTAATAGGCTGGGGGAGGGGTGTCCACGTTTGACCTTTTCTTATACTGAGGAAATCTATACGTGACAAGACTTGTTGTGGTTTCTGTGCACTGAATTCCATAATTATGTATGCATCCATAATTACGCAACTCCTAACACAGTCCGCACTGTTTGTTTCATCCTCGTATCTCTGCCTTCAGATAGTTCACTGTTTTCAGGCAAAGTCACGTATACCTGTGACATTCTACTTCTAGTATGTATATATCAATTATCACACATAATTGCAAGTAATTCTTAATCACAGACAAGTGCTAATCCAGTGCACCCTAAGTCTCGTAGTGTCTTTTCTTGACTCTTGTAAACAGTTTCAGGTAGTGGATGTCACGGAAAGTTTTATGCAATGAAAACTTTTTGAAAAATTGTTTTCGTGAAAGGATCCTAGAGATTGTAGACTAGACTCGAGAAGGAATCCTGGTTCACTACAAAGCTCTGATACCAATCTGTCACACCCCTTTCTTAGGCGGAAGCACGAGGTGTGATCATGAAAGGTTCTCATTGCATACGAAAGGTAAACATACCACATGCTTGTAAAAAATAACTTCAGACACCATTAACATTACATAACGGAAAACATAGTTTATGTGTTTACATCAAAAGACAGCATATTGTCTGAAATTTTACAACTTTATTTAAGGATAAACATAAACAACATCCAGGAGCATGAGTAAGACCGCGCGCATATCCACTTTAGTTACCTGAAATACATGTAAGTTTTGGGAAAAACGTCAACATAATGTTGGTGTGAATTCATGCAGTGCTTGTATTGAACGTTTGTATACTTTGTATGAACAAACATGATATGTATCTTGTATAAATCAAGTATTTCTGTATGTATCAAGTTGTTAATGGGTTGCAAGGCCATTAACATGTGACACGACATAGGAAGCAACCAAACCATAGGCATTTTTCTAGTTGTCGATTCACGACGGAGACACAAGAGCACTACTCGGTACTAGTTTTCACAAAGAGTGTGGCTGCCCGAAAACCCATTAGATCTAACCTTTTGTTCTGCGGTCTTTGTATGTACACGATTAATGGTACTTATGGTACCCTATTCGCGACACGATTTCTCGTATCATTCCTCATTTCTTGTATCCATCATACCATTTGTAAACATTGTAAAATTTGTAACATGTATATCACCCCCGAAGTTATAAAACAGAAAACAGTTAAAAGAAAAGGGGGAGCATGAACTCACAACTTTGTGTTCCTTGCGCCGTAAACTTCACCGGTTTTTGCTTATCTAGCGTCGTGACCTAAACGTGTTTTATTAATGTTTGTGGACTGGAGATGGGTGAACGACGGTGGAGGGGCGACGGAGGTGGAGAGGGTGGCGGAGGAGGTGAGGTGTCGGCTGGAGAAATGGAGATGGGTGCTAGGGTTTTTAGGTTTCAAGATGTGGAGTGTTTTATACTTTTATCAAATTTAGGATTGTAAACGAACCAAACGTTCAGAGAGCAGTTCATGAATCGTTCGGTGGGAAGTACGTTACATGAACAAGAAATTTCGTTCGATTAGTTAAAAGAACGAACATGAACAGAGGTCTCATTCGTTCGATTGTATTCGTGAACGTTCGGTAAGATGTTCGTGAACGTGTTCGTGAACATAAGTTGATTTGCGTTCGTTTATGTTCGTATGTTTTTGTTTTAATTGAAGATCTTTGCACTTTCTTATATTTTATTTGTACTTTTTATGTTATTAAACTTTTATTTATTTCATTACCCTAACAATTAAACTAGGAAATTCACTTTCACCTTGTTTATGCATCATTTCCCTTTCATTTCTCATTATTTACATTGGCGAATACGATCGACCTCCATTCCACAATAACATCATTTCCCTTGATTCATTTTAGGCTTCTGCTTTCTTTCTGTTCTTTTCATTTAGGGAATTTAGTTCAATATTAATTAACAAATTTGGGGCTTTTGACTTTATCATAGTGATGGATTGATATGCCAACAAATTGAATTATGAATGGTGAGAATTTGTATGCACACTAGGTGTTTGACTTTCGGTTTTTGGATTTGTGAAACCGTTTGGTTCGGTTTTTTCGGTTTTCTTTATGGTTATGGTTTTGGTTTTGGTTTGGTTTGGTTTGGTTCTTTTTTTTCGGTTTTTAGCATTTGATTTTGAAAATATTAGGTTAAAAACCAATTTTGATGAAGTTAGAAGTGTTCGATGAAATGCATGTTCGGTGCGGTTTTGGGCTAAAACCAAACCAAAAACCGACTATTTTGGTTTTTGGATTGACGGTTATACAAACTTTACAAATACAAGAGTTACAAGTACATGGTTTTACGGACATAATGCGTTACAAATACAAAGTTTCCATATAACTTGACAAGAAAATGATTTCTAAATTCGTTTGGCAAGATTTATATTTGAAAACATAGTTTAAAATACACTAGTAAACACCTGTCTAGAAAATATTTTCGAAGTGTTGGAATTTTTAGAAAATTTCGCCATAGTTTCCTTTGTAAATGGAGGTGTCCATGCTAATAAGCATATCATTTTCTTTTCCAAAAATCGTTCAAATCATCAACAATCATACTCTAAACAATATTAAACTTACCAAGTGCAAAACTATTCCATTTATGATACAACATGAACTTGATGTTTTATAAAAACGCGTAGTAACTTGGTCAGGTGTTTAGTGGGTTTAGTTACCCTCCAAAGTGTGTTTACTTTTGTTAAAATCTCATTCTCGGGATTTCTAGATATTCACAACTTGTGAACTCATTTTACAAAAATATTTATTTGCAACATCTTCATGTTTTACTAGCCTTCCTACACTTATTTTATTTCCAAAAATAATGTAAGTGGAAGAAAAGTTATGATCTTTCAAAAATCATCTTTTTAACTTAGTTTTTCTTGGAAAATCATACACAAGTCTTGGGTTCACAAGTTTACTAGTTCATTTGGTTTGTTACTTTGTAAGAAAATCATTTTTACTTTCAAGTTCATGTTTAGTCTAGAAGATGATTATTTCATGAGAGCACATAATCATCTCTAACTTGTTAAACCATGTTTTTAATCATACTCTAACAAGTTCCATATGATGATCAATCATCATATTACTAGTAATCATCAAGCAAACATTATACATTCACTAAACAACATCATATCAACCATATATCATCATATATCATCTTTATGTTTAAGCTTTAAGTTTATGATCTTTAGTGTTCTTGTATGATTCAACATAATATAATCTTTAACCACTAAACATATGAAGTATCAAGAGTTTAAAGAAGTCTTACAACTAGCTTAAAGCTAGGGAAGATCAATAGAGAAAATGAGTGGATAAAAGCTTGTGGTAGAGGTCCTTCAAGATCCGTGAGCATCGAGCTTCGTTAATGACCTTCTAGAACCTTGTAGTAACCTTGGAATGGATGCTTGAAAACCGAAAAATCGTGGTGGTGTATAGGGTATGTTCGACCGAGCTTTTATGTGAGGGAGAGAAGAAGAAAAAATTGTGATGATGAGTCAAGATGATGATGGACTAGTTACTTATAATATTCTAAAGCCTTATTATCCAAAGGTTATTGTGTCCAAGGTAGTACAAACACAATCTACATAATCCCAAGAAGAGATTATGAAGGGATTTTAGAAGATTATGGTGGGGCCCCTAGTGAGCTGTAAATCACCATGGGGGGGGGGGTAAATTGTAAATTAAATGGTAAGTAGGTGATTAAGTGGGGTGTTAAGTGTTAAGTCTTGTGTCTAGTATGTTTCATGCTTTATGTAATATGTTAGTGTGCTTGGGAACCAATACTAGCTCATAAAAAGTGAAACAATGCTTTTTGCAATATTTTAGTGTCCCGGGTAATGTCCGGTTGTTTGGTTAGATACCGATCCGTTAAAGTGCTAAGTTATTCCGTATAGTGTCTTTTATGTAACTTTTTGTGACACTTTTAATTCCCGGCACCTAGGAAAGCATACAGGACCATTTTGCCATGTTTTTGCACATTACTAGCATTTTAAAATGCTGAATTTTGTTAATAAATGCAGAATTCTGCACTTAGAGTGGGTTTTAGGCACTTTCCGGCACTTAAACTATCACCTAGTGACGCAGTTTTATGGTCCTTACTTCCCTACACTCCTCAAAGAAAGAGAAGAAGATAGAAGATATTCCGGTTGTGCGCGATTTTCCTGAGGTATTTCCTGAGGAATTACCTGGTCTTCCGCCTCATCGTCAAGTTGAGTTTCAGATCGAACTAGCTCCAGGGGCAGCACCAATAACTCGAGCACCTTATCGTCTAGCCCCATCAGAACTCGAAGAACTGTCTGCACAACTACAAGATCTCTTGGACAAGGGTTTTATTCGTCCTAGCTCTTCGCCTTGGGGAGCTCTAGTATTATTTGTGAAAAAGAAAGACGGTACATTCAGAATGTGTATTGATTACCGCGAACTCAACAAGGTGACCGTGAAGAATCGTTATCCCCTTCCACGCATCAACGACTTATTCGACCAGCTGCAAGGGTCGAGCTACTACTCGAAGATTGACCTAAGGTTAGGCTACCATCAACTGAGAGTCCGAGGAGAGGATATCTCTAAGACAGCATTCATAACTCGTTATGGGCATTACGAGTTTCTGGTTATGCCTTTTGGATTGACAAACGCACCTGCGGTCTTCATGGATCTTATGAACAGAGTGTGCAAGCCTTACCTGGATAAGTTTGTTATTGTATTCATCGACGACATCCTGATCTATTCTAAGAGTCAGGCGGAACACGAACATCACCTACGGCTTATCCTGGAACTCCTTCGAACAGAACAGCTATATGCCAAGTTATCGAAATGTTACTTTTGGATACGTGAAGTCCACTTTCTAGGCCATGTGGTAAACAAGGATGGGATTCATGTTGATCCATCCAAGGTTGATTCGATCAAGAACTGGCTTGCACCCCGTACACCAACAGAAATCCGCCAATTCTTGGGTTTGGCGGGCTACTACAGAAGGTTCATCAAGGATTTCTCCAAGATTGCGCAACCTCTCACCTCAATAACCCAGAAGGGTGTCACCTATCGTTGGGGTGATGCACAGGAATCTGCATTTCAGCACTTAAAAGATAGACTTTGTAGCGCACCAATTCTCTCATTGCCTGAAGGCACAGACGATTAATCTATTAGGTTACTTATGATGTCTAGCATCACTAACACTAATAATCAATCAACAAGAAGCAAACAATCATAAATCCACAAAATTTCATATGTTTATTAGCTTATGTTAGAGATTTATGATTATGTCTTTTAATTTTCATCATGTTTAACAATGTTCATCACTTATTAACCAACCATATATGAACGATCAAGAGATCATAAGAGCCTTACTACTAGCACAAGGCTAGGGAAGAACACTTGATGTTGATGATGACAAAATGATGGATAAAAGCAATTGATGAAGGTCCTTCAAGATCCAAGACCACCAAGCTTCCTTATAGACCTCCTTACACCTTGAGATGAACTTGGATTGGATGAACTTGAATCGATGATGGTGGTGGTGTGGTGGGCTAGCTACGGCCGTGAGGGGGGAATAAGAAGAGAAGAATGAGGTGTTGATGAGAATGAGCTCTAAAGGTAATCTTATAACCAAGTTTTGATGTTTGTCCAATGTGTATTGTGCTCCCTAAGTACCATTCAAGATCTTTCATGATATCCAAAACAAATCTAGCAAGATTAAGTGAATCAAGGAAAGATCATGGTGGGGCCACTTCTTGTGACCGTGAACATGGGGGGGGGTCTAGTTGGTGTTTAAATGGTAAGTTAGATAACTAAGTTAGATTTCAAGTATATTAGTTAGGTGTTTATGTATGATGTGTTATATAGTGTTTTGGGGTGTTCGGGAATCATAACTAGCTCAGAAACATTAAAACAATGTTTCTAGTATAATTTTGGTGTCTCGGGTAATGTTCGGTTGTTCGGTTAGATACCGGTTCGTTAAAGTGTCTAACTATTCCGTTTAGTGTTCTTTATGTACCCTTTTGTGAAGCTTTTAATTCCCGACACTTAGGAAAGCATTCAGGACCAGTTAGTCATATTTTTGCATGTAATAAACTTGTTAAAATGCTGAATTTTGCTGATTTATGCAGAATTCTGCAATTTGGGTGAGTTTTAGGCACTTCCCGGCACTTAAACTATCACTTAGGCATGCAGTTTTGGGGTCCCTACTTCCCTACACACTATACTAGTGTAGTACTTAGTCTCTGGGCCTCAAAACACTGTCTGTTTATGTACTGAACTCCCGTCAGTATTTCTAGTTTGTCTGATAATGGTGCCAATTCTGTTCTGCGCATTATTAGAACTATATTGTGTTGCATGAAGTAATGATAAAAGTCTTGCAACATGAAATGCCATTGTATGTATATAACAGTAATCAGAAATTCATTTGTCTTGTAAACTAGATCATGCACAGTTATTAAAGCACAGATTACTATTCAATTAGTGTACGAAATATACGGAAAAGTGACAGTTGTCACACAAGGCGGCAAGAAGAGGGGATAACGACTGGAAAGACGAACAGGTCGTTTTCCCCAAAGTCCGAGGCGGATCGCGTGACAGGCGCGCCGTCGTCATCACCGGCTACCTAGCTCATTACTACACGGAGCAACTGTTTATCGACCCGGGCAGTACCTCTGACATTATCTATGAGCAATGCTTCAACCAATTCGATCAAGAAGATAAAGATCGGTTGCAGCCTAATTCTTGTGGTTCAAATATTATGAGCATGTGTATGTAAACAATTTCACTGGTTCAGTACATATTTTGTGTACACGCTTATCCTTTCGAAGCCATTTGAATACTGGAATGATAGATGTTGTTGTACGAGAACTCAATCAATGGTAAATGTATATCCCAGTTACCACCAAAGTCGATGACACAAGAACGGAGCATATCCTCTAGGGTTTAAATAGTACGCTCGGTCTATCCATCCGTCTGAGGATGAAAGGCCGTGCTAAGATTCGAGTGCGAACCCATAGCAGACTGAAACGTTTGCCAAAGACGCGAAGTAAAACGACCATCACGGTCAGAGATTATATCAAGAGGTATGCCATGACGGCATATAATCTCATCGGTATAGATTCGAGCTAAATGATTATTGATGCGATTAGGGTTTGCACTGATGAAGGAGTGAAACGACCAGAACAATAGATATCAAAATTAGGGTTTCCAAGGTTTAAGAGAAGAAGTGTGTTTAATATGCGACCCAAATCCAGTTTCAGACCCGATTCAAAAACGGATCCCGCGTCCAAATCAACTTTTTGGTTTGTGTATTGTCAAATGTCGTTTGTGTATTGAGAATTAGACAACTTCCCTCCCAAAATCAAGGTTCACTAAACCAATGGATGCCACATCAGCAAAATGGCTCCACCATTCAAGGACATATAGCCCAAATCATCTCATTTATTAATATATATAGATGTCTCTCATAATTTGAAAATGCAAGTTCCATCTTCTTCATTCCACCCAATACCCACCACCGTTCACCTCTTGCAACCCACCCCCTCCTCCGTCAACTACACTCCTGGCACCACCAAACACCGTTCACCACCACCCTACTGTCACAAGGAGGAGAATTTGTTGGTGTGTGGCAGCGATGGTAAGAGGCACCTGGATGAAAAGAGTAACGAGATTTGTGAGCCTCATTCATAATGAGCTCACGGAGGTTATCACTATCTGGCACCCAGATGCGATTGAGATAGTACTGAAGACCATCAGATTTAGTTTCGAGCTGATTAACGTTAGCGCCAAGAACTTCAACAGATAGACTTCCTTCATTAGCTGACAAATACTGAGCTTCACAAATACAAGCATGTCGGTTCGTTTGGTCGTATGATCGCGATATTCGCTTAATTACGACGAAATGCGCACGAACGCCTATTGTTAACAACTCTTAAGACAAGTTTATATACATACTAAAACATGGTAGAGTTGTACCTTGGTGAACACTGACCGAAACCTAAAAGAGGTGGTAGGTTCCATATTAAAGCTTAGAAAAACGTTGTTAACTCACATAATGTAAATCCATGAAGAACACAGATAGAAAATGTACCAAAGAGACTACCATAGTGAAAGATCCTTTGAAAAGAAGGGAGAAGGTGTAGATGGGAGACTATGACTAGGGAGGAACTAGAGGGGGTGAAAATAAGATGATCAGGAAAAAAAATTCTGGCAGATGCGTCTGGTTTTCTACTTATTTTTTAGGGTCGACTGCCTGTGCTGCTGAGCATATAAATTTAATTTTAGAGGGCTAGTGTTTTTGGTTTATTTTGCTGACCAAGACTTGGTTTTAAAGTAGGTTGAGTGACAATGATGTTTAGAAGGCATGGCTTGTTTTATCTTTGTGAAGTCACTGTCAATGTCAGGAGTGAGGAATGGGTGAACAAGTTTTGGTCAAAGAGGACAAGAGGACCTTGTGACAAGTAATACTCATTGCTTTCTTTTTTTTATTAGTATCGGTTTTGGGTTCTCTCGTTGTTTTCTTTTTTTTGTAGTATCAATTTGGACCTTGGTATCCACACACCCTTAGTTTATTTTCACACCCCCAATTCTAATTAGCATATTAGAATTGCTTATCATACAAACCACTCATTTTAACGATTGATAATCGTTATTATCTAACATCGGTTAGAAATGGTTTGAATATGATAAACTATTTATTAAAACGCTGTGTATTCATTTTATTTTCAAACGAGTGATTTTGAAATTGGTTTATTTATTAAACTATTATAAGGTTTATTGTCTTGATTTGTAATCAAAACATAAATATATAGTTTAATATTAAAACACTTGCAAAAACGAGAAATGTTTTGAACGAATAAAACATGTCTTTGCGAATTATAAGTGATTCGATACTTCCACGAGAAGTATAACGTCTTGAACCATATAATAGTCTTGGAAAGACTATTTTGTGAAAAACAACTCAATGTTGTTATAGACATAATAAGTTGCTTAACTACTTGCGAGTAGTTATAGACATGTCATATGCTCTCAACATTAGATGACATATCTCATTTTCGTGTATTTAATCTCAAACCATTCACCACGTTTCTCACGAACTCGTTATACGTTTGATGTTTGATTTGTGACTTATTACGTAAGTCATGATCACAACCCGCCCCTTGTGTTTGTGTAAATTACTTTTTACACTTTGTATCAAAATGTGTATCCTTTTGACAACTTATTAGTAGTCCAAAATAACGGATACACCAATGATATCTAAACATCAAATCCCAAAGTGTTATCATTTTCAACACTTTCGACCGAAATAATCGCAATTATATCGTTCTGTCATGTTTTGAGGTACTTCCTCAATGGAACACATATAACTTGTTTCGTCTTGAAACTCTAAACTTGAATAAACACAAGTTGTCCAAAAATATAGAGTTGTTTACAATTAAGCAACTTATTATGTCTATTACAACATCGAGTTGTTTTTCACAAAATAGTCTTTCCAAGACTATTATATGGTTCAAGACGTTATACTTCTCGTGGAAGTATCGAATCATTTATAATTCGCAAAGACATATTTTATTCGTTCAAAACATTTCTCGTTTTTGCAAGTGTTTTAATATTAAACTATATATTTATGTTTTGATTACAAATCAAGACAATAAACCTTATAATAGTTTAATAAATAAACCAATTTCAAACTCGCTCATTTGAAAATAAAACGAATACACATCGTTTTAATAAATAGTTTATCATGTTCAAACCATTTCTAACCGCTGTTAGATAATAACGATTATCAATTGTTAAAATGAGTGGTTTGTATGATAACCAATTCTAATATGCTAATTAGAATTGGGGGTGTGAAAATAAACTAAGGGTGTGTGGATACCATGGTCCAAATTGATACTATAGAAAAAGAAAACAACGAGAGAACCTAAAACCGATACTAATAAAAAAAGAAAGCAATGAGTATTACTTGTCACAAGGTCCTCTTGTCCTCTTTGACCAAAACTTGTTCACCCATTCCTCACTCCTGATATTGATAGTGACTTCACAAAGATAAAACAAGCCATGCCTTCTAAACATCATTGTCACTCAACCTACTTTAAAACCAAGTCTTGGCCCACGAAATAAACCAAAAACACTAGCCCTCCCAAATTAAATTTATATACTCAGTAGCACAGGCAGTTGACCCTAAAAAAATAAGTAGAAAACTTGAACGGGAGTGGTAGTCGATAAGAAGATTCAAGAACATACATGTTAAAATGCTTGAAAGAGATGGGCTGTGAATGGAAGACTAGAAATGTCAGGTTACAATCCTAAAGAAGAAATGAAGATTCAGGAAACAGTGTTGCTAATGAAGATACATACAACTGCTGTTTTGAAAAAGTGCTGCAAGAGACCAAGAAGACTCAAGAACTGTTTGCATCCTAACAAGTGATGTATGAGCAAATAGCAAATCTATTGTCATAGAGTCAGTAGCAGTCGTTTAGATAACTAGAACAACATTTGTAATGATGAACAGCAGTTTGTTGTTCCAACAGTCTGTAGCAGTGTCAATGATCTCTAGATCAAGTGGTTGAGGGCTTGCATTTCTCTTGAGAGATGCAGGTTCGACTCCCACTTGGTGGAAAGTGAGGCACTGGTGGGCAATGATAGGAGACCCAGGGTAACCTGGGTTGGATCCTTGAGCCAAACGGGTTTTACCGGTAATTTCACTGTCGTGCCTACGGGCGGGTGGGTTACCGGGTTTTCCCCGAAATTGGTGGTGGACTCGGGTTACTCTCGGAGTACTCCATTTGTCCAGTGGGTGCCCCGAGAGTGCTCGGGATTGAGTTTGTTGGTCGTTCAAAAAAAAGATCCAACAGTCTTTTGTCCACAAAGTAAACGATACTTATGAAGGAAAAAACGATACTTACCAATACGATTGATTTATCATTGCTTCCACATAATCAAATGATGTACGTATGATGGGTATTTATACCCAAGGTTTGGCGGTTGTAAACCAACCGACACAACGTTTCATAAAAACATACACTTTTGACTTTTCTTTCAAACAGTTTGACTTCCTAAGATTTCTTGATTATATCTTCCAATAATGTCAATGCATCGCAACAATCAGATGCTACTTATTACTGCTCAACAGAAAAAGAAATATAACAGACTCCCCTACTGCTAGTTTTCCTCTGTCATGACCTCTTGAAGCAAGCATATTCCAATTTTTTCTGCACAGAGATAAAATTCGAACTTAGAAAGTCAAAGATTGGACTCCAACAGCACTTGTAAGCATGCAAACAGTTCTTGAGTCTTCTTAGTCTCTGGCTGCAATTTTATTCAACAGACGAATATATATATTAAGATTATAACCGTCTAAGCAGCCTAGCTCTTGGGTAAATATTGCCTATAGGTAATCCTTCAAAACATGAACTCTACGTATACATCAAACTTTTAAGGCATGTATAAATGTTCTGATTTCAAGTATAAAGAAGGGATGTCGTGCTACAGGGTTGCGATCTAGGGAAGATTTAGAAATACACATTTCTCTTTATTATGATCAAGTAATTTTAGGACGCCAAATTATGTGTTTTCTTTTTTTCCTTCATAAGTATCGTTTTTCCTTCAGCCGGGTACCCGGGTTCAGCTTGTGACTCAGCCACCTAATGGGTCAACGCAGGTCAAACTAGGCCGACTCAGGTTAAACTCGAGAAATGTATTAATATATTTTTTATTAATAATTTTCTTTTAAATAAACTAGATGGTGCCCGCGTAATGCGACTAGAAACACAAACAATAATTTTCTTTATCCGGTTTGTCTTCTTGGGAGTGATGACCAGCTGGAAGCTTACGAAACTCTTGTGTTATTCTTGTATGCTTTCAGGAGAAACAGAGACCATGGCTACTTTCGTACATGACTGCACGAAAATAAACAATATGAGAAATTTGTATGAATAAGCAATGACATGTTTCGAATGAATTATATAAATATACCGGTCCAAGCATTGTTGGCTCTGCTTCAATTCCTACTACTCCCTAACCATAACCCAAGATTGCAGGATTTTATTATCCGACGGTCCAATCCAAACTGAAAACAGTTGCCAAATAGCCGGCGTCAATATTACTTATAATTTAACCACCTCCACACCATTATGACCAGCAGAAACATGGAGGGGCGTGTTTGCCATCGAGGTGTAATCAAGATTTAGCATACTTGACGCATAGAACACCAAGCGTTAAAACTAAAATCAAGAAAACGATTATAACAAAGAAGCAATGATAATCAATCATTTTGGCAAGTGTTTTTTCCTGCTCATTTTCCAGATCCACATAGTATATGTTAAAACAAGTAGCTTTCCAGACGCGGCGGCGTAGACTACGCTTGAATTAGCGTAGCCAGCACTAGAGGATATTGAGTATGAAGCCACTTGATCAAGTGGACAAGAAAAACTTCTCTGATGTCAGGATAAGAGGATAAGGGGCAGAGGCCATTATTCACTGATCTTGTTTTATTTTAAACTTCTTTCTCTTTCTTCAATCTCTATGTAAGAGATTCATATGTATTGTAATTCCTTGTACCTCATCCAAGCTAAATATAAACTCCTAGTTACCCATGGACGTAGGTCAGTTTAGACCGAACCACGTAAATCCTTGTGTTCTCGATTGTGGCAGATTGTGTGAGAGCAAAGTGTGTGTGATCCGAGTTCGTGTGTGAGAGAGTCTGATCCTAACAACTGGTATCAGAGCTCAGGCTCATGTTGTTGAACCGAATAGAAACCAATCAGAATGAACAGAAACCAAATAGAAACGAAGGTGTAGAAGAAGATACCTGAAGGTGCAGAAATCTGAACTAGGGTTCCGATTTGCATCAGTTTCTACCGGATTGTTCACGTCAGCCATTTTCTGTTCGAAGCCGCTGCCGCCCACACCGTCGGATTCCATCAGAATCACGGCCACCACCATCAGAATAGCCTCCACCACCATCAGAATTGCCTCCACCACCATCAGAAACGCCTCCACCGCCATCAGAACCGTCGGGCAGAACCACCGGTCATCTTCCGCTACCAGCCGCCGCCGCTGTCTAGGGTTCTGATTGAACCCAGTTTGGCTCTTGTTTGACACACGAACAGGAGAAAAGAAGAAGCTGAACCAGTGAGATCGAACTAGGGTTCTGATTGAACCCATTCTCCTGTTCATTGCAGGAAGAAGAAGAAAAGAGAGAGCAGACTCTTTTTTTTTTGTTCTGGTGGAATTAGGGAAGAAGAAAAGAAACATACGTGCTTTTATTTTCTGGTGGAAAATTGAGTTTCTCAATTTTATCAAAAGACCCCTCAACTTTAAAAAAAAATTGGGTTTAGTTCTTTTTATTTAATTCTTTGGCAGTAGTAGCCAAACATTTATTTTTTCAAAGAACTAAAATTTTTTTGGGGCATTAGGAAAAGGTTTAAAAATTTCAAGATCAGTTTTTTTTACCGGTTAAACCAACAAATTTTCAGAGTATCGTTTCGTTTAAAATCAAAGAAACAGAACCGTAGACCAGTGCTTGTTTCGATTGTTTCAGTTTGATTTTCAGTTTATTTTGTGATTTTAGTTTCATTTAGTCGTGTTTGAGTTATCATGGCAGAAGATGGGAAGGTGCAAATCGGCAAGTTTAACGGTACAGATTTTAGCTGGTGGAAGATGCAGATTGAGGCATTATTGGTTCAAAAAGATCTTGATATTGTGTTAACAGGAGTTAGACCAGAAAGGGTGAACCAGCAGATTGGGAATCAAAAGACAGGAAAGCCAGGGCAGTTGTTACAGTTGGATTGCGGATTCCTGAGCAAGCTTTAGGGTTACGAGGGTTTGTGCATGCGATCGAGAAAACGGGTTTCACAACGCCAAAAGTCGTTCGCTGGAAACTAACATAAGATTGTTTGTGTCGTAGGAGCTCTGTGGTAAGGTGTGGGTGTCGCTCGGATCCCTACTAGCTCTTCAAGTAGATTAGGATGTCGTCGGAGAAAACAAGTGACATATTTGTCAGGTTAGACTAAATTAGAATGTCTCTCAAAAAGTGTTTCGCTGATGAGAACCTCCACATACCACTTGATGAAACTCGTGTTGATAACACGATGCACTTCGTTGAGAAACCTGTGGAAATCATGGACCTTGAAGTCAAAAAGCTCAAACGCAAGCGCATACCTATTGTCAAAGTTCGTTGGGAATCTAAATGTGGCCCAAAGTTTACTTGGGAATGTGAAGATCAGATGAAAGCGAAATATCCGCATCTATTCTCACAAGTTTCCTCTAAATAAATTTTGGGACGAAATTTCCTAAAGTAGGGGTGACTGTGACATCTGTGCTTGTGTAATCTTTGTGCAAACTCTGAACAATTAAATATTAATAAAACGGTGTGTTTTGAGCCCAATGTTTGTTATTTATGTTTGACATTTTGTGCGTTTTGATTTTTGATCAATTTTGAACTCTATATCGCTTTCTGGGAAGTTATACGCGAACTGATGCATAAACGTAATCAGTTTAACGCGAAAAACACTCCAGAATAGCAACATAAGCTTAACATACCTTAAATAACCTTTACATAACTTAGAAATAAGTTTTAGAAGGTTTGGTATGGCAAAAACAAGTTTATTCGCTCGCAGGGACTATTTGCGTCAACTTGCAAAAGTCTGCCGTTTCGTAAGGCAACGTACAGTCCAGAACTTGATCATAAGCTAAAAATTCCATAAATAACCTAAACATATCTTAGAAATAAGCTTTGAGTGGTTCGGTGTTCGAAAATATGCTTATTTGATCTTATAGGCACTAAAAGTGTCAAAAACGGCGTAAGTTTGCATTTACGTGCATATCTTACGTTCTGACCGCATCTGGGCATCCAAAATTTTTGTACACACTAAAATATTTTTATTTTAGTGATCGGCATGCAAAAACTTCATTCGTTTCGCAATTTGGATTGTTTTCGCGTCCGTTACGATTTCCGTCGTAATTAACCAAACAACGCAACCGTAGAGCCAAACGAACCGACATCCGTAACATTTTTGAGTAAAATTCAAGTTAAATACACTTTAAATTCATTATGGAGCTTAAAAATGGGCTTGGCGGGTTTTAGAAGTGCCAAAACGCGTTGAAACAAGCTCAGGGGCTGAAACTGTCAACTATTGAAAGTTTCTGGTCTGCAGGTAGCTTGCGGACCGTAACCACATGTCCTTACGGTCCGTAAGGCATGCCCAGTTCACAAAAAATTCCCAGCAGCTTCCCAGCTCGTTCTTGAGGCCCTTGTTTGCAATTTTCATGTTTTGGGGACCAAGTTAACACCTCTCCAAGGCTTCTAATATGCTCATAACACTTGTATGGTTGAGATCTTTCCTTGTTGGCCACACAAACACTTGTCTTGATCTTGTTTCTTCACCTCAACTATAAATAGCCAAGCCATTTCATTTGAATTCCTCACCCTTGATCTGATTCTCTCTAAGTTGAAGTCATTTACTTCATACCTGAGATTATTGGATCAAGTTCTCCCTAGCAAGGACCTTTTGTAAGCTTCCTTCGTTCTCTTATCGCTTTCTTAGCGTAAAAGTCAAACAGTATTTGACTTTCAGTTTGACCAGTCAATGGTCAACGCAAAGTTCGTTTGAACTTTGCAACGTGATTGTAATCACGATGGTTATAATCCTTAGCGATTATACCTACTGATTACCACGTTAACTAGGCATAGTGACGAGTCAAAGTTTCGGTCAAAATGCGTTTTAGCACGCATTTTGCCACGGAACTACTTTTAGGTATCAAAACGCTTTGTTTTGATAGCAAATCAGTTTTCTAAGTTAGTTAAACATGTTTTAACATGTTTAACTCGTCATTATTAGTTTAGTGCTTGTTTAGGGTCGTAAGTTAAGCGGTCTAAACAACCGCTTGGACTTTCGAACCTGACCCGTTTGGTCGATCATTAGGATCCGACCAAGCATGTTTAGTGATCATAGTTGCATAGGGAATAACCTCTGAGGTTATACCTTATGATCACGTAGGATTGGCTAGTTATTTGTTAAGTAGCTTGTATGCCTATAGGAAATGACCAAAATGCCCTTTTGAGGCATAAATTCGTATTTTGCCTATGTGAACATATTTTTGACATATAATCTGATTTAGTAACATGTTTAGGGATAATTGGGCATGTAAGACTTGACATAACTCATAGTTAACCATCCGACCGTAGTTTTACGCAACCGACGCGTTATAGTAGCTTATACTACCATAATGGGTCGAAACGGATCAAAAGCATTTAGGTAGACTTCCAAATCAGAATGTTAGCTCTATTAAATCATACCATATGAGTTCAAACACTCATTTGATTTATAGAACACCATTCTATCCTATCTCCCGATTTAGGATCCGATTATTAACATAGTTACCTATATTAGGTGTCGTTTGAATTCGTGATACTTGGAGCTTAATTTGGTCTTATTCTCAAGACTAATAAGCAATCCCAAGTGAGTACATAGTTCCCCTCTTTTACCGCTTTCAAATACTTTGGGGTGATACACATGTGCATACTTGTTACTTTCGAGCTTTTCATGCTTTTATGACATAAACATGCTAATTTCACCTAGTACGTATATAGTACATGATTTCAACTATGTTTTGCTATGTATGTTAAGCATGCTAGCACATTGATTTATTACACATTTTTTGCATATGTTTACTTAGCATATGGACACATTGTTTTACATGACATTTCTGCTATGTATGTTTACTGAGCATGCTAGCACATTGTTTTGCATGAACATTTCTACTGTGTATGTTTACTTAGCATACCTAGTACATGGTTTTCACATGCTACATTGGTTATGACATTTGGTATGTTTAATCGGGACAATAATACATTCATTAACATTGATCACGCCGCTCGGTAGTATGTAATGGTACCATAGGACTTGACAAATCCCGTTTCCGACTTCCTAGGTTTGTTTGGAAGTTGGGAATGACAGAATCCGATATACATGATTTAGATAAACCTTTAATTCGTTTAAGGCTTTGTCTCCACAGTCGCAAGGCTTGAATGTATGCGATTAACATTACTGCATAAATGTTTGTAATCATAAAGCATTGTTTTCTGCAAAACATAACATTTGATTTAAACTTAGGTTTATTCAAAAACTTTGTTTTGTACATTTTTCCTATGGGGTTGAGTAATTTCTAGTTATTCACCATACATGACATTTGTTTTCAAATTGACATTATCACATAGTTTGAGTAGATACTTTCTACTTACTATGCATTACATTTGGTTATACATGATACATTTCACACATGACATTGTACATGGTTTACACAAAAACATTTGACATTGGTTTTTAAACAAGACATTTGTTTGGTTATTGATAAGTGACTTATGTAACGGGGCCATGTATTATATGATAAAAGCATGGTGGATACGCCGCTGGTACTTCCTATATATAAGTGCTTTTATTGTATTATACATTGTTGCATTATCTAAATCACTTGACAATGACATGATACATTTTTACAAGAACATGACATTGTTTTACAAAGTACATATCTTATACAAATTTACTTTTACTTGGTTATTCATTTAACCATGAATTAATATCATTTGATTTTCATATCGACTTTCATATCATTTTACAAAGGAAAACATTTTACAAGGTTCATGACTACATTTTTGTTAAACACTTCTTTCAACTACAAGTCATGAATCCTGTATAAACAAAACCTATGTATCTCACAGGCATTTTTATGCTGACGTACCTATCTTTCGTATGTGTTTCAGGTGCTAATGCATGATGATGTTTATGCTTCACTTAGGCGGACTCGGGCCTTAGTGACATAAAAGACAGTTATTATGTTATGTTTTGTTTGAACTCTAAGACAATGTAAACTTTAATCTAAATAATACATAACTTTAGTTACCATGGTTGTTGAAACAATAATTCTGTCGCATCACTCCCCGGCGTTTCCGTCGCGGTTTGTTGTTTTAACGCGGCCAGGGTGTGACATAGAAGTCCTTCTTCTCGTTCAAGTTGATCACCCCGACATCACGGTTAGTGTCTATATCTCTGTTAACCATCCTCAGCATCATGTGAATTTGTGCGGATTGTAACAATGATTATGTGATTGTGTTGATAATAGTCACGAACAGATTACATACTGTATGAATCTCGTGGAATTGGAATTCGTGTATGTGTGTTTTAATGATCATTGTTTGATTATAATTATATGTGTGTGAAATAGAAACTGTTACGTTGTATAGCCGATGATTGGTCATACCCTGTGTTTATGTTAATTGATGATTTGATTATCAGAAAGTGAACATTGATTATTATTGATTTGATTTTATGTAACGTGGAAACTAGGATTTCGTTCATAGGAATCGTACGTCTAGAATATGCGAACGATCTTGATGTGAAACTATGAATAAATGGTTGGTGTTGTTTATGATTAGGATTGCACGAAACATGAGTAACTGTTGTTTGATCCACTAGTTATGTTGAGAAGATGTTAACTGTTGTTATCACAGCCTTGTAACTGATCCCGACGAAACATAGGGATGTTTCGCCATGACTGATCTCCACGAAACATGAGAGTTTCGTCATGTGTAATCACCACGAAACATGGGAGTTTCGCCATATGCAACCTCCACGAAACTTAGGTGTTTCGTCACATGCAACTTCAGGGAAAAATAGTCTTTTGTCGCCCAGGTTCACAGTAAATAGATTATGATGTAGGAAAAGATAGATACCTGTGCTTGTAGAATTATGTTCCTTGCGTGATAACAATGTTGATCTTGACTTGATTTAGGTGGGTAGACAATACAACTATAGCTGTTGTTCTGTAATTTACACATGAGGTGTGAAATTGTATACAAACTGGGTATGTGCTACATGTTTGTCACACCCCCAAAATACCACATGCGGAAATCCCCGCGAGGTGTGTGACGTACCAGGATCTAGCCACCAATCACATTGAACTCGTAGGTATATTTAAACAAAACTTTCATTCATTAACGTTAAGGGTTACAACATTACAAATAATTCACAGGGTACAGCAGAAGCATAATTCATTCGTTAAGTGTTTATAAACCACATGTAAAAACCATTAGTCTTGTTTCGCAATTCCATGTATCACGACCCATGACCACTCTAGTCTCCCAGACAGCAAGTTCCAACAATATGCACCTAAAGGCCTGCAAGGCATGTAACAACGAATCAACAACAAAGTTGAGCGAGTTCACAATTGGTTGTCCAGTTTAAAATTGTTTCATAAATCATAAGTTCATTCGAAAACTAGTAGTTAATCAGTTCCTTGTTTCCCAAACCATAACTATAACCAGTGGGGGCTACCCCATGTTGTAAACCACTAGACTTGTTATATATATTGGCGTCCTTCCCAACGGAGGACGGAGGTACGTATTCTACCCAACCGAGAATACGCAGGTTAAATGTAGGCGTCCTTCCCAATCCGAGGACGGAGGTACGTATTCTTCCCAATCCGAGAATACGCAGGTTTAGTGTAGGCATCCTTCCCAATCCGAGGACGGAGGTACGTATTCTTCCCAATCCGAGAATACGCAGGATTAAATGTAGTCTATTAGTGGTGAATATACAGGTTCCATCTTAGCTTCTTAATCCCATTCCCAACCCACCCGGAATCCCATGCCTTAAGAGTGTGAACTCACCTTGGTTTGCTCGGTATGACTAGTAACTTGTTCCATATTAATCAACCAAATCCTGATGTGGTTACCAATAACAAATCAGTTTCGTAAACATTTAGATTACATACCCGATGCACACATTACACCATTAGCATACCAGCAACGCATGTAACATGATACTAATCATGACAGTTAATTCGGCACTTATCAATTCATAATCATCACATAACAAGCATTCTTATACACCAAAAACACCTAGTTACCAACTTGCATACAACGTACATACTCTCGTGATAGCATTAGTCATTCATTACACGCATTGGTTCGTAAAACAGCTTCACAATTCCAATTAACATCATAGTATGGCATGTCATAAAGTTAATCACTTAATAAGATGACACAAGGGGGTATACATTCAACACATATAACTAATAGTGCCTAACTGTTATTATGGTATTCATAACAACTCAGCCCATCTAAGTTTGGCCCAGATACATCATGTGTGCATGACAAATCAAGGGTGCAGGGCCTGCTAGGTTTACTCTACCCAGCCCACTTCCAATGAGCATTGCGTCTTACATGTGGTCCGGTTTACAATCTGTGGCCCAACAGCACACAGGCCCAAGTCACATGCCAAGTCTAATGTAAATATCAACAAAGAAGCCATGTGGTTCGGCCCATGTGCAGTGTGTGTAAATGTTTAACGGGGCTTAAACATGCAGTCCATCAAGAGCATTTAATCATGTCCTTAGTGTGCACATTATCCATTTATATAATATCAACAACTTCTAATACCCAGTTACTCGTTTCCCATCATGCTTGCAACCCTAATCATTGTTACATCTTTAACCAAGAACCTCTCTAAGTAACTCCAGTACATATCAGGAACCTATCCGGATTACAATGACCACTTATTATCAACACGTACCAAATCATCAAAACAATCAATATATTCATGATTTTAAGCATAACACAAGGCTATATCCATTTGTTACCAGACCTATGTCATTAGCATGTCGGTTTCAATAAGTCCAAACTATAAAACAATCCTAAATACCCTAACAGTTTATCTAATATCAACTCAACAGGTTTATCCTACAAACCATCTAACAATAACATAAGTGTGCATGACCAGGTTGTACATAGAGCAGAACTGGTTGTACCACCATGAAAGCATAACAAAAATATTCATACAAAAACCCAGTTCATTTAAATTACACATAGTTTCATGTTCTTGCAAATCCGAATCATTAAATCTTTTAAAGCTCACAATTCTTGCATCATCTATATTACTCAACCTTACCATGAATCATCATCATCATCATGTTAAATATTTAGCGTGCTTAATCAGGTTGTACGCCAGGCAAGTGCAGTTGTACATTCAAGAAAACCCAGTAACAAATATCATGCAACCTTCATATTTTATTATTTACCCAGCTATCACATTTAAACATCATTCAGGTATAATCATCTATCATGAACTTTGACCTACTGGACAACTTGCATGAAGAAACCTAACACACGTAACATACAAGGACTATACTAACCGGAATAAAGAGTGCACAATATTTGAGACTTCGATGAAGGGGGGGAGGCCTGCCGTCGCAAATCAGAGATAGGGGGTAGGCTTCGTTGTAACTTGATATTGTGATATTGTGATAAGTATAGAGAGGTTACGTAATTCCTCAATTATATTGCCAAATAACAAGTGGAGTGGCCGGTCATGAGATGCCTTTGGGCTATAAGAACTGGGCCGAGATCCAAGTATACAAAAAGTGAGGATATGCAAAGTGTGTAATAGGCTTGGGTGATCCATGTTGTGGATGTTGTGGGCCGATAAAGTGTGAATATGTGGCCCAAATGTGTGTGGCCCAACTCACTTGGTTTTCTAAATCAATTGAACGACACACAAAACGTTTAACAATTTCGTATATAGTTAATCAGTTAAACACACGTAATCATGTATAGTTAATCAGTTGAACATACATAATCATTTAGTGGTGCACGAGATAGGCAGATAAACATAGCGGCACACGCTAAAAGTTGTGGAATTTCAAGCAATGCTAACCTTAATTATCCGGGTTGTCACATCATCCCCAACCTAAAAGAAATTTCGTCCCGAAATTTAGCACGTAGTTACTGAGGAAGCTAGTTAGGTTGCGTGATTTCCTGGTTTTCTTGGGGTGTCACATCATCCCCCCGTTGGTTTGGAATTTCGTCCCGAAATTCCGCAGTAGTTTCAGCCTCAGTAGTGGTTTCATTGTTCTCGAACAACTGGGGATATTTGTGTTTCATTTGATCTTCTCGTTCCCAGGTAAACTCTGGGCCACGACAGGAGTTTCTAAGGCATATAAACTACCTATCGCATATGATGCTCTTAGCGTGTACACAAAATATGTAATAGTACTACAAAATATACCATGATTCATCATTTAAAGATACTAATCTTTCTTTATAAAATCATTAACTCGTTATAAAATGATTGATTTAACTATTATAACGTAAACTTTGAGATCATGTATTGAATTCGTTTTTTTCTTTTTTTGTTTGAGATAGCTTGCTTATTTAATTTTGCAAGGTTAGTTTTCGTAAACGACGTATACTATAAATCTATTCAACTTTACCGCATGAATTACTAGTCGGTAATCCTTTTGTAAGACTATGGTGCGGAGGGACTTGGGTTAGGGGTATTGTTTGATATGTGGCGAGTGTGGGATGCACAAGTTAATATTCAAAAACAGGGGGTGTGGTCTGGCGTGGCTTCGGCTGGCATGGCCATGGAATATGTAAAAAAAAAGGCTCGCCCAAACTTCTATATTGGACCAGCCAACCAAAGCCAGCCATGTCACCCCCCCCCCCCCCCGCGCCCCATGACAGGCGCAATCCCAATGCCAACGGGGCAACGCCATGGCCAATGCTAGCCTGGTGATGTCTAGTCAGCGTTGCTTGGCAATCGCCGCCCCAACTCACGCCCCACACCCTACGTTCTAAAGATAACAATCATCAATAATTAATCTGGGAAATTCTATTAGAAAATTGATTGCGAGTAAAGGCTTCATTAACGAATTAACAACGTGTTTGCTAGGGTTGGTATTTTCACTAACACATATCTAGCAATTATCATTATCACTAAGATTAAATATGAATGACCGTGATCGACAATGACTAAGGTAAGATTGTGAATGACCATTTATTTGTTTACTCACTTTATGTCTCAATGAGTAAACAAATAAATGGCAAATATATAGCACATAAACTACACATTTACTTTGCCTATTGATAATTAAAATAAATGAACCCTGAGAAATATTATGACACATGATACATCCTAAAAGATTAATTTTAAAAAGAGAACGGGATAGATCTTCTCAGAGTTCCAGAGTTCCTGTTATGCGATCCATGAATAAAATATCGTGCGAGAATGAGGAACGTCAAGAAATACAAGATACCCTAAATTGTAAATAACACAAACACTAATCAACCAACAATAACATAACCAAATTGAATCCTATGATTTTGTGGACTTTTTCTATAATACAAAATATATAAATTTTGATACAAATAATTAATTTATTTTTTATTATTTGCAATATACGTCTTGTGTCACCATGATTTTCTAGATCTTAAAGATCCGAATGAGATCAAGATACATCACCACTTGGAAGATTCTGAGCTTTCCTGACTATATATACCTTTCCTAGTATTTTTAAAAATAATCAAGGTGGGAATAATTATTTATTTAAATATTTAATTTTTATCTTTTTTATTACCAAATAATGATGAGTCAAGAGACATAATATTTATTATAAAATTCCATAATTTATATTTTCTAGAAAATCATATTAATATTTATAAATCCTATTTTAATGATTATTATATTTTTATATTGTTTTTAATTTAATAAAACATGATTTAAACATATAATAAATTAAAAAGAAACTCTAAAAAAATTCATGACTTAATATTTTCTGATTATGAATAGAAATCAACTTGCAATTGCATCAAAAGGTCAATTAAAATCAAAAGCCCTAAAATTTTAAAGTTCAAGAACACGAAAAATACAAGAAATCCAATCCAGATTGTGGATGCTCTCAATCACAGAAATTGATAGAGTGATTTTGTAGAGCACGAAAAATAAAACAAGTTAGGCTTTGGAATTACCTGATTTGCTTAAGAATTTAGAGAGAAATCAAGACTTCAAGTTACAAGCCCTAGAATCATCCTTGCTTGAATTCACTAATTGCAAAGCATGCTTGCAGGTTTTTAGAGAGCGGTTTTGCGTTTTAGAGATGGAGATGCCGTTTAGAATGGGTTAAAGACGTTATAATGCACGAATTATGATTAATTGATTTCTGTAATATTACTCAAGGTATGAATTGGGACGGGTTATTGGTGGGTATTAGTATTTAACTTATGTAGGGTAAATTGGGATGCTAAATATTGAAATTATACGGCTGGATTAAAGATTTTGCTTGGCAGTTCGCGTCCCTTGATGGAAAAGATACACAACCACACACTATCATTTGCAACGAAAATAAATGTGTCGTTTTGCTTAAATACCAAACCATAGAGTGGTGTCGTTTGATAAATGTTGCGGTGTTTCAAATTGTAATATATTGTTTTTTCTGATTTTTATATGCTTATATATATATATATGGGTGGAGTTATTGTAAAAAAGAACAAAAGTGTGAGAAAGGTAAGAAAGAATCTCAGCTATTAGATCTAAATTAATTGAAAAGGGTATAATTGTAAATGCATTAACAAATTCAAAAATGGTAATCCTTGATTTAAAGATTTGGAGAGAGAAAATCCTTGATTTAAGGACTTATAACCGTCCATAATCAGAGTATGTTCATGACATGGTGTTTTAAATAAATTCATAGTTCAATTCATGGTGTTTTTACAAAATAATATAACACCATTCAGTAAACAAAATATAACACCATCCAGCACAAAAAAAAAAAACACCATTCACACAAAAATAACATCATTCAGCACAAAATTTAACACCATTCAGCACAAAAAAAAAAAAAACACCATTCACACAAAAATAACATCATTCAGCACAAATATAACACCATTCAGCACAAAAAAACACCATTCAGCAGTAAATAATATAACACCATTCAGTACAAGAATATAACACCATTCAGTAAAGAAATATAACACCATTCAGAAAAAGAAAATAACACCATTTAGAAAAGAAAAAAACACCATTAAGAAAAGAAAAATAACACCATTTAGAAAAGAAAAAAAACACCATTAATAAAAGAAAATTAACACCATTCAGAAAAGAAAAAAATAACACCATTCAGTACACAAAATAACACCATTCAGTACAAGATATAACACCATTCAGTAAAGAAAATATAACACCACTGTATCATCTTCTCCACTTCCGGCAAAGAGATTTCTGTCACTGTCTCCGGCGACTAACCGTCGAGATCAGTCCGTTTAAATGTCAACAAGCGTCGCACCACCACTGCCGACCCGACACCCACCACCGCCGCACCACCAGCATCGCACCACCACCACCGCCGCACCACCACCGCCGCACCACCACTGCCGATCCGGCACCCACCACCGCCGCACCACCAGCGTCGCACCACCACTGTCGATCCGGCACCACTGCAATGTAGAGAGATAGATCGAATTTGAAGAGAGAGAGAGAGAGAGAGCTCTGGTCGTGCGATTGGAGAGAGAGATCGAAATTGTAGGGATTTTGATTACAGTTACCTAATTTGAATGGATATAAAGACTTTATTACCCCTATAATTTTCAATTCAGTCCAAAAAAATAAAACAAATTTTACAATTTGGTCTCTATTAATCCAAACCATTAGATCAAAGATCTAATGGTGTAGATTCTTTCTTATCATTCTCACACTTTTGGTCTTTTTTACAGGAACCTTTACCATATATACATACATATATATATATATATATATATATATATAGGATAAGGATCATGTGAGAAGTAGTAGGCTATTTGAGAAACTTGAGAAGCATTCTGGACCACAAATTTTCCTTAAGCAAAAAAATAAAAAAAATGTAAAAAAAAAATGCAATTTTTTTTTTTTGGAAAAATCGCAAGTTTTTTATTAAGAATTTAATTTTTTATTTTTTTTAATTTTTTTAGGATTTATACACATGTGTATATTGATAATCTTTTTAACTATACATATATGTATATTGTCAATTATACATATACGTATATACATGTTTAAAATTGAAAAATAAGTGTTATTTAGGGTTTAGCATTAGGGTTTAGCGTTTAGCTTTATGGTTTAGGGTTTAGCTTTAGGGTTTAGCTTTAGGGTTTAGCTTTAGGGTTTAGTAATAGTATTTAGGGTTTAGCATTAGGGTTTAGCATTAGGGTTTAGCTTTTGGGTTTAGCATTAGGGTTTAGCTTTAACTTTTGGGTTTAGCTTTATCTTTACGGTTTAGCGTTAAAGGTTTAGCTTTAGGGTTTAGTTTTAGCTCTTTAGCATTAATGTTTAGCTTTAGGGTTTAGAATTAGGGTTTAGCTTTAGGGTTTAGCATTAAGGTTTAGCTTTAGTGTTTATGGTATAAGGTTTAGGATTTATAACACATATTTTTTCAATTTTAAACATGTATATACATATATGTATAATTGTCAATATACATATATGTATAGTTAAAAGATTAACAATATACACATGTGTATAAACCCAAAAAAAAATTAAAAATAAAAGACAAAAAATTTAATCCTTAAAGAAAAAGCTGTGATTTTTCCAAAAAAAAAAATTGCATTTTTTTCACCTTTTTTTGCATTTTTTGCTTAGGGAAAATGTGTGGTTCAGATTGCTTCTCAAGTTTCTCAAATAGGGTGGACTTCTCTTAGGATCCCTACCCACACACACACATATATATATATATATATATATATATATATATATATATGATAAGGATCATTACAGAACACTAATTATTGCTAGAACAAAAAGAACAACTCTTAATCGCTAAATTTTGGGATTTAAGGTTCATATTTCTTAAATTTTATGTTTCTTACATTCATATGTGTATTATATATACATAAAAAACATATGTTTTTCCCAACACATAGTCTACATACATGTAGGTAATTTAGCCTACACATAACCTACATGTGTGTAGGTTATTTAAAAACTGAAGATTTTTCATATTTTGTTTTAAATTCTAGTGTGAGAAACAATAAATCTTACACTTATAACATTTTCATTTATTTTTTAGGTTTTTAGGATTGAAAAAATTAGTGATTCATTTTGTTCTGAGTGTTCTCGCAATATTTAGTGTTCTGCATAGAACCTTCCCCTATATATATACAGGGGAAGGATGTATAGAAAACTTATTTGTGCTAAGAAAACCTAAGAAACCCAATCTATAACCATTGATCAAGATCATCCAATGGCTCATAAATTTTGAAGCTTTTTTGAATTAAATTTAATAGAATGATGAGGTCAATAAGAGTACTTGAAGGGTATTTAGGTAAAATCAACCATAATTGTAGTACATTATATATATTATAATATTATGTGATTTGACATACATGGCAGACTATCAATCAAAACCCAACCCCAAATTTCATACCCCCCATTTTCTTTCTACCTCAACTCTGTTTCTCTCTCAACATTCAAAACCCCCCAAAACCCACCAGAGAAGAAGAAGAAAAAACTGCAGATCCAACCCCAACATTTCAAACAGTCCATTCTTCTTTTCTACATAAAATCCCATTCTCTCTCAACCATCATAACTCCCAAACCCACGGAGAAGAAAGTGGCACCGGAGAAGAAGCTGTCACCGGAGAAGAAAGTGGCACTGGAGAAGAAGCTGTCACCGGAGAAGAAGCTCTGACCGGAGAAGAAGCTGTCACCGGAGAAGAAGCTGTCATCGGAGAAGAAACTCTCACCGGAGAAGAAGCTGGCACTGGAGAAGAAACACTCACCAGAGAAGAAGAAGAAACTGACTCAGTTTTTTTTGGCGGATTTGTCATAATCCAAGTTACCGGAGAAGAAGCTGTCATCGGAGAAGAAACTCTCACCGGAGAAAAAACTCTCACCGGAGAAGAAGCTGTCACCGGAGAAGAAGCTGTCACCGGAGAAGAGTGGTGAGTTCGAGAGTACGTCGGAAGGGGTTCCAGCAAACCAACAAACAATAGGTAAGGCCACTGCTTAAAAGAATGAATATTTATTATGTTTTGATTCTTTTTTTTCGAAAAAAACTACAGATTTTGAGGATTGGGACTCGTACACACCAATCGCTGAAATACAAAAAAGGAGATTTGGTTTGTTCTTTTTATATTGACTAGTGTTTTCGTAGGTAGTAAGTTGGGTTGATTAAAACATTTCCTAATTTTTTTAATAGGAGTGGTGCATATTAATGTGAGCAGCGCAACTCTGCCGGCTATGGGGCGAAATGGTATGTATGTTATATTTTGTATATATGATAAGCTAGGTGACTGTACCTAGGAAAAAAAGGGGGTGGGCGGTTAGCATAAAATCCTGTTACATGTTGGTGTAACACATGTAACAAGTGTCAGAACTCAAAATTAAATGCATATTCTTATTCCAACCCTTAACATTATCCAGATACATATCTGAATGCCTGTTGTTGTTTGAAAAAGATAAACAATTTTAAGATGTGTAACACATGTTACAATTACCTATTGTTTTGAAGTAACAATGAAAAAAGATATCTTTACTGTTACTTCAAAAAAAGCAATTGTAACATGTATTACATGTGTTACACATGTTAGAATTGTCTTTTGTTTTGAATTAACAATAGGCTAACAGGTATCTGCATAATGTTCTGAAGTGTAACACATGTAATACGTCTTACGTTGGTTAGGAAAGATTGTAATATAAGAGCTACATGTCTAACACATGTTACAACTGCCTATTGTTTTGAAGTAACAATGAAGCAATCTTTTTTCACAACATTATGCAGATACATGTTAGAATGCCTATTGCTACTTCAAAACAATAGACAATTCTAACATGAAGTGTAACACATCTTAGAATTCCCTATCATTAACAATGAATTTATCTTTTTCCCCAAACCCCCTGGCATAAGGCGCACATGTGTAACACATGTAAATTTGTCAGAAATGTAAAAAATGCAGATCTGTAACACATGTAACACATGTTACAATTGCTTATTGTTTTGAAGTAACAGTAAAGATATCTTTATTCACAATCATTTATCTTAATAGTTAGATGTGTAAGACATGTAATACGCCTTACGTTTGTTACAAAAGATTGTAACATAAGAGCTACATGTGTAACACATGTTACAACTACCTATTGTTTTGAAATAAGAGTAAAGGAATCTTTTTAAAATGCCTATTGTTACTTCAAAACAATGGACAATTCTAACATGTGTAATACATCTTAGAATTGCCTATCGTTTTGAAGTAACAATGAATTTATCTTTTTTCCAAAACCCCTTAGCATAAGGGCTACATGTGTAACACATGTACAACTGTCAGAAAATTAAAAAAGTCAGATCTATAACACATGTAACACATGTTAAAAATTATTTCGAGGTAACAGAAAAGGTTGTAACATAAGAGCTACATGTGTAACACATGTACAACATGTTTCATATATTAGGTGTAATATATCTACTAACTTGTTTGTCTGGTAAGTAGCATCGAACGCTAACACATCCCAAAAGCCTTGTAGTTTAGCTTGGAGATCTCATCAGCCTAAAACACAGCATTCAATTTCCCATCAGATACAACAAAGTCGTAGTAGAAGTTTGGAAGACTTTCCCTTCGATCACGAAGGCGAACCAGAAAACAAAAACAAAAGCTATACGACGACAAACAAATACGAAAGGTTGTGGTAACATATGTTACATGTTTTTTTAGTGCTTGCAGCGAGGGAGTTGGTTCCACCGAATAATAGTTGTTTGAAGTGTATGGTAACTGTTTAGATATGTAACCTTTTTTTTTGGGTGGTTTTACTTAGTTTTTTTTATGTGTGAAATGATGCAGATAAAAACTCAAAATTTGGGAAGACTTCAAGTTCAGGGCATAATTGGGCAGAAGGTAGCTAGTGTTAGTTATGTTACTACTATTTTTTTAATTAGTAGAGTAAAAATGCTGGACTGTAACTTGTGTTATTACGACTTGACCATCGCAGTTGCATCCAAACGAGAAGGGATCTTGGCAGGAAGAAAGAGAACCACAATATCGGATACGACAAAAGGTGGCCATAAAGCGAAAGAAGGTAGATGGAGAAACCGATGAAGAATGGGAACAAGAAGTTGATGAAGGGCATGTGGTGGGTACCTTTGACGTTGTACAGAAGTTACCCTCTAGTGTAACACATGTTATAAACATGTGTTACATGTGTTCAACCCCTTTGTTACCAAAAATCGGGGCTGCACATATGTAAGACATGTTTGTAACTAATGCTACACTAGAGGGTAACACATGTATGATCAGTTTTGGATCATTTGTATATATTTTAAGTCTGTATAAACCTACCCAACATCGATACCCCCAAAAAGGTTACACATGTTACGACAGAATGGGAAATGTGTAGCAGCGTTCAATACTGTTGTTTCACTCTATAGTGTGTAACATGTGTGACATGGCGTTTGTTAGCAAAACATATACCTTTTAAGGTGATACGGTTGTATCTTTAAAATATGTTTACCTATAAGTACTTACATGTCACAGGTTGTATCTTTAAAACATGTTTAAACTGGAAACTGGAAACATTTACAAAATATAAAGCAGATTATACAAGATGTAACATGTGTAAACTAGAAACACTTGTGTAACATTTCGGTGCAACACATGTTACATGTTGTATCTTTAAAACATGTTTACCTATAAGTACTTACAAAATATAAAGCAAAGTAGGAACACAACTTTTAAGGATGTTACACACGTTGTAGAGAAGATGTTACATCTGCACACACAATTAACATGTGTAACATGGCGACAAGTGTCATGTGTGATATTTTTTTTGTTACCCAAGGGTGCTAAACGTATTACAACGTTCATAACGCACGTAAACTTATACTAACATCCGCCCCTTTGTCCATAGATGATCAAGAACATACTCCACGTTACCATCTTTAATGCAGGTTTTTTATCTACTAATAACATTGTTAATAACAACTCTAGGTACATATGTAACATGAAGTGTATCGTTTGTCCCTTTAATTCGTTACACTAGTCACATATACTAATAGTTACATATATTATTTGTCTGTTCATTGATATGACATTTTGAATGATGTAATGTTGTTACATATGTAATTTTACTAAGTTTAAATTGACACCAAAGGGGCTGACATATGTAACACATGTTTATAACATATATTACACTATGGGGTAACATATGTAACATGTGTATAAACATGTTACATATAGGTGTTACATGTGTTACAGCGTCACGGTTACACATGTTACATATAGTTGTTGCATCAAAAAAAATTGCCTTCACAACATCCGTATTCATCCAAAAATGGGCATACTAACAACGAAAATAAAAATGAATTTTATATTAATAGTTGTAATGCTTCTAAAAATGGTCTTCACAACAACATCCATCTTCACAAACACATAGCAGCCAACCAAAAAACACACCATCGTCACGACGAAAACCTGATTATGCGTTGTAATCCTTCGGCAAGCTTCGCTTCTATATAACCATCTTCATCTTGAACACAAAACATCTTTTCACCTATGAACCAAACAAGTACATCAATATTAATCTTCTATAGTTAAACCTTATTAATCTCCTATGTAACATGTGTAACGTGGCTATACATGTGTTACCTCTCTAGTGTAACACATATTACAAACATGTGTTATATATGTGCAACCCCCCTTTGTGTCTAAAAAAAGGGTTGGGGTAACAATAAGTAGCTTGTGTAACGTTGTTACTACATATGTAGTTAATTATCCCACAAAAAACACGACTTTTTATTTGTAAAATAAACGAGATATTCCGCATAAATTATGAAGTTTATACAATTTGTATCATTTTTATATGTTACCCTTTTAATGATGTTATGGGTAACATTTAATGTTATATTACCCTTTTATGACATTATGGTTTACGTGCTTTATGGAATGGTTTACAACAACATTTTTATGGTTTACTTTTAATGATGTTATGTGGTACATGTAATGTTATACTACGTTCAACAATACTCCTCTTTACGAGATGTAATACTTCTTCTGATTTTAAGAGAATCTATTAATGTTAACATATGTAACATCTTCAGGGTTTTGGTTGCTGGAAGTTGTAATGTAATACATAAGGTAACAAAAGTGTTTTATGTGAACTTAAATATATAAAAATGATCCAAAAACTATCATAAGTTAACAAAAATCTAGCTATGCTTTGCTTCTTGATAGCCATCTTCATTTTAAACACAAAACATCCATTCACCTATGAACAAAACAAGTGCATCAGTATTAATCTCCTATATGTTATAATTTGATTAAAATAAGATAGGTTTAACACATGTTACTCTAATATGTTTACCTAATAAGACAGGTTTAACACATGTTACCCTAATAAAGACAGGTTTACCTAATATGTTTTTGATAAAAATAATGCAGGTTTAATACGTGTTACCTAATTTGATAAAAATAAGACATGTTTAACAAATGTTACCTAATCTGTTTTTCTGAGTTGAAATTGCACAGTCTCCTACACAGTTTAGGGCCATTATTCTCAACATGTTTTGATCTAGCTTTTATTTTTCAAACAAAAAAACAAACAAACCAACAGTTCATCAAACAACCTTTCGTCCCCAAGAATATTAAGTCAACATCCTTAGCATATAACAAAACTCGAATTTAGCATTATTCACCCAAGTGAACATCTCAATCCTAACTTTTATAAAACCAACTCTCTAATAAACCAATTAAGCACATAAAAGTTGTCATGGGATCCTACTTGAAATGTTATAAAAAATCAGAACATCAGATATTAACAAGAAGACACATATTTCTACTCTCATTCAAAACAACAATTTTGTATCAGATTAAAAGTCGCAAAAACACGAGACATTCGAAGCTAAACACCTACCGATCGACGAGCTATGAGACAGATGGTTGTCTGTTCCGTCAATCATCAAAAAAAACCGTAATAGCTACATTTCCGGTGACATTTATCCGAAAAAAAACGAAGGAAACTTACTTGGTTCTGCACTTGCTTCTTGATTTCTTCCATTTCTGGCAACATTTACCGGATGATAACAACCGAAATGTGGCTCTCATATCTAGGGTTTTCCTCCAAACGAAAATCACCGTCGTTTTTTCTTGTTTCTCCAATGATTGCCGTACAATTTTGTGCTCAAATGATCGTCGGCAATGTTTGGATCTGCAGTGCTTTCTTCTTCTTCTCCGGTGGGTTTTGAATGTTGAGAGAGAAACAGTTGAGGTAGAAAGAAAATGGGGGGGTTTGAAATTTGGGGTTGGGTTTTGACTAAAAAGGTGATGGGTTGATGGCTGGGAAAGGTACCTTTGATGGGATGGAGAAAGGGTGAAGTGATGGCTTGAACAAATGACCAATTTGCCCTTTTAACATGTGTTTTGAAGATATGATGTGGATCAATCTTGTCCACACAATTCAGGTTTCCCGAGTTTTCTAGATTAAATGGGTTTTCCCTAGATACTTACATTATATACATATATACATATATATACATACATACATACATATATATATACATATATACATATATATATATATATATATATATATAGGGGGCCGCTAAAATAAAAACCACATCCAGTTGTAATAACCGAGAGAACCACTTTCTAGCCACTAGATCAACAAGATGGATGTATGAGATTAAAAGTAACTAAAATTAATATTAAATACATTTTGTCTTATTATGTCTTTAATATTTTAATCTAAAAGGATAGTTTAGTAAAATTACTCTTTTTTGTCTTTTTGTCTTTATTATTTTTTATTGTTTTTTTGTTTTATTATATTACCTTTTATTTTTTAAACAAAATTTTTTTATTAAAAACATTTTTAAAATCAAGATATTTCAACAAAACAATTTTTTTTGCGCGCCGTTTTTACGCCCGGCTTTTTCACGCATCGTTTTTAACGCGTCGTTTTTTACGCTCGGCTTTTTCAAACGTCGTTTTTTTAACGCGTCGTTTTTACGTCCCGTTTTTACGAGGCGTTTTTACGTCCCGTTTTTTTTTGCGGCGCTTTTATGCCCCGCATTCACGCCCCTTGTTTAGGCGTCGTTTTACCACACGGTTTTTTACGTTTTACAATTTACATAAAAAAGTTTTTACATAAAAGTTATGTTTTACGTTAAAAAGTTTACGTTTTACGTTAAAAAGTTTTACGTTTTACGTTAAAAAGTTTACGTTTTACGTTAAACTTTTTACGTTTTACGGTTTTTTTACACACACGTTTTTTAAACTTTTTTATGTTTTTTTACGAAAACGTTTTTTACGGTTTTAAACTTTTTTTTTATAAAAACTCTTTTTCCAAAACCTTTTTACAAATTTATTTTTTCATAAAAACTTCTTTTACAAAAGACAAAAATTTATACGAAAACCTTTTATGGTTTTAACCTTTTTTACAAAAATCTTTTTTTACACACACGTTTTTAAATTTTTTAGATTTTTTGCAAAAAAATTTTTTACGGTTTTAAATTTTTTTCTAACAAAAACTTTTTTACAATTTTTTTTACAAAAACTTTTTTATAAAGTAACAAAAATAGAAGAGAGAAATGTGAAGAGAGAGAAATTGAAGAGACTTTTAAAAGAGAGTTTAATGAGGAGAGAGAGATGATTTGATGGTTTTGATTAAATGACTATATTACTCTTTTAGTTGTCATTGTCTGATTGATGGAGAGTGGTTCTCACGGTTTTTACAACTGGGGGTGGTTTTTATTTTAGCGGTCACCTATATATATATATAAATATATATATATATATATATACACTATGCCTTATATAGGCAAAAAGAAAAGTTATCTACAAACAGAATACTGTACATACTGCTCTAATGTCAGAAAAATAAACGGATACAAATAAAAGAAAGAAGAAGACAATAGGCACTATCTACAATAATGGATTCTTTTTCAGATGCATGTGCTGGGCAACAATTTGTCTAGAAATGATGTGTACACCTGTCTCTTCATGTCAATGCCTTCATCATTTCCTTTTAGAAATCCCTGTGTGTTGAGTCTATGGACTGTGGGCTTCCAGGGTCTGAGTCTTGTTCCTGGTCTTCTTCCAAATCGATTATGTGATCAATTTTAAGAGATTCTCCTTCTCTCACAAATGGTAGTAACATAATTTCCTGCAAAATATTCTCTTCTCTCCCATATATAGATGCTTATACATACAGGCCAGCTAGGAAAAGGATCTTTATCAGGGATACTGATGATTACAAATACTCTTTAAGAGACAAATTTGTAAACTACAATATAGACTTTGGAAAGTTACCATGGTTAAATGATGGGAGTAAAGAAAATACAGAAGCCTTAAACAATTTTATCAAAACACATCAAAAAACCCCAGAAATTCCCAAGAGTTTGCAATGGTTAGACTTTAAATTATCAGGTGAAGGGCATTATATTCAGATAGGATGGAGTTTTAAAGTGAACACTAGTGTATTTGTGAACTGAGTGAATAAATCCTGGCCATTGATTTACACTTATGTATTGATAATCAAGGGCTAGGATTAGTTCACTAGTGTTCACAATCAATAGGGTTGTTCACAAATGAACCTAACCATATGTGTATGTATATATATATATATATATATATATATATATATATATAGGTAGAGGATCCTGTACAAAGTTCAATTTTTGTGAGAAGTGTGAGAAATAATTTGGGAATGACAAGTGTCCTTTATCTTAATTAATTCAAAAGGGTGTATTAGTAATTTTTCATTCTTATCAATTAATTGATTTCCAAGATAACTGCAAAAAAAAAAAAAAAAAAAAAAAAAAACTGGCGATGAGATTTTTTAGGGATTGATTCGAATTTTGTATTTTTTGCAAGATCCAATAAGATTTTCATCTACGCATCAGTTGTTAACCTTCTGCGATTCTGGTGTTAGTATGCTTTGATTTTGTGTTTATGTAGTGTTTTATACATTGAATTGTTTAGGGTAAGTTATTGTTTTAGTGTTTTATCATGAACAGAGTTATTTTTTTTTATATTTAGAGGTATAGTATTTTATCCTCAATCAATAGTGTTATATTCTGTACAGACATCTTAATTTTCCTTTCATAGTGTTTTATCCCCAATCAATAGTGTTATATTCTGTACAGACATCTTAATTTTCTGGTTCATAGTGTTTTATCCCCAATCAATAGTGTTATATTCTGTACAAACATCTTAATTTTCTGGTTCATAGTGTTTTATCCCCAATCAATAGTGTTATATTCTGTACAGACATCTTGATTTTCTGGTTCATAGTGTTATATCTTCGTTTTATCAAGGGTTAATAGTCAAGGAAATCGGATAATCAACTTTTGAAGGAAAGTCGCTGGTTTTTAGGAGAATGATGGGGTTTTGGTTGTGTAGGATACCGTTACCATATTTGAATCATTTGAAAAGACACTATTGCCCTTCAATTTTACATAAGGTCCTTCTAATTAAAACACAATTTACATTTTTATACCCTATTGATCTCAACCATTAGATCAAATATCCAATGGTTTAAAACACTTCTTACCCTTCTCACATTTTAAACACTTTTTACCATATCCCAACCCTATATATATATATATATATAGGATTAGGTTCAAACATGAACAAAATCCCAAGAGTGAACTGCGTGAACTGATCTAGGCCCTTGATTTTTATGATCTTGAGATTAAAGTGAGTGGCATGATGGTAATTATTTGGTTAATTTTTTTCCATTTAATTAAATACAAAAAGGGTATATGTGTAATTTCAATCTTAAATTAATTGCATAAATCTCTCACAAATCAAATCAAGGATTAGGGAAGATGTAACTTAATTCAATTATTAAAATAATTATTTGTTTAAATGCGATGTACACATGTGTATTCTGATTTTGCCCTCTTTTTAATGCGATGTACACATGTGTATATCGTCTGTTTTTGTGATATCTCGGAATTTTTTTTTGTATTGAATGTTGATGTACACCTGTGAATTACTGTACACATATGTAAGATGCTGAGTATACATGTGTATTGTTCTATTTATATCCAAGTACACATGTGTATACCGTTGAAATATGAAGGTTACGTGAATCTTAAAAATCAAAATTTGAATTCTAGTGATAAAATCTGAAATAAAAATTAAAATTGAAATCTGGTTATTTGTTGTTTGTTTTGATAATTATCTTATTAATAAATAAACATAATGTGGATAATGAATTTAAATTAGGAAAGATGTAACTTAATTTAATTATTAAAATAATGATTTAAATCTATTTTTTATATAATTACAAGCCTACCCTTAACAATTAAAAAGGAAATCAAGGGTCCATATATGTTCATGCAGTTCACTCTTGGGAGGTTGTTCACGCTAGAACCCTATCCTATATATATATATATATATATATATATATATATATATATATATATATATATATATATATAGGGGATCGCTAAAATGAAAACCACCTCTAGTTGTAAGAACAATAGGATCCACTTTCTGGCCCTTAGATCAACTAGATTGATGGATATGATTAAAAGTAGATAATATTAATATTAAAAGTTTTTTGTCTTATTATGTCTTTAATATTATAATCCAAAAGGGTATTCAAGTAAAATCACTCTATTTTGTCTTTTTATATATATTAATTTTAAATTACCTTTTTTGTCCTATTTATTAGTTAGTTTTTTGACTTAATTATTTTTTATTTATAAACATATTTTTTTTGTAAAACAATTTTTTAAATCAAATTTTTATTATAATTTTTTTTAATTTTTAAGATTTTTACGCCCGGCCTTTTCACGCCTCGTTTTTTGACGCGCCGTTTTTTCGCCCGGCTTTTTCACGCTTCGTTTTTTCAACGCGTTGTTTTTGCGTTTAACGCCCCGGTTTTATACGTTAACGTTATTTACGTTTTACGCGCCGGTTTTTGCGTTTTACGTCCCGGTTATTTACGTTAACGTTATTTACGTTTTACGCGCCGGTTTTTTGCGTTTTACGTCCCGGTTTTTACGTCAACGTTTTTTTGCGTTTTACGCATCGGTTTTTTACGTTAACGTTTTTTTACGTTTTACGCGCCGGTTTTTTATGTTAACATTATTTACGTTTTACACGCCGGTTTTTACGTTAAATTTTTTACGTTTTAACGCCCCGTTTTTTTACGTTTTACGTTAAATTTTCTACGTTTTACCGCGCCGTTTTTTAACGTTCTACGTTTTTACGTTTTTTTCGTTTTAACGCGCCGTTTTTTACGTTTTACGTTTTTACGTTTCTTACATTTTTAACGCGTCATTTTTACGTTTTACGATTTACGTTAAAACCTTTTACATTTTTTTCGTTTTACGTTTTACGTTTAAAAAGTTTACGTTTTACGTTAAACTTTTTACGTTTTACGTTAAAAAGTTTACGGTTGAACAGTTTTTTTACAAAAACATTTTTTTAACAAAACATTTTTACAAAAACATTTTAACAGTTTTTACGTTTTACGTTAAACTTTTTACGTTTTACGTAAAACTTTTTACATTTTACATTTTTACGTTTTACGTTTTTACGTTAAACAGTTTACATTTTACGTTAAAAAGTTTACGGTTTAACTTTTTTTTTTAAAAAAACTTTTTTACGCAAAAACGAACGCACCCAGAAATCGCATACTCGGGGAATGTCTCAGATATATCGTTATCATCATCGACTACAGGGTTTTTTTACGTTAAATTTTTAACGTTTTAACGCGCCGTTTTTTTACGTTTTACCGCGCCGTTTTTTAACGTTCTACGTTTTTTTCGTTTTAACGCGCCGTTTTTTACGTTTTACGTTTTTTACGTTTCTTACATTTTTAACGCGTCGTTTTTACGTTTTACGATTTACGTTAAAACCTTTTACGTTTTGCGTATAAACCTTGCGGCGCCATCGTCCGTTTTTTTTTTTTTTATCATCACCGCCAATGGCGGCTTCAATGTCCAGCTTGAATTCAAGTTACTCAACATCCCACTTGAATGATACACCGTTTCTGCAATCCAAAATCCAACTTCAAAATTCAATATAAATCACACCCAATTCAAAATAATAATAAATAAATAAATTAGTAATTTTGCAACCCAATCTGAAAAAAAAAATTAATAAATTAGTAATTTTGTAACCCAATCTCAATTAAAATACTCTTCAATCGAACCAAATCAAATAACCATCTTCAAAATTGCACTTCTTCTCTCTCCTCTGTTTCCTCCTCATCCTCTCTTTCTAGATGATGACTGTTGTTCTTCTTCTGAGATTCTTCACCAAATCAAATAACCATCTTCAAAATTTCCAATCACATAAAAAATAATCATCTCTATAAAAACACTATGTAATCTTCATACCTGTACTCACTTGATACTGAGAAATAGAGGAATGGTAAAACTTTGTTTGTTAACCAGAGTTCCATCGGTGGTCAATAAGGGTTCTCGGCCGGTGGTATATAAGTTAAGAGAGAAAGGAGGTGCTCGATGGGGGGTGGTAATCGGAGATGAAGAATAAAATGGTCGACGGTGGTGATGATGGTCACCGTTTGGAGGTAAAGGGTGTTCTCCGATGAGATAATCGGAGGTCGATGGTGGTGGGTATACACCCTACCGTCGCTCGCCTCCCTTTCCTTCTCCGGTCTCTCTTTTTCTCTCTTTTTCTTGAGTTGTTCGGTCACCAGAGAAGCAGGGCCGCCACCGTTAGTGTTCTTGACGGAACCCTAGGCTCTCCGCCTCTTACCATCGCTGCCACACACCAACAAATTCTCCTCCTTGTGACAGTATGGTGGTGGTGAACGGTGTTTGGTGGTGCCAGGAGTGTAGTTGACGGAGGAGGGGGTGGGTTGCAAGAGGTGAACGGTGGTGGGTATTGGGTGGAATGAAGAAGATGGAACTTGCATTTTCAAATTATGAGAGACATCTATATATATTAATAAATGAGATGATTTGGGCTATATGTCCTTGAATGGTGGAGCCATTTTGCTGATGTGGCATCCATTGGTTTAGTGAACCTTGATTTTGGGAGGGAAGTTGTCTAATTCTCAATACACAAACGACATTTGACAATACACAAACCAAAAAGTTGATTTGGACGCGGGATCCGTTTTTGAATCGGGTCTGAAACTGGATTTGGGTCGCATATTAAACACACTTCTTCTCTTAAACCTTGGAAACCCTAATTTTGATATCTATTGTTCTGGTCGTTTCACTCCTTCATCAGTGCAAACCCTAATCGCATCAATAATCATTTAGCATGAGCTTAATCTGGTGTAAATTATTGATTCTTCTTTCTTCCAGTTTCTCATTTTCGGTATTGAACATCTCATCAACTTCATCATTTGTCCATCCAGGTGATTGATTTACATTATCCCCTTTTGAGTTTCACTTCTTTATGTTTTTTCTTGATGAATCTCTTGCTTTTATCCTAATTTTTGATATGGGTTTTGATCTTTTGCTTTTATCAATTGGTAACACAGATATGTTTTTCTTTTTTGATTTTGATGTGGCGATGATGGAAGTCTTTTGTTTCAGTATCTCTGGTGATGATGGGGAGCACAGACTCGCCGCCGCCACCATTGTGTTGTTCCGTGTCCGTCTTCTAACTCTTTAGGGTTTCTGGACGGTGGTTGACGATGATGGCTCTGGTTTCAATTGGTAGTGGTCTGTGGCTTGGTTATGATGACTTATAAATGTTTACACACAACTCATGACGATGGCGTGGCAAGAATGGTGGAAGGCAAGTTTAAACCTGCAACGCTTCTTGCAGCCATAGTTTTCGAAAGTTCTGAACCACAGAAAGCACAAACCTCAAATCTATGATAAAAAATTATTGTTTTTATGTTGATTTTTGTTAACTATATTTAAGGTTAGGTGTTTATTTTACGTTGCTTTATTCGATATGGAACATCTCATCAACTTCATCATTCGTCTCTATCCAGGTGATTGATTTACATTATCCCCTTTTGAGTTTCAGTATGATGGTACATTGTTCTTTAGTACATTGTACAGGTCTATGTGATTATATGTTGTTTTGAATTATTGAAAAGTGTTCATGTTTATTGTTTGCAGATGATGAAAGATGGAAATAAATTGATTTTAATAAGCATCTTGCACAACTAATTTGAGTTCCTGTTCTTTTCATCCCTGGCAATGGAGGTAGCTACAAGCACGTGAACTTTGTGTTTATTCTGAGTGAAGTAGATACAGTTTCAAATCAACTTTAATCTTCTTCGACTACTGATGAAAGTTCTGCTTCTGGTAATATTAATTTATTCAGTTGCAAATTACATATGATGATGATTTACGTATTAGTGTAATTGTTTTTGTAGCTTTTGTCCATGATGCCCAATTTTTTTTTTAAAAACAATAATAATGATGATGAATCAATCTGTATTATAAGTTTTGAATCTTTATTAAATTGAAACAAAGTTTAAACCATAGATGCTTATTATTAGTAACTTATAAAATATTGTGGTCATAAATCATAATGCCTAATTTTGGATATATATGGGTTGCTTGCCATAAACTAAACTAAATTTATGGAAAGTAACCTTTCAAATTTTTTAAATTGTAAACCAATATTCTAATAATTATCAAACTGTCATTCAATATTTATATATATATAATTAATATTTTTTAACTGCCATTTAATAACTTCCTTATATATTTGAAAGTCCAAAAGTTACATTTTATATTAACTTAATTAACGTCCAAATTTACATTTTATATTATTGGTAAAATCTAATCATATATTTAAATAATAATAATAAGATGCTATAATTAATTGGCATTCATTTATTTCTAAATATAGTCCATGTTTATTTGAATTTTGAATAGATTGTTTG
Source organism: Helianthus annuus (assembly GCF_002127325.2). NCBI lineage: Eukaryota > Viridiplantae > Streptophyta > Magnoliopsida > Asterales > Asteraceae > Helianthus > Helianthus annuus. The sequence goes on along the minus strand of NC_035440.2, from coordinate 31,859,044 downwards.
ACCTTTATTGTATAATTGATTAAAAGATTTAATTGGTAGATTATGTTCAAAAATAGAATGTTTGACTAATATTGTATATTTTTTCGAACGCCCAGTAGAAGGTTTGTAAGCTAAAGATATCGATATTGATTTGGCCTTTTTTTGTTCTATAGTTAATCGATACTCAAATTTGAATACGCTAAAAGGTTCGTAACCTAATTTTGGATATATATGGGTTGCTTGCCATAAATTAAACTAAATTTATGGCACTGGAAGTGAGGGTTGGCACACATACAAAACTACTTCGAAAGATTACTTTAAATTGATTGGAATGTTCTATTTTGTAATGATTTAATGTGTTAAGAAACAATCCATCTCAATATTGTTTAGTAAACTAATTTCATTTTCAAACAAAGTTGCTGCAAATTCACATTAAGAAATAGATAGAAACGGTTATGTCATCTTATCCACTTAACGGTTTGTCGGAGTGCAAGTGGGTTTTATGACATAAATTATAGGCGTTTGGGTTAAGAGTTGCGTGTATTCCCGTATTCGAGAACTTGAAAAGGATATTTGGGGTGTGATGGAATCACTATGTTCATCGTAAGGCTTCTCTTTGCTTCTTTCTTCATATTATCTGCTTATCAACTATAAGTAATCTGATTATGTAATCTCTTTTTCCGTTCATAGATCTAATGTAGTGTGGAGGAAGATTGGATTTGAAGATTGAAATCTAAAATTTAGGATTCTGGATGTAATTTTGTCTACACAATCGATCATCTGTAGTAAATGCCCGTTACTTTTGTTGTATCATTCGCCATGAAAATATTGTTTGGATAAGAGTTCACATGTTGTTGTGAACATTTGTTCGTTGATTTTATGTACCTGAAAATGTGATTTGAAATTTATTTGACAAAAATGTGTTGTTTCTTTTAATGATTTTGTTATCATTTTTTTGGCCAAATTAATAGCTGCGATACTGTACCGGAGAGTCCAGCCGCTCAACATCTGATTCGGATCGTTCAACGGAATATAACCGGAGATGGGAACCAAAATCTCTGAATCTCTGGTGAGTTTTTCTGTCAAAATGATTTTTTATCATTTTCTTTACGATTTGAATTAATGATTTTTATGTGATTTTTTTGCATATAATCAACGCCGGTTCTTTGCCGTTCTATTTCCATGAGGCAATCAGGTTATCATTCTTTTGATTTTATCCTATTTGTCACTGTTATGACCAGCTCTCTTTTAGTATCAATACTGAGTCTAAATCAAGTCTTACACGTTGCATCATTTGGGTATTAGGATGGCTATTAAGGGGAAAAGTTGTAATAAGGAGAAAAAAAAGCTTATGGGACTCCAAATCTTAGTACCACAATATAATTTGTTATTCCATCTTCCACTAAATTAGGAATTTTATCTTCTTTTCAAGTTTTGGGAAGCCAAGTACCGTCGTTTATCATGTACCGTCTTAACCACTTGAGAGGAATTTTGCTTTTTTCTGTTCATATCAACAAGTAAGATCTCATTCAACATTCATCAGATTCTTTGCATGTAATCATATTGCTAATTTGTTTCCGTTAGATATTATAATGTTCGCAATCGATTTTCTTCATACTTTTGTGTTTACTGTGAAATCGTTAGGTTTATACCCCATTTATCGCTTGAATCGTTAATGATAGTTATGTTCATCTTCTTCAATGCCGTATGATTCTTGATTAGCGAGTTGTTATAGCTTATAAATGTAGGTAATCGCACTGTCTCTTCATTTTCCTATTCGTTGATTTGATTTTGGTATATATGTAATGTTTGCAATCGATTTTGTTCATATTTGTGTGTTTACGCAACTAATTTATTTGATTCTTCAGTGTTTTCGTCTAAATCTCTTTGGAAAACGTTAAGTTTGTTGCATTTGTCGCTGAAATCGTTAGTGATAGTTATTGTTTGTTAATCAGAACTCTATTTAGGTGACTGATCCCGTTCTTCTTCTTGAATGGCCTGTGATTCTTGATGAGCAAGTTGTTATAAGTTTTCTTTTCGCGTTCGTTAGTTAGATTCTGTTTATATCTGTGTGTTTGAGTTATGCATATGATTTATTCAGAAATTGTTAGATGTGTATGACTTATAACATTTATCGCTTGAATTGTTATTGATAGTTATTATTTATTAGTCAGAACTCAATTTAGGTAACTAATCTCATTCATCTTCGATTCATGATGAGCAAGTTGTTATAAAGTTTGTTTTCCTTTTTATTAGTTTGATTCTGATTTCTGGTAGGTATGATAATGCTTACAATCGATTTTTTTCGTAATTGTGTGTATAAATTATGCAACTAATTTGGTTGGAAATGGTTAAGTGTATACGTCGTTTATAGCTTGATACGTTTACGGTAGTTATTATTTTTTTAATCAGAACTTGATTTAGGAAATTAATACTGTTCATCTACTTCAATGCCATGTGATTCATGATTAGCGAGTTGTAAGTTATAAATGCTGAAACATTCAATTTGGAGATCTGTACCTTTGTTTGTATAGAGAATCTTATTGTAGAGAGTGTTTTTACTTTTCAAGGTCTGTTGAAGGTTGAAACTGGTTTTGTGTTTATCTGTTCGTTCTGCTGAGGGTTACAGGTAAATATATGATAATTTTATTTGGTCATTTAAGTTTACTGCAAGTGTGTGAGGTAATTATTTGATAATTTTTTGTGATTTAAAGTTTTGAATGTGTGATCGTTTAGTTTCAAATTGAAATTGAATTATTACTCATCATTATTGTGAGAGTAATGATTTTTAGCTGATTTTAGGCATAAATGGGTCCCAAAGTCTCTAATGCACCTCAAGATTTTTGGAAGCCCTCATGTGGTGGCAGTTCTCCGGCTTCTAACGATGCAAACAGATGTTATGATCCATTGACAAAGTATGTACAAATATATTCTTATACTTATTGTATTATTTACAATGTCTTGAATAATTTTTGGTGATAAGTTAAAGGTATTTATTATTATTTAGTAGGCAAGCTGATGTGTCTTCCAATTCTTTGCCAACTGGTCTTCCTGCATATCATGCAAGGTATCTAATAGCTTTTTGTAATTCAGTTTATGATAGAAAATTACTTGCCACTTTCCTCTGGTTAATATTTGTACAACTGTTATATATATATATATATATATATATGTTGTGAACTGATTGCAGTGAGCAAGGACCATGGTGTACTGTAAACTCCTATTAGCATTTGAGGCTACCCAAGTAAGCATTAGTATCTTTTTATAACTAATTTCTTTCTCCAACTTTTTTTTTATAATTTAAATTACTTTCTAAGAAAAGAAATCGTACTATTTAGGTTATCGCGACTGTGGTTTCCACTTGGTTCGCATTGCTTTCACTCCGGCTTTGTTTATGCTCTTCATCAGTGAGTTTAAATTAAAGTGTTTAGGGTTTAGTTTTTCTTAAAATTGTTCGTTCTTTTGGTGAAAAGGACAAATCCAGTTGTTTTCTTTACTTTTACTTGGTATGTGTTAAAAAGATCATGTGTTAGTTGGGATTTTATGATTTTCATTTTAGTTATAATGGAAGGATTAGAATTTCTGATCTTGGTTTATTTTGAATATGTCAAGGCACTGACAGGAAATGCGGTTTTGTCAAGACAAAGTTAAAGAATACGCTGGAAAAGAATTTACGCGAGATTCAAAATGTGGTCCTTGTGATGCTTGCATCAAAGGTTAGTTCATTTATATGGTATTACAAAAAGCCAAAAACTATATAATTATACGATGAAATTAATGTTGGATACTTTGAATTATCAACCTTTATACTTTGAATTATAGGACACATAGCCCACATCACCATTCAAGGACACTTATTCATCAAAGGTTAGTTCATTTAGATGTTAAAAGTGTTATTTTTATACTTTTATTTGTTGTAAATTAAATTTTCCTACCCGGAAAATTTCCGGGTTATAACCTAGTATGAAAGTAAATAAAAAAGAAGACAGAAGCATTAAATATAGAGAGAGGATGAGGAGAGAGAAAAGCATTAAATGGAGAGAGAGTGTGGTGACTTGACATATGAGATAAATGACCAATATACCCTTTATTTTGGCACAATGTGATTGATTGAGAGTGGTTCTCGCAGTTCTTACAACTAGAGGTGGTTTCTATTTTAGCGGCTCCCTATATATATATATATATATATATATATATATATATATATATATATATATATATATATATATATATATATATTATATAATTCAGGTGCTTAACTTGTTTTTTCTCATATAACTAGCAACATATGTGATGCACGGTGGTTGATGTATCTAAGATTTATACAAATGTTGCTAGTTAAGCAGCAAAAGAATTCAAAAGGAGGAAGACAGTCAAGGATCACAACAAAAGAAACGTAAGTGCTCTAGAGCGATACATATAGTGTTTTATAAAAATACGAATATACTATTGAGAAGAGCATATTGTTTTCTATCATATGAACTTAGTTTCATAATAAAAATTGGAGTAGGGTCAAATATAATATCATTTATTTATAACGATTCGAACCGGTTTACAAATGGTTTGGATCCGATTTTTAAAATGGGTCAAATTTTTCTAGTACCCATTTTTGGCTAATGTTACAAAGATTTAGTGATCGGTTCCGTGATTCAATCTTTATCCTTTCATATTTTGCTCTTTTATCGTCCTTGTAATTAATTTTGACATTTTTGTTTAGTTTCTTTATTATTTTATGGTTATTTTGATATTTAGTTGTCTTCCCCAAATTATTTAGGCAACTCATTATTTGATGGAGATGTACAACATTTTCATATTCAACTATAAGGCCATGTGTAGTCATAAAGCTCCTTGTGGGGCGTTATGCGACACGTGTCGTGCCACGTCACACGGGGGCGTTATATCACTAGAGCCCGTAGTCATAAAGCCCCTACCCATCATAACCAAAGTGTAAAATGCAGGGACCAAAGTGTAAAATGCAGGGACCAAAGTGTTTTAATGCAGGGACCAAAGTGTAAAATGCAGGGACCAAAGTGGAAAATGCAGAACATTTAAACCCTTTCTCGCGCCGCGAAATTTTTAACGCCATTTGGTTTTTTTTGATCATGGCGCCCCGGGGGGCGGTGTTCTTGGCGCCATAGCGGCGCTATGGCCCTTTCTCGCGCCCCATTACGTTTAACCTAACAAAACTAAGTGTCGACGGCCACAGTAGTTTAATTCTATTGGTTGACTTGGGCGGCCGTTGACTTGGGCGGCCACATCTAAGACATAATTTTTTTTTTTTAAATTACGATTTTGTCCCGTTTGTATTTATAGTCGAACAATATTTATAGTCATGTTTGACACTCCCTTGTTGGCCCAACAAATTTACGATTTTATCCCGTTTTAAAATTACGATTTTACCATCAGTTTAAAATTATGCTTTTACCCTCACTTAAAAATAAATCTACGATTTTGCTCCCAGCTAAAAATTTACAATTTTGTCATCGGTTCAACATTACGATTTTGCCCCGTTTAAATTTACAGTTTTGCCATTAGGTTTTTTTTCTTATAATAACGATTTTGTCATTTGTTCAAAATTATGTTTTTACGCTCATTAAAAAATAAATTTACACTTTTGCTCACAGCTAAAAATTTCAATTTTGCCCTCGGTTCAAAATTACGATTTTGCCTCCGTTTCAAAATTACGAATTTGCCCCGTTTAAATTTACAGTTTTGCCATTAGTTTTTTTTGTCACACAACCAAATTATGATTTTGCCCTCAACCCCATTGGTCTATTTAATTTATGATTTTATCCCTGGAAAAATTATAGTTTCCCCCTCAGTTCAAAGTTACGTTTTCCCCATCGTTTTAATTTTTCTAGCAAAACTATAAAAGTTTTTTGTTTTAATTGGTTGACTCGATTTCATTTTTTTCGTCTAAAGGAGTCGCCTAACACTCGATCATTAGTCCTGAAAATTATAGTTTTGTCCTGAGCCCAAAATTACGGTCTTATCATCATTTTAGTTTTTTTTTTTCCTACGAAAATTATAGTAGTATTTTTTTAATTGATTGAGAACTATTCGGTCATCGCCCTGCAACGCGGGCGGGAAGTATCACCCTGCCATTGGTTCAAATGGGCGGCGAGCAATACCCATTGGACCAACGAGTTTATTATTTTATATCCATTTTAAAATTACGTTTTTGCCCTCAATTAAAAAATATTGTTTTGTCTCAACTTCAAAATACGTTTACCCTTTTGCCCCGAGCTAAAAAATACGTCGCCCTCGGTTAAAAAATATGTTTATACCCTCAGCCAAAATTACATTTTCGCCCCAGTTCAAAAAAAATTGGTTTTTCCCCCCGGCTCAAAATTACGAATTTACACCAGTTTATTATTTTTTACCTACTATAAAATTACGGTCTTGCCCATAATTTAAATTTACGTATTTGCCCTCAGTTCAAAATATATTTATGCCTTTTGCCCCTAGCTAAAATTTACGAATTTCCCCTCGGTTCAAAATTACGATATCACCCTCAATTCAAAATTACGTTTTTGCCCCCAGTGCAAAATAAAATTATGGTTTTCCCCTAGCTAAAAATTAGGATTTTACCCTTGGAAAAAAATTGATTTTCCCCCAATATGATTTTGCCCCCAGCTAAAAATTATGTTAAAGAGTTGTCTAACACTCTTTTTACTTTATATTTATAACAAAACTATTTGTTTGAGAATTATTAGGTTATCGCCCCGCAACGCGGGCGGGGCATCACCTAGTTAGGCAACAAGAACGAGAACTTATCATCAAGGTATGCAATAACTTTTACTTTTTTGGAACCGACAATGGCAACTCATGTGTATAGAACGGTGTGGCTGGCGAATCGAGTTCTTCCAGGACTGGTGTGGTGATTCTTGTTGCGACAACAGTCGTAGCCAAAAAGTTTTTTTTTTATTATTTGGTAAGTTTTTTTGGTGGTCCTTATAGTATTAAATATATTATTGTTGTAATATTTAATTTTGTAGCTATTATAATCATTTATATTATATAGATCAAAATATGTTAATAACCTATTAATAATTAGTTTGGTAATTTTTGATGGACCATATTACCCTTATTAACTAATTATGTTTCCTCTTGGGTGTATATATAAGGAGATTATTAGAGAGTTAAAGGGTTACATAAGTTAGAAATTTACACAACCCTCATAACATCACAATCTCGTCTCTCTCTCCTAACCGAAACCATCCCTTGTTTCGGTTCATCACCATCATAATCTTACACCCTAAGGAGAAACCAGATCATCTGACAAGTATGTCGAACTCAATGGCTGCACCTCTGACTGGATTCTCTGCTGGCCTGTCTGCTGTAACAGGTATGTTATTCATGTTTTTTCCATTATGTTTAAACAGAACTGATCAACATGTGGTATCAGAGCATATGTTGATAAATCAGTTCTGTTTTCGTATCCATTATTCTGGGATCAAAATCTGGAAAACAGAATTTTTTGAAAGTTTATAAAAATCATGGCTGTTTTCGGTTTTCTTTGAGCCGAAATCAGTGTTTTAAGAAAAGGGTGGTTAATCTTGTCACCCGAAACCAATATGGGTAAATTAATGTCCGATATCTGTTGATAAAAGTCTTAAAATTCAGGTTTCGGATCCCAGAACTATGTTTATTTTTTTAGGGTTCATCACTTGTTCTAAGAAAAACTCGAAAATTCCTTAAGTTTTGGAATATGATTTGGATTAGTGGATGTTTTTACTGTTTTGATCTGAATTTTATCTATTAAAATTTTCGAAAACTGTTAAAGGATAACTAGTTATAATATTCGAAATCTTTGATAAGTTTAGATTAACAATAAAACAGGAAACACTATCCCACAATCCCTAAAATTTCGAGCTTTCAGTTATTATCACAAAAACAGCTGTTAACAGTGGACTCGAGACCATCAGATTACGACTCGAGACCATCAGATCTCGAATCGAAATCATCAGGTTCTCAAAACTTTACAACTCGAGACAACAGTCTCGACTCGAAATCATCAGGTTCTCAAAACTTTACAACTCGAGACAACAGTCTCGACTCGAGACCACTGAGGTTTCGACTAAGGGCTTCAATCTTCACAACTCGAGACCGTGGTTACGACTCGAGACTTCATTATGAGTTGAGATCTCATAAAATACAGTAGTCGAGACCATGGTTCCGACTCGAAACAACAAGGTTGCGACTCGAGACCTCATAACTGACTCGAGATCTCATAACTCAGTCGAGACCTGACTCGAGACCTGATTCGATCCGCGCTAACAGGTAGTTTGCTATTAAATACTTGGTTTTGTAAACACTTAATTAACTAATCAGAATCAGATAATTTTCACAAAACCAAAATAGCTTAACTTGAATGAGCTTCTGGTGTATCATTTCTGGCCAAAGCTGATTTAGTACATCTATTTATTGTTCAAGTATTATAAAAGCTATGTTGAGTATGCATTACAAACGTAAAATGTCTTAATTTCTAGCCAAAGCTGATTTAATTCATTTATGTCTAGCATACTTGACAAGTGCATAACTAAAGTGATTGTCTCATTTCTGGCCAAAGCTGATTTGTCACGATTACTTTGCACACATACTTAAATGATTACACTTCTGGCCAAAGCTGATTTGTCTTCGTTTAAGTAGAATTTTTTAACTAAGTCTATTATTTTGATGTTAGTAATAGACAATATCACAGCTTCATAATTAAAATGGTCATTATTTATGCCTGCCTTAGTATAACATGCCCTTAGATCACATTAGGACTTCTTTCTTAGTATCATAAATTGCTCATCTTATTTCAACTATCAGCACCAAATTGCGGGATTCCACCTTTGACTGGTGATAACTTTGCTGAATGGAAGGATGCCCTCATGCTTACACTTGGATTGCTGGATTTCGATTATGCTCTAAGAGAGAAAAATGGACTAGGTGTAACCGCTTGTCTCTCATGTTCATGAAGCAGTCCATTCATAATGCAATTAGAGGAGCTATTCCTGATTCTGAGGATGCTAAAACCTATCTGGCTTCTGTGGAGGCTCAATTTAAAGGAACATCGAAAGCACACGCTAGCACTCTTATCCTCAAGCTGGTGACGAGTAAGTATGATGGGAGGAGCGGCATTCGCGAACACATCATGATGATGCATGACATGACCAATAAGCTGAAAGGGCTAGAGATGGAAATCAGTGATGATTTTCTTGTTCACTTCATCATCACTTCGCTTCCTCCGTCCTATGAAGCATTCAAGATCAATTACAACACTCAGAAGGACCAATGGACGATGAGTGAGCCGGTCGCTATGTGCGTATAGGAGGAAGAGCGTATGAAGATGGATCGCACTACTGATGTTGCTAACTTCACCACCTCCAACTCTAAGAAGAGGAAGAACAATCATCACAGAAAGGAGGCTTCCAAAGTCCAAAAGCCAAATCCTAATACAAGTGCACTTTCCAGCTCTAAAAGCTCCTTAGGCAAACCCTACTGCAAGTTCTGTAAGAAAACAGGACATAAGCAAAAGGAATGCCCTGACTTCAAGGAGTGGCTGGCTAAGAAAGGTAATGATTTTTCATGATACTTGAGTCCTTTAATTTAAATGTTCCTGCTAATTCTTGGTGGTTTGATTCTGGTTCTATGGTTCATGTAACCAACTCTACTCAGGGATTCCTTTCAATCCGGAAGCTGGGAAGAAACCAAAGAACACTTAAAGTTGGGGATGATCGGGAATTAGAAGTGAAGGCCATAGGAACATTACAATTATTTTTGAAAACTGGTTTATGTATTAAACTTTATGATACCTTATACATTCCTGAGGTAACTCGAAACCTTGTATCAGGACCAAAGTTAGACATGGACGGTTTTGTCGTTTCCCATGGTCATCGCAAACTCTCTATTCTCTATGATTCCGTTGTTTATGGTACTGGCATTCTGGATGGTGGTCTCTATAGATTAGAACTAGATGATAATTTTTCCAAATCTTTGTTGTCATATAATATTAGTGAATCACTCACAAAGATGAAACAGATTCGAGACTTAGAGACTTCATCTATGTTGTGGCATCAACGTTTAGGCCACATCTCAAGAGAACGATTAAATCGTCTCGTAAAGGATGAAGTCTTACCTCTCGATTTCACTAATTTTGGAACATGTGTCAAATGTCTTAAAGGCAAAATGACATTAGCGAATAAGAAAGGTGCCACTAGGAGCTCTAATCTATTAGAACTCATTCATACTGACATTAGTGGTCCCTACCAAATCACTGGCATAACATGACATACTTCATTTATCACTTTCATTGATGATTATTCCCGTTACATGTACTTGTATCTCATTAAGGAAAAGTCTGAATCTCTTACAACTTTTAAAGATTATAAAGCTGAAGTTGAAAAGCAATTAGATCGTCAGATTAAAGTTGTGAGATCAGATAGAGGCGGTAAATATTATGGAAGACATACTGATGTGGTAAAAGCTCCTGGTCCATTTTACGAGTTTTCTAAGGGCCAAGGGATTGTAAACTAATACACCATGCCTGGTACACCTCAGCAGAACGGTGTCGCTGAACGAAGAAATCGTACCCTTATGAACATGGTGCGCAGTATGTTAGCCAACACTAATTTACCATTATTCCTCTGGACTGAAGCGTTAAAAGCAGCTGTCCATATACTCAATAGTGTTCCTTCTAAGTCTGTCCCTAAAACTCCTTATGAACTTTGGACAGGAAGGAAACCGAGTCTTAAATATATGAAAGTATAGGGCTGCATTGCTGAAGCAAAACTCTATAATCCTTTCCTAAGGAAACTTAACCCTAAAACAGTTACCTGTTTCTTTATCGGGTATCCTGATCATTCGAAGGGTTATCGTTTCTATTGTCCTTCCCATGTCACCCGTATTGTTGAAACCATGCGTGCTGCGTTCCTGGAGGATTTCAAGGTCAGTGGGAGCAGTACCAACCCTTACGAAGAATTGCAAGAAGTACAAGACGCGGGGGGGGGGGACTTGTCGCTTACCATTACTCTGTTTACTCCTCTTGTACCCAATGCAACAACTGCGCCTGAAGTTACTGCACAAATTCCATCTCCACAATCAGAACTCATTATACCTCATAATGAAGGCACATCAAATACTCAAAACCAAGACAACGCTGAACCCGATAATCAACTCAGCAGGTCATCTAGGCAAAGACGGCCTACTAATTGGGACGATTATGTTACCTACCTGACTGAAATGGATGCTGGAAATCTCAATGATCCTATCTCTTATAATGAAGCCATTAGCAGTGATCAGTCTTCTGAATGGAATAAAGCAATGATTGATGAGCTTGAATCCATGAAGAAAAATTACGTTTAGGATTTGGTTGAATTGCCCAACGGTGTTAAACCTGTAGGTTGTAAATGGGTGTTCAAAACAAAACTGGATCTGAATGGGAACGTTGAACGCTATAAAGTGGTTGCAAAGGGCTACACTCAGAAAGAGGGAATTGATTATCAAGAGACGTTTTCTCCTGTCTCTCGTAAAGATTCATTAAGGATCGTTATGGCCCTAGTAGCTCATTTTGATTTGGAGCTACATCAGATGGATGTCAAAACTGCTTTCCTTAACGGAGACTTAGACGAAGATGTTTACATGAAACAACCTGAAGGCTTTAAACCTGAAGGTCAGGAGCATCTAGTCTGTAAGTTGAAGAAATCCATTTATGGGTTAAAACAAGCATCACGTCAATGGTACCTCAAGTTTGATGAAGTCATGAAGAGACAAGGTTTTATGAAGAATCAAGTGGATCAATGCACCTACCTCAAGATGAGTGGGAGTAACTTTACTATACTTGTCCTTTACGTAGATGATATTCTATTGGCAAGTAATAGTTTAGACATGTTGCATGAGTCGAAGCGGTTACTCTCGCATAACTTCGACATGAAGGATCTCGGAGATGCTTCTTACGTCACTGGCATCGAAATTCACCGAGATAGACACAAAGGGATCTTAGGATTGTCTCAAAAGACTTACATAGATCGTGTCCTTATACGTTACAACATGCAACAGTGTAAACCCTCCGTCGCTCCAGTAGTTAAGGGAGATGTTTTCGGTTCATTCCAGTGTCCGACAACAGAGGTTGAAAAGGAGCAAATCAGCCAGTAGTCGGAAGCCTGATGTATGCTCAAGTCGGTACTCACCCAGATATCGCTTATATTGCTGGAATGCTAGGCCCTTATCAGACTAATCCTGGCCTAGATCACTGGAAAGCAGCTAAGAAGGTCCTTAGATATCTGCAAGGGACGAAAGACTATAAACTGACTTATAGAAGAAGTGATCACTTAGAAGTGGTAGGTTATTCTGATTCTGACTTTGCCAAATGCAAAGATGACAAGAAATCCACTTCGGGGTACATCTTTATGTTAGCAGGCGGACCTATCTCATGGAAGAGTCATAAACAACAGTTAACCACAACTTCCACAATGATGGCAGAATACATTGTTGTTTACAACGCGGCCTGTCATGGAATGTTGCTTACAAATCTGATCACTGGACTCAAAATCGTTAATTCCATTTCTAGACCATTGAAGCTTTACTGTGATAACTCAGCTGCCGTTAGTTTCTCGAACAAGAACAGTTCGACTGGAGCTGGTTTATATCTCGATACAAAATATTTGTTCGTACGTGAACGAGTTGAGGAAAATAATCTTTGTATTGAGTATATTAGTACTAAAGATATGCTTGCGGATCCGATGACTAAAGGTCTCCCACCTAAAGTTTTCGAAGAACATGTATCGAATATGGGACTTACTAAAGACCTTATTTAATGGCATATTGTACTAGCTTATGTTTTAATTAATAAAATTTCCTCAGTTTGATTTTGTATGTCTCTAACATATGTTCTGCCGGTGTAATGACATATAGACAAATATAAATACAAATCAGACGCTAAAGGGCTTATGCGTATTTTGATCATAACTATTAGGTTTTAAATTGAGATTATAGTATGACTAATGGGGGTCCTGAGTCGAATGATGATTCAACGGCTGTATTTCTCTGCTATAGTTCTTGTTTAAAGCTAAAATGAGTGTTAACTCCTTGCCAGGCTCATCTAATACTCATGATAAATGATTACTCGGCTAAGTGGGAGAATGTGAAATTAAATATATTATTGTTGTAATATTTAATCTTGTAGCCATTATAATCATTTATATTATATAGATCAAAATATATTAATAACCTATTAATAATTAGTTGGTAATTGTTGATGGACCATATTACTCTTATTAACTAATTAGGTTTCCTCTTGGGTGTATATATAAGGAGATTATTAGAGAGTTAAAGGGTTACATAAGTTAGACAATTACACAACCCTCATAACATCACAATCTCGTCTCTCTCTCCTAACCGAAACCATCTCTTGTTTCGGTTCATCACCATCATAATCTTACACCCTAAGGAGGAACCAGATCATCCTGACAAGTATGTCGAACTCCATGGCTGCATTTCTGACTGGATTCTCTGCTGGCCTGTCTGCTGTAACAGGTATGTTATTCATGTTTTTCCATTATGTTTAAACAGAACTGATCAACATATAGTTCCCAGAAAAAGAAAAAAAAAAACAACAATGCATTTTGTGGCGATATTTGTTAGGACGGTCATAAAAACACCCATAACCCCCCTTTCCATCACCCATGAAAATAAGATTTCTACAAGCGATTAATCCCCTAGATTGACCTAATATTGTTTTGGAATAATTAGTGTTTACCATAACTGATTTGCATTGACCAAGGAAAAGTATTAAAAAACGAACTTTTTTAACAGCTAAACTAAGCAAATTTATACTCACAAAAGGCCATATCTAAGGAAATAAAAAAGGCCAAGAAGAGGAATACAACATGAAAAAAACTAGGCTATAACATCACCAAAGCTAAAACTACGTCAGTGATTCAAGCTAATGCTAAAAATGTTAGCTTTATGCTTAATCCACAGTAAAAGGAAACTCCTTAACATCATCAACAATCTTAAAACAAGAAACAGAAAAAAGCTTTTGAAGAGTTTATCGTTACGATTAAGCCATAGCCTCCAAAGCACGAACACAAAAGTAGCCAGAATAGCCTTCTTCTTGTTTGTGTCATCTAAACTTTCAATGATACCATGGAGGTCCTTACCCGAAGAAAAGGAGTTTGGGATCGGGACCTCTAGCTAGAAAAGAATTTGCCACAAACATACTTAGCGATATACAAGAAGCCAATAAATGATTAGCAAACTCTGGGATTGATGAACCACACATAGGACAAAGCACACAAGGATGAGTTTGCCTCACTTGACTAACTCGACTGAAGTAGGAATGTTGCCACCTACAGCACACCAAATAAAGTAATTCACCTTTGGGGTTGCCTAATTATTACATTTAGTCGGCTGGGTCAATTGAATCTAACCGGTATTTGATGCAAGATCTTCTTTTACAATCATGACACTGAATTTTTCACCCATGTCATTCTTACATGACCATGAGTCTGGTTTGCCATGAATCCGAATCTGGCCAAGAAAACTCATCAGTCCTCAAAGGTCCGCCCAAACCAAATCTGAATGAGGGTTTATTAACTACTCCCACTGCTAGGAAATCACCTCACACTACTAGAAAATCCAAAATTTTCTACACCGTTTTTCGTAGGAAATGCGTCACAAATCGCAGTTTCTGACGAGTTTATGACAAAATGCATATGTAGAAAAACCACTCGTAAGAAACTGGTTTGTTACGCATTTCCTATGCAACTTACGACGAATTTCTGATAAAAATTTGGTGTCGGAAATTCCTATGCATTTTCTACAAAATTTGGTGTCGGAAATTGTCCCCTTTTCTAGTAGTGTCACCTATTTTAGTATAACAATCCATGAAATTAGCCTTTCTTTTTCTATGCTAATTGGAAAACAGATCGGAACTTATCACTAGCATACCTTTAGTGGCGGAGCTTGACCAAAAGTTCCGCGGGGGCAGAAAGTCATGGGACCCAAAAATAATTTTCCCTATCGCTATGTTTCGGGTTATATGTTCGGGTGGTCGGCTATTCGATTCGGCTCGAGTCAAACAATAATAACTCCAAATAAAACTAAATAATCTTTATTCATTCAAAGGACCCGTTTTACACATAAAAAAACTATATTTGAGCCCTCAAGTTTCATTTATATAAAAACTAGTTTCAGACTTTATTTAAACTCACTTCAAGTTTAAAAACAACTATAAAAAATTACTAACAGTTCAATTCTTCACGTTTTTTAAGTCAATGAGAAAAATATGTATAAAATTTTTAGACAATAAACTTATTAAGGGTAGGAAAGTTTTAGGCAAAATAATTGGTGGGGTGAACCTATATAATTTTAAAAAATTCGGACGAAAAATCGGAAAAAAATCCACTACTAACTGAAAAATTGGCGGGGACGGGTTCACCCCTTGCCCCTTAAAAGCTCTGCCCCTACATACCTTCATGAGGCCAATAATCAGTCTAAAATTGTCTTAGTAGTTCTGCCTACTCTGGAATCGAGCTTGTGATAGATACCAATGTTTATCTGTTATAAGATATTGACTATACAAATAATGTTCTTCCACGCAACGGAGTTAGAAACAGGCACAACTTTATACCACCGTTTACCTTTAGGTATTGTTTTGATAACCCGAGCCCAAATATGGGGGCCATTCTCTATGTATCACCACCACTTAGCTAAGAGGGCGATATTGGTATATTTAATACCTCCAACACCGAGTCCCCCAAATGTTTTTCGAGCAATTGATTTTAACCAACGCAACCCAATTGATTTTAATTATCATGCCCGTGTCCCCATAGGAATTCCTACGGGAGCCCTAGAGTACTTATAAGTTTGACCCGATATTTATATAGAGATAGATAATATGATGTTATGCTACTGGAGACAAGTTCGATTAAAGTAACCCTCTAGGCAAATGACATGATTTTAGCTTTCTAATTTGATCGCTTGGAATTAAACTTGTCAATGATCAATATCAAGTTTGCCACTATGTTCCTTATGTACAAATCATTTCATACATCTTGCAAGGTGCAATGAGAAACATATATCTCTTACACTATCTAAGTAGACAACTTTCGCTAATCATAACCTCATCGCATCTCAATACAACACATCAGGAAAAAACACAAGAATACATAAAAACAAGAATACGAATGCAATATCAACTAAATACATGTGGTTGGGATATTGAGTTGGATAACATATAAGTATAGGAATGTATATCAGATTAGAGTTTTAGTATTGAGCCTACGTGCTCAATAGGCTCAATAGAAACCCTAATTTGATATGCATTCTAATAAGTATGACGTACACCGCGCTCAGTAATTCAGCTATAAACTGACGTATATGTCATGCTTGATACGTAACATTCTTACTTCTCTAGACTTTTGGATGGAGCTTGAAAAAAAAACACTTTGAATTTTTTGTATTGTACATTTCTTTATACAAAGGGACAAAGTTACGTGGTTCAACATAAGTCAAATGTGGAATTTTCTTAGAAACGTAAGATCTTCGTAAGTTATTTGATATCGGCTTTGGCTTCACTAATGATAGAATATATATGGTGTACATAAATTTCAAGTTGAGAAAAGACCCTCACAAGATAGACTTTTACAAATTATCACATTTTAATAACATAAATCACTACACATAAAAGATTGAAACATCATACACTTTTTGGTCAAAGGAATCATATAACGGCCACTATATAGACTATATCTAGAGGCATACTTTTAATAAAGCAGATAAAGTTTACAACAATAAACTGATATGCAACAATAAAGATGTCATGGAGTTTCAATTGAATGAAAACTCATACACTCTTTAACTCTACTTCTAATTTATACATTTTTTGACAACCACATGACTTGAACCCTTACCATTTGTAAAAAAACAAAGTTTTATCCAACTCCTGACTATTGCTAGACCAAAGGCCCTTTGTTAATATATATATCATACTAACTAAACAAAGGCTACGTAGACAAAGGCTAAAGCGACGTTTGGAAGTTGTCGATATAGGACATGCTACAACGATGATGTGTCGTCGCAATAAGCCATCTCAAAATTTAGGTTATTTTTTTATATTTCTTAATGAAAGGTCCTCACCATAGTGTAAACGATATCAGTGAAAAGTAGTAACGCCATTTTGGAAAGGTGTGTCGACGACTATATACCTTGAATTATTTTTTCACTTTTCTATTATTTTGTATTAATACGTATGAGAAAAAAAAAAAACTTAATCAATACCGACGAAATGTCGCCGTCATAGATTTACTTTTATTTTCTTATATTATGGAAATGCAAACTAATTGAAACACTGTCGTTTGGTTTATCCTATGGCAAATGGGGTTTTACCATGACCTAAATCATCTCTCCTTTTTCTCTCTCTTGATGCACAACTTTGGGTTGGTTCATTCACTCATGCTCCTTGTTTTACGACATTTGTTACCACAGATGCACAACTTTGGGTGCATTCACTCATGCTCCTTGTTTTACGACATTTGTTACCACAGATTGGGTAATCATCGGTCGATCGAAGGCACATGTAATATCTTGTTGGCTTCATAACAAAGCCTCATTTCAAAAAAAATATATTCTTGTCTATTTAGACGTTCTAGGACTTAGGTGAAACTAAGTAAGCCTCTTCTTGTAACATCCCAAATTTTCAACAAACTTGGAATTATTGGAGGGGCAAAATGGTAATTAAAAGATGACTATTGATCTTCAAAGTCCAAATGAATGGAAATAGTACTAAGACTATCCACATCAAGGATGTTTGTAGGTGATTCTTAACCTATGTGGAGGGCATTTGTGAGAGGAATGGATTAGTGGGTGTTGTGGAGGATGACATGGAGGGTGTTCATTCTTAAGGATTCTTGGGGAAGAATGGTGAAAAATGGGGGAATGGTGGGTCCTTTCTTTTTTTTATTTAGTTTAAATTTAATAAAATAATTATAATAAGGTTGTTTGTGGGAATGATATATATGTTACTGTTGTGGGTAAAAAGTGTTTGTGGGAAGAATAAGTGAAAAGCTGATGTGGCATGCTGATTAGGCTGTTTGTAGAAAGGATAGCCTTTCACTAATGCGGATAGTCTAAGTGGCAAGGGGTTTAACGTCTGCCTCATTTTACTATGCACATTTCCCTAGGAAAAAGAGAGGTTAGGAGAGAAAGTCGAGCTTAGTGTAGAATCATCGCTTTCTCATGAAAGATAAAAATAGGGCAAGCTGTCGCACCCCCAATTTCCACACTACTACCGCGAGGCGTGTGACTGGCCATAATCCAACCACCAATCATATAGAATAATTATAGGGTAAATTACTTTTTGAGTCCCTGTGTTTTATGGGTTTTAACTAGTTGAGTCCAAAAGCAAAAAGTTTAACGACCTGAGTCCCCATAAGCATTTTTTTTAACCATTTGAGTCCAAATTTCTAACTCCATCCACCAAGTTTGTTAACTACAAGGGTAATTTGGTCATTTACACACAAAGTACAAGTCTTATATGCACAAAAATATAAGGAACAAGTCTTTAATGCATAAATATTTTAATATTATATATAAAATAAATTATATATATTGTTATAGACACCTGCACACAAACATTTCACACACAACACCGCACCACCACTACACCACCACCATCCCTACCACAGCTCCACCACTATCACCACCTTCCGTTGACCGTCAACCACCATTCACTGCCTGCAAACCGCTCTTTTGGAAAATCCTGCATAGCACAAACGAATCCTTTTCCCTACCACCCACAATCAAACCAATCAGTTCAATATCCCAAAACAAGCATGTGTAAAGTACCATTCTCGATCTCATGTCTTCAATGAAATTACAAAAGCAAACAGATTTCATCTTTTCATCACAGAATCTAGAAACCCAATATCTAATGAACTAAAATTCCATTTCATCACTAATTTCACATCAATCTCACTAAAAAACTATTAACTTGTTCTTAAAGCAACATCAGAAATGATTCAAATGATTAAACTTTTAGCAACCTAACAACAAAATTAGCACAACAAATTAACAAATTCCACAACAATCAACTCAAAACAAGTTACCAGGGTTCTGATTTATAAACATCGATTTCCGTAACAGCCTGAAACCTAAACGATTGCCGGAGTAGCTACGTCGGCGGTGATGAAACCGGAACCCAGGTGCGAGCGACATCGGCGATGATTTCTTGACCCATGTTCTTCATCGGTGGGGTGAAACCGGAACCCAGGTGCGAGCGACGTCGGCGGCGGCGGTGGTGGGGCTGCGGCGGTTGCCGAAGTAGCTACGACGATGATTTCTTGACCCATGTTGGTTGATTTTCGATCTACAACAGAGATGGAAGTTGTGGTTGATGAAAAGGAGATGAAATTAGGTTAAAAAGAACCATGGAAATAGGGATTGAAGATGAAGGAAGTGTGAGGGAGTTGAGTTGGTATAAGAGAGGGAAAGAGATCAGGGATATAAAAGAGAGACAGAAATGTTTTTTTTATTTTTTTAATTATAAGGGTATTTTGGTCATTTAACAATATTTAACCAAAAAAATCTAACAGTGTTAGAAATTTGGACTCAAATGGTTAAAAAAAATGCTTATGGGGACTCAAGTCGTTAAACATTTTGCTTTTGGACTCAAGTGGTTAAAACTCATAAAACACGGGGACTCAAAAAGTAATTTACCCATAATTATAATAATAGTAAAATAGTTTCACCAAACCAATACGATTAATGACAATTAAAGTTTAAGTCCAAAGTTTTTAAGTTCAAAACAGTGTTTTTAAGAGAACAGCGGAAGCATAAGCAACATGGTTCAAACATAAGTTCACAGTTCATAATTATTGAAAGAACCCAACACGGGTTAAGGCGACAACTACACATCCCCAAGCTGCAAGCTCCTAAGTCACTGTGTACCTGCAAAGCATGCAGTAGGGTATCAACATAAAGTTGGCGAGTTCACGAGTTGTCTAGTTTTAGTTTTCATAAAACTTGTTTAAGTAGTTAAGTTACTCATTTATATCATGTCATGGGGAGCTACCCCATATGTAAGCTACTAAACTGCGTTATACCGAATACTCTGCGACCTCACGTTTGTTTGCTCCGTTTTGTTAATGTCTATCATCATTGACGGTTTTTCCTGAGTCTATTAGTTCACGAACGATCCTCTACAGGCACGGTGTGAGGTTGGTGAAACCTAAATAACGCTATCAACTAATAACCCGTTCGCCTGGCACCGGCGACTAGTCGGTATCATAAGTAGGGACTTTCGTGATAGAGTTTCGTTTAGTACACTTGTTGCATCTAATATAAATAGTAATTAACTGAGCATTCAACACAAGGGGAGAATGTTACTCATATCCCACACAAGGAGATAGCGTTGTTTGTATCCCACACAAGGAGATAGCGTTTTTCGTTCTGTTTCCCAACCACCGGGAATGCATGCTTTTAGTAAAAGTTGTGAACTCACCTCGGTTTGCTCGGCAGATAATTTACTTGGTTTAGTTGTTGGTCAATCACGTCCTATTATAGTTACCATGTCTAATTAGTTTCGTATTCAAATAGTGTCATGTATGCACGTATTCAACACGTAGCACATAAGCAGCATATAGTCACACGTTCACACAATATCGTCTTACACATAAAGTTCTCATACATTTTCGTATATACTCAGTCCAACAGTTTAACAATAATTCACATAGTCCAATGTGTGAAATGTAGTGTGCAGTTCAACAATATTGGGCCTAGTTATAAGTGTGCGGTCTAGTTACATGTAATCCATATACGTGTGCGGCCCAATGTGTTATACGGTCCAACTATAGTGTGCGGCCCAATGAGTGTGGGTTGTGAGTGGGACCAGATATGAAGACATCAGTAGAAACCAAGGGATATCGGCAGAAAGAAGTTTCTCAAAGTTGAAGTTGTTGAAGACCTATTTACGTTCTACAATGTCACAAGAAAGGCTAAACGGGTTGGCAACAATATCTATTGAAAGTGAAATATTGGATACTATGGATTACAAGGAGTTGATTGAGAGCGTTGCTTCAAAAAATGTTAGAAGAACCACGCTGTTCGCTTAGCAAGTAGGTTCGATAATTTGATATTTTTGCTACACTATTTTTGTTAATTTGTTTTATGTATTTGATAACAATTATCGTAGTATTATGGGTTTTAGTATTTATATAATTGATTGAATGATTGATGAGTTTATATTATATGAAGATTTGCGAATGTGACCTAAATTTTTTATCTCGAACAAGGCAAAAAGTTTTTTTATGATTTTTGGAGACGGCCCTGGTCTCGGTCTCTGAGAAAAACTTCTAAGCATTTTCAACTTAGCAAAAGGGATGAGAAACATGATTTGCAAGGAATCAAATCTCCTTACACCATGACAAAACTCTAAACAAGACACGTAATTTTAATGATATAGAAAAGATAGATGACTTTCACTAACTTTGTTGTATAATACCATATTTCACATATCGATAATCATCGCCGACCTAAACTCTACTATCCATCAATGCTAACATGTTGTTTGATAAGTAAAGCATGTTTAGGTAGTGTTATCGCTTACCTAAAACGCTAATTAATAAAAGCTGACTTAGAGCTAGGTGATAAAAGGCCTTTTTATTACTTTTGAAATGATCAGCTACGCCGAAATTTCTATCAAATGCAATTAATAATAATGTATATCGGATTAACAATCACTGAATTTTGTTTGAAAGAAAAAGTTCATTTTTTGTTTGCCATGATATAAACATGTATTTCTAATTGTTTTGGTGGTCGAATTTCCAGTATTAATGGAACTCCACAAGCTTTTATATGTTAAAACCTAGCGTGTGGCTTTAGAGAAACACATGGTTATGTATAGGGAAATTACATGTGCATGTACTCGTGTTCTCGTACTTTTTGATTGTCATAAGTTTCTTTATGAACTCTTTAATCCTTGTTCATTTTATTTTCTTCATTTCTTGTATACCAAATGGAATATGTAGTAATTTAGCATAGAAATTAACGTTCGCACATGAAAAAGAGTTATTAATACATAAAAAAACGAGTTTACCAGATAGGTTAACCGGCCTACGGCACCCTTTCCCCAGACCATCGCAAGAGGCAACTGACTCGCAATTCTAAAGCCAAGCCAAGGGGTGGGGTTCAAGTAGCTATCTCTGCCCCACGTTCGCGTTTATACTTAGACTCTGATTGAATTTCTCTGATCATCTTCGTGGGTTTGGAACCTGGGTCTCCACTGGAGAACCCAAGACGCCAACCACTATATTCACCAGGGTAACCCTTTACCCAAAAAAGACGCCAACCATGTACTAGGCCAGCTTGAGTGGTTTATTACTACATAAGATATGCATAATTATAACTAGTACTCTAGTAGTATATCAGTTTTTTTACAATATTGAAAGAAAACGACTGGACAGGTGGTAATTACATATTAATTTACAATGGTCATATCTTCAAGTTGCTTTCCAGACAATTAAAATATAGATTGAAGTATAACGACACTTGATAATCACAAATTAGTCTAACATCATAGACTTAAACTATGACAATTGGATAACACTCTCCGATAATCATAAGTAGTTGATTATCTGTATGTCGACATGATGGGTTATTTATTAAAAATTAAAATTAAAAAATGCATGTGATCTGGTTCGCTTGCGCATGTATTCCGCCTCAACGACGTAATTAAATTGGAAGATATAAAGTCCACATTATTAGCATTTTAAAGTCAACTTAAACCAACCAAAAATCAAATATAGACTTGGGGCCATATTGACTTTTTAGGTTTACCATTGAATGATCATAAAGCTTCTTCGACTAATAAAAAATGAAGTTCCAATTAATCCCTTAATTATATCCAATTTATAGTTTGGATAGTTAGGCTACACGGTATGGTTTTGGAGAATGGGCCTCTACGTCAGCGCCACGTAGGATGGGTGTGAGAATGGGACAAAGAGAATGAAACTAAGGAAATGGGTGATGAGCCTAAAATATATATAAGTGTGTTGTATGTATATGTGTGTGTCAGAGGGATTTTGTTTTTTTGTGCCCGTCCTCGTCGTCTCCTCTCTGCCGATTTCGACGCCGACGTTCTGCTGGAAATGGTGTTGAGGCCCGGCGCCGCCCAACGACGTCCCTTGCCGAGCCCCACACCGAGCGCCCTTATATCTTGAAAAGTATATTTGACAAATAATTTCATTGAGGAGACATTTCGGTAGTCAAGGTGTATGTCTCACGATCAAAAGATCAAAGGTTTAAATCCTCCATAATACAGATTATAATGTATGTATCTTAAAAAAAATCCCAACTTTTTTAATTTGGCCGTTAAAAATCTTAACTCGGTTAAGCTATTTTTAACGCAAACTATTATCGGCTAAATTGAGAAAGTTAGGATTATTTAATTCCAATTTGCTTAAAAATATAAGAAATATTGTAAAAGAAAATAAAAAACAATCTTTCTATTTCTTGTTTATTTGGTGACTATTCAATTATTTCAATGGACATCCCAATGTTTTTGTTTAAGTACCAATTTTTTCCAATTTTTTTAACGACAAATTTCTTTACTTCTGTTATCTGTGTGAGTGTGATTTGAATCCAAGATCCCTCCTTTCTAAAGTATTTAAAGGCTTTGTCTTTGTCAAAGGACCATCACCTCATTAATTTTAAGTACCAATTAACTGGTTTTCAAAACATCCCGGTACAATTTCATTTTATTTATTTTAATTATAAGTATACACATTATATATGGCTTCATTTAGCGCAATCAATTTCAAATAAAGAATTACGTAAACCGTATACACAACATTTATCTATTTATCTATTGTTTAACCTGTGATACAAGGTCATCATGTAATTACATAACTATTTTTTTCTGTATCATTATATTTTAATAACACTGCATATGTGTTTTATGTGGTCATCGCAACTTTTTATTTTGTTCAGGTATGGAACACATAAGAGCGGACTGAGGGCTTACCCAGCATCCGAACAATAAGAACTAGTAGTCAAGCCTTCTCCTAAATCCCGGAAATCCGAATGCTACTCGGCTCTTCTTGTTGGGCCACGTTTTGCTTTCGATGCTTGTTCCTCTAGATTTATCCCTGAACACATTAGGTTGTCCAACAAAGGTATTGTTTTTTTTTTCTTTCTGTTGTTCAATGTTGTTGTCACCGTAAATTTAAATACATAGGCTTCATTTGCTTTCAGCTTCAGTTTTCACATAGTCCGGGTTCTAAACATGATTAATCCTTTGTCATAAGCTTTTCATTTTACATTCACCACTCATGTTATATTGGTAGATTCATACACACACACATACACCTCATGTTCTATTTTTTTTTTCTTTCTTTCTTGGGTGTTTTGGAGCCGAGCGTCTCACTGGAAGCAGCCTCTCTATCCCTAGGGATAGGGGTAAGGTATGCCTACATCCCACCCTCCCCAGACCCTACCAATAGCTCTGCTATTTGTGGGATTTTACTGGGTATGATTGATTGATTGATATACTCTTGTTATTAAGGATGCAAGCTTTAACTAGAATTGCATGCGGAAGCACACTAGATATTTGATGTCATAATGAATTTAGAAACACAATATTTCAAGTTTATCTGTCCTGATAACAGTTTACTTTTTAGTTCACTTATATATTTGCAGGTATATGTAAAGGCCTTCCACTCTTTAAAAGATGAGTTGTAATTTTAAATATTATAAATAAATTCTATTACAAGGAAGTTCTGATTAAACCCTAGAAATGGATTAGGTTAGTGGAATAAAAAAAAAACATTTCAATGGCTTGATAATCCGCTCCTAGTTCAACTCTAAAGCCATTGACTTTTAATTTGTATTTTTTAAATATTAGAACCAAAGTTAATATAGTTAACATATGCCATCACCTACCACGTTATTTGAACTCTTCTTCAGAAGAAATAAATAAAATATATAGTTAAAATTATCATTATCGTGTATAAATACATAAATGTATAGTAAACACTTCACAAAATCTACAAAATCTGTAATTAATTTACATATATAAACGGAAACATGAAAAAGGAAAATTTGCTATAATAATCACAAGTACATCTAAAGTCCATCATATAAATAATTCAATTGTTGTTGGAACTACCTTCCTGAATTGAAACTCCAAATCATTCTCTGTGGGTGTTAAGTTTAAATCCAAACTAAAAACTTTTTGATTGTTCACTTTTTTCACTACCGAAGAAGACGAATCATCCGATGCAGAAGACTGATTCTCATTCGTCGTAGTCGCTCTATGCCTTCTCATATGTCCTCCCAAGGCTTGACCTATCGAAAACTCTAGCCCACATATCGAGCACTCGTGTGATTTAGGTTTCGCAGGCACCACATGAGTCAAGTCGCCAAGATCATTATTCAGCCGCGGCTTCTTGTGGCTAGCCCTATGGCCTCCTAGTGCTTGAAAAGATGTGAATTGACGGTTACATGTTTTGCACTCGAAGATGCGGCCAGGTGTGTTGTCATACGACTCGTTGCTTGTTGGACCCCTTGAAAGTAGCATCAAGCAATTAGCCATGTTGTTTAGGGCCGTGTCTAGCTCGGCTTCTCTCGATCTCTTCATCGGTAAATACATCATGTTTAAGAAAATCAAGAAACAAGATATAACTTTCTTGAATATAAAGATAAAGATGAGTTAATGGGTTTCTTGTGTGAAAAGAAACAATTATGGTTTGTATTGAAAAATGAGTAGAATGAAATATGAGTTGTTTTGGGGGATGGGGTATATATAGCCTTAGGTGACAAAGTGTTGACTTATATAAGTTTGACGAAAGAGTGTGGATGACGAAAGTGACACGTAGTTGCTTGTGGGAAAGGTAAAGGGTATTGAAGACGTACAAGTGAGTAAAAAGTCAAAGGTTAGTTAGCCGACTCAGCCGTCATGGACCACGTGTACTTGACAAAGAAACCGTAACTCATTGGGCAGCCGATAATTCAACGGTGCCTAAAGTGAGACTTGTACGGATTCTAGAAGAGTCACCGTTGGAAATATCTAAACGTTAACGATCAATTTTTTTTAATAGTTTTAGACAATGTTTTAAAATCCGGTTTTTTAATCATACCGGATTACGCACAAAAATGGTTTAACCGGTTAAACCGGGTTGTATCGGGCGATTCAACCGGGTTGACTAGTTAACTGTATAATTCCATAAATTACAACATCAACTCAAAAAATAATCCAAAATTGGATGTAGATGTAAATATGGAACGAATGATGGAGCGATGGAAGTCTGGAACAAGTCACGAATGATGGATTGATTTGAATTTTGGTCGAAGGAGATAAAATATTAAAAGTCGTTAGGTTAAAGTTGAGAGTAAACATGAAGATGGACCGATAAAAAGTAAAATCCTAACCCAAAAACAGACCTGAGCCTGTACCGGTATACCGGATTTTACCGGCGGTACAAAGTCGATGCCGTTTCTCCTACTTACCGGGGTGTTTCGGACCGGATTTAAATCTGAAAACGGTAATACCGGTATAACCGGCCGGTATTTACCGGTTTTTAAAACATTGGTTTTAGATTTTTTTTATAGCAAATAAATCCAACCTTGTTCATTGGCTGTTTCGTCGCATCTATTGTTTGGAACGGCATCAGCTCTTGGTGTAGCATTCCAAGCATCTATACTTTCTCTATTAAGGATCTTTTGGAATTTCATTCGGAAGTCTCCGGGTCGGATAAAAAGAAGATTGCGGTTCAAGGTATTATAAGGATTGCGCTTTAGAATATTTGGAGAGCTAGAAATAATTTGGTATTTTCAAACAAACCTGTAAAAATTGATGGCATTATTAGCGAGATTAAGACGTT
The DNA here is from genome assembly GCF_002127325.2 of Helianthus annuus. Lineage (NCBI taxonomy): Eukaryota > Viridiplantae > Streptophyta > Magnoliopsida > Asterales > Asteraceae > Helianthus > Helianthus annuus. The sequence goes on along the minus strand of NC_035440.2, from coordinate 31,832,201 downwards.
GAGCTTTTTGTGGTGGTCGCGCGAATAGATCTAAGTATAAAGGAACGGAGTGGAAGGAGTGGTGTGCGTTTGTAAATATGTAATTGTCTTTTGGTGTAGTTTTTGGTTGGCCTGATTTAGGTCGGCTTGTTTGTGAATGAAGTTTACCTTTCAAAAAAAAATAAATCCAACCTAGTATGTTCATATTGTTCGTTCAAAAAAAAAGTATGTTCATATTGTGTTTATTCAAATAAGTACAAAAGTATGTGATTCATATTTTATTAACTTGTTAGATGTATAAATTAACTTAAGTTGACTAGGCAAATTTCGAGGTTAAATAAATGAATATAATGACTTCATTATACATTTAAATAGTAGGTTTAGTGGCTTATTTCGTACCAAAAAAGCCTATGTATGAACAAGGATTAATTTTACTTCCTCACCTAGCTACTCTAGGTTGGGGGGTAGGTCCTGGTGGGGAAATTATAGATACTTTTCCATACTTTGTATCTGGAGTACTTCATTTAATTTCCTCTGCAGTATTAGGCTTTGACGATATTTATCATGCACTTTTAGGACCTGAGACGCTTGAAGAATCTTTTCCATTCTTCGGTTATGTATGGAAAGATAGAAATAAAATGACCACAATTTTACGTATTCATTTAATCTTGTTAGGTCTAGGTGCTTTTCTTCTAGTATTCAAGGCTCTTTATTTTGGGGGCGTATATGATACTTGGACTCCGGGAGAAGGAGATGTAAGAAAATCACCAACTTGACGCTTAGCCCAAGTATCATATTTGGTTATTTACTAAAATCGCCCTTTGGGGGGGAAGGATGGATTGTTAGTGTAGACAATTTGGAAGATACTAGATGTGAAAATATGTGGTGAAAAGGTTAAAAAAAAAACAATTAGATCTAGCTAGTTCTTTCTTTTTTAACGATGAATGTTACAACTTAGATTAATTCTATTCTTAAATGGATAAGTTTCACTATTAAATTTTTTCTTAAAATTTTAATTTAGAATAAATTGATATATACAAATCATTATAACACGTTTCAACGAATTTTTAATATTAACACAGTTTGAACTTTTTTTTTTTAGCATTTCATTTGAACTTTTTAATATTAACGTTTAAAATAAATATACTTTAATTTTGTCATACTAAATAAAAAACAAAAATATTCTCATTTTTAAATGAAACAAATATATTCTTTTAAACTGATCTACTATTAATTAATTAATTTTAAAATACTTATTATCTAAGGTATTGTAACTTTGTTATCAAGTTTTTTATTTCTATAATTATAAAGTCTTTTGTTTATACCGATATACGCAAGAGTCGTGGATATCTGATTATCTGTAACAATGATATTGGTTTCTTTTGATTACTTGTACTTTTTGTTTTAACCAACAATGTCGTAATTTATATTATTATAATAGTAAGTCAAAGAAAAATAAATGTATAATATTGAATAAGTCTTTTGTTTTATTTTTGAGTTGTCGGTGTAGCAAACTAGCAAATAATCCAAGTGTAATTAAAATATATTATCTATACCAGACGTTACTTTATTTGCGGTATATGTCTTAGTATAGCTTTTAAAAAAACAACTGATTCAAAACTCTCATTAGGGCAGGCGGTGTGGTTTGATTGAGTCACTTCGGTGACTTCTTTCACTGATCGGTGAACCACGGGGAACCACCCCCACTTGTTTGAGTCACCGATTATTTGATAGTTTTCGGTGTATAGTCACCCATGCGGGAAGAGGAGGGAGAGGAGTTTAATGGTGGGTCCCAACCATTTTCAACCAATCACAATTTTTTTTGGCTTGGTCAATTCGCACACGCCGGTTGTCTTTTTACACATCCAAAGCGCCTCGCTATGGCCAAAGCGCCCCGCTTTGGCCATAGCGAGGCGCCTTGGATGTGCATTTTTAAACAGATTGGTTGGGGTTGATTTGGGGTTGTTGTGGGTTAGTTTGTTAGGGATTTTTGGTTAAATAAGTTTGATAGAGATTTTTGGAGGAAAAAATTTTTATTTTAGTTTTATTACATATAATTCATAGTTGTTTTATAATTACGTCATTACGTCATTATTTTTATAGAACGTGTATAATATAAGTTCTTAACGTTGTTTATTTTGTTAAATTAAACGAACACGTTAAATAAAATGTACAGAAAGCCATAAGAATTAAACGTAAACAATCCAGAACCAACATGATGTAAATAGAAGATTAACTGCAATATATATATATATATATATATATATATATATATAGGGTAAGGATCCTGTAAAAAGTGCTCAAAGTGTAAGAAGTGTGAGAAGTGTATTATAACACTATATATAATACTATATAACACCATATAAACACCGTATAACAATATGTAACACCATATAATACCATATAACACTATATATCATTATATAACAAATATAACACTATACATCTATCATAGACATGCTATCAGACAACCTATAGTGTTATATTTGTTATATAATGATATATAGTGTTACATAGTGTTATATGGTATTATATAGTGTTATATATTGTTATACGGTGTTTATATGGTGTTATATAGTATTATATATAGTGTTATAATACACTTCTCACACTTCTTACACTTTGAGCACTTTTTACAGGATCCTCTACCTATATATATATATATATATATATATATATATATATATATATATATATATATATATATATATATATATATATATATATATATATATATCAGTTTGTACATACAATACACAACAAAAAGGTACAACTGAGTACATAATACATAATAAAACACTAAACAAACAAAGTAATGTACTAATCCTCGTGCGGTGGGGACGGTGGGAGGGGTAGTGGAGGCAACCCAGCGAGCTCTCGTAGATCGACGAGCGTCTGGACGATCCAGTCAATTGTAACGACTCACACAAAAACATCCTAAACATGTTCCGTAAGTATAAACCCGGACCCTGATATAACAACTCTTATTAAAAATACTACTTCTTATTTTAATTTAACAAAAAGGAAACCCTAATTGAGAAACCCAAGTAATTCTACATTAACCCTAAAATTTTCAGAACAATCGGAATCAGGATCAGGGCCCCTAAAACTCAGGGGGGGTAAACCTTAGTCGGTAATATCCTTACAGTTTGCTGTAGGAATTGAATTACGTCGAAATCTGACTCACCAAAGCTATAAAAGACACGCACCTACTCTACCCTAGAAGTGACCTGTCGCGCCACGCGACAGGAATAAGAGGACCCCTCGCGTGGCGCGAGGCGGACGGTTTTCCAGCTATAAATAGAGGACCTTGGGACTGGCTTCTGTGCGTTGGTTCGACGAAGAAATTCGCTTCAGGCACCGATTTCTGTTCTGTTTATCACAATTAACACACACGGATCACTAATCGACGCCGCAATCAGGGTATTAGCACAATCGCTGCTACGATTCATTTTCCGACGATCAATATATCCAATGGATGTTTAAGTGCCGCCCACATTAGGGTTATACTTTGTCGTTCGTCGTTAATTCGATGGATGAAGTATCGCACTTTGTCGTTCGTTGTGAGAATTTGATCTCGTGAGTTATCGTAAATGCTGGATTGATTACTAACCCAGAATTGTGTGCTTATTATTAAACTTAGGATAAAAAGGCTAATCAGTAGGCTAGGCTCTACCTGTATAAATCTGCAATATATCAAGGCTTATCTGTAGACTAAACTTTGGCCGTATGAATCTGCATGATTATTTGTGAGTCATTCTCTTTTTATCAAATGTTTTACAATACTCCAAATTATTTTCAGAGTTATAATTACAGTGATTAAGTTTATGTAATCACCAAATTACAGCCAGTATGTGGGGTATTGTGCACATTACTACAGTTTTAATCACATTAGGTGGGCGAACCTAAAATTAAGTGATATACGTCATTCATTGGGGCAGCCAATGGTGATATGACCACAGTCACATATCCGGTCGAGTGACAAATACTGTGGGTAGTTGGTAGATAATAAACATATGTAAAAACTCTTAATACTGTAAATTATAACAAATGAGTCGTTTTAGTAAATAGAATGATTCACTCAGTATTTCCCGCTGACAAAACCTTTTTAAAACACTTTTCAGGTAATTACAGTAGATTGAAGTAAAAGATGGATACGGCACTGAAAGGCATCAAGAAGTGGCTTATTTATTAATTAAATCAAAATAAGAAATATTATTTTATGTAATAAAATTTATCTTTATTCAAGCTACCATTATAAAACATGGGTTTATCCCATTTATTAAATAAAATCCGGTGTTTTCTAAACTCTGATATTTTTCCTAACTCACGGTCCTGATCAAATTTCCGCTGCAACGTTTTCAAAATAATCATCGGTACCGCTGGGCTGTTCGCGGCTCCCGATTCCGTCCAGGGTGGGGTCGAGGGTCGTGACAGAAGGTGGTATCAGAGCTAAGCCACTGCTTTAAGCCTATAAGTGTTGTGATAACAATACTTAAGCTTAAATAAAAGAGTTAGGAGATTGCTATTAACTGGTAGCACATCTGATAGCATTTAGACTTGAACATAAGAAAAGATGCCTTAGTATAAACTAAGCCACTTGTTTAGAGCAAGTAGGTGTTATAATAATAATACCTAAGCTTAAACGGAAAATTAGAAACTTAATATTATCTGATAGCACTCTGAATAATATTTATACTCGAACTTAAGAATTTTGTCTTAATATAAGCTTCAAGATAAAATTACTTATATAAGTATAAATAAGTATAATGTAATAGATATTGGTATTCCATAAAAATAACGACTAGCAAACAATAGCATTTAATTGCGATTTATTCTTGTTTATTGATATTACTTGGTCAAGAATAAAAATATATTATGGAAATACAAATTTTCTTGATTCTGGATTAAAGCCCTAATAAAAAGAGGCACTTTTTGAAAAAAATACTATTTATGGGAAATAGAAAATTTCTCCGGCAAGACTGGGTATGATGTAGCAGACTCTCCAGTTTGTCCGGATATACTGAAGTTACCTCTCCGGCGAGAACCGGGTAAGAAGGTATATAATATGTCAGCAAGTGACAAGATTTCCCTAAAATAGTATCATGATCTGATATCTGACTGGTTTTGAAAATATGAAATTGTTAAATACATTGACCTGATAAATGGAATGTTTATTTCCGCATGTGAAATATATGATTATATAGATATATATATCTATAAGGAATTCCAAAAGTCAATTTGGAATAAAGCACAAGCTTCTGTGTCTAGATTTCTTTATCAGGAATTTCTTTTCCAAAATCAAACATTATTTCATTTGATTATCTGCCTAGTAACTTAAGCGACAATAATAACAACAGAAACCCATTAAGTTGGGATACCATTGAAAGTGAAAAGAATTTCTAAAAGCATTACCATAAACTATTAACGCAAGTAAGAAGCATGTAAAGTTGTGATAAGATACAAGAAAACACATGAAACTTAAAACGTCCATAGTCGTTGAAATATATCACACATAATTTCCAAGGCAAAGACCTTTGGAAAATAAATTGGGCAAGATGACACCAATGTTAATTCCGTCAAATAGAAGAACTACTAATTAAAAGGAAGCACTTTATCACGCAACCTGAATCTCGTTGAGGTACGTTATAATAAGTTTTCACACTATCAGTGCACAGACTAATCAGAGTCATAATTTTTATCACTACAAAAGGAGTCACATACTTTTGCAAATTCCCTATTTCATTTTTCAATATTCCCTGATAATGTCACTTAACAACAGTTATCACACGAAATTCCAGATAAGAAGTTCTTATATTTCTTTCGTTGCAAATCTGACTTCTGCCTATAAAGAGTTGACTTTCGTGTTTCTACTTCCTCTAATAGTCATCATACCATGAGGATTTCTTTCATAGTAGCAAATATTGATCTATTTCATTTCTTGGTAAATCCTCACATGCACCGTTTGTTGTGCATATGGTTCGTTTAATTTCTGAATTCCACTGGAGGGCTTCATTCTAATTTATCGTTTTCTCCAAACTCAAATATCCTTTAGTTAGACTTGATTTTGGCACGGTGAACCGCATTATTACTAAAGGATGATTCTTAATATCGAGTCAATAAATTTTGAAAAACTCAATTTTCTTTGGCATCCATGGTTTCTGTTATGACCATGTCCGAACTTTCTTATTTAAACTCGTTTTGTTTAAACCGAGTTCAATTGTTGGAACTTGCTCGCATTACATATTCAATTCAAAGTTCCATATGATGAATTAAAACCATCATATTCAAAATAATCCTAACAAGCATTTCAATTCTCTTGAACTATAACATGTTTGTGTGATCCTCGATTTCACTAAATCATTTCTGTGATCACAATCACTTTGTGGTAATATTTTCACAAAATCTGAAGATTGCGCTAATCTCGGATTTAATTATTTAATTATTTATATTAAATCCACTTTGTTAAATTATTCTATACAAGTAATCTTAAAACAATCATGTGCTCAGATAATGATATTCAAATTTATATTTCGGTATATCTCTTAATAATTATTACATATATCAATCAAGCCTTTCATAATATTTATTGCTCTATCATCATTGATCGAAAAACAGTATATATAAATTTAATTGATTATATATGGAATTACCTAATTTACAAATATAGTATTACTGTATTTTAAACCATTGAGGTGAAGAAATTATATTTGAGGTATACTTTTATTTAAAATTATTGTTTAGTTATTTATTATTGATAAATTTTATTATTAAATAATTATATATTAATAGTAGTAGTATTAAGATTATTTTTAAATACTAGGGTTATTATCAAAGGCAGATATTGGATAGCCTAGCCTTAGTTAGGCATGGACTGATCACCTATGCTTAAACAAGGCAGCACTAACCAATATTCACCATGATAAAGACTAGTTAAAATATATAAATTAAGTCATCATACTTATTTAGTAAAATTTAATTATATATATGAAAATATACTTTGGAGAAGACATATTTTCATAAAATAAAAGGGACAAATAAAAATATTATAAATAATAGTGATTTCTTTTACAAAATATACTAAAATATTTTGTAACTTCATTACGGAATTTTGTAATATATATATTACATAAAAAAAAGTTATTTACATAGTATAGTAAAATACTTAAAAGCAGTAACCATTTACATATAAGTAAAAATGTGTAACAAATAATATATATTAAAAAAATACGGTTCAGACAGGGATACAAATAATATATATTACATTTGCTTTATAAATATAATATAATGATTGGTAAAACCAAAACAACTTGTTCTTATTTTATTTCAATCTCTAGGACATAGTATGAAAAATATAGTCACTAACAATGTAATGTTACATTATTTCACAATTAAAACAATTTGGAACTCTAAACAAAGATACACTAACTTAAATTACTCCTCTCAAGCACATTGATTTTCTCATATCATAATATTTGACAAATCATTTTTCATACGTTTATTCCATTTTGAATCTGTCAATTCTAAGTCTTCCTCAGTTGCCAATCAAAGTAAGCTTTCTTTTGACAAAGAATTTTATTGATTTTAAAAGTCCTTCCCATTCATTTGATCCTATATATTTTGGCTTGCTCTGAAAAGCATATCATTTCATTTCATTTGTTTGTCATCGAATTCTTGAACTAATTCCGTTGACTCATTGAATCCTACTTATGATACAACTCATATTCACAAAATTCGATATTTTAAATTCTGTGTCATATACCCTAATATTATTTTTATTAACTAAAAAGATGACATAAATCTAAAAGAAATATCATAACCCAAATACACTTGGAAGCTGGAACCTTAGATGAAGAAAAAGTATTCCTACTTATTCAGTAAATCTCGAGGACGAGATTTTTATTAAGGTGGGGAGAATGTAACGACTCACACAAAAACATCCTAAACATGTTCCGTAAGTATAAACCCGGACCCTGATATAACAACTCTTATTAAAAATACTACTTCTTATTTTAATTTAACAAAAAGGAAACCCTAATTGAGAAACCCAAGTAATTCTACATTAACCCTAAAATTTTCAGAACAATCGGAATCAGGATCAGGGCCCCTAAAACTCAGGGGGGGTAAACCCTAGTCGGTAATATCCTTACAGTTTGCTGTAGGAATTGAATTACGTCGAAATCTGACTCACCAAAGCTATAAAAGACACGCACCTACTCTACCCTAGAAGTGACCTGTCGCGCCACGCGACAGGAATAAGAGGACCCCTCGCGTGGCGCGAGGGGGACGGTTTTCCAGCTATAAATAGAGGACCTTGGGACTGGCTTCTGTGCGTTGGTTCGACGAAGAAATTCTCTTCAGGCACCGATTTCTGTTCTGTTTATCACAATTAACACACACGGATCACTAATCGACGCCGCAATCAGGGTATTAGCACAATCGCTGCTACGATTCATTTTCCGACGATCAATATATCCAATGGATGTTTAAGTGCCGCCCACATTAGGGTTATACTTTGTCGTTCGTCGTTAATTCGATGGATGAAGTATCGCACTTTGTCGTTCGTTGTGAGAATTTGATCTCGTGAGTTATCGTAAATGCTGGATTGATTACTAACCCAGAATTGTGTGCTTATTATTAAACTTAGGATAAAAAGGCTAATCAGTAGGCTAGGCTCTACCTGTATAAATCTGCAATATATCAAGGCTTATCTGTAGACTAAACCTTGGCCGTATGAATCTGCATGATTATTTGTGAGTCATTCTCTTTTTATCAAATGTTTTACAATACTCCAAATTATTTTCAGAGTTATAATTACAGTGATTAAGTTTATGTAATCACCAAATTACAGCCAGTATGTGGGGTATTGTGCACATTACTACAGTTTTAATCACATTAGGTGGGCGAACCTAAAATTAAGTGATATACGTCATTCATTGGGGCAGCCAATGGTGATATGACCACAGTCACATATCCGGTCGAGTGACAAATACTGTGGGTAGTTGGTAGATAATAAACATATGTAAAAACTCTTAATACTGTAAATTATAACAAATGAGTCGTTTTAGTAAATAGAATGATTCACTCAGTATTTCCCGCTGACAAAACCTTTTTAAAACACTTTTCAGGTAATTACAGTAGATTGAAGTAAAAGATGGATACGGCACTGAAAGGCATCAAGAAGTGGCTTATTTATTAATTAAATCAAAATAAGAAATATTATTTTATGTAATAAAATTTATCTTTATTCAAGCTACCATTATAAAACATGGGTTTATCCCATTTATTAAATAAAATCCGGTGTTTTCTAAACTCTGATATTTTTCCTAACTCACGGTCCTGATAAAATTTCCGCTGCAACGTTTTCAAAATAATCACCGGTACCGCTGGGCTCTTCGCGGCTTCCGATTCCGTCCAGGGTGGGGTCGGGGGTCGTGACATCAATGCGTGCGCCCTGATGTCTGAGGCGCCGGTCGAAGTCCCGAGCCACCTCACGCGCTGCCGGAGGCAGGTCAGCGTAAACGTGCTGCGGGTACTGTGGCGGCTCAGGAGCTGGCTGAACAGGTGGTACCGGGATCTGCTCGACGTGCTCCTCCTGCGCCGGATCCTCGAATATAGGCTGAGGCTAAGACTGAGCCTGAGCCTGAGCTTGAGGCTGAGCCTGAGCCTGATCCTCAGGCTGCTCGATGCCCAGAGCCTGTAGCTGAGCCTGCCGAGCGGCCTGCTGAACATCAGGAGGGGCTAACAATCCAGGTCTCACCTCAATAACAACCGGGATGACCTCCGGCAACACCTCCGGCTGCCAAATCAGCCCGTCAGCACCCCTGAACCTCAGACCGACATTAAAGGTACGGGTGATCTGCATAGCGGATACTGACGCGCGGCCCAACCTGGATGACGGGACCGGATCGGACAGCAGCGGATCATGCTCGGGCACGATCCCTAGCGAGCGTGCAATGGCGGTGATAAATGAGCCAGTGTGAAGAAACCCGCGGAGCTGCCGGTGGTATGCAGTAGAAAAGTAATCTGCTAGGCTGGCTGCTAGATCGCAGGGCTGGCGGCGTAGTAGGCAGTATAGAAAGAAAAGGTCACTGAGGTTGACCTTCTCCTTGCTGGAACCCCGCGGCACGATAGTCGACGCGATAACATGGTGCAGGTATCGGTACAAGGGGTCTCTAATGGTGGTGGCCTTTTGCCAGGATTTCCCAAAGGGAGCCCTGGAAATGGCCCTCCAGAAACTGATAAGCGTCTGCCTGTCCCTCATCGTAACCGCCTGCCTATATAAATCAGTATCAAGCTCAGGCTCAGTGTACAAACCTCTATGGACAGCAAACTCCTGCACACTCATCTCAAACTCCTGACCGGCGAGACGGAATGTAACCTCGTGGACTGGAAAAGCAGGGTCCTCCACGTAATCCGCCGGATGCGGCGCGTATGTAAACGTGGAAAGAAACTCAACCGTAAGCTCAGGGTACGAGTCCTCCATCGCTAACTCAAATAGGCGTGACCAAGTAGTATCTAGCCCAACTATATCACGCGCCCGCTCGACCTCCCCCACGGTACTCAGCAGCTCCCAATCTATCCCTACATGCTCCCCAATCTCTATGGTGCGCAACCTAGCGCATCTTCCCCTCGCCCGTGACCCCATCGGAAACTGAAGATACGGACATGCCGGCTCCTCCTCGTCCCCCACCTCTCCCTCAGCCTCCATATGCTCAATCTTCTCATCGGATAAATCCATCCCTGCACGTTGATCAAATAATAATATTAATTAAACAAATAATATTAAATAAATAATAATATTAAATAATAATATTAAATAAATAATAATAAATAAATAATAATAAATAAATAATAATATAAAATAAATAATAATATTAAATAAATAATAATATTAAACAAATAATATTAGATAAATAATAATATTAAACAAATATTAATAAACAAAAAATAATATTAAATAAATAATAATATTAAATAAATAATATTAAACAAATAATAATATTAAACAAATAATATTAAATAAATAATAATATTAAACAAATAATATTAAATAAATAATAATATTAAACAAATAATAATATTAAATAAATAATAATATTAAATAAATAATAATATTAAACAAATATTAATAAACAAATAATAATATTAAACAAATATTAATAAACAATTAATAATAATTAAATAAATAATAATAATTAAACAAATATTAATAAACAATTAATATTAAACAAATAATAATTATTAAACAAATATTAATAAACAATTAATATTAAACAAATAATAATTATTAAACAAATATTAATAAACAATTAATAATAATTAAACAAATAACAAAAAAAAATTAAACATGAACCAAAGCGCCCCGCTTTGGCCTCGGCGCGGCGCTTTGGTTCTTCATTCTGAAGAACAGAACCCAAACAGCAGGAGATTAAGGCCAAAATCAACAACAATCAACATGTGTGAAAGCAAAGATTAAGGGTTTTACCTCGCACCTTTTAGCGGTTGAAAAGCTCGAAAAATCTCCGAAAATGGCTCGAGTGTGTGAGATCGCACCTTAGTGTGTGTTTTTTGTGTTTGGGTGAAGTGGGGGAGAAGACGCCCCGCTTTAGTGTATAACGAGGGACCAAAGCGCCCCGCTATGGCCATAGCGCGGCGCTTTGGACCCAAAACGCTGCGTTATGGCCATAGCGGGGCGTTTTGGGCATTTTTTAAATTTTTTAAAATTGTTTTTAATTCACAAACGCGTCGATAAATAGTCTAAATTTTCCGTTTTTTCCATTATACATCATTTTTTAATATATATGGACTATACTGCAAGTTCCGGATCAAATCGGTTACGTGTGATGTCTTATTCCGTTATCTCGTATCATTTAGGTTTGAAAGCACAAGTACTCCTGTGAGAAGTTTTATGTGTATCAGCCGCCTACCGTACATGAACATGACGTATTTTTTCATTAATTGTAGTATTATGATGTATATTGTCATTTCGGGTCGTACAAGTGCATATTGAATCTGATTGGGTCGTGTCGGTGACATTCGGTTTTTAACGTGATGTAACGCGTATATTGAACAAACACAAACGTGATTATTATTAAACACGTTTAAGATACATCGTGAACATATTGTCACACCCCGACCACGTAAAACAACAAAACGTGGCGGAAACGTCGGGGTGTGTTGTAACAGAATCATTGTTTCACAACCATAGAATAAATAATTTTGTTTTATTGAATAAATGAACTCATTGTTTAAATAAAATCAAATAAGTACAACTATTATCTTTCAAGTTTTAAAGTCGCTAAGGCACGAGTCCACCCTAAGTGTAGCATATATCATCAATCATCACAGAGCAGTACCTGAAACATGTGTAAAAATAGGTACGTCAGCATAAAAATGCCGGCGAGTACATAGGTTTTATTGATTTAGGATTCATGACTTATGAGTTTAAAGAAAAAGGTTTTAAGAAAAGTAGTCATGATCCTTGAAAAAGGTTTTTCTTTTATAAATCATTTATAAGAAATCAGATGATATAAAAGAATAATACATAGGAAATTAAATAAGTAAGTAGAATAAGTTTGTATAAAAATATATTGTTTGAAAAACAATATTTTGCTAAAAAGGTTTATAGTATATATAAAAATATACTTTGATTTAAGAAAGTCGAATAAATAATATATTAGAATATATTTTAGTTCCAAATCCGTTAACCCAAGTGTACTAAATAACGCCACGGTATGTAATGCGATAAAAACACTTATATATAAGAAGTACCAGCGGCGTATCTACCATGTTTTTATCATATTACACCCGTCCCGTTATCCAAACACTTAACCAAAACCCAGTTGTAAAACAAATAGTATATTAAATATACTTTAGTTGTTAAAAATAATGATTTTCAGTAGTATATTAAAAGTATACTTTGGAATTATAAATAACATATTAAATTATGTTTTTGGTTTGAAAATAACATATTAAAACTATGCTTTGGATTATGAGAATAACATATCAAAATATGCTTTGGGTTGTAAAAATAACATATTAAACTATGTTTTGGATTGTATAAAGAACATATCAAAATATGCTTTGGGTTGTATAAATAACATATTAAACTATGTTTTGGTTATTAACAAAAATATATGTTGGTTTTGTACAATACCACACATGAGAGTATATCAAACTATACTTTTGGGAATATATCAAAATATACAATAAAAGCGTGATTTATGAATTCAATCAGACCTAGTGCATCAAACTACACCTTTGAGACTATAGGAATACCACGAAGGCAATCCCTATTTGGATGGAGAAACAAACTGGTTTCAGACATTCCATGACAACAGGAATGGGGTGTCAAATCCTATAGCGCTATATCATACTACCAACCGGTCTGGTGAACAAAATTAAGTACTATTCCAACAATTAATTTCATAATCTTTGAAAAATCAGTATTTAAACCATAGATAGTCATTTAGTTTGTCAAAAGATAAGTACTAACATGTATAATCAATTATACTTTGAAATCATGAAAATAACAGATAGGTACACATGCTTCACCCCAAAACAGTTGAAAACAGTAAAAGAGGGGAGTATGTACTCACTTGAGAGTGCTTAGGAGTCTTCAACAACTACCAAGCAAGGCTAGAGGAGTACGGAATCAAACGGCACCTAATATTGATAACTACATAAATAAACCGGACCTGAATCGGAAGATCGGATAAGATGAGGTCTCGTAAACCAAATGAGTGTGGGAACTCATATGATATGGTTTAACAAGGCCTACATACTAAAAGAAACCTAACCTAAGTGCTTTCGACCCATTACGACCCGTTTAGGTAGCTTATGCTACTTTAACGCGTCGTTTGCGTAAAACGCGTTCGGACCGTTTAACTAGTCCTATGACAAGTATTATATGCCTAAACATGCTTAATTATGTTGCATAATCAATTAAGTGACAAAAGTTTGGGTTACATATGCTTAATTACCAATTATGTATGAAAAGGGCATTTTGGTAATTTACCTAAGGTATATAAACTACTTATCATACAACTACCTAAACTAGGTTACCATAAGATATAACCTCGGAAGGTTATTCCCTATGCAACTATGGTCCCTAAATATGTTTGGTCGGATCCTAATGATCGACCAAACGGGTCGTGTTCGAAAGTCTAAGCGGGTTTTTAGTCCGCTTGACTTACAACTCTACACAAGCACTAAACTAAAAGTGACGAGCTAAACATGTCGAAACATGTTTAACAAAGTTAGAAAACAGGTTTGGTATCAAAACAAACGGTTTTGACACCTAAAAGTAGCTTGGTTACAAAATACGTGAGAATACGCATTCTGGCTGAAGCTACGGCTCGTCACTGAGCCTAGATAACGTGGTAATCAGTAGGTATAGTCACTAGGGACTATAACCATCGTGATTACGCTCACGTTATGAAGTTCAAACGAACTTCGCGTTGACCATAAACTGGTCAAAGCAGAAAGTCAAACGCAGTTTGACTTTAACGAAGAAAACGAAAGAAAAGAACGAAAGAATACTTACAAAAGGTCCCCGCAAGCTTTGATTTCCCAAGTATTCTCAGGTATGAAGTGGCTAGCACTTCAACTTAGAGAAATATCAGAAAATCAAGTGTGGGTTTTTGCAAGTGAAGGAAATGGGTATTTATAGGAAAACAAGAGCCGTTAGGATCGTTTCTTGAATCCTGAGCTTCGATCTGGACCGTACAAGTGCACCCACTGATTTAGAAAACCTTGGGCACCCCTAAACCAGCCCATAGAAGGCTAAAAACCATTTGCACAAGAGGGAAACAGCTGGAACAAGCTGGATTGCATTTTTTTGCTGAACTGGGCATCTCACGCGGCCCGCTTAAGGAATGCACAAATTCTCACGCGGGCCGCCTGGGCATAGTTTGACAGATTTGTCAGTTTTGGTCTCTGCAGCTTAGAAACATGCGTTTCGGCCCATTTTTGACACGTTTAAGCCTCGTTAACCTCATTTCAAGGCTCTAAAATGAAGTTAAAGTATTGGGAACTCAAAACATGCTCAAAAATATCTCGGATGTCGGTTCGTTTGGTCGTACGGTTGCGTTGTTCGGTTAATTACGACGGAAGTCGTAACGAACGCAAAAACGATCCAAATTGAGCGACGAATGGATTTTTATCATGCCAATCACTAAAACATAATATTTTAATGATTACATAAATTTTTGGATGTCCGGATGTATTCAGAACGTAAGATATGCGCGAAAATGCAAACTTATGCACTTTTTGACGCTTTTAGTCCCTGAATGACCAAAAGTTTATTTTTGCGCACCAAACGCCTCAAAGCCTATTTCTAAGCTAAAGTAAGGGATATTTAGGGCATATTTAACTTATGATCAGGTTCCGGAATGTTCGTTATTATACGAATCGGTATAGTTTCGCAGTTTGACACAATTAGTCCCTGCGATCGAACAAACTTGATTCCAACACACCAAACCATCCAAAACTTATTTCTAAGTTATGTGGAGGTTATTTAAGGTATGTTAAGCCTATTTCACTATTCCGGAGTGTTTGTTGCGTTAAACTGGTTATATCTATGCATCAGTGCACGTATAACCTTCCAGAAAGCGATTTAGAGCTTGAAATCGGACAAGAATTGATATGTGCAAACGTTACACATATTTTTACAAATCCCAAGTATGAAATACAATATTTCATTGGTTTGGCATTTGTTTGATGGTTGAAGTGACACAGGTGTCACAGTCTCCCCTACTTTAGGAAATTTCATCCCGAAATTTAATTTTAGAGAAAACTTGTGAAGACAGCTGTGACGGTTTCGCTTTCAAATAAATCCATTGAACCCTTAAGTAAAACGCTGGGCCATGTTGGGATTCTTAGCGAAATTGACTACTATCAAAGTGAAGTCCTTGTAGTAACAAAACATGGAGTTTCGAACTATGGACAGAAGAACGTTTCTCATGAAGACTTATCATAGGAAACTTGTATGTGCTTGAAATCAGAATTGAGGAGTGTAAGATAAATGACATCGGTCAAAGTCCAAGACTTCTCCCGTATCATTATTCTTGTTACTATAAGTCTTAACACATGACAAAACTTCCTGTGGTTTCTGTGCACTAAATTCCATAATTATGTAGGCCTCCATAATTACGTAATTCCTTGCACAGTCCGCACAATTCATTTCATAATGCGTATAGGAAAAATCAATTGAATAAACAGGAAGCGATTTGACTAGACCACCAAAGGATCTTTTAACTAGATCAACGAACGATCTTTTTAACTAGATCAACACATGATCTTCTTAACTAGACCGTCGTATGATCTCCTTAAATAGACCACTTAAAGGGATCTTTTCAATTATATCATCACATGATATTCCTAACCAGATTTTCAAATCAATCTGTTTAACTAGACCACTCAAGGGGTCCAAATATAGAATAGTACTTTAAAACCCAAGGGACTTTATTACAACGTAGAAGTCCATTAAGGATTTGAGATAGTACCTTTGGATATCCTACTATGGATCCCTCATATGAGATATGGAAGATTCTACGAGGATTTGGATGGATCACACAAAACATATAAGAAAACATATAAGCACATAATCACATAATTAGTTAACTTGATCTTTAGTTTGTTATCTTTGGACACAGATATTTAAAGCACACTAGGAATCCAATCCGTGGATTTCATTTGGAACTTTAATCATTTTCAAGAATTTATCTATGGAGATAGAAGGATCTTTAATAGGAGTTTGGCATTGTCTCTTAAAAGAAACGAGTATTCGGGGAGATCACAAGTGATCATAGAAATGACAAAACCACACGGGTAGTTTGTCTTGGTGTTGTCATCATAAGGTTGCATCAATCATTTATACAATCATATCAGTTTTGCAAAAATAAAAACATCGAATCTTTATTTATGTAACAACCGAATTGTCTTGAAATGTCAAAAGATAACAATAAGAGGAAAATAACAAAACACTAATTGTTCACTGCTGCATCATTGTCCTCGTTTGCCTCATTGATGTTAAACGCCCGTCCACGTGCTGGAGGTATGTTAACAAGTCTTGGGCAATTGTTTCTGTAGTGAGTAAGGTCACCACAGTTATAACATGACCCCGGGGGGAACCGTGCTTGAACAGCAGCAGGGTTTGCAGCAGCTTGATTTGCATAACGGCAAACATTGATCAAATGTCCCAACCGCCCACAGTGGGTACATTTGTGACATTGCTCTTGCTCTAGATGATGACGGTTGCATTTATTGCACAAAGGTGCGGTACCAACATAATTTTGCCTTTTGCGAGGTTGTGCTGGCAGGTTTGGTGCAACTTGTTTCTCTTGAGCAGTGATGGCGTAGTTTTGAGAAGCCTTACGCTTCTTCTTTTTGGATCCCTCAACCTGCTTTTCCTTTGGCTCAGCTGGAGCAGTCTTGTCAGATGGTCTTGGGTCGCCTTTTCGAAAAAGCTTTTTCTTCCTGATGTGGGATTCAGTTAAGGTGGCAGACAATTCGATGGCTTGTCTGACAGTAGTAGGGTTGCTGCCAGTAACAATATCCTGAACTAGGTCAGGAAGACCATCAATATATTTCTCAATCGCCTTATCCACCGGTGTAACCATAGCAGGACATAGCAAGCTCAATTCCTCATAGCGGTCAGTATAGGCACGATGCTCACCGCTGTCTTGCTTCAGGTCATCAAATTCCCTTTCTAAAGCCCTCAATTCATGACGAGGACAAAACTCCCTCATCATAAGAGCCCTAAGCTCAGCCCAAGTTTGTGCTAATGCGACCTCAGCACCACGGTCTCTCATAATTCCGTTCCACCATGTGAGAGCCCTCTTCTGAAACACACTGGATGCAAACTCGACTTTCCGATTGTCTGGACATTGAACGTGACGAAATGTATTTTCGATGCTTTCAAACCACTGTAGGAGCCCAGTTGCTCCTTCAGAACCGCTAAACTTGAGGGGGTTAGCTGAATTGAAACTTTTGAAATTGCAGGGAGCATTCTGGTTGTTATTGGCTTGGTTTATTTGAGCTATAATGTTTGGGAGTGCGGCAGCCATGTGATGTGCCAGAATATCTGCCATTTCGGCATTTGAGAGCGGATTTTCGCGTCGAGGAGGCATTCTAAAAGGGGAAACAGGAAGGAAAACAAGTGAAAGGATTAGACAAAAAGAATGAGATGAGACAAAATTTGATGAAAGCAAAGATGGTGGTCATTTGTTTGTTACTACAAAGCAACAAACGACACACGGTGATTGATCAAAGTAGATGGGTCAAAAATAATGTATCGTGAAGACATGCTCGCCTATAAGTGGACACTCACCCCAAGAGTTCCCAGGTAAGAGTGACTGGTCCGATACTGCGGATTTGTACGAACACTCTAGCCTTAGACAGAAAACCCGGGGTACAGGCATCCACTCTTCCAGTTTGCATGTGTTCACATTATCTAGACCCAAACTTTGACGAGATTTTGAAAACTCAAAAGGCACTAAGCCAAACATGAGTCAAACTGGAAGGGTTCAAAACCTTATAACAAAGGGTTCAAAACCTAGTAATCAATCATCCTAGAACAGATGATTAGTTTTCAAAGCAGATTCAAAATTTATGTTCTTATTGTGGTTGTCACCTAAGAATAAGTGACGATATTGTTTTAAAACTAAACACAAGATAACTTGTGTTAGGGTCCTAGGAAGGTTATAGTCTAGGTCAAAGCATTACTAATAACCTAATTCCCTATAACCATTGGCTCTGATACCAACTTTTCTGTCACACCCCGACCACGTAAAACGACAAAACGTGGCGGAAACGTCGGGGAGTGTTGTAACAGAATCATTGTTTCACAACCATGGAATAAATAATTTTGTTTTATTGAATAAATGAACTCATTGTTTAAATAAAATCAAATAAGTACAACTATTATCTTTCAAGTTTTAAAGTCGCTAAGGCACGAGTCCATCCTAAGTGTAGCATATATCATCAATCATCACAGAGCAGTACCTGAAACATGTGTAAAAATAGGTACGTCAGCATAAAAATGTCGGCGAGTACATAGGTTTTATTGATTTAGGATTCATGACTTATGAGTTTAAAGAAAAAGGTTTTAAGAAAAGTAGTCATGATCCTTGAAAAAGGTTTTTCTTTTATAAATCATTTATAAGAAATCAGATGATATAAAAGAATAATACATAGGAAATTAAATAAGTAAGTAGAATAAGTTTGTATAAAAATATATTGTTTGAAAAACAATATTTTGCTAAAAAGGTTTATAGTATATATAAAAATATACTTTGATTTAAGAAAGTCGAATAAATAATATATTAGAATATATTTTAGTTCCAAATCCGTTAACCCAAGTGTACTAAATAACGCCACGGTATGTAATGCGATGAAAACACTTATATATAAGAAGTACCAGCGGCGTATCTACCATGTTTTTATCATATTACACCCGTCCCGTTATCCAAACACTTAACCAAAACCCAATTGTAAAACAAATAATATATTAAATATACTTTAGTTGTTAAAAATAATAATTTTCAGTAGTATATTAAAAGTATACTTTGGAATTATAAATAACATATTAAATTATGTTTTTGATTTGAAAATAACATATTAAAACTATGCTTTGGATTATGAGAATAACATATCAAAATATGCTTTGGGTTGTAAAAATAACATATTAAACTATGTTTTGGATTGTATAAAGAACATATCAAAATATGCTTTGGGTTGTATAAATAACATATTAAACTATGTTTTGGTTATTAACAAAAATATATGTTGGTTTTGTACAATACCACACATGAGAGTATATCAAACTATACTTTTGGGAGTATATCAAAATATACAATAAAAGCGTGATTTATGAATTCAATCAGACCTAGTGCATCAAACTACACCTTTGAGACTATAGGAATACCACGAAGGCAATCCCTATTTGGATGGAGAAACAAATT
This sequence comes from Helianthus annuus, assembly GCF_002127325.2. Lineage (NCBI taxonomy): Eukaryota > Viridiplantae > Streptophyta > Magnoliopsida > Asterales > Asteraceae > Helianthus > Helianthus annuus. The sequence goes on along the minus strand of NC_035440.2, from coordinate 31,812,255 downwards.
GGTTTCAGACATTCCATGACAACAGGAATGGGGTGTCAAATCCTATAGCGCTATATCATACTACCAACCGGTTTGGTGAACAAAATTAAGTACTATTCCAACAATTAATTTCATAATCTTTGGAAAATCAAACCATAGATAGTCATTTAGTTTGTCAAAAGATAAGTACTAACATGTATAATCAATTATACTTTGAAATCATGAAAATAACAGATAGGTACACATGCTTCACCCCAAAACAGTTGAAAACAGTAAAAGAGGGGACTATGTACTCACTTGAGAGTGCTTAGGAGTCTTCAACAACTACCAAGCAAGGCTAGAGGAGTACGGAATCAAACGGCACCTAATATTGATAACTACATAAATAAACCGGACCTGAATCGGAAGATCGGATAAGATGAGGTCTCGTAAACCAAATGAGTGTGGGAACTCATATGATATGGTTTAACAAGGCCTACATACTAAAAGGAAACCTAACCTAAGTGCTTTCGACCCATTACGACCCGTTTAGGTAGCTTATGCTACTTTAACGCGTCGTTTGCGTAAAACGCGTTCGGACCGTTTAACTAGTCCTATGACAAGTATTATATGCCTAAACATGCTTAATTATGTTGCATAATCAATTAAGTGACAAAAGTTTGGGTTACATATGCTTAATTACCAATTATGTATGAAAAGGGCATTTTGGTAATTTACCTAAGGTATATAAACTACTTATCATACAACTACCTAAACTAGGTTACCATAAGATATAACCTCGGAAGGTTATTCCCTATGCAACTATGGTCCCTAAATATGTTTGGTCGGATCCTAATGATCGACCAAACGGGTCGTGTTCGAAAGTCTAAGCGGGTTTTTAGTCCGCTTGACTTACGACTCTACACAAGCACTAAACTAAAAGTGACGAGCTAAACATGTCGAAACATGTTTAACAAAGTTAGAAAACAGGTTTGGTATCAAAACAAACGGTTTTGACACCTAAAAGTAGCTTGGTTACAAAATACGTGAGAATACGCATTCTGGCTGAAGCTACGGCTCGTCACTGAGCCTAGATAACGTGGTAATCAGTAGGTATAGTCACTAGGGACTATAACCATCGTGATTACGCTCACGTTATGAAGTTCAAGCGAACTTCGCGTTGACCATAAACTGGTCAAAGCAGAAAGTCAAACGCAGTTTGACTTTAACGAAGAAAACGAAAGAAAAGAACGAAAGAATACTTACAAAAGGTCCTCGCAAGCTTTGATTTCCCAAGTATTCTCAGGTATGAAGTGGCTAGCACTTCAACTTAGAGAAATCTCAGAAAATCAAGTGTGGGTTTTTGCAAGTGAAGGCAATGGGTATTTATAGGAAAACAAGAGCCGTTAGGATCGTTTCTTGAATCCCGAGCTTCGATCTGGACCGTACAAGTGCACCCACTGATTTAGAAAACCTTGGGCACCCCTAAACCAACCCATAGAAGGCTAAAAACCATTTGCACAAGAGGGAAACAGCCCGAACAAGCTGGATTGCATTTTTTTGCTGAACTGGGCATCTCACGCGGCCCGCTTAAGGAATGCACAAATTCTCACGCGGGCCGCCTGGGCATAGTTTGACAGATTTGTCAGTTTTGGTCCCTGCAGCTTAGAAACATGCGTTTCGGCCCATTTTTGACACGTTTAAGCCCCGTTAACCTCATTTCAAGGCTCTAAAATGAAGTTAAAGTATTGGGAACTCAAAAAATGCTCAAAAATATCTCGGATGTCGGTTCGTTTGGTCGTACGGTTGCGTTGTTCGGTTAATTACGACGGAAGTCGTAACGAACGCAAAAACGATCCAAATTGAGCGACGAATGGATTTTTATCATGCCAATCACTAAAACATAATATTTTAATGATTACATAAATTTTTGGATGTCCGGATGTATTCAGAACGTAAGATATGCGCGAAAATGCAAACTTATGCACTTTTTGACGCTTTTAGTCACTGAATGACCAAAAGTTTATTTTTGCGCACCAAACGCCTCAAAGCCTATTTCTAAGCTAAAGTAAGGGATATTTAGTGCATATTTAACTTATGATCAGGTTCCGGAATGTTCGTTATTATACGAATCGGTATAGTTTCGCAGTTTGACACAATTAGTCCCTGCGATCGAACAAACTTGATTTCAACACACCAAACCATCCAAAACTTATTTCTAAGTTATGTGGAGGTTATTTAAGGTATGTTAAGCCTATTTCACTATTCTGGAGTGTTTGTTGCGTTAAACTGGTTATATCTATGCATCAGTGCGCGTATAACCTTCCAGAAAGCGATTTAGAGCTTGAAATCGGACAAGAATTGATATGTGCAAACGTTACACATATTTTTACAAATCCCAAGTATGAAATACAATATTTCATTGGTTTGGCATTTGTTTGATGGTTGAAGTGACACAGGTGTCACACATATGGGGTTACATTAAGGTCAGGGGCACGATACGTAAGCATTTCGTACGTGTTGATCTGATCCCTGTATAATGTATGCCAGGCTGCTGCGCGCTCTATTCTGTTCGCTGTCCAGAGTAGGTTTGGGGGAGGCATTGGATAACAACCTCCAAGCTCTACATGTATGAAATGCCCATTGTCGACGAACACAACCGCAACTACCAGGTGAGGTTCCTCAGCTTCGTTTGGCCCGCCCAGCAGAGGGAAAATTGTATCGCTCCCACGAATGTCGAAGGTGTGAACAATCACACCGTATCGTTAGGCAATAAGAAACCCCGTCTCAGGCATGGACATGTAATTTTCGATACCTGCTCGTCCCACCCCCTTGAAATCGATCCGTTTAACCAGCGCATCATAATGTCCTATGTTTTCCGGATCGAAAACCTGCCTCCAAAGCGATTCGTTCATACGTAACTCCTTTAGAAGTTGTTCCCGGATCTTCAAATATGAATTTTGTTTCACTCCTAACCCAACAGCCACCGATCGAAATCCACAATGACCATCTGGTTTCACGTCCTTTATTCTAACGATGTATGGATGGATCACTTCGGGAATCTGAGATGCGTAGTTGCGGATCGCTATATCCGTCTTAGGACCGAGCTTGATATTCGGGAAATCAGGGTGTAGGTTGAGCGGTTTGGTATTCTTTTCTCTTCTAGAATCTTCGGCTGATATGTACGAGCTGTGACGGGGAAGATCGTCTGAGGCATCGACCCAAGTTTCTTCTGACGGAATGTAAGAGCTTTGTCTAGCGGTTTCAACCTTTCTTTCTTCCTACGTTTTCAATGTCAGGCGACCACGAGTTTTCTTCAGAACAGCAGGAGGTTTTTTGTTATTGTTCCCTGGATTGAGGATTTGCTGAAACTTTTCAAAGAAGCTCCTTTTCACTTGAGGGGGTGTTGGATCGATCTGTTTTTTCAATTTTTCAAATTCCGCGTCTACATCGATATCCTCTATGTTATTCCTTGCAGGCTTGAAGTCAAGCTTCTTCCAAAACACGTCTATGTGTGTGATCCGGATTTGCTGACCTGTGGATGAAAACAAATTAGGTGGCAAAATCATAACGAGAAAGGTCAAAAATATTAATTACCTTTATTTTCCAACTTTTCCAAATGACAGGCACATGGCAAACCACAGCTGGTAAAAAGTTGGCAACCACAGCTTGCACCGTAGGCTCTCAACCCGTCTTCCTTACGTTTTAGTTCCATACTCAAAAGCTCAATCGCATATATTGAAACCTTTCTGAGAATATATGCAAGCATGGGCTGCTTCTTGTGGTGCATCATCACTTTTCGGAGGCTTGTTTCAAAGCTACTTCTAATCTCGGCGTATTGTCTATCAACAACATGATCAACATACAGTACAAGTTTATCCAGTGTGTTGCGATGACTTGGAAAGTGACTTTTTAATGTTGCATGCATGCCCTCAACCCTGTTGGTCGTAGTTTGGTGAAAGTTGATAGTTTGGTTAATCCAGCAAGATACAAACTTTTCACGGTACGGATCCAACCAGGATTTCTTCAAATAATCAAAAACCTCTACAATTAAAAAACGTAAATAGTCAGTTTTTGTTATTATATAAAATTTGAACATAATTATGTAAGAAATACTCACGTTCACGGTCAGCTTCTTTCAACTGTGCTTCAAGGTTTTCCAAGTTATACCTGTATATTTCCTCGGTCGTAGACTCGCACAATGTCAAAAATGTACGTACGAATTCTTTCCACTCCTTGTCAGAGAATTTCTTCTTGCTGTTCTTATTAATATTTTGTTGAATATGGAACCGACAAAGATACTTATGCGCTTTTGGAAAAACTTGTTCACACGCGTTCATTAGCGCAAAATCCCTGTCTGTTAAAATCACGCGCGGTTCCATACATCCTGCCAGCATAGACTTGATCCTCTGCAACACCAATAGGTAGTTCTCTGACTTCTCAGCGGAAATTACCGCACAAGCAGCCGTAAACGATTTGTTTGTCGATGTCATGCCTACGACCTGAACAAATGGCAGGTTGTACATGTTCGTTTTGTATGTGGCGTCAATCAATAGCACATGCGGGAAGGCACACCACATAGTAAATGATTTTTCGTGAACAAAGAAGACGTCTTCAACTTCGTTCGATATCTCATTCGTGCGCATGTAATAAGTGTAATTTTTTTCGATAAGAATGTTTTCAAGTTTTTGCATCGGAGACTTACCGACATTTTTTTCGGCGTTGATCTTCTGAACAACGTTGTGTATATCTTTCGGAATAAGCTTTCTAGCCGGATTGTTTTTTGTCAGCGTTCGCCAGATACTTTGGTTGGGAATATCTTGCTCTGCCAACTCCTTAACCAGTTTTTTGTCCTCCGAAGAAAGCCTTCTCGCATACGCGTGACCCTCGAAGTTTTCAATAGGAGTGTGGTTATGCTTCGCCTTCGTCACCTCGATCCTCCAAACACTTCCGGATGATTCCGAAAACCCGATCATCTCGAACGGGCAGCCTATTTTCTTGCTACCCGTTTTCCTCTGTGTAGCTATACTCTTATGCTCCCCACCAAAAGTACATTGAAACCAAATCTTGTAATTCTCTCCTCTTTTATTCGACCTCTTAGTCACAATGAGGTAACCATTGTCTTTTGCCGTGTCTTGTACCCAACGCACCAACTCTTTACGTGACGAAAAGGTCTGCGTTGTATCAAACGAAAATGTAACCGGGTAACAACCTTCCTCGTCAACAGACATATCCTCCGGCTCACCATCGTCACCGAGGTTCGAATACACTTGATGTTCAAAGCTCTGTTCACAACCGTAACTCTGCTTTGGATAACACTCCTGCTGTACAAAGCTTTGCTCGCCACTGTAACCGAAATTCGAATAACCTTGTAAGCTCTGTTGACAACCGTAACTGTCGTTTGGATAACACTCCTGCTGTACAAAGCTATAGTCGCCACCGTAATCGAAATTCGAATAACCTTGTTGTGCGTAAGGGTCCTCCACAGGGGTATTCAAATCCATCTGCACCGTGTTATCACGATAACGAATGCCAGATACAACCTCTGTCTCCCTCAAGTTGGACGACACCGGTTTCTCAAACGAGTCAGAAATAGCGGTCCCCTCGTAAGAATCAGGAACAACTGACTCGTCAGAATATTGACCGAAAAGATAGTTACTTAACCACGACATCGTTTTTTCAAAAAATGTAACTAATAGAGCAAAGAACATCGACAAAAAACATTCCGAATTATGAATGTCGAGTCTGGCCAGGGATTTAAAGGCAGCATTTGGGGTCGAAGCGCCGCGCTATGGCCAAAGCGCGGCGCTTAGGGTTCACGGGGCGACTGAAACCTCGTATCACCTTTATGTCTGTCAGTCAGTCAGTCATTCGAAACCTCGTATTAACTTTTGTCGCCCTAAGCGCCCCGCTTTGGCCATAGCGCGGCGCTTAGGGGTGTGAAAATTATTTTGGCCGTGTGTAATTAGCATGACCCTTTTTTTAAGTTCTTTATCACTCTCTAGGTGTTTGAACCATACCCTCTGATTGAGTGCAAAATAGGGAGTAAAATGATGACTTAACATGACATGCTATTATTGGGTAGTGAATAACTCAAACAGCCTTGAGTGATTGAACCATACCCCACCCTTAGGCCTAAATTCTTTGGTTCATTGCTTTATAGTACATTGTAAACTTTTCCTCTAGTTTTTCCTCTAGTTCTATTGCTTTATATAATTTGTAAACTTTTCCTTTAGTTTTTCTTTAACGTTATATTTTTTAAGTTATAAGTTTGTTTTATGGGTTTTGTAGCATAATCACTTGATATGTTATTTCAAAATTTGATTAATATGTTATATATAGTCAGCAATTTCCTTGTATGTTAGATTAGTATTTTAATATGTACTAGATTTATATTTGCTTACATCAATTAAAATATATATATATATATATATATATATATATATATAGGTGAAAGATAAATCGAAAAACCACTTGAGTTGAGAAAACCTAAAAAAACCCTATGTAACATTTTTATTTTTTTCTAAAAATAACAGGGAATGTAACATAAATGTACTTAAACATTTTTATGAAAAAAAAAATGAAAAAAACGCTTACTAGTTTTTTTTTTTTAAAATGGTCAAAATTTGTATGTGACATTTTTTGGACATATATATTATATAACATGAAATTTTTAACGTTTTTTAGAAAATAAAATGGTCGGTGTTTTTTTGTTTTTCTTTTATGAAAATGTTTAAATATATGTATGTTATATTTTCTATTTTTTTAGAAAAAAATAAAATTAGTATTTTATATTATATTTTTTAAGTAAATCTGGTAAGATTTTGTAGTATAAGCTAATAGTGTGGTTTTTTTTCTTTAAATCTCTTTTTATACATTACGGATGTACTCACGTTTTTATCAATTGGTAACAACCAAAGGGTTTTGAGTTCAATCGTGTCTAGATATTTGTTAAGGTGTAGTCATTCTCAATTAGTGAATGTTTTAGTCCCATAGTAAGCACAACAGAGTATTTAGGAGTAACATGTTTGGTCATTTTTACACAACCGTTAAAAACTGCCAAATTCTTGCGAATGGTAATTAGGCTCTCAAGCATGGGGTCCGTCCCCCCTCCGTCCCGGTGCGGCGCCGCTCCTCCCCCCATTTCCCCCCGAACCCCCCCCCCCCACCGGCGGCGTCCTTCCTGGCTTCTCCAGGCCGTTCAAGCCGTCCCACTAGAGGACAAAACCTCCTCACACACACATATATACATACAACATATACATATATTTTAGGTCCATCCATGGTTGCAAAAGTCGCTAGGCGCTCCCTAGTCGGATTCGGGAGTACGCGGGAAGTACTCGGCTTAGGCGGAGATTACTCGGGGAGTAATTGTCCTGGGAGAACAGTACTCGTGCCTTGGCAGCCTACCTTGTAGCGAGTACGCGGGGAGTACTCGGAGCCTAGTCGGGACTTTTACAACCATGCCTCTATCCTCTTTGCCCCATCCTCACACCCGATCTACGTGGCGCCTACGTGGCAGACCATCCTCCAAGGGAGGACCATCACCATAACGCATAGCCTTATACCGGTTTACTTAAAAAAATTATAACACTTTCAGACGAACACCAAGACTGCCACCTCTTCATCATGTTCCCTCTCCCTTAAACAGACACCCAAGTACCCAACACCATCCTCACCCCACCAATGTTTGATATCTAAACCAAATTGAGATCACAAAGATTTAAAATAAGGTGAGAGTCCATTGCACTCGAAGATGAGGTGAACTGAAGAACACATTCAGCGATGGAACTTTGTTATTGTCTGTGATCCTTAGCTAGAGTTGTAATCGGAGTCGAATAACAACATTTTTTTCTCTTGTAATGGGAAGCATCTGCATGACCATACACCATTAATGTTGCAATTTCGTCAAAGAAGAAGTGGGTAACAAGCGAAATGCGGTTGAGGGGAAGGGACACAAAGAAGAAGAAGGAGAAGGGTAAGGGGTTGGATACATTATATTTTCTAAATTTATTCATTTTATATTATAAAGGCGTAACAGTTTTTTTTAAGTTTAACAGATTTTACTAATATAAAAGAACTAAATGTGTTACCAATGGGTAACAACTAACCATATATATATATATATATATATATATATATATATATATATATATATATATATATATATATATATATATATATATATATATATACAGGATAGGGTTCCAGCGTGAACAACCTCCCAAGAGTGAACTGCGTAAACAGATATGGACCCTTTATTTCCTTTTTAGTTGTTAAGGGTAGGATTGTAATTATATAAAAAATTAGATTTAAATCATTATTTTAATAATTGAATTAAGTTACATCTTTCATAATTTAAATTCATTATCCATGTTATGTTTATTTATTAATAAGATAATTATCAAAACAAACAACAAATCACCAGATTTCAAATTTAATTTTTATTTCAGATTTCATCACCAGAATTCAAATTTTGATTTTTAAAATCCACGTAAGCTTCATATTTCAACGGTATACACATGTGTACTTGGATATAAATAGAACAGTACACATGTGTACTCAGCATCGTACATATGTGTACAGTAATTAACAGGTGTACATCAACATTCAATACAAAAAAAATTCTGAGATATCACAAAAACAGACGATATACACATGTGTATATCGCATTAAAAAGAGGGCAAAATCAGAATACACATGTGGAAATCGCATTTAAACAAATAATTATTTTAATAATTGAATTAAGTTACATCTTTCCTAATCCTTGATTTGATTTGTGAGAGATTTATGCAATCAATTTAAGAGGGTAATTGATTACTTGATTTGTGAGAGATTTATGCAATCAATTTAAGATTGAAATTACACATATATCCTTTTTGTATTTAATTAAATGGAAAAAATTAACCAAATAATTACCATCATGCCACTCACTTTAATCTCAAGATCATAAAAATCAAGGGCACAGATCAGTTCACGCGGTTCACTCTTGGGATTTTGTTCACGTTTGAACCTAATCCTATATATATATATATATATATATAGGATAAGGATCATTACAGAACACTAATTATTGCGAGAACAAAAAGAACAACTGTAAATCACTAAATTTTGGGATTTAAGGTTCGTATTTCTTACATTTTATGTTTCTTACATTCATACGTGTATTATATATATATAAAAAAATCATATATTTTTTCCTACACATAGTCTACATATACGTAGGTAATTTAGCCTACATATAACCTACATGTGTGTAGGTTATTCAAAAACTAAAGATTTTTCATATTTTGTTTTAAATTCTAGTGTGAGAAACAATAAATCTTACATTTATAACATTTTCATTTACTTTTTAGGTTTTTAAGATTGAAAAAATGAGTAATTCATTTTGTTCTGCGTGTTCTCGCAATATTTAGTGTTCTGCATAGATCCTTCCCCTATATATATATATATATATATATATATATATATATATATATATATAGGGGAATGCTAAAATGAGAACCACCTCGAGTTGTAAGAACCGTGAGAACTACACCGTAGGGGGCGCAGTAGACCAAATTTTTTTTTTCATGGACGTAGATGCATGTATATAAACACCATTTGTAAAAAAAAAAAATTCAAAAAAAAATGTCGTGTGTGTAGTTTTGAGCGCCACAAGTTTGTGTTTACGGGACCCGTAAATCTGGTCGGAAAACTTACGGGTCCTGTAAACACAAACTTGTGTTGCTCAAAACTACACCCACGACATTTTTTTTTAAAATTTTTTTTACAAATGTTGTTTTTATACATGCATCTACGTTTCTGAAAAAAAAATTTGGTCCACCAAGGCCCGGATCAAAAAGTTCTCGTGGTTCTTACAACTCGAGGTGGTTCTCATTTTAGCGTGATCCTATATATATATATATATATATATATATATATATATATATATATATATATATATATATATATATATATATATATATGGGGATGATCATGAGAAAACTAGTTTAAATGAGAAAACAAAAAACTAACTAAAAAAGCCTAAAAAACGTACCAAAAAAATTTTTTTTTTTTACATTTTTTTATAAAAAGTCGCTAGTTTTTATACATGGAAAAAAAATTTAAAAAATTTTTTTTTTGTTGTATTACACATGTGCACTATTACGGATATAGTGCACATGTGTAGTACATGTGTAGTACACATATAATCACATATGATGCACATGTGCAGTACAAAAAAAAATTTTTTTTTTTGAAAAAAATTTTTATATATAAAAAGTAGCGATTTTTCATAAAAAATTGTAAAAAAATAAAATTGGTATGTTTTTTGGCTTTTTTTTAGGTTTTTTAGTTAGTTTTCTAGTTTTCTCATTTAGATGTAGTTTTCTCATGATCCTCTCCCATATATATATATAGGTAGAGGATCCTGTACAAAGTCCTACTTTTGTGAGAAGGGTGAGAAATAATGTGGTGATAACAAGTGTCCTATATCTAAATTAATTCAAAAGGGTGAATTAGTAATTTTCTATTTCTTTCATTTAATTGATTAAAAGATAACTGCCCAAAATAACCGCCACCCTTTATTATAGGAATTAATCTACGAATTTGTGTAGTGTTATATAATTCTGTAGTGCAACAACCATTCAGAAATGTATAGTGTTATATATTTTTTATATAGTGTTATACAGTGTTACTTGGTGTTATATGGTGTTATAATATGGTTTTTGGTGTTATATAATTCTGTAGTGTTATATAATTCTGTAGCGCAACCATCAAAAAACACTATATAACACCATAAATTATTAATTCTGTAGTGCAACTACCATTCAGAACTGTATAGTGTGATATATTTTTTATATAGTGTTACATGGTGTTATATAGTGTTCTTTGGTTATATAGTGTTAGATGATGGATGCATAGTGTTATATAGTGTTATATTTTTCTGGTAGCATGTCTATGATGGATGTATAGTGTTATATATTGTTATATAGTGTTATATGATAGATGTATAGTCTTATATGATTGATGTATAGTGTTATATGATGGATGTATAGTGTTATACGTTTCTTGTAGCAGTTACATATTTTTGTATTTTTAGAATTGAGGTTTGATATAATTTAGCAATTAAATTTGAATAGCTAGTTTTTAGGAGATTAATGGGGGTTTTGGTTGTGTAGGATACGGTTACCATATTTGAAACATTGGAAAAGACACTATCGCCCTTGAATTTTACATAAAGTCCTTCTAATTAAAACACAATTTACATTTTTATACCATATTGATCTCAATTATTAGATCAAATATCCAATGGTTTAAAACACTTCTTACCCTTCTCACATTTTAGACACTTTTATATATATATATATATATATATATATATATATATATATATATATATATATAGGGTTGGGCTATATAGAAAACCCTATATATATAAAAAACCCTAGAAAACCCAAGCTCCCGACATTTTTTTTTTTTGAAAAAAATAACACATGTAATATACATGTTTTTAAGACTTTTGGGCCAAAAAAATCAAAAAAGCGCCGAAGGGATATTTAAAAAAAAAAAAGTTTTAGCGAATTTCAGGAAAATTATGTCTTTTTTGCTTAACACGTGTTAGGAGCTGAAATTTGTTTATTTTTTTTAAAAAATCCCTTCGGCGCTTTTTTGTTTTTTTGGGCCCAAAACACTCTAAAACATGTATATTACATGTGTAATTTTTTTTCAAAAAAAAAAATGTCGGGAGGTTGGGTAAAAATGGCTTCCCATTTGGGTTTCCAGAGTTTTCTAAGAATTTTAGGGTTTTTTATCTAGCATTACCCTCTATATATATATATATATATCTATTACTATATATAATGTATATAAGAGAGAGAGTATTGAGATGTTGAAAATTAAGAGTTTTTAACTTTTAGTGGATATGTTATATCTATCTATAAGCTATTAAAAACTCTTTAAATGCCTGGATATACATATGCGGGAAAGAAACCCCTAAATCACAATTCAAATTTTAAACCCACCACACACTCTCTCTCTCTCTCAATGTCCCTGTGAATGAAATCAGGTTTGCGCATCAAAGAAGAAGAACCAACAATCTATTGCTGCTGATGTCGATTCAAGCTTCAAAATATGAACCACAATTTGTTTTTTTTACCTCTTTCTCTGTAAACATCACCACCTGGACAGTTCTGGTAAACTCGATCTAGGTTTCTAGACAAGTGACGCAGGCCGACCAAACTAGGATTTCGACTACCGATCTATTTCTGCACGTATGTTCTTCAGACAATCAAGGTAAGATTTGGTCATTTTGAGTTCGTATTTCCATTGATTTTGTGGCTTGGGGGACTGAGATACGTTTTTTTTGGTTTTAAGGTTGTTGAGGACTTATGAGTTAATTCCAGGTGATGGTAAGGTAGAGAAGATTTGTATATGTACCTGGTTGAGGTCATAGGGTGTAAAGAAGTAATTTATATGTTCATAAAAAAAGAAAAGATAATTTGATGATTGTTTGATTGTAATCTGACGTGTTTCTGTCATTAGTATAGATCCTTTGTCCCAGACTCCTCTTAGTTGCAGATAAGGTAATTGTGTGATATTTATATTTTACATAAGCTAATATGATGGTTACATTCTGCCAGTAGGTTAACAACAGAGCTAGAGTTTCCATGCATCCCCTGGTAATATTTCATATTTCAACTTTTTCAACAATTTCAAATTTACAAGAAGCTAGGATTTTTCAAGGTTTTTGAAGTAAACGAGAAGCTCCACTTTTAGCATCATAATTGACAATTCCAGCCACTCCTTTGATAGTGTGTAGCTATGTTTGTGTTAACTTTTTTTTTTTTTAATTTGATGGGTTTATTATGAAGAATCCACATTTTTGCACATTTTGTTATTGTAGTAATACAAATAAGTTGATATCTACATGTGTATTGTTTTATGCAGCAGGTCCAAAGCTTTGGGGAACCATTCTACAGCACAAGGATTATAGCGAAAATAATGGTAACAAATCATCATAAAAATATAAAAGAATTGGAGAAGCTGCTAATCAGGTATCATTTTCCAAAGTTCTTATTTAATAGTAGTGATACTGGTAAAAAAATTATTCTGCTCTTGGTCATGAAAGACCAAATCAAAGCACAAAACATCACAGAATTCAGGGAAGTCTTCTTTGGGAAGTTGGTTTTGCTGGGTGGTAATGCTAAGAAGTTGAAAAAATACGAACACTGGTCTGCCGCCTGAGCCTGAGCTGAGATGAGCTGAACTTGAAGCACTAGCTCGAAGGTAAATTAATGGATAGTGATTTATTGAGCAAGTGCCAGCCTGCCAGAATTTCTAATTTAGTGTATTGATTTGCGGCAAACTCCTCTTATATTTTTTCGGGTGTTTGATGTTACACACGTGTCTTCTAATCGAAGGATGTATGTAAGATTTTAATGTTCAATATTGTTGAGACTGATTTAGAAAGTGATCATGGCTGGACGTGCGGACTGATTTAGTATAAGAAAATTTGACTTCAGGACACTTTAGCTAACTTGCTTGTTAAATAGGAAACACCAGCATAAATTTTTATTTCTGTATGTTTGTTGTGTTGAATAGCAGCAACATGTTAAGAAATGGAAAGAATTGACAATATTGTCACATTTTGATAGTTTGACTTCACATTGGATGGTAAATGGTTGTGCAACGAAATTATAAATTAAATTGTGAGTCTTAGATACATATATGCATATGTAAATGTAAATTGTAGTATGGTAGGAGTCTTACAAATCTGTGAGTGATTTAAAAAAATTGAGCTAAATTAATTGATATGCATATATTCAAATGCCCATGTTTTTTTCCGGTTAAGGCGCATATACAGAAGCCTTATGTTCCAATTTATGTCAGACTTTTCACTCAAAAAAAGTTTGTGGACAACAACTTTGAATAGCTATACAAACAGCTTTGACTAACTGTACAAACAGCTTGCATTTGTACCTTCCTCATATCTACTTTATATTATTTTTATTAACCTCTCTCTACAAAGACTAAATTGGAAGTAATAAACCATACTTTCTATGTCTTGATGTTGACAACACATTCATATCTACTTTATGTTATTTTTATTATTTAATTAAGATCTATAACGTTCATGACATAGATATACTACACGATGCTACAAATAAGACAACTAACACACGTATAATACATATAAGGTTCCCGTGTATCAGGGGGCATGGTCTCATGACGGATCTAGGAGTCGACCTTGGACATAGCCCCGAGCATGATAGGTTTACACGTGAGATTTTTTGTCGTTCAAAAAAAATTGTACCATGATGGTTTTTATGTTTTAGTTGCATCTGTACAAAAAAAGAAAGAGAAATATATTGGTTCTTTGGGTGTGTTCTTGCTTTCAGATTGATTTTAGTTTTACCAACATGAAGGTAATGTTAGCATTACCATCACCCTAAAAGGAAGATCGATAGCATACGACGTGCGAAACGAAAGTGAGTAGAAAGCTTTTTATTGACCAGGTTTTTCACTACATTTCTCGACTCAACATCAAGATACTTTCTTAATACCGAATGTGTGATTATTAGATGTTTTTAAGATGGATTAAAATTTACATAGTTTCTTTTGAGAACAAAGAATCGACATAAGGTGTTCTTTAATGTATGATATCTTATACAAAACCAGTAATACCTACGTTATTGTTCCTTTTATTATTCTAACCAAAATTAAGTTAACTAGCTCAAACCTGCAGCCACGTCAGCAAGGGGGCGTGATAAAAAAAGGATGGGGTGGTGTTGGGCGTGGAAATGGCATTCGACAAACCACCAATCATGATCCTGGTTGTTCAAGCCATTCGAAAATGACTAATTTCAGTATGAGCCGGTTTTGACTCATTACGTAAACTGCTGGACTCTCCCATCTTACTGCCTCTAGGAGATACATGTCTATAAGTAAACTTGCAGATGTACTTGTATCTTACACTTATTTCAAAGACATAGATACATTTTTCTTTTGATTTTCATGTTAGGCAATGATTTTCACAACATTCATCACGTTTTGTTTTTCTAAATTTCATTTAAATTTGAAGATCTGGGTCAGTTGATGGACATACTGTTAGGCTGATGGCATTGACATGCTACACCGTTGCTACGAATAAGAAAACTAACAGGCGTACTATAAAATATATCACGACAGAATTGATAAGCTAACAAAAACCAGTACCGCATTGTAAATATACGCCGCCGCCGCAACGCGCGGGTTTCCTACTAGTATATATATATATATATATATATATTGTCAAGAAAAAATATCAAAATTGGAACATGATGCATGCCATTTACTCTAGATTTTAGTCAGGAGTTGTCTTGCGTAGCGTTAGTACTTTATTCAAGAGTTGCGTGTTTATATTAGGTTGGTATATAAAATACCCAAACACCTATGCTCACTTGACATGCAAGTTAAAAAGACGAAGGATGATTTTGAAACTTATTTTGCTTATCATTCATGTTTGCCTTAAATATATGTTGACTTTGATTTTTTTTTTTATTTTTTTTTATAGGTTAAGTCACTTATTAAATTATATAATTTAAGTTGATTGTTAAGATATATACTATAACATGCTTTATATAGATCGTAAAGACATGAATATGTTGAGTAAACTAACATATGAAGAATGGGTGAATAAATTCTCCTTCAATATAAAAAAACTAATTATTAAAGTCATTAATACATACACAATTAAAAAGTAGCAAAAGATTGGAAATCATAAAAGAAATACATAAAAGATATGTCTTCACCAAGTTGAGGTTTTACCCCTATGTTGAGGTTTTACCGGTTTGACATCATACTAACTATTACAACAGATCTTACCTTAGAATTTCCAATTATTTGTACAGTCCACCTTGATTTCAGTTATTCAAACATATTTCATTTAACTAAATACGAAGTGAATGCGGAAACGCTTACCTTAGGCGTCCGTATTTGCGCCCGTTTCCTTGCCTCATCTTGACCCGTTAGCCTTCCATGCTTGAGTCCACGCTAATGTGGTTCCTATACTTCCATGCAATCATGCTCATAACATCATTAGTATTCATGTTTATCCATATCAACATTCATTTCTAACTCTTAGTTACATTGACTTCCGTTAGTCAATCATTCGCTAACATGCATAAAACACGAATTGATCATTACATTTTTTCACATCCATGAAATTTAATTCCTCATCATACGTAACACATCATTAGCCTAACACATGACACACGATTATTCGTAAACCTTACAATAGCATTCATAAGTCAAACCATATCATTCACATATTCGTTGATTTTTCAGAAAGTCAATAGTCAAGCATACAAATTTCTAACTCAAGAACATATGTCCATATTGATGTAGTAGACCATACTAATTACATCCTATGCATTTCGTAATCATATTCGAGGATACATACAACCATTTAATTACTTTCCTACGTACAAACATATACGTAATCCATTCCATTCATGCTAGCATTTTTATAACTCTACAACTAACACTATAACACATATTAAGCTAGCCATATATGTTTCACATATACTTTTAGTTCACAACTAGTAGATCAAACAACCACATGGTGTGCATCACATCATCTAAGCACATAGTACAAGCCACTAGAGCACACTTCTACCTGGACATGAAATCAACAAAATCTCCATGTCGAATCAATCTAACACGTCTTCCTCATGTAAGTTTACTAACAATCTCATCACTTCCACCATCTACCCGTATTCATCCATTGTTATCCTACAATCTTACATACTAACTTATACTAGGCATTTCCTCAAACACTTGGTGTGTGATGCGTGTAGTGTGTTAATATATTTTTATGTATATTTTAAGCCCTTTTTAAAACTTTAGTCAAGTTTTAAATTTATAAAACACGATATTTTAGTAACACTAAACACACATATGGGCAAGTGCACCCATCGTGAGCGTAGTATAGCGTTGGTAAGATACCGAGGTCGTCCAAGGACACAAGAGCCTTTAATACCGGTTTATCCTCAACGTCTAATCAAATCAAAAGTTTTTTAGAAAAGGTTTTAAACATGAAAATAAAAACTAAAAAAATGCTGAAAAATAAAAATAAAATAAAAACAGATAGACAAGATGAATCACTTGGATCCGACTCGCCTTTAATGTAACCTTTGATGATTTCCGCACTTTTGCACTTTTTAAGAGATTATCTTAGTTATAGTAGTAGGCCCCTCTTTTGACGGTGACGTTACCCTCAACCCAGTAGTTTGAGTCAGCAAGGATACAATCCTAAAGGGTCGGAATGTTGAAAGATAATTAATTAAGTTATTAATGCATAATGTGGTAGGCCCCTCTTTTGAAGGTGACGTTACCCTCGGCTAAGTGGTTTGAGTCAGCAGGGATACAATCCCAAATAGCTGGGTTAATGTATTAATTAGTAGTTTACATATGAGGGGACCAAGCCATTCGCACCCCCGCCATCCAAAACCAGTGGGTATTAAAGGAGGTCCTAGTAAGCTTGACCCAGGTCCTTGCAGGATCTATACACTGAACAAGGCAAGAACCTTACCAAACTAGTCCCTTAACCCCCGACCAGGTAGCCAACATATCTCTATATAGACCGTAAAGATATGAATGGTGTAAATCTTTTATTTTATATAGAGAGTAAAATAACGCCAAGACACCACGGACAAATGATAAGGAAGTTTCACCTTCAACAAAAGAAACTAGTTATTAAAGTCATTAATACAAAACCAAATAAAAAGTGCGAAAAGATTAAAAATCAAATGTATTATATTAAATGCTTGTCTTCACCAAGTGATGTAAGAGACTTAGCCAAACATGGCCTTTGACTGACAAGAACTCTTACGATCAATCTTGGATCCCGAGACTACTACACACAATCTATGATGGATGATGGATGATGGATGATGGTGGTGGATGTGGGTTGTAGTGGTGGTGGAGTGTGGGTGAAGTGGCAGAGAGGTTGTTTGCCAAGCGATGCCTTTGAAGTGAACCAAGCACCTCTATTTATAGCCTGCACAGAAGCTCAGACACGGCCCCGTGTCCATTGGGCATGGCCCCGTGTCCATCCACTTTCTCTTTCTTCATTAATTGCAATTTGTCTGCATTAGCTCCACACGCCCCCGTGTCCGCTAGGCACGACCCCGTGTGCAGAAGTGTATCTGTACTATCAAGATTTGCTTGGATTCTGCGAATCTTAGCGTCGACCACGGCCGTGTTGAGCTGGGCACGCCCCCGTGTCGGGAAATAGAAGCTTCTATAGCTTTGTCCTTTCTGCAGACACCTGACCACGCCCCCGTGTCCGCTGGGCACGGTGCCTTGGTCAGCTTTCTGTTCACTTGTTTTTGCTTGGGAAGATGCTGTCGAGGGGTCGGGCATGCATGTTTATTCCTTTTCTTGTAATTATGTTAGATTTTGCTGCATATTTGCTCCTTTTGTTCATTTACGCTCATTTAATCCGGAAAATACAAAAGGAAGACAAAAGCACACTTTTTCCAACATTAGTACTAAAAAAAGGTTAGTTTTATGCCTCAATTGATGGAATTTATAAAGCCAAACTCTTTATAATGTGGCTTACACTCCCAAATGGAATGGGTAGAAGAGAAGTTTTGGGCTTGTCTTGAGTGTCGGGAATCCAAGATCTTTATTAGGCTTTTATTTTTATGTTATTTACAATCCTATTTGTTATGATTAATTTAGAACATTTCATAAGAGAAATTACTTATTTGGGCATAACATGCCTCTTTAAAATTCCATTTATATACAAGTTCACATACCTCACGGGAGATCACATCAACACTCGGCCGAAGATGTATTTTGTGAAACACTTGAGACCGGCATGGAACTTACTTCTACCATATGTTTGCCAAGCAATCAATCCTCCTCCTTTTTAACTATACACCATTGTAAATATCAAGAGGACTTGGGGAAGGGTTAGGCTTGGGTTAAAGGTGGGTGGTTTTAGGTTAGTGGTTAGTAAAAGGGCTAAAAGCGTAAAAAGCATCGGTCGTCGTAAAACTTTTTGTTTTTGTGACTTTTATTTAAATGAAGCATTTTCAAACAAAGTTTCTTTTGAGGAACTTGTTTGTTTATTGCTATACTTCATTTTTTTATAAGGAATGTCACATGAAAACCGAGCTTTTTACTAAAATAAAGGGTTAAAAATAAAAAGGGTTTTTGGTGGGTAAAGGGTGTTTGTTTTGTGGGTTTAGCAACGAAAATGTTTAGGCTCAAAGGGGTTAACTAGGGGGGGATTTTGGGGAGGTGGTAAGAAAATGAAAAATAATGGTGTTGAAAAGAAAAGGGGGTTAGTCCTAATGCCTCTATCATTTACATACTTGGGTTTAAGTTGGTAAGGACCGGGAATGCATTGTCATGGCAAGTTCTAGAGTCGTAAGAATCCAAGCGGCTATTCACACAAGAAACGAAAAATGAGCATTTAGTTTAAAGATGTGTATTGGTATGCTCAATAAAGGCTCAAAACTCACTTTTTGTGGGAATGGGTTTATAATGTGATCAAATATATATAATCAAATTTTAACTAGATTTGTCATGCCGTTTCAAAATTTTCTTATGTTGGTTCTTTTTATCACGACGCTATCGGTTGTAAATTTGTAAAAATATAACCTTTTTAGAACTTGTTATTCCCAAATTAAACCAAGAAAAGTAAAAAAAAAAAAGAATAAAAAGTTTTTGAAAAAAATTGGGGTGATTAGCGGTTCCAATAGAGTTTTGTGTAAGGCTTGTTATTAGTACTTGCAAAATTCAAGGTTTTAGCATCCCCCCCACACTAAAATTACACATTGTCCTCAATGTGTCCCAAAAATAAGTTTTTAGGTTGATTGAATGTTTAAAAAGGTGTTAAAAGCAAAATTTTATGTTACTGGGCGTCTGGACACGGGCCCATGTTGATCCGGGCACGGTCCCGTGTTCAGATTGCCAGTATCATAGTTTACTGAAGGCTGGGCACAGGGGCGTGTTCGATGAACACGGCCCCGTGTCCAGTTACCTGAACTGGGCATTTTCTGCAGATCATTGGGCACGAGGCGTGTTGGCTGAGCACGGCCCCGTGCTGAACTTGCTGTAATGAAGAAAAATTATCGGGAGGCTCTGTTTTTGTGCATGGGGTGTGGGTTCAAGTTTCCTTAGTAACCACCATCATCCCGAGTGTGTTTTATTCCTGAAAATTAAAACTAAACTAGAAAGCATAAAAGTTAATCTAAATTAAAACTAAGGATAGTTCCGCGGAATGCCTCCTTGGTGCGCCACATTTACAAGGGTCCTTGGCTAGACCCAAAGTCAGTCATATGTTACCCAAGTGGGATGTTTTGCATCCCATGTTGCACCGTCGGAGAGCATCATCCAAACTTGAGTCTATGACTTTCATGTAGTTGACCGGGTCGTCGCCTTCTACTCTTTTCCCAACCCCAAACTCCATCTCCTTGTCCCCAACCCTCAATGTTAATGTCCCACCATTCATGTCTACCATTGCGTGGGCCGTAGCTAGGAATGGTCGTCCTAAGATAAGTGGTACTTCAGTATCTTCCTCCATATCTAGTATGACAAAGTCGGTCAGAAAGACAAAGTCTCCGACTTTTACCAATAGATTTTCGGCGACACCTTGTGGATATTTAATGGACCTATCGGCTAGTTGTATGCTCATTTTTGTAGGGCTTGTTTTCCCTAGTCCGAGTCGGTCGAACATTGATACGGGAATGAGGTTGATACTAGCCCCGAGATCGTCTAGTGCATTGCGTATGGGTGATCCCCCAATTGAACAAGGGATGGTGAAGCTTTCGGGATCGATCTTCTTTTGTGGGAGTTTGTTGAGTAGCAAGGCGGAGCATACTTCGCTTAAATTAACTAATTGCAATGATTCAATTTTCCTTTTGTGAGTGAGAAAGTCCCTCATAAATTTTGATTATTTAGGCATTTGGGTTAGGACTTCTACAAATGGAATATTAACATGCAATTGTTTTAATAAATTTACGAATTTTGTGAATTGCTCATCGGTCTTTTGGCGAAGTAACCAACCGGGGTACGGTACCGGAGGATTCTTGATAGGCTCTTGATTTGGTGGAGGAGTCGTCTTTTTTGGGGCGTTGGCGAAGTTGCGGTTTGGTTGGACGGGCTCTTTTCGGTTGGAGGTAGCGGAGCTTCCTTGGGACCTACTGTGACACCTGTGCTTGTAATCATTGTAAACAGTTCAGTTATCAATAAAATAATGTTTTTTGACCCAATGTTTGTTTATTTATGTTTGACATTTTGCATGTTTTGATTTTTGTTCTTCAAACTCTACATCGCTTTCTTGAGAGTTATACACAACCCGATGCGTAAACATAATCAGTTTAACGCGAAGAACACTCCGGAACATCAATTTATGCTTAACATACCATAAATAACCTTTACATAACTTAGAAATAAGTTTCGAAGGCTTTGGTATGGCAAAACCAAGTTTATTCGCTTACAGGGACTAAATTCGACAAACTGCGAAAGTATGCCAAATCGTACTGTAACAGACATTCCGGATCATGATCATAAGTTAAACCCACCCTAAATATCCTTTACATAGCTTAGAAATAGGCTTTGAGGGGTTCGGTGTGCTAAAATAAACTTTATGCTCATTCGGGGACTAAAAGCGTCAAAAAGTGCATAAGTTCGCTTTTTCGCGCATAACTTACGTTCTAAATACATCCAGACATCCAAAAATTTATGTAAGCATTAAAATATTTTATTTCAGTGTTTGGCATAAGAAAAATCCATTCGTCGCGCAATTTGGATCGTTTTTCGCGTTCATGCGCATTTCGTCGTAATTAAGCGAATATGACGATCATACGACCAAACGAACCAACATCCGGCATATTTTTGAGCATGTTTCATGTCCACTATGTTTAGGCATCATTTTAGGGCCTTAAAGTTGGCTTAACGGGCCTTAAATGGGTCAAATATGGACTGAAATGCATGCAGGGACCAAAACTGCAAAGTTTCAAGCTGTTGCTGATCTGTGCAGACCAGGCGTGCTGGTAGCCCTTACCTGTGTCTTACACGGGCTGCGTACAAGCTGCAGATCAGCTGAAGTTGTTTTACAGCTTGTTCCAGCTGTACCACACCTTTGCACATAGTTTTTATGATTCTATGGGCTCTTTTGGAGGTGCCCATGGTATTCAAATTAGTGGGCATGAGGTGTAGGGTTGAGATTAAAGCTCGGGAATCGAGGAACGATCCTAATGGTCCTAGAAATCCTATATAAACCCCACCCCTTGCTTCAAAACCCACTTGATTTCTAAGATTTCTCTAAGTTGAAGTGCTAATCACTTCATACCTGAGAATACTTGGAAAATCAAACTCTCTTGGACCTTTTGTAAGTCTCCTTTCGTTCTTTTATGCGTTTTTAGCTTAAAAGTCAAACTGAGTTTGACTTTCTGCATTGACCAGTTTATAGTCAACGCGAAGTTCGTTTGAACTTCATAACGTGAGCGTAATCACGATGGTTATAGTCCCTAGTGACTATACCTACTGATTACCACGTTATCTAGGCTTAGTGACGAGTCGTAGTTTCGGCCAAAATGCGTATTCTTGCGTATTTTGTAACCAAACTAATTTTGGGTATCAAGACCCTTTTTCTTGATATCAAACCTATTTTTAAACCTCGTTAAACATGTTTTAACATGTTTAACTCGTCACTTTTTAGACTTGTGCTTATATAGATTTGTGCTTCCGAGGTTATACCTTATGGTAATGACGTTTAGTTAGTTGTATGATAGGTAGTTTATATGCCTTAGGAAAATTACCAAAATGCCCTTTTTACGTCAAAATTCATTTTAAGCATATGTAACCCAAATTTTGACATCTAAACTGATTTAGCAACAATATTAGACATGTTAAGGCATATGTTACCTGTCATAGGACTAGTTAGGCGGTCCGAACGCGTTTTACGCAAACGACGCGTTAAAGTAGGATAAGCTACCTAAACGAGTCGTAATGGGTCGTAAGCACTTAGGGTAAGTTCCATTTTAGTATATAGGCTTTGTTAAACCATATTACATGAGTTCTTACACTCATTTGGTTTACGAACCCTCATGCTACCCGATCCTCCGATTAGGTCTGTTTATTAACGTAGATACCTATATTAGGTGCCGTGTGATTCCGTGATCTTCTAGCATTGCTTGGTGGTTATCCTACGACTATTGAGCAATCTCAAGTGAGTACATAGACCCCTCTTTTACTGTTTTTCAAACATTTTGGGGTGAAACACATGTGCCTACTTGTTACTTTCGTGCTTTCCATGTTTTCATATCATATGCTCGTTATGTTCATTAGTACACTTATAGTACATGATTTCATTATGTTTTTGCTATGTATGTCCTTTGTTGCATACCTAGTACATAGTTTTACATTTCATTTTATGCTATGTATGTCCATTTAGTGCATACTTAGTACATCGTTTTACATTACATTTCACGCTATGTATGTCCATTTATTGCATACTTAGTGCATTGTTTTACATCACGTCACATGCTATGTATGTTCATTTGTTGCATACTTAGTACATTTGTTTTACATCACATGCTTACATTTTTGGTGTGACATTTGGGTTGTTTAAATGGGACAAAAATACATTCATTAACATTGATCACGGCGTTCGTTAGTAGGTAGTGGTACCATAGGAATTGACAACTCCCGTTCCTGACATTGATGTGCGGATGTAAACACGTCATATTATGTATAGTTTTGTGTCGGTTTTAAGTGTTCGAGTGTGTTTATTCAGAGTGATATTTGTACTTATTGGGTGTCAGGTTTTTCAGGCTTAACAGCGCTTAAATGCAGTACAATGATCATACAAGCTGGAAAACGGGTGTTACGAGGCAATACGGAGCGAGAAAGCAGTTATGCTGGAAACCATGCTCCCTCGTGCCACGCGAGGTAGGCTATGTGAGGTGTCGCGTGTCGTGAAAGGGACAAGTCAACAAACTGGTCAAACATGGTGCCTCGCGCCACGCGAGGGAGGCTATGTACTGTCGCGTGGCGCGAAAGGTTTACAGCGTAGAAAATTGTTTTTTTTAACCTATTTTGAAGGAAACGGAGGGGATTCATTCGGTAGCCGCCGGGAACGATTGGGAGAACTTTTGGGCGATTATTTTCCATCATCTTCCATCTTCCAAGCAACTCTTTGATGTTCAATCAATTTCTAATAAATCCTGAAGCAACGATGACCATGATGCGCAGCTAATTTTCTTATAACTTCTACTCGGATGAACTTTTACGTTGTTTTACATTAATTCTTGTTTGCGGATTCGTATAACTGGTACAGCTTGACCACTCGTGTTGGATTCTTGGTAAACGTTTATTGTGTTTGAATTATTTGTCGTTTATTAAGCGTATTGGCAACTTTCTTGCGTTGTTAGCGGGTTGGTAAATTGGCGGGTAGTTGATACAATTGAACGGGTTATTAGGTGGCATAGTGAATCTTAAAAACTATCCTTAATAACTGATCAGATTTATTAATTCCGAGGCCATGTCTATGTGGTGTTTTGAATCAGTAAACAGGTTTTGATGTTAAACGGGTAATTGGGATTCCGGGTAGAGGTTATTCTTTCTCGTATTGATTACAACTCTCTTATTAGTTCCTTAGCTTTTACAATCAAATCCATCAAACCCCCAATTTAGATAATTTAGTTCTTAGTTAAAAATGTGACACTGACCACAAATTCCCCGTGGATACGATACCCTACTTACGCTATCTACGTAGCATATTTAGGTTTTTGATTGACCCTAACGACAGTCATCAGACATCCTAGGTATGTTTGGATGGAAGGAATGACCGAATTCGATAAAACATAACTCAGATAGACCTTTAATTTGTTTAAGGGTTTATCGCCATAGTCACAAGGCTTGAATGTATGCATTTTCACAACACCGCATAGATGTTTGTATCAGTATAGCATGCATTTCCACAAAACATAACTTTGATTTTAAACTGTGTTTTACTTCAATACCTTGTTTTGTGCATTTTTACATGTGGTTCAGTTGATATATTTCACTTGCCATACATGATATTTGTTACACACTTCATTTCACATACACATTCTGATATTGGTTTACACACTACATGACTTACATTTACATTTTGATAATAGACGTTTATTCACACATAAACATTTGACAATTGGTTTTAACATGGATAATTTACATTGTTGGTTTGTTTGGGTAAGTGATTTAAGTAACGAGACGTGTGTAATATGGTACAAGCATGGTGGATACTAGGGGTGTGCAAAAAACCGAATTAACCGAACCATAACCAAATTAACCGACAAAACCGAACCGAAAAAACCGAACCACATAAAAACCGGTGGGTTGTTTAATGGTTTTTTTGAAAACCAAAAGTAGCGGGTCAGTTATGGTTATCATTTTTTCCATACCCAACACAACCGAACCGAACCGACATATAATAAATCTTTGTATAATTTAGGACTTTTCACCATATTTTTAATATTTGATGTTTTTAACTGAAGATTTTTAGTACTTATCAGTTTTTCATATCATTTTTTGGTTTTGGTTGAATGTTTATTTGAATTTATGGAATATATCATATCACTTTATTTGAATATTCGATAATAATTGGTATTAATATTATAGATTATATGTATTTTTAATACTATGTAATATGGTAATATATACAAATATGCAATAACAATATATTCCATGTTAAAAAAATTTAAGCTATTTTTAGCTAAGCTAAATATAAGGTTAACCACCCATAACCGACCCACTATAACCATCAAAACTGAATAACCATAACCACCATAACCGATCGGTTATGGTGATGGTTATCCAATAACCGACATCGCGGTTATGGTTATGGTTTTTGGTCAAAACCGACCCAAACCGACCCATGCACACCCCTAGTGGATACGCCGTTGGTACTTCCTATATATGAGTGTTTGTATGATATTACATATCGTAGCGTTATTTAAATCATTTCAGTTAGACATATAACATTTTACACAAATAACATATTTTTCACAAGACCTTGTTTTACAAAACACTTTATTATATACAACTCATTCTACTTGGTTATTTTAATAACCATACACCTTTCTTTTATAAAATCTGATTTCTTATCACATTTTCATATGATTTATAAAAGAAAACACTTAACAAGATTCATGACTAATTTTTATTAAACATTTCTTTAAAACCTAAGTCATGAATCCTATTTTCATAAAACCTATGTATCTCACAGGCATTTTTATGCTGACGTACCTATTTTCACATGTGTTTTCAGGAGCTGTTGCATAGGATGATCGTGACACACTAGGGCGGACCTGTGCCTTAGTGACTTAAAAATGAAGCTAGAACTAGTTTAATTCTGTTATGTACCCTTGTTTTCTTTCGTTTAAGACAATGTAATTTTCATGTTTGATAAATAAAACATAACTTTGAATGTCATGGTTGTGAAACAATAATTCTGTTACAACACTCCCCGATGTTTCCGCCACGATTTGATGTTTTACGTGGTCGGGGTGTGACAGAAGAGTTGGTATCAGAGCCAATGGTTATAGGGAATTAGGTTATTAGTAATGCTTTGACCTAGACTATAACCTTTCTAGGACCCCAACACAAGCTATCTTGTGTTTAGATCTTAAAACATGCACTTCACCTATCCTTAGGTGATTGCCAAAACAAGAACCCAATTTTCCAAATCGCTTTTTTGAAAATCAATCATCTGTTTTTAAATGATCTGTTATAAGGTTTTGAACCCTTCTAGTTTGATTTTTGGCTTTATGCCTTCCAAGTTTTCAAAATCTCGTCAAAGTTTTGGGTTCTAAATAGAGTGAACACGTGTAAACTGGAAGAGTGAATGCCTGTACCCTGGGTTTTCTGTCTAAGGCTAGAGTGTTTGTACAAATCCACATAATCGGACTAGTCACTCTTACCTGGGAACTCTTGGGGTGAGTGTTCACTTATAGGCGAGCATGTCTTCGCGATACATTATTCTTGGCCTATTTACTTTGATTAATCACTGTGTGTCGTTTATTTGCTTTGTGGTAACAAATGAATGACCACCATCTTTGCTTCTGTCGGTTTTTGTTTCATCTCATTCTTTTCATCTAATCATCTCACTCGTTTCCACTCATGTTTCCTCTTTTAGAATGCCTCCTCGATGCGAAAATCCGCTATCTAATGCCGAAATGGCAAATATCATGGTGCAGCATATGACTGCTGTACTCCCAGACATTATCGCTCAAGTTAACCAAGCCAACAATAACCAGAATGCTCCATGCAATTTCAAGAGTTTCAATTTGGCTAAACCACTCAAGTTTAGTGGTTTTGAAGGGGCAACTAGGCTCCTACAGTGGTTCGAGAGCATTGAGAGTACATTCCGCCACGTCCAGTGTCCTGAAAATTGGAAAGTCGAATTTGCTTCCAGTGTGTTTCAGAATAGGGCTCTTACATGGTGGAACGGGGTTATGAGAGACCGTGGTGCTGAGGTTGCGTTAGCACAGACTTGGGCTGAGCTTAGGGCTCTTATGATGAGGGAGTTTTGTCCTCGTCATGAACTGAGAGCCTTAGAAAGCGAGTTTGATGACTTACAGCAGGATAGTGGTGAGCACCGGGCTTACACTGACAGGTATGAGGAGTTGAGTTTACTTTGCCCTACCATGGCTACCCCACTCGAGAAAGCTATCGAGAGGCATATTGATGGCTTACCTGACTCTGTACAAGACATCGTTACTGGTAGTAACCCTACCACAGTTCGTCAGGCAATTGAGTTAGCTGCGACATTGTTGGTGCATACATCTGTCGACTTCGTCTTGTATCGAGTCTTTCATTGCTCATTGCACGAAGTTCAAGAAAAGTAGTCATCAAGTAATTCCGCATGTAATGTGTAATTTCGCTTGAATGTGTCCACATGTATTTCCGCACGGAATTACAATGTAATTCCGTGTGAAGTGTGTTAATATCGTGTGAGTGTCTAATTCCGTGTGTAAGTAATTTCGTTTGAGTCATGGTTCGTGCGGAATTAGTGACACTATATATAGGTGTGATACCGTGTCATTTGAAACGAAATTAGTTTGGGTGTTTTCGACGGCGAAGCTCTATCAAAGTGTCTTCAGATCTGTAATCATTTTAGAATCAATACAAAGGCAGTTATTAGTATAAATCTAGCTGAATTCAACTCATTATGTCTATTTCCGCGTTTCACTTTGAGTAGAACGCCTCTGATCGACTCATCTCGGGTCCGACATCGATCCTACATGTGGTATCAGAGCTCAGGAGGAGGAGTTCTGCAGATTTCAGCCTGATTTCATCTCATTTTCTTACTTCTACACCTTCTTTTATCAATTGAACAAGCTCTAACGGTTAAAATGATCTGAATTTTACATATAACATGCAAAACAGTGTTTTAACAAAGCCTTGAGAAAATTGGACATTAATTGGATCTAAATCTGATAAAATTTTTAATTCCGCATGAAAAGCAGTTCGAACAAAATGACATCAGTTTAATTCCATTTGAAAGTGTTCCTTAATTTCGTACGGAATTATACTGTTAGGCTAATTTCGTTTGAAAGATCATCTAATTCCGCACGGAATTGGTATTTCCGTTTGAAGTCATTCAAACGAAATTATAATTTCGTATCAAGTTGTTAATTCCATTTGAGAACTGGGTAATTTCGCACCGAATTACCTGATTCCGTTTGAAAGGTACTAATTTCGTTTGAAAGTTGTTTGTTGCAGGTATTTTCGTGTGAACATAATATCGCTTGGGAGTGATTTCGTTTGAAAAATCTAATCTCGTTTGAAAATGTCTGACGAAGAATTTTACAACGCTTTTGCAACATCTCCGACTACTCCGGCTGCCATTGCTCAAAACATGAATTTGGAAAACGAAACTGGAACTTTACAAAAACCCTCGAAACTTATGGGAATGGAAGAGTACCATGGATGGAAAAATCGTTTTGAGAATTGGGTTCAGGCAAACCATCTAAGAGCTTGGGAAAGCATTGAAACAAAGTATGTTAGACCACAGACTGCTTTGAAAGTTGATAAAATCATCTCAGAATTTACAGACAAAGAGAGAGATAATTATAAAGGGGAAAAAATGATGATTAGTCTTCTATAACAAGCTGTCAAAGAAGATATATTTGTGTTGCTTCAGCATAATGGTAGTGCTTATTCAATATGGGAGGCACTTGAGAAGAAATTCGAAGGAAGTACAGAGATGCTCAAGAGTAAAGCATCTTTGCTGAAAAAGGAGTTTGAGTTGTTTACAAGTATGCCTGGAGAGACTACTAAGACTCTCATTGAGAGATATTACCATCTTGTGCGCACCATGTCTCAGTTGAAAATTACTAAAACTCCAGCAGAATGGGTTGAAAAGTTAGCTGACGCATTACCACAGAAAGAATGGGGTACTTATCTCATGATCTTAAAGAATTCTGGAGAGTTTAGCATATTGTCAATTGGATAGTTTATTGAGAAGCTTGAGGCACAGGATCTGGAACAGAAAAAGATTGCTAGAATGAACAGCTCAAGCAATCAACAAGATATCAAATTGTACTACAAAGGAAATATTCAAACTGTTGAAGCAAGCCCAAAGATTCAAACTGCTTTTAGTGCAGGAAATTCATCTGGATCAGTCAGTCAAAGTTCAATCAACACTAGTGGATTTTCAAATGTTAATCCTCCAAGTGTTCAAAGTGCAAATGTTGGTAATGGACATATGATTCAGTGCAATGTTGCATTGCATCTTCAAAATGGTCAAAATTTTTCTGAAGAAGTGGTTAAAAGTCATATGGCATTACTGGTTACTGCTTTGGAATCTTATGAAGGATTGATTGCTGGAAAAATTGGCAACCCTATGCTAACCAAAGAAGATTATGATCAGATTGATGCAGAAGAATCGGAGCTCATGGACATCAAATGGTGTCTAGCTAGTGTCTTGAGGAGAGCAGAAAAGTTTAAAATGATTACAGGAAGAAATGATTTCTTAGATGCAAATCTCTCTAATCTAGGTTTTGATAAATCTAAAGTTATTTGTTTTCGATGCAGGAAAAGGTCATTTCAAAAGAGAGTGCGAAAATCAGGAAGCTAGTGGAGCAAAGAATCCTTTTGGAAAAGATTATTACTATCGGAAGGCTATATATCAACAAATCTCTCATCAATCGCATCAACAAAAAGAACCACAAACGGCACATGCTAGGATGATCGAAGATGCTAATAATAAAGCTTACTTTGGTATCATTGATCAAGATGATGAGAAAATGGCTCCAGGTTTTAGCTGGGATAGGTTTGTGGATGAGAATAGGGAGTTTAAAGCTTTTATTGCTCAAATTGTTCAAAAGCCAGAATTGATGAAAGAGTGGATAGCAGTGTTAACTGATGAAGAGAATAGTCAAGATGAAGAATTTGTTTCTTCTGAAAACAGTTCAACAGATACTAGTGATGATAATGAAGATATTGAACAGATAAACATTGGAAAAACCCACTTATCTTCTGACGGTTTTGAATTTTATTTTGCAGATAAATTGAAGAAACTTAAAGAGAGAAAAGCTGCAAAAGAAA
This sequence comes from Helianthus annuus, assembly GCF_002127325.2. Classification (NCBI taxonomy): domain Eukaryota; kingdom Viridiplantae; phylum Streptophyta; class Magnoliopsida; order Asterales; family Asteraceae; genus Helianthus; species Helianthus annuus. The sequence goes on along the minus strand of NC_035440.2, from coordinate 31,781,721 downwards.
TGAAAGAAGTTAAGATTGTTGAGAAGATAGTTGAATTGGAAAAGGTAGTTGAAGTCGAGAAGATTGTGGAGATTGAAAAGATTGTGGAAGTTACTAAACCTTGTCTTACATGTTTGAAATCTTGCAAACAATGTGAAGATAAAGATGAAAAGTTTAGTGAGCTTGAAAAGTTGAAAGAGAAGTTGTTGTTTGATGTTAAGAATTTAAAAGAATCATACGATGTGTTGAACAGAACGGTAAATAGTTTGCAGAAGACAAACTCGGAGAGAGAAGATGCTTTGACGATAATGAATGCTACAATGATGTCTAAGCAGAAAGAGATAAATTTTTACATCGAAGAATGTGCGAAATGGAAGCAAGAGTTGGAAACTGAGAAAGCTGAAAATGAAAGAATCAGACGATTACTGAGAAGTTATTCGAGTTCTGATTATTTAATTGACAGAATTTATCCAACTGTTGCAGGTTTTGAAGTATTTGAAGACATGAAGCCGAAGAAAAAGGATACTGGTAAGAAACAGAGTGTTAATTATAACAAGTGTCCGCCTCCGATTTGGGAAGGGTATTCGCCTAGAAAATTGAATGAGGAACAAGTAAAAAAGGCAGTCAATATGAAGTTAGAGTCCGAGATAATCGATGCATTACCAGACAGTATTGACATCACGTTCACAGCATCCGACACAGATTATGAGTCCGAATTAATAAAAAGGGTGGTTGATCAGGTGTTGGATAAGGATGAGGAGTCAGAGTCAAAGTCCGAGTCCGAAAGTTCGTGTTTGTCAGTCGGGAGTTCGACTTCATCTGTCAAGAGTTCTAAATCATCGGGAAAACGGGTGTATAGTAAAGAATTTTTGTTGTCAAAATCTAATTTGAATGATGAAACATTTGAAGTTGCATATACTTTGAATGATTCTGACAAATTATATTTTGATAAAGAACATCCAATAAGAGGTGTTAAAACTGAAATGATCAAAAAGGTTTTCAAATTAACAGAAATTAATATTTCTGAAATAAAAGATGTAAATCTTTCTGGAAAACCTAAGCCTTAGACCTCAAGAATTAAACAAAGGATAAACAAGAAAATGGGTTACAATTATGGTTCGGATTTTCGAAAGAAACCAAATCATAATGGTAATTTCAAAAAGAAAGGACTGGGTTTTGTTCCACCAGAAAACTACAAAAATGAGAAAATTTATAAAAATACAAAATTTGTGTCAGGTACATCTACTGAGAATGAAAAGAAGAGCTCATTTTGGAGACAGACAAATCAAGAATTTCTTGCTGAAAAGAAGAAAAATGATGCTCATCAGAGAAAGGAGACAAGAACCTGTTACAAGTGTCAAGAAGTTGGTCACATCGCCTGGAACTGTCCTAAAGCAACCAACACAAAACAGGGAGTCTCAGAAAAACTCAAAGAAGTAGCTGTTGATAAAACCGAACCACCAACTGAAAAATTTAAGGTGTTTAAAAATTCTATATATGAAGTTGGTGAGTGTTCGAAAAGGTTTTACAAGAAAAGGGGAAATCTTGACAATCAAGCTTGGGTTGTTAAGAAATCAGATGTAAAACCTAGCGATGAATCTGATTCCACAAAATCAGAGGAGCCACAAGTTGTTAAAACTGGTGAAAATTTAGTTCCGTCTTTGGATGATGTTCATTTTCCACCATTGCGGGCTGATAATTTAAAATTAAAAATCGGAGAAGTTGAAATATCAAATCAATTTAATTCTGAAAAGAATAAATTTGATGTTGATAAAACATTTAATGGGAATGTTAAAAAGATTTTTGGGAAAATGGTCGAGGGAAAGGCCAAAGGGGTAAAAGATTTTTATGCTACAAAGGAAGCAACTTACACCCCAACTGCAGATGAATTGGTTACACCCAAGGAAGGTCAGGCTTGGGTGTCCGTATTCTTTGTTTGAAAAACTTGACTTGCCGGAGCTCCCAGGTTGGTAAAAGTGGAGCAGGTATCGGCATCTTTCTGAATATTGAGTTTGATTGTGCTTATTTTTAAGTGGTACAGAGGTTTGTTCTAACAAAGTGATTAATCAAGGTCATTAATTTGAACTTGATGTAATCCTCATGCAAGTGTTTGAAAAACAAAGTGAGGAAAGTTTCCCCGAACCTACAAGTGGTAACATCAACAAAACTTATTTTCCGAAAAAGTCATTTTGATTAAAACAAACTTAAGTGTTTTGAAATCATAATGAGAAAATAGTTTGTTGTAAGGGGGAGTTCTGATTGTTTATGCCAAGTGGATGGCGAATTGAAGCGTTTCACATCAAGTTGCCAGTTTCTTGTACAGTTGTTTTCAAGTTTTCTTTAAATGTGTTTGCATTTTAGGGGGAGTAAAAATTTCAGAAAATACAAAAACATGATAAAATCCAAAATGAGTTTTGTTGTGAAAAGAGGAAATGATAGTACATCAGTGGACTGTCACAACATGCTAAAGAAATGTAAAGTAAAAAACGTGATAAAAAATCTCACTGCGGATGTGCCAGTAGGTTTTTACACAATCAGTAAATTGTTTTTGAGATATAAACCTAAATTTCAAACTTGCTTATCTTGTGGGGAACATTTCTTGGATATATGGGTAACCCCCGAAATCTTGTTTGAAAGGTCACTTTTTCTGACATTCTAGGTCTTTGTGCGTGGTGATATCTAGGGTATTATACCAGGACTTCTGATTTTGCAAAAGCAATAGCCTAGTCCTCGTATAATACTTTGCAAAAGCTTTAATCTTAAAGCCAGCCCTCTGCTAAAAAAATTGAGGAATATCGAAAGATATGTATCAATGGCAGTTGAAGAAAAGATCCCCAAACGGGACACGCCGAAAGTCGAACCGTCATCTCTCTGCTGAACGGAAGTTCTGACCTGAGCTCTCACGGTTTCGCATTTACCCGTTTACAGATATTACTAGTGTACATTCACCTGTAAGACTGAATATTGGGATCTGGATACGGGATTATATTCAAGTGGTGGGTTACGGGAATAAGTTTAAGTACTTAAAACACTAATTTCATATCTCGAAACAGTTGAACTTTGTGTGAAAATTTAAATGGATCAATATACTGACAATCTAGGTGAATTGTTTAGAACTTAAAATGTCTAAAGCTTAACGGTGTTGGTGATTCGTCTCATAAACTGATATGATCCTCTTACACAAACTCACAAAAAGACTGTTTGTAAATATTTTTTTATTGCATTAGTTTCATTAAAAAATCCAAAAAGATTTTCGACAACTGATGTTGAAAAGCTGATTTTCAAAAATTCCAAGTGCTGAACATGATGATCATTTTGAAGGGGAGTCTGTTGAATCTAAAATGATTGAATATTTTTATGCAAGTGGTCATCAGAAGGTTTAAAATGTAAATCATTCTGTTTAAGATAAGAGTTTGGATAAATAAATTTGTCAAATGTTAAATTTGTGGAACTTATTGTGAGGTAGAGAATGTGCAGGAAAGCCAGTTTCCGATACCTGAGTAGAATGTGAGCCAGGTTACGATTCTGGAACTGATAATGCTGAAGAACCTAAGGAATCAAGAGATCTGATCAAGAGAATTAGAAAGCTTGAGAGCCAGACCACAATTCTAATTCTGTGAAAGCTAGGCTGCGATCCCAGCATATCGAAAGGGGGAGTCTGAAGACATCCGAGAAGAGATTATTTGTTCGAGGGGAGTGTGTTGGTGCTGAAGGAAAAGAGAGCAGATAGATTGATAAAGACTGAAGACGGCAAAGACTCGACACTTAAGATTCGTCAACATCTGAGGGGGAGTCTGTTGGTGCATACATCTGTCGACTTCGTCTTGTATCGAGTCTTTCATTGCTCATGGCACGAAGTTCAAGAAAACTAGTCATCAAGTAATTCCGTATGTAATGTGTAATTTCGCTTGAATGTGTCCACATGTATTTTCGCACGGAATTACAATGTAATACCGTGTGAAGTGTATTAATATCGTGTGAGTGTCTAATTCCGTGTGTAAGTAATTTCGTCTGAGTCATGGTTCATGTGGATATAGTGACACTATATATAGGTGTGATACTGTGTCATTTGAAACGAAATTAGTTTGGGTGTTTCCGACGGCGAAGCTCTGTCGAAGTGTCTTCAGATCTGTAATCTTTTTAGAATCAATACAAAGACAGTTATTAGTATAAATCTAGGTGAATTCAACTCATTATGTCTGTTTCTGCCTTTCATTTTGAGTAGAACGCCTCTGATCGACACATCTCGGTTCCGACATCGATCCTACAGACATTGACTGAGTTGCAAGTTCGAAAGGGTAAGCTGCACAGAAAGGGTGACAAGGGCAAGAAACAGTCATTTGACAAGGGAGAAAGCAAGAAAGGTAAAAACAAGAAGGGCAAGGATTCGGGTTCTTCAAAGGGGTCAAGGAAGCGTAAGGCTTCCCAAAATTTTGCCATCACTGCCCAAGCAAATCAGGCAGCTCCCGACCAGCCTGCACAACCACTGGCAAAGAAGCGGTATGCGGGGAATGCACCTTTGTGCAACAGATGCAATAGTCACCATCAGCCGCAACTTCCATGCTGTTTCTGTACTAACTGTGGGAAGTCAGGTGATGTCTGTCGCTTTGCTCAGAATCAGGCTGCTCGTAATCCAGCTCAACAGGTTGCTCAACCACCTGTTCAACAGCAAGCACAAGCTGCACGACCTCACTTTCCTCCTGGTTCGTGCTACAATTGTGGGGACCTGACTCATTATCGAAACCAGTGTCCAAGACTAGTCAACGCAAATCAGAATCAGGCTCAGGCTCGAGGGCGAGTCTTCAACATGAATGCACAAGAGGCACAAGCAGACAATGAAGTGGTCAACGGTACGTTCTTTGTTAACAATCAGTCTACTTCTGTTCTTTTTGATTCAGGTGCCGATAAAAGTTTTGTGTCATTGTCTTTTGAGCCATTGCTTCGGGTGTCTAGAACGAAACTAGGAAAGCCTTTGACAGTATAAGTTGCTAGCGGTGATCCCGTTGTTCTTGATTCTGTTCTTCGTAACTGCCAGTTGAACCTTAACAACCATCTTTTTCCTATTGACCTCACGCCTATGCAACTTGGAAGCTTCGACGTTATAGTGGGTATGGATTGGTTAGCCAAGCATCACGCAGAGGTAGTTTGTTTTGAAAAGATTGTTCGTGTTCCGCTTTCGACAGGTGAGATCCTGCAGGTTCGTGGTGAGAAACCTACTAGTAGCCTCAAGCTTATGTCTTGTTTTCAAGCTCAGAAGTATCTGCGAAAGAATTATGTGGCCTTCTTGGCACATGTCATAGCAGATAAAGGCAAAGGTAAGTCTATTCAAGATATCCCTGTTGTTCGGGATTATCCAGAAGTGTTTCCTGAAGAGTTACCTGGTTTACCCCCAGCACGCCAAGTCGAGTTCCGTATTGATCTTGTACCTGGTGCAAATCCTATTGCCAGATCTCCATATCATCTTGCACCATCTGAGATGCAAGAGTTGTCTAAGCAGCTTCAGGAGCTTTCAGACAAAGGTTTTATTTGTCCTAGCTTTTCACCTTGGGGTGCTCCCATTCTTTTTGTCAAGAAGAAAAATGGATCTTTCAGGATGTGCATCGATTATCGTGAGCTTAACAAGCTTACCATCAAGAATCGATATCCCCTACCTCGCATTGATGATCTCTTTGATCAGTTATAGGGCGCTTCTTATTTTTTGAAGATTGATCTTCGTTCTGGGTATCATCAACTTCGTGTGCATGAAGAAGATATTCCCAAGACAGCTTTCCGCACTCGTTATGGGCATTATGAGTTCACAGTTATGCCATTCGGTTTGACTAATGCTCCTGCTGTTTTCATGGACTTGATGAATAGGGTCTGCAAGCCTTATTTAGATAAGTTCATCATCGTTTTCATTGACGACATCTTGATATATTCTAAGACGCAAGCTGATCACGAGCAACATCTTCGTCTTACTCTGGAACTCCTAAAGAAAGAGCAACTTTTTGCCAAGTTCTCCAAGTGTGAATTTTGGCTTAAAGAAGTTCAATTTTTGGGACATATCGTCAACGAACAAGGTATTCATGTAGATCCCTCCAAGATCAGTGCGATTAAGGATTGGGATACGCTTACTACTCCTACTGAGGTTCGTTCTTTTCTTGGTCTCGCGGGTTATTACCGCCGCTTCATCGAAAACTTCTCGAAGATTGCAGTTCCTCTAACTGCTCTAACTCAGAAGAATAACCCCTTTGAATGGGGTTCTAAACAGGAAGAAGCGTTTCAGACTTAGAAGCAGAAGCTTTGTGATGCGCCTATTCTATCTTTCCCTGAGGGCAATGATGATTTCGTCGTGTACTGTGATGCCTCCAACTTGGGTCTTGGCTGTGTTCTCATGCAAAGGAACAAAGTCATAGCCTACGCATCAAGGCAGTTGAAGATTCACGAGAAGAACTACACCACTCATGATCTTGAGTTGGGTGCAGTTTTTTTCGCTCTTAAAATCTGGAGACACTATTTGTATGGTACAAAATGTGTGGTTTTCACTGACCACAAAAGTCTTCAGCATATCTTTAATCAGAAAGAACTTAACATGAGGCAACGACGTTTGGTTGAACTTCTAAACGAATATGATTGCGAAATTCGCTACCATCCTGGTAAGACGAATGTCGTGGCCAACTCTTTGAGTCGTAAGGAACGTGTCAAGCTTCATTTTGTTCGTGTTCAATCTGATATTCAAGCCCGATCTGATATCCAAACCCGCATTTCTCAGGCTCAACATACTTGTGTTTCACAAGGTTTGATGGGTAAGGAATTACCCTATCACATTAAGCCTGATCTTGAGCTAAAGGACGATGGATCATATTATTTCATGGACCGTTTATGGGTTCCAGGCCAAGATGATCTTCGCACCTTGCTTATGGATGAAGCCCATAAGTCTCGTTATTCTATTCATCCTGGCTTAAACAAAATGTACAAGGATCTTCGTACTCAGTATTGCTGGCCTGGTATGAAGAAAGACATTGCCTTATACGTTTTAAAATGCCTTACTTGTCTTAAGGTTAAGGCTGTGCATCAACATCCTTCTGGTTTATTGGAGCAACCAAAGATTCCAGTTTGGAAATGGGGAAACATTGCTATGGATCTCATTACTAAACTTTCGCGCACTAAGAAATGTCACACCCCAACCAATGGCGGAAACATCGGGATGAGACGAAGTGTGAAGATTGCTCGAGACATCATAACGCTAATAATTGTGACAAGTATTTAAATAATCCGATTTCATTTCATAAGATAAACTGTCAACATTGCAAAAAAAAATTCAAATACGACAAGTTTAACGAAATAACATAATAACATAACAAAATTGATACAACATATTAAACCTAAACGTCTATATGTGTATCTAGGCATCATTGCTACTTCATTTCATAGCATCGTCATCATCAACCTGTAACATGTTAAAATAAAATTCAATGCAAAAGCAAAGGCGAGTACACAAGGTTTAAATAGTATAACAAAAGTATAAAAACATTTTACTCGAATCCACATGGCAATTTGTAAGCAAGGTAATTAGCATGCATATCATTACATCTAAACCCAAAGTGTCCACTAGTATTTAGCATCCCTCGCCACAAAAGTGACGAGACCGTATAGTATAATGACCTAACAATCCCCCGTCGGGTGGTGTGCTACTCCTATAGCGCTATAATTGTTAAGCGATGATATAACATAGTAATGGCATAAAGCATGTATTATCTAGCATAACAAGTAGCATGTATAACGGATTGAGATCATAAAGCATGTTTATGTGTGTGTAAGTGTAATTTTGTATGGTAACATGTTACAACCCAAAAGTGGTTTAAAATGTAAATGGGTCGAGTGTACTCACTTGATTGCGTTGCGATTTCTTGTAAGTACGCACGAGTAAAATTGGAAAATCCAAGAGAACGAATAAGAGCGATTATCCTAGATATGGAATAACACAATAACGATCTCGTTATTATTTATTGGTTACATAAAACCCCAATATTTATAGTTTATAAGTTAATTAATTAAATATTTTATTTTTATCTCATTATTATATTAAGGAAAAGAAAAGAAAAAAAAATAAACTTGTTAGATATAATTAAATTTAGGGTTGAATCGTAGTTAAAGGATGAAATAAGGTGAAAAGACTAATACAACCTGAAAATGGAGTTTACTAATAGTATTCCAATCCAAATGCTTTGTATAAAAATAACTTTGGCATTTTTATAAATCACACTTTTTTTTTTCAAACATGGCAAACAAATTTTAAATGTAGTCATCTTCTTACAACCCAAAAAGAAAAACCCACTGTTAGCAAGTTCCCATCTACAAATTCTTTTAAAAAGAGAGATTACTTTTGATTCAAAATAAAATGCATGTTGTTGTACAAAAGGAAGCATGTGCAGCAAGAAACTCGGGAACGAGACTCGAACCCGTGATTCCTTTGTGCTTGATTAAACAAACTCAGTTAGATTTCTGCTGATGTAAGTATACCAAACGAAAAAGAAGAAAGATAAGTATGATAGAAACGTATACCGAAAACGACGTAAACTCGAGCTCCGATTTGCGCTCGACGATGTCTTCGAGTTCCGACGTGAACTCCGGTGAAGTCCACGTAGCTCCGGCAGGTTGCAGTCTCTCTGGCATGTTGCCAGTGGTAACGAGTCAAGCCGAGTCCCCGGTGTGATCTCCGAGTCGTCCTCATAACTCCGGAAAGTGGTGAGTTCTCCGGCGTGAGCTTTCTCCTCCCGGTGAGTGCAAGGCTTACGAAAGGTGAGAGGTGTACCCACCCAACGAATAAATCTCCGGCGATGGTTTGTACAAGTGATTCGAATGTGGGTGTACGGAAGTTGGTTATGGTGGTAACTTGATTCAAGTAGATGGAGATTTAGGGTTATATTGGTTAGCTTTAATTATAAGTGGTTGAGGAGATGGAGCCAATAAAACCAACCAATAGGCTGGTCTGCCATGTTGGCTGCAGATTCAATGTATTAGCCGCATGGCTTGGCCATAATCACTTAATATCTTTTTTTTTCTATAAAGCCCGTAAAGTCTCAATGTTTCAATAAAATCATATTATAATGCATTAATATTAGTGGCACGAAAAATGACTAATCATCACCCATGTGCGGCTGATTACATATCAGCCTATTTCCTTTTTTTTTTTAACAAATGTAGTGACTCATTTTCATATGGTTGATATAATATTGCCTAACTTATTTAACATATAAATAGGGTAATAAGAATCAATCTAATTAAGTTGATCCAATCGATTTGTTTTCTCTTCGGCTGTGCACAGAGGTCGGCCACGAGGCCACCTTTATTCATATTTTTGTTTTGTTTGAGCAATTACACAACAATATGTATATTATATAATGTTATATAATATGTATATTAATACTATATGGTTTCATAATTGGTTTAGCATGAGAATATAGTTTACAGCGTAAATGATTAATTTACCTAAAGACATGTAATCCAAACAAGTTTGTATAAAGTAAAGTATGGGTTGTGCCTTGTGAACGTACACTCAAGTGTTTGTACGTATAGGATATCTAGAATCGTGTATTGATTATAAGTTACACATGAGTTTACAAGGGTACGAGTATATAACAAATGTATAAAATGTATAAGCACGAAAAAAAAATTAAACGATATATAATTCGCATGAAATAATTAATTTTATTACGATCGAAGTATCGGATTACAATGAAACGAAATACAATATACAAAAGGAACGAGCTTCCAAAAAAAGAATTACAAGACACGTTTTCTAATTAAGGAAAGTACGAAATGCGGGGCGTTACAAGAAAGGTCATGATGCCATCTGGGTAGTTGTTGATCGTCTTACAAAGTCAGCGCATTTCTTGCCGATCCGTGAGGATCTATCTGCCGACAAGCTTACTAAAATTTATGTGGATGAAATTGTATCTAGACATGGTGTTCCCTTGGACATTATTTCTGACAGAGATGCTCGATTTTCATCTCGTTTTTGGAGAACCATGCAATCTGCTATGGGGACCCAACTTAATTTGAGCACAGCTTATCATCCGCAATCAGATGGCCAAACTGAAAGAACAATCCGGACTTTGGAGGATATGCTTAGAGCTTGTGTGATCGATTTTAGTGGTAGTTGGGATTCGTATCTTCCATTGATTGAATTCTCATACAACAACAGTTATAACTCCAGCATCAACATGGCTCCTTTCAAGGCTCTCTATGGTCGAAAATGTCGTTCACTAGTCTGCTGGAATGAGATCTGTGAGGCTCAGCTTACTGGACCTGACCTCATTCTAGAGACAACAGATAAGGTTAAGAAAGTTCGTGATAACCTTCAGACAGCTCTAAGCCGTCAATAGAGTTACACAGACCGACGACGCAAGCCCTTGGAATTTCAAGTCGATGATCGAGTATTACTTAAGGTCTTGCCTTGGAAAGGTGTGATCAGATTTGGAAAAACAAGAAAACTTGCACCTAGATATGTTGGACCATTCAAGATCGTCGAAAGAATTGGTAAGGTAGCCTATAGACTTGAGTTACCTCCTGAACTTGGAAACGTTCATCCAACCTTTCACGTGTCCAATCTCAAGAAGTGTTTAGCTGATGAGAACCTCCACATACCACTTGATGAAATTCGTGTTGATAACACAATGCATTTTGTTGAGAAGCCTGTGGAAATCATGGATCGTGAAGTCAAATGGCTCAAACGCAAGCGCATTCCATTGGTCAAAGTTCGTTGGGAATCTAAACGTGGACCAGAATTTACTTGGGAACGTGAAGATCAAATGAAGGCGAAATATCCTCATCTATTCTCACGAGTTTCCTCTAAATAAATTTCGGGACGAAATTTCCACAAGTAGGGGAGACTGTGACACCTGTGCTTATAATTGTTGTAAACAGTTCAATTATCAATAAAATAATGTTTTTTGACCCAATGTTTGTTTATTTATGTTTGACATTTTGCATGTTTTGATTTTTGTTCAATTTCAAACTCTATATCGCTTTCTGTAGAGTTATACGCAAACCGATGCGTAAACGTAACCAGTTTAACGCGACGAACACTCAAGAACATCAATTTATGCTTAACATACCTTAAATAACCTTTACATAACTTAGAAATAAGTTTTGAAGGCTTTGGTATGGCAAAACCAAGTTTATTCGCTTACAGGGACTAAATTCGACAAACTGCGAAAGTATGCCGATTCGTACTGTAACAGACATTCCGGAACATGATCATAAGTTAAAACCACCCTAAATATCCTTTACATAGCTTATAAATAGGCTTTGAGGGGTTCGGTGTGCTAAAATAAACTTAATGCTCATTCAGGGACTAAAAGCGTCAAAAAGTGCATAAGTTTGCATTTTCGCGCATAACTTACATTCTGAATACATCCGGACATCCAAAAATTTATGTAAGCATTAAAATATTTTATTTTAGTGTTTGGCATAAGAAAAATCCATTTGTCGCGCAATTTGGATCGTTTTTCGCGTTCATGCGCATTTCGTCGTAATTAAGCGAATATCGCAATCATACGACCAAACGAACCGACATCCGGCATATTTTTTAGCATGTTTCATGTCCACTATGTTTAGGCATCATTTTAGGGCCTTAAAGTTGGCTTAACAGGCCTTAAATGGGTCACTTATGGACTGAAATGCATGCAGGGACCAAAACTGCAAAGTTTCAAACTGTTGCTGATCTGTGCAGACCAGGCGGGCCGCGTAACGTGGGCCGCGTACAAGCTGCAGATCAGCTGAAGTTATTTTACAGCTTGTTCCAGCTGTACCACCCCTTTGCACATGGTTTTTATGATTCTATGGGCTCTTTTGGAGGTGCCCATGGTATTCAAATCAGTGGGCATAAGGTGTAGGGTTGAGATTAAAGCTCGGGAATCGAGGAACGATCCTAACGATCCTAGAAATCCTATATAAACCCCACCCCTTGCTTCAAAACCCACTAGATTTCTGAGATTTCTCTAAGTTGAAGTGCTAATCACTTCATACCTGAGAATACTTGGAAAATCAAACTCTCTTGGACCTTTTGTAAGTCTCCTTTCGTTCTTTTATGCGTTTTTAGCTTAAAAGTCAAACTGAGTTTGACTTTCTGCATTGACCAGTTTATGGTCAACGCGAAGTTCGTTTGAACTTCATAACGTGAGCGTAATCACGATGGTTATAGTCCCTAGTGACTATACCTATTGATTACCACGTTATCTAGGCTTAGTGACGAGTCGTAGTTTCGGCCAAAATGCGTATTCTTGCGTATTTTGTAACCAAACTACTTTTGGGTATCAAGACCCTTTGTCTTGATATCAAACCTGTTTTTAAACCTCGTTAAACATGTTTTAACATGTTTAACCCGTCACTTTTTAGATTTGTGCTTATATAGGGTCGTAAGGTAAGCGATCTAAACAATCGCTTATACTTTCGAACCCGAACCGTTTGATCGATCATTAGGATCCGACCAAATACATTAGGTGACCATAGTTGCATAGGGAATAACCTTCTGAGGTTATACCTTATGGTCATGACGTTTAGTTAGTTGTATGATAGGTAGTTTATATGCCTTAGGAAAATTACCAAAATGCCCTTTTTACGCCAAAATTCATTTTTAGCATATGTAACCCAAATTTTGACATCTAAACTGATTTAGCAACAATATTAGACATGTTAAGGCATATGTTACCTGTCATAGGACTAGTTAGGCGGTCCGAACGCGTTTTACGCAAACGACGCGTTAAAGTAGCATAAGCTACCTAAACGAGTCGTAATAGGTCGTAAGCACTTAGGGTAAGTTCCATTTTAGTATATGGGCTTTGTTAAACCATATTACATGAGTTCTTACACTCATTTGGTTTACGAACCCTCATGCTACCCGATCCTCCGATTAGGTCCGTTTATTAACGTAGATACCTATATTAGGTGTCGTGTGATTCCGTGATCTTCTAGCATTGCTTGGTGGTTATCCTACGACTATTGAGCAATCTCAAGTGAGTACATAGACCCCTCTTTTACTATTTTTCAAACATTTTGGGGTGAAACACATGTGCCTACTTGTTACTTTCGTGCTTTCCATGTATTCATATCATATGCTCGTTATGTTCATTAGTACACTTATAGTACATGATTTCATTATGTTTTTGCTATGTATGTCCTTTGTTGCATACCTAGTACGTCGTTTTACATTTCATTTTATGCTATGTATGTCCATTTAGTGCATACTTAGTACATCGTTTTAAATTACATTTCACGCTATGTATGTCCATTTATTGCATACTTAGTGCATTGTTTTACATCACGTCACATGCTATGTATGTTCATTTGTTGCATACTTAGTACATTTGTTTTACATCACATGCTTACATTTTTGGTATGACATTTGGGTTGTTTAAATGGGACAAAAATACATTCATTAACATTGATCTCGCCATTCGTTAGTAGGTAGTGGTACCATAGGAATTGACAACTCATGTTCCTGACATCCTGTGTATGTTTGGATGGAAGGAATGACCGAATTCGATAAAACATAACTCAGATAGACCTTTAATTTGTTTAAGGGTTTATCGCCATTGTCACAAGGCTTGAATGTATGCATTTTCACAACACCGCATAGATGTTTGTATCAGTAAAGCATGCATTTCCACAAAACATAACTTTGATTTTAAACAGTGTTTTACTTCAATACCTTGTTTTGTGCATTTTTACATGTGGTTCAGTTGATATATTTCACTTGCCATACATGATATTTGTTACACACTTCATTTCACATACACATTTTGATATTGGTTTACACACTACATGATTTACATTTACATTTTGATAATAGACGTTTATTCACACATAAACATTTGACAATTGGTTTTAACATGGATAATTTACATTGGTGGTTTGTTTGGGTAAGTGATTTAAGTAACGAGACGTGTGTAATGTGGTACAAGCATGGTGGATACGCCGCTGGTACTTCCTATATATAAGTGTTTGTATGATATTACATATCATAGCGTTATTTAAATCATTTCAGTTAGACATATAACATTTTACACAAATAACATATTTTTCACAAGACCTTGTTTTACAAAACAGTTTATTATATACAACTCATTCTACTTGGTTATTTTAATAACCATACACCTTTCTTTTATAAAATCTGATTTCTTATCACATTTTCATATGATTTATAAAAGAAAACACTTAACAAGATTCATGACTAATTTTTATTAAACATTTCTTTAAAACCTAAGTCATGAATCCTATTTTCATAAAACCTATGTATCTCACAGGCATTTTTATGCTGACATACCTATTTTCACATGTGTTTTCAGGAGCTGTTGCATAGGATGATCGTGACACACTAGGGCGGACCTGTGCCTTAGTGACTTAAAAATGAAGCTAGAACTAGTTTAATTCTGTTATGTACCCTTGTTTTCTTTCGTTTAAGACAATGTAACTTTCATGTTTGATAAATAAAACATAACTTTGAATGCCATGGTTGTGAAACAATAATTCTGTTACAACACTCCCCGACGTTTCCATCACGATTTGATGTTTTACGTGGTCGGGGTGTGACACCTACGGTACGGTTTCTCAATGTGACGAGATGCACTTGCGCCTTTGGGTTGGGTTCGGTATTGCTTGGTAACGCGCCTTGTGGTCTCTTGGAGAAATTTTGAGCTGGTTGATTTAATTGTTTTTCAATGTTTTGAATACTAGCTTGTTGATTTCTGAAGTTCGATTCCAGTTGTTGAAATCGATCCGAGTTTTTCTTTTCAGTGTCGGAGATGAGGCGAGAGAAGGTATCTTCAAGCCTCTCTCGTCCCCCTTGTTGTTGAGAGAAATTTTGTGACTCATTTCTCGATTGTTGAAAGTTTGTTCGTTGGTTAACATTTTGTTGGTTACTATTATTGCCGGGTTCTCTCCAACCAAGGTTAGGGTGGTTGTGCCATCCTTGGTTGTAGGTACCCATCGGAGGACCTGACTTCCTAGGTCTATTATCAATGTAGTTTACCGTTTCTGTTTGATTATCCATTTCTTTCATACAACTCCAATTTTCATGTTGCCCACCACACCCTTCACAAGCCATAACTGAGGCCGTTTTTGCCATTTCTAAATTTTTGATTTTTGACGAGAGGGCCTCGATTTGGGCTTGCGAAGAGGTGCTTTCTTCAACCTTATGGGCGCCCGGGGCAATAGATTTTGTGCCTCGGGGAGTGTGCCACTGAAAATTGGTTTGAGCAATTTCCTCAATTTGATTATAAATTTCATTTGGTCGACGATTACCTAAAAGTCCCCCGGAGTTAGATCAAGTGTTTGTCTTGTGTGTGGCAACAACCTATTATAGAAAGTGGATACTTGTTGCCATACCGCAAGACTATGATGAGGACACTTTCTTAGTAGCTCCTTAAACCTTTCCCAAGTTTCATATAAGGATTCCCCGTCCTCTTGTGAGTATGTATTAATTTCAGTCATTAATTTAGCTGTTTTAGCAGGAGGGAAATACTTATACAAAACTTTTGGGCTAGTTCATCCCAGGTGTTTACCGAACCAACTGGAAGGGTGTTAGGCCAAGCCTTAGCTCAGTCTTTTAGTGAAAATGGAAACATTCGGAGGCAGATGGCATCATTTGATGCTCCGTTGATCCGAAAAGTATCACATATTTCCAAAAAGTTGGTAATATGTAAATGGGGATCTTCGTCCGCAAGCCCGTGGAAAGTTGCAGAGTTCTGCAGCATTTGGATCAAATGCGGCCGAAGTTCGAAGTTGTTGGCATCGACATTCGGCGCATTGATAGTGGCGCCAAGATTACCTACAGTGGGTCGTAGGTAATCCATGAGGGTACGTTGATTCACCATTGGAAGTGGGTCCCCCGAAACTTTCTCTTGGTTTTTAGCTTTAAGACTTTTTCTTAGAAAGCGTTCGGGTTCGTCTAGAGGTTCTTTTATGTCTTTACTGGAACTGGAGCTCATACACTGCGTAGAAAGTTCAGGTGCGACGCCTGGGTTCCAAGTCCTGCAATAAAAACAAAAAGAATGTCGGTCAGAAGTTTCACCACGGCCCCGTGCTCAGATGAACACGGCCCGTGGTCGGAGTTACAGTGATTGTTTTCCGGATCCCTGTTACTGGAGAGTTCAACACGGCCCCGTGCTGCACTGACACGGCCCGTGCTCAACTCTCTGTAACTCGAAAAATAAAAACTGCCAGTAACGATGCTGGGCACGACCCGTGTTCGACCAGGCACGACCCCGTGCTGTGCTCTACAGAAACTGAAAAGTCTAGAAAAATCCTAAAAAAATAGAAAAATAAGAAAAATGATTAGTCCGTTGATTCCTAACTTTCTTAAAATCCTTGTGTCCCCGGCAGCGGCGCCAAAAACTTGATGCATGTAGTGTTTTAATATATTTTTATGTATATTTTAAGCCCTTTTTAACACTTTAGTCAAGTTTTAAATTTATAAAACACGATATTTTACTAACACTAAACACACATATGGGCAAGTGCACCCATCGTGAGCATAGTATAGCGTTGGTAAGATAGCGAGGTCGTGAGCATAGTATAGCATTGGTAAGATACCGAGGTCGTTAAAGGGGTATGGTCCCAGATCTCGCGTCAGCATGACCGCGAGTGACCATTACCCTTATAAAAAACCCCCACCAGCAAGAACTTATCGGTGTCCGTGCGGGCACGCGCGAACACAGCAGTCGAATCCAATCGGTCAAGCGATAGGAAGACTTACTTTGTGTATGAAAACGGGTGTACGCATAGTGATGCGGCCTAGCATCGCATCCTATGAACATTTTCGTCATGACAAGGGGTCCGGACAACAGCAACAGTCACCACAAGTGGCGATACGGCCTGGCACCGCATCCCGTAGTCTTCGCCAAAGTGAGAACGCGGAAACAGCAGTAGTTACCGCGGGCAGCGATGCGGCGCGGCACTGCATCTTGCCCACGAGGCAAGTAGGACTGACACTGCAGTGCAAGTGGCACCAATGACAGTCGCCTGTCAGCCCATATGTAAGCAACAGACTGACACCGCAGTAGGACGTGGCTTTACCTCCACAACCGACAAGCCTGACACACCTACATAAGGGTGGCGCGTCGTCAGTCTGTCAACTCAATCACCCTCCTTCACTCCTCGGCTATGAATATCCATTCCAAACCAAGTTTGAGGTATCTCTTCACAACTCTCTCACTACTACTACTATCACACAACTTGCTTCCCAAGCAAATTACTGATTCTCACGCCAGAGAGTGGTAACAAGGAGCACCCCCCCCCCCCACCTCTTCCTCCTTGTTATGAGTCACGGTCTGTTTCATTTATGCAGGAGATAGCCCAGCTGATGGTCCAGCCACCGATCCTTGGAAAGAAGGGATTAACCCTACTTGACGAGACCAGTTGTCACACCCCGATTTCCACACGTTTCACCGGTGGGGGATTACTGTGACGTAGTTGGCAACAATATAGTCAAACCACACAATATTTAAATACACAGCGGAAGCATAAAGATAGATATATTTCAACCACCAAACGTAATATCCAAGTATCACAAGTAGTCGAAAATAATCCACAGGGGATCAAAATAAAATAGAAATATTGTTCAACAGATAGTGGCATCCAAAGCTTGCGAGACTCTAACGATGCTAAGGAGTGGCCAGCCTATTTCGTGTAGAACCTGCATTTAATCTTTTTGAGGAAAATACGTCAGTTTACACTGGTAAATACATTCAACCGACACTTTTGTAAAAGGTTTAATAAAATTGATTTGAATGCACAAGGCACAAACTCTTTATAACTTGGGATAATTAATCAATCAAATCTTGTAAAAGAATTACATGTTCGCTATGCGTTCAGTCGCCCGGGTCGTACCGGGTTTAAGGTTAATAGACACGCCACATAGCATAAAGCCGTGGCGGGAAAACCAACGGTTATACCTTTATAATTATAGACACATTGTCGGGTGTACGCCTACACCCACGTGTCAAGGTCGTTGCCATTTCTTAATATGCTGCCAAGGATATCCGGGACATGGTCATTAAGCTCCCAAAGGCGTAAAGCCAACAAAACCAATTTTTAAATGGGTCACATTGATAATACCCAACTACTAATGAGTTAGGGTCAAGTGCCCGACCAAGCGGTATTTTATATACCGTAACCCAAGCCCGTATAACGGAAAATAAGTTAAAAGTATTTACCTGAGCAAGTTTTAAACCACAACAAGCAATGCAAGTATCTTTTACCGGTCTCCTATTCTGGAACGAAGGTTTATAATAACCTATTAGAATCCTAACGGGTCTTTAATTTAGCCAAGCTTAGACTGGTTAGTTTCGAAGGGTAAATACGGTTTAATCGCGTGAAAGGCGAAAACCGGGAATGGAATGTGGTTTGGACCCAACAAGTTTGAAGACTTGTTTTATGTGGGCAATATACACACATTCTGGATTTTGAGGTAAAAATGATAAGGTTTGACCCGTTTCGGCTAGTTTATGTAAACTAGTTACATAAACCTAACCGTGCGCGCAAATGGCGTAACGGGTAACCGTAAGAGTCCTACACAGGTTTCCTAAGTTAATATGCTCAAAAGAGGTTGTGATATCAGTAGGATACCTTCCATTATGCCCATAACGAGTTTAATTCCAATATACGCCCCGTAGGGGTATTTTGGTCATTTTAAAGATTATAAAAGAGATTTCCGAGTTCTACAGGAAATCTGAGTTTTCCGAACAGGTTATAAAGTTCAAAATACTTTATTTATTATTTAAAATCAGTAGCAACTGGATTCGGGTCAAAATACCATGCAGAACTCATTTTATGTCCGAAAAGGGTATATTCGGTATTTACCGAATCAATGCCATAACCGCAGGTTATGAGCAGGTTAAAATAATGAAAAATCTTTAAAAATCCCAAAATATTATTTTACATCAGTGTGTAAAGGTTTGGTGTCGAAATTTGGGTTTAGATAGGTTTTATGCTAATTGCGCTGTTTAATTACTAAAGTTTCCGTAATTGCGCTATTTAGCATAACTCTTATTCTAGACCTCGGATTGACATGAAATTTTAGGGACATGCTTAGAAATCAGTAACAAAGATTTTTGCTCTCTCACATTTCCAAAATTCTCGTTTTAAAGTAAAAAGGGCGTTATGGTCAACATTTAAGCATATAACGGAAATGTGCAAACGACTTGGACAAACAACGAACCGGTCACAGATGGTTATACCATCATGTAACCTGGTCCTAAGAGAGTCCTAAGGCATATCTAAAACTTACCATAACGGGGAAGAACTGAAGTCAAAGCAAAAGTCAAAGTTTTGCGACTTTCGGTTCCGAACCGGGTCAAAACAGTAAATGGTCAGATCAAACTAGCTTAGACCAGTTGTAATACTTACTATCATGTTATATGAGTGTTAAAACAGGTTACACGCCATCTACATTACTGATTATGCATAAAATCAAAAGTTAGCATTCTGTTAACTTTTTCTAAGCAACTTTGACCCGACATGTGGACTAGTTAGAGTGGGAATCAGATGGTGCCCTTTTAAGGGTTTAATGCCCACAAGATTACCAACATATAACTACCTTTGATTCGGCTAATCATTGGACCATTAGTGATTAACCGTTAAGTCAATCATTAACTACGATGGATTGACTTTTAAGCTATATCTAAGCAAAAACTAAACAATAAAGGGTTAAGCACACTTACAGAAGTCCTATGCACGACCAGGGATGCTAAGAGAGTATTCTTGAGCTCCAGAAGTGATCAAGAAAGCAGATTGAGGTGTGAAGAACATTGTTGCAACTAATGGCCTTTTATAGTAAATTTGGAACCTTAGGTCATTGACAACTAAGGCTACAAGTGTTCTTAGATCACCAACATCTGTCCCTGAGTGCTAGGGGACGTTTACGGGGCGCCAATGCTCATAATAATGGCTCATATGTCGGTTAAAACACTCAACAGTGCTTCTGTCCGACTTTTCTGCATCTAGGAGGCTGACGCGGCCCGCGTAAGTGATCACGCAACGTTAACGCGGCCCGCCTGAATCTCAATGTCAGAGCCCATATCTATACTGTCAGCGCGGCCCGCGTAAGACCCTTTGCTACTCTTACGCGGCCCGCCTGAGACCTGTTAAAAAGATTTTCAAATCTTTTTCATTATTGCAGTTGGCCTTTGGCGTTTCGGAGGGGTAACTTTGCACTTTGGGCCTCTTTTATTTACGTATAAGGGCCTCGTGACTTTTACCCAACCTTTTAATCCTCGGTTAACTTATTATTACCCGAAAAGTCATAACTTTCAATGTTTGCCAATTTTAGTCCTTCTCTTGTATTTCTTAACACGTGTAAACCTATGACACGTGTCAATACATTATAGGACGCAAATTTTCGAGGTGTTACATCCTCACCCCCTTAAAAGAAGTCTCGACCTCGAGATTTATTGAAACAAATGAGGGTACTTTTCTTTCATCGTGGATTCTACATCCCACGTGTATTCGGGACCTCACGGGCATCCCATTTTACCTTCACAATCGGTATATACTTCCTGCGAAGCTTCTTAACCTGTTGATCCTCGATCGACACCGGTTTTTCAACGAACTTTAAGCTCTCATCGATGTGTACATCTGTATGTGGTATAACCAGCGATTCATCAGCGAAACACTTCTTTAGATTACAGACGTGGAACACATTGTGGATACCACTGAGCTCTTCTGGTAAGTTTAACTTATAGGCAACCGATCCGACGCGTTCGATTACCTCGAATGGTCCAATGTATCTTGGGCTCAACTTGCCTTTCTTACCGAATCGCATCACTCCCTTCCAGGGTGATACTTTAAGCAATACCTTGTCACCTACTTCGAAATTGAAGGGCTTACGCTTCAAATCTGCGTAGCTTTTCTGCCTATCTCGGGCAGCTTTCAAACGGTCACGAATCTGGACAATCTTGTCCGTCGTTTCAAAAATTATATCAGGTCCTGTCATTTGGACATCTCCAACTTCTGCCCAACAAACGGGCGTTCTACACTTCCTACCATATAGGGCTTCAAAAGGTGCAGCCTTAATGCTCGTATGGTAGCTATTGTTATATGAGAACTCGACTAATGGTAGGTGGTTATCCCAGCTACCACCTAAATCGATCACACATGCACGAAGCATGTCTTCCAACGTTTGGATTGTACGCTCGCCTGTCCGTCTGTCTGAGGGTGATAAGCCGTACTAAAGTTCAAACGCGTGCCCAAAGATTGTTGGAAACTTTTCCAAAAGTGTGACGTGTACCTGGTATCTCTATCAGAGATGATAGACACAGGCACGCCATGAAGGGCTACAATCTTATCTACAAACAACTGGGCTAACACATCGGAGCTATGAGTCTCCTTAATGGGTAGGAAATGTGCTGACTTAGTCAGTCTATCAACTATTACCCATATTGTATCGTTTCCCTTCTTTGTTTTTGGCAACTTGGTGATGAAATCCATCGTCACCATTTCCCACTTCCACTCGGGAAGTTCAGGCTGTTGTAGCAAGCCTGACGGCTTTTGATGTTCAGCTTTTACTTGCGCACAAGTCAAACACTTTGCTACATAGGTGGCTATAGACTTCTTCAAGCCTATCCACCAAAAGTTTGCCTTCAAGTCTTGGTACATTTTATCAGCTCCAGGATGAACGGAATATCGGGAACTGTGGGCTTCCTGAAGGATAACGTCTCGAAGACCCCCATAAACAGGAACCCATATCCTTCCATTTAATCTCAGAATTCCGTCCTTGCCATAGGATAACTGTTCTTCAGTTACTCCTAGCTTTTCGTTAGGATAGTTAGCTTCTGACACAGCTTCTTTCTGTGCAGCTAACAATCTCTCATTTAGACCGTTCTTGATTTCAATGCTCTTGGCATTGATCCTTATTGGTTTCACTCTTTCTTTTCTGCTCAAGGCATCTGCAACTACTTTGGCCTTGCCTGGATGGTATCTTATTTCACAGTCATAGTCGTTCAGAGTTTCCATCCAACGTCGCTGCCTCATATTCAAATCTTTTTGATTGAACAGATGCTGAAGGCTTTTGTGATCAGAATAGATCACAAATTTAATGCCATACAAGTAATGCCTCCATAGCTTTAGTGCAAATACAGCGGCACCCAACTCCAAGTCATGGGTGGTGTAATTCTTTTCATGCACTTTCAATTGACGTGAAGCATAGGCAATGACCTTGCCTTTTTGCATTAACACACAACCCATCCCGGTGTGCGATGCATCACAGTACACTACAAATTCTTCCATTCCATCTGGCAATGTCAACACATGAGCATTGCTCAGCTTTTGCTTAAGGATATCAAAAGCTTCTTGCTGTTTAGGGCCCCAATTGAACTTTATATTCTTTCTAGTCAAAGAAGTTAGGGGCACAGCAATCCTTGAAAAATTTTCGATGAAGCGCCTGTAGTATCCTGCTAAACCTAGGAAACTGCGAATCTCGGTAGGCGTCTTCGGCTCCTGCCAATTCATGACGGCTTCAACCTTGGCGGGATCCACTTGGATACCACGCTCACTGACTACATGTCCAAGGAATTGGACTTCTCGTAGCCAGAATTCACATTTAGAGAATTTGGCGTAAAGCTTTTCTTGATGAAGCAGTTTAAGAATGCATCGAAGATGCTTCTCGTGGTCAGCTTGACTCTTCGAGTATATGAGGATGTCATCGATGAAGACAATGACAAACTTATCCAAATAGGGCTTACAAACGCGATTCATGAGATCCATGAATGCGGCAGGTGCATTTGTGAGCCCAAAAGGCATCACTAGGAACTCGAAATGACCATAACGAGTCCTAAATGCAGTCTTGTGCACATCTTCGTCCTTGACCTTCAATTGATGGTAGCCTGACCTTAGATCAATCTTGGAAAAGTAGCTTGCTCCTTGCAACTGATCGAACAGATCGTCGATCCTGGGCAAAGGATACCTATTCTTTATAGTAACCTTATTAAGTTCACGGTAATCGATGCATAGACGCATCAAACCATCTTTCTTTTTGACGAATAAGATTGGTGCTCCCCATGGAGACGAACTAGGTCTAACAAAACCCTTGGCTAGCAGATCATCTAGCTGCGTCCTCAATTCTTTCATTTCCGTGGGTGCCAATCTATAAGGTACTCTTGCGATAGGCGCTGCTCCTGGAATGATGTCGATACTGAATTCCACTTGCCTATCTGGTGGCAAACCAGGCAGTTCTTCCGGGAAAACTTCATGGTAGTCAGAGATGACTGGGATGTCTTCAATCTTGGGTTTCTCCTCACCAATGGTCACCTGTGCCATATAAATGACACATCCCTTCTTCAAACATCTGGATGCTTTTAGCATAGACACTTGCGCAGGCAATCCATGCCGAGTATCTCCCTGAATGGTAAGTGGTTCTCCAGATGGAGTCTTGATCACCACTTGTTTCTTGTTGCACACAATCTGGGCTTGGTTATGCGATAACTAATCCATACCCAACACTATGTCGAAACCAGCTAGCTTAAAGGGTAACAGGGATACAGGAAATGAGTGGTTCCTAATGGATATGACACATCCATCTAACACAGTTGAGACTGTTTCCATAGTCCCATCAGCTAATTCTACCTCGTAATTCACACTCAAGGCTTTAACAGGCAATTTTAACAACTCGCAAAACTTACTATCCACAAAGGATTTATCTGCTCCAGAATCAAATAACACTCTTGTGAATACATCATTAATGAGAAACGTACCGGTTATGACGTTGTCGTTCTGGATAGCCTCTTGAACATTCATTTGAAAGACCCTGGCATTGGTCTTTTTCCCTTCTTCAGCCTTCTTCACTATCTTCGGGCAGTTAGTCTTGATGTGCCCTTTTTCGTTGCAACTATAACAAGTTGCATCCTTTAGCTTCTTGCACTCAAGAGTTCTATGCTCAGAGGACTTGCAAATCCCACATGCCTTCGGCTGGGATTTCTGTTCATATCTGCACCTTCCGAAATGGTGCTTCTTGCAAACATTGCACTTGGGCCTATCGCCCGACTGTCGGTCATTCTTCTTGGTCTCTGATCCCTTCTTGTGGTCACGATTCCCCCGGTGCTTCTTGTTTGACCTGCGTGAATCATCATCTTCACGTTTCCTCTTCTCGGTGTCAGCATTTCTCAGAGATCTCTGTCTCACTGCATCCAGTGTAAGAGACAGGGATATATCTGCTACGGATCTAAATGTAGCAGGCCTAGAAGCCTTCACACTAGCTTTGATCTCCGGGGCCAAACCCCCAATGAAACGTGCGATCCGTTTAGGTTCCGGGGTCACAAGGTACGGAACCAATCTTGACAGGGTGTTGAAACTTGTGAGATACGCCTGGCAGTCTAGGTTCTTCATGACCAGTGATAGGAAATCAGATTCTATCTTCTCAACCTCATGTTGAGGGCAGTAGTTTTCCTTGATGAGAGTAATAAATTGCTCCCATGACATGCTATATAAAGCAACCTTCCCTAAGGCTTGAACCAATGATCTCCACCAAGCTAGGGCTTCGCCCTTAAATGACTGGGATACAAACTTCACCACATCCCTCTCCGCACAACCACTAATGTCCACAACAGTGTCCATTTCGTCCAGCCAGGTCATGCAATCCACAGCGCCTTTTTCCCCAGTAAAATCTCGGGGCTTGCAGGAAACAAAGTACTTATACGTGCAACCCTTGGCGCGAGGTGCATCAGTGAACACTAATTTCTTGGGACGGACACTATTCTCATTTGATGAGTGTCGATCGTCATCCTTCTTAGGTTTAGACTGGGATGAGGGTGGTTTGCTGTGAGGTTCAGAATGGGTTCTTGGCTTTGAATGTGGTGCAGATAGGGTCCTGCTTCGAGATTCGCTATACTCTTCATATTGCCGTTCTAAGGCCGTCTTAACAGCGTCGTCTACCAAAGCTTTTAATTCAGCGCCCGTAATATTAATTTGGGCGTTATCATTGTCATTCTCCTTCGGATGACTATTATTCTCCTCCGAGTTAGCCATTGAAAACTTGATCTGCTACAGAAGGTAATAACAAAATTTTATTTAGGAGTTTATTATGGAATTGTCTTTTATGGCAATTCATTAACCATGGTAAACACAGACCATATTTGGTTAATTTGTTACTCACTTTTATTTAGGATTCGAATATAACTTATCCTATTTACAAACAATATTGTTAGTGGCACAAAAGCCTAGTCACATGGACGTTTTATATATTGTCAGCCAGGATTTCAGAGAATCAAGGCATGAAGGTTTGAACCATAGTTCTTTTACCTTTTCTGACAGGGAGTCATAGACTACAACTGTCTTTTGTCTTATATAACAATAAGTATAGCCCGTAGGCACTACATCACTAATAGATGCTTGATAATTAATCATCTACTGGATGATGTAAACCCATGATTTATAAATCATTAATTTAGGTCTTTGGAATCCTTTGAAGGATTCTTATATTAGAATGACACGTGTGATTTTAACGAATCACGTCTGCCAAGAATGTTAACATGTTTACAGAAGTTAACAGGAATCTGAATCTTTTAATCAGGTCTTACCATCTTGGCCGGGTCTTATAATGACACCAGGCTAGGTTTCACCATTAAGATTCTTTATTTACTACTGATAGGCAGATTAATTTAAAAGGAATGATTTTCGGTTTATTTCATATAATAATGTATATAATGACATAGATGAAATTTATAAACTTAACATTCCAATACATATAAAAATTACACACTGCCCTAAACGGGACTTTTAAAAGACGAAATACCTACGCAGAGGTTATACAGAAAACAAGTCCTCGCATGGACCAAATATAAGGATAGATGTCCGCACAGGGACAAAAAGATAAGTCCACGCAGGGACTGAAAGGCAATGGTCCACGCAGGGACTAAACAAATAAATGTCCACACAGGGACTTGATTACAATAGGAAATACAATAGTACATATAGAGATTAATGATCTCGCTTCTTCTTCCCTTTTAGCAGGTTTGCTAAGCCTTTGAGGAATCCACGATTGTTCTTACGCTCTTGCTCAAAGTCTCGTTCCACTCTGTTCAAACGGTGGAGGATTTATTCCTGTTCTGGTGGGAAAAAACGTGGCTGCTGCGGTAAGTGCTGAGCCGGAGTTCTAGCGGGTATTGGATACCCATGAGTTGAGTATCCCATTCCCCAGGGTGTTTCATAAGGTACTTCAGGGTGAAGGGCGTGATAGTTTGCCGCCGCTTCTATGTACGGGTCGCCACCCATATAGTTGTAGTGAGTATGAGTTGGCTGCTCAAATGGATTGTACGCTGTGGAACCGGCGTACGCAGGTATTGGGTTATCGTAGCCGAATGGTGGCGGAGGTGGTGCAACTGGTGCAGAATTCACCTCTGCAGGGTGACTTGAAGGTTCACCCATTTGTGGGTCTTCCGGCAGTGGCGGAAAATGACTGCCACTGGAGTGTCGAGGGGTGCTGAAATGAAAATCCCCTGTTCGTGCGGATATCTGCGCGCCTGATCTCCTACGCCTTGGTGGATCCGGAGGTGCTTGTTGAACTGGTGGCGGCGGAGGCGGTGGCGTAACTGCCACGAAACGCGAATCCTCGGAGGGATCCTGCTGCTGCTGTTGTCGCTGGTGAGGTGAAGAATGGTGAGAGGGTGTAAAGTACCACTCGCACTGGTTGAACCTTGCCTGGTAACTGTCGGGACCCTGATAAGGTGTTCCATGAAAGGATGACCCATCTGAGATCTCGATAGGATGGTTGGGGGTACCTCTTGCAGGTTCGATGGGATCCGTGTCCTCGTCCATATCTACCGCATTGTCCTCGGAGAAATGGTCCTCTGTTCCTAGAGGGTTAAAACCTACTGGTTCTTGGACGTAGTCTGCCGGGTTGAACTGGCCTTGGAAGAAAGGAGTAGGATCACCATAGGAACGGTGCGAAACAGAACGCTGGAGAGGTATAAACGAAGGTTGAGGGTTACTGGGCTCGTTTTCCGAGTTTGGCCCAAAAGAGTGACGGTATGAAGGCGTCGAACTGTGTGAGGTAGACCGTCTTGCGGGTTCAAAGAGGTTCCTTCTACGCCTCTGAGGTTCTTCACTCCTTGTGCTGGAAGGAGCTCGCATGTGTGAAGGTCCGGCCTCGTGATCATTGTGAGTAGTGATCGGCCCTTTGCCTCTTCCTCCTCTTCTGATTGTTGGTGGCATATTTCATGCTTAAACAATCTTAAATCAACAATAAACAATAAAAGACAAACTAGAACAACAATTCGAATTTGTCCTATGTTCTTGTCTAGACTCGAGTATCTGCAATTGTGTCATTGAGATTAAACACATAAGGATAGTGTTTAATTCACTCAACGTTGGCTCTGATACCAACCTGTCACACCCCGATTTCCACACGTTTCACCGGTGGGCCCGGTGGGGGATTACCGTGACGTAGTTGGCAACAATATAGTCAAACCACACAATATTTAAATGCACAGCGGAAGCATAAAGATAGATATATTTCAACCACCAAATGTAATATCCAAGTATCACAAGTAGTCGAAAATAATCCACAGGGGATCAAAATAAAATAGAAATATTGTTCAACAAATAGTGGCATCCCAAGCTTGCGAGACTCTAACGATGCTAAGGAGTGGCCAGCCTATTTCGTGTAGAACCTGCATTTAATCTTTTTGAGGAAAATACGTCAGTTTACACTGGTAAATACATTCAACCGACACTTTTGTAAAAGGTTTAATAAAATTGATTTGAATGCACAAGGCACAAACTCTTTATAACTTGGGATAATTAATCAATCAAATCTTGTAAAAGAATTACATGTTCGCTATGCGTTCAGTCGCCCGGGTCGTATCGGGTTTAAGGTTAATAGACACGCCACATAGCATAAAGCCGTGGCGGGAAAACCAACGGTTATACCTTTATAATTATAGACACATTGTCGGGTGTACGCCTACACCCGCGTGTCAAGGTCGTGGCCATTTCGTAAAATGCTGCCAAGGATATCCGGGACATGGTCATTAAGCTCCCAAAGGCGTAAAGCCAACAAAACCAATTTTTAAACGGGTCATATTGATAATACCAACTACTAATGAGTTAGGGTCAAGTGCCTGACCAAGCGGTATTTTATATACCGTAACCCAAGCCTGTATAACGGAAAATAAGTTAAAAGTATTTACCTGAGCAAGTATTAAACCACAACAAGCAATGCAAGTATCTTTTACCGGTCTCCTATTCTGGAGCGAAGGTTTATAATAACCTATTAGAATCCTAACGGGTCTTTAATTTAGCCTAAGCTTAGACCGGTTAGTTTCGAAGGGTAAATACGGTTTAATCGCGTGAAAGGCGAAAACCGGGAATGGAATGCTGTTTGGACCCAACAAGTTTGAAGACTTGTTTTATGTGGGCAATATACACACATTCTGGATTTTGAGGTAAAAATGATAAGGTTTGACTCGTTTCGGCTAGTTTATGTAACCTAGTTACATAAACCTAACCGTGCGCGCAAATGGCGTAACGGGTAACCGTAAGAGTCCTACACAGGTTTCCTAAGTTAATATGATTAAAAGAGGTTGTGATATCAGTAGGATACCTTCCATTATGCCCATAACGAGTTTAATTCCAATATACGCCCCGTAGGGGTATTTTGGTCATTTTAAAGATTATAAAAGAGATTTCCGAGTTCTACAGGAAATCTGAGATTTCCGAACAGGTTATAAAGTTCAAAATACTTTATTTATTATTTAAAATCAGTAGCAACTGGATTCGGGTCAAAATACCATGCAGAACTCATTTTATGTCCGAAAAGGGTATATTCGGTATTTACCGAATCAATGCCATAACCGCAGGTTATGAACAGGTTAAAATAATTAAAAATCTTTAAAAATCCCAAAATATTATTTTACATCAGTGTGTAAAAGGTTTGGTGTTGAAATTTGGGTTTAGATAGTTTTTATGCTAATTGCGCTGTTTAATTACTAAAGTTTCCGTAATTGCGCTATTTAGCATAACTCTTATTCTAGACCTCGGATTGACATGAAATTTTAAGGACATGCTTAGAAATCAGTAACAAAGATTTTTGCTCTCTCACATTTCCAAAATTCTCGTTTTAAAGTAAAAAGGGCGTTATGGTCAACATTTAAGCATATAACGGAAATGTGCAAACGACTTGGACAAACAACGAACCGGTCACAGAGGGTTATACCATCATGTAACCTGGTCCTAAGAGAGTCCTAAGGCATATCTAAAACATAACATAACGGGTCAGAACTGAAGTCAAAGCAAAAGTCAAAGTTTTGCGACTTTCGGTTCCGAACCGGGTCAAAACAGTAAATGGTCGGATCAAACTAGCTTAAACCAGTTGTAATACTTATTATCATGTTATATGAGTGTTAAAACAGGTTACACACCATCTACATTACTGATTATGCATAAAATCGAAAGTTAGCATTATGTTGACTTTTTCTAAGCAACTTTGACCTGACATTTGGACTAGTTAGAGTGGGAATCAGAGGGTGCCCTTTTAAGGGTTTAATGCCCACAAGATTACCAACATATAACTACCTTTGATTCGGCTAATCACTGGACCATTAGTGATTAACCGTTAAGTCAATCGTTAACTACGATTGATTGACTTTTAAGCTATATCTAAGCAAAAACTAAACAATAAAGGGTTAAGCACACTTACAGAAGTCCTATGCACGACCAGGGATGCTAAGAGAGTATTCTTGAGCTCCAGAAGTGATCAAGAAAGCAGATTGAGGTATGAAGAACATTGTTGCAACTAATGGCCTTTTATAGTAAATTTGGAACCTTAGATCATTGACAACTAAGGCTACAAGTGTTCTTAGATCACCAACATCTGTCCCTGAGTGCTAGGGGACGTTTAGGGGGCGCCCATGCTCATAATAATAGCTCATATGTCGGTTAAACACTCAACAGTGCTTCTGTCTGACTTTTCTACATCTGGGAGGCTGACGCGTCCCGCGTAAGTGATCACGCAACGTTAACGCGGCCCGCGTAAGACCCTTTGCTACTCTTACGCGGCCCGCCTGAGACCTGTTAAAAAGATTTTCAAATCTTTTTCATTATTGCAGTTGGCCTTTGGCATTTCGGAGGGGTAACTTTGCACTTTGGGCCTCTTTTATTTACGTATAAGGGCCTCGTGACTTTTACCCAACCTTTTAATCCTCGGTTAATTTATTATTACCCGAAAAGTCATAACTTTCAATGTTTGTCAATTTTAGTCCTTCTCTAGTATTTCTTAACACGTGTAAACCTATGACACGTGTCAATACATTATAGGACGCAAATTTTCGAGGTGTTACACCAGTGAATTAACCTCTCTTGGTTAACCACTGTTTCATCATTGGCGCCCACCGTGGGGCCCGAACCCATGACCACAAAGAACTTTTAATACCGGTTTATCCTCAACGTCTAATCAAATCAAAAGTTTTTTTAGAAAAGGTTTTAAACATGAAAATAAAAACTAAAAAAATGCTGAAAAATAAAAATAAAATAAAAACAGATAGACAAGATGAATCACTTGGATCCGACTTGCCTTTAGTGTAACCTTTGATGATTTCCGCAATTTTGCACTTTTTAAGAGATTATCTTAGTTATAGTAGTAGGCCCCTCTTTTGAATGTGACGTTACCCTCAACCCAGTAGTTTGAGTCAGCAAGGATACAATCCTAAAGGGTCGGAATATTGAAACATAATTAATTAAGTTATTAATGCGTAATGTGGTAGGCCCCTCTTTTGAAGGTGACATTACCCTCGGCTAAGTGGTTTGAGTCAGCAGGGATACAATCCCAAATAGTCGGGTTAATGTATTAATATTAGTTTACATATGAGGGGATCAAGCCATTCGCACCCCCGCCATCCAATACCAGTGGGTATTGAAGGAGGTCCTAGTAAGCTTGACCCAGGTCCTTGCAGGATCTATACACTGAACAAGGCAAGAACCTTACCAAACCATTCCCTTAACCCCTGACCAGGTAGCCAACATATCTCTATATAGACCGTAGAGATATGAATGGTGTAAATCTTTTATTTTATATAGACAGTAAAATAACGCTAAGACACCATGGACAAATGATAAGGAAGTTTCACCTTCAACATAAGAAACTAGTTATTAAAGTCATTAATACAAAACCAAATAAAAAGTGCGAAAAGATTAAAAATCATAAGTATTACACTAAATGCTTGTCTTCACCAAGTGATGTAAGAGACTTAGGCAAACATGGCCTTTGATTGTCAAGAACTCTTACTATCAATCTTGGATCATGAGACTACTACACACACTCTATGATGGATGTTGGATGATGGTGGTGGATGTGGGTTGTAGTGCTGGTGGAGTGTGGGTGAAGTGGGAGAGAGGTGGTTTGCCAAAGGATGCCTTTGAAGTGAAACATGCACCTCTATTTATAGCCTGCACAGAAGCCCGGACACGGCCCCGTGTCCATTGGGCATGGCCCCGTGTCCATCCACTTTCTCTTTCTTCATTAATTGCAATTTGTCTGCATTAGCTCCACACGCCCTCGTGTCTGCTGGGTACGGCCCCGTGTGCAGAAGCGTATCTGTACTATCAAGATTTGCTTGGATTCTGCGAATCTTAGCGCTGACCACGGCCGTGTTGAGATGGGCACGCCCCCGTGTCAGGAAATAGAAGCTTCTATAGCTTTGTCCTTTCTACAGACACCTGAACACACCCCCGTGTCCGCTGGGCACGGGGCCGTGGTCAGCTTTCTGTTCACTTGTTTTTGCTTGGGAAGATGCTGTCGAGGGGTCGGGCATGCCACGTTTATTCCTTTTCTTGTAATTATGTTAGATTTTGCTGCATATTTGCTCCTTTTATTCATTTACGCTCATTTAATCCTGAAAATACAAAAGGAAGACAAAAGCACACTTTTTCCAACATTAGTACTAAAAAGGGTTAGTTTTATGCCTCAATTGATGTAATTTATATGTTGCATTTTACACACATCAGTGTGCGCACCTGTCACACCCCAACCGATGACGGAAACATCGGGATGAGACGAACAAATCACTCGAAGCATCATAACACTGTTGTGACAATATAATTTAAATCAAATTGCACAACAATACTAAAATGTCATACAAGATTCAAACATAATCAAAATTGTCTCAAACATAATCAAAGCATTGTTTATTTCTAAGATGGGTTCTAAGTTCATCCTAGCTTGTTTTCTTGATCACTTCGTCTATCAACCTGCAACATGTATTAAAATAATGATCAACAATAATGTTGGCGAGTATACAAGATTGATACATAGCATAAATAGAATAAAATGTTTAAACGTGCTCATATCCAACATGGATAACATAATACAAGTTACTAATATGTTGAAACGGTGTATACTATATGTCAATCCAAAGTTTCCAACGCAAACATGACTTTCCCAAAGACTCAAGGGAGTTTAACATGTTTTACTTAACAATACCCCAAGAATCAAGGGCGGTGCGTTAATCTTATAGCGCTATAATTGTTAAGGTAGGCTTGATCGAAGTTAATGAACATATAGACACAAAATGCATACATAGCATATGAGATTAACAAGTATCAAAATGTTTTCATGTTTAACTGTGGATAGAGTGTGACTATAAATAAGTTTCAAGTGTTGCGTGTTTTTGTATAGAATACATGTTGCACCCAAAGTGTTTAAAACTAAAATAGGGTCGAGTATACTCACAGTTTTGCGTAGGGTAGTGCTAAACCGCGAGCGGGATTGATGAAGTCTCGAGATTATGCTGAAAATGAGTAAACGAGAATATAAGATTACTGATATGAGAGAGTGTTGGATCCGATTATTAAAATGCGAGACACAAAAGAAGTTAAGACACAAAACAGTCCGTTCGTACGTACGAAGGCACTCCCTTCATACGAAGGGACTCTGCTAAATACGAACCGGCTGTTAAAACGTGATATGAACAGATCTGGATGTTTAAACAGTAAGGTAAATGATTGTAAACGGTAAATAAAATGATCAGGCATGAAATCTGAGGTTAAAACAGAAAGTAAAACAGTTTGGTTTGTTTAGCAATGTGGGCTCGTACGAAGCCACTTGTGGGTTCGTACGAAGCCACTACGTTTGTTCCGAAATGTTTCAGTTTTGATCTGATTTGATGGAAAATGTTCAAGTATTCATTTAAATTTGTTAAGTCAGTAGATGAAATGTTAAACTAACAACAAATATGCGTGAGATCGAACATAAATATATGAAATAGGGTGGGTTCGTAGGAAGGGGCATAGTGCCTTCGTACTAAGCCACTATTCTTGACGGGAAAATCGTGTTCGATCCATCGGAACAGGCCGTTTCTTGATGGAAATTAACCCTACAACAGGCCCTTAACTATGAGATGAGTTAAGAGTTTGATGGATTCCTGATTCCATCAAGATTATGTAATAATCGAAAGCAAACCATGATTAAGTTGTGAAATCTTACGAGTTTTGATCCAATCTTGTATAAGTGATGCTCCACAACAGTTTGCCTAGGCAAAACGAGTAGAAACCATCCTCAAGATAGTTAGGATCAAAGGTTTTTAAGAAAAGTTTAAGTGTGTGTGATTAGAATGCAAGAAATGAAATAGAGATGGGTTTGGAAATGAAGGGGAGTGCTTACAAAGAACTCTGATCGCAACAGAGCTTCGAGAGTGCTTGCAAGAGGAATGGGCGAGTTGGAATGAGGACACAAGGCCTCTATTTATAGACTTGAGGGAACATTAGGGTTTCCTTGATTTTAGCTCGTCTCCACTTCGTGCGAAGCCACCCCTTCGTACGAAGCACTCCCCTTTCGTACGAAGCACTCCCTTCGTATGAAGGGTCTGGTTTTGAATATTTTATTTTCCAACTTCGAATGTTTTACGCGATTTAATCAGTTTAACGAGTATCAAGTATCAATGTGTAATAAAGAATCAAGAATTTTGGATAATATAACGTTCAAAATGTGAATTTTGATTACAAGTTGCACATAAGTCTAACATGAATAACACGAACATGATTAAAATAACTTCATTTACATTATGATCAATAGTCTCGGATTACAATTGAAACGAAAGTAGAATACAACAAGAGTACATGTGTCTAAAAATAGAAGATACAACAAGACTTGCTAAAATAAGAAAGTACGAATATGCGAAGCGTTACAGTACCACAAATAAGGCACAATGTATAACTCTTTTCATGCTCATCTTCCTAAATCTTGCTTTAACTTATCAACAACTAAATAAAAATCACATTACTTCATACCATACTCAATCTAACTAACAAGAATCAATCACATATAAAATAATACATCAAAACTTGCATAAATATTTGACATGGGTAGTATACCCATGTCGCCACCCTACCCATAACAAGTGGGTTTTACCCAAAACATCAAATTTCTCAAAATCATTCATAAACCATGTTCTATTTAATGATTCTAACACACCTTCATGTTTAGTTCTATAAAATTTCAAGATTGAACACATACCCTTTTGCTATTAACATCATCAAATCGAAATCTACAACATACCATATGCTTGTTAGGATAGGATGATGAGGAATTTCACTACATGCAAGGGATTGAGCTCAAATCTATCTTCAATTCATGAATTTTTTGGGTAATTAAGAGAAAACCCTTTCTTTCTTCCCCATGTGTGTCGACCCACACACCAAACACCAACACTCACAACCTGATCTTTCTATTTAGTAGAAACTACAACTCATTTTCCGACCTTTAGTCCTTCTTGTTTATTATTTTGTTACCAATGACACCAAGTTTCATTCCCTATTTACTTGACTAACTATTTAACTAAATTAAATAGATTGGTTATATTATTTTATACCATTACACAAAGAAACATACTAGTGAATTAAAATTCGAGTTTTTTGGGTGTTACATTGACCGTTTATTTTATAAAGAAAGAATCATGTTGTGTGAGGAGATCGAAGAAGACGATAAATTAAAGAATAAGATATTTGTAGGTCGAATTGAAGAAGAAGAAGATAAGTTGCTTCTAAAATTACATAACTAGTCCCTTAAATTTAAATATCTAACACATTCAACTTTTAAAAGTAACATAGCTATCCTTTTAGTTTAAAACATCTTTTGCTTTTTTTTTACTTTTTTTTTTCACAATTTTTCATAAAGTTTATAAAAAGATAAAATTCATATGTTTATAGCATTTTTTTGCCTTTTAATTTTTTTAAAGTTATAAAATTTCTGAGTTTATAACATTTTTTTACTTTCTTTTATATATTTTGTTTTTATGTAATAAAAATTGTTTTTAATTTTGTTTATAGTTTTTTTTTTAAGTTTATAGTGAAGGAATGTGATTGTGTGATGGATGTTGTAAGTGTGATAGTGAAAATGTGATGGAATGAGTTGTCAAATAGTGTTGGATATGATAGTGTAATGAATGTTAATAGGCATGTAAACGAACCGAACGTTCATGAACTGTTTGTGAACTTGTTCGGCGGGAAGTTCGTTTATGTTTGTTTATTTAATAAACGAATGAACACGAACAAAAAGTTATGTTCGTTTAATTAAATGAACGAACTTGAACACACCTTGTGTTCATTCATTTATGTTCGTGGACGTTCATTTATGTCTGTTCATTTATGTTCGTGAATGTTCGTTTATTTACATTCGTTTATGTTCGTTTATATTTTAGTAAATACATAAATAGTTATGTTTATATAAATATTAGGTTTTTTAACTATATATATAATATAACTAATTAGTAATTAAGTTTTCTAGTAATAAAAAAAGAAATTTTAAAATTTTTCTTAGATCGTAACTGATCACTTACTTAATATTTATAAAAAAAAACTACTTAAATTTAGTATCATGAACCCTAATTTAGATGTGTTTTCGGATGAACCATAATATATTAGACTTGTCTGTTTGTGTTCACTAATGTTAAATCGTGTTTGTTTATATTTATTTAATTACATTCATTTGTGTTCGCTTATGTTTGTTTAATCATTTTAATTTATGTTTATTCAAATATATTCAGTTATTTTTTTATCTGTTTATGTTCGTTTATGTTCGTGAACTGTTCGTTTAGGCTTTAAACGAACGAACATAAACGAACACGAACATGCCCGTTTTGTTAATGAACGAACACGAACAAAACATGTGTTCGATTATATGTTCGAGTTCGTGTTCGGTTAAAGTTAAATGAACGAACACGAACATGCCTATGTTCGTGTTCGCTCGGTTCATTTACAGGCCTAAATGTTATAGAGTGAAAGGTGTCATTTCCACCCTAAGACCATACATGTCGGGAGGCTTGAAAAAATGAGCGTTATGCGATATGTGGATGACACGTAAGCACGTGTTAGAAAATTGGCGTGATGGAAAAAGGGGTTTGAGAAGGGCGTGGAAGATGGTCGTTATTCAACACATGACACCTATTTAATATTTTTATTTTCTATTTGAAAATTATATAATCAATTAAATTTAATTTAAGAACATTAATATTAACCGAATAAAAAACATAAATTTGAAAAACCACATAAAATTTAAGTTACATAAACTTAAATATAAAAAAAAATTACATAAACTTAAAAAAAAAAAAAAAAAAAAAAAAAACTACATAATCTTAAAAAAAATTACATAACTTCACTCATCCTCTTCGTCTTCATCAAAATCGTCTCGTGAAAGGCTTCAAATGTGTTCAACCAAATTCGCTCGAAAGTTGTGATGTGTTGTATCATATTTAATTTCAATCAAGTTCGCTTCTTTTTCTTGATCACTTAATTCTATGGTGTTTGGTTGACTCGTTTCCTCATAATACTCGTAAATTGCGAGTCCCGCATCCTCCAAAATCATTCTAAAAATTTTGCAAAAAATTGGAGAGAATAAGTAGTTGGAAAGAGATAAATGGATGATTGAGTGTGAGATTTTTAAAAAATGGTGTATAATATGTTAGTATATATAAGTTTTTTTTTTTCTTTTTAAAGTTTTACCAATAACCAAGTTTCACATCGACTCATGTTATCCCTCCACGCTGATGGAATATCTCTCGCCCAAACAACAACGCCGTACACAATGCGGGGAACCGTGTGGGAAAGTAGGCGTTGACTGGCAACAACGCCGAGGAACAATGCCCACACCGTGTGGTCTAAGAAAAAAGACTTTGAAATTTACCATCACTTTTAGTTTTGTTATTACTAAGGATGAGCTCGGTACCAACAGATAACGAAAATACTATTACCGAACATTCTCAAAAGTGGGTGTCGATACTGGTACGGAAAATACCCGGTACGGTATGGTTCGGTACCGGTACCGATATTTGAAGGTAAAACCTGAAAATACACAGTACGATACGGTTTGATACCAATACCAGTACCATTTGCTCACCCCTAGTTATTACAATAGATGATTTAAATCTTTTTCATTCCCGTTGTTTTGCATTCCCGTTGGTACATTGTACATTGAACCTCCTGTAAAGGGACATGACAGCCCTTCTGCTTAAGATGCTAACACCACATAAGAACATATGTCCAAAATACTCTAGGACAAATTTGCAACCAAAATCCACAAACTTTTAAAGTATACGGACTGTAGCTGTCACATCTAAAATAAGATTACTTTGCCCATTGGTAACATATATTCTTGTCATAGTTTTCTTATCATTTGCGTGACACTACATCAACTTACTGGTCTACATCAACTTAAATTTACTAGATTTCTTTTCACAGGGCTGACATTTGAAACTGAGTCAGCCCCACCACAAGTAATCAGTTGCATGAAAACCCTTGACACTTTCATCCTACCATGTTCATTTTCACCACCTATTGATCCATTAACCCCATCTATAACCTCCGATGAGCTCGAATTCGATTCCTCCGTGCTTATCACGTGTTCAGGAAGTCGTTCCTCGTCTGTCTGTGTCGCTGCATCAGGAGCGAATTTCGCAGCGAGCTCTCGGTTGGATTCGCATTTGGCCACTAGGTATTCATGTGGATTGTCAAATGAGCTCCATGATTGATTTCTTTTAATGATTGTAGCCTCTGATGTAGTGGTACTGATACTGCTGGTACGGTTATAAGTCTCTGACTGGTTTTCGGACATTCGGGGAAGCTCTGATCCTTTGAGGATGTAATCGTGATTGTTCGACGGTTGAATCAAGTCGTGTTCGGATGCATCATGCCATACGTAACCGTTTTTGTAGCTCCTGGTTTAGATCCAGAAATTTTCAAGAATTACAAAACTTAAATTAAACTAGACGAGCCGAGCCGAGCTACTTGAGTTCGGCTCGAAAAAAGCTCGAGACGAGTCTAGTTTAAACAAGCTCGAGCCTGAGCCCAAAAGTAAGCTTATTTACTAAATGAGCCTAAGTTCAAGTTGGTTCATGAGCCTAAATGAGTCTGTTATTTATATTATTTATTATTAAATATATTAAATTTATATTTATTAAATAAAATTATATATATATGTATATAACATTATAACAA
Source organism: Helianthus annuus (assembly GCF_002127325.2). NCBI lineage: Eukaryota > Viridiplantae > Streptophyta > Magnoliopsida > Asterales > Asteraceae > Helianthus > Helianthus annuus. Next base: position 31,743,291 of record NC_035440.2, on the reverse strand, counting down.
ATGATAATACGATATATAAATTAGTAAATAAATAATAAACGAGTCGAGCTCGAGCTTGAAAAACTACCCTATGGGCTGAGCTCGTGTTCTATCTCTCATGAGTTAAATGATCTCGAGCTCGACCAGGCTCGTTTCCAACCCTACCATAAATCAAGGGGAAACCCTAATTTCAATGATTAATTGTGAATAAAATTGTGTAATTGTGATTGTAAGTTTGTACCGTTTGAAAGACCATGAGTACATGTTGGCTGTTCCTTTTCCTCTGTGAGAATTCAAGGTGTTCATAACATCTGCAGGCAAAACACAAAAGTAAATCATTCAACAGTGAACAAGTGATTTACATAATGTAGATACAAATAGATTTAGCGTGCTAAACATATAAATAACTATAACTAGAGTAGTTAAGCTAACACTAGAGTAATTATTATTATTACTCTACATAATTTTTTTAGTATAATAAGCCTAGTTCAGAACTTTAGAGTAATAATAATTACTCTAGTTATTTGTACGTCTAGTAGGTTAATTTCATTTGTACACGATCTCACCCCTACAGAATCATGTAGACAACTGTACGAATTTGTGAAATCAAGCACGTAAAACTGCTTACCTCGAAGATAGAGACCGTTTGGAGAAGAGAGAGGGACGTCGATGAGATGAGGATGTTCAAGGTGGCCGTTACGAGATAGGTAATACAGAACAGGAACTTTTCTTATAGATTTGAAACTAGGTTCATTCCAGACCGGAATTTGATCGGAAGCATTGTTGATGATCAGCCTTTCATTTCCGGTTTTATGATTGCGAGTACTCCAACTCTTCCGGGGGATTAGAAACTCCTCGCTTGTTCTGGAACTAGCTGCCATAAAACAGAATGGAATGTTTAGTTGAAGGATTGTGAAGCCGTGAGTTTTGTTATATATTGGTGTGGTGTGAGAGGGGAACAATAGGAGCTAAAGGGTACAACTTGTTTGTTACAAGTAGGAGTATAATGATATAAACATTTGAATTATATTTCTTAATGTGGTTCATGAAATTTGTTAATTAAAAACTAAGGTTTCTTTGGTTAAAACTAAAGGATCTCATCAATTTTTCATATAAAGGATCTCCTCATTTTTTTTTTCTGAATCGTAAAGGAATTCAACTAAAGAAATTATAGTCTTTAACTACTCACCGTCATCACATTTGTCACACGTACTACCGTCGTCACCAATGTCACAATCATCACCATGTCGTCGCCCTCGCCACCCCTGTGGCCACCATCGATAAAGGTGACGCAAGTGCAGTGGTGACGACGATAATTGCGAGATGACCGTAAGTGGCGGTGTCAATGGCAAGTGGTGTGGCATAGTAGCGGTGGCGGCGACTGGTAGGTGGTGTTGCGGTAATAAATACCAATGCCTTTGTTGTTTTATTACCTAAAATTTTTTACAAAATTAATTTTTTTTTATAGATTTCAATTCTTTTAGACATTTCAATTTTAAACCCGAAGCAAACTTATCATTAGTTGTTTGGCCATCTTGATACTACTGAGCAGTGTTGTAAAAGTCGGATTCCAAGGCCGAGTACTCGGCGAGTACTCGGTCCTCGGAACCCCTCCGAGGCGACTTCCTCCTAGGCGGACTCAATTAGTCGGCCTCGGTCAAACTCGGCGCCTAGTCGGCGCCTAGTCGGACGTAGTCGGAAAGAGTCGGCCGAGTCGGTCTAGGCGGTCAAAGTGGTTTGTTGACTTTTAATTAGTCAAAATCGGTCAAAATCGGCCTACTCGGCCTTGTACTCGGACTACTCGGACTTGTATTCAGAATATTTGAACTTTAAACATGTTTCATTTTAAATTATACTCAGCTGACATGAATTATGCTTATTTTAACATATGTATAATATATAACAATTAATTTTCTTTATAGTTACCATGTCCGCGTACTCCCCGAGTACTTTCCGAGTACTCCGATTACTCCCAACTCCCCAGTCGGCCGACTAGAGACCGCCTAGCGACTTTTACAACACTGCTACTGAGCAAAGAATTGTTTGCCAATAGTTTTACCATGTTGATATGGGAATAAAAATGTCCAAACTTACATACATACATAAGCATTGTGTATGAAATAAAACAAACTGTATACAAATTATTTGTATTTCTAATATAATTTTGCATAAGAAAGTGTTATGACTGTATGGTCTTTACAACAATATAATGTAAGTTGAAGTGTGTGAGTATCAATTATCAAAAGCATGTGAGTTAAAAATATAAAATAAGATCATGTTTGCAGCAACCAAGTTTGGTGTACCAAATAAAGGCATGCATTCCTTGGTAATTTAGTATGATGCATATGTGGGGCACCAAGTATGGTCATGTACATTTTATTTGGCATGTATGTGTCCTGTATAAACTAAAAAATAAATAAATAAAAATACTTGGTACGCTCAGTGTTTTGTTTTAATCAACTATTCGTTTGTTCTAAGTCCCTCCGTAATGGGGCTGGGGTTGGGGCTCTATATGGCGTGAAGAGTGGTATATCGCCCCATAGCGCCCGGCAACACCATTACAGCCGGCGCTATGGGTTTGAAATTTTGATTCTCCGCGAAAAATATCACGTCATGCTCCTTCCTCCCCCACTCACACACATATATTTACATATATATGTATGTATAATCAGTGGCGGACCTCACTACTAGAAAATACACTCCTCTTGACACGCGAACAATGACACGCGCATATTTTATGACATTCAAAAGCGTATGTCAAGAAAAAAATGTCATGGTTTACAAAATTTAATAAATCTATGACATTCTTTTTTGTGTGTCATGTTTTTAGTGTCATAAAATAAACATGATTTATCTTGACATGCAAACAATGACACACACTCATTTTATGACATTCGAAAGTGCCTGTCAAGAAAAAAAATGTTATGGTTTTACAAAATTCAATATATTTATGACACATTTTTTTGTGTGTCATCCTTTTAGCGTAATAAAAAAACAAGATCTATCTTGACACGCGAAGAAATGACACACACTTATCCATTCTCAAAACTTACGTTAATGATGGATTCCAAATTTATTATGGGAGAGCTAAAAATTAAGTTATTTTAGGAGGGAAGTAGAAATTTAGATTAAGAAAGAGGAGGGTGATACTAGGTTTAAAGAAAATTGTTTATTTCGGTATATAAAAACATATGTCTAAATAAACAAATAGTTGCATAAACGACTAGGGTCTAAAGATCAATTAGGGTTAATGTTGGTCAACTATAGTCTATGGTCAGTTAGGATCAATGATTATTTAGATTTAATTTGGGTCAATGATAGTCTAATAGGTTCAACACGACTATTTAAGACCAATACGATGTAAGCCTTTAAATACATAATTCTAAGGCCACATGGTATGGGAATGTCTCCCCACCCGGCGTCGATCATACACCATCCCCCCACGTCTTCGTCGTCTCCGTCCGCATGGAGACGATGGGGACACTCCACTAAAGGACAAAAATTTTTGCCTTCCCCATCCCATTTGACCATTTAAAAAAAAATATATTAATTTCCAATTTTAAAAACAAACGGCTATATTTATAAAATACCCCAAAATCCAACCAAAATTTATATATATTCGACACTTTTACACCACTTCTCACCCATTACAACCTCATCTCTCTCTCTAATTTTTTTAAACCTTCTTCATAAAACATTCTTCTACCATGGATCCCTTCAACCTGAACAACCCGAACGTCCCTAACAACCCGAATGTATTTTCGGTGCAGGGGTACTATCCCACGATGGAACCGAACCCTTTCGGTCAATTTTCCGCAACCGCTTTTGCCGCTTTCCAAAACTCGCCGAATGTTTTTGCGAGTACACAACAAAGTCAAGCCTTACAACACTTGATGATGCGTAACCCTTTTAATACGCAACCCGTGCAACCCGTTCAACCCGAACAACCATCGCAACCTATTCGAACTGAACCCAACGAAGATGTTGTTGAAGTCGTTCCCGAGACCCAACCGCAAACAAACAAACGAAAAAAAGGCAAGCAAGTTGTGGGTGACCAAAGCCAACCTTCCAAACCGAAGTCGAAACAATGGACGCAACTCAAGGAGGAAGCCTTAGCGAAGGCTTATATAGGCTCGGCCACACATCCCATTAAAGGTACGTAAAAATAACTTGTAATTTTTTTTAAGTATATACTTTGTAGTATTAATTTTTTAATTTTTTGTGACATATATTTTTGTCGAATATAGGTAACAATCAAACGGGTGAGGGGTTTTGGAAATCGGTTTTGGCGAAGTTTCTTGAGCTAATGGAACAAGGACCGTATCGAGATGTCGACTCGGTATCTTCTAAGTGGTGGAAGATGAGTGGGTTCGTCAACAAGTTTTCGGAGGAATATAATAAAATATATACAAGTGGGCGTCGTAGTGGGATGAGCGACGAGGATGTCTTCAAAAAGGCATCGGATGTTTACAAGACGAACCACAAAACCACGTTCACACACGTTCGGGCTTGGGAAGTTATGCGAACGGCCCCAAAGTGGGCGCCGGTTCCCAACGAGGTGGAGATGGCAAAACGTCAAAAAAACTCGGAGACCGGTAGTTATAGTGTCGCCAGCTCGGACGCGAGATGTCACATAAATTTAAACAACGACGACGAGTTCGATGAAGAAGAGTACCCTGTAAGGGAAGCGGAACGTCCCCCGTGCCGGGACAAATCAAAGAAGGAGGCGGCCTCAAAGAAAGAAAAGCAAAAGGTCGATCCGAAGATGGTGGAGTTTATGACGCAATTTAAAACTTACACGGAGGTCATGGCCCAAAAGGCGAAGGCGAAGGAACGGGCAGTCGAAGAAAAGGCACGCGTGGCGGGATAAAAGTTACGATTGGCCGATGATAAGGTTCGGCTCAAAGAGTGGGATACATTGACAATGGATGTTGATAATTATCCCGAACCAAAACGCTCGACTTTAAAAAAAGTGGATGATTAAAAAAATAATAATAAACTAATGGAGTAATCATCAACCCATTCTCAAAAGGACTATGATGTAGCGCCTAGGTAGGATGGTCACCATACCATGTAGCCTAAGCTATAACAAATATTTAGGCTTAATATGGTCCATTACGACATTTATGATCTATTCTTACTAGAGATGTAAACAAATTGGGCTACTCGAGATCGGCTAAACCAAAAAGCTCGAAATAAGCCAAACTTACACGAGCTCGAGCCTGAGCCCAAGTTATTATTTATCTAATTTTATTTAATGTATATGTTTATATAATAATAACATTTTTTAATCATGATAAAATAAGTAAAATTATTAACAAATTATAATTATAACTAACATAACTTAATTAATTAACAAATAGCAAATGAGCTGAGCCCGATCCAAGCTCTCACATGTTAAACAAACTCAAGTATGGTTGAGTTTGGACTCAGCTCGATTCGTTTGCACCCCTAGTTCTTAATTACTATGATTTAGTATGGCTCAAGTTTGGTTGAGCTTGGGCTCGACTCGATTCGTTTACATCCCTAACTCTTACCTGCTATGATCCATTAAGACATATATGATACATTATTGCCCATTATGATGTAGTGTGACTCTCTTTAAGCCGATTTAACCTTAAATATCTAATATGACTTTTTAAGGCCCGTCTTGGTACATAAAAAGCTACCATTCCATGACTATTAAGACCTAATATGTTTCATTAAAATAAAATATATATGTTCTTTTATTGCCCATTATGACATATAAATTGTCACGAATTGTATAACTCATTCTAACTTATTAAAACCTAATACATTTAATTACAACTCATTTTTGTCCATGACTTAGGCTGGCATGGTGTGGTTTGGCTAGTATGGGCTAGTTAAAGCTCTACATCACTGCCACGTAGAAAGCGAGACTTTAACTAACCCATCATTTAACTAACCCGGTGTGATTTAACTAAATGTAAAAAAAAGAAAAGAAATATGATTGGTTGAATAAAAGACGGTCCTTACATTTGGAATAGATAACGCCGGTTAATGACAAACTCATACTTGACGCCCCTCTTTAACTACCGTGGTTTGATGTTAAATGCGTTAAAGTGCTGAGGTGGAAGGAGACGCTAGGCCACACAAACCATCAACATTATTCATAAATAATAATACAAATATTTAGTTTTATTAAACGATAAAAAAGAAATATGTTTAAAACTTTTTGTATTCATAGCTAATATATAAATCTTAATTTTAAATCTCCACATTTATTTATACCTATCGTAATAGATAGAAAAAAATATAGAGATAGATGTGTTTTGGATTATTTTTATAATTCATTTATATGACTATATTTGCTTTAGTTTTTTTTTTTCTTTCCAAAATTCAGTTTCCAACCCTCCTCTCTGCACTAAAAATTTGAAGTTTCCCTCCTCAAAAATTTGAGATTCCCCCCATACCTCGTCCCAAATCCAATCTGTATGCTCATTTCTCTCTCAATCTCGATCAAACTCCAACAGGATTCGCACCACCATTCAGCCGCCCCCATCCTTGTTTAGCATTCTCGTCATCATTGTTTGGCAGCCTTTATGATGTCAATCAAATTTGTATACGGAAAAATAGTTTCGTGAATTTACTCGTTTGTTTATGGTTTTTGTTTGGTGCCCTAATCTTATAGTTTTCATTTCAGATTATGAATTACTGCTAATGGACACCATCTGTTTGATTAAATGCCTTGTGAGTTCTTGCCTCCCATTTAGATTTACTTTACACTCGTTTTTCTTTTGCATCCGAGTTTGATTTCCAGAAATGTTTGTTTAGGAATCATGTTGGAAGGAATATTTGTAACTAGGGCATTCTTTATGATAATGACGATGACATTTGTTGCCTGCTTCAAAATCTAGCCGTTCATATTCACAGTCAGATCCTTCATCTTCCTGTTCTGTAAGTATTATTTTCAAAACTTTTGTTGTTATGTATTTGATTATACCTAATCTATGATATGTTTATTATCAGAATTCACAAGCATTTCATCAAACCCTAACCGAGGTGCCAGATGCGAGAATCATAAGAAGTTTGATGTTTGAAGTATTTATATATCATTTTTTAGCACAGAAGTGGCCTGTAATCATAAAAAATCACCAGGTAGGTATACTAGTCAGTTTATCCTTTTTCCTTTCAATTACAAGTAAGAACACACTATTTTTCACAAGTGCAGTGTATTGTTGTTATATCTAGCCCATTTATAGACTTTGATGATCATCCTTGGTTTTAAAAAGCGAGAGGCGCACAAAAGCGACGAGGTCTAAAATTGAGGCGCGAAGCGCAAAGCGCAAAAGCGGTGGGCTTTTCGTACCCGAGGCGCAAGATGTTTATATAATTTTTTATATATCCCATACATAGGTTTTTAGCTTCCTTTAACCAAAATATAGCTATAAATATGGCTTTTATACCATTTTAATTACATGTACAAGTCATAAAACCCAAGGTACAACATTTTTATGCAATAAAACGCCTAAGTTACATGAGGCGCACGCCTCAGGCCAAAAAGCCCACAAAAAAATCAAAAAATGCGCTTTTTGGTCGCTTCCTGTAATTACACAAGGCGAGAAGCAAAAAAGCCCCAAGCCCTGCACCTTTTTGCGCCTTGCACCTAGGAGCGCTTTTTAAAACCAAGTGATCATTTGGATTTTCTTGGTCTAATTGTGTAGCTGCCTTGAATTAATAAATGGTTTTGTGCTGGAACTTTCTTGATTAGCAACCATATGTGCAGGGGAATCCTTAAACAAATGGAGTGTGCCTTTTTTCATTCAACTATATGTAGACCTATCAACACCCGTAACCAGCAATAGGTGCGCATTTTTTATTTGCTTACTAGCACTATGCTTATTTGTTATTAACACCTATGTTGTCAAAGACGCAAGGCGCAGGTGAGGCGCCTCGGCCTCGCCCGGAGTCTAGGCGCAAGGCGCAAAAAAAGCGTGGGCTTTTTTAAGAAAAGAGCACATAGAGAAAAAAATATAAAAAATATGTTATGCTTTGAAAATAAATAAGATTCCACATATATAATTAAAAAAACTATTATACATGCCATTTAAGATCATGGAGCTAATAGTTAGTAGCAAAAGTTTAGGACTTATATGTTGTAAGTTTTGGATATGTGAATAAAAGTCTCAAAAGGTGCTAAATACTTTGTCCCACGTCGGTGTGGGGACAAAGTGAGTGGTTGTTTATAAGGTAAAGTCTTTACTACTCTATTGTAGCTTTATGACATGTTTTATCACAAGTCCTACCCGCGCGCATGGGGGGTGCAAAAATGAGTTTTGAGCTGGAATTTGGTTGAACTCATGCGTGCCCGCACCTGCGGACACGAATGCAATTCCGAAAAGCCTGGTTTATTCGTACTCAGTTTCGTTTTTTTTTATTTTTTACTGCTGCGCTGCGCCTCAGGCCGTTTTTGTGCGCCTCAGGCCGTTTTTTTCAAAAAAACCCAGGCTGCCACCAGGCGCTATTGGTGCGCCTAGGCGCGCGCTTTTTGCGCTTTTGACAACATAGATTAACACACAATGGAATCATGGAGATTTGAATAAAATCCAAGATAAATCTATTAGCACTTTGAATGGAATTATGGAAATTCGTTATATGTACTTCATGTATTTAGATTGTGTGTTATTAGTTTGTTTAGTTAAACACATAAGATTTGCAATGTTTTTTGAAAATGTTGGTTAGTAAGGATCTAGGCAATGTATGGAGGGTGGTGCATGGCGGTGCTAGATCTATGAGTAGAAGACCGTAAATAAGGCGTAGCAGGAATCGAAGTCCATTTATTTATTGCTTCTCTAAATAATTTGATTTGAGAAATAGTAAAACTAATTATAGTACTCATTTTCATTCACGTAAGTTTTTTTGTTTTCCATTGTGTGTGGACGCCCTTTAGATGTATGCTTTTCCATAGATAAGTACATGGTTGAAACAAATGGCAAAGTTGGGAAATTAAGTGGCATTGGCGAGTCAAATATGTGATACATGTCGGGTCAAACAAGCTGAAGTGCCAAAAAAGAGTATCATGATAAAAAGACGCAGAAACAAAATTAGAACCCAGCTCTCATGTGTCCACATTTTTAATGTTGGAAAACAACTTTACAACCTGAATGGAACCAACTTTGTCCTCACGCAACGAACGACACTTGCTACTACAAGATGAGAGCAAGAGGAGCAAAAGTCTACCAGGTTATTGCACTAGCTTTCTAAAGATTAAAATGTTTTGAAGTTAGTGAGGCGGTTGTACCGAACACCTTATCTTATCAAGAGGCATGGGAAATGGTAAACAAATTAATCTCTTTCAGCTTATACCGTGAAGCTTTCTCGGTTTTGTTTGTAACTAATCTAATGTGCTTAATGCAGTCATATTTTGGGGCAAATGTTTTATACCCTCGAACTATCATTCCAGTGATGCAATATGACATTCCGATCCTTATAAGAAACATCTTCAACCTCTCTGCACCTGGAACAAAAAATTGCAGGGCACCCATCATTGAAGCTGAAGTAAAACAGGACTCGGTAGCTTATGTAAAAGGCTTTGGAACCATAGACAACTTGGCCCTTGTAAATGTCGAGGGGTGGGTTTTTTTGCATTGTCTTCCACCTATCTATTTGTTTATTTTTGTGATTTGCGTTTACGTAACGGTTTTATAGAACTGGAATGGCTGGTGTTTTGGGTACAGCAAGTGCCATTTTTGCGGCTGTTAAAGATGTTGGAGGTAATGTCATCATGATTTCTCAGGTATGTTTCTCTAGTTTCTTATGAATTATGTAATAGTTGACTTATGTTAAGTTTGGTGTAATTACAAGCTAGCAGTGAACATTTAGATGCAAGAAACCGGCAAGACAGAAGAGGAGATTGATAGGGCAACGTTGTGGAAAAAAGCAAGAGTATTGAAAACAGGAGGTTTCCAGAAAGATGTCCGAGTGATTGTTGATAGAATTGTACTCTTTATGTCTTACTTAACTTAAGACGAATTTGTTTACTGATTAAATAAAAAAACGTTGTCACTCACAACAAATTCTTGAATCTTGATTAAGCTTAACTAACAAAGTCTAAAGAGTGGCAACATTAATGGTGTTCCTACATGAAAATGTTTACTTATTCTTTAGAGAAATATGTACTTATATATCCAAACAAATGCTTAAATTCATATATTAGGATTAAATTCTGATTTTTAAGATTTGGTTTATTTAATTGTTGTCTCAGGTTGGGAAAGGAGTAGAAGAATACTTGGCTGCGGATATTGATGGCATTTGTGAAGATTGGTCGACTTATGCGGTTAACTCTATTTTTTAATTATAAATCGTATTTTAGGTGTTGATAATGTATTGACAAACAATTCTTTTTTTGTTAACGTTAAAATATTTGTAGTATACTTGACAAATGATTATGTAATGGATTGTTTTGGCATTTATATATGTGTATTTGTTTTATGAAAAAGATTTATTGTTTTCTGTTATTATACATGTATCCAGGGCAAATTAGTAATTTTATAAAAAAATTATACAATTAAAAACATGACACGCGTAAATGAATGTCATACGTATGTGTCATAAATGCTTGTCATGAACGTGTGTCATTAAAAAGTGTCATAAAATGAGTGTCGTGAATGTGTGTCATTAAAATGTGTCATAAAATGAGTGTCATAAAATGAGTGTCATGAATGCGTGTCATTAAATATGTGTCATTAAATGTGTGTCATAAAAACATGACACACAAATACATGTCATGTTAATTTTATGACTCCTCAATCAACGACTCGCATTTGCGTGTCATAAAGACCCTTTTATGACACGCAATGCATGTCAAGAAATGTGTTTTTTTTCTAGTAGTGCCTAGAAATTTTTTTTATGGGGGTGCAGAACATTTTTAAAAATTTTAGGCCCCAAGGTATATAAGTTTGGTTCGTATCGGGTCGGTTCAAGTCGGGTCGGGTCATATAAAACAAAAGAACATCAAACTAAATGGTTGATATTGTCTCTTAGTAGATATGTCCTTCTAATCTCATCTAGTTGATTCACGTTATATGATTCAATCGGCTTGCGATTATAAGGATCCGAAGGAAGAGTATCCACATCAACGAATTCGGAAGATGTATCAACTTTCCTCTTGAGAAATCGCGCTATAGCGTCCTTACTCATGGTTCATATCGGCTATCACAAACAAATTGATCTATAAGTTCATGGCTCCATAACATATTACGTAATGTATCAAGTATTCAAACACTAGAAATCATAATGTAAATCACACTAAAAATCATCTAAACATCATATACACCATTAAAAAAAAAAAACCTAAACATCAGGTCTGATCGTATATAACCCACCACAAAAAAGACAAAATATCATCATCATCACTAACAAAATATAAATATATAACCTACTACAAAATAAAATATCATCACTAACAAAAAGCACATATCTCCTGCCATCAAAAAATCACTTCCGGTGGCTACCGGTTCCGTCCCACCCACCAAAAATCAACCAAAAAATCAACCAAAAATCATTAAAAAATAACAAAGAAAATTACCCGTGTTCGATCGGCGGTGGTATGATGGCTGATTACAGTGGTATGCGGCTGTTGTTTTCGCTGATGTTCTGATTGCTGGCGTGCGTGCAGGGATGATAGAGAGCGGGAGAGAATATGTAAGGGTTTTGGGCTTGTTTATTTTATTTTATTTTAGTTTGAAATATTGTTGATTTGTTGGGTTTGTTTATTGGGCTAAGACTTAGTAGTGGGCTAGTTAAAGGTATTGGGTATTTGAGTTTAGTTATTTAGGTATTAAAAGTTATATAATTTAAGTAGTGTTTTAAAAAAAAAATAAGAGTTTACTAAAAATAAATTTATAACACTTTTTATCTAAGTGGTGCGTACGGAAAATTCCAAGGGGTGCGGACGAAAAATTTCAAGGGGTGCGGACGGGATTTTCGACGGAACTTAGCACTAAATTTTTTTTCCCCGGGGGTGCGCCCGCCCACCTTGGGCAAGTCTTAAGTCCTCCCTTGTGTATAATTAAAGGGGTTATATAACCCCCTTACCACTACACTCTCTTGTGATATAACATCTCATAAAGCCCCCTCTTGCACTTTTTCATCACTTATCACATAACTCCACAAAAAAGCATTATAGAGCTTTATGACTACTCATACCCTAAGAGAAGTTGTGTCACATTCTAAATACTACCTACACACTATTTGATTAAATATAATATTGAGAAATATAATAACGATGCTCTCATTATTCGTGAGAAATTCAAATAGTACACCAACGAATAAACTTAAATTTAAATTACAAAATTAAGTAAATAAATCATTCAAACCAATATCTTGAGAAAAACTTTAACTATAGCATTTTGTACGAACCTCCGATGCAAGAATAAACAAATTGTCGTTGACTGTTGTGGACTTGTGATTGAGGATTGTGTTTACACAAGTCCCTTAAAACTAATTATGTTTCTCTTCTTAGACGAATGCGTCTTTCTCTCAGGGTACAACAAGCGAAATAATATTTATAATGTGGGGGATGACTCTCGCCCCAACATTGGACCGAGTTATTTAATATTTTAGGTTTTGTAGGAAAAATAAGAAATTGTATATGTTTGAGAGTTCTCCTCTCAAGCCGATTTTTTTTTAGTATTTTGTGATATGAGATTCTTCTTCCATAAATTCTTATTCTAAAAATGAAACCATGGCTCACTTCTAAGCTCACAAAAGTTGAAACCGAAAAGTTACTATTTCAACTCATGCTATAACTAACATGGCAATTTCGAGTTTGACCAATTAACACCAACGAATATAACCAGAAAAAAAAATCAATTTCAAATGGAGTTAATTGGTCAAACTCGAAATTGCCATGTTAGTTATGGCATGAGTTGAAACAGTAACTTTTAGAAATACAAAGACGTCTCCCAATTTATAAGTTGTTTTCGGCACCAACACCATCATGACACTTATGAATAGTCATCAATTCCACAACCTTACCACCGTTGTCACCACCCCCAGCCACTAACGCAACCACCCACCTCCACCCACCATCGCTATGATCTAGGTCGTTTTGACCTATTAAACCTGTTTTCCAAAGCGATCTATATAATACCCGAACCCAATTATATCCAAACTTTTTTCCAACTGTTACTCCACTCGTTTTGCAACTCGCATATAGAACTTATATTATTTTACTAGCTCTGATCCATTTTCAAAATATATCCAAATAATAAAACTTGGTATTACATTATGAGTTTCAATATTAAAATATATGAATGATTGGTAGGATTTGGAACACGGGGAGGATAATGCCTAGATGATGAGTAACGTGTGTAAGACAAAAAGGTACATGTGACAACACGCGATTTCCTTTTCCCCCGCACCTGGTGGACCGTGCCCTGATGCATAAGTCAGTGTTGATTTGGTAAAACCATGAGCCATCGCCAAGTTTGTACCCGTGACTCAACCCCACGATTCAGCCTGTGGTTGTGACCCCACTTGTTATATTTACATCCGCACAACACCAATACACTATTCCCATAATTATTTAATCACATTCTAATATACATTAACTTTCATGAAAATAGATATTTTAATCAACTTTTTGTAAGATTAAATACATTATTGTTGTAATATTTAATCTTGTAGCCATTATAATCATTTATATTATATAGATCAAAATATATTAATAACCTATTAATAATTAGTTGACAATTGTTGATGGACCATATTACCCTTATTAACTAATTGGATTTTCTCTTGGGTGTATATATAAGGAGATTATTAGAGATGTTATAGGTTAGACACACAACCTAATAACACACAACATCATAATCGCCCCTCTCTCTCCCTAAGCCGAAATCTCCATTGTTTCGGTTCATCACCGTCATCATTTTACACCCTAAGAAGGAACCAGATCATCCTGACAAGAATGTCAAACTCAATGGGTGCATCTTTGACTGCATTCTCTGTTGGTCTGTCTGCTGTCACATGTATGTTATTCATGTTTTCCATTATGTTTAAACAGAACTGATCAACATATGGTATCAGATCATATGTTGATAAATCAGTTCTGTTTTCGTATCCATTAATTTTGGGATTGAAATCTGGGAAACAGAATTTTGAAAGTCTTATAAACAGTCAGTTTCGAGTCTTTTATAATGTCCCGAAATCACTGTTATTCGGAAAAGAATGTTTAATAGTTGACGCGAAATCATAATGGATAAAACTTATTGTTTTGAAATCCGTTTACAAAACCACTAAAATTCAGGTTTCGGGTTTCCGGAATTATGTTTTTATTTTTAGGGTTCATTATATGTTCTTAGAAAAAAATTCAAAAATTCCTTTATGTTTTGGAATGTAATTTGGATTTATGGGTGTTTTACTGTTTTGATCTGAATTTTATCTCTTAGAATTTCGAAACTGTTAAAAGATAAACAGATTATAATTTTTTGAAATTTTTGGTAAGTTTAGATCAGCACTAAAACAGGAAACATTATCCCACAATCCCTAAAATTTCGAATTTCAATTATATTTCCACTAACAGCTGTTGATGAGCAGATTTCGAAACTTGGAGAATAAGTTTCGAGAATTAGATGGTTTTAACTAAGGTTCCGACTAAGATTATGACTCGAAATCTCACTAAAATACGAGGACAACTGAGATTGCGACTGAGATTTCGACTCGCAATCAGGTGGTTGCGACTCGAAATCTCATAATGAACTTGAAATCTCATAAGTCACTCGAAACCTCGAGATTTCAAGTGAGGTTGCGACTGGCATGAAGGGACTCGAAATCTCAAGGTTTCGAGATTAAAGGGCCACTCGAAATCATAAAGGAACTCATGATGAGTCAAAATCTTACTCGAAACCTCACTCGAGATCTCACTCGAAACCTCAAGCTAATTCGAGACTTCATAACTGAGTCGAGATCTCACTCGAAATCTAAGATAAACTCGAAATCTCATTAATTTATTAAGCTTTAAATGTGAACTAAAATCTCATCACTCGTTCCGCGCTAACAGGCGGTTTGCTATTAAGTACTTGGTTTTATAAATACTTAATTACTTAATCAGAATCAGATAATTTTCACAAAACCAAAATAGCTTAACTTGAATGAGCTTCTAATGTATCATTTCTAGCCAAAGCTGATTTGATGCATCTATTTATTGTTCAAGTATTATAAAAGCTATGTTAAGTATGCATTAGAAATGTGAATGTCTTAATTTCTGGTCAAAGCTAATTTAATTCATTCATATCTAGCATACTTAGCAGGTGCATAACTAAAGTGATTGTCTCATTTCTGGCCAAAGCTGATTTGTCATGATTGCTTTGCACACATACTTAAATGATTACACTTCTGGCCAAAGCTGATTTGTCTTCGTTTAAGTAGAATTTTAACCAAGTCTATTACCTTGATGTTAGTAATAGACAATATCACAGCTTCATAATCCAAAATGGTCATTATTTATGCCTGCCTTAGTATAACATGCCCTTAGATCACATTAGGACTTCTTGATTAGTATCATAATTCACGCATTCTTATTTCCACTATCAGTATCCAATTGCGGGATTCCACCCTTGACCGGTGATAACTTTGCTGCATGGAAGGACTCTCTCATGCTTACTCTTGCTTTGCTGGACTTTGACTACGCTTTAACGGAGAATAAGCCGGCAGAACTTACTCCTCAAAGTACTGCTGCTAAGCAGATGACTCATGAAAAATGGACTATGTGCAATCGCATGTCTCTCATGTTTATAAAGCAGTCCATAAGCAATGCAATCATAGGAGCCATTCCTGATTCTGATGATTCTAAGACCTACTTGGCTTCTGCGGAGGAGCAGTTCAAGGGAACATCTAAAGCGCATGCTAGTACATTAATCCTCAATCTGGTGGCTATTAAGTATGATGGGAGGAGCGGCATTCGCGAACACATCATGATGATGAACGACATAGCCCATAAGCTTAAGGGGTTAGATATGGAGATCAGTGATGATTTTCTCGTTCACTCCATCATTACTTCGCTTTCTTCGTCCTATGAAGCATTCAAGATCAATAACAACACTCAGAAGGACAAACGGACGATGAGTGAGCTGATCGCTATGTACGTGCAGGAGGAAGAGCGTATGAAGATGGATAGCACTACTAATATTGCAAACTTTACCACCTCTAACTCTAAAAAGAGGAAGAACAATTATCCAAGAAGGGATGCTTCCAAGGTTCAAAAGCCCAATCCTAATGCAAGTGCACCTTCCCGCTCTAAGAACTCCTTAGGCAAACCCTACTGCAAGTTCTATAAAAAAAACAGGACATAAGCAAAAGGAATGCCCTGACTTTAAGGAGTGGCTGGTTAAGAAAGGTAACGATTTTTTCATGATACTTGAGTCCTATAATTTAAATGTTCCTGCTAATTCTTGGTGGTTTGATTCTGGTTTTATGGTTCATGTAACCAATTCTACTCAGGGATTCCTTTCAATCCGGAAGCTGGGAAGAAACCAAAGAACACTTAAAGTTGGGGATGATCGGGAATTAGAAGAGAAGGCCATAGGAACATTACAATTATTTTTGAAAACTAGTTTATGCATTAAACTTTATGATACCTTGTGTAACACCCAGTTTATAATATCAGTTTTAACAACATGTAAGCCTTACAATTTATGCCAAAAGTAGACTTTACAAAAACTTTCAAGATTTGAGACCCATCTAGTTACGACATTCACAAGTTTAACCTACCAAACCATGTTCAAAGTAAAACTACAAGTGTTTATTTTAAAACAAAACAAAAGATCAAGTGCGGAAACGTAGTATTGTGTGTTCGGTTCGACTCGATTGCTTGATCATCATCCTTACTTGAGTACCTGAAAACTAATATTTTAAACAGGCGTTAGCATTATGATTCTAAAATTTCATGTAATTAGCCAGATTCGAACACGTATTCAAGAAATTAAAAACAAAATCACATCAAACTGGGTTCCACCGTAACTTACGGTGATACCGTAAGTTACGGTGGCTTCTGGACAATTTAGAGCCTACCATAAATCAGTAGGATTCCACCGTAACAGATTTGCAGGCCACCGTAAATTACGGTACCACCGTAATTTACGGTAAGCCCTGCACAAAACTCCCTTGTTTCAAATGCAGTTTTGCTGATTCTTTTATGCGTCAAAACAGCTTAATTTCACATAATTTGTTAAGCGACTGGTCTAATTTCTCCATACTTGTATTTTGCTTATGATATTACTCAACTATTCTTATGCGAGCATGTCTACGGAATTAACTTACACACTAAATTACAAGGCTTTTTAGTTAATTGTTTGTACTATTGTCATGCATCAAATCTTAACCTTAACTCCTATATTAAGAGCAAAGTTTCTTAATTTGATTATGGTGTTCGCTACACGGCTTACACATCATGTAATTTACGCGTTATATAATAGTGTCTTGCTTCGTGCTTATTACCAAAACTTGTTTGACCCGTTTGGGTGCTAAACTTACACACCATTACGGATATGCAAGATTTCATGCTTTTCACTTGTTTTGACCCGTTCACTTGTTTAAGAAGCACAATCACTTTCGTGACACAATGTTCTATCCTATTTGCCATGCTTTTCACTATAACATAAGAGCGATAGTTATCCTTAATGTAACGAAGCAATAGTTTCATACCTTTAGAGCACACCCTTTCCCCGTGGATTCCTTTCGGCTTGTCCGCTTGACGATCCGGACTCTTTGCCTAAAATTTTCAGTTTATAACATGTTTAGAACTCTTTTTATGACCACAATCACATCATTATGAGACATGATCAAAATCTGCGTTTACATCAATTCTAACATTTATATTTTCACTTAGGCATTTCAACAAACACCTGATGGGTCAGATTTTTCTACAATCATAAACAAGTTCATGTCTTGCGATTTAACATCTAATTTCACTATAATTAGCAATTTTTGCATGCATCTTGACATCATCTTTTCAGAACTCATTTCCTAATTTCAGACTATGCTAGAACAAGAGTTATAATTTCAGCATCTAACAAGTTTCTTGAAGTTCACTAATCACCTACAATGGTGATTGTGAAATCCTACAAGTCTTATACAAGGTCATGTCATGAAATCATCTAGGGCTTGTTCCTAATCCTCATAACCCTTCTAATTTCACCCATGCATCAGTAATCAAGCTGAATTTTTCATGTTTCACATTTAACCTAGAATTTGTGATGTAACAAAATTACTAAATTTTACATACCTTTTGATCCTTACAACGAGGTGTTCACTAATATGTGTTTAAAACTCGATTTGGAACGGATTTGAGGCTTCAATTGGGAATTTTTGTGTGAGACTTAGGGTTTTGGAGAACCCCCTGTCGCCCCCTTCCTCTTGTTCGACCAGGCACACCCAAAAATGGTGTGTTTGGTGTATTTTGTTACAATCAGCCTATAACTTTCATTCTTTGGCAACTTTAGTCCCTCACTTATCATTTATTTTTAAATACTAGTGTTTTAACCAAGTGTAAGTTATTTTCAAGACTTGTAATTTTTAACTAGGTTAAAAATTTCTACATGGTTATCTCTTGTTTATGAAATTCTTAAATTTCTAATATAAAAGTTATATTTTTGGGGTGTTACACCTTGTATGTTCCTGAGGTAACTCGGAACCTTGTATTAGCATTCTAGATGGTGGTCTCTATAGATTAGAACTAGATGATGATTTTTCCAAATCTTTGTTGTCATATAGTATTAATGAATCACTCACAAAGATGGAAAAGAAACGAGACTTAGAGACTTCATCCTTGTTGTGGCATCAACTTTTAGGCCACATCTCAAGAGAACGATTAAATCGTCTCGTATAGGATGAAGTCTTACCTCCTCTCGATTTCACTGACTTTGAAACATGTGTCAAATGTCTTAAAGGTAAAATGGCATTAGCGAATAAGAAAGGTGCCACTAGGAGCTCTAATTTATTGGAACTCATTCATACTAACATTAGTGGTCCTTACCAAATCGCTTGCATAACTGGACATACTTCATTTATCACTTTCATTGATGATTATTCTCGTCACATGTACTTGTATCTCATTAAGGAAAAATCTGAATCTCTTACAACTTTTAAAGATTATAAAGATGAAGTTGAAAAATAACTAGGTCGTATAATTAAAGTTGTGAGATCAGATAGAGGCGGTGAATATTATGGAAGACATACTGATGTGGGTCAAGCTCCTGGTCTATTTTATGAGTTTTGTAAGGGCCAGTGGATTATGAACCATACACCATGCCTGGTACACCTCAGCAGAACGTTGTAGCTGAACGAAGAAACCGTACACTTATGAACATGGTGCACAATATGTTAGCCAACACTAATTTACCATTATTCCTCTGGACTGAAGCGTTAAAAACAGTTGTTCATATACTCAATAGACCTTCTAAGTCTGTCCCTAAAACTCCTTATGAACTTTGGACTGGAAGGAAACCGAGTCTTAAATATTTGAAAGTATGGGGCTGCATTGTTGAAGCGAAACTTTACAATCCTATCCTAGGGAACCTTGACCCTAAAACAGTTACCTGCTTCTTTATCGGGTATCTTGATCAATCAAAGAGTTATTGTTTTTATTGTCCTTCCCACATCACCCGTATTGTTAAAACCAAGCGTGCTGCGTTCCTGGAGGATTTCAAGGTCAGTGGGAGCAGTACCAACCCTTACGAAGAATTGCAAGAAGTACAAGACGCGGGGGTAGAGACTCGTCGCATACCATTACTCAGTTTACTCCTCTTGTACCCAATGCAACAACTGCACCTGAAGCTACTGCACCAACTCAAAATTTACCTCCACAATCAGAACCCATTATACCTCATAACGAAGGCACATCAAATGCTCAAAACCAAGACAACGCTGAACCCGATAATCAACTCAGGAGGTCATCCAGGCAACGAAGGCCTACTAATTGGGATGATTATGTTACCTACCTGACTGAAATGGATGCCGGAAAGCTCAATAATCCTATCTCTTATAATGAAGCCATTAGCAGTGATCAGTCTTCTGAATGGAATAAAGCAATGATTGATGAGCTTGAATCCATGAAGAAAAATGACATTTCGGATTTGGTAGAATTACCCAACGGTGTCAAACCCGTAGGATGTAAATGTGTGTTCAAAACAAAACTGGATCCGAATGGGAACGTTGAACGCTACAAAGCGAGATTGGTTGCAAAGGGCTACACTCAGAAAGAGGGAATTGATTATCAAGAGACGTTTTCACCTGTCTCTCGTAAAGATTCATTAAGGATCGTTATGGCCCTAGTAGCTCATTTTGATTTAGAGTTGCATCAGATGGACGTTAAAACCGTTTTCCTTAACGGAGACTTAGATGAAGATGTTTACATGAAACAACCTGAAGGCTTTAAACCTGAAGGTCAGGAGCATCTAGTCTGTAAGTTGAAGAAATCCATTTACGGGTTAAAATAAGCATCACGTCAATGGTATCTCAAGTTTGATGAAGTCATGAAGAAACAAGGTTTTATAAAGAATTAATGGATCAATGCACCTACCTCAAGATGAGTGGGAGTAACTTTACTATACTTGTCCTTTACGTAGATGATATTCTATTGGCAAGTAATAGTTTAGACATGTTGCATGAATCGAAGCGGTTACTCTCGCATAACTTCGACATGAAGGATCTCGGAGATGCTTCTTACGTCATTGGCATCGAAATTCACCGAGATAGACACAAAGGGATCTTATGATTGTCTCAAAAGACTTACATAGATCGTGTTCTTACACGTTACAACATGCAACAGTGCAAACCCGCAGTCACTCCAGTAGTTAAGGGAGATGTGTTCGGTTCATTCCAGTAGTCGGGAGCCTGATATATGCTCAAGTCTGTACTCGCCCAGATATCGCTTATATTGTTGGAATGCTAGGCCGTTATCCGACTAATCCTGGCCTAGATCACTGGAAAGCAGCTAAGAAAGTACTTCGATATCTGCAAGGGACGAAAGACTATAAACTCACTTATAGAAGAAGTGATCACTTAGAAGTGGTAGGTTATTCTGATTCTAACTTTGCCAAATGCAAGATGACAAGAAATCCACTTCGGGCTATATCTTTATGTTAGCAGGCAGACCTATCTCATGGAAGAGTCATAAACAACAGTTAACCACAACTTCCACAATGATGGCAGAATACATTGTTGTTTATAATGCAACATGTCACGGAATGTTGCTTAGAAATCTGATCACTGACTCAAAACCGTTAATTCCATTTCTAGACCATTGAAGCTTTACTATGATAACTCAGTTGCCGTTAGTTTCTCGAACAGTAACAGTTCGACTGGAGCTGGTTTATATCTCGATACAAAGTATTTGTTCGTACGTGAACGAGTTGAGGAAAATAATCTTTGTATTGAGTATATTAGTACTAAAGATATGCTTGCAAATCCGATGACTAAAGGTCTCCCACCTAAAGTTTTCGAAAAACATGTTTCGAATATGGGACTTACTAAATGCCTTATTTAATAACATATTGTACTAGCTTATGTTTTAACTAATGAAATTTCCTCAGTTTGATTTTGTATGTTTCTAACATATGTTCTGCCGGTGTAATGACATATAGACAAATATAAATACAAATCAAATGCTAAAGGGCTTATGCGTATTTTGATCATAACTGTTAGGTTGTAAATTGAGGTTGTAGTATGACTAATGGGGGTCCTGAGTCGCATAATGATTCAACGGCTGTATTTATCTGCTACGGTTCTTGGTTTAAAGCTAAAATGAGTGTTAACTCCTGGCCAGGCTCATCTAATACTCATGATAAATGATTAGTCGGCTAAGTGGGAGAATGTAAGATTAAATACATTATTGTTGTAATATTTAATCATGTAGCCAATATAATCATTTATATTATATAGATCAAAATATATTAATAACCTATTAACTAATTGGGTTTCCTCTTGGGTGTATATATAAGGAGATTATTAAAGAGGTTATAGGTTAGACACACAACCTAATAACACACAACATCATAATCGCCCCTCTCTCTCCCTAAGCCGAAATCTCCCTTGTTTCGGTTCATCACCATCATCAGTTCACACCCTAAGGAGGAATCAGATCATCTTGACAAGAATGTCAAACTCAATTGCTGCATCTCTGACTTGATTCTCTGCTGGCCTGTCTGCTGTCACAGATATGTTATTCATGTTTTCCATTGTATTTAAACAGAACTTCTCAACATTTTTTGCTAAAATAGAAATTCACTTTTACAAACACATCCAAAAACAACAATGAGAAAACACATGCTAAAATATAGTTGGCACAAATAAACTTTAAAAACTACTAATAGGTCCACGAAAACAACCAATCAAAACAATACATGTGTAAAAGCCAAGTAAAATTTAGCTGGCGGTTTAAAAGTCGATTAAATCTTTACCGGTGGTCAAACCTTAGTTGTCGTTTTTCTAATATACATAAACTTTAGCTATTTACACATGTATTATTTTGATTGCTTATTAGAGAAAATTTTAAAGTATTTTGAGTTGTATAAATCTTAGCCTTCGAAGTCGATTAAACTTATGTGACATTCTCTAATTGGTTGCTTTGAGTCTTGAGATATGTTTATTTTTAGTGAGCTAATAGTCAATGCATATTATGACTTAAAAGTTTTTCTAAATTAATGTTTGTTTCTATGTTTTTCTCTAAATAATAACTATTACCTAGAGAATTGTGATCTAGTGGTTGGAAAGACTTGTGTTTTTTTAGAGACCCAAATTCAATCCCCACTAGTGTCATATTTAGTAGATAAAGATAATGAAGGCTAGTTCTCCCAGACCCTACGTCAAGAGTTCGAGCCCAAGCCACCCCATGTTTTAGTCCACCGTGCATTACGCCAAAGAGATTCTCTCTTGCGGCGGCGCAAGCCCCTGCCACTGGCAGTGGATGGTATGTGTTGGACCGTTCTATGACCCGAAAAGTCAGTCGAAGTAGTTCATCTTTACATACGAAGGCGGAATCAACGTAAGTAAAGTAACAACAGCTAATCCTTTCAATTCCTTGTGTTTATATTGCTTTCTGATAAAATTTCAGCAGAGTTTCAGCACCGTAGCACACCCATACGTCCTTACAACATCTGAACCGCTCCAGCCTATTTATAGAAATCTTGGGTCGCTTATGTGACATGCCATATAAGCGATCCAGCACCTTTGTCACATAAGCGATCCACACTACTGTCCTAAAAGCGGTTCAAGATTAAAACAATGACACAAAAGCGGTCCTAATTCTATTTCACTCAATATTTACACTTTGACCCCCTATAGACCAATCTTGACTTTAGACTTCTTGTAGACGTAGTCAACAGACATTCCGTGCATCAACAGACTCCCCCTTGGATGTTGACGTAGTCTTTTAGCATCTTTAGATCCGTAGTCTTCAGTCTTTGTCTTTTCACCAACTCTGTCTATCTTTCATCAGCATTCTTCACAGGTTCTAGAACTGACTCCATACTTCCCATTAGCTGTTGACCCAGACTCCCCCCTTTCACTGACTCCCCCTCTCATTATGCTGGAATCTTGAGATATCTGGTTCAAGCTTTTGCAATTTGCCTCCGTTGGGAAATATTGTCCAAACCTGTTACTCAACCAATAACATTACAATCTATCTTTTCAAACAATAAACACAACTTCAATCAGTTTTAGAAATCCACTCAAGTTTACAAGTTCAACTTAATGACCCTGCATACTTGATTAATTTACCAAGTTCAACTTAATGACCCTGGTTAATCTTTTGACGAATCAAACTGATTTAGTAAAACTATTTTCCAATTTTCTTTCTGAAAATACCAAGTATCAACTTAATGAACTTGTTTGTAACTTTGAAAACAAACACATTTCCATCAATGTAAGCTCCCCTCATTCTTCAGCTCAGAATCTCATGCATCTGCTTCATCTTTCCAGAATCCGACAATCAACTTTCCACTCTGGTTCGTCTAAAATAAAGCAGAAACAAAATCTTTTTGGATTTTAAGATGATCTAAACTAAAAAATGAAATAACAGAAAACTTAAATTGTAGAAAATAAACTAAATACATGTTTGTTTTTGGCGAGCGTGTCAGGGAATCATATCAGCTTTTTCAGACAGATTACAAGTACCGTTAAGCTACATTACATACTCAGATTTAAACAATTCACCTCGATTGTCGATATACTGATCCATCTTAAATTTTCATACAAACTTCAATCTATTCAGGATACTGTTTAAGTGTTTTAAGAACTTAGATCAATCCATGTGTCCCACCTCTTGAATATACTCCCGTATCCAGAATCCCAATATTCAGTCTTACAGGCAAAAATACTACAATGATGTCTGTACATAAATTAGGGTATGCGAGAACTGAGTGATCTCAGGTCAGAACTTCCGTTCAGCAGAGAGATATCAGCTTCGACTTTGCAGTGTGTTCCCTTTAGAGAATCTTTTCAGCTACAACACCTGATTATCAATTTTATTGTCTAATCAGCTGAGGGCTTTATGCTATATTTCAAGCATTTTGGTAAAAGTATTAGCCAGGGACTAGGTCAGAACCACCGTTCAGCAGAAGTCCCGGAATAATACCCCAGACATCATAGAGTATAACCACCTAGTATATCAGAATACGAGACCTTTCAAACAAGATTTCAGGGGTTACATATATATCCAAGTAGTGTTCCCCACGAATTTCACAAGTTTGAAATTTTAGGTTTATATCCCGAATAAATCTACTAAAAGTACGAAAACCTACCGACACATCATTAGTGAGACTGTTTAGCTCATTTTGTCTTTCCAAATCTTTAGCATACTGTAATTGTCTAGCTGATGTACTATCATTTTCCCTATATACACAAGCTCTTTTTTAATTTTATCATGTTTTTGTATTTTAGCATTTTTTACTGTTTTTGTATTTTTCTGAAAATAAAATATGTACAACTATCTATCTCCCCCTAAATACCAAAACACGTAAAAAAATCGACAAACCATCGCAGATTGTTTCTCATCTTCATCCGCAACAGTACTCTCATCAACGCTCACAACTCCATCCGACACCGAAAGCAATTTCATACCATTTAGTTTTAACAAATATTGAAACCTATTTTTATCAAAAGCTTTGGTATGCAAATCAGCTTTTTGTTCGTCAGTGTGGATTTTCTCAATTCGTATCAACTTTTTCTCGAAGCAATCGCGAATAAAGTGATGACGAATCTCAATATGTTTAGTTTTAGCGTGATGTACTGGATTTTTAGTTATATTAATTGCAGCCTCATTATCAACAAACAGAGGTGTGTTAAGAAACTGCAAACCGTAGTCGCGCATCTGTTGCTGTATCCACAGGATCTGAGAGCAGCAACTGCTAGCAGAAACATACTCCGCTTCACATGTAGATAGCGCCACAGATGTTTGTTTCTTACACTGCCAGGTAATCAATCTTGAACCAAAGAACTGGCATCCTGCAGTTGTTGATTTCGCGTTAATTTTGCAGCATCCGAAATCTGAATCGAAAAACCCTTCGAGTGTAAAATCGCCTTTGCGAGGATACCACAACCCCAATGTGGGTGTGCTTTTCAAGTAACGTAAAATCCTCTTCACAATAATCATGTGCGATTCTCTCGGGTTAGACTGAAATCTTGCTGCGAGGCACGTTGGGTACATGATGTCAGGACGTGAAGCAGTTAGGTACATCAAAGAACCTATCATGGATCGATAAAGTGTCTCATCAACCCTGTCTCCGGTGAGATCTGGGTGAATTCCATGATTAGTCGCAAGTGGGGTAGCAGCTGGAGTAGAACTTGACATTCCAAATTTCTCCAGAATATCATGCACGTACTTCGTTTGATGAATGAAAATCCCTTCAGGAAGTTGTTCAACTTGTAATCCCAGAAAGTATTTCATCTCCCCCATTGAAGACATTTCAAATTTCTGCTTCATCACCTGTTCGAAATCTTTGCATAATTTCTCATTTGTCGACCCAAAAATTATATCGTCTACATAAATTTGTACTATCAGAAGATGACCATCAACGACTTTAGTGAAGAGAGTGGCATCCACTTTTCCACGTATGAACTGGTTAGCGAGTAGGTGTTGAGACAAAGTCTCGTACCAGGCTCTCGGCGCCTGATGTAGACCATACAACGCTTTGTCCAGCAGATAAACTTTGTTCTTGTGGATTGGGTCAGTAAAGCCCGGCGGCTGACCAACATAAACCTCCTCTTTGACCTTCCCATAAAGAAACGCTGATTTAACATCTAACTGAAATACTTTGAAATTCTTCCAAGACGCAAATGCTAGGAAAATTCTGATAGCCTCTAGTCGTGCGACAGGAGCATAGACTTCGGTAAAATCAATCCCCTCCTGTTGACTAAAGCCCTGAACAACGAGTCGAGCTTTGTTCCTTACAACCACTCCTCTGTCGTCCCTTTTACATTTGAAAACCCATTTTGTATTGATTTTTCTTTGACCATCCGGTAAATCAACCAACTTCCACACACCTAACTTCTCAAACTGACTTAATTCTTCTTGCATCGCTATGACCCAAGAGTCTTCAGTAAGCGCCTCTTTGTAAGTTCCCGGTTCGACTTGCGAGATAAAACAACTTAATGAAAATTCAGTTTGTAAAGGTGCTACTGTAGAATAAAAACATGTTAAGTCCTGGTCAATTTGACGTCTCGTCCGAACGCCCGATTGCAATTCTCCTATTATCAACTCCTCTGGATGATAAGAAAGTGTTCGCGGCATCACTTCGCTTGGAACATCTACATTTCCTTCCAGATTAGTAACATTTTGCTCTGCATCTTGTTCACCAACTTGGTTTGTTTGACTTGACAACTGGATCTGCTCCCCCTCAAGATCTGAATCACCTTGGTTAAAAACTGGCATATGTTCAACTTCTTGATCATCATTCACCTCCAACTGATTACCAGGAGAAACTTCATCATCATGTTCACCAGCGTTACTAGGACCTGCTTCAGCATCATTTGAAGTCTCCCGAGGTCTGCTAGAATACTCTGCTGGAAACCTGAGCGACGATTCATACTCTCGTAAAATATCCAGCTCATCAAAGAAATCTTCCTCTTCCTCTGATTCTTCTCTCATGTCAAACGATTCCCAAAGTTTGTCATAATGAAAACGCCATGAATCACCAGGATTCTGAGGCGGCATAGTATAACCCTGACATTCAACATTTGCTGCTTCAATAATACGCTTTTCACTTGGAACAAAGACACGCCGTGTAGGACCTGAATATCCAACAAATATTCCTTCAAAGTTCTTTGAACCAAATTTGCCATTCGGCTCTATTACCGTACAGGGTGACCCAAACGGTTCTAGATACTTCAAATTCGGCTTGCGTTTATTGATTAGCTCAAAACACGTCTTGTTGAACTTCTTCACAGTAAGAACTCTATTGAGAGTATAGCATGCAGCAGAAACAGCTTCAGCCCAGAAATTAATAGGTAACTTGGAATCTGCAAGCATCGTTCTGGCTGTCTCGATTAGCGTCCGGTTCTTGCGTTCTGCAACTCCATTTTGCTGAGGAGTGTACGGAGCACTAAACTCATGCATTATACCTCTTTCATCACAGTATTCCTCCATCTTACTGTTTTTGAACTCAGTACCATTGTCACTTCGAATTCTACAAATCGGTCTCTGGTACAGATTCTCAATTTTCTTAAACAATATTATCAAACTATCAAAGGTTTCGTCTTTCGATTTCAAAAACATGACCCACGAAAATCTGGAGTAGTCATCAGTCACGACCAAACAGTAGGAATCTCCTGTTATACTCTTAACATTCACTGGACCAAACAAATCCATGTGAAGTCTTTCCAAAGGTCTCAAAACTGAATTGACTTGTTTTGTAGGGTGTGACTTTTTCTTCTGTTTGCCTCTGACACAGCTTATGCACTCCCCTTCCAGATGAAAACCTTTAATATTCACTCCAGTGACCAAGTCGTTATGCACTAAGTGATTCATTTTCCTTAGGTGAATATGCCCCATCTTTCGGTGCCATAACCTTGACTCTTTTTCTGTTGCTCTGGACACAAAACAATGAGCCTGACCCGTGGTCGTAGTAGCAACTCTCATGTCTAACACATACAGATCGTTGACTCTTGGTGCGCTCATGATGATCCACTCTTCACGTATCACAAATCCCGGTTTCAAGATCAAACATTCTTTGTCGGTGAAATGAGTAGTATACATCCTGTCACAGATCTGGGAGATACTCAGCAGGTTGTTCTCCAGCTCAGCGATGTAGTTAACTCTCTCAAACGTGATAATGCCATTAGATAATGTTCCTTCACCTATGATCCTTCCTCCTTGATTACCCGCAAAACCCACATAACCACCATTAATGTCATTCACATCATACAACAATGCGGTCTTCCCTGTCATATGCCTTGACGCTCCACTATCCATTATCCACCTGGATACAAGTTTTGGAAGATCCTGCACATAACAGATCATCATTTAAACAACTTCAAGAAAGATGCCGATTCATGCTTCGCAATCCAGGAAGCTCCGGCAATTCAAATTGTTTAGTCAAACATGGTGTCCACCCAGGCCTTATCAGCCTTAGGTGTAACTGTGACTTTGGCAATTAGAATTTTGAAATTCTTAGACTTAAGAGGTGGAAATTGTGCATCATAATCAACCGTAATTGATTCTTCAGCCTTTTTCACCTCAGAAGTTGAAACTTTCTTCTCAACTTTAGATTCAATTTTAGGTTTCCACACCTGTTGAACTACTGCAACCCTCTTATAAAGTGTATCATTTTGATTTACCAACTTCTTTACGGGTTCAGTTTTTACTTTCAAGTTGTCAATTTGAACATTTTTCTTCCCAACAACTTTCTTCTCAACATACATCGGTGTTTTACCCTTCACATCAACTTTCTTTTGTTGAACCTTCACAGCTTCAGTCTTAGGCTTCACATATGTACACTTTCGTGCAATATGACCAACCTGTTCACATCTAAAACACGTACGAGTATCAGCTACCCTACTCGTGCCTTCAGACTGAGCCTGTGAAGCTCTCTTCTCAAAAAATTCTTTGTTTGATTTTGTAAAAATTTCTTTTTCTTCATCAGCAAGTGAACTTGAACTATTCACAAACTTTTTCTTTTCGACAAACCTCTTGTTTGCAACATTTCTTTTATGAAATGGTTTACCCCCCTGATAACCACCCGACCAATTGTTTCTGTTGTTATTGTAAAAACGTGGTGGATAAACAGTTTTCTTGTTATAAACCCTCTCTTTCTTTCGACTCAGATTGTTCACTGCTGACAACTCGACTTCGACCAGTTTGAAAACATTTGTCAATTTGTTCAGATTAACATTCTCTAATGGAAACTCAGAATCCGAAAACAACTTATCCGATCCCGACATCTCGTACATGACAAGATCAGATTCATCATATAAGTTGTTTTTGGACTTTTGCTTCGGAATGTATTTATCTAGAAAACACCCATCCTCCTCAGAAGTGTCATAATCCGGCTTAAGCACTTTGTCTATCACACTTTTCACCACATCATTTTGGACACCCTCTTCATTGGAAGACGTGAACGTGACATCAATGTTCTCAGGAAGTGTAACAACACTTTCTTCCTCAATTTCCACCAAACTAGACTGCTTTTTCGTGTAGTTGTCTAAAATTGGCGGTGGAACTTTGTGAAACCCTACACCCGTTCCATCAGAGAACACATCCTCACCAGCTTTGTTTTTCCCTATAGGTTTTGGAACGATGTGCTGCAAAACAAAGCTAGCTGAGCTATAGCTGTTTAATTTCAACTGAATTTTTTCATTTTCAATCTCAATTTCTTTAACCTTAAGTTTTAATTTTGCAATCTCATCCAGTTGTTCATTAATTGATTTTTCTTTTAATTGCAACACAGCTCTTAGATGTTCGTTTTCTTTGAATGTTTTGCCGTTTCGATCATCACTGTCTTTCACAACACTTTTAAGTTTCTCAAATTTTTCGGAGATCTGACGGTTTCCCAGAGTTAACTTTTCATAGTCAGTTGTAATTTTGTCACATTTAGTTGTTAATTCATTAAACCGTTCAGTTGAAACTTTTAACTCTGTGTCACGATCGAGAATCTGATCTTCAAAAGTTTTAACTTTTGATTTCAGATTTTTCAATTTCTCATCATTCAAATACGTGACAGTACTACAAAAATTGCATTGTTTGGTGCAATTTTTGCAGTCAACATTTCCATCGACTTTATTACCTGACCTGGATGTTGACTCACTTTGACTGACCTTCCCTTTTGACTCAGAGACAGAATTAGAATCTACCTCACGTGCTTTCGCAGCTAGCACTTTGTCAGCCATTTTCTCTAAATTCTCAGTTGTCAACTTCCGAGTCACATCGATCAACCCCGTATCAACCATCTTCAATCTCTCAGTCTCTGCGTTTTCTTTCTTCTCTCTCTCTTCTTTTTCCTTTCTCTCTTTTTCTTTCTTCTCCTCAATCATCTTCGAAGTTGGTGTTCCCCACCACTTATGCTGCCAGTATTCATCCTCTTCTTTGTACTCCTGAATGATGGCTTCAATATCTAGCGTTTTGTCATCAATCGCCACATTGCCATACCGATCAAGATAGCACTCTCTGTCTGGATCCCAACGATTTGCTCTTCTTGCTTCCAAGTATACACCAGAAAGTCTAATAATCTTTGTTTCAGCAGTCATCTTCCTGTATTGATACTTCTGTTCCTCTGTACGATCATCCTTCCATGGAATCGGTTCATCATGACTTGCCATGAAAGCATAACCTACAGCATCATCTTCCGGCAAAACCTCTTTGCTCCAATCGTAACCCTCATCATCATAAATCACAGCTAACGCCCTCGATTTGTCTCTGTTCTCTTCCTGCTGCTTCAACCTGGGCGGCTCGGATTTATTCTGATGATAGATTGCCTTCTTGTAATAGTCATCTCGAAACGGATTCTCCGATTCATCAGCATATGCATTCCGACATTCTCGCTTGAAATGGCCCTTTTGTTTGCATTTAAAACAAGTCACCTTCGATTTATCAAACCCCAACTTTGTAGATGGACCACCGATCGTTTTTCTCCCAGTAATCTCCATGAAGCGTTGTGCACGTCGCACTGCACTTGCCATTGCCCAGTGGATGTCGATCAGCTCCATTTCTTCGGGGTCTATCTGATCGTAATCTTCCTTCGTCAGATTCGTATTCCCGATCTTTCCAGCCACCAACCCTTCATAGGACTCTAGCACAGATGCCAGAAAAACCATTTGTTGCTTGGCCGACTCTTCATCAAAATTCTGTGCATTCTTTAGATCTATCGCGATGTTACAAGAAAACTTCGCATCAGAACGATTTGCAGAAGACGTAGATCCACTGTGATAACCACTGTGGCTTCCGCTGCTTGAACTGCTTTGACTTTCTTTGTTTGTTGAAGAAACATTCTCAGCAGAAAATGCCGTTTTCGGAGAAGTAGCTTTCGGGATCAAGCTTTTTGGATAATACAGATCCAGATTCTGCTGATAGGATGAGTGATTAACTTTGTATGTTTTCTTCAACTCTAGCTCATGGCTTTCAAGTCTTTCAATCACCACATCTGGTTTCAAATTTTCAGGAGCAATAGTCTTCTTCAACATCAACGCATAATATCTCCAATCCATCTCGTCTGGTAATGAATCAAACAGTTTATCCACAAGTTCTTCCGGAGAATACTCAATATCATGTCGTGCCAGTTCCAGCTTCAGATGACCAAACCGTTCAATCATTTTGCACACCGATTCATTCTTAAGACAACTAAACATGTCAAACTCCTTTTTAAGCAGTTTCTTCTTATTTTTTATAATCTCAGTACTCCCTATACACTTTTTCTTGAGTTTATCCCATAAATCTTGAGCATTTGTATAATCTATTAGAGAGATAATATCCTCCCGAACCGATTGAAACAGCAAAGCAACACACTTTTGTTCAGCCACAAAATTATCAATTTCTTCAGCTGATCTCAATGCTTCGCCATTCTTCTTTCCATTAGCATAACCAGTTTTCATACTCTTCCAACTGGGAAAGGCGAATGCCATCAACCAATCTTCAAACTTTGTTGCCCACCTGCTGTAATCTTCTATAGCCATCAACTTAGGAGGTTTGTTAAATGTTCCAAATGCACTTTCGGACTCCCAAGCTTCTTTCTTTTTCTCTTTTGGTTGATTTTCGTTCGTATTGTTCGATGTCGAATCGTTGTTTCCTGAACTTCCTGTGAATGCGTACATGTCACTAAATGGATTCAAGAACATATCATCCATTGTGAACGTACCTGCAAAATCAAACAACACTTAGAAAAATTTCGGTTTTGAAAAATATCAGTTCACAAAAGCGATCCTGTCTAAACAGTTTGACAGAAAAGTGGTCCAATATATGTTCATAAACGCGGACCAGACAGTAATGACTAAGTCCTCTCGAGCGATCCACAATATGTCAAATAAGCGACCGAGAGTATGTACGTTCGAGCGATCCAGAGAATGATCGTTCGAGCGGTTCAAATACTGTCCGTTCGAGCGGTTCAAGTAAGTTCGAATAAGCGGTTCAAACTATGGTCGTTCGAGCGATCCTGAGAACAAAGTTGTCCAAAAGAGCGGTCCTAAATGTGAATTTGGAGCGATCCAAGCAGGTTTGGTTCAAATAAGCGATCCGATGTCCGAAAAAGCGATCGATAGTTTTTAGCTTGTTTTAACCATTTTTAATCTGTATTTTTACCTGATTCTTTCTAGGGTTTGTTAAAAGTGTGTTTTACACGTTATACTCAAATTTCAGACAATTTTGACCGTAGGAACCACTAGAAACTGAAAAAGTATGAGAGAAAGTGAGTAGAAAAGAGAGATTTCTGTAGATTTGTGCTGTCGTAGTATGAACTCCTCGTCCTGAGCTCTGATACCACTTGTTGGACCGTTCTATGACCCGAAAAGTCAGTCGAAGTAGTTCATCTTTACATACGAAGGCGGAATCAACGTAAGTAAAGTAACAACAGCTAATCCTTTCAATTCCTTGTGTTTATATTGCTTTCTGATAAAATTTCAGCAGAGTTTCAGCACCGTAGCACACCCATACGTCCTTACAACATCTGAACCGCTCCAGCCTATTTATAGAAATCTTGGGTCGCTTATGTGACCTGCCATATAAGCGATCCAGCACCTTTGTCACATAAGCGATCCACACTAGTGTCCTAAAAGCGGTTCAAGATTAAAACAATGACACAAAAGCGGTCCTAATTCTATTTCACTCAATATTTACACTTTGACCCCCTATAGACCAATCTTGACTTTAGACTTCTTGTAGACGTAGTCAACAGACATTCCGTGCATCAACAGTATGGTTTCCTGTGGAACGCCGTTAGTTAAACTCTGACGTCAGCGTGAACCCGGTTAAAACAACATAGTCTGGCAAGAGTAGGGTTAGGGCCCTCTGTTTAGGATGGTGTAAAATCTCTCTCACAACAAGTTAAAGATTCTCACCGTTCAAAAAAACTATTCCAAAGAGAAAACTAAATACGAGTTTAAACTTTCAGTAATAGTAAAGATATTCCTAATAACATGTCTAATTCATTCCTTACAACTTCATGTATGATATATTTTTTCTCTTTTCTCATCATTTTCTTTTATTTACCAATTACCATATCTTTTAATCGTTTGTTAGACACGTGTTTTAGCCACTATTGTAAAACAAAGTTTCGAAGGTCGAGTACTCGCTACAAGGTAGCCTGTCGAGGCTCGAGTAGTCTCCATCTAAGCAGAGTACTCTCCACCTAGACCGAATACTTCCTGAGTACTATCAACTCCGACTAAGAAGTGTTTAACGACTTTTACAACCATGGTTTTATCGTATACATAAGTTATAATTCATAGCCGATAAAGTATGCTTAAGATCATGGTCGGCCCTGAAGGTGGGCGGGGAGGACCACCAGCCAGGCCTGATATTTCGAATGACACATTATTTTTTAAAAAACTAAATAAATAAATTAATAGGGTATACCCATACAAACACCAACGTAGGCCCACTTACAAAACTATTTTTATGGTTTAGATTAGTTATTAGTCCATTGGCATTAGGTTTAGACTTTTAGTGAGCCAAATACCCAATTTTGTTAAGGCTTAAGGACACGTTTTTTCGAGCTCAAACATAGTACATGAATTCTCAGGGCCGACCCTGCTTAACATCATTTTAAACAAACTATAATTTAAGGCTTCTTCCCTTCATCATGAAAAGCCAATACATTCTAAACCCAACCTCCAAGATTTCTTAAATGTTTGTTCAATTACGAAAAAGCAAATTATAAGGTTATAAGGATTAACGTTTTTTTTTTCTTTTTTCTTTCTTTCTTTTCTCTTTTCTTTTAAAGGCGAATTTCATTCACAAAGAGCACCCCACCAAAAACCAGGGTGGGCATCAACACGACAAACAAACAACATCAAATTAAATTACGTCAATTCGACCATTCTATGCATTTCATTTTAGACCTATTCGTTAATCAAAGATATCTGAGAGATTTGACATCTTCGACAATTCCTTCAATCCTGATTTTCTTGTTGGAGACATGCTCTTCATTCCTAACTTTCTAAAGCCGTCAACACGCAATGATAACAATCCCATGAAAAACATATTTTTATCTCACCCCATTCTTAACGTATTATGAAGTTTCAATAAATCCTTGACCGAAAACTTGTAAATTTGAAGAATCCAACACCACGAGTCAACCGCCTGCCAAAGAAGCGTAAAGCATTTCTTCCTTACTTTGGCATGAAATTAATCTTTATATATTTCACACCTACACAAGACAACTAACATGCTAGATAGATTGTTGATAAGAAAAGCTGAATAAATAGACAACGCATAGGAAAGTAATCTAACTATTTAATTTCTGTCACTAAGGTTGTCTATTTATTGGAAGTACTACAAGTTAATTATGTATTTATCTTGCAAGGGAAATTAAGTTGGAGTTAAAACTAGTTTTTCACTATTTATAAAATATTTAGATTATTTTTCCAAAGTAAATATTGCATATAGACTTTATAGATTTTGTTGAATATTGACAACTAGGTGATGCCTCGCCCGCGTTGCGGGCGATAGTCGATTAATTCTAAACCAATAAAAAAACAATACTATAGTTTTGCTAGAAAGAAAAAGTAAAACGATGACAAGATCGCAATTTTGAGCTCAGGGAAAAATAGTAATTTGTAAGGACTAATGAGCGAGTGTTAGGCAGCTCGTTGACACGATTTTTAGCTGGAGGCAAAGTTATATTTTTTTTAGTAAAATCGTAATTTTTAGCTAAGGGAAAACAATATATTTATTTTGCACTGGGGGCAAAAACGTTTTTTTGAATTGAGGATGATATCGTAATTTTGAACCGAGAGGAAAATCGGAAATTTTAGTTGGGTGCAAGAGCATAATTATATTTTGAATTGGGGGTAAAGACGTAATTTTAATCTAGGGTTAAAACCGTAATTTTAAAGTGGGTATAAAATAATAAACAGGTATAAAATTGTAATTTTGAGCCAGGGGAAAAACAAAATTTTATTTTGAGCTGGGGCGAAAACATAGTTTTGGCTGAGGGTAAAAGCGTCTTTTTTTACCGAGGGCGAAGTCGTATTTTTTAGCTCGGGGCAAAAGGGTAAATGTATTTTGAAGTTGGGGCAAAACCGTATTTTTTTAACGGGGGGCAAAACCGTAAATTTAAAATGGGTATAAAATAATAAACTGGTTGGTCCAATGGGTATTGCTTGCCGCCCATTTGAACCAATCGAAGGGAAACACTATTCCGGTGCGAAAACGTAATTTTAAAGCGTGTATAAAATAATAAACTGGTTGGTCCAATAGGGGAGGGTCGGCCGCCCATTTATGCGTCGCCCTCGTTGCATGGCGCTAAACCGAATATTTCTTAGTTTAATAACATGTAGGCCTTTATTTCGGTTACCTATATATGCTACTTATAACACGACCTCAAAAAAGGATACATCGAGTCAATCAATTAAACCAAAACACTACCATAGTTTTGCTTAAAAAATAACTAAAACGATGGCAAGCATGTAATATAGAGCTGGGGGCAAAGTAATAATTTGTCAGGAGCAATTAGCGAGTGCTAGGCAGCTGTTTTGCACGAATAAAAACTACACTGAGCCAACAAAGTAAAATAAAACACTACCATAGTTTTGCCAAAAAAAAGATGGCAAAATTGAATTTTAAACTGCGGTAAAATCGTAATTTTAAAATTGAGGCAAAATCATAATTTGAACCGAGAGAAAAACCATATTTTTATTTTGAAGGGTTAACTAAGGCAAAATCGTAATTTTTAACTAAGGCAAAATCGTATTTTTATCTTGGGGCAATACAAAATTATATTTTGAGCTGAGGGCGAAATCGTAATTTTAAACTGTGGATAATATCGTAATTTGGCAGGACTATAGCTGGGGGCAAAAGCATTATTTTATTTTGAACGGGGAGTAAAACCGTAATTTTAGTTGAGAGCAAAAACGTAATTTTATGCTGGGAATAAAATTATAATTTGACAGAACAAATGAAGAAGTGGCAGACAACTGCTTAACACTTATCTCCATCTCCATTTTTTAGTTATAGATAACTATTATATGCTAATCTAAAAAAAAAAAAAAAAAAAAAAAAAAAAAAAAAACCATGTTATTGGCCACCATTTTTTACCAATAACCAAACAAAACTATTCCCCTCCATGTAAATTAAATGTATATGTAGTAATAATAATATGATGATGATGTTTGGAGAAAGTCAATTGTAAAGTTTTGACTTTAAAACTTTATATAAAAACTACTAGAATGATAACACATTTACTTAAGTAATTGATTTTTAAGAAAACATACACAGACAGAATACGACTCTTTATTTAACTTTGGAGGTATTTTTGTTTATTATTATTACACAGAATAAATTGTAATAATATGTAAACTAGTTTAATACCCGTCTGGTGGACGGGTTACATTTAACAGCGTAATAAAAAAATCGAATCTATATTAAGTGTACACAAATTTAAACAACATTACGAACAAAAACACCATTCTTTAATTTATAAAAGAAAACGATCGTCTAGAGTTTATAACAACAAAACAAAACGATAGAAAACAAAATTGATAGAGTAGTAAAACATGAAACGGTGTAATCAACCAATAACTTAAAAGCAGAACAGAACTCGGTAAAAACCATTTTAAATAATCATATTGCAAACCAAACTATGTGAAGATAATGTGATAGACTGAACTTGTGTGTGCCATCTTAGATGGCTTTTGAACTCCAACTCGAGCAACTCTCATGCAGGTTCAAACGTCTTTCCATAGCACTGCTCAACAACCGTCTTAAAATTTTCTGTCCCCCGTGAATATATCAAATACTTCATCCGACTGTACCTTTGGTTTGCGGTGACAACTTAATAAAATAAAAACCAATATGACAAACAGTGCATAGTTTATAAAAGTTTCCATTATCCGGTACATTTTGATCATGGTAAGATTTAGAAGTGATACATGTGTTCTTTGTGCTGCAAGCTGATCACCCCCACTCGATATGTTGACGTGGCAATATTATAAAGGCCTTACGTTTTTTGTCTATAATCAAAATTCAGTTCCCCATCGTCAATTGTCGCATAGATGTTCATGTCATCACCAACCCTAGAATTCCCTTTATATCACCGAGTTGGTAATCAATCTGGTGCTTCTCCACAACAATTCTTATGATGAGGTCAAGTGCTTCAAGAACTTTAAAACCCTTGCGAAAGGAATCCAACTGCTAAGGGAGTAAAGGAAAATTCAAAATAAATTAGTAACCACCTTAGAATAACATAAAAGAAGGTGACACATAAATTCTTATATTAGCCAGAGATTAAAATTTGCGACCCGTTTGATAAGTTCCTTTTAATTAAATTTCATTCATTTTGCCCGCCTGACCCATTATAACATACACCAAATCGGCCCAACTATAAGTCTATAAGTAATGGGCCGAAATAGCCACCTCAAAATTATTAAAACAAATGACGCTTGTGCGTTACGATGGAGAGTAGCTTGTGTTAAAAAAAAATATGCAATAGTCCCCTCCTTAAGTGATTTGACCCGAAATTTACATAATCTAGCCACATCATTATTCTCATCTTGAACTTCTTGTAGGTTTTGTGCAGCTAAAGTTTTTACCTTTCCATTTCTCAAGTTCCCCTTTTCTGACATCATGCTTTGATACGCCTCTCTAATAATAATGAATGCATCAGGTCAACAACTTCTTTTAAAAAATAGTAAAAACAAAATATAACTTTCTTCATCCCATTGAAGTCGCATCTCCTACATCAGTATTATAGAAACAAAATAAGTGACTCATTTTTGTTGGTCTATTAATGATACAAATTACTGACAGAGAAAGAGTTTGGGTAGTAAGTACGCAAATAGTAACTAAAAAAATAATTAAGGGGAACAACAGTTGATAATATGGAGACCTAGAAAGACAAACCTCCACTTTTCGCAGCTCAGATAGCATCATTCCGATGGATTTGTAATTATTGCGATCATGTATGAACGCTAACATATAAAGAGGAAGATGTCAGTGATATTAGAAAATACAAAAAAAACACAACAATAACAACATTCTTACATAAATAGCAACAACGTTTTTGAGTTCTGACTGTGTAATCCCTAGAGTTGATAACACTCACCTGAACAAAGAATAAATGTCAAACAAAAGTTCATACAAAAGTTAAACATATGCTAATAAATAACTAATCCAACATGAATTTAACCTAAATCAAACACGAATAGTAAGTAAATTATGAAGAAAAATCTAATATCAAGGACCCCTAAAATCGAAACATGAGTACCTTATAGGAAAAAATATCAGTTAATGGTTTAGTAAGCATTAAAACTAATAATACTAATCTTGGTTATTTGATGTTACAAATAGAATCACTTAGAAGAAAAAGTTATTGTCATGCTATATTAACGGGATATAGATAAAATCAAAGCTACCTGATGATACCTAGTAATTATGTGAATTTACGGTTTTGACCCATGGTGTTTTCAGCGGATTCTGAGTGCACGTGCTTTGAATTCACATAAATGGCAAGGCCGGAAGCTGTTGTGCTCTTTAAAGAATCAGTGTCTTTTTCGAAAAACGTCCACGAGAATCCCTTACCTTTCCCATTGCATGTTGGTGTCATGATTCGTGAAGATAAGGTTGTGTAAGCTGAAGGTCACTGGTGGGGACTGATGTGTCCTCCTGTTTAACACCAAATAATAAGCATGTTTAGCAAAAAGATAAGATTTTTAAGAACTCATTTCATTTAAAGATAAATATTGAAGAACCCATGTGAATTTAGATAAAATTTTTGTAAAAATGAAAACTTCAAGGTTAAAATACAGCAAGAAAACAACAAAATACATGCTTTATGAGAATCTTTTCAAGGTTAATAACTATAATATACCTGAGATACCGGAAGTGCAATAGACTAGGGCAAAGATAATACCACCAAAAGCATATCGTACATCAACTTTCTTCAACTTGTAGAGGTTCCCAACTGTTTTGACCACAAATGAGTATCATTTTTATGGTTTGTATAATGAGAAATCTAAATATTCTAACCCTTTTTTAAGAAAAAGTACCAATATTTGAGGCATGGTTTAGTTTCATTAACTTGCAGAAACTGTGCCACCAAACAAACTTTCATATAAGATACATATGAGTTTATTCATGTCCACTTAGAATACATGGATAGAAAGAAACCTTTTCATGTTCATCAAACCTGAACTTACAGGCAATCCCAATGCTTCTTCAATTTCCTAACATCAAACAAATTTTGAAAGAAATAGATGAGTTTGATCTAGTTAATTTAGCATAATTAGGCATAAAGGAACCTCAAAGTTTAAAACAAATAGAACTTACATGCATTTCAACGCCTCCTCAAAATGCTTAACCACAAAATAAAATTTTAGAAGAGTGCATAAGATCAATTGCATATACAAACACAAGTTAACTCTTTAATTTTCCTTCAAATGTAAAGTTAGTTATCCTAACTTGCAATGCTTCCACAAGTTTATGTACAATGAAGTAAATATTCAGAAATAGTTTATGTAGTTAGTTTAGACACAATTTTAATCTCTTCATTTCCAATAAACTTATACTTGCAGTCCCAATGCTTCTTCCAGTTCCTCCTATGACACCAGCCATTTTGAAAATCAAAAGTATTTTGAAGATCGAAAGTATGAGTTTAGATATTATGGTTAATTTAACAATTCTAAACACAAAGGAACTTGCTACAACTTACTAGCAACTCAGGTGCTTCCTTATTTCCTGTACCACCAATGTTCGATCTGTTCACTTTGAAACTCTAAACGAGTCAGAAATGTGAAAAACAAAAATGTTTCCATCATAGAGGTTATAGAAACACTTACAAAATGAAAAAAAAAAATCAATATTAAAAGTTAGTAGACATTTCATCGAATACTACCTGGTAGGCAGAAAAACCACGCTCCAGCATACATGTGTTTCATTCATATATGCAAAATTAGTACCTCCCCGTCTGAATCAGAAATTGAAAGGGTAAAGTGAGATTAGTATAAAATAAAAGGCAAATCCAAATCGCAATATGATATTAGTTTGAGAAGAATGAACAATCTTAAGGTTTTAGCGATAATAACTGATGAAGAAGACAAGAATTAAAGGGGGAAAACCATAAGTAAGTTCACAAAGACAACCTGGAATATGCTCTGTCACGGCGTGTGTCACGAATTTGTTTACTGAAATTAATGATTCAAATTGTTGTTTGTAGGTACATCATATAACAATATCTCCTCACTGACCCAGATTTGTAGAAGTTTTAGTGTGGGGATAATGGGTCTTAAAATTAGAAGATAACCACCAGATCATGGGCAGAAAAAGGTGGAGCAAGCCACCCACTTTGAAAAACCGTCAGCAACTGCCCTAAACCGCCATCACAGCGGTTAATTTAATGAGTTTAAAGGGCTGAGATTTAATCTCAGCATGATCCGACGGTAGAGATTAATTCAAAAAATGGTTAGACTTAATGGGAACCATATATATACAAACATTAATGAAAATAATATTGATTATTTAATTAGGTTCAATTTTTTCAGTTTCAATTTAATTTTCTACTCACTCCTACCTAAATATAATCAACATTTTAACATAAGATCTAAAACCCACCCTACAAATGTTTTAAATAAAAGAGTAAATTGTCATTTTAGTCCCTGAGTTTTTGTTCAAATTGTCATTTTAGTTCAAATAGTTTTTTTCTTTTCTGG
The DNA here is from genome assembly GCF_002127325.2 of Helianthus annuus. Classification (NCBI taxonomy): domain Eukaryota; kingdom Viridiplantae; phylum Streptophyta; class Magnoliopsida; order Asterales; family Asteraceae; genus Helianthus; species Helianthus annuus. The sequence continues at coordinate 31,702,008 of NC_035440.2, read as the reverse complement.
GTCCCTGACTTTTCCTTTTTCTTGCCATTTTGATCACATTGCCTAACTTAGTCTAAAAACCAGGTTATAATCAGGGGTATTTTTGGCATTAAATTATTATGGGGTTTATAAATTATGTTGTGAACTACCCCTGGTTATCACTACATAACAGTTATGCCAAAATACACTTGGTTATAACCAGATTTTTAGACTGGGCTAGGCAATGTGATCAAAATGGCAAGAAAATGGAAAAGTCAGGGACCTAGAGGAGAAAAAAACTATTTGGACTAAAATAGCAATTTGGACTAAACTTCAGGGACTAAAATGGCAATCTACTCTAAATAAAAACATATTATGCTTAGGCTGAAGGGTGGGGTATAAAGCCTTTAGGGGCTTTATCACGTTACATCAGTGTCATGTCACATAGGGGGTTTTTAAATCCCCTTCCTTTAACTTGCATTCAATGATTTAAATCCCCTTTAAAGCCCCCTATTAAACAAAATACAAAAAAAAAATTAAAGAGAAAAAGATTTGACTGGTCGAAAAGAATGGCCCCACCTGCTTTTCCCTTTAACGCTCGTTACTGGGCTGGCGGAGCAACGATGGCGCCCCCCTTTGACGCGCAGGGGATGGGGGCGCTAACTGAGCTGATGTGGCCAGGGGCGGTATACCACACCCCTAGCCTTATAAAGAATGTTTGATGAATTTGAAATGATGAGATATCATAATATTTCTGTACATACATAAATACATAACAAGCATACGCATAGTTAACTAGTTAAGTCGTACAATATAAAATGTAAGAAACTTATGGCGAAAGAACAAAAAGTAATTGCGAAAATGTTGTGTTTTCAAAGTCACGGGCATTAGTCATCCTTCCGAGCCCACACGTCATTAATTTCTTCTATAATAACACGATATGTCTTTCGTCTCCTTTCTTCTAGCTTAGTGTTAGTTGGCTTGTGACATTAATAAACTAATATATATCCACTTAACATATCATCAATATCATTCTGGAATATCATAAAGAATCAGTTGACTAAAATTATGACTATTTGTTGTTTTTTACTTAGCTTTAATATTGTTTTTCTTGGCAATGTTTTAAATTAGTGGGTTATGCTCGTTGCGACAATCCAGTTTTAAAGAAAATTTATACCGAAACGTGGATTAAAAACATATCATAATTGGTATATTCAGAATTTTAAAATTCAGTCGCCATCAGTTCCGTTCTTTACGATGCTAGTACGGTTTCGCCACTCGATGCAACAACAGAAAGAGAATACCTAAAAAATAGTCATGATTTACCAAAAAGAATAGAAAACCATAAAAACAACTACCGATACAGGTTCCGATAATAACGATATCGGTATATCGGTCGATATCGGTTAGGCTTGTCACGGTACTAGCACTTGCTATATCTTACGATACCAAACAATACTTTGATCTCAATACAACTTCTTTCTCAACAAATTTTTTAACGAAATATTAAGGAAAAAAAGTTAAACACAACTGTCTATTCAGCGTTTGAAAAAAAAGTGAAACACAACTATGTATTTGAAGGAAAAAACAAATCAAATAGGTTAAAGTGTATATTATTTATAGATAAGGTGAGAAATTGACAATTAAAAAAGAGTTAAGTGTTATTTTCGTTCCTATGGTTTGGTGGAAAATGCCACTTCAGTCTAAAAAAAAAATTTGCGACAGTTCTGTCCTCAACATTTTTGAAACGTGCCACTTCAGTTCAAAAAACATGCAACGTTTGTGTGGACAAAAACATAAGGAATAGAATCTAAATTCAAATTCCATCCAAATTCAATTCCATTTGTGTGGACAAAAACATGCCACGTTTTTTCTGAAGTACATTTTCGTGTCAGATGAGAGAGAATGTGTGAATGTGTTACATTTTTGAACTTTAACTGTTACAATTTTCAATATTTTAGAATTTACAAAAGTTTTTAGTTTTGCAATGCACGTAACAATATGTTACATTTTCAGGAACTTTTTTGTGTAACACTTGCAGACAGACACACTTTTGTGTCAGACTGTAACAAATTCTGAAACACACTTTTTGTACTTGATTTGATCTCCACCATAGATTAAATGAATGGATAGTGAAGATGAGGTTTCCTCGGTTTTCTTAACTCACCAAGGTTTTCATTCAATCTTTCCCTGGTATAGGACTTGATACATATACCGAAGACCCATATTTGGTGTTTGGGTCCTCTTACTAATACTTATGATTTGGATGATCCTAAAGTTGGATAAACATAACTAGCATTTTTTTTCTAAACATAATGGCACTTTTGGCCATTTGGCACCAGGGGCGGATGTACCTCTTAATAAGGGGTAACCTGCGTTACCCTTTGACGCTATGACGGTAGTGTAAATTTTGAAAAATTTTGACGTTTTTTCGATTTCGTTGCCCCTTTTCTATGAAATGTTGCCCCCATAAGGGTTTTCTAGATACGCCACTCATTGGCACAAGTAACACGATATTGTTGAGTCCGCTAGCTATAACAAAATAAACCACATGAGTCCTGACCACATGCATAGACCAAAAACATGTTTCATAACAAAAGCAAATAACAAATCTTATTTAATCCACTAAAAACAATTGAAAATCCTTAGCCTACTTACCAAAAATGGCAACATCAATTTCACTACTTCATAACCAGAACCAAACAATCAATCAATAATCCGTTACCGGAAGCTGATCATGTTCACCGATGAATATGTTGTCGTATATAAGGGCTGCAATGGCAGCACCAATAAACGGGCCGACCCAATACACCCAATGGTGCGTCCATGTCCCACTCACCACGGCCGGGCCAAAGCAGACCGCTGGGTTCATTGATGCACCGTCAAACGCACCACCAACTAAAATGTTGGCACCCACGATCAGACCGATCGCCAAAGGTGCAATAATACCGATATTGCCCTTCTTTGGGTCCACTGCGGTGGCGTACACTGTGTACACTAAACCAAACGTCATCACGATCTCGAATACAAGTGCGTTTCCGATGGTAACATCGGCTGATAACCCGAACGCTGCGGTTTCCTGCAATTTAGATTTAATTATTATGTAAGTTTTAAATCATCTCTAAAATTTTATTTTGATACAGCTGAAATTAGACCTTGTGAATTTTTGTAACAACACGAAAAAATGACAAGAATCTAGCTAATATAAAAATTGTGGGTTTGGGCTTAGTCTAAGTGATCACCGTCAGTTTCGGGTCAAACTCGCAAACACGTTTAGCTAAACGTGTTATGTTTGGGTCAACCTGATGAGTTTGTAAGTTGACCTTTTAACCCATTTACTTCTTAGAATTTTTATTGTATGTCATGGTTGGGTAATTATGCTATATAAAACTGAAAGATTAATTGGCTTTATTTAACAACAAATGTTATAATTTAAATATATTCTTTTATATTCCTTTGTTCTTTTAGTTATTAGTTTAAAATTTTAGAGTATTAAAATGTAAAAAAAAATACAAAATAACATAAATCATGTTTAACTGATCGTGTGTTGGCATCAACCCGCAAATATCCACGTCATATTTAACATAAATTTGGACCCGTAAACACGACTCATTTAGCACCTCTAACTAAAATCTTACCATTCCGCCGGTGGCATATTGGAGGAGCAAACACGCAACAACGGCCCCTACTAATTGTCCGATCCAATACACAATGGCACTTAGGAACGAGATGTTTCCACCTATGAACGAGGCAAAGGTGACAGCCGGATTCACATGGCCACCCGAAATATTTGCGCCTACTGACACCGCCACAAACAAGGCGAATGCATGTGATAGTGACGCCGCGATCAATCCCGATGGAGTGGCCGGTGCATCATATGTCAACTTACCTGATTAAAAAACAAAACCTTAAGTATATATAATAAAGAGTAAACTGTCAAAATGGTCCTTGAGGTTTGGTCACTTTTGTCATATTAGTACAAAACTCAAACCTTTTGAATCTGCGTCCCTGTGGTTTCAATTTTGTTGCCATTTTCATCCAAAATCAAAATCTGGTCAGATTTTTCAGTTAACATCCAACTTTTTTTGTCTTTTTCCTCCCATTTAATGAAAAGGAAAATGGTCTTTTAAGGTTTTATTATAACAAATTAAAAAAATCCGACCATTTTTCCCTTCATTAAAAGCTGCGAGGAAAAAGACAAAAAAACTGGATGTTTATTGAAAAATCTGACCAGATTTTGATTTTGGATGAAAATGGCAACAAAATTGAAACCACAGATTCAAAAGGTTTGAGTTTTGGACTAATAGGGCAAAAGTGACCAAACCTCAGGGACGATTTTGGCAGTTTACTCTGTAATAAAACAGTGGAAATTGTTTATGTTTATGTTTATATCGAGTGTTCTAGTAAGACATGAGAGTATATATAACATACTGTAAGCCATGCCGGATCCTTGACCGGCGAATACGAAAATGAATGTCGAAATGAACTCCGATAGGCCAGCCTTGAGTGTATCAGGGTGGCTGGCCTCCCCCGGAGTTCCGATGGTAATTCTGTAAAGAGGCATGATTTGGGTGTCACAAAAATTAATCAGTTCTGATAACTGATGAGTGAGTTGGGGTGTATTATTGTTAAAAGAGTATTGTGTTTATAAATGCCAGAAATAACGGCCAATGAACCGGTATTACAGGTGGCCGGTAAATTAGCATGCCCAGTTAAGAAGCAGCTGAATAGAGTCAGGTGAAGACACGTGTATGGTGGTCATTAGTTGATGTGGTGGTGACTCGGATCTTGAATTGTTTTGTTTTCGACTAAAATTATTATGTTGCGGAGGTGGATAACGTTTCGGAATTTCCACCGGTTCGGTTAATGTTTTTACAATTGGACCGCTCTAAACCTATCGGTTTATTGTTTCGATCATTTTCATAATCGAGTAGGGCTGTTTGGTAGCATCTGAATGGTCATTAAGAGGCAACCTCTTAATGGAACCATTAATAATTTTACCATTGACAAGGTAGAAGAATGTGACATGTGATGATTTACCATTCAAAGGTTACCTCTTAACCATTCAGACTTGAGGTTACCTCTTATTCATTCAGAGGTTTTAAACCATTAAGAGGTAGTATCTGAATGGTATATATAATTAAACCGAACACTAGCTGACTTGAAATAAATAGAAGGGAAGATGTAAGATTCCAATTTTAACAAAATATGTATTCTATAACAAGAGTAATAGAACTTTGGAAAGGTAGAAACTAAAAATCCGGTCCACATCAATTCTGTCAGTCAGTTCAACCGGTTAATAAAGATAGCAGACCAATTATTTAAACAGTAAACAAAGATGAGCAATCGGTACCAGGTACCAAAAAATACCAACTCGCTACCTATTTTTGATACGGTATCAAGCTCATCCCTAGTACCAAGTCCAACCGGCCACTACATTTTTAGGAGTGGATTCAGGATTTCAACCTTGTAGTGAACATGCTGGTCGGCAGCACAATATCGGTTAATCCCAAAGTCCTACAATATTAATGGTTTAATCTAATTAATTTATTTTACTTAATGTGTATTTTCTAAAATAACTAGAAAATACTTTAATTAATTAATTGTATTTACAAAATCAAAAGCATGTACAAATCTACAAGGTCAAGATAGTAAGGGAAAAACAAACAAACAAACAAACAAAAATGAAAAAAGAACACATTACCAACTATCATTCTACAATCAACAAAACAATATATCATGAAGGCTTAGATTCAATCCTTTGCCTCCAAAAGAATATGCAATCTACAAACCTATTTCTCGCCTCATTAACCTCACCATGCCGCTGCCCCAACCGCCACCGCCACAACCTGCCACCAAATACCTAAAGAAGCCTATGTTGACGTAAACCCTTTCCAAAATGAGGTTGCATTAACCGTACATACAACCCGTTTTTCGACATTAATGAATCATGGGACCCTTCCTCAACAATTCGACCTCCGTTAAGAACAACAATATTGTCAACATGTCTCATCATAGCAGCCCTATGAGCTATAAGAATAGTCGTCTTGTTCCCCATTATTAGTGTATCGAGAGCCTCCTGAACCACCCGACTTGATTCCGACTCGATCGATGAACTCGCTTCATCCAATAACAAGATCGGTGCGTTTTTTAACACGACCCTAGCTATAGCAATCCGTTGCTTCTGACCTGGGGTCAAGTCCACACCCCTCATTCCTACATGGGTTTCATACCCATGAGGCAAGTTACTGATAAAATGGTGAGCATTTGCTATTCTTGCGGCCTCTTTGATTTCAGCTTCGCTTGCATTATGTCTTGCATAGATTATATTTTCCCGAATGGTGGTCGAGAAGATTATCGGTTCTTGTTGAACAACACCGAGGTGATTCCTTAACCATCTCAAATTGAATAGTTTCAAATCCCGACCATCTAAATTCACCTGCCCAGCAACCGGGTCATAAAACCGCTCGATCAACGAGATTATCGTGCTTTTCCCGGATCCCGAAACGCCAACAACTGCAACGGTTTGACCACCATTGACTTTAAGGCTGAAATTGCTTAGTACAAGAATCTCGGGACGGGTTGGGTAGGAAAAGTCAACATTCTTCAACTCGATACTCCCGTAAACATTTGGCGGCTTTAAAGCAGTGACATCATCTGGATCAATCTTCGGGACACGATCGATTATTTCAAAAACCGAAATCAGCGATTTTCGTCTTTTGAGAATGTATGGAGCTAAACCGAAAGGCTCCACTAGGGCAAAAGTGGCGAAAGAGAAAACCATGTATTCTTTAATAGCAGTTGGGAGATCCACATGTCGATTTTTATACGTGAGGGCAGTGTACCATAGAAGAAGAGCATTGCAGGCGAATAAAAGAAACTGTGAAAACCCGAAAGCAAATCCAATTGCCATCCCGTGCAAGAAGCTTTTTGTGAATATCTTGTGTAACTGTAATCTGTATAGCTCCATTACTTTGTCTCCCGCACAGAACGATACAACGGTGTATATATTTCTAACCGCGTCTTCAAGGACTAATGATGCTTTCCTATGCATTTCTTGTATTCCCTTTGAAAATCCGGCTAGCCAAAGTTTCTGCAGAATTAAATTGCAAAATGTAAAAAAGTTGCAGAAATAACAGGAAGCCCTTGATATATTACAGTCTCATTAAAACAGCAACAGTTTTTATTACAAGTGGCGTCGAATTTGTTTATGGATTATCACTAACTGGTCAAACGGATACGATAAAAATAGCTAAAAACAAAAGGGGTCAAACATATATAAGTTTGCCGGTTTGACTAACAAACTCATGTGGACCCTATGCAGTTTAACACAGATATGTCGGTTATCGGTCCCCATGTCAAATATCGGTACCGATATTACCGGCAATATTGACCGATATATCACCGATTTTCCTGATATCAGCACCTTTATTCTTAGTTCTACCATTCGTCTTTCTTTGTATTGCTGCTATTAGTGTTTTAAGTCTTAATTGTTAGCGTTAAGTGTTAGTGTTTTAAGCCTTAAGGAGTTCCTACTTGCTATAATCGTTAGTGTTTTGCAAGTTGCAAAAGGTTAATTTGTTAATGTAGGAGAGCATACTGAATTGTTACTTGTTAGTGTTAAATTGTTGTATATATAAATACTACATGATATTAAAATGTCCGATATCCCACCGCGATAACCTATATTATATCTCAAATATCGGTCCTTGACCGATATCCGATTTTTTACCGCATTAACTGCATAGTGTGGACCACTTAATCTCCTAAATCATTTTATTCAGAAAGTAGATTATTAATGAACTTATATCATTCTCTAATCATATTTGGCACGCTAATTATTTAAAGCAATGGTATTTTGGGTACTTGACTAGATGTATACCTGAGCAATGGCAGAAACGGTGAGAACCGGAAGTGTGCCCAAAGCCACAAGTGCTAAACGCCACTGAAGAAGCATCCCTATCAGCAGTGCCACAAGTACAGCTGTACTATCTTGTATAAATATAGAAAGTCGGTTGCTGAAGGCAGCTCTCACAAACGTTGCATCGTTTGCTAATCGCATGGATAATGTATCAGCACTGTTTTCTTCTTCATCAAACCATCCAACTTCATTACGAAGCATTGCTGTTGTAAATGACAAATCACACGTAGTGATTACAAATGGTAATTTCAACTCATTTACTTATCAACGGGCCGACTTGGTTCATGTTTAGTCTCTTAATAAATGGGTATAATTAACAAAAGTTAGCTAAAAAAGTCATATGATCAAAACTGGATGAAAGTCACCTTTATTTTTTAATGCATAAAATCTCCTAAATCATTTTATTTAATAGGTAGATTGTCACTGAATCTATATAATTCTCAATCATAGTTGACACACTAATTATTTAAAAAAAAAACATAACTTGAAATATGAAAACTGGACAAAAAGAACTTTGGGTCAACTGGTCCACTTGAGTTTGTAAGTAAAAAAACTATAAACTTATTCATGAACTCTTCGTGAACTTGTTCAGCGGGAAGTTCATTTATTTAATAAACGAACAAACATGAACACAATTTTTGTTTATTTAATTAAACAAACGAACATGAACACATGCTTTGTTCGTTCATTTATGTTCGTGAACGCCCCTTTTTGTCCGTTTATTTACATTTGTTTATGTCCGTTTCAATTTAAATACATAATTATGTTCATTTAATTTCATTTATGTTCGTTTACGTTCGTGCACTGTTCGTTTAGGTTTTAAACGAACGAACATAAACGAACACAAACATGCCCATTTTCTTAATAAACGAACACGAACAGAAAAAATGTATTCGATTGTATGTTTGTGTTCGGTTAAAGTTAAATGAACAAACACGAACATGCCTCTGTTCATGTTCCAGTTCATTTACAGGCCTAGTTGCTAGGGAAGGAATTACTAACCGGAAAACATCATTCTCCTAACTCGCTCAGTCATTTTCTCCCCCATAATACCAAAATAAAAGTGCTGCAAGAAGTTTGCAATAACGGTAACAACACCCATACAGGCAATGATTAAGCACCATTTATCCACTTCATGTCTCATATGTTTATGATTCTCCTTTTTATAATATTCTGCCACAATTAACGCAATCACATAAGCAAGAAGCGGGTTAAAAGAACCGAAGATTGCAGCACCCATACTTCCGAGAACAGCATAAAGCCATTCAGCAAAGCTAAGCTCTACAAGCCTCCACATTGGTGGCTCTTTCCGCTTTTCTTTCACCTCTTTGACTTTGACCGGATCGTCACCGAAGTGAGAATTAGGTCGACTAAAAGTTTGTGAATGTGAACGCTCGTTATTCGGGTCAGATGTTAGAAGCGGTGAAATGGGTGATTCGGGATCCGACTCATGAGATGTTTGTCTTTGAATAGAAACCACATCGATTTTCGGTAACTCGGGAAGTCTCATCTCGAAACTATCTTGTCTTTTTATGGATGGTTGATTGTTGGGTCCGTCTACGTGGGACCCATTCTCAAATGTTCTTTCGGGTGGGCTCGGATTTCTTGGAGATTCATGCGAGTTATAAGCAGAGTCGGGAGACCGGGCTGATGCATGTAGGTTGGAAGCTCGTTGAAGTGATGGTGATTTTGCAAATTTTGGGGATGATGATTCTTGATAGCTGTGACTTGCAGAAGAATCTTTTTCAATTTGGAAAGTTGCTGGATCGTAGGTTCTCGCAGGCATCCTAAAATGATATGGAACAAACATCAAATCATAGGTGACAACATTGACCCTATAAATGGGTCGATTTGGATTGCATTATATCTCAAACGGGTCATAGCTAAAACGGGATTGGTAAACAGGTTGAAAATCCACAGAGTCTACTTTTGATGCATAAAATCTCCAAAATCATTTTAGAATAAAGTACACGGATGGTACCTATGGTTTACCAAAATTTTAGATTTGGTCCCAAGCTTTCCAAAAGTACACAGATGGTCCTTGTGGTTTGCACTTTGTAACCTATTTAGACCCCCTTCAAAAGTGCATGGATGGTCCTTGTGGTTTGCACTTTGTAACGCAATTAGTCCCCAGCCAACATATCTAAAGGTTTTAGCATGTCCACAGGGACTAAATGTGTTACAAAGCGCAAACCACGGGGACCATCCATGTACTTTTGGAAAGCTAGAGACCAAATTCAAAATTTTGGTAAACCACAAGGACTATACGTGTACTTTACTCATCATTTTATTCAGATTCAGATTATTATTATTATTTATTATATTGTTTTTGTAATCATAATTAACTCAATAACTATTATAAGTGGAAAAGAATTGACAAAAGTGTTTGCAGGTCAATCCAAACCCAGATTCGACATTTCGACCCTTACCAAACATGACCCACTCCAACCTTTTCCCGTTTTGACCCGTGACCCAACTCACCCTAGCTGCCGTCTTGCCACCTCAACATCAAATATTCATAAAATAATAATTTGAATGTAAATTAAAAGCAACACCAGGGAGTCATCAATTATAATTTTTTTTAATACCACACCTTCTTGGGAGTTTAGCTGCTTCTTCACATCTAAGAAGCTCTGCATACAACCCATCAGAAGCTATCAATTCATCGTGGGTCCCAATCTCCATTAGTTGACCTTCCTCCATCACAGCTATGAAATCAGCATTTCTAATTAGAGAGAGCCGTCTAGCGATTATGATGGTTGAACGACCTAACATGAGGAGATCTAAAGCCTCCTGAACAGATTTTTCAGCTTCAAAGTCCAATCCACCAGTGACCTCGTCAAGAAGAAGGATAGACGGGTTGGATAGTACTGCCCTAGCAACAGAAAGTCTTATTTTCTGCTCTTCTGTTAACGATAAACCAGCCCTCCCTACCTGGAGTTACATAGTTTTCATTATTGATCAGGTTAACGGATACATAGTAAGAACTGAAGGAGACAGAAAACGGGTATTGGTTGACCAAAAACACTCTCTCCAAAGAATTTGAATATTTGTGTTATACGATTACAAAAGTAATATTATTGATTTACTTCATAAGCAATCTCATTTTTTGGATAACTTGATTTATACGAGGTTTTAGGCATAAAATATTACACCGCAGAAAACTTTCCTTTTGACCCATTTAGTAGGGGTGAGCAGAAAACTGAAAAAACGATTTAACCGAACCGCAAAAACCGAACTGCACAAAAATTCAGGAAAAAAAAACGAACCGAACCGAATAATCAAAAAAATCATTTTTTTAATGTTTGTTATATATTGATTTAGGAATTGTTAAATTTATTCTTGAATGTTAAGTATTTATAATAAGAACATTAACATATTTATTTATCTTTGAAATGATTTATTCATTGCCTACAAGAGATAACAAAATTTTACATAAAAAATAAATGATTTTCAAAGTATTATAAAAGAAAATGTCTTCATAAAAACTTTGGAGAAACATAAAAATAGATTAGAATGATAGTTTATGTAAACAAAAGGTTAAATATATTAACATACATGTAAACATCTAAGAAATATTATTGAATCATGGATTATATTTGTTATTTTTAATCTTATGTAATTTTGTTAAAAGAACGGACTGTTGCTCGAACCGAAAAAACGAAACCGAACGGTTTTCAAAAACCAAAAACCGAAATTTTGGTTTCGGTTTTGGTTTTACCATAAAACCGAACTGAACCATGCACACCCCTACCCATTAGAAATAAAGCATAAGATGGGTCAAACCATTCATAAGTAAAAAGTCAAAACGGCCATATGTTGTAAGAATAAAGTCCTTTGATTTGTACCTGTGTATCGTATCCTTTCTCAAGTGAGCTAATAAAAGTATGTGCATGCGCAATCTTAGCTGCATCTTCAATTTGAAGTAGAGTAGCATCTCTTCCGTACGCAATATTGTCTCTAATACTCAAGCTTAGCAAAGCAGGTTCTTGAGTCACTAAACCTATTTGGCTCCTTAGCCATTCCAGTTTCAGGTTCTTGATGTTCTCTCCATCCAAAAGAACTTCCCCTGAAAAAAACAATAGTATATTAAAATATGACATGGTGGTTATATTATATAACTTATATATTAGTAATATGAAGATAGAATGTGATTGAATACCTAGTGTAGGATCATAAAACCGTTCCATGAGTGGTATAATGCTACTTTTACCAGATCCATTTCTTCCAACAAGTGCAACGGTTTTCTTTGCAGGAACAGTGAGGTAAAAACCACTTAAAATCGGGATTTCAGGACGAGAGAGATAACTGAAATACACATTTCTGAACTCGATGTTTCCTTGTACAGAATCAAGAACGTTTCCATCATGTTTAACGGTTGAGGATGAACGGCTAATCATCTCAAAAAGTCTATATGCAGCAATCCTTCCTTGCTCAAATGAATAGAAGTTGGTGGCTGCTTGATTCAACCCACTATTGAAAACAAATAGCATTTGATAAATATATCAGCATAATAGGATCATGTAGAGCTGGCAAAAATGGTGGGGTCAGTCAAGTTGGGTAACTAGTAAAAAGAGTCGGGAACATAGTTGTCAAGAGCGAATAGCGGTAAATAGCGACAAGCTACCTATATGCTACGTAGCGATAGCGGCGAAATAACGCCCGCTATCTCATGTTCAGCGATACAAAAGTAGAAAATTTAAGAAATATTCTACATGTATATTTATCAAAAATAGTTAAAATACACTATAAATAATCATCTAAATACACTTCTTTTTTCAATCGTGAAACAAAAAACCCTAATGGGCATCGCTATTTATATTTATCAAAAAAAATTACAGAAATGTCGCCATTTGTCGCTAAACACAATACAGCACCATATGGGTGCATCGCTATGTAGTGCGCTATAGAGAGCGCTATAGCCACTATTGACAACTATGGTCGGGTTGAGATAACATTTTTTTCTAAAATTCATTTTTTTTATAAAGGTGAGTTGAACCGACACTTTTTTTTATATTCAACCTCTTTAATGATCAGTTAGTGACTTAGCCCTGTCAAATACAGTTGCAAAAATCATATCATTTGAATAATAATCTGATTTTTCGAATAACTTGGTACACTTTGGGAGACTTTTGACCCGTTCAACCCAGCTGATCCGTTTCCTTTTTAGTTAATTTTTCATCAAACTACCATTATAACCCATTAGAGATTATATATTAACCAGACCGACCCATTTATATAGGTCAAAAAAGGACAAGTGAATAGAAGATGCTTACAGGCCACTTAAAATAACAGCAAAAAGAGCGGTTACTATTTCTCCACCATGAGCCTTTCCATGTGTAACTAGAACTCTTCCAACGTAAAGTTGCAAGGCACATGAGCAAATTGCAAGCCCGTATGTGAACCCAAGCCCCAGTCCTTGCACAAGACTTATAAGTATACCATATCTCAATGTAGCTTGCAGTGAGGCTGCATATGAATACTTTGCTAATGTCTCATTTGTGAATGCATATAAGGTCCTAATGTATGAAATCGCCTGTAAAGTATAAAAATAATATTTTAATTTAATCAAGCAAGCAAGAAATAAGTATATTAAGAACTAAGAAGAGGGAAAAATGTAATGACTTGTTCAGCAATGCTAGCTGCTTCAGCATAAGCATCTTGAATATTCTCAGCAAGTCTGTGGAGAAATATATTTGATATTCCTCCTGCAGCAACAATAAATGGGCCAGTGGCTAGAGTTATGAGAGCAATCTGCCAACAGTTGATAAATCCAATTGCAAGCCCACTGAAGAATGTAGCCATGTTATGGATATAATTACCAACCTGCATCAATAATAAAAATAGATATAACGCAACTTTACATAACTATATCAATAAGCAAAAACCGGTATGATGAGAGTATGAGACATTTCAACAATGTTGGCTAAATGAGTGGGCTGTTGGGAAACATTCAACTCATTTGACACGTTCACCTTTGAACTAAAGTACTCGACTAGACCTGTTTGACTTGTTTGAGTAAACAAGACTGATATAGACCCATTCACAAGTAGAATCTAAACTTACTTTTTCACTAAGAGCAGACTGGATGAGCAATACATCACTCAATACTTGACTCACGATATCTCCATTGTTCCCATAGGTATCGAAGAAACTCATATCTTGATTTAGAAGTACTTGGACATAGCTAGACCTGATAACAGCAGTTTGCCTTTCTCCGGTAAGAATCCAACATGAAACCTCTGAAAGCAAGAGAGATTAGATATAATTACTGAAAAGTGAAAATAAACATTGCAATATTGCATGATGATTAATATAAGTAAAAATATTTACCAATCCAGCCAGCAGCGAAAACACCACCAGCAATATAAACAAGGGTCAGAGCAAGCTGCAGAAATCATTAATAAATTATCAATTTTTATGAAAGAAAAGGTATCCACACTATTTGAAGTTTGACATGAATAAATAAACAAGCAACAAATTAGATATATATGTCATGGCTTAATAATATCTAGACTCGCGATGTAACATGAGTTTTCTTTCTTTAGACATAATGAGACTTTATTTATTTAAGAGTAAATTACGTTTTTGGCCCCTGTGGTTATATCACTTTTACTATATTAGCCCAAAATAAGATTTTTTAACATCTGTGCCCCCATGGTATCTATAACTAACTATTTTGGCCCCTGAATCTAACCAAACCCCAAACTGTGGTTAATTATTAGTCACATGATGGGTATAATGGTAATTTCTCATCCTATACTAAAACTAATTTCTATCATATCATCTGCAAATCACACACACCTTAACTTCAAGAACACAACATCATCTTCATCTCTTTTATCCTTCCCCTCTTCACTCTCTCAAAACCCTAGCCCCAGAGGATCGAAGAAGAAGGGAGCACCACACCACCGCCACGGACAACACCACCACCGAACCGCCGCCTCCATAGCACCACCACAGAACCACCGTCACAACATCACCACCGAACTGCCGCCTCCACAGCACCACTACAGAACCACCGTCAATCTCTCTCCTACTTCTCTGTAACCGTCTCTATTGATGTTGCCGGCCATCGATTCGGTAATAACTACAGAACCACGTAATTTACTCTTTGAAAAAAGTAATCCTAAATCTACTTTTGATGTTCCAGGCCATCGATTTGGTCATAACCAACAATCAAGGATTTGAAACGAATAATCTGACATTGATGTTGCCATGGAAGTCCCACTAAACAAATTATTGGGTTGGTTAATAATTAATTGGGGGGAATCAGGATGTTAAAAGTAGCGGAGATGATGTGTTGGTTTTTTGTTCTTCAGGTTTTGTTTGTTCTTCAGATTTATAGCGGAGATGATGTGTGGGATGTTAAAAGTAGCGGAGATGATGTGTGGGTTAATAATTAATTTGGGGGAATCTTCAGATTTATAACAATCGGGATGTTAATATATTTTTTTGATTTGTTCTTGTTCATGAAGATCTGAAACTGAAATGTGGGTTTTGTTTAGGGGATGATGAAGATGGTTGAAGGTGGTCATGTTTTTGAAGATCTGGGTTTGAAGATGATGTGTTCTTGAAGATGATGATGTGTTCTTGAATATCTAGGTTAGAAGATGATGATGTTCTTGAAGATCTGGGTTAGATTTAAAGGGGAGGAGAAATTACAAAAATACCCATCATGTGACTTGCATGTGACAAATACTTAACCAGTGTAAGAGATGGAGTTAGACTCAGAGGCCAAAATAGTTAGTTATAGAGACCATGGGGGCACAAATGTTAAAAAATCTTATTTTGGGCTAATATAGTAAAAGTGATATAACCACAGGTGCCAAAAACGTAATTTACTCTTTATTTAATTTAAATTTGAATTGTACAATATTACAGTGTGAGAAAAGAAAATAATACTTGAAAAGAATCAGAAGATAAGGTTACTGTAGTGTAGCTTAGGCTATTACTTTGATGGGGTTTCACTAGCAAAAAAAGATTCAAGAATTCAATTATAGTAGTAAATCAATTAATATTCTTCAGTTCTTTTTGCTTAATGTGTCTCTGTATTTATATTTGAATTAACCAAAGGTGTTACTTAAAGCATGTTTTCCATCAAATCTCACATATAACGTTTGTTTAAAAGACTTATCATGGCAGAATCTTATTAGATACTCTATGACAAAATATATTTCAATTTTTATAAGATATACCATAGGAGTGACTAGTGTGAAGATCAAATCTGAGTTTAGGTAATAATCACTTAATAAAGATAACATTAGTTCTTCACTAAGTCGTCTCTGTTTTACATACTAAAACGAGAGACCTGTTTTATTTCTTAAACAAGAGTCATCTAATAGTTTCATTAGCAGATCCCGATGCATCATCGTATGGATTATTTGTCTTTGCATCATCTAGTTGACCCATCTCACAATTTATATCTCCACTTATGATTTCTAACCTTATTTATGTTGTTTCTTAACATCGCTTAGGTCAGAATTTAATGATAAGAAACATAATAGTAGCTGTGAACAGAAAGATATTTTTTGCTGGTATTTGTTACAGTTGTATATGTAACAACTAGCAACAGGTGGACAATGAGCGGATCGGGTGATGGGTCAAACAATTCATTTAAAAACAGGCAAACAGGTCATGGCTAGGCATAATGCTCCTTATTAAGTGAAAAAAAACCTTTATCGCTCCCCACCCAACCTTACTTTCTCAAAACCGTTTCACATTTCCTTCCTCTCCCCAGCCCATCTTCTAAAAAGAACCACCCGCTAATCACCATACAGTTTCATGCCATCACCTATCAGATTTGCTCATTGCAAGTTGCAGGTTAGAATTTATGTTATTTTCAATATGGGTTATCGGTTAAAATCAAATCATTTTTTAGTTCTCAGTTTTGTATAAAGTTGCAGCTATGGCTCCCTATCCATAAAGCTTCAACTAACTAAAGCTATAACTATAAGTGGTATATGAATATCTACTTCAAATGACACCTCCGAAATCGTGTTGCACATGATGTTCTAAAATTATTACTAAGAGTGGTATATCTACTTCAAATGTCGTCAACTGCCAACCAATCAAAATAAGTAATTGACTTAAAGATATACAGTTTTAATTTATTGGACTCAAATTCTACCAAGAAAGAAAGTTCACTACATGCCTTGCGGTTTCATTGCTGATAAGCCTAGAGTAACTGCAAGTCTGCAGCCCTACAAAGATATTTTGTTCAATATTGACTTCAAATATTCGAAAAGTACCAAATGCAAGGGAAAGACTACATCTGCTCAATTCCACAATCCCCATCCCTCAAAACACCAAAGAGCTTCCATGCAAACACGGTCACCCTTTCAGAATGTCCTAATAGCGACGTTTTATTTATAAATAGAGGGAACACATACACACATATGTGTGTATTTCATATTAATGGCAATCTAAAGCATACACGTCTATATCTATGTAGGTATATGTGACGTGTATATGAGTATGTAATTACGTATTAACATACATAACTACATGTGTATGCACACAAACACATGTATGAGTGTCTATCTTATATAGGGTAATTGTATTTAAGACACCCCACACAATGAGTGCATGGTTCGTACCACCCTTCAGAAAACACACAAGTACTTAGAAGTATCATACTATCATGATTCAACTAATTGACATGTTATATGACGAACGAATTTGTTCCATTTTTCACAGTTTTCACATCGAAGAGCACAAAATAACAAGATACATTTTCACATGTGTTGCACCAAGGTATATTTTTCACACTGAAGAGCACAATAACACGATACGTTTTTCACATGTGTTGCACCAAGGTACATTTTTCACATTGAAGAGCACAAAATAACAAGGTAGTTACAATAGCTGCAGAAATTTCCTCCACCAATACCACATACTTGGAATACGTCAACATAGATTATATTTTTGTTAGGCATCTTCGTCTTTAATATATGTTCATTACTACGAAAAAAACCAAAACTGCATGTCTTATGCCGACTCCTTATAACGCATTACATATCATAATGCCAATAAAGATTTGGCTAAATTCCATAAACATTCATATGTTTACTAATATCCGAAACGTAAAGTTCCATGTAACAAGTTTCACGTGGATGCTAGAAAGGTGAAACCTAATACTGTGACACACTGTTAGCTTTTCAATAATGTATAAACTCGAGCTTACTAGTGCTTCCAAAAGAACTCAAATAGATAGCCATGCCAAAAAGTAAAAATTCATCCTATCTTTTATAATCAGTACATAAAGAAATCAACTCAAGACGTGCTATGGAAAGAAGCAAATCATGATCCATAAAGTAAACATCAATGAGCACCATATTCAAAGAAACAAAAACCTTGCTAACTGTTAACCTTGAACCCTTTTTACTTGCTAATCCTGGAAATGATTTCTAAAAATGGATCAAACCTTTCAAACTCGGCATAAACCCCATCACGGTGCCTTAATACAAGTTATAAATCTATAACCTATTAATGTACACTTCTACAAAATATTTATAACGCACACACTGACGGTATACACCTCCTTACATCCTCTCATATAGAAAAATTTTAAGTTCACTCATGCAAAGGTACTTAACTCTCTACTCAACTCCATAAAAGTAAATACATTCCGCGAAACTACAACTCACTATATGTTTTTTTCCAAATTAACCCTACATAACATTAACATAAAAGCCTATTATGTTCGACAAATTGGAATCTAAATCTTCGTCAATCAAGCAGCTAACGAAAAACCTTCTAGCCTCAGAAAACGATATGAATCCGATTAACAAACTAAACTTATAGTAACTTAGTAACTCACAATATTTTCACTTAAAGCAATAAAGTTCTAATATACCTCTTTGAACCTATGAAACAGCAATTCCGGAGTCTCCTCTCCATGACTCAGCAACTGAACAATCTTCGCAAAATAATGCAAGTAAACCACAAGCGCCGTCCCATGCGCCGCCGCAGCAACCGATCCAACCACCATAAGCACCCAATCAAGCCTATCCGCACACGCAAACAGCCTCGAAAACGGCACCGCTTCCGGCGGCGGCTCGATCTCCTCCATCTCCTCCACCTCATCCTCCACATCCGGAGCTACCGCATCCGCACTCGCGTCCATGTACGGCGACGGCGACTCCGGCGGCTCCGACACCTCCGACACCGGCGTTAACGGCTGCTGCCGCGGCGGCGACCAGCCGAACAATCCTCCTCTTGATTGCATCATATTTACAGTTGTTTCAAAACCCTAACGCAACAACAACCGCTAAATTCGAAATTAACGGCTTTAAAACCCTAGAAATTATGAAATTTGGAGGTTATGTTCATCGATCCGGTGAAGTATGATGAAATTATTGTTGTGATTGTTGTGAGATTTTGAGTGTGTGTTTTAGTGTGTGTGAAGATTGAAGGTGAAAGAATGAAGATGAGAAAGTTGACTCGAAAACTGAAGTTTGTTTGATTCCATATGGTGATTTTGTTGAAGTTGTCTGCGGAATAAGTTGCTAAACGACGTCGTTATGTGCGTCGGGGATTGTAGGTGCTGCCGGTTGCTGCCGTCTATCGGAGGAATAATATCTACAAATAGGTCCCTTGAGTTTGGGGTTTGTGGTAAATATGAGTCTTTAAGTTTGTTTTAGAAAGTTTGAGGGGTGTGCTTTTATGATTATTCCTTGCTTTTGCTTTTTGGGGGATGAAATAAGTTGAGATGTAAAAGTTTGAAGAATATTTAGGGTTTAAAAACTTTAATGTGCTTGTCAAATTTTGGAAATGGAAAGATTGTTTTACAAGTATAGTCAAATGTAAGAGTTATATATGATGTTTATGTTATACACAACTTAAATTTTGTACATCTATGAGTAGACGCCAATCCGTGTGTTACGGCGGGATGTTGATTATAATTTCTCATTTGCTAACTAGATACCAATTAGCCTCTAGTGTAAGTTGGAATTGAAACACTTATCGTTCAAGTACAAAACATCATAATTTATAAAATAATGATCACGTAAATTTCACATAACAGTTATGCTAAATAGGGCTGTAAACGAACCGAACGTTCAGCGAACAGTTCGTGAACCGTTCGGCGGGAAGTTCGTTTATGTTCGTTCATTTAATAAACAAACGAACATGAACAAGAAATTTCGTTCGATTAGTTAAATGAACAAACATGAACAGAGGTCTCGTTCGTTCGATTGTGTTCGTGAACGTTCGGTAAGGTGTTCGTGAACGTGTTCGTGAACATGTTCATGAACGTTCGTTGATTTGCGTTTGTTTATGTTCATATGTTTGTGTTTTAATTGAAGATCTTTGTACTTTTTTATATTTTATTTGTACATTTTATATTATTAAACTTTTATTTATTTTATTAGCTAACAATGAAACTAGGAAACCCACTTTCACCTTGTTTATGCATTACTTCCCTTTCATTTCTCATTATTTACATCGGCGAATACGATCGACCTCCATTCCACAATAAGGGATTTAAGTTCGAGTGCTACTCTCTGGGCCATCTATCTTTATCCTTCGTCGCGTTCGCAAAATTTATTTGTGTTTGTTTGTGTTCGTGAACCGTTCGCGAACACGCTCATTTCCTTAATGAACGAACACGAACATAAAATCTCGTTCGGTAAGTGTTCATGAACCGTTCGTGAACACATTTATTTCCTTAACGAACGAACACGAACAAGGCCTTGTTCGTGTTCGTTCGGTTCGTTTACAGCCCTAATGCTAAAGATAAGAGATACAAGGAAGAAAATTGGTAAATCATGGAATCCCGAATCACAATTTATACAAACCTAATCGCGGAAACAAAAGATTATGTAAGCAAACCTAATCACAATTTATGTGTTGAAATTACGCAATTGTTGAGTGTCGATTCAGCATATAATAGCAATTATACAAAATATATCAAATGACTAAGGAAATTAGTAAATTAACAGAGCGGGAGATGAAGAGATTAATGAAGATTCGTAAGTCTACGATGGTATATATACATCAAATTTAGATGAATCAATTTAAAATTTTAAATCGTAGGATTGAAGTATAATTCATTCTTTCTCTTTCAATTCTCAAACCATTTATATATGAAATTAAAGAGACATTCAAATTTTGTCTTATTTCTAAAATAAAATTAAGTGTATAACTTAGAAGCTACTAACTAAGCCTAATGTCATACAATACTTATAGAAATATTGAGTCTCCAACTATTTTTATATTAAACAAAAAACACTTGCATACTTTGTTCTCTTCGTCCAAGTTCCGGTAAATAAAGAACATCATCATAATCTATCATTGTTTTGACATCAAAGAAACGAAAATCTATCAAGTGGCGTTTTGGGTGCGGATTAAATTCTTGTTAACAAAAAATAAAGGTACTGGTTCTAATGAAAAAAATAAGAAAATACATATAAATAGGAATTCATATAAGAAAATATATTACCTATTGTGATAATTATAATTCTTCATATCTTAATTGGTCTTATTATGTAAATTTCAGTGTTTAAATCATTTTTTCAATGGACATTATTGATTCATAAAGACGTCTGCATTGAAGAAAATAACATATAGTTTAAACTTACAGGGACATATGAATGCAATATAAGATGACTTCGATTTGGTGATGGTAAAATAAATATGATTTTTTAATGATATGAAGAATTTGGGCTTATACAGGACAAACGACGTGTTACAGTGGACGTTGTGTCTCTTGGTCGAAGTGGCGTCGTTATCTTCATCGTCGCTATCCTCTATGCAAACGGCAAGTATCTTTCAAAACCCATCAAACGTAATCTGCCATTATCATCATCTCCACCTAGCCTGATCATCGTTTTGTTCTCGTCATCATCAACCTCTAATTATCCAACAGATTCAAGATCATGAGATCTCCAAAGAATACCTTTCCGTCACCGTTTCCATCTATCGCCTTACACACCTCCTCCACCACGTTGATGTTACATGCAACATCACTCTTCAACACGCGCTCGAAATCTTAATACCAAATGTAACTGCCGTTGTTCGAATCGGCTACCGTCATAATCATATCGTGCCGATTACGTCATCGTCGTACGGATTACATCATCTTCGGCATCGGTGCATGAGGTTTTGAGATCTTCATGGTTGATCTTGTCGTCGTGGTCAACGTCCAGGATCTCGAATGCTAAACGGAGGTATGCGATGGTTCTCGCTAGTAATACGGAAGATGTTGTGTCACACCCCAACCGATGGCGGAAACATCGGAGTGAGACAAAACGAGATTGCAAGAGACTTCATAACAACTAATTGTGACAATATTTAGGTAATCCAAATTTCATTGATACTAAAATGATAATACATTGTCTTGAAAAGAAAGTACAACAAGTTTGACAAATAACGTAACAACATGAAACAAAATACATATGTTCAAAATCTAGGTGTGTTTTTAATCCACCCAAAATATGTTTCTTCAATCATCATCAACTAGTTTCCTGCAACATGTATTAAAATAATGATCAACAAAAAGTTGGCGTGTATACAAGTTTAATTACATAGCATAATTGTGAATAAAAGTTGTCTCATATCCAACATGGTAAATTACATACATTGTTATTAACATACTAGCATGTGTTAACTATAAGTCAAACCAAAGTGTACCGCAATCATGCTTACCATTATCACCGAAACGACAAGGTTGTAAAATAGTTTACTTAACAATACCACAAGAATACGAGTGGTGCGTTAATCCTATAGCACTATAATTGTTAAGGTAGGTTAGTGAAGTTAATGAGCATATAGACACAAATATACATAGCATGTGATAACAAGATTAATATAAGTATCATGTTTTAACGGATAGCGTATGATTATAACAAGTTTAAACGTGATTCGTGATTTGTATAAAGTGTACATGTTGTACCCAAAGTGTATAAACGGAAAATGGGATCGAGTATACTCACGGTTTTGCGTATAAATCCCATGTACATGAGTTGATGCGTTGAGAGTCGAGAACATCAAAGTTACCCTACATTGGGGAAACGAAGGTGTATGAGTATTCGGAGTTTGTGGAGAGTTCGGAATCGGTATTTAAATATAAAAGTATATATATGCGAAAATATATCTTTGTCTAAATACTCGTTTTGACAGTAAGTTTTTATGTGATTTCATGGGTCCTAACTTGCCCATTAGGATCATAAACGAGGCCTTTAGAACAAAGATAAAATAACCCATGATCATGTATTATAAGTTATCTATCTAGTCCATCATGTATAATCATAGAAATCATGTAAATCAAGCATGGAGGTAGGATAATAAACATCCATTAAACCTCTTTGTATGAATTCACCAAAGCACAAGGTTATCAACATAGTTGATAACCCGATGAATAAGAATAAAATACAACTAACTAGTTTTTTGCCAAGTAGCCAAGTAAGATTAACTCGGGTGTTCCATACCCATCATGGTAACTGTTGGAGGCACGACGGGGTTGTGTTACTTTGAGTCTTGGAAGCTACATGGATGAATATAGTAAAACATCAAGTGAGGTGGTGGAACAAGTTTGGAAAGCTAAGGCTTCCATGGTTCACACCTTTACCAAAACACAAGTCTCACCATATTGAAGATGGTGAGCTTGGATGGTTTCATCACTCGTAGGTCATCTAAAACCTTGTCAAAACAGAAAGTTTAGAGGGTGTTGCACCTCTAAACTTATAAGAATCATCCCTAAACAAGCCTCATAACCATGGATGGGTTTAGGAACAAGATAGGCACAAGATTCATTCAAGAAAGTTAAGTTATAAAAAGTTTGCAAAATATAACTTTAAAACAGAAAGTTTGGACCTCAAAATGGTGATATTTCACCTTAGTTTACCATGGTAAACTTGTGGAAACACACCTAGAGGTGTCCCAAGCTTTCAAGTAGAAGAAAAGATGAAGAAAACGTGAAGAAATGTGAGTTTGGACTCACTTTAGAACTTAGAATAATTCTCTCTTTTCTTATGTTTGCAACTGATTTGGGAGTGTTTTGATAGTGTAAGAGAGTTGGAAAAGTGAAAATGAGGTGATGGAGGCTTGGTTTTATAATGGTGAGGTAGGGTTTTGTGTTAAAGAAGGTTGTTTCGTGATTGGGGAAGGAAGAAGGTGACCAATCCTTGAAGGAGAAACAACTCGATGTGGATTGACCACCTTGGCGTCACGCCAAGGCAAAAGGAAATAGGGGTCGTGTGACGCGGCACCTATATGGCCAAACCAGTTTCGTTTTTTTTACACTTTGGCCACGAACTTCCATTAGTTTGTTATTTTATGCCCAAAGTTCTTGTTTTGGCTTGTTTTAGGATAGAAATGTGTTTGCAAGTGTCGTGTAAGAATCGTGCAACGTATAGATGATAACTCAAGTATATAATAAGTCTCGGTTTGCGTGAAAATGTGTATCTTATGTTTAATTGTTTATAATACAAGTATAACAAGGATAAGTATAACAGTGAATTTCCATTACGATTGAAGTCTCAGATTACAAGATTGGAAAAGAGATATGAATACAATACGGTTACAAGTTTCCAAAAATAGAAATACGAATTACACTTTCTAAATAAGGAAACTACTAAAATGTGAAGCGTTATAGTCTCCCATACTTTAGAAAATTTCGTCCCAAAATTTATTCAAGGGGAAGACTCAACGAACAAGTGTGGATACTTGGTCTTCATATCACTCTCGAGTCCCAAGTGAATTTAGCGCCACATTTTCCTTCCCATCGAATCTTGACTATGGGAATTCGACTGCGCCTTGGTTGTCGGGTCCCTCGGTCCATGATTTCGACCGGCTTCTCGATGAAATGTAGGGACTCATTAATTTGTATGTCGTCGAGAGGAACTTAAAGTCCTTCTTCAGCTGGGCACTTCTTGAGATTTTGAAACGTGAAATGTGTTGTTGAGTTCTTGAGGTAGATCTAGACAGTACGCCAGTTTGCCAAGCCTCTCGAGTATTTTGAAAGGACCTACAAAATGTGGAGCGAGTTTGCCCTTCTTACCAAAGCGGATGACTCCTTTCCAATGGGATACCTTGAGGAGTACGTGATCACCAACATTAAATTCCAACGGTTTGCCACGTTTATCGGCGTAGCTCTTTTGTCGACTTCTAGCTTTGAGGAGGTTGTCACTGATTTGTAGGATCTTGTTCGTCGTCTCTTGTATAAGCTCGGGACTGATGATTTGTGCTTCGTCGATCTCGTGCCAACAAATAGGCGAACGACACTTATGACCATACAATGCTTCAAAAGTAAAGATTTGAATACTGGAGTGATAGTTATTATTGTACGAGAACTCTATCAATGGTAAATGTACATCTCAATTTCCACCAAAATCAATTACACACGAACGAAGCATGTCCTCGAGGGTTTGAATAGTACATTCGGTTTGACCATCCGTTTGAGGGTGAAAAGCCATACTAAGATTAAGGTGTGCACCCATCACGGTTTGAAACGTTTGCCAAAGGCGGGAAGTTGAACAACCATCGCGGTCCGAAATGATGTCAATGGGGATACCATGACGGCAAATGACTTCATTCATGTAGATACGAGCTAATTTCTCAACTCGATAATCTTCACGAATGGGGGAAAGTGAGCGGATTTGGTCAAATGATCGACGATTACCCAAATGTTATCATGACCGGACAAGGTTCGGGGGAGTTTGGTAATAAAATCCATGGCTACACTCTCCCGTTTCCAAACTGGAACTTCTGGTTATGCGAGTAAACTAGAGGGATGTTGATGTTCAGATTTGACTTTAGAACACGTGAGACATTTGGACACGTAGGTGGTTGTCACACCCCGACCCGCAGCGGAATAGGTGATCAGGGCATGATTAGGCTGATCCAAAGCTTATGACTTGCTATTATAGGTTTTAAATAATCATTTATCCATAACAAATGTTTTCACAAAACAGATAATCCAACTAAAACAATAAAACATATGAAACATTGTACATAACAATTAACTATGCTAATACATTTCTTGTTAACTAAGGCCCATCCTATGTCCAATCTTCTCTGCATACCTGTTTACATGTATCATGTGTAAAAAATGGTTTTTGGGTCAACAAATGTCACACCCCGACCCGCAGCAGAATAGGTGATCGGGGCATGATCGAGTTGACCCAAGAGCTTATGACTTGCTATTACGTGTTTTAAATATTCATTAATCTAAACTGAATGTTTCACATAACAAATAATTTTAAATACACAATTACAAATGAGACATTAGTCATAACCACTAAGCTACATTATCCGTTCTTGTTAACTAAGGCCCATCCTATGTCCAATCTTCTCTTCATGCCTGTTCACATGTATCATGTGTAAAAATGGTTTTTGGGTTAACAAAGGTTAATGAGTGAACCTTATTGTTATTTGAAAAATTATTATGTTTAAATTTGATTTATTAATAAAACGTGCATTAATCAATGTAAGTAAACATGTTGTGTATTATATATCAAACTCATAACACAACCTCAAACGATAAACAAACCAACTGGAATGATTCAAATGAATGTATGCATGTTGCACGATATTATGGTGTGCCAATGAATGGGGTATGTTGCACGGTATTATGGTGTGCTGCAAGGTCTAAGCTCAGTCAAACGGAGCTGACCTCGTATGGTTGGCAACGTCAAGTTCCGCTCTTAGGTAATGGGGAACAAACAAGCCTATGATGATGTGATATCCAAAATGAATGAAAATGCACCAAATGATCAACAACCAAACAACACATAACATAGATACTTCACATAATGGTAATTGCACGTGTTTGAACTTGTAAAATGCGATAAAGAAATGAGACACATGATACACCCCAAAACGTATAAATAAAATGGAAAAGGGGGAGTTGTAAGATTCACTCACAGTGGTTGTGATGTGTGCAAAATGCAACATATAAATTACATCAATAGAGGCATAAAACCAACCCTTTTTTAGTACTAATGTTGGAAAAAACGTGTTTCTTTCTTCCTTTTGAATTTACAGAACCAAACAAGCTTAAAAGAAAAAAAGAAACAAATAAGCAGCCAAAACTAGCATAAATACAAGAAGAAGGAATAACGTGACATGCCCGATCCCTAGGCAGCATCCCCAAAGAAAAAACAAGAAAACAGAAACTGACCACGGGGCTGTGCCCAGCCAGGCATGGGGCGTGGTCAGCCTTGACATAAGAAGACAAAAGCTGCAGAAGCTTTTACACCCACCACGGGGCCGTGTCCAGCTCACCATGGGGCGTGGTCAACTCTTAGATTTGCATAATCTTGATAGTACAGTGAAGAGTTGACCACGGAGTCGTGCCAAGAAGACACGGGGTCGTGTGGGGCCCTCTGCTGACAGCTGCAATTAATGAAGGAAGAGAAGAAGACTGGCCATGGGCCGTGCCCAATGGACACGGGTTCGTGGCCGGGGCTCTGTTCTGGCTATAAATAAGGGTGCTTGGTTCACTTCAAAGGCATCCCATGGCAAATCACTTTTCTCCCACTTTGCCACCATTCCACCACCACTACAACACCAACACCCACCACCATCATCCATCTATCATCTTTAGAGTGTGTAGTAGTCTCGGGATCCAAGAATGATCGTAAGAGTTCTTGTCAATCAAAGGCCATGTTTGGCTAATCTCTTACATCACTTGGTGAAGACAAGTCTTTAATGTATTAATTTTGATTTTTAATCTTTCGGCACTTTTTAATTGGGTTTGTATTAATGACTTTAATAACTAGTTTCTTATGTTGAAAGTGAATTTTCTTTACCATTTCTTCATAATGTCATTGATTTGCTCATTCATGTCTTTACGGTCTATATAAAGCGCGTTAACTACCTGGAAGGGGGTTAGGAGGGTGGTTTGGTAAAGTTCTTGTCTCGTTAAGTGTATAGATCCTGCGAGGACTTGGTTCAAGCTTACTAGGACCCCCTTCAATGTCCTAAAGGTATTGGATGGTGGGGGTGCGAATAGCTTGAACCCCTCATATGTAAACTACTATTAAAACTTTAAACCGGCTTCTTGGGATTGTATCATTGCTGACTCAAATCACTTAGCCGAGGGTAACGTCACCTTCAAAAGAGGGGCCTACCACTTTTTGCATTAATAACTTACTTAATTGTCTTTCAATATTCCGACCATTTGGGGTTGTATCACTGCTGACTCAAACCACTGGGTTGAGGGTAACGTCACCTTCAAAAGAGGGGCCTACTACTATAACTAAGATAATCTTTTAAAAAGTCCGAAAGTGCGAAAATCATCAAAGGATACATTAAAGATAAGTTGAATCCAAGTGATTCTATCTTGTCTATTTGTTTTTTTATTTATTTATCTTTTAGATTTATTTTCATGTTTAAAAACTCTTTTCCAAAAATTTAGATCGATTAGACGTTGACGATAAACCGGTACTAAAAGTTCTTGTGTCCTTGGACGACCTCGGTATCTTACCAACACTATACTACGCTCGCGATGGGTGCACTTGCCCCAGTGTGTGTTTAGTGTTAGTACAATGTCGTGTTTTATAAATTTAAAACTTGACTAAGCCTATGGGTGGCCGGAGACATCAGTTTCTCAATGATCTAGTGAGTTACTAATGTTTGTTGGTGGTGTTTGGGGGTCGCCGGAGAAAACGAGGGGGTTGCCTGTGAGGGTGTGGTGTTTCGGGGTCGCCGGTGTGGGTGTGGTGCCGGTAACAGAGATTGTTCATAAGCTGAAGATGATGAAGATGAGGATTTTCTTTATCAGAGATGAAGAGAGAAAGTTGTGATATTGAGGGTTTCAAAAATGTGTGAGGAAAGAGAAAGTAGGAATGACTTTAAAAAGAGACAGGGACAGACTGAGATGAAAATAACATATAAAGTAAATTACCTAAATACCCTTTTGGTTTTAAAATAATAGTGTATAAGTGGCATAATCTGATTAGTGGAGAGTGGTTATCGCGGTTCTCGCAACTAGGGTGGTTTCTATTTTAACGGTCCCCTATATATATATAGGACAAAGATCCGTTAGGAACCACCCTTTATTGCGAGAACCGCGAGAACCAATGTGAACACAACAAAAAATGCCTAAAAATAGCTAAAAAGCACACAATTTTTTTTTAATATTTTTATAAAAAAAATCGATACTTTTAGTAGCCAAATTTTTTTTTAAATTTAAAAAAAAAATTGGCTACTAAAAGTAGCGATTTTAACATAAAAAATAGTTAAAAAAAATTAGATTTTTTAGATTTTTTTTAGGTTTTTTGGGGGTTTAGTTTTTAGCATTTTAGCTTCGGGGAGGGAGGGTTTTGGTTTTTTTTTTTTTTTTTTTTTTTGGGGGGGGGGGGTTTGGTTTTTTGTGGGTTTTAGTTTTTAGCATTTAGCTTGGGGGGGTTAGGTTTTTTTAGCTATTTTAGGTTGTGTTCATATTGGTTCTCGCGGTTCTCGCATGAACCTTAACCTATATATATATAGGGTCAGGATCTAGGGAAAACAGTGAAAAGTGTGAGAACAGTGAGAATGCTTATGGATCGTCAGATCAAAACAATCTATGGACAAGATTGGCGCGGTGACGTTTTCGTAAATAACATCAATTGTATTATTTGGAACGTGCTTCATTAAGGGTAAAAAGGGTAAACATCGTTTCTCCCATATAACGCCATTAAATACAAAACGACAACTAAATACAAAACGCCAACTAATAAAATGCCATTAAGTACAAAACGTCATTAAAGATAAAACGCCACTAAAGATGGGATGTGTTACAGACTTAATAGATAAAGCTGAGCAAAACAGGAAATACAAACAGTAACTGAAAACGACGGATATTTTATTAATTGCACTTATTAATAATATCCCGCCTAAACTACGCGCCAAAGATATCCTATAAACAGAAACGTCTCAGCACCTTCCATTGATTAAACCAAAAAAAAAACGCAATTGTTTCTAAATACCACTCACTGTTAAACGCTAAAAAAGTTAAAAAATCAAAGATGGCAAACATCGTTTCTTGGATATTCAATATAATTCTGCGTGAAGTTTCACTGAATGGATTGTTAGCTGAGGGGTGTAACTCAATAACATTTTACTGCATGAGATGGACAAATCTTCAAGAAAAAAAAGACTAATGACATACATTTGTCATTTTGTGTGCTTTGTTCTTGATTAATATTTGAATGGCATGAAGAGACCGATGACACTGAAGAGTGTGATGAAGATAAAGATGAAGACCAAACAAAAAACCCACGTCATTTTGTGTTCAAACATCCACAAAAAGCCACTTCAACAACAAAAATCACACCAAAGTAAAAAACGCCATATATTTGTGCAGGTTCGTGTAGTTTCAAAGAAGAAATAGTCTGGTGACAGTGAATATTTGGAAGAAAAATTCGATTAGGATTTTTAATTTATTTTTTTCGCTTCGATTTTTTTCTTTTTGTGGTTTGTTTTTTAATTTTCCAACAAAAAAATACATTATTTCTCTAAAAAAAAGCTTGTAAAACGCCAAGATACAACAAACGCCAAACTCTACAATTATAATAAAATTTGTGGCATCTTGGGGTTTTACAAGCATTTTTTTAGATGGGACGTGTTACAACCATAAAACAGATGAAGCTGAACAAACAGTAAACTGAAGCGGCGGAAAATTTATTACTAACTTTATAATTAAAACCCACTACATCGGTACTTGAATTTATTTTTCTTTTCAAAAACGTCATAATTGTTTAACGTTATAGGACTGCATCCTACATGGCGGCAAAAAAAAAAAACCATTATATAAGTAGAACATGTAAACAAAACTTAACACTCCATATATTCTCTAACACGCCACACCTTGACTAAAACGCTAGAAAAACTTAAAAAAATGGCTCAAGTTATTGCATGGAGGTTTGATAGGTCGGGGAAACGTTTCGTCCTAAAGTTCTCTAACAGGAGAAGGGTGAAAATCAAGACAATCAAGGCCATACTTAGCATGGATGAAGCCGTTCAGAGGGCTATCTGGCCCTTGGGGTTCCAATGGTCGACGATTGTGAAAGAACTCAAAAGGTAATAAGAAGATTGAAGAGAAAATTACAGCAAATGATGATGATGATATTGACGATACTAGTCTACCAACAATTAGCAGTTGGAGTTTGGATGAAAAACGAGAACGGTTAAAGTGACATATCAACACGGGTTCGAATATTCATTGCCGATGGAAGAAATGCTGAAGACAGAGAGATTACATCTTCTTGAATAACTTTGTGATTTAGCACCTTCGAACGATGCAAGATCTAGGGTTGTTATGATATTTAAGTATAGGCTGCAGCAAAGACGAGTCGACATAATGGCGTTATACGCCAATGCACATCACGATGATGATGAATCTGAAGAAAACGATGAACAAAGCGATGGGTACATCTCTGATGTAATCCCATACACAGAAGACTATTAGTTCGTTTTGATCTCGTCTTATTGTAATCTTTTAAATTATTAATGAATTATTAAAAACACCATGAACGCCAAAAAAATTACCTTTATAAGATATATGGGATTATTTCAATCGATAAAATCTACAAAACGCCAAAATAAATGTATAGTTTAAATTATTAAATGTATATAATGATTTTGGTAACACCATGGATGCCAAAGATGTTAGAATTATTAATTACTTTTATTGAATTTGGGAACGCCACAAACCCAAATTGTTATCTATGTGACACAAGAACGATTAATTGAACGAGACATATATAAGAAAAACCAGTAAAACACCAGATAGTTATTAAATATAACTAAACGCCAAACAAATCTTATACGCGAAAAATAAAGCTGTATTATGACACACGAAAAATGGAAAAGGGGAAGATAAAAAGACAAAAAAGCCCCTCCACCCTGATAATATTGCGCGCCACGTGTTCGACCAAGAACCGTTCTCACCGTTCTCATACTTTAGGGTGTTCTCTCCTGATCCCGTTTCTATATATATATATATATATATATATATATATATGCAAGTTGTCGATAATTTTCCAAAACTCAACAAATAATGTAACAGCAATATTCATAATTTTCCGTCATATGTTCAAAACGTAAATTTTGTCGAATACAAGTCCAATGTATAGATTTATATATATATATATATGTTATGTCACGATACGTCGGTTCCGTTTTAACTATCATATACACGAGTTATATACGTCGGTTCGGTTGTTATTATATGGTTTCATTAGTCGGGTCGGTTTAGAGCTCGGCTTAGCGTTTAAGTAATATTTATATAATTAATATAATATAAGTCGCGTCGTTAAAATTTTACCAAGACTCGTGTTGACCCGTTGACTGAGTTTGACCGTAGCTGGCCGCCTTGACCATGTTGACCGAGTTTGACCCGAGACACCAAAAACGACTCGTCAACTAAGTTTGGCCCATCTTTGACCGAGCTTGACCTATGCCCCAAATCTGACCGCGTTGACCGAGTTGACTGCAATAACATTTATACACACTCTAATTTTCAACATTTATATGCATAAAGAGTTGTATATTGTGCTTAGTATTAGTTTTGGTGTATCAGTTTTCGTCATTGGGTAGTGTCGGTTTCTAGCCTGATAGAGAAACAAAGAAGGAAAGCATACTAGGGTGAGGACGAGAGAGAGACGGGGATTGTCTTCTCCGGTAAAGATGGTAGTGGCGAGACGATGGTGGTTGATAGAGGCAACGGCCATGGTGACGACTACGTTGTTTTTCACGCTGATGGTGACCACGGAGTTGTTTTTTGCTCCGGTGGTGGCAAGGTCGTGGAAACAATGGTTATGGTTCCGTAAATCCAACTACACCTCGTTTTTTACATCAAAGAAACCTAATGTTAGCCACCCGTTGTCATTCCGCTTGACGTCCGAGACTGTATCCAGGTACTCTCACTTTCCCTCAAAAGGGTTTATTGTTACCTGATTCTATTACTTTTCAATCGATTTCTTATCTGATGCTGCTCAATTGTTTATGTTAGGGTTTCGGTGGTGGCTATGTTAATGGGAGAAATATGATTGTTGCTGGTGGCTATGTCAATGGAATAAATACGTATGTTGCTGCGATTGGCTATAAAGAAGTTCGATTGGCTACAAAATAGGATCATGAATCTGCTCAATTCTTTATGTTAGGGTTTTTTCTTCCTGTTTGTTTCAACCTTTAAAATAACGATTAGGCAAAGTTCTTAATCAATAAAATTTAATCTATGATTATACTTTGTCTGATTCTGTTTTTACGGCTTCTCCGACGTGATCTCCGTCGAGTAGGATTGGAATTGACGGAGAGTTTTAAGCGGATTCGGTGAATTGGATGAAGAAGGATGGTTCTGGAAGATTACCGGCTGTCGTTACTACTGGAGGAACTGATTTGAAACAAGCAATTAAAGCACTGAATGATGGTATACATAATATTGAAATTAGTAATAGTTGTATGTTGCGTTGGACATGTATTCATTCTAGGGTTATGATGCAGTTTTGCTAATCTTGCGTCAGGTTATAAGAGTGTATAACGTTGTTTAATTACTTTGTGAAAATCTGGCTTATTTAAACTATGGTGAAGTAGGATATAAGTTATAACTCTTCTGTATACATTTGTTGTCTTGGAGTATAGGTTTTATTGTTATGTGCATGTGTGTATGTGTATGGTTTATTGGTTAATGTATTTGTATGCGTACATAAACATATGTACATGTGTGTGTGCAATGTTTTTTTTTTCTTTTTTGATGAACATAACGTGTGTTTTTGTGATGCAGATAATAAGTGGAGATGTTGGCGAAGGGACATCGCAAAAGAATTTAAAGCCACTGAAAGCGAAAACCACTAAGGCTGAGAGGCGTGTTTTACAGGAACCTCAACGAGCTGCGAAAGCTTCTGCTAAAGGTAATTTTTTTGTGTTTTTTTAAATAGAGGATTTGGACTATTTGGTAGTCTTAGTTTTTTTATGAACTATGATTTTCTGAGTTCATAGGTATTAGGTCATATCTGATATTCTGTATTGTTTGACCTAAGTGTAACATTAATCTGGGCTCTCTTCTTTTTTTGCTGCTAATGAGACTTGGTTGCCTATTAGTTATTCTATTCTTTTTTGATGACCTGCTGCATTACTGTTTGATTTTACACCATACAAATATTCACCTAGGACTATCTTATAATACTATATTATATTATTATATAATGTAGAAGGCTCAACATGTAGAAGATAAGTGAAATTTTATAGGATTTGGAAGAATTCATGATATAGATGCTTCAATGGAGGATTAGAGTAAGAATTAAGAAACAAGTATTAAGACGAGCTACTTAGTGCTCCTTCTATCTCTTTGTGTCACATCTAGCTTCCCTTTAAGGCTTTCTTAACGCAATCGTGCATGAATTAGAAGTAACAATTTTGACTCATTTACTAATGAATGACCCAATTTGGTTATTATAAGTCTATAACAGATCAAATGGGTAAAAAGAATTTAAAAGAAAGACGTTAAAAATGAACGAGTCATATGGGTTGTAAGTTGCTAAAAGTGTAATTTTAAAGTATCCATTTTATGGAGCAAGTGCTGGCACTGCTGGTGATGGTATGATTGATTACTGTTGCAGGTGCAGCCGCCGCTACTATCCGTATCTGAACTTGGCAGAAGGTGGTCACAGAAGCTACGCCACTGGTCAGAGATACGGTGTGTACCCACACCATCTCTACCAGTATTAATCCGCGAAATGCTCAAAGAAGTTGATCAAGATACTGTTAGTTTTCAATTCTTCATTCGGTGTTACTTGTGTAAGGCTTCCTAAACCGGTTTTTTTTTTTTTTTGTAGTGAAAGGTGGTAGTAGAACAAAAGGAATAGGGCAATGGTTGGATGAAAATGGGTTCGAATCGCGAGTAAAAGGAATGGGCTTTTTTTATTCATGGGTGGGCACCACAAGTTCTGAGCCTATTGTACCGAGTTGTGGGTATTTTGTTGACACATTCATGAGCCTACGGTATTTTAGTTTTGGTTGTTGTTGTATAATAAAACAAATCGCAATTGAATTACTTAGGTTTTTCGCACGTTTTCGCCGCCGCAACGCGCGGCGGGTAATTAAATCCACCGGCGGAACTAGAGGGGTCAAATTTAGATAAAATGATGTGGTCTAAATCTGATTGATTGCACGCCATTTTGTGGCTAATTTCGTTGCCCGTAGCGTAACGCACGGGTCACTTTTCTAGTTAAATACAAATATTAAATAAAGCTAAAACAAAACATTCTTATTGTTTGAAATTTCTTTATGTAAGAACTTATTCTCATTTGAAGCCTCCACAAGAATGATTGGCGAGCCAAACAGTGGCTCATTTAAGCGATAATGAAGCAAGCTCGAGCCGAGCTTTTAACTCATTTGAGGTTGTTCTTAAAATAGCTCAAGCCTTGCCAAACTTTGGCTCGTTTAAGCGATAATGAAGCAAGCTCAAGCCGAGCTTTTAACTCATTTGAGGTTCTTATCAAAATAGCTAGAGCCAAGCTCGAGCTTTGGGGTTTACTTGTGAGCCTAGATTGAACTCATATAAGTAGGCTTGAACCGAGTCCAACTTGTCACACCCCGACCACGTAAAACAACAAATCGTGGCGGAAACGTCGGGGAGTGTTGTAACAGAATTATTGTTTCACAACCATGGATACAAAAAGTGTTTCATTTTATTGATAATATTAAACATTAACATTGTCTTAACATAACAAGTTACATATCGACTATCACTGTTATTATGTCACTAAGGCCTCGTCCAGATCCTATGTGACGCATGCATCCTAGAAATCAATCAAGCAACAACACCTGAAACATAAGTAAAAACAAAGTCAGCAAGAAATGCTGGCGAGTACATAGGTTTTATAAGAGTATTGGAATCATGGCTTCGTTTATACGTTGCAGTACTTTATTAGACTACAGGAGTCAAAATACAAACCTTGTTTTGAAAAGTGTATTGCAACATAATTAACCAACTCAAATCAAATTGGTTATAGGGTATGTTTGGCATGGAGCTTTTAGGAGCTTTTATGAGCTTCTAGCTTTAAGCTTTTAAGAAAAAGCTCATACTCAATAAAAAGTCTTGTTTGGTTGAAGGAGCTTTAAGCTTTTAGGTTAGGAGCTTCAAGCTTTTGGTTGAACGCTACTACTAGTAGCGTTTAGAAGGAGCTACAAGCTTTTAGGGATAAAATGACTATTTTAACCACTAAAAATAAGGAACTTTTTAATGCACCAACTTTCTAAATTTTTAGTTATGTCCATTTTGGTCATTTTATACATTTTATTAAAAGCTCCAGCTACTCTACCAAACACCAAATATATCTAAAAAACTACAGTTACTAGCTACCAGCCACCAGCCACCAGCCACCAGCTTCCAGCTTACAGCTACTTTTGCCAAACATACCCATAGTTTATAAAATCTCGTAGCCATGATTCTTAACCCCAAAAACATTTGTTTTAGTAAACCAACTCGTAAAACATCTTGTAAAAACTCGTTAAAAACTCGTATGGTGTATATCTTTTAGAAAAACATCGTTGTGTGATATCGTTTCAAAATCGTTTACTCAAGTGAACTAAATAACGCCACGGTATGTAATACGTTGAAAACACTTGTATATAGGAAGTACCAGCGGCGTATCCACCATGCTTTCATCACATTACACTCGTCCCGTTATCTAAACACTATCCAAAAACCAATCGTTTATCCAATTCGTTTAACTTGTTCTGTAACGCCTCGTATCTTTGATCTTTCTAATAATAGCATGATGTTTTGTACTTTCCAAATTCAGTCAGTTGTACTCTCATTGTACCCTAATCATTCCCAAATTTTACTTCGAGACTTGAATCGTAATGAAAAATGCATCGTTTTGATCATATACTTATTTAAAATCAATGTTACGTTAAAACACTTGAAAGCATGTTAAACTATGTCAAACACGTAAAAACAATTGAAAGATATCCTAATCTCGGCTCTCGAAGCAAGTATTGCCAAGAGATTACCCTAAACCGTACAAAAATTGGGAATTTATACGTAATTCGGTAAAATACCCAAAATTTGGGTTAAATCAAATAATTATAATATTTATTATTATTAATTAAATAATTTAGTATTTTAAACAATTAAATAGACTAATATTTTAATAAATTTTATAATTATAAAAAAAATAGTTTTGGTTAACAAAGTTAGTATATACCTAGCTTGGTTAGTTAACCCTATTGTATAATCAAGTTAACCTAGTTAGAGCTAACTAGGTTTGTTTTTGTAAAAGAAATAACTAACTGAGTTAGAAAACTCAGTTAGTGCAGTTAGTATCAAAAAGAAACAAAAAAGGGGGTTCCTCTTTAAGGAACCGGCCCCTTGCACGTCTCGAACCCGCAACCTCCGCTTCAACAAATGAACGCTTAACCACTCGGCCGGGCATGCCACATCCGAACATATAAGGAAACTCATTAATTTTATACGCGATTTCTGTCTCCTTTCTTTTGAATCTTACCGCCAACAGGATCGACCACAACAGTTGTTGACTTTCCTTTTACAACCGAATTGTTTACCAAGTTTACTCATCCCAATCACTTCCATATTTGCTGTTGATTGCCAATCATGCAATAAAACATGATTCGGTTGCCGGAATTTCGACATCCTTCGACTCCTATAAATACCCGGCACCTCTCCACCCGAAACTCACACAAACTGGAACCCACACCCACTCTTTCTCACCCCGTTGTCGTCGGAATCCCACTGCCTCTTCTTCTCTCGCAGACATCGCCGGAAGACCGCCGGAGAACACTCCAGTCGCCGGAAACATCACTGCATCGCCGGAACTTCGCCGGAGTCGCCGGAGAAGACGACCCGATTCGGTACCGACTCGTTTTCCGATTCCGCTTCTTTGTTATTTTTTTTATTTCTGTTTTATAAATTTTAAATATTCTGTTTATTATATTATTATTATTATTATTATTATTATTATTATTATTATTAATCAGGATTATTATTAATATCAGCATTTTTATTATTATTAATATATATTAATTAATCAGAAATATTATATATTAATCAGATTTATTATTATTATTATTATTATTATTAATCAGATTATTATTATTATTAATCTACAATAATCAGAATTATTATTAACAGAATTATTATTATTATTAATATATATATTAATCAGAATTTTTACCATTATTATTATTATATCAATCAAAATTTTATTATTAATATAGATATATACTAATCAGAATTATCATTATTGTTATATTATCCTTATTATTACTAATAAAGATAGTAGATAAAATGTTATTAATCAAATTTATTAATAATACATATTATTATTCAGAATTTTCATTGTTTTAAATCAAAGATATTATTAAGAAATATCATTATTATTATAACTATAAATTCAGAATTTATATCTTATTGTTTTTAAATTAAAATTTTTATGATTATTACTATTCTTATTTTTAATTTTATTATTATTATTACCATTGTTACACCAAGTAATATTATTTAACAAAATAATATTCTAAACATTGTTATTAATTCCCATTATCACTTTACCAACCTAAATTAACGAATTCCCAATCACAATAGGGTAAATCTCTTGCGCTTGTTACAACTCTCTTGGATCCAATTCACTCCCTAATCTCTTTTCCAAGAAACGCAACGCAATCTAAGGTGAGTATACATGACCCATTTTCTATTTTCCACTTTTGGGTGCAATATGTATTCTATATCAAACATCACAATCACATCAAACATTTTACGCACACTCTATCCTTACCCTATGTGATACATTTTAATCATGTTAGACATGTTATGCTAATGTAAACATTCATGACTATGTGTTCATTAACTTCGTACAAGCCTCCCCTAACAATGGTAGCGCTATAGGTTGAGAAACGCCCCTCCCGTTATATTAACGGGTATTGTTAGGTTAATCTATGTTAAAACCACCCATACTCTTTTGGGTAGGCACGTTAATTGCGTTAAACTTTGGTTTGGACACGTAGAGTAACATCGTTTCGAGTATATACTGTCAATATGATATTGTATTTCACATTTGGATATGAGCAACATTTTAAACACGTATTATGCTATGTATGAAAACTTGTATACTCGCCAACATGCTTTTGTTGATTGTATTTTAATACATATTGCAGGTTGATGTTCAAGAAATAAAGAAATCAAGCTAGGATGGAACTAGAAACCCATTTTAGCATAGCATTTTATTATGTTTGAATTTATGATGTACTTGAAAACAATGTATTCTCATTTGAAATTTATGAAATGAATTTAATTCATATTGTCACAATAGTGTTATGTTGTTTTGAGCAATTTGTTCGTCTCATCCCGATGTTTCCGCCATCGGTTGGGGTGTGACATGTTCAATTCGTTTCCAAATCATTAACTTGTTTAAAATCATTTAAATCATCCTCGTTTTAATTGTGAAAACTGTTGGATCTGAGTTTCTTTTTGATTGTATTTTGTGTTTGAAGTTAAGATGAAAATGGATGAGTTGTGCAGCGGAATTAAAATGGAAACAAACTTTGCATACAATCAAATGAGAGTAATACTTTAATCAAACATCTTTTACACAATGAACCGAATGATTGAATTTAATTTCAACAACGATTACAAAGATAGATGGATGAATGCAAACTCCCCCTCAGCCCGAGCTCAGTAGTTTGTTCGTGCAAAGAAGACGAATGATGTAAAGAGCTGATAGAACAGTACAAAGTACTGAACTATTTATAGGCACTTGCAAACTACTGAGCATCTTTGCTGACGTCACCATGAAAGTGTCATCTAACCTCCTAACAAACTCTAACCTCTGATCTATACAGACACTGCTTGTGTTAACTACTGCTAATACATTCTATTACAAAACAGACTTTAGAACAGCTGCTGCAACCTTCTACTGCTGTGAACCCAGCAGCACTTGTCCGGATCAGCAGTGCTTGACTCAAGGCAGTAGATTGAATCAGCAGGACTTTAGTCTTCCATCAGATCTTTAGTTGAGCAGCAGTTATGGGTCAGCAGTTTAGCAAGATCAGCAGATAGGAGGTCATCAGTAGTTGTAATCACTTTCAAGGGGAGAGATTTGTATATCAGCATCTGCTTATTCAGAATCCACTGCTCTGATCCAGTTTTGGCTTTAATTATTTGTTCCTCTGATAGGGTTCAATCCCAACAATCTCCCCCTGGAACAGATAATGCCAAAACCCTTCATTATTTGTGGATATTTTATTGCCTCATTAACAGCTCCCTTATCTGACCTTTAAATTGTAATTCAAAGTCAAGGGCATCTGTATCTTCATCATCCCTGCTAAGTGGAAGATCAAGGAGATCCTGCAAATCTTCAAGACTCAGGCCAAGAGCTTGTTCCCTTGATATTTTCTCCACTTCTCCACCAGACCTGAGCAAAGTCAATACGCAGGTCTGTTTGTCAGTTGCCTATTTTTGTATTTTTGAGCCTAGTGGGTTTCTTGGGAGATGTTTATTTGCAGAAGTATTTGGTGAGGCTGGCCTGTTCATCACTGGCTGAGCAGTGGTAGCAGAGTTTTCCTGTTCAAGTTCTTCTTTTAACGTTCTTAACAAGCCTTCTTTTAAAACAACATTTCCAGCAAGAATTTCTTGAACAGTTTCAGCTCCTAACTGGCTTTGTGTCCTTCTTTTGTAGATGGCATTACCAGCTGGAGCAGTGGCTCTCCTGATTTGCAGCTTTGATGGTCCTTTTGAAACCGGTGCTTCAGGGTAGTCAGGTTTTTGAGGAATTTTTGGATCTTTCTTTCTTAATTCCTCAAACCTTTTGTAAGTTGTCCTGACCAAATCTTCTTTCCATCTAGCAACTTGTCTTTTGGTGCCAAATTCAGCAACAACCAGTTCTTCTTTCATTCTCTTTAGTTCCAACTGCTTTTCAGGTACATTCCTTTTGAACTTTGCCCAATCAGGAGGAGTGTGAGTGACTTTCCTTTTTATCATGTCTTGAATTCTGGCTGCTTCAGCTTCAAGCTCTGGAACAGTCCACTCTTTGTACATGTGTCTCTCTCCTTTGTATTTCTTGTAAAACATAATGCTTTCAATGTAGTCTTTCTTCAAAGTTTCAGCTGCTCTTTCTGAAATTTGTTGACTAACATTTTTAGCAAAACGTTCTAGGGAACTGACTTGTGTGAGCAGATATTGGTAGTATCTTGATACTTCTTTGTCAGATTTCCCTTGTGTGTTTCTTTTCGAGATATCCTCTGCTTGCTTGGCCTTTATCTTCAAATATTCTTCAATGTTTTTGGGCCAGGGATATCCTTTGATTGAAGGCAAGCTCCTTTTGGCAGGGTCATCCTCAGTATAAAAGGACTTTATTTCTTCTCTAAAACTGCTTCCAGTTCAAGAGGAAATTGAACACCTGCAGGAGGTAAGAGCTTGTGCATTGGAATAGAAGAGAGTGGAACTGGTTTTGGTATATTGACAAGAGCTAAAGGTTTTGAAGATGTTGGGGATGGTGAAGTGACATCATCTTTAGGAATTAGCCTTCTCCTCTTTATTTGAGGAGGGACTGATGATGTTTTGGATGGAAAGGTGGTTGTAGTGGCAGTGGTTTGTGATAGACTAACAGTTGTTGAAACAACTGGTGTTCCAACTACTGTTGTCTTTACAGCAGAAGTTATAACAACTGCTGTCTTCTGCCTTTTGACAGGAGGTGATTGTGATTTTGGTGGTGATGGAGGTAAAGCATTGGATGTAGTGTGTGTTGAAGTGGTGTGTGTTGAAGTGGGAACAGATGTTGAAACTACTGAAGTACCAACAGCAGCTGATACACCAGGAGTTACAACAGCTGTTTTAGGTGGTGGTTTTTGAGCAGACTTTGAACGTCTGACCGGAATGGATTTGGGTAGCCTTACTTTTCTAGTAGGCTTCTTCTTTTCATCAATGAGATTTTCATCATCTCTTGACTCTGAAGTACCCTGATCCGGATAATCCACCCTGGCTTTCTTTTTGGCCTCTCTATCCCTTTTTACACATGCAAGTGCTTCTGCAAGTGCATTTGTGGTCACATCAATTTTCTTACTCCCATCTGGCAAAGGAATCTGTTTGGTCATATTGGAATTTTCTGGTGCGAGGTAGAGACCATCTGTTATTCCTTTCCTTCTCCATTCCTGAATTTTCTCCCCCTTTTTGGCATTATCTTCGGGGAGTTGATCAATGAAGAACACTGGTGGAGGAGCAGTGCCAGTGGAGTGCAAGATCTGAGTTTTGAGAGCCTTTAGATCAGCCTGAGTGTCTTTGTACCTAGACTCCATAGCATTTCTCAATTGTTGAACATGTTTTTCATGTTGCTGATCTGCTATTTGTGCTTGATGATGGAGAAAAGGTTGAAATAGATTCCAGAGTTCATTTGTAGCAGTTGCCTGTTGGAGAGCAGGTGCTTGAGGTGGAACAGCAGTGGATTGTACCTTTTGTACTTGTAACAACTGTTGTAGCATATCTTTGAGTTCTGCAACAGAGTTATCAAGTTTTTCAACACGAGCCGTCAATTTCTAGTACTTTAAACCATCACCCAATTTAATGGGATCATCTGATTTCCCACTAACAGTGGTTTTATCAGTGGTAGAAGTAGGGAGTTTACTCCAAACCTTAACCACTGATGCCCCTTTTTCTTGGTACTAGGGTCTTCTTCCTTCAACACTTAACAACCTTTTGATGTTGCCAGTAGGATAAATAAATCCACTAGTGGTTGGCAGAGGTGCTATAAAAGGAATTGCCTCCAAGGAAGTCTTATTGATGTAACCACTGTCCAACTGAAGACCAGTGGGTTCAACAGTTGTAGTGGCTGCTTCACTTGGATTACCACAAAGATTTACTTGTAACTCAATGGGTGTAACCTCCTCAGGTTGTGTTGGTGGGTTAGCAAAGAATGATACAGCAGGCTCAGTCATTTGTGGAGGTATATTCTCATTGACAGGTGATTGAAAAGGACTGAGTAATGCCTGGTTCAAATCAATTGCATCCAACAGTAATTGTGTTTTTGGTGGAATTGAGGATGTGATGGTAGGTGTAGAAATCAGATTTGCTCCGGGCATTGAGCTGTGGATGATGGAGACGAGTG
This sequence comes from Helianthus annuus, assembly GCF_002127325.2. Lineage (NCBI taxonomy): Eukaryota > Viridiplantae > Streptophyta > Magnoliopsida > Asterales > Asteraceae > Helianthus > Helianthus annuus. Next base: position 31,659,084 of record NC_035440.2, on the reverse strand, counting down.
TATCCAGAGCATCATAATGTGGTGGCCCTTTGTGTACAACCTATTCTTTTTGTGAAGAAGCAGGAGGAGGTATGGTTATGGGTTGAGATATTTGTACCAACTGCTGTGAGGAAGTAGCAGCAGTGGTTTCTTGTGACATTTGTGTTGTCACAGGCATTAACTCTGGTATCTCATCCTCCAGAGTTGCCTTTTTGATTGGGTTGGGGGTTTTTTTATTTTTCTTTTTGAATGGCCTTTTGGGTTTGGTAGGTGTGGGTTTCAAAACAGTTGTTCTACTGCTTTGATCACCTAGAGCAGTAGGCTCAGCAGCAGATACATGAGGAGCAGTGGTAACTGCTAAATTCTGCTCAGGTACCCCTGCTTGTGTTTTGCAAGGTGCTAACATTCGTGAAAAAGTTTCAGATGTTAGGCAGTTTATTGCAGTTATTTCACCTTGGTTTATTAAAGCTAAATCATCCTTACTGAATTTCTTTTCAAAATAGTAGCTTAAAAACCTTGGGAATAGTAAGAATGATTTGCTTTCAACATTATTAACCAAATCTTTAAAGATTTCCCGAGAATAATTATAATTTTCTTCTTGAAGAATTGCATATCCCAGATTTTGAATCTTTATAGGGATCTCATTAAAAGAAGTGGTTTTGTTTGAAACACATAGGAGGAGGGTATGAAATAGAAATCTTGGTGCAGGAGGAAAATAACCTTTTTCTAAGGTTAGTTTCTTCATCATTGTGGCTTCATACCCTCTTTCAATGAAGTCAATGTGCAACTCGTTTTTAGTGAAGGAAGTTTTACCTGCCTGGTCATCGAGTTGAAAGACTTCAGAGATGGATTGTGATGTAATGTGGATAGCTTTACCTTTTATGGAAGATTGGATTGCAGTTGCAATGTCTCCTTGTTTTTCAAGGGTTGCATTCTTTCAAAATTCCCTTTGGGTCGCCAAGTAGATGGGTGCGTCGGCGGTGAGCAAAGTTTTGTACTTTGATTTTGCCATGATGGTGATAATGGAATCGAAAACATCTGTGGTTCCTGGTTTTGTGAGAAGACCCAGGAGATTGTGAGATTTTTTGAATGGAATTTCAGTGGAAGTTGCCTTTTGAGAGGCTGTTTTCGATGATTTTGATGTGGGTTTTGCAGAGAGCTTCGATTTTGTCATTTTTGAAATGAAACGATCGAAGAAATTTGTGAGAAATGAGAAAAAAAACTGCTTTGAGAAGAGAATTTTTAAGAATTCAATTCGACAGTAAAACCCTGTTTTGATGGTGAGTGGGGATGTTATAGGAGAGAGAGTGAATGCTGACATGGCAGCCGTTACAAAAAGTCAGACTGCTATGTACTGCCCACGTGACAACCACTGGTGAAAATGAAGGACAGTACTTTTGGTGAAAGCAACTGATGAAAGCAGTGGAAAGGGGGCAGTGGATGATTTTCACTATCAGTGGATAGCATATCAGTGGATAAGACACTGCTTTTGAACAACAGTGGTTATCAAGGAATGAGAGAACAGAGGTTGCCTTTCAGTAGTGGGCAGACCTTTTGAAGTAGAGCAGACTTTTGAACAATCAGTGGTTATGGCAGACTTTTAAGGATTTTAATGAAATTTTCATTTTTAAGCTATTTTTAAGGATGGATTTTTGATTTTCTGAAAACATTTTGTTGCTTTTATTCATAGAAAAACAAGATGTTGCTTGTTATTCCATGTTTAGCATCCCAATCCTAGAGACCAAGCTTTCAAAAGTGGCTGTATCAAGTGCTTTCGTGAGCACATCTGCCAGCTGGTCTTTAGTTGGGACATGATGCAGAGAAATCAAACATTTTTCATAGCAATCCCTCACAAAGTGATGTCTGATGTCGATGTGCTTTGTGGTAGAATGGGAAACTGGATTTTTGATGATATTTTCTGCTGCCTGGCTGTCCAACATGAGTGGTGTCTTTAAGGCAGTGATACCAAAATCCAGTAACTGATTTTGAAGCCACAGGAGTTGGGTTGTACAGCTTGCAGCAGCAATGTATTCAGCCTCAGCAGTGGATGTTGAAACTGCTGCTTGCTTTTTGCTTTGCCAAGAGACTAAGCAATCACCTAGAAACTGGCACCCTCCTGAAGTGGACTTCCTTGTGGTGTGACATCCAGCAAAGTCACTGTCTGAAAAACTGAAAGCTTGATATTCCCATTAGCTGGATACCAGATACCAAGTGTGGGAGCACCTTTTATGTATCTGAGAATCCTTTTTACAGCAATGAGATTTGATTTTCTGGGAGCTGATTGACTTCTTGCACAGACACATGTTGCAAACATGATGTCTGGTCTAGATGCAGTTAGGTACAATAAGGACCCAATCATGCTTCTATAGAGTGTTTGGTCAATCAGCTCATCCTTTTCATCAGACATGACCAGCTTATTTGTGGCCATGGGTGTGCTGCATGGTTTACAATCATTCATATCAAATTTGGTTAAAAGTTCTTTAGCATATTTGCTTTGATGAATGAAAGTTCCATTTTGCAATTGTTGTACTTGGAGACCAAGAAAGCATTGCAGCTCACCCATTGCACTCATTTCAAACTCAGCTGTCATGAGTTCTCTAAACTCTTCACACATTTTGGTACATGTGCTTCCAAAAATAATGTCATCCACATAAATTTGGACAATCATTAAATCTTTCCCTCTCCATTTAAGAAACAGTGTTTTATCAATGGTACCTCTTTTGAAACCATTTGAGAGTAGAAAGTTGGAAAGAGTTTCATACCAGGCTCTAGGTGCTTGTTTCAGGCCATACAAGGCTTTGTTTAGCCTGTAGACATGATCAGGATAAAATGGATCCTCAAAGCCTGGAGGTTGACATACATATACCTCTTCTTGCAATGTACCATAGAGGAAAGCACTTTTGATATCCATCTGAAACACCTTCATGTTGTGGTTGACAGCAAAGGCCAGGAACAGTCTGATAGCTTTCAATCTTGCAACAGGGGCGAATGTTTCATCATAATCAATCCCCTCTTCCTGTCTGTAACCTTGAACCACAAGCCTGGCTTTGTTCTTGACAACAATGCCCCTTTCATCTGTTTTGTTCTTGAAGACCCACTTTGTGCCAATGGGACTAACCTCTTTTGGCAGTGGTACAAGCTCCCATACTTGTTTTCTCTTAAACTGTTGGAGCTCCTCTTGCATGGCTTCTACCCAGCTGTTGTCTTTTAGTGCCTCTTGGTACTTGACTGGCTGATGAAGTGATAGAAAACCAGCAAAAAGACAAATGTTTTGGGTTTGGCTTCTTGTGAGCACCCCTTCATTGATGTTGCCAATGATTTGATCAGGTGGGTGAGATCTCAAGAAGATTAAATCTCCTTGGTATGGTATGATGGCATTTGTTGGTGAAGGCTGCAAATGTGTATCATCTGAGCTAACCACTGCTGATGACTTTGATGACCCAGCAGTGGCTTCAAAAGGTGGTGGAATGGGTGGTAATGGAGTGGACCACTGCTGACTTTTATCCACTGTTTGAGGACAGCAGTGTTTGAGGATGTGGAAGCAGTGGTGAATGGGCTACTTTGGTCAACAACTGTTGATGTAGCAATGGTTGAGCTTTGACAGATGTTTTGAACAACTGATGCTTTTCCCTTTGTGGCAGACCTTTGAGGGATGATGACTTCATACCCATAGTCTGGTGTTGTATCCTCAGATGGCCCTGCACTGTTAGTCTAGACAGCAGTATTTTCAAAAGTGAATTTTTCAAGATCAAACAGTTCAGCAGGATTTGCTGGGATTTTCATTGATGAAAGTTCATTGAACTTTACATCTAAAGTTTCCTCCACTACCTTGGTCCGTGCATTGAACACTTTGTAGGCCTTGGCAGTGGTTGAGTATCCCAGAAAATAACCACAATCAATTTTGGCTGCAAATTTTGAAATGGAATCTTTTAAGTTCAAAATAAAGCATGGGCAGCCAAACACCTTGAAGTATGAGATCAGTGGTTTGATTTTATACAGAATTTCATAGGCAGTCTTTTTGTGCCTGGGGTTTATTAAAACTCTGTTCTGGACATAGCAAGCAGTGTTTACTGCCTCTGCTCAAAAAGTTAATGGCAAACCTGAATCTGCAAGCATGGTTCTGGCAACCTCAATCAAGGTTCTGTTCTTTCTTTCAACAACCCCATTTTGCTCTGGTGTTCTAGGGATGCTGTACTGCCTTACAATCCCTTTCTTCACACAGAAGGCATCCAACTCCCTATTTTTAAATTCTGTGCCATTGTCACTCCTAAAGCTTTTCACTGGAAGGTCAAATTGCTTTTCAACCTGTGTCACAAAGTCTTGCAGAATGCCTGCAGTTTAATCTTTAGAGTGCAAAAAGAAAGTCCATGTAAACCTAGAAAAGTCATCAACTATAACCAAACAATATCTTTTCTTTTTAAGGCTCATGACTTGAACTGGGCCAAACAAATCCATGTGTAGCATTTGCAAACACTGGGTTGTTTTGGACTCTTCAATGGACTTGCAAGAACTTTTATGTTGTTTTCCTTTTAAACAGGAAATGCAATGTTCAGGACATGAAAACAATTTTTGTGGTAGGCCTCTCACCAAACCACTTTTTGAAATTTCTGTTATCGTCTTAAGATTTGTGTGCCCCAGTCTTTTGTTCCAAAGTTCTGTCTCTTTGTTAGAGGCAGCTGAGAACAGACAGGCATCAGCTCTGGGACACTCTTTTGACATGTCAACAACATAAACATTGCCACTTCTTTGAGCAACAAGTTTAGTTTGACCATTTTTGATTATTGCTTCAATCTTTTTGACCATTTCTGGTCCAACAATCCTACAACAATCTTTTGTGAAGAATGACCCAAACCCTTTGTCACTCATTTGAGATACACTCAGAAGGTTGAATTTTAGATTGTCTATTAGATTGACATTTTCAAATTTTACATTTCTAGATTTCACTGTTCCAGACCCCAGAACCTTTCCTTTACTATTATTTCCAAAGGATATATCATCCCCACCATGGATTTTAAAGTCTTTGAGGAGGGCTTTACATCCTGTCATGTGCCTGGAGCCTCCACTATCTACATACCAAAGACTATCAAAGCATGCAGAAGCTCCCTGCACATGAAGTAAAAGGATTAGTTCATTAAGGACTCCAAAGCCAACAGGGCTTTGGATGGAGTCTCAACAGTGTCTGGTATGGATGCAGTGTGATGGACAGTGGTTAAGTCAGGGGTTTGGACAATTTTAGTATTGTTCCTTGCTAACCACTGTTGAGGGTCTTGCCCAATCACCTGCTGGTAACCGAAAGGATGCCTATTCACTCTGGGTTTAGAAGGCTTTTTGTAGACCTCATAAACGTGTGGAATCCTTTGGTAGGACTGTTTTTCCTTTGCCTTTTCTGAACTGATTGGCAGGAGGTGCATCAATAACCTGAACATCTCTTTTAACAGATGTTTGGTTCAGCTGTTTTGTGACAGTTGTTTGAACTGGCACAAACAGTGGTTGTTTCTTTGTGAATTTGACAGATGGTGATGCTGATGGACTCAAGGATGTTTTAGCAAGGTACTCATTCTTTTTGATGTCAAAGTTTTTGAGATACACACATGCTTGAGTTTTGTGGTTTGTTTTACCACAAACAATGCAGCTTTCAGCTGAAACTATGACACTTGTTTTGTTTATATCATAAGCTTTTAAGTGGAAACAAACTTTTGTTAGATGGTTCCTTTTCTCACAAAATTCACAAAACATGTTATCAATTTTTTCTTTCTTCTTCTTCTTTTCAGACTCCTTTGCAGCAGAGGTTTTAACCACTGCTGGGATGTCCTTAAGAGGAATGACTTTAGCTTTTGGAGCTTTAACACCATCAGTTGATGTAAAGTCCATTGGCTTGAAATTTACAAGAATATCACACTCATCAGACCATTTTGGTTTAAATTGATGATTTTCAATCTCCTTAAAAGCAGAGGGGCCCATTGGTCTGTCAAGTGTGATTTTGTTACCAAGTTTGTCAGTGATTTTCACTTCTTGGCCATTCTTGTTTGTGGGGATGTACTCAGCAGTTACATCAGTGGTTGAAACAGATTTTTCAAAAGCAGTGTTTTCATCATCATGTTTTCTATAACCAACCCCAAATTTCACATTGCTTTTTATCTGTTTCTCAAGCATAACCTCATACCCTTTGCTTGATTCCACCCATTTCTCACATGTGATCTGGGTGGATTCTAACTCCTTTTTGCAAACTTGGTATTTTTCTACCATAGTTTGGAGTTGGGTTTTGGTTATGCTTTGCTCTTCTTTCATGCTGCTAATCTCTTTCTTTTTTTCAGCCAATTTGTTTTTAAGTTCTTTTAAAGATCTTTCAAATTTGACTTCATCAGTTAAGATTTTGTTCCTAAGGTTTTCATTCACCTCTTTGATGTTAGCAAAAGCAATAATGCAATTGTCAGAACATAGTTTTTCTAGAACTTGAGGTGATACCTTGGCAGCAGCCATCATTGCACAATCACACTGAGTATTCTCTTCATCACCAGCTCTCTCTTCTTTTTCACCTGCCTTTTCTTCTTTCTTATCTTCTTCAGACCATAGATCTGTCAGTGGTTCAATCAGGGTACCTGAACTTTCTTCCAACAGTACTTCATTAGCCACAGCATTAACCACTGCTTCAATCACCTCATCCACTGTTTCAGAGACCAGCTGTTTCTCTTCAGATTCAACACCCTCCTGTATTGACTCTAATGCCATCAAACAAAATTCATCATGAAAAGAAACATTAGAAGCATAGAGTGCAAAGTTTTCATCACTAAGGTCTTCATGCATACTGCTCCAGTCAACAAACTCTTGAGTAAAGAAACTTTGTTGATCTGGTTGTGTTGCTACTGGAGCAGTGGTTTGTGGTGCAGGTTGCACTTGTGCCTGGGGAGCAGGGGTTTGAACATATTGAATCTGTGGAGCAGCTGTTTGGACATAATGCACTGGCACAGGAGCAACAGCATAGTGAGCAGTGTTCACATGTGTTGCTGGGGCATATTGGGCATAGTGCACAGTGTTTTGATTTTGAGGTCTAGGATTTGAACTAGGGTGAGTGATTATGGGACTAGTTGTTTGACTCCTACACTCTCTAGCAAAATGTCCTAACCTGTTACACTTATAGCACTTGATTTTCGATTTATCCAACCCAACCCTTAGATTCCCATGCAACCTTGGGAATTTTCGCCCTGTTCTTTTATAAAACTTGCTAGTTCTAACACTTAGCAAGGCCAGTTGGTGCAGGATGTCCATTTCCTCTAGATCAGTGGGGTCAAAATGCTGTAGATCATTTAGTTCAAAGCTTAAATTGTCTGACATCTGGTTTTCATTTGCAGTGAATGCATAACCTGTAGAGTGAGGATCAGGGTTGTTAAAATTTGCACCAGCAGTTATGTCAATGAAGTGATCATAACCCTGATCCTTACCACTACCACCAGATTCTTCTTGAACCAGAAGAGTAGTGTTACCGAATGAATAATCATCAACGGTTTTCCCTGATTCTTGTAACTTCCTTTTTTGGTTCAACTCCCTTTCGTAGGTCAGGAGTCGACCATGGAGTTGGGTCAAGGTCAGATCCTTGAACTCAGGTGAATTTCGGGTGACAAACGCTATTGTGTCCCATTTATCTGGCAGTGACCTGAGGAACCTGCTGTTTTGAGTTGAGTTTGTAAACGTGGTTTTAACAAGCCTCAGTTCACTGATGAGACAACTGAACCGCTCAAATTGTTGCGTCAGTGATTCACCTTTAACATGACAAAATGTTTCATACTGTTGGTTCATGATTTCCCTATTGTTTTCTATGACCTCTTCGGTACCTCCAAACTGTTCCTTAAGCGCGTCCCACAACTCTTTGGCATTGTCACAATGTAACAATCCAGCATATATTTCGTTGGGCAGCGCTGATGCTATGATACTAAATGCTTTAGCATCTAGTTCAAACTTTTGATAATCCGTTTCAGTATAATTTTCAACAGGTTTTGGAACTTGTTTTTTAGCATCTTCAACGCTTGGCACTGTAGGAACATGAGGACCAAAGATGACAGACTTCCAACAACCTGTGCTTTGTTGAGCGAGGATGTGACCCATCCTCCTCTGCCAGATGTTGAACTATTTATAGGCACTTGCAAACTATTGAGCATCTTTGCTGACGTCACCATGAAAGTGACATCTAACCTCCTAACAAACTCTAACCTCTGATCTATGTAGACATTGCTTGTGTTAACTACTGCTAATACATTCTATTACAAAACAGACTTTAGAACAGCTGCTGCAACCTTCTACTGCTGTGAACCCAGCAGCACTTGTCCGGATCAGCAGTGCTTGACTCAAGGCAGTAGATTGAATCAGCAAGACTTTAGTCTTCCATCAGATCTTTAGTTGAGCAGCAGTTATGGGTCAGCAGTTTAGCAAGATCAGCAGATAGGAGGTCATCAGTAGTTGTAATCACTTTCAAGTGGAGAGATTTGTATATCAGCATCTGCTTATTCAGAATCCACTGCTCTGATTCAGTTTTGGCTTTAATTATCTGTTCCTCTGATAGGGTTCAATCCCAACAAAAACTATTTATGGTTGTCTCGCTAACAACATTCAAACCTTCGTGACTCGACTATCTCGCTTCTCGCTTCTCGCATTAACAAACCACCAAAGGGTAAGTTAACTAACATCAGATTCAGTCGTTACCCACAACCCCCAACATAACCATGGGTGCAGTAAAATAACGGGATTTGTCAGATCCTATGGTACCATAACCTAATACTGGTCGGCTTGATCAATGCTAATGAATTTCATTTGTTATGTAACTACAACCAACAAGTTTTTTCGCTTTATTGAAATCGTTATTAGTTTTGTATAAACCATCTTAATTGTTTTTTTTTTTTTTTGAAAAACCAACCTTTAAACCTTGAAAATTATTTTGTACATATGAATCACCCCAAAACAATTGAAAACAGTAAAATAGGGGAACTATGTACTCACATGAAGTGCAAAGTATCCTCAATCAATAGAACTTCAGCAAACTCAAGTAAACCAGAGAAATCAAGCAGTACCTAGTAATCGAATCACTAGTCAAACAATAGACGCCTAAACCGGAAGATCGGATAGAATGAGGTCTTGTAAACCAACTGAGTGTTGGAACTCATGTGATATGGTTTAACAAAGCCTACATCCTAAAATGAAACTTAACCTAAGTGCTTTCGACCCATTACGACTTATTAAGGTAGCTTACGCTACTTTAACGCGTCGTGTGCGCAATGCGCGTTCGAGACGTCTAACTAGTCCTATGACAAGTTTTATATGCCTATACATGTTTAAATATGTTGCATAATCAGTTACGTGACAAAAGTTTGAGTTACATATGCTTAATTACCAATTATGCATGAAAAGGGTTTATTGGTAATTTACCTAACGCATATAAACTACTTATCATACAACTACTTAAACTAGGTGACCATAAGGTATAACCTCGGAAGGTTATTCCCTATACAACTATGGTCACTAAACATGTTTGGTCAGATTCTAATGATCGACCAAACGGGTCGTGTTCAAAAGTCTAAGCGGGTGTTTAGTCCGCTTGACTTACGAATCTACACAAGCACTAATCTAAAAAGTGACGAGCTAAACATGCTATAACATGTTTAGTTAAGTTAGAAAACAGGTTTTGATATCAAAACAAATGGTTTTGATACCCAAGAGTAGTTTGGTTACAAAATACGCAAGAATACGCATTTTGGCCGAAACTACGACTCGTCACTGAGCCTAGATAACATGGTAATCAGTAGGTATAATCACTAGGGACTATAACCATCGTGATTACGCTCACGTTATGAAGTTCAAACGAACTTCGCGTTGACCATAAACTGGTCAATGCAGAAAGTCAAACGCAGTTTGACATTTACGATAAAAACGAATAAAAAGAACGAAGGAATACTTACAAAGGGTCCCCGCAAGCCTTGATCCGATTTACCCTCAGGTATGAAGCATAAACTCCAACTTAGAGGGCCAAAATCAGATCATTTTGGGTTTTGCAAGTGAATGGGGGTAGCTATTTAAAGGAAATCTAGAGCCATTAGGATTGTTTATCGGGAAACAAGCTTTGATCTAGGCCGTACAAGTGGGCACACGGTATTTGAATACAAGGGGCACTAAAAACCATCAAAATTTGCCCATAGTATGATTAAAACCATGTCCCAAAAGCCTGTAAACCAGCTGCTGTTTTAAAAAAAACAGTTTGCTGATCTGGGTATCTCAGGCGGCCCGCGTAGCATAAGACACAGACTTACGCGGCCCGTGTGAGCTGAGTTTCCAGAAATTGCAAAATGGTCCCTGCACTTGAGAATCTTGCATTTCGGCTCATTTTTGGCACGTTTAAGCCCCGTTAACCTCATTTCAAGGCTCTAAAATGAAGTTAAAGTATAGGGAACTCAAAACATGCTCAAAAATATCTCGGTTGTCGGTTCGTTTGGTCGTACGATCACGTTATTCGCTTAATTACGACGGAAGTTGTAATGAACGCAAAAACGATCCAAATTAAGCGACGAATGGATTTTTATTATGCCAAACACTAAAATAAAATATTTTAATGCTTTCATAAATTTTTGGATGTCCGGATATAATCAGAACGAAAGATATGCGCGTAAATGCAAACTTATGCACTTTTGACGCTTTTAGTCCCTATTGATCAATAAAGTTTATTTTAGCATACCGAACCCCTCAAAGCCTATTTCTAAGCTATGTAAAGGATATTTAGGGTATGTTTAACTTATGATCAAGTTCCGGAATGTTCGTTACTATACAAATCGGTATAGTTTCGCAGTTTGACACAAATAGTCTCTGCGATCGAACAAACTTGATTTCAACACACCAAACCATCCAAAACTTATTTCTAAGTTATGTAGAGGTTATTTAAGGTATGTTTAGCCTATTTCACTATTCCAGAGTGTTCGTTGCATTAAACTAGTTATGTTTATGCATCAGTGCGCGTATAACCTTCCAGAAAGCGATTTAGAGCTTGAAATCGGAATCGAATCAAATTGAAAGATCCTCAAACATAAATACACACATAATAACACCAAACACATATAATAACACCAAAGCACATTGTTTTATTAATAATCAACATTGGTTTACATCATACAACAATTATAGAACACAGTTGTCACAGTCTCCCCTATTTTAGGAAATTTTGTCCCGAAATTTTAACTAGAGGAAGCTTGTGAAAACAAATGCGGATATTTCGCCTTCATCTGGTCCTCACGTTCCCAAGTAAACTCTGGGCCACGCTTGGATTCCCAGTGAACTTTTACCAATCGAATCCGTTTGTTCTTCAACTGTTTGAAAGCACGGTCCGTTATCTCCACGGGTTTCTCGACAAAGTGCATCATTTCATCGATTCGGATCTCGTCGAGAGGGATGTGAAGATCAGCGTCAGCTAAACACTTTCGCAAATTGGACACGTGAAAAGTCGAGTGAATATTCCCAAGCTATGGAGATAGCTCTAGTCGATAGGCAACCTTCCCAATCTTTTCCACAATCTTAAATGGTCCCACATATCGAGGTGCAAGTTTTCCTTTCTTTCCAAATCTCACCATTCCCTTCCAAGGTGAAACCTTGAGCAGGACACGATCTCCGACTTGAAATTCTAAGGGCTTGCGTCGCATATCCGCATAACTCTTTTGACGGCTTCGAGCTGTCACAAGATTATCGCGGATTTTCTTGATTTTGTCTGTTGTTTCTAGAATGAGCTTAGGTCCAGTAAGCTGAGCTTCACCGATCTCATTCCAACAGACAAGTGAACGGTATTTTCGACCGTAGAGAGCTTCGAATGGTGCCATATTAATACTAGCATGATAGCTATTGTTGTAAGAGAAATCGATCAATGGAAGATGAGAATCCCAATTACCACCAAAGTCTATCACGCATGCTCTAAGCATATCCTCCAAAGTTTGAATCGTTCGCTCAAATTGACCATCTGTTTGGGGATAATAAGCAGTGCTTAGATTCAGTTGGGTTCCCAAAGCAGATTGCATGGTCTTCCAGAAATGAGATGAAAACCGAGCATCACGGTCAGAAATGATATCCAAAGGAACACCATGTCGTGATACAATCTCATCAACATAAATCTTTACAAGTTTACCAGCAGATAGATCCTCGCGAATCGGAATAAAATGAGCTGATTTCGTTAATCGATCGATAACAACCCAAATAGCATCATGACCTTTAGATGTACGCGGTAATTTAGTGATGAGATCCATTGCAATGTTCTCCCACTTCCAAACCGGTATCTCTGGTTGTACAAGCAAACCAGAAGGTCGTTGATGTTCAGCCTTGACTTTGAGACAAGTTAGGCATTTTGATACATACAAGGCAACATCCTTCTTCATACCAGGCCACCAGCACTGAGTACGAAGATCCTTGTACATTTTATCAGCACCAAGATGGATAGAATATCGAGACTTATGAGATTCGACCATTAACAAGGTGCGAAGATCGTCTTGTTTCGGAATCCACAAACGATCCTTGAAGTAGAGTAACCCATCGTCTTTCCTTTCGAGCTTAAGCTCAAGTTGACGTGGTAATTCCTTATCTATCAGATTTTGTGAAACACAAGGACACGAGTTTGAAGATCAGATAGCGTTTGAACAGAATGAAGCTTGACTCGCTCCTTTCGACTAAGCGCATCGGCTACGACATTCGCCTTACCAGGATGGTAGCGAATCTCGCAATCGTAATCGCTCAAGAGTTCAACCCAACGTCGTTGCCTCATGTTCAGCTCTTTTTGATTAAGAATATGCTGGAGACTCTTGTGGTCTGTGAAAACCACACACTTCGTGCCATAGAGGTAGTGTCTCCAGATTTTAAGCGCGAAAACCACAGCTCCTAACTCAAGATCATGAGTCGTATAGTTCTTCTCGTGAACTTTCAACTGTCTAGACGTATAAGCTATGACTTTACCTCGTTGCATAAGAACGCAACCAAGTCCTAGATTCGACGCGTCGCAGTAGACAACAAAATCATCATTTCCATCGGGCAAAGATAGAACAGGAGCATTACATAACTTCTGTTTCAGCGTTTAGAACGCTTCTTCTTGCTTGGTTCCCCACTCAAAAGGCTTATTCTTCTGAGTCAAAGCAGTGAGTGGAACCGCAATCTTCGAGAAATTTGAAATGAATCGACGATAATATCCAGCAAGACCAAGAAAAGATCGAATCTCTGTAGGTGTCGTCGGTGCATTCCAGTCTTTAATACCAGCAATCTTGGATGGATCCACATGAATACCCTGCTCGTTGACTATATGACCCAAGAATTGAACTTCTTTAAGCCAGAATTCACACTTGGAGAATTTAGCAAAAAGTTGTTCCTTCTTCAGGAGTTCCAATGCTAAGCGAAGGTGTTGCTCGTGCTCGGCTCGAGACTTCGAATAAATGAGAATATCGTCGATCAACACAATAATGAACTTGTCTAAATAAGGTTTACAGACCCTATTCATTAAGTCCATGAAGATAGCTGGGGCATTCGTCAAACCAAAAGGCATGATGGTGAACTCGTAATGCCCATATCTTGTGCGGAAAGCAGTTTTGGGAATATCTTCTTCGAGAACATGAAGTTGATGATACCCAGAACGCAGATCAATCTTGGAAAAGCATGAAGCACCTTGCAGCTGGTCGAAGAGATCATCAATTCAAGGTAGGGGATATCGATTCTTGATGGTAAGCTTATTAAGCTCACGATAATCGATACACATTCGAGAAAATCCATATTTCTTTTTCACAAAGAGGACAGGAGCTCCCCAAGGTGAAAAGCTTGGACGGATGAATCCTTTATCAGATAACTCTTGAAGCTGTTTCGATAACTCTTGCATCTCAGATGGTGCAAGTCGATAAGGCGCTTTTGCAATTGGGTTGGCATTGGGTACAAGGTCAATATGAAACTCGACTTGACGAACTGGAGTCAAACCAGGCAGTTCATCAGGAAACACCTCTGGATAATCCCGAACAATCGAAATATCCTGAATACTCTTGCTCTTGCTTTTCTCCTCGGTGACATGTGCTAGAAAAGCAACGTATCCTTTTCGTAAATACCTTTGGGCTTCCATACACGACATAAATTCAATCCACTTGAAGGTTTCTCGCCACGAACTTCCAAAACATCGCCAGAAGACAAAGGAATACGAACAATCTTATCGAAACAAACCACCTCAGCATGATGTTTGGTTAACCAATCCATTCCAACAATAATATCGAAGCTCCCAAGTTGCATCGGTGTGAGGTCAATAGGAAAAAGATGGTTATCAAGGTTTAACTGACAATCACGAATAAAAGAATCGAGAACAGGAGGTTTATCAGTAGTAACTTCGACAGATAAGGGTTTCCTCAGTTTAGTTCTAGGTATCGCAAGCAAAGGTTCAAAAGATAAAGAAACAAAACTTCTATCGGCACCAGAATCAAAAAGAATAGATGCAGGTCGACTGTTAACAAGAAACGTACCATTGACAACCTCGTTATCAGCCCTCGCTTCGTTTGCATTCAAATTGTACGCTCGTCCACGAGCGGGATTCACATTTGCGTTGACATTCGCATTCGCATTCGGGTTCGCGTTGGAATTTGCGTTTGCATTCACCAGCCTCGGACAGTTGTTGCGGAAGTGACCAAACTCTCCACAATTGAAACATGAACCCGGTGGGAATCTTGCAGCATTCCCCTGAACCGGCGCTTGAACCTGGGCAACCTGATTTTGTCCCAAACGACAAATATTGGCTAAATGCCCAAGTTTACCACACGTTGTGCATTGCTTACAAGCTTGTTGTGCAACATGATGACCGTTGCAACGAGCACAATGAGGTGCGGTACCAGCATACGCTTTCTTTGTAGGAGGTTGAGTTGGTGGGTTCTGAGCTGTTTGTGCCGTAACAGCAAAATTCTGAGCACCCTTTCGCTTCCTCGACTTCTTCGACGACTCACCTTTCTTACCCTTACCCTTTTCCTTGTCGTTCGCAGAATCAGTCGATTTCTTTTTATCACCCTTGCGGGTAAGCTTACCCTTCCTTACTTGAGACTCAGTCAGGGTAGCAGACAACTCGATCGCGTGACGGACGGTAGTAGGATTAACACCGGTCACAATATCCTGAATGGAATCGGGTTAACCATCGATATATCTCTCGATTGCTTTCTCTAGAAGGGTAACCATAGTGGGACACAACAGACTAAGTTCCTCAAACAAGTTACATATCGACTATCACTGTTATTATGTCACTAAGGCCTCGTCCAGATACTATGTGCCGCATGCATCCTACAAATCAATCAAGCAACAACACCTGAAACATATGTAAAAACAAAGTCATCAAGATATGCTGGTGAGTACATAGGTTTTATAAGAGTATCGGAATCATGGCTTCGTTTATATGTTGCATTACTTTGTTAGACTACAGGAGTCAAAATACAAACCTTGTTTTGAAAAGTGTATTGCAACATAATTAACCAACTCAAATCAAATTGGTTATAGTTTATAAAATCTCGTAGCCATGATTCTTAACCCAAAAAACATTTGTTTTAGTAAACCAACTCGTAAAACATCTTGTAAAAACTCGTTAAAATCTCGTATGGTTTATATCTTTTAGAAAAACATCGTTGTGTGACATCGTTTCAAAATCGTTTACCCAAGTGAACTGAATAACACCACGGTATGTAATACGTTGAAAACACTTATATGTAGGAAGTACCAGCGGCGTATCCACCATGCTTTCATCACATTACACCCGTCCCGTTATCTAAACACTAACCAAAAACCAATCGTTTATCCAATTCGTTTAACTTGTTTAATTCGTTTCCAAATCGTTAACTTGTTTAAAATCGTTTAAATCATCCTCGTTTTAATTGTGAAAACTATTTATGGTTGTCTCGCTAACAACATTCAAACCTTCGTGACTCGACTATCTCGCTTCTCGCTTCTCGCATTAACAAACCACCAAAGGGTAAGTTAACTAACATCAGATTCAGTCGTTACCCACAACCCCCACACATAACCATGGGTGCAGTAAAATAACGGGATTTGTCAGATCCTATGGTACCATAACCTAATACTGGTCGGCTTGATCAATGCTAATGAATGTCATTTGTTATGTAACTACAACCAACAAGTTTTTTCACTTTATTGAAATCGTTATTAGTTTTGTATAAACCATCTTAATTGTTTTTTTTTTTTTGAAAAACCATCCTTTAAACCTTGAAAATCATTTTGTACATATGAATCACCCCAAAACAACTGAAAACAGTAAAATAGGGGAACTATGTACTCACATGAAGTGCAAAGTATCCTCAATCAATAGAACTTCAGCAAACTCAAGTAAACCAGAGAAATCAAGCAGTACCTAGTAATCGAATCACTAGTCAAACAGTAGACGCCTAAATCAGAAGATCGGATAGAATGAGGTCTTGTAAACCAAATGAGTGTTGGAACTCATGTGATATGGTTTAACAAAGCCTACATCCTAAAATGAAACTTAACCTAAGTGCTTTCGACCCATTACGACTTATTAAGGTAGCTTACGCTACTTTAACGCGTCGTGTGCGCAATGCGCGTTCGAGACGTCTAACTAGTCCTATGACAAGTTTTATATGCCTATACATGTTTAAATATGTTGCATAATCAGTTACGTGACAAAAGTTTGGGTTACATATGCTTAATTACCAATTATGCATGAAAAGGATATTTTGGTAATTTACCTAAGGTATATAAACTACTTATCATACAACTACTTAAACTAGGTGACCATAAGGTATAACCTCGGAAGGTTATTCCCTATACAACTATGGTCGCTAAGCGGGTCGTGTTCGAAAGTCTAAGCGGGTGTTTAGTCCGCTTGACTTACGACTCTACACAAGCACTAATCTAAAAAGTGACGAGCTAAACATGCTAAAACATGTTTAGTTAAGTTAGAAAACAGGTTTTGATATCAAAACAAACGGTTTTGATACCCAAGAGTAGTTTGGTTACAAAATACGCAAGAATACGCATTTTGGCCGAAACTACGACTCATCACTGAGCCTAGATAACGTGGTAATCAGTAGGTATAGTCACTAGGGACTATAACCATCGTGATTACGCTCACGTTATGAAGTTCAAACGAACTTCGCGTTGACCATAAACTGGTCAATGTAGAAAGTCAAACACAGTTTGACTTTTACGATAAAAACGAATAAAAAGAACGAAGGAATACTTACAAAGGGTCCCCGCAAGCCTTGATCCGATTTACCCTTAGGTATGAAGCATAAACTCCAACTTAGAGGGCCAAAATCAGATCAATGTGGGTTTTGCAAGTGAATGGGGGTAGCTATCTATAGGAAATCTAGAGTCGTTAGGATCGTTTATCGGGAAACGAGCTTTGAACTAGGCCGTACAAGTGGGTACACGGTATTTGAATACAAGGGGCACTCAAAAACCATCAAAATTTGCCCATAGTATGATTAAAACCATGTCCCAAAAGCCTGTAAACCAGCTGCTTTAAAAAAAACAGTTTGCTGATCTGGGTATCTCAGGCGGCCCGCGTAGCCTAAGACACAGGCTTACGCGGCCCGTGTGGGCTGAGTTTCCAGAAATTGCAAAATGGTCCCTGCACTTGAGAATCTTGCATTTCAGCTCATTTTTGGCACGTTTAAGCCCTGTTAACCTCATTTCAAGACTCTAATATGAAGTTAAAGTATAGGGAACACAAAACATGCTCAAAAATATCTCGGTTGTCGGTTCGTTTGGTCGTACGATCGCGTTATTCGCTTAATTACGACGGAAGTTGTAATGAACGCAAAAACGATCCAAATTAAGCGACGAATGGATTTTTATTATGCCAAACACTAAAATAAAATATTTTAATGCTTACATAAATTTTTGGATGTCCGGATATAATCAGAACAAAAGATATGCGTGAAAATGCAAACTTGTGCACTTTTTGACGCTTTTAGTCCCTATTGATCAATAAAGTTTATTTTAGCATACCGAACCCCTAAAAGCCTATTTCTAAGCTATGTAAAGGATATTTAGGGTATGTTTAACTTATGATCAAGTTCCGGAATGTTCGTTACTATACAAATCGGTATAGTTTCGCAGTTTGACACAAATAGTCCCTTCGATCGAACAAACTTGATTTCAACACATCAAACCATCCAAAACTTATTTCTAAGTTATGTGGAGGTTATTTAAGGTATGTTAAGCTTATTTCACTATTCCGGAGTGTTCGTTGCATTAAACTGGTTATGTTTACGCATCAGTGCACGTATAACCTTCCAGAAAGCGATTTAGAGCTTGAAATCGGAATCGAATCAAATTGAAAGATCCTCAAACATACACACATAATAACACCAAACACATATAATAACATCAAAGCACATTGTTTTATTAATAATCAACATTGGTTTACATCATACAACGATTACAGAACATAGTTGTCACACAACTCAAGCTTGATAAAAACATGATGAGCTGAGCTCGAGCCTAATCGGGCTTGGGCTCGGCCCGATGGTTATACTAGTTAAAGTGTTTTGAAGTATTGAATTGTGAATTAGAAATGGATATTTAAAATTTGTGAAATTTCTAAAAATTGTAGTTTTGTCTAATGTTGACCTAAAGAAAAATTTTGACAAACTCAAGAGTCAATCTAATAAAAGATAAAGTTTAATTAGTTTAAATTCTAAAAGGTGCATTGAAGTGTATTTAGAAAGTTGATTTGACAGTTGGTCTAAAAGTTGACTGTTTAGCAAAATAACAAAAAAGTCAATTTAGTAAAAGATAAGTTTTATTAGTTTAAATTTTAAAATAACTAGGGGTATTCGACACCGCGCGTTGCGCGACGTGACAGGTTAGCTTTTATTTAGGAAATTTTGCAAGGATTCATCATGTAAATAACAATTTTGTCATTCATTCATTATAGTGTCACATATAGATGATTTGAACAAAATTGAGGACATCTTGAAGTACAAATTCTGGTCATTAGCATATGGTTTCGTATAAACATATATCATGTAACTGAGAATAATGTCAAGAGGAAAACAAATAGAAACTTCTATACAAATACCAACCTTAACTGAAAACACTCTAATAAAATACAAATACAAATACCAACCTTAACTGAAAACACTCTAATGAACTTTAGTGGAATGTTGTAAAGAAATATACAGAAATAGGAATCCATAAATAATTATCAATTGGCCAAAAGATTATAGGCATTTTAAGTAACTTGACAAAAAGCTACAGCCATTAACCAGTTTTATGAGAAGCTGCAACAAACTCAACAATTATAACATATTAAAATAAAAATTGAAAGAACATATTAAAATAAAAACCGAATTTCACAATTAATATCACAAAATAAAAAAGGCAAATCCAAAGTACTACAAAATAAGTAAAATGCCAATTTCCCTATATCATACTTGAATGTGGTTAAATCAACTTTAGTAGCCAGTAACATACCTCTGTTATTCCCCATCTTCACACAAACATTTCTAATTTATAACATGCTTTGAACAATAAACCTAACACAACATCGATATAAACGCCCAAAACAACATGGAGTACGTGTGGATATAGTAGAAAGAACGAAACAGAAATGGTACCATGGTTGCAATGTCTGGTGGTAGACCTAAATCTCCGGTGAAATCCTTCCGCTTCCCTGTTTCTCCCAACTCCCAAGATGCGCACCCAAACACCCTGCTCAGTAAAAGGCCCATATCAAATGTGAACATAACAATTATAAAACAAAGAGAAATGCCATTTTATCGGAAACCTAGATATACGTATTTGTATTCTTTTATTGTATATATATATTTTTATCGGGTCAGTTCAACTTTATTAGTATCGTCGTTCTACACGTGTCACAAAGGATGATTATGGTTAGTAAGTATGTTAATAATTTAAGTAAATAATTTATCGGTCCAGTTATTGTTATGTTAATAATTTAAGTAAATAATTTATTGGTCTAGCGTACGATTGTACCTTCCCTCGCGAATGTTTCATAACTAAACTATATAGTGACTGAATTGCATCATACTTCTCGGTTAGTGTACTGACCATTTTGACTTCTCTTGACCACCCTCCTTTAACCAAAACCCGAGCTTCACTACATGCACCAAACGGTTCCTCGCATTACCCAAGAACCATCACGACTGCTGCCTACTGGAATCCGTCATTGCAGAGAACTGTCGCTGCTATATATGGACGACAACCGGAGACATCAACCAAATATATCATAAATGTATCAAGAAAAAATGTAAACAAAGTTTACCAACATATCTGCAGTTAATTTCTCAAATAATTGAGTTGAGTTAGCTGCCTTCCTGTGCCATTGGTGACCTGACTAAGATAACCTTCACAGAGTCCATCTCCGTTTCATCTGCGTCACAAAAACGAAGTCACACTTTCAAGAGAGAGAGAGAGTATTTAAAAATTGGTTGTTAACTTTTATACATTATCTCTGTAGGAAAGACAAAATTTCCAATCTACTAAAGATTCAATATACAAAAACCAGCATACATTATTTTAATAATTTTTGTTATAAGGGCAACTTACAATTCCTATAACCACAATCAAAGTTATACACAATCAAAGATATGGGGCCACTTTTGGGAGTAGGAAAACCTGACACCTACGAACACAATCAGTACCCCATCAATTTTAGTTTTTTAGGTATCGAAGTAGCAAATAAGAAGATGTAACACCATCGATATTCACTTTGAAGGAACCGTATCTCTTGAATGAAGCATTGTTCATCGTTGTATAAAACCGAATTTCCAACATCACAATTCTTATTCTTACCAGATTTAAAACTTATCAAATTTAGATAAACAATAACTTAATAATAACAGCTTAAGATAAGACTGATTTCATAACGAACCAATGGAAACAACCTAAATAACAGCAAAGACGGGTTCTAATGAAGCTGCCCAATCATGTATGTCTCTTTTAGCACATTTTCAGCTGCTTTTTATCTCTTTTTTCACATGTGCAGGGGCATTTTATACCCCTTTTGGTCAAAAACAGCTGCACTTTTTTTTTCTCTCTTCTACCACTCCTACAATGGTGATTCTCAGGTGTAAGATGGTCTCACACTGATGTGATTCATCTTAAAAATTTAATATTGTTCCCTTCTTATCAATTCACACGTAAATAGGGCTTCAAAGTAATGTTATCACAAATCAGTTTCATCACATATACAGTTGATATCATCAAGAAGTTTAAAAATGAAAGAAAAAATATACTAATTAAGATTGTACCTTCAATCGAAAGACGGAGCATGAAATCGGTAATAAATAAAATAACCCCACCACGGTTGCTGCCTGCTATGTCCCTACCACCACCACCGCTGTAAACCAACCATCAAGGATGTCCGCCGCCACTGCTAGACAGTCGGTTTTGCCGGGTTCAACAGGCGGAACCCTAAGTGCAGACACCGTCCTTCGTCGAGTAAAACAACCACCGTTCATCATGACGCCGGCGAGGGAGGCAGCCGGAAGACTGGCGGGCCCCTTTTATCTCCAAAACCCTCTCCTTTGCAATCTCTCTCTTCTGATTCTCTCCCTGTCTCTCTTACTCTGATCACCGTCGTTGCTCAAAACGGTCATACCGTAACCGTCGTGACTATTGACCGCCGTTGCGGTTACCCGACATAACCCCACCACCATGTACGGCGGACCCGTCTGTCATGTCGATGCCAGAGTCATGTGCGGCGCGTTCACCGTGTCGAAGCCGGAGACTTCTCCGTCTGTCTCCCATCTCTTCTCCCCTCTGTCTGTCCAGACTGTATTCCATGGGGGTTGGGGTTAGGGTTAGGTTTTGAAGAAAGGAGAAGGGGCGGTGGTTTGTAGTCGTATACGTGGCTGGTATTACTGTTCATTTCGTTCTCTTGAAGCCGGAGACTTCTCCGTCTGTCTCCCATCTCTTCTCCCCTCTGTCTGTCCAGACTGTATTCCATGGGGGTTGGGGTTAGGGTTAGGTTTTGAAGAAAGGAGAAGGGGCGGTGGTTTGTAGTCGTATACGTGGCTGGTATTACTGTTCATTTCGTTCTCTTATTAATATACAGGAGAATTGGTATAAAATTTGACTATTTAGCAAAATAACAAAAATTGGTAACAACGTGTAATGGTCTAAAATTTGACCATTTAGCAAAATAACAAAAATTGGTAATAACTTGTAAACATCTTGAAAACATAAGGGTAGAGGGAGTGGTCAATCACTAGTTGAGTGTTTGAGTTATTCTCTAGTCAATAATATTATACTATGTCAAGTCCCCATTCCACTCCCCATTTTGCACACAATCAGTGGCAATGGTCAAACACATGGAGAGTGGTAAAGAATTAAAATAAAATGTGATTAGTTGAAAGGGGTTGAGGCCCACCATTCACCCTCTCTCTCCCACCTCTCCATCTTCTTCACTGAGTCGGTGAATACTCACCGTCCTCACCACTTCTCTCCTCGTCCCCGCTCCCCGATTTAACCCCGGCAACACATCACCGATCGACAACCCCACTACCCGAGCCCCCTCCCCGCTACCACGAGTGGTCACCAAATAGTGAGTGTATAAACTATTTTCTAACCAATAATGTCATGTCATGTCAAGTCCCCACTCCACTCCCCATTTTGCACTCAATCACTAGCAATGGTCAAACACATGGGGAGTGGTAAACAATTTTTTTTTTTTAAAAGAAGAAGATAAATTTGTGATTGGTTGGAAGGGATTGAGACCCACCATTAACCCCCTCTCCCTTCCACCTCTCTCCCCTTCAAACACTCGGTGAGTATACACCGACTTGGACTCTCCCCACTCACCGATTATACCCCTGGCAATGATTCCTCACACGGCAAACTCCCCTCTCCGAAACACTCCCCGAGACCACTCCTTCCATCCTAATAGAATGATAATACAACTAACAATAAGTTGACTTGACACCAAATTGAAAGAGACAATATAGAAGTTCATGTACTAAGAAACATAAGTTGACAAAAGTTGATGAATTGCTTGAACCGAAGATCAAATCTATGGATTAAACCAAGTACACAAACATTTTTAATATTTTATTATTATTTTTATTTAACTTAAACAAAATCACACGAACTAAGTTACAAACAAATCATCTATAATCTTTCTATAATGGAATTATGGCACAAAATAATTTTAGAATAAGTTACAAACAAATTCGCTTAAATCTTTCTATAATGAAAAATATGAGGTTTAAGAAACTTAGATAAACTGAGCGAATATCTACGAGTCCTCAAGAGATATGTGTGGTGATAAGGTGTCTTTCCTCTATTAAAAAAAAGAAATGTTAAAAAAAAACCATTTGCATGTTTCAAATTGCGGTTCAAACAAAAAGAAAAAGAGAGTATATATACACATGAAGATTAATATATTGTTTGGCGTAATAGTTAGTTTAATTTTTTAACATACATGCAATTCTCACTATAAGACCATCTAAAGTGGGGTTTTTTTGACGTTTACCCCTAAAACAGTCCAACCACGCCCTTCCACCGTCCCTAGGGGCGTTTTTGTTGCGAATTTGGGTTGAATCGTTCCAAATTAAACGCCGGGTGAAGAAATCTTAGGCCAATCAGACCCCTTCCACGGCTGGATGTATAAATATGGGTAATGATTGAATGGAGGTTATTGGGGGGGGGGGGGGGGGGTGTTATGGGGCATTATATTACTACCCTCGTTTTAAGATAATGCCCACATGCTGACTGGACCGTCACATGATACAAAACGCCCAAAGGTGGGGGCATCATCTTCTACTCCCGTACCACACATGGTCTCTAAATAACATTCACATCCCTTCCATCTTTTGTACTCTATAATTTCATTAAAAACTACATTTTTCTCTTCCTTTTCAATTAAATAATGTTTTTTTTACATTTATCATTATATTCTCTCGGCAATGATCTCTAAATCAAGTGGTGGAGGACTTGCATTTCTCTTTAGAGATGCAAGTTCGACTCCCACTTGGTGCAGAGTGAGGCATTGGTGGGCAATGATAGGAGATCCAGGGAAACCTGGGTTGGATCCTTGAGCCAAACGGGTTTTACCGGTAATTTCACTGTCGTACTCACGGGCGGGTGGGTTACCGGGTTTTCCCCGGAATTGGTGGTGGACTCGGGTTACTCTCGAAGTACTCCATTTATCCAGTGGGTGCCCCAAAAATGCTCGGGATTGAGTTTGTTGGCCGTTAAAAAAAATCATTATATTCTCTCATCCACTCACAACCATTTCTAAAATATATTATTATTAATTAATTTAAAAAATATAACAGGTGAATAATGTCCTCTTAAATTTACAAATAAACAACATTTTCTCTCTTCTCTACTTAAAACCACCTTCAAACACCTGCAAGGGGACGAATTGTGAATGCTCTAAATTTGTATTTAGCCATGTGGCTAGAAATAGTGTGACGGTAACACTAATACACTGTATTTTTGAAACAGTTTACTTTTGAAATGAAAAGGCAATGAAGTGTATGTAAAAGCATGAAGGTATGTTAATAATAAAGCTGAAATGCTGAATACGAGTTCATTTCGGTATATCTTGAATGCATGTTGAGGCTGGATAGTGTGGGTTGCCACCCCCTACACATCAGCATGTTAATGCCTGGCATAACACCCAGGGGTGCTAAAGAAAGGCGCCAAAGATGGGTTCATGAGTGACTAGGTGTGGGTTGTGTTGGCAGGGCTGACCACCAATCATAAGCCCCCATTCGGAGGGGAGGCGCAACCCCACACCCTTCAGACTTATGATACTAATGAATGTCTTCGGTCACATTTGAAGATGCATAAAAACAATTAACAATGCTATTTCCTTCAGCAAGAGCTCCATAAAAACAATAATTAAAACAGCAACTATAACAAAAGTTGAATCCAGATTGAAAATACTCACATTAAACTTGAATTAGTATTCAAGAACATGAAACTAACAAAACTGTCACGGTGAGCATACATTCTCCCTTTAAACTGACACGACATTTTACCTTAGATTATTCCAATCTTGTTAGCAACATCCAAAGCATCATAGTCTGGAGTTAACCTAACGTAGGCTTTCTTCGTTCCATCAGGTCTGCATCACATGAACAAAGAAAATACAGGTCAAACAAGTAGATGTAAGATGCGTTTTACCACTAACATGTAGGTAAATTCGTAAAGGAACAAAAAGTTCCAAAACTGCAAACTAATTCATTCAGAAGATTAAAAAACCATCCGAGCAACAAGTTCGATACCGTCACTATATGCTCCTGTCTGAACCGAACAGAGATCAATAACTCATTCAGTTATTCGAGAGCAAACAATAAAAAAATTCAAACAACATGTCCGATACTGCTTGAGAGAAAAACTGACGGAACAACAGTTGATCTCCTCAAAATGCATCGGTAGTTTTAATCCAGATTAGAACACAGACCGATGAAGATCCGGTTTCTAATTGTTAAAAAAAACAGGTTTGGTTTCAGCCTCGTAACTAAGCGCATATGAAACGTGCTATAAAGCCTTCATACGGCTACTCTTTAGAGGCGTTGGTTTAATGAATGAATGTTACATAAAAAGATTTGAGAAAAAAGAATATGGATTGTGATAAAAAAAAAAAAAAATACAGTTATACACCTCAGCTAACAAACTGGTTGGTACATCTTTATAGGTTGAGTTTAACAGAACACAGATCATGCAAGTTAGATAAAAAAAAGTCTATATGAACTGAATTTTACTATAAACAAGTGTGATGAAAAATTTAAAAATGGCTTAAAAGAGACAGACCAAACGGGTCAAAAGTTTGTCAAAATTGTTACTTTCAAAACATTAAACTTCCACGAATTACCCAATATGGTTCGAGTCAATTCAATACAGCACACACAAAAAAAATCAAGTTTCCCCATAATAAACAATCAAACATGAATAAAACAGTGTTCACTTAATTAAACGAATGAACACATATCCGTTTATTCATTTAAGTTGATGATAGTTGGTATGCGGTAGTTATGTTCACTTTCGCTAGTTTATTTGGGTTCATTCTTTTATGTTCGCCTAAACACTATGCAGTTAAATATAGGTCAGAATATTGGTACTGATATTGACCAATATCATAGTTATTAAAGCGAGCGCCTAGGCACAAATACAGCCCCGGGCCCACAAATCGCCCCGAGTGCGCCTCACGCCTTAAAACTTCAGGTTAGTTCATGTATGCCAATAATCTTCAGCATAGTTATTAAAGCGAGCGCCTAAGCGCAAATAAAGCCCCGGGCCCAACAAATCGCCCTGAGTGCGACTTGCGCCTCTAATAACTATGACTAATATAACCAATATATCACCAGTATTTGACCGATATATCACTGAACTATTAGTGTTAAATTGCTATATATATAAATTCTGCATTATATAAATTTGATATTTTACCGCACTAACTGCATAGCCTAAATAAGTAAATATCCATTCAAATTCAATTAATACTAATTTTAATTTGACATAAAAATATCAAACTAATAAACATACCTGATCAAAGTATTAACCTTCTTAGTCTGAATATCATACATCTTCTTAACAGCAGCTTTAATCTTCTTCTTATCAGCACGAATATCAACAATAAACACCAAAGTATTATTATCCTCAATCTTCTTCATTGCAGACTCAGTAGTCAAAGGATACTTCAAAATCTGGTAATGATCAAGCTTGTTTCTCGGTGGAGCACTGATGCGAGGGTACTTAGGGTTTCTATCAGTCTTCAATGTTCTCGGCCGGTGAAAGGTAACCTTCGTCCTGATCTTCTTCGCCTTCTTTTTGAACGTTGATCCGGTTTTCACAGCCTTCGCTGTCTTCAATGCTTGAGCTTTCGCATCACCTTTCTTTGTAGCAGCAACTGTAATGAAAATTAAACAGGTTATGTGTTTTGTAAGGTTTTAATCGATTTATTGGATGATGATTCGAACCTTTAGCGGGCGACATTGTGAAGTGAACCTGCAACGATGAAATTCAGATGATTAGAATGGAGATATGAAGGGGATTGGATGTGAATTGAATAGATTTTTGAGAAATTTGGAACCCTAATTTGGGGATTTGAAGATGGAGACGGAGAGTGTACCTGCAGATTGGAAATGAGGAAGAGAATTAGGGTTTTGGAATATGTTATTTATTGGAGATGGATCAATGCTAAATGGGCCTGGCCCAAACATCCTTGGTGAATTTGCACTGATTCAGTACGTATATATTATCTTTTTTACAGCGTAAAACTCCTAAAAAACAAAAAATTTCGGGTCCCCGGAAGGTTTGAGTTTTGACCCCTGAGTTGTCACCCACCCCGCTCACCCTTCGGGCCGGCCCTGATGAACGGACTCTATTTACTCTTGACTCTATTTACTGACTCTATTTACTCTTCGCAACAATCGTATAATGTTGAGCTTACAATGCATTAATTGAATGTTGACCTGCGAAGAACTTTTCATCATTAGATTAATAAGCAAATACAACACATATTAGATTAACAATAAAATATAAAATATACAAAACAAATTCTTACAATCTAAACTTACATGCCACCCTCTAGCCAAAGTGGGTGCCGATGGTCGATATTTAGGTTCCTGCATCGTACATTAGTGCATGCCCCGATGCTCAAGCAGTGTGCTTAGAGCAAGTACCAATGGGAGTATCTTCCATACAAAAATGTGGCATGGTTGGCTCTCACCGACATGCTCGTCATTATGTAAACCACACGCCCAACCTTAGGGGCTGTTTGTTTAGCTCTTAATGAGGCTTTTAATGGTTCAAATATCATATTACTCAGGGGCGCAGCTTAAGAGGAGCCGGGGGTCGCCTGACCCCCCAAACTTTTCGTTCAGTAGTAGTTTTTGTATAGAAATTTTTTAGTATATACGTTTTCGACCCCCCTGTTCTAGGGCTGTAAACGAACCGAACGAACACGAATAAGGCCATGTTCGTGTTCGTTCGTTAAGAAAATTAACATGTTCGCGAACTGTTCACGAACGCATATCGAACATAAGTTTATGTTCGTGTTCGTGTTCGTTCGTTAAGGAAATTCAATTGTTCATGAACAGTTCGTGAACACTGGTCTCGAACACAAACGAACGCAAACAAATAAAAATGAATGCAAACGAACATTTAACTTGAAAATAAAAAAATGAAAATATTGTTATCATTAAACATTGGATATAAGTAGTTAAATACAACCATCAAATGATAAATCAAAACACAAGAAGTTTACCACACCACCAAACGATGAATAAAGTTTAACTAACTTAGACATAATTATCCCCAAAAATGTCTTAGAATGTCCAAATTTTAGCTAACTTAGAAAAAAATAGAGTTTTAAGTTTTCAATATGTTTAGATAAAATGTTTATTATTTATTAATTTTTAATATAATCAAACGAGCATATTACCGAATGTTCACGAACGCAGTCGAACGAACGAGACCTGTGTTCGTGTTGTTCGCTAAGATAACCGAACGAATTTTTTTGTTCGTGTTCGTTCGGTAAGCTAATCGAACGAACATAAATGAACTTCCCGCCGAACGGTTCACGTACTGTTCGCTGAACGTTCGGTTCGTTTACAGCCCTACCCTGTTCTATAGAAATTTTTGGGTATATACGTTTTCGACCCCTCATCTTCATTGTCAAGCTTCGCCACTGATCTTACTGGTTCATCACTCAATGGTTCAGATTATTTGTTTCGCGAGCAGATATCTGAGCACTATGGGCCATCAAATGTGTTAAGGAGGTGATTTAGGTTACACAAAGTTATATTAACGCATAAGTGGTAGTGCACAAATCGGATTTTCCATGAAACCAGATCGATTTAAAACTACAAAAACTTATTTGGGCCAAACGGGCTTGGATTGAAGCCGATTTTTATTGTGGATAATTTAAATCAATAGGAACCGTTGTGACTCAGATTGGGAACAGGATCAAGTGAAACTAGTTTGAAAAAACCTGTATTTCCATTTTTAATTTTTGAATTTGATAGCTGAAGATACATATCCGAGACCGGACATGATCCTTGGGACGAACCAGACTCCACTCGAACGGACATCTGAAATAGGTCCGTTCCTTATCAAATACCTCCGAAGACGAACCTCCATTCAAGTGCATCTGGACGAATGACGACATCACAGTTGACTACTATAAATACCCCATCAAGTACAAAGCCAAGTACGATTTTCTGAACCTCCGTCCTTACTTTCTCTCTCTAAAACAAATACTTATCCTCACGCCGGAGGGTAGTCGCAGAGAGGCCCTCCCATCTCTGCGGCGAGCCTAACGGTTTTCTGTTTTGCAGGAACCTCTCCTAACTCCCTACAAGATCCAAACCCTCGATTACAGGCTCCGGCCTTAACATGACTTTTTGGTTCTTCAATTGGCGCCATCCGATTTCACAAGCTCACAGTCCTTCACTCTGGTGAATTTCTTGGGCAAAGAACTGACAAATGGCGGCCTCAGGTTCTATGAATCTGGGATCTACAACTGTTAGTACACAAACTACAGCACCAGCAAGTATTGTTTCCACAACCTCAGCTGCCTTAAGCTCAGGACCGGGAACAACCTTGCCTTTTATTCTGCTTCCTACTTCACAAACGTCAGAATTTGACGCGGAATTTCTCTCCAAAAATGCAAGTCTTCTGCGAAGATTGAAAGCACAGCAGGCCAGGGATGAACAGATTCTCGGTTTACGAACCAGACTCTTTCATGATGAAGCTCCGGTAAGGACTATGGGTCCTACAATGATTACCCCTCCTACTTTCTCCACAGTTTGACAATACGAAATAAAGCGCAGATAGACGTAGTTAACGATCCGGAACTCACCAAGCCATACCACCCAGTTTCCATGACTACTAAGTCAAAATTCAGTGCCCGTATCACACACGCCAAACTCCCTCCGAAACTCAAAATGCCATCTACAGTAAAGAAGTATGATGGTACAACGGATCCAGATGATCATATGTTTGATTTTGACGGAGCTGCACGAGTAGAGCAATGGCCAATGCCGACATGGTGTTTCATGTTCGCGCAAACACTAACCGGGGCTGCCCGGGTGTGGTTTGACGCACTAAACGAAGGAGAGATAAATGACTTCGAGGAGTTCCGAAGATCTTTTCTTTAAAATTTTAGCCAACAGCGACATTACTCCAACGAAATCACCGAAGTTCACAACATCCGAAGAAAGGATGGGGAATCTTTGGATAGTTTCATTGACCGGTTCAACCGGGAAAGTATGCAGATCAGTGGGGTAGTCGATCAGTTAAGAATCTCCGGATTCTGCCACGGTGTCCGGAACAATCAGTTGGTTGAGAAACTACACGAGAACCTTCCGAAAACAATGGAGGTACTCATGGACCGAGCTAGGGCTTTCGCCCGAGGAAAAAACGCATGTAACCCAGCTCCGGAGTCAGATCATAAGATGTCTTCTTGGAAGAAAAACGGTGGGTTGGTGTTTGATAAAGCCCCATCCGGGAGTAGGGGACGACCGCACCCTTACAGCAGAAATGACAGACCTCCGCGCGGAAGGAACTCCGGATCAAGGTTCTACAACTTATTGGATCTTTCCAAAACTCCCAGTGAAATTCTTAGGGCGGAAGGGGCAAACTTCCCCGCTCCACCAAAACTCCGAAATCCAGGAGATAAGAATTCCAAAAAATATTGTGATTACCACCATGCTCGAGGTCATAACACAGATGATTGCTGGTCCCTGAAGCAAGAAATAGAAAAAGCAGTACGATCTGGGAAGCTGTCACATCTAGTGAAAGAAGTAAAAGAAGGAAAATCTTCGGGAAATTCGGGGGAAAATCCGAACAACCAACCGGCAATATGTATGATTAGGAGAGTTGATAACCAGGGCATCAAGCGGACCAATCACCATATGGCCGCTTGGATGCAGCAGCCAATTGCTTTTCCTCCCATAAATCTTGAAGAAATCAAGGATGGACCAATCATAGTATCTGCGATCATAGCAGGTCACAAGGTCCGGAGGGTTTATGTCGACAGCGGAAGTGCCACCGAAATCATGTACAAGCAGTGTTTTCAACAGCTAGCTCCGCAGACCAAGGCAAAGTTGATCCGAGTATCAATGCCTTTGGTAAGTTTCTCCAGAGAGGTGGTGCAGCCTTTGGAGCAGATCACTTTGCCAACAACGTTGGGAGAAGGAAGTCTGGTCCGAACCGTCAATTTGACGTATCTGGTAGTGGAGGCGAGGTCATTCCACAATATCATACTAGGAAGACCCGGTATGTGCGCCTTCGGAATTATCAGTTCTACCATCCATGGAGCATTAAAATTCCCCACCGAAGCAGGAGTGGCAACAATGTACTCCGAGTCAACAATTGGTGTAGCTGAAATACGGCAAAGTAATGGTGATGACAAGTCTCCGAACGTTCTTACGGAAGAATGGGCTATACACCCACATTTCCCCGACCAGAAAATTGCAATTGGGGCCCAACTTCCTGAACAAACCAAAAAGAAGTTGTGGAAGCTTTTATCCAACTCACTCGACGTATTCGCCTGGCAAACCTCCGATATGGTTGGAGTTCCTCGGTGTTTGGCCGAACATAAGCTGAAGGTATCACATTCAGCAAAACCAGTAGCTCAAAGAAAAAGAAACATGGCTCCAGCTCGTAACAAGGCCATCTCCGAAGACGTACGAAAGCTGCTAAGCGCATGTATTATAAGGGAAGTGCGGTACCAAACATGGGTCTCCAATCCGGTAATGGTAATGAAGAAAGATAAAACCTGGAGAATGTGCGTCGATTTTTCTGATCTGAACAATGCGTGCCCAAAGGACTGCTACCTTTTGCAGGAGATAGATTTAAAGATTGACTCCCTTTCTAGCTTCCGTCTTAAGTGCTTCCTAGATGCATATAAAGGTTACCATCAAATCCAGATGGCTTCGGAAGACGAAGACAAGACCGCGTTTGTAACGAACGAAGGTCTCTTTTGTTATACCAAAATGCCATTCGGTTTAAAGAACGCCGGAGCAACATACCAAAGGCTAATGGATAAAGCGTTCAAGGACCAGATCGGAAGGAATCTAGAAATCTATGTGGATGACCTAGTCATAAAAAGCCGGGCCGAAGACAACATGATAGATGACATACTCGAAACCTTTACCAGGCTTCGGAGTATTAACCTCAAACTCAATCCCAAAAAATGCTCTTTTGGTTTAGAAGAAGGAAAGTTTCTCGGTGTATGGATAACCCAATCCGGAATCCAGGCACATCCTGATAAAATCAAAGCGGTGATCTCCATGCAACCTCCCAAAACCGTTAAAGAAATTCAGTCATTAAACGGGAAGCTCGTCGCTCTCCATCGTTTCGTCTCAAAAGCGGCTGATCGATCTATTCCTTTCATGAATATGTTGAAAAAACGAACGGGAAAAGGCCAAATAGAATGGACACCGGAAGCTGATTCAGCATTTCAAGAGTTGAAAGTTTGTCTTGGATCCTTGCCCACCCTAACCGCTCTAATCACCGGGGAAACCGTCACAGTTTATCTTTCCGCTTCTCATTTCGCTATAAGTGCAGTACTAGTAGTGCATCAGAATCAAGCACAAATTCCGGTCTACTATGTAAGTCGCATCTTGAAAGATTATGAAACTCGGTACCCGATGATTGAAAAGTTGGCACTCGCTTTGGTACACGCCTCAAGACGCCTCCGAAGGTACTTTCAAGCTTTCAATATAGAGGTGCAGACTGACCTTCAGATCCAGCAAATTCTCAGAAAACCAGAGGTCTCCGGACATCTCACTAAATGGGCAATTGAACTCAGTGCGTTCGACATCACCTATCGAACCAGAGGTCCGGTAAAAGGCCAGGCGGTAGCAGATTTCCTCACAGAGGTACCAGACGGGGAAAACGCCAAGGAAAAGTCTGCCTTGCCAAAGGTATGGAATTTGTATACGGATGGAGCTTCCAGCAAGGAAGGGTCAGGAGCAGGTTTAATTTTAATAGATCCGGAAGGGATAGAATACACTTACGCCTTAAGATTTGAGTTTAAAACTTCAAACAATGAGGCCGAATATGAAGCCCTTCTCGCAGGACTCCAAACCGCGGCAAAGGCCGGCGCAACTTCCGTGCTAGCACATGTTGATTCATTATTAGTAGCCAATCAAGTCAGCGGAGAGTACGAAGCACGAGAAGATAACATGGTTCGGTATCTCCAGCAAGTTAACAGCTTAATCTCCTTTTTCGACTCTTACAAGATAGTACACATACCGCGGAGCAAGAATAAAAAGGCTGATTCCTTAAGCAAGCTTGCATCCGTAGCATTCTGTCACTTATCTAAAGAAGTTATGGTCGAAACCCTGCAAACCCCGGCCATCCAACAAACGGGGACGGTTATGTCAGTCTCCATGTTGGAAAAATCCTGGATGATCCCGATTGTGGATTACTTGAGAGAAGGGACGCTCCCAGACGATAAAGCTCAGGCCCGGAAACTAAAGGTAAAAGCACTACAGTATCAGATTCACGATGGGCAACTTTACCGTAAGACCTTTTTAGGTCCGCTCCTGAAATGTTTAACGCCAGAGGAAGCCAGCTATGTCATAAGAGAGATCCACTGGGGAATATGTGGCATCCACTCCGGACCCAGGATGGTCATAGCTAAAGTTATGAACGCCGGATACTTCTGGCCGGGTATGGACCAAAGCGCGGTTAATGAGCTGCAATCATGCGAAGATTGCCAGCGGCACGCTCCCATTAGTTACCGAGCCAAGAACAACCTCGTTCCTGTAACTTCGGCATGGCCGTTTCAGAAATGGGGAATTGACATTGTGGGTCCTTTCCCTGTTTCCACCGGAGGAGTAAGATTCCTGTTGGTCGCCATCGACTATTTTACAAAATGGATCGAAGCCAAACCACTCCGGACCATCACAAGAGATCAAGTGTTAAGGTTTGTCTGGGAGAACATAGTGTGTAGATACGGAATGCCGCTCTGTATAATCAGTGATAACGGGAAGCAGTTTGCAGAAAAACCATTCAAAACATGGTGCGAAAGAATGCACATCGAGCAAAATTTTGCTTCGGTAGCCCACCCTCAAGCCAATGGGCAAGTGGAAAGAGCCAACCGCAGCATTGTGGAAGGCATTAAAAAGCGCTTGGGGAAAGAAGGCGTTTCTTGGGCTGACGAATTGCCGCACGTCCTATGGGCTCACCGGACGATTGATCGAAGAGTCGCGCTCCGGTCAAAGATAATATTTATATACCCTAATTACCCTTAACAAATAGCTAGTGGTAGCAAGGGGTCGAACAACGAAGAGTATGTGGTTTGCGAATGGACTTTGAATGAAATGCAGAAAATGTCACGTTTATGAAGCTTGCTAAGATGTGTTTTTGTATTTTTGTTTGATTGGAAGATATAAATTATAACTACTAAAAAAAAAACAAGCAATTGCAATAATGTAGATAAAGGTTTTGACAAGATAGAGAAAACAAGGTTCACACCCGGTTCGGTTATTGCAATCCTAGGGTTCTTACACGTTTTAGATTTAATTCACTTGAATATGTTATTAACGGATTTCTATCATCAAAGCTTAGGTGCCAATTGTTATCAACGCATACACGGACTACAATGCACTTCGTTACTTCGGACAAATAAAACCTTTTGAATGACAAGGCATAATTGCACAAACTTATTTCGCAAAGTCAAATTTCATAACTCACTCGACAATTCACAAATATAGTTCAAATGCAAGACAATTGTCAATCAATTCAAATGCAAATCAAGTTGTCACAAAACCAAACTAAAACATTGTTCAAACCCTAGACTTACAATTAACCTACACCGGGGTGAAACCTCCGAGGAATTAGCCGCTCATGGTGTAAATGGCACGATCAACGGATGCACGGAACTTGAATTGGATCATCTTGGGACTTGAAGATGGATGGTTGAATGATTAGAGTTTGGGAATGGTTGATGGTGATAGATGGATTGAAGGTGGAAGAAGGGTTGTGATGGTGATGAACTAGGGTTTTGATTCGGTAAGGAATTGGGTTGTTGAGAGGATGGATTCTTGATTAGAGATGAAGTGGTGATGAATGATAGGTGAATAATGGCTCCAAGACCTGTTTTCAAACTCAAAAATGAAGTGTAACTCCCGAATTCAAGGAGTTAGAACCAATAGAAATCGAAATAAACCTCCAATGGCCAAAATTCCCGTTTCAGATTTCTACAGGCCGTCGCCGACGGGTCTGACCCCGTCGCCGACGGGTCCCCAAAATTTCACTTTTGGCCGACGGCCTAATCATCTGTATACGGAACTTCCAGCCTACGGGGTTATCCAGGGGGCGTCGCCGACGGCCTGGACCCCGTCGCCGACGGCTCCCCAAAAACCAAATTCCCATTTTTCGTTCCTTGCACTTCCGATTGATCCGCAACGCATCCCGGTGCTCCGGTTTTCGACCCGATGACCTGTAAAGCTCCCGAAAAGCTCCTTAAACTCCACCAAACCTGCAAAACACATTCTTGATTAAAAGTAGGCTATTCGAAACTAAAACTTACGTAAAAACGTTAAGTTAAACAATAACAAGCACCGGTTTCCAACCACGTATCACATCCCCACACTTGTCTTTTGCTTGTCCCCAAGCAAATCTGTTTCTCACTTTCACGTGGGTCGAACAACGAACATACATCCCATTCCCGAGACAAAGGTTAAGGTCTAATGTCATACAAAAGTTCAAACTCTTCACAATATTCAATGTATTTAACGGTGACGTGCTTTAGATACACAAATGGTTACCCAAGATTAACCCGCCCGTAAAACTAACAATTCATGCATATCCCTCACAATGTGCTCTCCACTCGGCTTAAAGTTTGCTAACATGTGTAATGCATTAGCTTTTCAACAATTAATCGCTCAAAACCAAATAGAACACGTATCCGCATAGGCTTGCAACTCAATCATTCTCCACTATCGAACACAAATACTAAGCACAAGTCAAAAGGTCTTTGAGGGGTTGTAACGGGGCTAGGTGAAGGGTAGGAATAGGATATTTTTAAGTGGCTATGGCGATGAAAAATTCGAATTTTATTACAAAAGACTATCCTAAACAAAAGCAAACTATAAACATCCAACATGGGCAAAAACTTTCGCCTTTTATTCAATAAACTACTAGCACATCTTTTTGTGTTTTTCTCACTGCTTTTTCATTCTTTTTCGCAACATTTTCTGATTGTTTTTTTTTTGTTTTTTTTTGTTTTTTTTTTTATACAAACTTAATTTCCTATAATCGAATTTTCATCACACGGGTTTAAAAAGAAAAGGCTTATGGTTATGGCCAAGTGGGTGATCAAACGAAAGGTTTAGGCTCAAATTGGGCGACTAGGGGACTTGTTTGGGTACGGATGAATAAATGGTTTAAAAGGAAAAGGTTTACCTAATGCCTTAATCATTCTCGTGCTCGTATTCGGTCTATAGTCTCGAATGTATCAAAAATTGCAAGTTCTACAATACGCGACTAATGGCCCACTCAAACAAAGAAACATGTAAATGTGAATCTATGATGTATAAAGGGCTCAAACTTCACGTATAAGGGTATGATATGTGATATGCATACATTGCTAGTTCCTTAGGCGAATTATTCTCAAATAACCACCCACTAAATACCCGATATGCTTATTAATTTGAACTTGACCATGACAAAAGACCAAATGGTTTGTGACATCCCTCGTTGACTTGGTTACTTGTGCTTTTGAGATTGCTTTGAAAACAAGACATTTTTGAAAAATTTTTGAAATTTTCCCCCATCCCCACACTTGAGGTACATATTGTCCTCAATGTGTAGTATTTAAATGAACGGGTCAAAATCGAAAATTTTTACTACTCCCCCATCCCCACACTTGAGGTACATATTGTCCTCAATGTGTAAGAACTAGAGTTTGTAAAGCACAAGGGATGTGACATGGCTAACCTCCCCAAAATTACACCCCGGAAAATAAAATACAAATTACAATCCACTTATTTGCTAACTAAAAATCAAAGGTAAAAAGAAACGTATGCACCTGGTTTTTCGCTAGTTCCTTGTGTGCTCTTCATCTTTTCAACCAAGCAGTTGTCTCACGAACATAGTGTACCTACAAATCTTAACCCTTGTGTAGAAGCATGCTTCTCACAACCATCAAAATTTGTTAATTACCTAGTTCTACCACTTTTATGAAATTATTACCAAGCCATACATTATTGTACCTTTGACTTTATGTGGAAAATATTTTACAACAACAATAAACCTAACTCACTTTCGTAGGAATCACGGTTGCATTTAGCTTGCAACAAGCCCTTTTAAACCTCCCGATAGCTCGGGAGGACGAGTAGGTCTCGTGAGGGTTATATAGGGAACACACCCACAAAGTTCATTTAACTAGGCAATAATTAAATAAAAACAAAAAGAAATAACGGAAAATAATATACAACAACAACAACATAAAACATACCATACCTCTACCGCTGATATCGCTCGTTTGGATCCATGGGCGGGTTGGGTTGGTATGGATAACCAGTGAGGGCCTCGAACATCTCCCTATAGTTATCTAAGGGGCTTTGCTCCCCTTGGGGTGGCGGTTGGTACGGGATTGGAACGAAGCTAGACCCTACCGCTTCAGGCCAATGCGGAGTCGGGTCGGATGGGCCTTGAGGATAGGGAAGATCGGAGTAATTTGTCCACCCCGAGTGCTCGGCGTAGGGGAGGCCGGCTTGGTAGTCTCTATGGTGTCGCTCCTGATCATGCAACACTTTGGCGTTATTAAGCGCCATCTCTTGAGAGACATACATGGCACTCCAACGGCGGCGGTTCAATTCTTCTTCTTGTTGTCGACGCGCCGTTTCCGCTTCTTCCCATGCCCGCCTTCGGGCTGCTTCATCCTCCTGTTGCTTTGCTAACTGTTCCATATGTGATCTTTGCATGGCTTGAAACAGTTCTTGCTCTTCGATGAACTTATTCATTCTTTCACGTTGGGCTCCTTGAGCGTCCCAATATTCTTGCATTGAAGCTCCGTAAGACCCTTGCCAAGCTTCTCTCCTTTGATTGTATTCCCGACCCTCTCCTATACACGCGGAGACATTATCATATATCTCCTGTTGCCCCCTGTCAAAGTTTTTGTAGGAGGGTACCCGTCGTCGGGTCACAAAACCTGCCACCTCAGCGTTTATCTCCCTATGTGGCCGCATATAACGTTGCCTTGGCCTTCGTGCCTCGGAGGGTTCAGCTTCCTCCTCTTCTTCCTCTTCTTCCTCCATCTCCACATCTTCTTCCTGCACGGGTGGTGCCCCGGAAGTACGAACCTCAAACTTGTTCCCCAAATCATCGGTCACCACATACCTATTTCCCGAAAACTTGACCTCTATCCTCCAATTTTTCTTCATGTAACCCCAAGTAAATTCCTCCACTGGCTTAGAGACCCATAGCGCTTCCAAGGGCAAGCAATTCTGCTGCACAAGCATGGCACTAATGAGGCGTGCATACGGAATAAACCGCCTCTGAGACGACTCCCTGGTAGCCCATGTGTTCATCATGACTATGTGCCTCCACGACAGTGTCGGGGTCCCATACAATAAGGCATGCGCCACCCTGCAATCACTTACTCTCACACCCCCACGATCACCAAATCTTGCTAAAATGTTCTCAACCGAGATCCCTTGAAGGATCTTTCCCTCGAGCGACATATGCTTCCGTTTCATGTCACCCCCTGGGTGGGTTGGCAAAATAACATCTATCAATTGATCTATGTCGTTGGTGTTCAAATGATTATCCAAAAAATTCTCAATGGATGGATAATCATAGGCTTGTACCCCCAAAGAGTCAAACCCAGCAATACGATTCATAGTTTCGAAAGACATCGTCATGTTTCCTCGAGATGTCTTCCCCACTAGCTTCCATTGCGAAGGGGATTCATTCTTGTTTACCAGCTTCAAAGTGGACAACCACTCACATACTTCCGACAAGTAAATCCGGTGAGTATTGTCTTCACACCAATCCAAAACGCTCTCCCATCCCAACCTCTCAAACATTTGTACAATCCCGATGTTCCGGAATTCTTCTACATTCACGGTCCGTTCACATATCACTCTTGTTGGAACCGACGTGTTCACCCCGTTTGTCATCTTCCATTTCCACAACTTAGCTTCCAACTTTCTATCTTGGTAGCTCGACAACTGTTTGTTCTTCTCGTCATCCCAAATTCTGGCATTTTGACTATCCCTGAACTTTGCCCATTCCCAATCTTGTCGGTATAATCTTGGATCATTTTCTGCAACAGTGCTCGGTTGTTCCCATTTCTTCGGTATTAAACCGGAAGAAGACCCAATCCCGGATGATGACGCTTGACCCGTAGTCTTTTGTCTCTTGCTTCCTGCCATGACTACAATCACAAACAAGCAAATCATCAATATAGATTCAACCTTCATTAACTCCCAAACTTTGAACATGAAGTATGATGTTGACAATTTATTTAACAAGTATACGCAAAGTCGCCTCTTTAAACTTCCAAAGTCGCTCACTTTGTCATAAACTTATTGTTCTTTTGTTAATCATACAATCTCATATAATTTCAACAAAAATTCAACATCATCTTCATGTTCAATCATGTTCATAACAGTGTAATCACTTCACTATGGTTATGACATGCTCAAATTCCATTCAAAACAACTAATCGTGCTCAAAATCACACTATCAAAACATACATTGTCTAAACAACCTACTCTTAAACCAAAAAAATTTAAAATTTCGGAAGAAAAACATTAGGATATAATAATCAAGCATAACTTTAAGAAGAATCCATACCTTTGATGTTGTTAGACAAGAAGAACTAAGAAAAGATGACAAACAAGCACTTTGATGAACACCCTTTCAAAAACCCTAAAGAACACGCCCAGAAATCTTGCAAAATAGCAAGAATTGATGGAAACCGTGTTGGGGGTTTTGTTCGTCTTGAAAAATTATCCAAGATGGACCTAAAAATCAGAGGATTTGGTGGAGAATTGAGAGAGTTATGGTAAGTTGAAGGTTTAGGGTTCTTAGGGAGGAAGGTGGAGAAGATGAAGAATTTTGGAAGTATGAGAGAGAGAGAACAGGTAGTTTGTGGTGAGAAAGTGATGTAGGGAATGGTGGACCGAACTTGTGGTGAAAAATGTGTTTGGGTGATGTTTGGTTAGGTGAAAGGAGAGTTTAAAACGTTTTTACTCGCTGAAACTCAACCTGCGTCGGACTCAAATAGAGGACCCGTCGCCGACGGCCAAGACCCCGTCGCCGACGGGTTGTGGAATTTTGGTTTGGGTGCGACGGGTTAACTATCTGCCGACGGTTGAAATGTTGCCTACGGTCATATTCAGAAGCCGTCGCCGACGGTCATGACCCCGTCGCCGACGGTCAGGCTTTTTTTTTTTTTTTTTTATATATATAGGAGGAAAATTATGACATTTTACTAAAAGGACTATGTACATTAAAAATTCCTAAAAATTATTAAAGACGTTTTTGTGATTTTTTATAATTTAGAATTTATAAACAACTAACCGTTAACGGCCCTACCACCCCCCAAAAAGTCGTGTATTGTCCTCAATGCACCAAATCAAGTTTAGAACATACCTTGTATCTTCGTGACCCTTTTGGAATGTCCGAACTTCACACAATCAAGAAAGGTTAGTATGACCCAGAAACGATTCACATCCAATTACGCAAACAATTTAATAAATATACATAACTTTACAAAAGCGTGTTACCGGTCTTTTTTAATTCACCTCATATGTTGGTACGCTTCCCAAAAAACATACCAACTCCACGTTTTCGTCCTTTTTCTCCTCGTTACCATCAAGGAATGGTTTAAGGCGGTGACCGTTAACCGTTTGCTTCGACCCGTCCTTCGGGTCCTTGATTGTGACATCTCCGAGTTTCCCGACCCGGGTAATCACATACGGGCCCATCCACTTGCTCTTGAGCTTTCCCGGGAAGTATTTAAGCCTCGAATTGTAGAGCCAAACCTTTTGACCCACTTCAAACTCTTTTGGCTTCAACTTCGCGTCATGTGCTCTCTTCATGTCATCCTTGTACTTTGAAGCACATTCGTACGCTTCTTCCCTAAGCTCCTCCAACTCACAAAGCTTCAACTTTCGCTCCTTCCCTGCATCGTCATATTTCATGTTAACCTCTTTTATAGCCCACCAAGCACGATGCACAAGTTCAACCGGTAAGTGACAATTTCGCCCATAAACTAAGCGATAAGGAGTGGTTCCAATAGGTGTTTTATGAGCCGTTCTATAAGCCCATAAAGCATCATTCAACTTCGTTGACCAATCCTTTCGGTCGGGTCGAACGGTCTTTTGCAAAATTTCTTTTATTTGCCTATTGGAGACCTCAACTTGACCGCTTGTTTGTGGGTGGTAGGGAGTAGCAATTCGATGGTCAACACCATACCGTTTCAAGAGTTTGCCAAAATTAAAATTCTTGAAGTGAGATCCCCCATCACTAATGATCACCCGGGGAACCCCAAATCTAGAAATTATATTCGTTTGAACAAAGTTGCAAACAACGGTGTGGTCATTCGTTTTGGTGGCAATCGCTTCGACCCATTTGGATACATAATCGACCGCCACCAAAATGTATAAATTGCCATGCGAATTAGGGAATGGGCCCATGAAATCGATCCCCCATACATCAAAAATATCTACAATAAGGATCGGTTGCATGGG
Organism: Helianthus annuus; assembly: GCF_002127325.2. Taxonomy (NCBI): domain Eukaryota; kingdom Viridiplantae; phylum Streptophyta; class Magnoliopsida; order Asterales; family Asteraceae; genus Helianthus; species Helianthus annuus. The sequence goes on along the minus strand of NC_035440.2, from coordinate 31,617,415 downwards.
CATTTCATCCCTTTTTGATATACTCCCCAACTTTTGACACTCAACACAGTTTTTAGCGAAATTAAAAGCATCCTTAAAAATAGTCGGCCAATAAAGACCGCTATTGAGCACTTTGTGCCCTGTTTTGTGACCACTAAAATGGCCCCCACAAGCAAATGAATGCAAGTGCATCAAGACGCTAGGAATCTCCTCGTCGGGTATGCATCTTCGAACGACTTGATCCAGACAAATCTTGAATAAGTCCGGTTCTTCCAACGTGTAATACTTGATTTGAGACAGGAAGTGCAACCTCTTCCTTCTATCCCAATGAGCCGGCAAGTCACCTGTAACCAAATAGTTGACAATATTAGCATACCATGGTAATATTCCAACTTTTAAGATTTGCTCATCTGGAAAAGTCTCATTAATTTCTTCACGGGAAGAATCCTCTACACTCAATCGAGACAAATGGTCCGCGACCACATTCTCGCTCCCTTTCTTATCTCGAATCTCTAGGTCAAACTCTTGTAGCAAGAGAACCCATCGGATTAGCCTCGGCTTCGCATCCTTCTTGTCCATGAGATACCTAACTGCAGAATGGTCAGAATAAACAATGACTTTAGTACCCCATATATAAGCACGAAACTTATCCAACGCATATACCACCGCAAGTAGCTCTTTCTCGGTAGTTGTGTAATTCAATTGTGCATCCGAGAGAGTCTTACTTGCGTAGTAAATGGCAACCGGTTTCTTGTCTACCCTTTGACCCAACACGGCCCCCACCGCATAATCGCTTGCATCACACATAATTTCAAATGGTAACGACCAATTCGGTGATTGCAAGATTGGGGCCTCAACCAACTTTTGTTTCAACACATTAAAGGCATTTTGACAATCTTGGTTAAATTCAAACGGTTGGTCTTTAAGCAATAACTTACATAGGGGTTTGGTTATATCACTAAACCCTTTTATAAATCTTCTATAAAACCCCGCGTGATCCAAAAACGACCTAATACCCTTAACATTCGTGGGATAAGGTAAGGTAGAAATAACTTGCACCTTTGCACGATCAACCTCTATCCCACGACTCGACACTACATGCCCCAACACAATCCCTTCTTGAACCATGAAATGGCTCTTTTCCCAACTTAAAACAAGATTTTTCTCAACACATCTTTTCAAAACTTTTTCGAGTTGGTCAAGGCATGTATCAAACGATGACCCAAATATTGAGAAATCATCCATGAAGATTTCCAAAGACTCCCCCACCATATCTGAAAAGATACTCATCATACACCTTTGGAAGGTGGCGGGGGCATTACAAAGTCCAAATGGCATCCGCCTAAATGCGAAAGTACCATATGGACAAGTAAAGGTAGTCTTTGCTTGGTCTTCCGGATGTATAGCAATTTGATTGTATCCGGAATAACCATCCAGAAAACAATAAAATTTTTGTCCGGCCAATTTCTCAACTATTTGGTCAATAAACGGCAAAGGGAAATGGTCTTTGGAAGTTGCGGCATTCAACTTCCTATAATCAATACAAATACGCCACCCGGTTACCGGCCGAGTGGCGACCTCTTCACCTGCGTCGTTTGTGACGACTTGAATACCCGCCTTTTTTGGAACTGTTTGCGTCGGGCTCACCCATTGGCTATCCGAAATAGGGTATACAATACCCGCATCTAGCCACTTCAAAACTTCCTTCTTTACCACTTCTCGCATATTCGGATTTAGTCTTCTTTGTGTGTCGCGAGAAGGGTTCATTCCATCTTCCGTGATGATCTTGTGCATCACCACCGAGGGACTAATTCCCTTCAAATCCGCAATGGTCCACCCGATAGCGGCTCTATGGGTGACCAATACCTTCATCAACCTCTCTTCTTGCTCCCCGGTTAAATTGGATGCAATAATAACCGGGAGCGTGCTACCTTCACCCACATAAGCATACTTAAGATGCTTGGGTAGCACCTTCAACTCTAATGCCGGAGGTTCTTCCAATGACGGCTTCAACTTCGTGTCTATGCTTTCCGGAAGACTTTCCACTTGATGTGTCCAAGTGGGCCTTCCTTCTTTTGCCGCCATAACCTCCAACTCCTTCATCTCTTCATCCATGCTCCGATTCGTTTCTCCTTGTAACCTATCAAACATGAAACACTCCTCTATTGTGTTTTCCTCTTCGACACTAGTGTCACATAGAGGTATACACTCGTCAACGATGTCCGCCATATAACATTCATCGCCAACTAGAGGATCCGTTAATCCTGAAAAGACATTTAACCGCAACCGACGGTTACCAAAAGTCATGTCGACCGTGCCCGATTTGCAATTAATTTGGGCATTCGATGTTGCCAAAAATGGTCGACCTAGGATCACCGTTGGTTGCTTGGTTCGGTCCAAAGAAACATAATCTAACACAAGAAAGTCCACTGGATAGTAAAAGTCCTCGACCTTGACTATTACATCCGTGACTATCCCACGGGGTAGTTTAGGGGTCAAGTCGGCTAACACCACGGTGGTGTTAGACACTTGAAGTGGACCAAAATCATATTGGTCATATAAACTACCCGGCAAGATACTCACACTCGCCCCAAGATCCAAAAGTGCCCGTGTCATTTTGAATTCACCCACTTGTATTGAAATAATGGGCGCCCCCGGATCTTGGAGTTTTGGTGGAAGTGCACCCGAAAGGATTGAACTCACATTTTCGGTTAAATCAAGTTTTTTAGGAAATTTGTGAGTTCTCTTTTGGGTACATAAATCTTTCAAGTATTTCGCATATGAAGGAATTTGTTTGATAGCATCTAAGAGTGGTAAGTTAATTTTAACTTGTTTAAAAATTTCCCACATCTCCTCTTGATGTGGGCCTCTTTTGTTTACCACTTTCTTAGATGGTCCCAAAAGAGCTTCGGGAAAAGGGGCGGTATTACCCTCCACACCCTTGTCCTTAGCCTTTGGGATGGGAACGGTCGCAACGGGTGTATCTTTGTTAATTTTTAATTCATTTTTATTTTGACCCATTCGACCGTTATTCTCTTCATCATCACTCGCATCTTCCACCACCCCTTCAACAAACTTGGGTGGTGGTGGCTCGACACCGCTATCTATCACTCGACCACTACGTAAAGAAATTTTATTTATTGGTACCTCACGTGTGTTTTTCGAGCTTGACCCATTATGCTTAGGGTTCACCGTGGTGTCACTTGGAAGTCCTCCTCCACTTCCGCGCATTTGAGCCATCTCTTGGGCAAGTTGCCCCACTTGCTTCTCCAACGCCTTATGGGATTTATCTCGTACCTCAAACTCTTTCTTCATCTCTTGATTTGAATGATTGATAGCATTCATAATAGCATCAAATTTTGAATTTATCGAGTCATCACCTTGAGAGTTTGAAGCACTACTCCCATTTCCGCCTTGGTTGTAACCTCGTTGATAATTACCTTCACGGTTTTGATACCCTTGGTTACCCCCTTGATTGTAATTCCTTTGGTAACCCCCTTGGTTACCACCTTGACGATTGTTGTATGAAGACCCACCTTGACCACCTTGATTACCCGATTGGAAATTCGGATTCATTTGATTTGAGGCGTTACCATACCGGAAATTAGGGTGATTTCTCAAACCCGGATGGTAAGTGTTGGAATTCATGTCGTATTGCTTCCGATCCCCATACACTTGATTTACCTCTTCGGTGTAGTCACTCGGTCCCGTTGGGCATTGCTTGGTGCTATGCCCAATATCACCACAATCTTCACACACATCGAATTGAACCGCGTTCACCTCCTTCTTTTTCTTCAATTGAGCTATTTCCCGCTCTAAAGTGGAAATCCTATCCTTGGAATCGAGATCGGGAAGTGATCGGGAAACCGGATGCCTTTTTGCTCTATCGGCTGATTCTTTTTGTTTGGACCGTTTGCTCATCCTCTCCAAAAATTCCCAATCGTCATCCTCATGATTGCTCAAGAGTGTACCATTGCTTGTCGTCTCAAGCCGATTCCAAGTTGCATCATCCAACCCCCGTACGAAGCATTTCACCAATTCCCATTTTTCTATTTGGTGATGTGGGCATCTCCTCATGAGTTCTTTGAATCGGGTGAACGCTTCATGTAAAGGCTCACTTGAAAGTTGACGAAATGACCGAATTTCATCTCTAGCATCGTCGGTCTTGGCCATGGAATAGTATTCGTCCAAAAATGCTTGTTGCATTTGCTCCCAAGTTCGAATACTATTGGCCGGAAGGGTAAAGAACCACTGCTTTGCCTTATCTTTCAATGAAAACTGGAATAGGCGAAGCTTCACTTCCTCTAATGCGAAATTGTGTCCTCCAATAGTGTCACAAATGGATGAGAACTCCGTCAAATGGTTGTACGGCTCATCGTTAGACCTTCCATTGAAATGAGGAAGAATGTTGATGTAATGGGGTTTACAATCAAACATCCTCCTTTCACATACTATTGGAGAATTGTTTTCGGTCACTATCGGTCGGAAACGGTCATTGACTCCCCGTGGAGGTTGTTGACGACGTTGTGGCCCATTAACTTCTTGATCGACCGGTCTTCGATTATCCCGTCTTTCATCCCGTCTCTCCTCTCTTCGATTATCTCTCGGGTTACCACCTCCCACAAAACGAGGAATCCGGTTAGGGTTTACATTGTTGTTGTTATTGTTGTTGTTGTAAAACCCTTCATTCCGGTTCCGTTGGTTGTTGTTTTGTGGTTGACGGTTGTTCCCATACCCATTGTTTCTTCCACCCCCGTAGCCATATTCTTCTTCCCCAACATAGTTGGCGTTTTGAGACCCAAACTCCTCATCGTCATACCTTCGAGCATTGTATACGTTTCCCCTATTCAAGTAACCCCAATCTTCATCATCATTGGCTCGATCATCATAATAACCCCCATCGTCCGAATTTTCCGTATGAATGCTCACGTGTTCCGGCGATTGATAACCGGGAACACTGTACGGTTCGTCATAGGGAATTGCATTCCTTAAATCGTCAATGTTGAAGAATGGGTCTTCGTTCACGGGATTGCCGTGATCACGGTTACCTCTTCGATCGGAGTTGACATTCCGATCATCAAGGTTAATAGGCAACGATGCTTGTCGGTGAAGAGGTTGTTGTTGAGGTGTTCGTTGGGTGTTGTTGGTGTTTTGGTTTCGGAAAGGTGGAGTGGGTGGTCTTGCATTGGTGTTACCACCCGGTAACTCTTGAGCGGGGAAAAAGGTTCCTCGGGATTGGAATTGATTTGGGTGGAGGTTTTGGTTTGGGTTAAATTCTTGGTTGGAATTGTGATTCGCCATTGAATCGGTTTCAATGGTCAGTGTGAGTGGTGGTGTTCGGTTGGTTTGATTAGAAGCAAGAGTTGCTTCTAACCGGCTTGCTAAGTTTCTTCTTGCGAGTCTTTCAATTTCCGGTTCGTAGACTAGAGGTGAAGTCCTCCCGGAATTTCGTGTACGCATGCACTACCTGTAACCTGCACAAGTAACACACCCCGCGTAACAAGGAAAAAGACAATACAAAAAGAAAGCAAAACAAATTAAACAGTTAATCACACAACTTCAAACAATATCCAAACACAAAGCGCACGCACTCCCCGGCAGCGGCGCCAAAATTTGATCGAAGAGTCGCGCTCCGGTCAAAGATAATATTTATATACCCTAATTACCCTTAACAAATAGCTAGTGGTAGCAAGGGGTCGAACCACGAAGAGTATGTGGTTTGCGAATGGACTTTGAATGAAATGCAGAAAATGTCACGTTTATGAAGCTTGCTAAGATGTGTTTTTGTATTTTTGTTTGATTGGAAGATATAAATTATAACTACTAAAAAAAAAACAAGCAATTGCAATAATGTAGATAAAGGTTTTGACAAGATAGAGAAAACAAGGTTCACACCCGGTTCGGTTATTGCAATCCTAGGGTTCTTACACGTTTTAGATTTAATTCACTTGAATATGTTATTAACGGATTTCTATCATCAAAGCTTAGGTGCCAATTGTTATCAACGCATACACGGACTACAATGCACTTCGTTACTTCGGACAAATAAAACCTTTTGAATGACAAGGCATAATTGCACAAACTTATTTCGCAAAGTCAAATTTCATAACTCACTCGACAATTCACAAATATAGTTCAAATGCAAGACAATTGTCAATCAATTCAAATACAAATCAAGTTGTCACAAAACCAAACTAAAACATTGTTCAAACCCTAGACTTACAATTAACCTACACCGGGGTGAAACCTCCGAGGAATTAGCCGCTCATGGTGTAAATGGCACGATCAACGGATGCACGGAACTTGAATTGGATCATCTTGGGACTTGAAGATGGATGGTTGAATGATTAGAGTTTGGGAATGGTTGATGGTGATAGATGGATTGAAGGTGGAAGAAGGGTTGTGATGGTGATGAACTAGGGTTTTGATTCGGTAAGGAATTGGGTTGTTGAGAGGATGGATTCTTGATTAGAGATGAAGTGGTGATGAATGATAGGTGAATAATGGCTCCAAGACCTGTTTTCAAACTCAAAAATGAAGTGTAACTCCCGAATTCAAGGAGTTAGAACCAATAGAAATCGAAATAAACCTCCAATGGCCAAAATTCCCGTTTCAGATTTCTACAGGCCGTCGCCGACGGGTCTGACCCCGTCGCCGACGGGTCCCCAAAATTTCACTTTTGGCCGACGGCCTAATCATCTGTATACGGAACTTCCAGCCTACGGGGTTATCCAGGGGGCGTCGCCGACGGCCTGGACCCCGTCGCCGACGGCTCCCCAAAAACCAAATTCCCATTTTTCGTTCCTTGCACTTCCGATTGATCCGCAACGCATCCCGGTGCTCCGGTTTTCGACCCGATGACCTGTAAAGCTCCCGAAAAGCTCCTTAAACTCCACCAAACCTGCAAAACACATTCTTGATTAAAAGTAGGCTATTCGAAACTAAAACTTACGTAAAAACATTAAGTTAAACAATAACAAGCACCGGTTTCCAACCACGTATCAACGATGCCTAAGACAAGCACCAAAGAAACCCCTTTCAGCTTGACATACGGTACAGAAGCAGTCATTCCCGCAGAAGTAGGAATACCCACCCCCCGCATGCAGCTAACTCAAGAGGAAAATGAGCAAGAACTCCTCCTGAACCTGGATCTAGCCGAAGAAAGAAGGGAACTCGCGGGAATCCGAGAAGCAAAATATAAAAGAGAGTTGGGGAAACACTACAACTCAAAAGTGAAAGAGGTCCGGTTCAAAGTCGGAGATTATGTCATGCGGAACAACGAGGCAAGCCTGGCCGAGGGCACTGGGAAAATGTCTCCAAAATGGGAAGGTCCGTACCAAGTTGTCACAGCGGGAAAGAACGGAGCTTATACGCTCAAGAAAATGGATGGAACCCCCGTCCCTCGAACCTGGAATGGAACACACCTCAAAAGGTGTTTCCTTTGAACATTTTCATGTTATTTTAAAAATAAGTATGTAATACGAAGGTTGCGGCCTTCGTCATCTTTTAATCTTTGTAGTGCGGATGGTCTTACCCGCACCAAACAATGTTATTAATTCCAAGAACTACGGAGGGTTTTTTGCCCGTAGATTACTTTATATGTTTTTACTATGTTAACCGGAGAAACAAAACTCCAAATAGGAAAAATAGAAAGATAAACTCTTCTATCAAAATTGCAATACAAGTATATTTTCGGCCGAACTAGGGATACTAACCCTAAAAGACAAAGACGAGCTGGTCACGTTCGCGCTTTTTCTTCACTTAAAAATTATCCTAACAAATTAAAACAAAATCGGATCCATACCTAAAAATGAACGTTCTAGAAAGAAAATGTAAGACACAAAACATGGACGCATGTACAAATGAGTGATTACAGCAAAAATTAACCGGACTTATATAAACCGGAATGTACAAAATCATTTACAAAGGATAATTGTCAAGCATAAGTAAAAACATCATTACATTCATCCAAGTTCAAAATAAGGTGCATGCCCCAAGTGGCCGGACACGTCCACCTCTCAAAGAGTTAAGCAAATCAAAAACTTTCAAGGTGCATACCCCAAGGAACCAGGTATGTCCACCTCACTTCTTTAGAGAACCTCCACCTACAAAGAAGAGAGCCTTCTTAATTTCAGCAAGAGGCGCGTTGATAAGCTTCGGAAGATCCTCCACCACCGGGAATTTAAGGGTGTCAAAGCAAGCAACAACAGTGTTTAGATCCTCGGCAGCATTACGGTTCAGCATCAGAACATCCTTGAAAGGGGTTTTCTTCTGTAAAGCATGTATGTAGCCATTATGCAAACCGGAATTGATACCCACAGCACTCATCGCATTATTAACCGCGGCCACGGCGGCAGTCATCTCAGGGCCCTTATGAATATTCTTTGCCAAAAGCTCGGCCCTTTCCGAAAGCATCCACACCTTCGTTGCTTGAAGCTTTTCCACCTTAGTCTCCAGGGAAGCATTCTCCGCCTCCATCTCCTTTTTGCGTCCCTTCATTTCCTCAACCTGCGCCTTCAGATCAGCTCCCTCTAATTTGAGCGCATCCCGCTCTACCAAAAGAGTTAGAAAAATAGCAAAATAGAGGCACAAATCCAAAAAAAAAAAGGAAAGAAGGAACGTACCAGCCACTATGTTCGCATAAGCCACGCGGGCATTCTCAAAAGATACTTCCATCTTCGCCATAACCTCCTTGTGCTGGTCATCTTTTTGCTTCATGGACTCGGAGAAGTCTTTTAACTCAGCCGCAATCCTGTCACGGTCTTCCGCAGCAGATGCAGCAACCGCTTGAGAAGACTGATTCTGACTAGTCAAGGTCTTGATTTTCTCTTGCTGGGACTAAAGTTCTTGAGAAAGTTGGGCAATTTTCTTCTCCGCATCCGGACTCCTCTGAATCTTACGCTTTAAGGAGCGAGTCTCCTTCTCAAGGTTTTCTCGTACAGACTCCGCTTCAACCCACCGACGATAAAGTTCCGTCACGAATATGTTTGACTGGGCTTGGTTAGTCAGAACCGCAGCACCAAGATCCGGATTCTTCATCTTCCGGCTTCTGGCATGGTCGATCGGAGTATTTATGTTAAAAAGGAGAGTTCTCGCGACCAGCGTGTCCATCACTGAGTCCTTGTTCCGAATATCCCACTCAGGAACAAATTTATCTTCATCAGTTACTGGATCAATATCCATATCATCCGAGAACAAATCTGCATATCGAAAAAAGGACAACAACTCAGGTCCGAACCAAGATGAAGGAAGAGAAGACACCTGGTCCTCCTCATCTTCAATAAAGCAGTCCGGACCCAAAGATGAGTCCAGCATCGTACCTGAAAAAGTTACCACCTTGGGCTCACCATGAGTTTCCCCTTTTTCCTTGCTCGTAATCTCCGGAACTTCCATCTCCATATTTTCCACTTCAGTACTTGGAAGAAAGCCACCAGAAAAGACAGGGGTCGGTTTATTTCGAGCACGTGCGGCCTCTTCCCTGGAATACCTGCCTCCCGTAAGATGCTCATCCAGTTCCTCCATCACATCCCCCTCGGAGTGAGAACCCTTCGATTTCTTTAACTTTGGCAGTGGAAGAGGATCGGTGGAACGTATTTGAATCGGTTCATTTTTCCTCTTACGAGAACGAACTTTCAGATCCACCTTCGGAACAGCACTCTTGTTTTTCAAAAGAGAAGAAGGCCGGTATTGAAGGGCCTCATCTAAGCCAACCTCCGGGTCATCATCCACGTCATCCAGAATAGACTTCTTACCAACCTGAGAACCGGATGAACCACCCGCATCCCTTGAAGACGTCGCAGCATCGGTAGCAGCCTGTTCGGATATACTTTGGGGAATGGAAGAGGTCGTTTCAGCAGCAGACGGCTCAATCACATTCGGATTCGCCGGGGGACGAATCGCCTGAGACGAAGACGCCACTTGTTTCATCAATGGAACATCCTCTTCGCCTTGTTCCTCAAAGTCCAAGTCAAAAACGTCCATACTTGGAACCTTTAAAGCATCCAGAAGAGACATCGCGACACCTGCATTTTCAAAACAAAAGAAAGTCAGCAAAACAATAAAGTAAAGGTGCCGAAGGGGATGCAAAGGGCCGGAACTTACGATCACTCTTTCGACGAATAATCGGCCAATCCCTATCCCCTCGGGCCCAGGAAAAACTGACTCGACCTAACCAAAGGAAATGCTCGGCAAGAGGACGAATGGGGGATCTGTGCTCAATTAGGGCATGAGCCAGATTTTGGTTAAAAATAAAGTTTTCACCAAGATCATAAGACATCGACTGGTCTTTGAAACGCCACCTCATGTCCTCCGGCAAACAGCGATCGTCCAGCCAGAAAAAACTATCCTTCCAATTCTTCAGGCTAGACCGCTCGCTGGAGGACGGGGAGGGTACGCCCTTCCGGTACGCAAATGTATACCAATCTCCGGCCGTGATAAACTCATAAAAATATCGAAAAACATTCAGGTCCGGCTTCTGGTCTAAGGCTCGGCAAGAAATCTCAAAATGGTTGATACGGCTAAGACCGAACGGGTTAACCTGACAAATATGAACCCTAAAAACTGAAGAACCCTAATTAAAAAGCGAGAAAGAGGAACCCTATAATTCGCGAAATTGCAGACGCGAGTATAAAAGGGAAACTTCCCTTGGCGAAATGGATATATGGTTTCCTCTACGGAAGGAAGGGTCGGGTGAAGATCTAGAGGAATCCTATAATCTCTAATGAACTTATCCAACTGACGTTGGGTAAGCACACTCACACTCTCTGCAAGATTCTCCTTACCAGGAGCCATACTAAAAAGATAAAAAGAAAGGGACGCACCTTTCTCTAAAGAGGAAGAAGAGTAAAAAGAGGGTAACAATGGAGAAGATGATGAGAGAAGAAGAAAGTAAAAAAGAAAAAAGTGAAAGGTAGATTTATAGGAAAGAAAGTCGGTGAGGGGCCATTATTTCAAACCGTACTTCCCACGAATTCCAACGCGGGTTTCGCTAAACTCACCAGCGGGTGACTGACGGTCAAAATATGAAAGTCACCCGCACCATTCAAAGTACGCCACGTCATCGACTCAAGACCACTCCAAAAGCGACACGTCATCTGAATAAAACAAAACTTACAATAACAGTTTGCCAAGTCTCTACTAAAACTTAACAAACTGGGGGACTTGAAGATACATATCCGAGACCGGACATGATCCTTGGGACGAACCGGACTCCACTCGAACGGACATCTGAAATAGGTCCGTTCCTTATCAAATACCTCCGAAGACGAATCTCCATTCAAGTGCGTCTGGACGAATGACGACATCACAGTTGACTACTATAAATACCCCATCAAGTACAAAGCCAAGTACGATTTTCTGAACCTCCGTCCTTACTTTCTCTCTCTACTTTCTCTCTCTAAAACAAATACTTATCCTCACGCCGGAGGGTGGTCGCAGAGAGGCCCTCCCATCTCTGCGGCGAGCCTAACGGTTTTCTGTTTTGCAGGAACCTCTCCTAACTCCCTACAAGATTCAAACCCTCGATTACAGGCTCCGACCTTAACACGACTTTTTGGTTCTTCAATAGCTGTATTGGCACTTTCGAATTGTCTCGTATAAACATATCTGTAATAACGACTTACATAAAAAAACAAGAGGTGAATATGAAAGGTAGTTGAGGCTAGGAAGAATAGTAGAGATGAAAGGGAATGCACGATCATGGTCCTGAATGTGAAAAAAGAAATGTGGAAGGTAATTAAACAAAGAAAAAATCAATGGATGTCAAAAACCCACATAACTATTTGAAAACATCATATCATTAATTAATTAATTAAAGGTGTAGTTTAGAAAAATAGTGCATTAGTTATTTTCTAGAGAATTAATTACACAAATGGGTCATGTGGTTTATACTTAATTTAGTCTTTGAGTACTAACTTTTTTTTAACATGTTTAGGTTTTATGGTTTCAATTTTGTAACACCTTTGGGTACTAATACCAAAATTAGTTAATTAATGACTAAAATACCCTTGCATTTTTTTGAGTTTATCAATGTAACACATTTGGGTACTAACACCTAATTTTATTTAAGTTTAAATCAATTTTACAAAATCTATTAATTTTTTTTATTTTCATCTTTTTATTATATCTCTTAATTAACATAAAGTCTATTTATTTTTTATTTTCATATTTTTATTAAATTTCTTATTTAACATAAAGTCTACTTGTTACATCAGTATTTTTTAAATAGATTTTTTAAATAAAATCTACTAGTTATATAGTTTTATGTAAATTAAATTTTTTACTAGTTTTAAAAATGCAAACCTTACTCGTTTTCAATTTTGGATATATATGTTTGATAATAATAATAATAGTAAATATCTTTCAAGTAAAAAAAATTAAGCCATTTTTAACTCGTTTTTTTGTTCATTTACATTTTACTATTTTAGAAAAATATTTAATTTACATAAAATCTACTAGTTGTACCAGTAAAATTTACTAGTTATATAGTTTTATGTAAATTAAATATCTTTTTTTTACAAAAAAAACGAGTTAAAAAAGGCTTAATTTTTTTTAGTTTTATCTAAAATACCTAGCTATATAGTTTTATGTAAGTTAAATATCTTTCTAAAATAGTAAAATGTAAATAAACAAAAAAACGAGTTAAAAAAGGCTTAAATTTTTTTACATGAAAGATATTTATTATTATCAATCATTTCAATCCAAAATTGAAAACGAGTAAGGTTTACATTATGTAAAACGAGTAAGAAATTTAATTTACATAAAACTATATAGCTAGTAGATTTTATTTAAAAAAATCTATTTAAAAAAATACTGTTGTAACAAGTAGATTTTATGTTAAATAAGACATTTAATAAAAATATGAAAAAAAACAAATAGAGTTTATGTTAATTAAGAGATATAATAAAAAGATGAAAATAAAAAAAATAAATTTTGTAAAATTGATTTAAACTTAAATAAAATTAGGTGTTAGTAACCAAATGTGTTACATTGATAAACTTAAAAAAATCCAAGGGTATTTTAGTCATTAATTAACTAATTTTGTTGTTAGTACCCAAATGTGTTACAAAATTAAAACCATAGAACCCAAACCTGTTAAAAAAAGAAGTTAGTACCCAAAGGCGAAATTAGGTATAAACCACATGACCTATTTGTGTAATTAACTCTTTTCTAGAAAAGGTCTCTTGGTGGCCTGCTATGATGCGGGTAAATGTTGCGGTAGATTGCAAGATTCGTGGGAACACCAACCCGTCCATGCAATTACCAAACAAAAATCAATGAATTGGTGGCCATCTTTCGAAGTTTTTTTTTTGAACGGCTAATTTTCCCCTTAAATCATCTTCCGAAGTATTTAGAAATTCAAATGACTATATATAGCTGTTGAGTTAACAAGTCAATCCGTATGTTAGTTTTAAGATTAAAATCCCAATGTATTAAACTTTCTAAGGGGGTCGGGGCGCCCCGTGATAACACCTTCTTCACGCATTGATGCACGTTAAACACCGCCGTCGGCCAACATTTCCACGCGTGAACTAGTGGAGCGCCCCTACCCCTAATAGTGTTAGATGGGTGGAGGCGCTCCATGGTTACATTGTTGAAAATTTTAATGCATCGAGTAAATCACAACACAAACACAAACACAATACGTACACATAGCACACCTCATTTTGCGGTCTTCTTTATTTGTTTTTGTCATCTTTCAATTTGCTTAGATTCTGTTCAATTTATAAACAAGTAGCAAATAAAGCCATCTCAAATCAGCAGTGACACGTTTGAGTTCTATATTTTGAATAATATACATATTTGCCACTTTAACCAAAATAAAACAAAATTTTATACTTACAGCGTTTAATTAATATAGGACAATCGAAAGCAATATAAACAAAAAGTCAACAGATTTAATCTTAAAATCGAAATTGAGCATGCCGTCCAAATCGATAGTATGTTCTTCAAAAGGTTAAGAAAATTTATTAATTGCAGAATGAAACTAGATCAAAAGATTTCATAAACGAGACCCATAACTATATTCTAATGCATAAAGATAGCTGTGAGCACTTTATCCGTCTTCAGAGATGCCTTTAACAGCTTCAAACCCTGTTATCAATAAATTGAAAACTAAAATTGTTAGGACCGATTCAAGATGGTTATTCTTCTGATAGATACCCGTAGAGTGGGTTAGACTCCAAGAAATATTAAAGAGTAGCTATGCAGTTAATACCGGTGATATGTCGGTTATATCGGTCACCTAGTAAAATATCGGCATCAAATATTGGTCAGAATATTGGTAACAATATTATAGGCGATATTGATATTGACAGATATAACCAATATATCACCGATATTTGACCAGTATATAACCTATATATCACCGAATTATTAGTGTTAAATTGCTATTCTCACCGAGATAACCTATATCTGAAATATTGGTCCTTGACCGATATCCAATATTTTACCGCATTAAAATGAGAACGGGGGGAAACAAGACAGATATTGGTGGGTTTTAAAAGCAGATTTTATGGGTTGTTTTTAGTTTAAAACAACCTCATAAAGAATAAGGAATATGACATGTTTATATATATGAGATGACAATATATTGTACCTCTTCTTTTCCAAAAGAAACGGTCATCTCCTCAAGTTGACTTAGATCCTCGACACTAAACTTATTGATGGCGGTGATGCTAGAAATGGTGGACATTGGTTTCACAACCAAATCATCCATTACCATATAAGTCGCAACTTCCTTTACATACCCTCTCTTCCTTTTCTGGTCCGTTTTCTTTGTTTCCGCGAGTACCTCCTTTGGCCTTACGACAGTCATGGGAACATTCATAGAACGACGACAATTGGGACATTTGGTATTCACATACAATGTCACGTTTGACTCGCAAGCCTTGTAATTGCGATAATCATAATCATAACCAAAACGAGAACCTGAATTAGAATCAGAATCATAGTACTTTCTTGTTGCATTGGGACATCTATAAACTGGTTTAGATGAACCAGATTGAGCCTCATCATAGGACAACCGAAATATGTCACCATTGAAAGTTGTTTTGTGATTGAAGACGTCTTCCATTTTGATGCCAGGTTGAAGGTAGTTTCCGCGGAGGCTTTCTATGCTATCTTTGAGTTTTCCCAAACAACCCACCATCCATTCGGATCCAACGGACTCGATGAGGGTCCCTAGAGGCAAAGAGAAGATACGGAAAAGGATATCCACAAATTCTTTTGGTACTTCTGCAAATAACACTCTAGAGCCTTTTCTGTCGACAAGAAGCTTCAGACTCATTTTTGGGGATGCCATTGATGAGTTCTCGCGTAACCTGGTCACAGACGGTAAACAAGTAGCGGAATTACCCTTTGAATGAACATGCGAGGATTCAAACATTTATATAATGCAATCAAACCAGCCCCAAAAGAGTATAAAAATAACAATAAAGAGATTAAATTTTAGCATGGAAACCTAGTAAAAACTACGAGACTACTAGAGCCGCTTCGAATCCACTTAGGTATACTACAACGATAATCATCATTTACTTGAAACAATCTACTTAAGTATATGGAATATGGAATAAAAGAAAACGAGTAAGCTAGTGAGAGATATTACCAAAGGAAATTATCGATCTCTGAAACTTCTTTTTATTTTTACGATCCATAAACCCAAGAATGAGATAATGGATCTCACGTACACCTTTTTCTTGTTTTTGTTTTCTGTTGCCGCAGTTAACAAAGAACACAAAAAAAAAAAAAAAAAAAAAAAATCCTATTTTCATTTTTGTTTCCTTGCGTGTACCAAAAGAAAAAAAAAAGTAAATTGTCAAAATCGTCCCTGAGGTTTGGACATATTTGTCAGTTTATTTAAAACAACTTTTTTGTACCATATTCATAGACAAAATCAGCTAGTGGCAAAACTTAGACATAAATTGTGAGGACCGAAATATTAATATTAATATTACAGTTCTTAAAATCTGTTGTTGTCAAAAGAAATCAGTGGTGTAGAACTTTTTAACCAGATGATCATCAGAAGATAAATTCAGTTTTTGTATCACAAATGGACATTAATTATTTTCTTTCATCTGTATACCATACACACAAGAACAAGTATGCACTGAACCAATAAACTGATTCATACCCAACGACCTACTATGAACTATCCCACCACAAAAAGTTTATTGCTTTTTTTTGTTTTCTATTTTCTTATTTCTTAACAAACAAATAATACATAATAACATGTAAAACAACAAGATTCGTTACATAAAAAAACAATCACATAAAACTGTTTTCAGCATATTAACATGAATTACACAAAAACAATAATATTTGATGCAAAAACAATAATATTTAATGCAAAAACAGCAAGATGTGATGCAAAAACAAAAAATATTCGATGCAAAAACATTAACAATCGATGCAGAAACAATAACAATCGATGAAATCAACATACCTGGACTTGCTGGACTTGGTGTCGTGCGTACCAGAGAACATGAAACGATCTTTTACTTTCAAAATATTTTTACTTCCTAAAATATAGAACCACCATTTCAATTCAAAATATTGACTTATTTTGAATTCTCACGTATACAAATATATTTTACTTTCTAAAATATAGAAAAATCTCAAACTTTTCTAGGAGATTATCCACTTTCAAAATACATTTAAATCATTAAATACATTTTAGTTTCAAAATACATTTAAATCATTAAATAGTGCAATTATTTTATAGTTTCAAAATATATATAAATCCATAAATAGTGTAATTATTTTAAATTGTACCAAGCAATCCACCACCAAGAAATAGAATGATTTTCACAGTGAAAAAAAGTTGTAATCAAAATTCTAAACTCTTGTATTAATTGAGTATATATTAAGTACTAGTGGGAAATCCGTGCGTTGCCGCGGGGTCAACAATAAGGGTGGAAAAATAAATCAAGCCTTCAAGCGATTACAAAAAAAATACTATTAAAGGTGTGTATGTGTATAAAAGCCCCGGCACTTCATGGCAATGCAAGTTTTTAACGGCTACATGGGATAGTTAAATGATGTATGCTTCATTCTATATACATTCTGGCACCAAAAAAAAGTCTAGAGGGGTTTTTAGTTTACATTAACACTCTGTTTCCGAGACTCATTTAACAGGGGGAGGGCAGGGGCGGACCCACATTGGTGCCACCGGGGTCCCCGGACCCCAATCTTTTAAAAAAAAAATAGTAGATTCGGTATATTAAATTGTATATGGATCCCATAAATACAATTAGGTGGACACCATAGAAATAAAAAGAAAGCTGGTGTAGTGGTAAATCTTTCTCTTTTCCACCAAGAGGTCATGGGTTCAATCCTTATAAGCCCATTTTTCTTATTTTTTTTTAAATCTAGTTCAAACCTCACTTTAACTCGACCCGAACGAGGACCGACCCGAAAATGGACCCCATTGAAATAAAATCCTGGGTCCGCCACTGGGGGAGGGGAGGAAAAAGAGATGAAAATATGATAAATCATGTTCCCGAGTTTCATTTAACAGGGGGAGGGGAGGGAAAAGGGAAGAAAATATGACCAAATATGACCATATATTCATTCTCCCAAATTGGAGAGATTGGGAGAGAAAATTTTTCTTCCCCTCCCCTCCCCTCACCTCCCCCTGTTAAATGACTCGGGAACATAGTGTAAACGTAGGAAGCACAAGTTGTAATAAAAAAACTAAAAGGATACCTCCTTTAATTTAGAAGCGTTCGTCTTAAAATGTTGGTTTCCAAAAAAGCCAAGGCCTTTTTCAAAGAGCACTTCTATTCAAAGGCGAAAGAATAAACTTATATTGTATTGAAACATTTAAAATTTAATGAAACAGTTAATATAAGATTAATTTATTGAAACAGTCTCAAATGATGCTATGCAAAAACTGAATTCAAAATGGTAATCAAGCATGTAAATGACGACGATGATGACGATTAAGCATAAATTATAGTAAATGGGGGCTAGAAGGTGATTTGCTTACTTTAAGGGCCTGCCATCCAAACATACCCATGTACAGACCCTCCTCTTTTGAGCAGGTACTATACATATATTTTCTTAATAGCTAGTGAAACTATTTCATACCGAATAAAGCATCAATCAAAACACACGACCTAGCAAGACACTGAAAACCACAAAACAAAAAATGAAAAACAACATGCTAAAGCTAGGAAGATGGTCTCTACAAAGGCTGAAGCCCCAGACCTAACCAACAAAACAAAAAATGAAAAACAACATGCTAAGGCTGAAGACAACTAACAGAACAAGAGACACACTACGTACTGTTAATACATTTCGTTTTTGATTAATATGTTTCGACAGTTTAACATAAAGAAAATAATACAAGAATAGATTGAATCGAAGAAAAAGAAAAGAATATATACCGAAACGTTGAGATGTGATCTCCGGTGTCTCCGGCGACGTCTGGATTCTCCGGTGGTTGCAAGTGGTTCCAACTGCTTGTTACCGAGTGAGAGAAAGGAGATGGACGAAAATGGATCGATGATCAATGAGAGTGTGAGTTTGTTGGTGTGTGAACAAATAAAAAATGGATCGATGATGATGATGATGATGATGATTTCCAAAAAAAAAAATAAGGAAAACGCGGTTATACCAGCTGTACTATCGATTCTCGTTCGGTAAGTAAATCAATTTCGAAGATTTCGGGCATTGGTCGTTGTTTCTAAAGTTACAGACGTGTTGGGCGGCAAAATCTTTTTGAAAGAAGATGTGCTTTGAAAGATTATATATATATATATAAGATGTTTCTGATTAACAACAGATATAGAGTCTTGGTAGAGTGGTTATGTGCGTGTGTTTTTGTTGGTGAGACCCGGGTTCGAGTCCTAGGTCCACCGTTTTTGTGTTTTTTGTTTTCTTAAAACTAAGTTTTGTAATATTACCAAGTAGTCCCTGAAGTTCGTATTTTAGAATAAAGCGATAATAACCCTTCAAGTTCAAATTCTGTGAACAAATATAAATATAAGGGACTTGTATAAGGAGATATATGCGTTTTGATATATATACACGATAGGTTTATATTTCATGTATATATATATACAGTAGGAGTTGGGTGGAAAGTGTGTTTTTCCTAGAAAGTCTAGGAAGCAATAAGAACGCGACATGTGGCATTGTAGGATTTTAACTAAAAGGGCAATTGTGTAATTTGAATATTAATTTAATTATGGATTATTTAATTAGGATAACTAACTAACTATAAAATTATGGAAACTAAATATCCCATTTAATTCAAATTGATAGTTTCAATTTAAATCATACAATCCATACAACATATTCACATGAATTCGTAAAAAAGGATTAAACATTGCTGGAGGATTCTTGACATTGTGTTTTAACAACAGGCATATTTCTTGACGCTGTGTTTTAACAGCAAGCAATTTTGCTGGAGGATTCTTGATATTGTGTTTTAACAGCAAGCAGAGTTCTTGACAGTGTGTTTTAACAGCAAGCAGATTTCTTGACGCTGTGTTTTAACAGCAAGCAGATTGCTGGCCATTGTGTTTTAACAGCAAGCAGATTTCTTGACGCTGTGTTTTAATAGCAAGCAGATTGCTGGAGGATTCTTGACATTGTGTTTTAACAGCAAGCAGATTTCTTGACATTGTGTTTTAACAGCAAGCAGATTTCCTTGACGCTGTGTTTTAACAAGCAGATTGTTGGACATTGTGTTTTAACAGCAAGCATATTTCTTGACGCTGTGTTTTAACAGCAAGCAGATTTCTTGACATTGTGTTTTAACAGCAAGCAGATTGCTGGACACGCTGTCAGTGTCTTCGTCTTCAACACAACCCAGTGTCTTCGTCTTCAACACACTGTCATCATCAACATTAAAATGGTAAAACACATAAACCTTAAAACACAGCAACATAAACACACCGTAAAACACATTTACCTTAAACACAACTACAAGTCATTATAATTGTAAAACACACCCATATAAAATCTATTGTCAAACACACAATTCATATTTGCATATAACACACTGGTATCAACAGCCAGCAATGATCGATTACAATAAACACAATTTTGAAACCCTAGTTTTGAAAAATACATAAAAAAACGCACCTATGATCGACGACGCCTGATTGGAACATTTTTTGGAACACATCGGAATATCAATCTTCTTCGTTGTTTCAATAATCTTGAATCTCTTGCCTCAAAATTACCAAAAAAAGAACACGCAGATGATAAAAATTCGAGTTCTAGAACACAATCAACAAGTTAAATAGCAACTAACGCTTGTATTTTTTTTCGAATTTTCTTATCTTCATCCATGAAACTAGCGAATTTTGGTATGGATTAGGGTTTTAGGAAGTGGGTAGAGAGAAAATCGCGTGATTTTAGGACGTGGGTTAATGTTTGACAGTTTGTTAATTGATTTAAAAGACATTGAATGACCAAAATACCCCCAATCTATTAAATCAATTAATTATTATCACACACATATTACCAAAATGCCACTAAGATGATCTCAACCATTAAACACACCAATCGGATGGCCCAGATCGCTTCCTAGACTTTCTAGGAAAAACACACTTTCCGCAGGAACCCTACTCTATATATATATATAAGATGTTTCTGGTTAACAACAGATATAGAGTCTTGGTAGAGTGGTTATGTGCGTGTGTTTTTGTTGGTGAGACCCGGGTTCGAGTCCTAGGTCCACCGTTTTTGTGTTTTTTGTTTTCTTAAAACTAAGTTTTGTAATATTACCAAGTAGTCCCTGAAGTTCGTATTTTAGAATAAAGCGATAATAACCCTTCAAGTTCAAATTCTGTGAACAAATATAAATATAAGGGACTTTTATAAGGAGATATATGCGTTTTGATATATATACACGATAGGTTTATATTTCATGTATTTCATTTATATAAATACACATATCTATGTATATGCATACATACGACAAATTCGAACGAAATGGTTATTATAGTAAAATAAAACTCAAAAAAGTTCAAAACGGGTCGGATTTTGGGAGTCAATTTTGACGGATGTTACATTATGCTTGGAACGATACCTAATAGACTGGGTATTCATGTGGTAGGTGGATGTGGTGGGTGGCAGATCTAATGGGAGTGAAGGTGGTGGTAACAGTTGGGTTAAATTAATGGTGGTGGTAGAGGGTTGGTTGGTTAGAGTAGATGATGTAGTGGACGGTGAGTGAGCGGAGTTGGTTGGGCGAGGCGCTGATGAGCCTAGTGAGTTGGGATTGGTCACAATTGAGGGGCTATTACCAATCGATCATCCACACTTATCAATAGCGCCCTTTTCCGGATCAATGAAGTAAAAAAACGACCATGTACTTGATAATTACAAATCTTATAAGCCATAACAGTCATAACACATACATTAGATTAATACAATAGATGCTTACCGCGATCAGTACTTCTGAACCCGGGATATAGCTGATTGTTCTTCCATGTTTGACTTATCCCTATGAGCACCAGGGCACCCTTTGGAATCACTATACATTCGTAGGGGTGCATACATAAAATTTTGAATAGAGCATTCTCCTTGTACTCGTCTACGTGAGGCGCTATGTCTTTCACTTTCTCCATGGGTACCATAACCCGCCATGACATGTCGCTGGGAATAACGCCAACATCTAGATAAGAGAATTTATTCTTCCAATCTTTGTCTTTTGAACTCGAGGGCAACGATCGTAAACACGTAACATCCGTCCCTCAGAGGTTAAAGGTAAAGAAAGGGGCTTTCCAAACTAAACAATAAAATGCCTTGAACACCAAAATTTCCAGCACATGCCTCTGGCTTAATGAGGCATATTCAAAATGGCAAGACCAAGAGGATGTACATGTGAAAGATGGATGGCATAGTCATCTAATACTTCCTTACAAAACTTCGTCATCGGAAGTCGAAAATTGCAGAACTTGAAGAAATCAACAAATAGGGTAATTTTCCCTCCTTCAAGGGAAAGGCGACGTCTTTCTCGGATGGAAGCACCGGATACCATTCCGGCCTAATTCCATATTCTCTTAGCAGATTATTGAAGGACAACTTGCGATATTAGGAATCATCGGCTTTCGATTGATCGAAGGTTTTGGGAGCCATCACAAATAAGAGAAGGCGAACGTGTAACACT
The DNA here is from genome assembly GCF_002127325.2 of Helianthus annuus. Taxonomy (NCBI): domain Eukaryota; kingdom Viridiplantae; phylum Streptophyta; class Magnoliopsida; order Asterales; family Asteraceae; genus Helianthus; species Helianthus annuus. The sequence goes on along the minus strand of NC_035440.2, from coordinate 31,595,313 downwards.
TGGGAGTTTGGGGGAAATGTTTCTCTAAAAGGCACTCCCTTCCCCAACTTATACCAAACTCACACCTTTTTTGAATTTCGAATTTGAAGCCTAATAAAAAGCACGTGACCCCCCCGGGTTGTCTCAGTTGTCACATAACTAACACAGGCCGTCGCGACATGTCATTTTTTAGAGCATGGATTTTTTTATTCTCCCAGGGTTATGTACCTTTTGTCTTTTTTTTAAGTCCAATCCCATGCATAAATCACATAACATCGGACTAGGGGACATGATGAGGAATGACCCAGCTTGGTCAAACATATATTTTAACAAGCAGGGTGCCCGCGCGATGCGGCGGGGGTGACACTTTGCATTGTGGTACTCATTTCTGGTAGTTTTTCTTATTCGTGCAATATTTATTATAACATCATTTTGGTGGATATATGCCATAGGCGAAATCATTTGTTAGTCCATTTCCTTGTGGTATGTATGGTTCAGTTGTTTTGGTTCTTATCCTCAAACGAAGTCATCGGTTAACCAATTGGTTTTCTGTTATCAATTTTAATTATTTGGTTAGTTTGACGGTTTTTTGTTCGATTCGTTTAATAGCCAAAACCAAACTTTGGCTAATATTTTTGCTTAGAAATACATGAAATTTAGGTATAAATACGTGAAGTAGAAGTATAAATACATAAAATGGATGTGTAAAATATATACATGAACTAAAGGTATAAAAGCTAGAAATATATGATTGAATGGTTCGGTTAATTTGGGTTAAATAGGGATACAAAAAATCAATAACTAATTTTGGTTCATTCAGGTTTTCGTTAATTGGTTTTCAGCTAATTCATTTGTTGGTTGATTTCGTTCGGTTTCGTTCGGTTTCGTTTGTTTTCGGTTCGGTTTTGGTTAATGATTCAGTTATTGTTCACCTCAAACATTGTAATTATGTAACCTATCATTTTTTTAAGATTCATAGTGTAAAGACTTTTTAAATTTTAAAAGTTGTTTCCCACTTAATTTTTTTCATCCTTTTTCGTAGAAAGTTTGTTATTATATCTATACCAACATATGGCGAAATATTCATTTTAAAATGAGTCAAACCCATGATAATATATAGCATATATATCTAGTCAATTTTTGACTTTTTCAAATAATATCTATACAAAATCGGAATAACTCATGCTAATAAATAGCATATATCTAATCATTTTTTACTTTGTCAAATAATATTTATACAAAACTGAAATATTCACGTAGATTGTTATAGTTTTATAATATAACTAATATTTAGTCATTGAATCTATACTATAATACTTTTTATAGTTTCTAGTAATCAAATACAAACATGACACAATTAAAATGATTACATAAAGTTTATTGATTTACTTATTCTACTTCTTTGCAATGATCACTTGTACAATAATGCATCATCTACTTGTACCTTTTAATCCGCACGTCGATACTGAACAAGACAGCTACCGAAACGTTCACAAAAATGTATAGGTCGTCATGCTATCTTTGGATTTTTTTTTTAAAAAACATTATAATTAATAAGATATGACAAGAATACGTAAAAGAATTATAAGTTTGTTGTGGAGGGGGAAAATGTACCTAATCATCTATAATTTTGTTAAAACTTAGGGATTTAAGTGTAATAAGTTTAGGGGCTAAAAAATAAATAGTGTTTAAAAGACCAAACTACTCTCATTTTAGGGGTCTTTCTATAATTAAAGGGGTGGAAAAGTTCTTATTTTTTGGGTATCTTAAAATACCCATCCCTCATGCATTATAATATAGTATAGATAATATAGTACATATTATTCCAGAGTCTTCCTATGCAAGGTAAAGATAAAGTATCTGCCAAATCTCCAAAATATTAGGAAGTTATCCATGATCTCCTAAATATGGGTTTGATCCCAATGTAACCTACATTCCAAATAAAAGGGAAACTCTAAAACCATCGATAAGGATGGCAATGGGTCAGGTATGGGTCGGGTATGGCTAATCCCATACCTGGTTGTAAAATCTTGTCCCATACCCGGCCCGTTACCCGCCAGGTATTTGACGGGTATTTATCCATCTGGTATCGAGCATACCCGCGGGTATCGGGTATATAGGTTGTAATTTTCATGTATATATATTTTATACTTTCCTTTATAATTTTATGTTTCAAAAATCCATATAATGTATTAAATTATGATAAATAACATACATATTGTCATCATCACAATAATATTTAATATATTTAAAAAATGTAAATATATTATATTATTAATCTCAAACATAATTTTGTGTTTTGTAGCATATAAATATGAATAATGTCATAAAAAATATATAAAAAATGAAAAGTTTAAATAATAAAGCTACAGGAATACGAAACATTACTAAACTATAGTTAAATGAAAATAAATGAGTAAATTATGATTTTGGCCCCTGTGCTTATATCATTTTTACTCTTTTAACCTAATTTTTTTTAACATCTTTCTAACCCTTTTGGCCCCTAACGTCTTTTTTTCTAACCCTTTTGGCCCCTAACATTTAATGGATGGGGTTAGTGTTAGGGGCCGAAAGGGTTAGAAAAAAAAGACGTTGGGGTCTTAGATGTTAATTTTTTTTTTTGGGCTAAAAGGGTAAAACTGATATAACCACAGGGGCCAAAATCATAATTTACTCAAAATAAATATAAAACTTAAAAGTTTTGGGTCGGGTATCATCTAATCCCAAACCCTTCCAATACCCGCAAAATATTTTTTTCCATACCCATACCCGGCCCAATACCTGTCGGGTATCGGGTATACCCGTCCCAAATGCTTCGGGTTTCGGGTATACCCATCGGGCTTGGGTAGGTCCACCGAACATTATAAAAAGGGAACAAACTCCAAGGTAAGCATTCATTCACTCTCAACTCTCTCTCTAATACTTTACTCATCTCTATTTTCAAGATTCGTTCTCACGCCGGATGGTAGTTACTGAAATCACTCCATTCCTGTAACGAGTGCTAATAGTGTACTGTTTTGCAGATTGTGGCTCGGACCATTGCCGTTGACATCACTCGTTGAAGACACGTTCTGTTTATGTTTCTACAACGTCCACAAGTCGAATCACCTGGTAGAACAAAAACGCTACATACCAATACATAATCTTCGACTACAGTTCTTAAACAAACTTGTAATTCACAAATCTAACCCATAACACAAAGAAAACAAGGGAACACTGATGAAGGACAACAAAAACGTTTGAAGAACTTCTTATGAACACACTTTTGCACAACGAATGTAACTAAAACAACTGATGTGACTAAAAGTAATACACTTTATCTAACAAACACTTGGCTTCTACAATATACCAAAATGAACACCGTCCAACGCGATGGATACTTCTACCAGTTCTCTACATTTTTATGATTTTTAAAAGGTGGAAGGTGTTGTGGATGACAACTCTTTACAGCTAGTAGCAATAAGCAAATAAAGGTATTTGTATTCCAAAACATATTTAAGTTCTATATTTTGAATATTATATATACTAAGGTTATTGCCCCGTGTGTTACACGAATTTAAAGAAATAAAACCATCTACATAGAAAAGGTATATTGAGCATTGGTCACCGTTCAACAAAATCTCTTATTAATTCTCATTCAGTCTTGAAACATGTAGGAAAAAGAAAGACATGCCTAAATAATTAGCAAAATTGAAATGGGATATAAGTACTTTGACATGCCTAAATAATTAGTAAAATTGAAATGGGATACAAGTACTTTGACATAAAACGTCTTTGCTAACGGTCAAATGGAGCATAGCCAGAGAAATTTCAGGCCAAGTAAAAGAACACCTCACGAGGAGTTTTATGACAACATCGAAGAATTAAGAAGACGCAAGAGAATAGAACAAGAGAAGATAGCTAATGGAGAGAGGTCTGCAACGGAAAACTGGGATGTGTACAAAAGCAAAAGTCAGAAGAAATGGGAAGCAAAGCAAAGGAACCGATGGAACCATCTTCAAAGAACGACTACTTTCTTTATTTCCAACCTTCCAAACTGGTGCGATTCCGACAGACTTTGGGATGCGTTTTGTCATTTCAAGAACTTGGAAGATGCCTTTGTTCCTTCCAAAAGGGACGCGGCAGGAAACCGTTTCGGATTTCTGAGACTTTCCAACATAGTGAGGACTCGGGATTGGATTCTGGAACTCTCAAAGGTAACCATTGATGGAGCAAAACTTGGAGTAAACATGGCGAAATTTGATAAGGACGGGTCGAGATTCAAGGTTCAGTCCATAAGTGAAGACAATGGGAAGGGTTACACAAGGAGTCATCAGACTAAGCAATACCCAACTGATGATGCCCCGAATACAAAGGTGGAGAAATCAAGAAACAACCACTCGTTCAAGGATGCGCTTGTCGGGAAAGGGAGTGTCGTTACGTTAATACGTTCAATAGTAGTGAAGCCGGTTGAGCCAGTGAACTCGGGTATTGGGGAGGACACAGTGGTGCTAGGAAACTTCCGGGATATCCCGGCAATGAACGCCTTTCATCAGGAGATGCTTTTCTCTGAAACAGGAGTTAAGGAGTTGAAGTATTTGGGTGGAGCTAGAGTTATCCTAACATTCTTTTCAAAGGAAGACACGTACTTATTCATAGAAAAGCAAGAACGGTGGGATAAATGGTTCTCACTCATGGAATTGTGGAAGGATCAAGTTCTTAAGTTTCAACGAATCGCATGGTTATCCATTGCGGGTGTTCCTTGGCACTTGTGGGATAGGAAGACGTTCAATGACATAGGATCCAAGTTCGGGAAGATAATGCAACCGTCGGAAACGTCGGTCTCAATCGGTAATTTGTCTTCGGAAACACTAGGAATATTGGTGGATCACGGGGTCAAAATAAACGAACATATTAATCTGCTTTGCAATGGAAAGTCATATCCCATATGGGTTACGGAAATCGATCAGACTTGGAATCCCTCTTTCTTACGGGTTTCGGAGGAAGATGGTGGTGACCAGAAGAAGTGGTCGGAGTCGGGATACGTTGAGGTCTCACCAGATAAAGAAGCTACTTCGTCATCGAAAACCCAATCTGTTGCCGGAAACGGGAATCGGGCGGGAGAAGAGGAAGAGGCGCATGGGGGCACAGTACATGGGCATGGGGAAAAGACAAATCACCATGGGATGGTGGAGTTCGAGGAGGGAGGCGGCGCACGCATGAAGGAAAGGTCAGAAGCTTCCAACGGTCACTTTTCAAATAGTGGGCCAGTGGGGACAGGTAATTCAACTTTTATTAATGGATCTGGTGTTAATGGGCTCAATTCTCGCAATGATGAATTAGAGCAGCCCAAGTCCAATACCATGGGTGATGAAGATAGAGAAAAGTCCCCTGAACCATCAATCCCTAACAGCGACCCATTCAATATTGAGGAGATACTCAGATCAGAGGTCTCCTTTATCACCACAAGAAAAAAGAAACATAACAGAGTAAAGAACCTTGACTCGATGGAGAAAGACTTCTGTATCCCGATAGACATGAACATCGACATGATGGAGGGGCAGATTCTAAAAGAAGCGGAGGCTATGATTTCAGTCGGCGACAAATTGGGAATTAATCTCCAAAATTTTCGACATCAAACGAATGCACTTGTTCGGGATGAACTGGAGAAATTTAAATCCTCATGAATTTTCTCTCTATCAATATAAAAGGGGCAGGCGGGATGGAGAAGGCGCAATGGGTGCAAAAATTGGTTCGTATCAATAACGTGACGTTTCTCTGTGTTCAGGAGACTCAAATGTCGAATTTGGATGATTCTTTTTTGGGGAGGTTTTGGGGAAACTTTGAAGCAAATTCGGTGTCAGTCAACGCTCGGGGAAGATCGGGTGGCTTGTTTTCAATCTGGAATCCAAAGACTTTCGTCAAGACAGGTGTGATTTGTGATGATTCCTTTATTTTAGTCTCGGGTTCTATGGCTGGGTCGGGTAATCTTGTGAATGTGGTTAACGTCTATGCCCCAAGAGACGTTTCAGAGCGACGTTCATTGTGGAATAGACTTTTGGCTATTCGGTCACAGCATCCTGGGTTATGGGTGATCATTGGGGACTTTAATGAGGTGAGATACTTGGAAGATCGGTTACACTCAAAGTTCGATAATCGGGGTGCTTTTCTTTTCAATGAGTTCATTCGGGACGCCGGGTTGAATGAATACCGAATGGGTGGATGTGACTTCACGTATATGCCATACAACGGGTCTAGTATGAGTAAAATTGATAGGGTATTGGTATGTGAAGATTTTATGTGCTTATGGCCGTATGCGAAGTGTATAGCTTTGAATCGATATTTATCGGATCATTCACCGATCCTTTTATCTTGTTCGACTCTGGATTTTGGCCCACCTCCGTTTCGATTCTATAATAGTTGGCTCGATATACCGGGTATTGAAGATGTTGTTAATAACACAGTTGGTTTGCAACAATTGAATAGTGATGAATTTGGATTTTTAAGAGACTTACTCAAGTCTTTAAAGTCTAATATTAAAGAATGGAGAAGCAAGGGCAAACAAGAAGAAGAGAAAATTCTTAAATCAACCTTAGATGAAATTGAGGCGATAGATGTCAAGGCGAAGTTTGTTGGATTAAATGATACTGAAAAAGAAAGAAGGGTGATGTGCAATCTTCGAATCCGGAATTTTGAGAAGAATCGGGTTGCGGATTTGCAACAGAAGGCGAGATATAATTGGGCAAAATTGGGAGATGAAAACTCTCACTTTTTTCATAAGGTTGTTAACCTGAGAAAAGCTTCTAACCGAATTCACTCCTTGGTCGTGGATGGTGTCGAATACTCAGATCCGAACCTCATTAAAAAGAAACTAAAAGCGGCTTTTAAACGGCAATTCTCGGAACCGAAAAGAGTTAGACCGGTTCTTGCTTTGCACGGGTTCCGAAAATTATCTTCTACTGAAGCTAAATCTGTGGTCTCGAGGTTTTCTAAGGAAGAGATTAAAAAGGCGGTGTGGGATTGTGGTGGCGATAAGGCTCCCGGTCCGGATGGGTTTACTTTCAAATTTGTTAAGAAGTTTTGGAGCTTTTTTGAGCAATATTTTTTTAAGATCTTTCAGCAATTTTACTCCAAGCCAAGGATTACTTATGGGTGCAACTCGTCATTCATTGCTCTTATACCGAAAAACCGGGACCCAAAGGAAGCTTCTGACTTTCGACCTATCTCTCTCATAGGTATGTTGTATAAGGTTATTGCTAAAGTGCTCGCTAATAGATTAAAACCGGTTCTTTCGACGGTTGTATCACCGGTTCAATCCGGTTTTATTGAAGGTAGATCTATTCTTGATGGACCCCTTATTTTGAGTGAGGTTTTATCATGGGCTAAAATCACCAAAAAACAAATTCTTGTTTTTAAGGTGGACTTCCAAAAAGCCTATGATTCGGTGAATTGGAACTTTCTTTTGGACATTCTTAATGGGATGAATTTCCCGACCTTGTGGAGAAATTGGATTAAGGCTTGTTTGAAGTCGGGTAGATCTTCCGTGCTTGTCAATGGATCCCCGACCACGGAATTTCAACTATATAGGGGTCTTAGACAAGGCGACCCGATGTCCCCGTTTCTCTTTGTTTTGATGTTGGAAGCCTTAAATATCTTAATGAATAGAGCGGTGGATGTGGGAGTGTTCAAAGGGGTTGTTTTACCTAATGGAGGACCGACTTTATCTCATTTATTTTATGCCGATGATGTGATTTTCATCGGAGAATGGTCGGAAGAGAATATTAAAAACCTTAACCGTATTTTAAGATGCTTCAATCTTTGTTCGGGGTTGAAAGTTAATCTAAATAAAAGTTGCGTTTACGGGGTCGGGGTGGAAGAGGAGGAGAATCAAAATATGGCAAACCTCATCCATTGCAAAGCGGGTATGTTTCCGTGCACTTTTTTGGGCCTCCCCATTGGGGCTAATATGAAGCGCGTCAAATATTGGAAACCGATAATTGATAAATTTAATGCTAAATTGTCCGGGTGGAAAGCTAAATCATTGTCGTTGGCGGGTAGGGTAACATTAGCCAAAGCGGTTCTTGGGGCACTCCCTAATTATTATTTGTCGATATTTAAGGCGCCTATCGGTGTCATAAATATGCTCGAGAAAATTAGAAAAAACTTTGTGTGGGGCAATAAAGGTGGTGGTAAAAGTATAAAATGGATCGCTTGGGACAAAATGGTTGCGCCTAAACGTCATGGAGGTTTGGGGGTAGGCGATATAAGAAGCTTAAACCTTTCGCTACTTGCCAAGTGGTGGTGGAAACTTAAAACTAACCACAACGCTCTTTGGGTTCGAGTGGTGGTTGCTATTCATGGCAACAAAAAGGAGGTTCAAGCGTTCCCGTTTAACAAAAGAATAGCGGGAATTTGGAAAGACATCGGGGCAGTGGAAAAAGATTTCTCCAAGATGAATTTGTCCTTAAGCAATAACTTAAAGGGGATACCTGGTTCAGGAGATGATATATATTTTTGGCATGATTTATGGATTGGTGATAGGCCTTTAAAGGACCAGTTTAAACACCTTTACTTGATTACTCATAATAAAGAAGCAAAAATAAAAGATCATATGGAAGTGGGACATCAGTTAAGGTGGAAATGGGAGTGGGCGCATGACCCCACTGATGGGGTAGAAAAACAACAATTTGATATTTTGGTGCAAGCTCTTAACGGAATTTCTGTGAGAGGAGAAAGAGACATTTGGAGATGGAAAGGCTATGAAAATGAAGAGCTTACTGTTGGTGGTCTAAGACAAAAAATTTATGAAGTCACTAAACCCAACGATGGGGAATTATGGTCTTGGTGGAATAATTGGGTCCCACCAAAGGTGAATCTCTTTGCGTGGAGGGCGACTCTTAATCGAATTCCGTCCAAAGTTAATCTTATACACCGGGGCGTGATTATGGGTGACGATAAATGTGTGCGGTGCGGCTTAAGACCGGAGACGGTGGAACATATTTTGTGGGATTGTTGGATAGCAAAATCTATTTGGTGGACGATTATGGTTTGGCTTAAACTACCTTTTCCGGTTGGAGATTGTTCACTTAGTCAACTACTTGGAACGACTAAAGATATGAAGGGTTCGAAAGAATGGAAGAAAATTATTGGTGCGGTCCTAATGGTGGCGGCTTGGGAGATTTGGAAGACGAGAAACGACAACACTTTCAACAATCATCACACTCACTTCAATAGGACGGCGGAACTTATCAAAGAGAACTCGTACCTGTGGATAACGAGTAGATCTAAATTTAGTAATATTGATTGGAGTAGATGGTCCGACTTTAATATTCGTGATGTAATTGTTTAACTTTCGGGTTCCAGTTTCTTGCTGGCTCGGTTTCTATTTTTAATAGAAGTTTCGCCGTTCAAAAAAAAAAAAGTACTTTGACATGTTTTATGTTTTAACTTAGATCTTGAGGAGGAAGCAATGGTATCCTTGAATCATCAGTCTTGTCATAATGAACTGGCATAAGTGGAGAAGTCAGCATTAACCCACGGTTCATTCTTGAAGCACATATCCAACGAAACAACTAACGAAAACAGAATCAAAAAAAGTCAAAAAGTCAGTTTTCTCCGTTACTCTTTTTTTTTTTTTTTTAAATTGAATTTCTTACTATCAGATAGCAAGATAAATCCCAATAACATTCCCGTTTTTTAGCAGTGCGATCAAGTCCCAAAAGTGAAATGCTTTTGACTTTGAGTCCTCAACAAACCGGCTGTTGACTATCCCAAATAAGTCGTGACCCGAATTTACCTTGAAAAGCTCATGTTGAAGATAATAATCAACTTTTAAACATATAGTTTGACTCTCAATAATCTAATAACAAAGCAGCCTTTATTTATCTCGTCATTTAAAATCTATAATATAATCTTACTCAGGATTTCCTATTTCGGGCTAGATCGAAAAGTCTTCCTCAACTCGGGATGCAACAATAGTCCAATTAAGTCCTTGACAAACGTCAATGAGTATACTTAGGCGATTATTGAATTCGATAATTTCCATTCTAAGATTGCAGCTTTTATTAGTGCAGACTTGAAATAACATATGTGAAGTAAAAGACACCTTAGGGCATGTATAAAATAAAAGTTCAACATTATTATGTTTGTTAGTAAGGCTAACCGTTTTCAACTTAAACTTACACGACTGACCCATCTTGCCACCTCTAGCTAGAAGCTAGATCAATAACACAAACAATGAAAATCTCTTATATCGCCTCGATCGAGTAAAAAAGAAACTACAAATAAAACATAACATGCTTGTTTTTTTAATCAGAAGCAGATCATATAATTTATAACTTGAATCGAAATAAAAAATGAATACGTTTATCAAACAACAAACATAACAATACGTATGACCCATTCAAACAAAACCAAGATTTATAAACAATTGATGCCATAGTAAATTCATCATGAGTGTGCATAGAATGATTTGATAAGAGTAAAAAACTTTAATATCCATGCCTAATATAATTTTCAGAACATGAATCACATATGTAAGAAGGACATAATTATCTTTCGCTCCTTCAACAATAGCTTGAACTGATCAAGAGTCGGAGTTAACGACTCTGATTGGTGTTATTCCCCAACTACACCTCAAAATTAAAATACTGAAGATCTTTATTGGTAGCAAAGTTTGGGTTTGGGATGATTTGCGTTTGGCGATGAAACGGAAGATTATGCAGATTTGTGTTTGAGACGAAGGGAACGACGGTTGAGAAGATTTATAGGGTTTTTGATGATATTAGGGTTGTAAATGATGAATGAGTGTAGGAAAAATAACATATGGATCATAGTTGTACGGATCATGCATTTTAGGCGGGAAACCCATATGGAAATCACTGTTAATATATATATAGATTTGCCATTGTAACAAAAATAAAACTAATGTCTATATTTAACTGAAGAAATAAGATCGAATGCATTTAGGATAATCGAAAGCTGTATAGATAAAAAGTCAATAGATTTTTTAATCTTAAAAGTGAAATCGACCACGCCTTTTATAATGGATGGTTTGTTCTTCAATATTTAAGCAAAAGAATATAACCGGTAAAAACTAGGTTTTATGCGACACAATGAAACTAGATCAAAAGATTTTCATAAACCAGATCCATAACTATATTCTAATCCAAAAAGATAGAAGTCAGCACTTTATCTGTCTTGAGAGATGCCATTAACAGCTTCAAACCCTATTATCAATAAACTGAAAATTAAAACACAACCTCAAAAAGAATATCACATGTGTATATATGAGATGACAATAGTACCTCATCTTTTCCAAAAGTAACCGTCTTCTCCTCAAGCTGACTCAGATCCTTGACACCAAACTTACTGATGAGAGTAATGCTAGAAATAGTAGAAACGGTCGACATAATTGGTTTCACTTCTAAATTATCCATCACCACATAACTCACCGCTTCCTTTTCATACCTTGCCTTCTTTCTCTCATTTGTTTCCGCCACCTCTGGCATTACGACTGTCATCGGAACATTCATAGAACCAATGCAATTGGGACATATGGAATTCACATACAGTGTCACGTTTGACTGGCAAGCCTTGTTACTACCATATTTAAAATTAAAATTATAATCATAATCATCATTATAAACCTTCTTTGCTGCATTGGCACATCTGTAGACAGATTGTTTTTTAGGAGAAGCATGATAAAAGCACAACTGAAATATGTCACCATTGAAAGCTGTTATGGGGTTGAATTCATCTTCCACTTTGATGCTATCTATGCTCTCTTTTAGTTTTCCTAAGCAACCAACCATCTGGTTGGATCCAAGGGACTCGATGAGGGTGCCCAAAGGCAAAGAGAAGATATGGAAGAGGAAATCCACAAACTCTTTTGGTACTTCTGCAAATAACACTCTTGAGCCTTTTACGTCCACAAGAAGCTTCAAACTCATCTTTGGGGAAGCCATTGAAGAGAGATGATTTGAGATTGGCTGACGATATCTTATAAGAAAATGGTATTGGCTGGCTCTATTGAATTTCGTTGATGATCCTTATCACATTATAAAGAGATTACATAAGGAATAAAGAATACAACCCAATATATACAAAGATATCTACTTCCTAAACATATATTCTACTTCCTAAAATTTTTGAAATTATTTAAATTCAAAACAATATATAAAGGGACTACATAACGAAAAAAGAATACAACCGAAGATATACAAAGGATATCTACTTCCTAAAATATTTGAATTCAAAATTTTTGACTTATTTCAAGGGGAAAGTGAACATGGTTTCATACTTCAATCAAAATCGCCACCACGTTGATACATTGGTTCGAAAGAATCACATATCATGTTACCTCATTCATCCACCTTTTCAGTTTTTCAGATGCAACCCACCCATCTTCATCGTTATTCTCAAAACTATGCCATATTTATGATGATGAATTTCTTATTAGACTAAACGTACTGGGGCGCGAGACCAAGCCATAGCGCCGATATGGCGCCTAGCACACCGCCCCCAAGGGCGCTATGAACCAAAAAAAAAAAACAGCGTTATGTTTATCGCGGCGCGAGGAAATGAATTGTTTTAAATTTTGACCGTTATCAAACGGTCATATATTAAAAAAAAAAAAAAATCAATTTTTTTTATTTTTAACACCATAAATAACCTCATATTCTTCCACTTCTTTTACAACTCAAACCATTCTCCTTCTCATTCTCTATATATTTTTAAAAAAACTAGTCTCACTTTATAAAAAATGGGTTCCCCGTCGGAAGAGTCTTTCACCGAAATTTACCGAAGATATTTTTCGCCCGACGAAGACGCGGCCGAGGAAGAAGCGGTTACGAGTGTATGTACTTTTGTGCTACAAACATTTGAGCACATTCGGCCACCTCCCCCTCCACGACCCATCTTGCGACGCACCTATATCTTACGAGATCGTGAAGCCGCGAACGAGCGTTTGATGAAAGACTATTTTGACGCGGCACCGGTTCACGGACCGAATGTTTTTAGACGACGTTTTCGGATGAGCCAAAGGTTATTTTTGCGCATTAACAATGACTTGGAAAATACGTACGATTTCTTTAAGCAAAGAATGGACGCACGAGGATATCTAGGCTTCACCTCAATTCAAAAGGTCACATCCGCCTTACGCGTATTAGCATACGGAAACACGTACGACATCAACGACGACTATTTGAAGATGGCGGAGAAAACAACCCGAGATACCTTGGAACATTTTTGCTATGGTAATTTTTTAATTGTCTTTTATTTATTTACTTTTATACATTTATTTTTTAGGTGTAATTTTTTTTTAATTGTCTTTTATTTATTTACTTTTATACATTTATTTTTTAGGTGTAATTTTTTTTTTGATTGTCTTTTATTTATTTACTTTTATACATTTATTTTTTCGTAACTTTTAAATTATATTTTAGGAATATGCCAGTTATATGGAAAACGTTATTTGAGAAACCCCACTTGGAACGACCTTCAAAAAATATATGAGGTGCATCTAGAAAAGCATGGAATACCCGGCATGATTGGTAGCTTGGATTGTCGTCAATGGCGTTGGTATAATTGTCCAACCGCATGGCGAGGTCAACATACGCGGGGTGATCAAAAAGGGCCAACTTTGGTATTACAAGGTGTTGCGTCATACGACCTTTGGGTTTGGTCGGCCTTCTTTGGTGTAGCCGGGTGTTTTAACGATATTAATACGTTAGAGGCTTCACCATTAATCGAGGGCTACATTTCTGGAACTATACCAAAGGCCGGTTTCCATGCAAACGGGAACGATTACGAGCATGGCTACTACTTGGGCGATGGTATCTACCCCGAGTATTCGATTATTGTTAAAACGTTTTCTGAAACTTTCGATGAAAAAAGGAAGTATTTTAAAAAATTACAAGAGTCTTCGAGAAAGGACATCGAGAGGTGTTTTGGGGTTCTACAGCAACGATGGCATTTTATCAGGAATCCTTGTCGCATGTGGCATAAGGATAAAATACGAATGGCCATGTATGCTTGCATCATTTTGCATAATATGATCATTGAGGATGATGGAAAAGCGATATGCCAAAACTATATTCCCGAAGATTTGGTCGAACTACCCCAAGCGACAACGGAAGAGAGACTCGCAAATGCTCAACTACTGCGATCTAGAGAAATACATAACACGTTGAAGGCGGATTTGGTTGAGCATGCTTGGGCGATTCGCCCAATTCGATCAAACAATGATCACGACGAAGATTCCGAGGAAGAAGTGGGGGAGGAATTCGAAGACGGGAACTTTGAAGACGTAGGTTTAGATGCTGGAGAAAACGAAGAGGAAGAAGGAGAGAACGAAGATGACACCGAAGAATAAATTTATTTTTTAGGTGTAATTTTTTTTTTAGTGTAACTTTTTTTTTTAATTTTTAATGTAGTGTTTTTTATTTAATGAAATGTTTTTTTATTTTATAAAACTTATAAATTATTTAAAAAATAGAAAATTAAATTAATTGAGTAATGATTACACAGGGGCTTTATGACTACGGCCCCAAATTGCATAAAGCCCCATAAAGCCCCTTTGCTGACGTGGCATGCCACATGGCGCATAACGCCCCTTTGAGGGCTTTATGACTACACATGGTCTTAGGCTGGGTGATGTGGTATAAATCCTCTAAGGGCTTTATAGTGTCATGATAGCGTCACATATGCACCACATAGCGAGGAACTTTATCGTTAATTTGCACGATGTGGGATGAAAGCATTCACATCAAACCCCCCAAATTAAGTGAGAGGGTTTTTTATTTTATGAAGAGTGGTTGTGGTTGATTGTGAGTAGAGGAGAGAAAAAATATTACTGTTTATCTGTAAATTTGAGGGACACTGTTCACTCTTTATAATTTTTTTTCAAAAGTATTGTAAGTGGAAGAGCGAGAAAATGTAATGATAAAAGTATTAAAAATTATTATTTAGGGGGTGTTTCGTGTTGCGTTTTCAAAATAGATTATGCGTTTTCAAAATAGATTTTGCGTTTTCAAAACTGCGTTTTTGAAAAAACATGTAGCTAGATGCTTCTCCAAAACTGCGTTTTGGAGTAATTACTTTTTCATCCAAACACCTTTTTAGATTATTTATGTTTTACAAACGCAATAATCAAATAACCACTTCAAAACGTAATCCCAAAAACCCTCTTAATTGAGAAGAAGAGGGAAAAAAATACTGATTTTTAGTGTAATACATGGTAATAAATGAGGGTTGGATGTGAATACTCTAATGCCCCTTTAAAGCCCATATTAAACAAAATACAAAAATAAGAGGAAATCAAAGAGGAAAAAATCTATCTGGTTGGAATCGTTGGACCCCACCTACACATTCCATTTAAGTTCGATGAAGCCCCCTCCATCCCCCCCCCCACGTCTAGGAAATGAGAAAAGGGGCACTATAGAGCGCTATGGAGGTTGATTTTGTACGGGCGCGAGATCACACCACCCAGCCTTACCATTTATTAGGTTGGTGGGTGTGAAGGCGTCATGTAAGTGGCCACGTCATCGGGGACCATCATCTCACCCAAATGATGAACTGGGTGTGGGGACTCTCCCTTTTTTTTATTTTTTAATTAATATTAAACATATATAATAGTAAAATTAAGTTAAATACTAAAATTAATAATATAGCTTACATTACGTTAAAAACGATAAAATCTAAACTTAAAAAAAACTTAACTTAAACAAAATACAAGATTGTTTAAAATTAAAAAAAATGGTAAACAATTGCTAAATTTTAAAAACTAGAAACTCTATTTAGCGGTTGCAACCTCGTTTGAAACTCGCGTCCACTTGCTAAATTTCCACAAAACATATGGTCCTACCGGTGGTGGTGGTGGTGATGATTGTAGTGGTGGTTGAAATGACATGTTAAACGAGTTTCGCATTAGCATTTGCATTTGGTTCAATTGGGTGAAAGCAATGTTTTAAATACCAGTATGAACCGGCTGGTTATACCGGTTAAACCGGATATCGGACACGAGTCCGGTACAATAAAGGCCGGTAAAATCCGAATACGGTAAGTCTTATGTACCGGCGGTAAATCCGGTTCTACC
The DNA here is from genome assembly GCF_002127325.2 of Helianthus annuus. Taxonomy (NCBI): domain Eukaryota; kingdom Viridiplantae; phylum Streptophyta; class Magnoliopsida; order Asterales; family Asteraceae; genus Helianthus; species Helianthus annuus. Next base: position 31,579,259 of record NC_035440.2, on the reverse strand, counting down.
GGTTCAAACCGTTGAACCGGTTTGCATTATCTTAAGATTTGATTTCTTAATTTTAATAAAATACATATTAAGGTAATTTTGATCTTTTCATATTTCCGGTAATTAAGTTAATGACTTCTATTCCAATATTTCATCGTTGTTGAAACTGTTACTCACCTTGTACAATGCAATATTGTTTATAATTAATAAAAATATTCTTAAAATGCTTAATAGTTTACAATAAAAATAGTTGTTTTTAGATACAACTATAATTAGTTACATAAATCCAAGTTGAGATTTGATTTTCTTTAGATGAATTTGTATTTTATGGAATTTATAGGGTTAATTAGTAACACGGTTCAACTGCCCGATATAACCCGGTTCAACCGGTTGAACCATTTTAGAGCCCCACCCGGTGTGACTTAAAAACCGGTTTTTAAAACATTGGGTGAAAGTATTGGGGATGTTGATAACCTAATCAAGAAAATTGGGATGACGACCAATTTGGATCGATTGTTGGGTTGTAGCCGGGTGACGAGAACATGTTTAGATTCAGGTTTGGATTTAGGTTGTTTGAGTTGTATTGATCCATGGATTTTTAAATGTTAGCGAGTATTTTTATAAGAAATCGAGAGAGTTTGAATGATGTGTAAAAAATGGGTATAAAATAATGTATATATAGTGCTTAATTTTTTTTTTAATATAAACTAGCCATTTGTAACGGCTTTATTTTTCAATTTGGGCTCGTCACTTGCGGTGGTTAGGCGGCGAAAGTGACGCAACGAACCGGGAGGAGGGCGGTGGTGCCGGACCTCGACGGGCCGGGGACGCACCTCACACCCATCAGCCTTACTAGCATATAAATGAACACCCTTCACAAAATTTGAGCCTCAGATCTTATGAAATGTCATAACACATCAAATCGTGAATAAGAGCTTAAGCGCAATTTCATAGAAGAAAAATAAACCGATGCAACTATCATATCTTGTATCTTGTTAAGGAAAGCGGTTTTAACGTCCATCTGATGCAGCTCTAAATCGAAATGAGCTACTAGGGCCATGACGATCCTTAATGAATCTTTACGAGAGACAGGTGAAAACGTCTCTTGATAATCAATTCCCTCTTTCTGAGTGTAGCCCTTTGCAACCAATCTCGCTTTGTAGCGTTCAACGTTCCCATGCGGATCCAGTTTTGTTTTGAACACCCATTTGCATCCTACGGGTTTGACTCCGTTGGGTAATTCTACCAAATCCCAAACGTCATTTTTCTTCATGGATTCAAGCTCATCAATCATTGCTTTATTCCATTCAGAAGACTGATCACTGCTAATGGCTTCATTGTAAGAGATAGGATCATTGAGCTTTCCGGGAGCCATTTCAGTCAGGTAGGTAACATAATCATCCCAATTAGTAGGCCTTCTTTGCCTAGATGACCTCCTGAGTGGATTATCGGGTTCAGCGTTGTCTTGGTTTTGAGCGTTTGATGTGCCTTCGTCATGAGGTATAATGGGTTCTGAATGTAGAGGTGAATTTGGAGTTGGTGCAGTAGCTTCAGGTGCAGTAGTTGCATTGGGTACAAGAGGAGTAATCGGAGTAATGGTAAGCGACGAGTCTCTCCCCCCCGCGTCTTGTACTTCTTGCAATTCTTCGTAAGGGTTGGTACTGCTCCCACTGACCTTGAAATCCTCCAGGAACGCGGCACGCTTGGTTTCAACAATACGGGTGACATGGGAAGGACAATAGAAACGATAACCCTTTGAGTTCTCAGGATACCCGATAAAGAAACAGGTAACTGTTTTAGGGTCAAATTTCCTTAGGAAAGGATTGTAAAGTTTTGCTTCAGCAATGCAGCCCCATACTTTCATATATTTAAGACTCGGTTTCCTTCCTGTCCAAAGTTCATAAGGAGTTTTAGGGACAGACTTAGAAGGAACTCTATTGAGTATATGAACAGCTGCTTTTAAGGCTTCAGTCCAGAGGAATAATGGAAAATTAGTGTTGGCTAACATACTGCGCACCATGTTCATAAGGGTACGGTTTCTTCTTTCAGCGACACCATTCTGCTGAGGTGTACCAGGCATGGTGTATTGGTTCACAATCCCCTGGCCCTTACAAAACTCATAAAATGGACCAGGAGCTTGACCCACATCAGTATGTCTTCCATAATACTCACCGCCTCTATCTGATCTCACAACTTTAATCTGACGATCTAATTGCTTTTCAACTTCAGCCTTATATTCTTTAAAAGTTGTAAGAGATTCAGATTTCTCCTTAATAAGATACAAGTACATGTAACGAGAATAATCATCAATAAAAGTGATAAATGAAGTATGTCCTGTTATGCCAGCGATTTGGTAGGGACCACTAATGTCAGTGTGAATGAGTTCTAATAAATTAGAACTCCTAGTGGCACCTTTCTTATTCGCTAATGTCATTTTACCTTTAAGACATTTGACACATGTTCCAAAATCAGAGAAATCGAGAGGAGGTAAGACTTCATCCTTTACGAGACGATTTAGTCGTTCTTTTGAAATGTGGCCTAAACGCTGATGCCACAACATGGATGAAGTCTCTAAGTCTCGTTTCTCTTCCATCTTTGTGAGTGATTCATTAATGTTATATGACAACAAAGATTTGGAAAAGCCATCATCTAGTTCTAATCTATAGAGACCACCATCCAGAACACCAGTACCATAAAGAACAGAATCATAGAGAGTTTGCGATGACCATGGGAAACAATAAAACCGTGCATGTCTAACTTTGGTCCTGATACAAGGTTCCGAGTTACCTCAGGAACATATAAGGTATCATAAAGTTTAATACATAAACCAGTTTTCATAACTAATTGTAATGTTCCAATGGCCTTCACCTCTAATTCTCGATCATCCCCAACCTTAAGCATTCTTTGGTTTCTTTCCAGCTTCCGGATTGAAAGGAATCCCTGAGTAGAATTGGTAACATGAACCATAGAACCAGAATCAAACCACCAAGAATTAGCAGGAACACTTAAATTATAGGACTCAAGTATCATAAAATAATCGTTACCTTTCTTAGCCAGCCACTCCTTAAAGTCAGGGCATTCCTTCTGCATATGTCCTGTCTTTTTACAGAACTTGCAGCGGATACTGCCTAAGGAGTTCTTAGAGCTGGAAGGTGCACTTGTATTATGATTAGGATTAGGCCTTTGGACTTTTGAAGCATCCTTCCTCTGATAATTGTTCTTCCTTTTCTTAGAATTGGAGGTAGTGAAGTTTGCAACATCAGTATGGCGATCCATCCTCATACGCTCTTCCTCCTGTACGCACATAGCGACCAGTTCACTCATTGTCCATTTGTCCTTCTGAGTGTTGTAATTGATCTTGAATGCTTCAAAGGACGAAGGAAGCGAAGTAATGATGAAATGAACAAGGAAACCATCACTGATTTCCATTTCCAGCCCCTTCAGCTTATTGGCCATGTCATTCATCATCATGATGTGCTCGCGAATGCCGCTCCTCCCATCATACTTAGTTGTCACCAGCTTGAGAATAAGGGTACTAGCGTGTGCTTTAGACGTCCCCTTGAACTGCGCCTCCACAGAAGCCAAGTAGGTTTTAGCATCTTCAGAATCAGGAATAGCTCCCCTGATAGCATTGCTTATGGACTGCTTCATAAACATGAGACACATGCGGTTACACCTAGTCCACTTTTCATGAAGTATCTGCTCAGCAGCAGTACTCTGAGTGGTAAGGTCCGCTGGCTTATTCTCCCTTAGAGCATAATCAAAATCCAGCAACCCAAGCGTAAGCATGAGAGCCTCCTTCCATGCAGCAAAGTTATCACCAGTCAAAGATGGAATCCCCTTATTTGGTGCTGATAGTGGAAATAAGATGAGCAAGTTATGATACTAAGTAAGAAGTCCTAATGTGATCTAAGGGCACGTTAAACTAAGGCAGGCATAAATAATGACCATTTTACGTTATGAAGCTGTGATATTGTTTATTACTAACATCAAAATAATAGACTTAGTTAAAAATTCTACTTAAACGAAGACAAAACAGCTTTGGCCAGAAGTGTAATCATTTAAGCATATGTGCAAAGTGGTTGTAACAAATCAGCTTTGGCCAGAAATTGAAACAATCACTTTAGTTATGCACTTGTTAAGTATGCCATCTATGAAAGAATTAAATCAGCTTTGGCCAGATATTAAAACATGCATGCTTATGATGCACACTTAACATAGCTTTCGTAATACTTGAATGATAAGTAGATGTATCAAATCAGCTTTGGCCAGAAATTGAGACATCAAAAGCTCATTCAAGTTAAGCTATTTTGGTTTTGTAAACATTATCTGATTCTGATTAACTTACTAAGTAATTACAAAACCAATTATTTAATAGCAAACTACATCTGATTCTGATTAACTTACTAAGTAATTACTAAGTAATTACATTTTTAGTTCACATTTAAACAGCCTAAAATAATGAGGTTTCGAGTCAGGTCTCGACTGAGTTATGAGATCTCGAGTCAGTTATGAGGTCTCGAGTCGCAACCTTGTTGTCACGAGTCGGAACCATGGTCTCGACTACTATATCTTATGAGATCTCGAGTCATGATGAGGTCTCGAGTCGCAACCACGGTCTCGAGTCGCAACCTTATGGTCTCGAGTTATGACGTTATGGTCTCGAGTCGCAACCTTATGGTCTCGAGTTATGATGGTTTAAGGACCTGATGATTTCGAGTCGAGAACTTATGGTCTCGAGTCGAGATTGATGGTCTCGAGTCGTAATCTGATGATCTCAAAGCTTCCTGTTAACAGCTGTTTATTGTGATAACATAACTGAAAATTCGAAATCTAAGGAATTATGAGATATTATTTCCTGTTTTAAGATGATCTAATTTTATCAACATATTTCGAAAATTGTAATCTGTTTATCTTTTAACAGTTTTCGAAAAATCTTTAGAGGACAAAATCAGATCAAAACAGGAAAAACACTTAATAATCCGAATCATATTCCAAAACATAATAGAATTATCGAATTTTCCCAAGAACATGATGAACCCTAAAAACATAAAACATAAATTCTGGAACCCGAAACCTGAATATTAATAGTTTTTCTAAACAGATTTCGGCTAAAACATAACCCAGCTGAATTTGAGTGAACATATAATTAATCTTTTTCCCGAAAACAGAGATCTCGAGTCGATCTTCATGACTCGAAACCGGCTGTTATAGTTTTAAAGTTACAAAAAAATCTGTTTTCCAAGTTTCAATCCCAGAATTATGGATACGAAAACAGAACTGACTAATCAACATATGCTCTGATACCACATGTTGGTTCAGTTCTGTTTATCCACGAAGGAAAACATTAAAACATACCTGTTATAGCAGACAGTGCGTTGGAGAATCCAGTAATGGAGTTCGACATGCTTGTCATCGTGATCTGATTCCTCCTTAGGGTGCTGACTAATGATGGGGACTTAGAAAACCGAAAAGGGATATCGGCTAGGAGAGGAGGTCGAAATTATGATGTTATGGCTAATGGGGTGTGTGTAATTGTGTAACTGAGTAACTCCTTAACCTTCACATAATTCTCTTTATATAAGCACCCAGGAGGAAACCTAATTAGTTAATAAGGGTAATATGGTTCATCAACAATTACCAACTAATTATTTAATAGGTTCTAATATATTTTGATCTCTATCATGTAAATGATTATAATGGCTATAGATTAAATATTATTACATAATATATTTAATCTTACAATATAAAGTCATAAGTTTCATCTTAAAATGATAGTCACTGCTTCGAAATTGATAGGTGGTAGGCAAAAGAAGATAACTAAGTTCCAACACCATCAAATTAAAACACATCAAAGCCTTCATAAACCAGATCCATAACTATATTTTAATGCATAAAGACAGTTGTCAACACTTTGTTGGTCTTCAACTAATTTTTTTTTTCAAAAGGGGCGCCCGCCCACTCAAGCCAAAGCTTTGTTCCACCCTTGGTTTTACGTGTAAGGTTAAACGCCTAACAATAGTGTATTCAGTTTTCCCTTATTGAATACACATACACTTAGATTTGTTATGTTCTAAAGACACACTTTAATGAGTTTGTAATTAGAGTAAACCAATGATGGATTAGAGGTGGATGACATGACACTAACGTGGAGGGTCATGATGGTCATAAAGGTCCCACACCCTATAGCCTAAGTGAAAAAAAAAATAGTATCCTCTTTTCTGGTAAAAAAGAGCTGATTTGTTAGATATAATAAATTGGTTGAAATCAGGGATAACTATATTTTTGCTCACTAAAAATCATGTCTATTTTGGAAAAGATATTGGTATTTTTTTTCCCTAAAAGTAATATATTTTTGCACACTAAGGTAGTGTTTGGTATGCAGGAATGAGAGGTGGAATGGAATGGATGATTATGAGGGAATGAAGAAAATGGTGTTTGGTTGGTCAATGGAATGGAATCACCCATTCCAAAAGGCATTCCATTCCCTCAAAATCATTCCTTCCACCCCCCATGTTTTTTTTCCATTCCATCCCCTCTTGCACCATTCATCAACACCATAACCCACCACGTTCGCCACATCCCACCACCTTCGCCACAACCCACCACCACCACCACCGACACCATCGCCGCCACCCGCCACCACCTCACCCTGACAGCCACCGTCGCCGCCGTCACCCACTCGCCACCGTTATCACCCACAACCGTGACCAACCACCAAAGCCACTCGCCGCCGCCACCCGCCACCCACCACCATCGTCAATGCCACCACCACCAACCGTCGCAACCACCCACCGCCAAAGGCCACCTTGCCGCCACCACCACTTGTCGTCACCGCCGCACCACTCGCCGCCACCACCACCACCCATCGTCGCCGCCGACACCCACCACCGCCACCTATAACCACCCACAATCACTACCACCGACCACCACCACCACTCACCGCTGATTTTATTACTATGTTTTTCTTGCCTACCGAACAATACACAATAATAGTTCATTCCATTCACACATGGTAACCAAACAAGACATGGAATGGTAATGATCCATTGCATTCCCTCGTCCATTCCATTACCTCGTCCATTCCATTCCTTCGTTCATTTCATTACCCCATACCAGACAGACCCTAATATTCATGTCTATTTTGGAAAAGATATTAGGGGCTATTTGGTAGCGTCTTAATGACTATTCAAATGTTACCTCTTAATGGTTTAAAACCTCTAAATGAATAAGAGGTAACCTCAAGTCACATTCTTCTACCTTCTCATTGGTAAAAATTCTTAATGGTTCCATTAAGAGTTAGCCTCTTAATGAGCATTCAGAGGCTACCAAACAGCCCCTTAGTGTTTTTTCCCTAAAAGTAATGTATCTATATGGTTTTTTTTAAATGGCAAACTCCGTTTCTATTCATCACCAAATTGTACACAATGTTTAGAACAAGCGAGACGCTGGACCGAAACATATATCCATCGCCCAAACTTCCCCTTAGAGTTGACATATTTACATTAATAAATGAAGCTATTTGTCAAAATTAAAGGACACCCAATTTTTGCCACAAAAATTATTGCGCTTCGCCCTATGTTTGACCCAAAGGAAAGAGATTGCTTGTGCTTCCCCGAAAATCTTCTTGACACTCACATGCTTGCCGAAGAATATTAGCTCGTTCTTACTTTTCCAAATTTGCTAACACATAGCGAGAAAAATCACTTGAATTACCTGGCTTTTTATAGTTGGATACCAGTAAATTGGTATGAGCCTCAAAAATCTCCTTCATGGTATTTATGCGATGTTTGGAATGTTGCACCAAAAGCACACCTTGTTCCAAACAACTGCTGCAGTATAAACATGATGCAATTAGGTGATCTACGTCCTCTTCACACATCTCACACAACCTGCATAAAGCAGGCCCATGATGTAAGTTTTTACATTGCAGATTTTTCAATGTAGCCAAATGAGATTTTGCACCCCTCGCCACCCGAAAATATTTATTTTCTTTGGCGCCCACTTCACCCATTTGAAAGGATAGTATGGTACCGCAAACTGAGTTAGGAGACCTTCACATGATGAAACCGAAAAGACCCCTTCTTTGTCTGGAACCCATACCCATCGGGGTCCATGCCCCCTGCTGTGTTTGTACTGTTTTTTATTGTTTTCCAGCTGAAATTGATCTGGGAATTTATCTTTTGACAGCCCATTTATCCAACCAGAACCGTACTTGAGATCCATTACCCAGTTCGGCTTTAATCAAGTAAGAGATATGCACGTTCGACTCCATTAACTAGTTTTCCATCTTGAAAATACTGTTCCACACACCCGCAAGTCCCGCCTTTACTGGGAGATATGACCATGAATACGGATGAGAGTGTAATGCCGTCACTATTTCAAGCCATAGACTCCCATCTTCGAGCTTGTATCTCCACCACCATTTGAGTAGCAAACTAACATTCATATCTCTTAACGGGCCCAACCCAATTCAACCGGTCCTATAAGCCGATCCCAACAAACCCAAGCCATCTTCGATTTTTCTTCATCCCCTCCCCAAAAGAAAAGTCACCTAATGGGTGTTTCCAACACCCCCTTCGGCGCTTTGTATAACGAGAAGTAATATAATGGTAAAGCATGGTGGTGTATTTAGGGCATGTTTGGCTAAGCTTATTAGAGTTAAAAAGGACTTTTGAGAAAATGATTTTTGTGAAAAAGACTTTTTGAAAAGGAGTTTTTAAAAAAAGTGTTTGGATTAGCTTATGGGGTGGGAAAAACCAATAAGTCAATAAGTTGTTTTTTAAAAAGTGTTTGGCTTAGCTTATATGATATAAGGGGGTAAATAAGCGGTATATTGGTAATTTGAAGCTTGAAAAGTTATAAGCTGGCCAAGAAGTCACAATATTGTGACTTCTTAAAAACTCCTTTTCATTCATCTCAAAAAAACCATTTTCAAAAACACTTTTCAATTGCCAAACACTAAAATGACTTATTGGCTTTTTGATTAAGCCAATAAATCAATAAGTTACTTTGAAAAGCTTAGCCAAACATGCCCTTATTATATCTTATTTTTTTAAAGGACGAATGTTACTTTACTCCTACTCTGTAAACTATACTAACAGAATCCTAATTTTATCTCATGCCAAGAATTGAATTATGATATTCTCCCTGAAGGTAAGAACCTATATCACTCACAGTGGCGGATCCAGCCAGTTTTTTCACTGGGTTCCTTTTTCCAAATCATACAAGGTTTACACTACAAAAAAATGTTTTTTTTTTCCAAATCATACAACATTTACACTACAAAAAAACGTTTTTTTCCAAATCGACTGGGTTCCTGGGAACCCGTAAAAAGGCTCTAAATCCGCCCCTGATCACTCAGACAAAGCTGAAATGGCTACTATATTCTATTAAGAAGATATTTTGAGGTTTGGCATTGTATATTAGCCGTCTTAGTAGAAGCATTACGTTCTAGAATTTAATAAACTTTAACCGTGCCGTTCAAAAAAAAAAAAAAAAAAACTTTGACCTTGTATTACTTATTTACAAGTATTTAAATTACGGTTTTACTAGCTCTCATTCTATTATTTAATATTAAGAACTATTCTAGTATGCTTGATTTGAAGGGAGACGTTCCAAGTTATATGAAGAAAGTGGCTGAGACAGCCAAGTCTCGGCAGGTACCTTTTGGCACAAAATTCATGTTTAGCCGGTGGAGTTGGCTGGCTTAGCCGACGGTTTAGTCAGAGTTGCCTGCTCGACACTTTAGCTAGCAGAGACAAAAAAATGTGCGTATATTTGGTATAGTCAAGGTGAATATTGTCTATTTTGATGATTTTCCCAAAATTACGATGATACCTTTTTTCGGGTTGAAAGTGGATTTGCATATCAACAAGAAGAAATAGAGAATATTTATCTATACATTAACAACAATCACAATCATGTAGGATAACACCAAGTAAGATGTACATATAAAGTCATAAGTTTCATCTTAAAATGATAGTCACTGCTTCTAAATTAATAGGTGGTAGGCAAAAGAAGATAACTAAGTTCCAACACCATCAAATTAAAACACATCAAAGCCTTCATAAACCAGATCCATAACTACATTTTAATGCATAAAGACAGTTGTCAGCACTTTGTTGGTCTTCAACGATGCCTCCAAGAGCTTCAGACCCTATTAACATTTTCAGTTAATAAATTGCAAATTAAAACATGAACTTTGTACATAAGATATGCAAGTGTAAATATGAAGGAGATGATAATAGTACCTCATCTTTTCCAAAAGAAACAGTCTTCTCTTCAAGTTGACTGAGATCCTTGACACCAAACTTATTGATGAGGGTGATGCCAGAAATGGTGGACATTGGGTTCACCACTAAATCATCCATCACCATATAAGTCACCACTTCCTTAACATACCCACGCTTCTTTATCTCATCCGCTAGTTTTGTTTCGGCTACCTCCTTCGGCGGCGTTACAAGTGCCATCTTATAATTCATGCAACCACTGCAATTGGGACATATAGAATTCGCATCCAGTGTTGCATTTGACCTGCAAGGTTGGTTACCACAGTAATGGCAGTATCCTGCTGCCTTGGCACACCTGTAAACTGCTTTGGATGCACCGGACTGATCCCCAGAAGAAGCATCACAGGATAACAGAAATGTTTTACCGTTGAATGCTGTTTTGGGGTTGAAGATGTCATCCATTTTGATGCCAGGTTGAAGGTAGTTTCCATTGAAACTTTCTATGCTACCTTTGAGTTTTCCTAAGCAGCCCGCCATCTGGTTAGATCCAATTAACTCGACCAGGGTGCCCAAAGGCAAAGAGAATATGTGGAAAAGGAAATCCACAAATTCTTTTGGTACTTCTGCAAATAACACTCTTGAGCCTTTTACGTCGACAAGAAGCTTCAGACTCATTTCTTGGGAAGCCATTGAAGAGAGAAGATCGAGTTTAGGCTGATATCTTATAAGAAAATGATATTTGCCCCAATTGAATTGCGTTGATCCTTATCACGATATAAAGGCATTACATAAGGAACAAAGAATACAACCCAATATACAGAGATATTTACTTCGTAAAATATAGAACCAACCATTTGAATTCAAAAATATTTGACTTACTTTGAATTCCCACATATATTCGATTCGTTATGTTTTAGAAAATTCAAATGTATACAGTTGATAATTTAAGCTATGATCTAGTTAATGTTTTGAAAACCGGTTTTAAACCATACCGGGTTGATCTTAGAAATGGTTCGACCGATTGTACTGGGTTGTATCGGATGATTCAACCATGTTAGATATAGATAACAAAAGGAAAAGTATGTGTGAGCTAGTTCTCTAACACTGTGGGGCATTGGTTTGGGGGCATTGCTTGACACGTGGCAGGTGTGGAATCCACAAGGTGTTGTGTGGTGTGGCGTGGCTTCGGCTGGATGTGGTGTGGCATGGCTTCGGCTGGCGCGGCCAGCCATGTGTATTTTGTTAGTTTTTTTTAAATTATTTAAAATTTTTAAATAAAGTAGCCGTTTGGCAACGGCTAGCCCCAACGGCCACATCGAACCAACCAATCATAGCCATCCAAGTCACAATGCCCCCCCTCCCACGCCAGCGAGGCAACGCCATGGCCAACGCTAGCCTGGTGTGGTTTAGCCAGCGTTTTGGGCAATCCACCACCCAACCCACGCCCCACACCCCGCAGCCTAACACAATGTTAGGAGTGTGTATTAATAAGAACTAGCAAACAGTGCATTTCAAGAAAATCAATGATAACAATATCCATGAATCCATTGTTTTGAGTGTAGATCTATGCACGTTCGCTAAAGAGCATTTAACAGAATCATTTAACATTTGATCATTATAAAAATCATTTAACAGAATCATTATAAAAAGGAATCAGTCACTAAAAAACATTTTGAAGAATGTAAACAATAACTCACCATCATGTGAAATAGATGTCATTTTGGTCAAAGCATTTCATCAAGCAGTTGGTGTGCATCTTCAAAGCTAATATATTCTCATATATAAACATATTACAACAGTCTAAAGCATGTACATATTGCATATATGTATGTACATATGCATACAACAAACTAATACATACACACACAACATCGAATATATACATATAACTGACCCTAATACATATAAATATACTTAAAAAAAAACAAATATAATAAAAACAACGAAAAATGAAATCAAAACCAAAACCTAATACGACATGTGAAAGACGGTTTGATTCTACCTTAATCATATTCTCGCCATAATATTGGCTAAAGCAGCGCCAGACGAATCGAGCGACGAAACTGGAACGTATGGTGGTGCGGTAGGTGTTCTTCTGCGGTAGTGGTTTCAGCGGCAACAGATGGAACGAGAGAGTTAGAGAGAGATGGGTGTTGAGAGCTCCGAGATGTATGCAGCATTTGGGTGAAAATAAAAGGGGAATGGTAATTGGGGGGCGGGAAACACCAGAGGTTCCATTTTGATGAAATTTTCAATTTTTTTTTTAAATTAAACTTCGTTAAAACAACCCCGACTTTCTTTTTTTTTTTTCTTTTTTTTTAAACGGCAAGTCACTTTATATACATACTAGTTTATAGACCCGCGTACTACACGGATTTGAAAATAAAAATAATGCAATTTTATAATATGTAATCCAATTTACATAAATGAATTATTCTTATTAAATCAAACAATGTAAAATCAAGATACAGATTATATTTATAAATTTCTAAACACTTCTTTATACACGACATTTGTAGTTTTGCTTGTATTTAACTATCATCAGCAAGTATCAATAGCTTAAGGTCATCTCTACTTTTTACTTTGGACTATGCCACATATTATTGGTCATACATAAAAACTATTTTTTTAGAAACAAACCAACCTTACATAGCAATTGTTCCTTAAAAAAATATTAAACTTTTAAATTAATAAATATAAAATAGCTAAAGATATAATTATTATGCACTCTGATATTTATTCATATGAAATATAAATATATTTATTAGTGAATTCAATGAGAAAATGTCATGTGGTATTAATATGACTCTTTTATTAGAATTAGAATTCATATTAAATTTAAAAAGCTTAAAGATCGAATTAACTTGTATTTTAAAAGCTCAATTACATTAGGAATTGGTGTCTTCCATTGCAGCGTAGTGGTTGTACACATCTCGGTGAGGGCTTGGCCCGGGGTTTTACCCGGGTTCGAGTCCGGGGGGGGGCGTGGTTTTACCTATTCCACGGGGTTTCCGCTCATCTGGGGTGTGCTACGCTTTCTAGCGGTGGTCGAGTAGTCGGCCTTTGGACATAGCTCCGAAAGGGTGGGTTTACACGTGCAAAACAGTTAGCCGTTAAAAAAAAAGCATTATGAATTGCCAGGTGACATTTTATGGAATGTTCGTCGAAGCCGCTTGGTGCCCCGCCCTCCCTTATATATATATATATATATATATATATTTATATTTATATTCTTAATTAATATTAATTAATTGGGTAAATTAATTCAATATTATATATATTCTTTTAAAATATAAAAATTATTATTATTTTGATAGTTTTATTTATCCCTGGTGATTACTATACTTTATATCATTATAATTTATTATTTTTGTTTTTTAGTTATTAATTTTCAATTAAAACAACTCTATTGTCCTTAAAGAAATATTAAACTTTTAAATTACTAAATATTAAATAGCTAAACAAATCTTATGATATATGCAAAATAATTATTGTTATTGTTATTGTTATGCATTAAAATATTTATGCATATGAAATATTAATATCTATTATTAGTGAATTGAATAAGAAAATGCCATGTGGCATTAATATGACTCTTTTATTAGAATTAGATATATATATATATATATATATATATAAAGAGCCAGCTAGAAATTAAGAAACAAAACAGGAAAAAACAAAAAACGACAGAAACATAAAAACAATTACAAGAGCCCTACGGAATCAAAAATCAACCAATCCCATCCGGATCCCAAACCGACACCGAACCCCCAATGATATTGATTGGGAAAAAATTCATTGATCCCGGATAATCTCCATCTCCCCACGCACCAAATTTTTAACGTGATTCCCAAATCCATCCACACCTATCCCAGACAGGCCCCAAAATCCAATGTACGAGAGACTTTATCCTCGAACTTAAGACGAACCTGCTCTTCCCCCGCAATTTCTTCCAAAACGGGGAAAAAAACAAACAAACAGCAGCACCCTCGACCCAAACGTGCAAAGGGCAAGGAAATTACAACATGTACAATGAGTATTTACACCATGTTGTCCAACTAATATAATTACATGAAGATCTGTTTTTTAACCAAGTGAAACCTCAACTCCCATATTATCTCTTACGGGCTACCTCTTTTCTATTTAAAAACCACCTCGTTCCTTTCTTTACATATGCACCAACACGTAATCAAAGCCAACCCGTAAATGATCTTCTCTTCCTTCTTACTCCGCTTACAGAACTTGTGGATTTCTAAAATATCTTTAAATTCAAATAGATAAAGCGGACTAATGTTACACCAAACACTGAACGCCGACCACACTCTCAAAGCAACCGAGCAAGCAGTGAACAAATGCTCAACCGATTCTTTGACCTCGTCACAAAAGGGCACATAACCGATGATATGTCCACATTCCTTCTTCTTAAATTTATTCTAGTAGGAAGCCTATCCAGATTGCCTCTCCAATTCATAATGTTGCACTTAATGGGGACCCACTTGCACCAAACAAAATTTGGAGGCTGCCCACTACCTCTATCATTAATCAAAGTCGATTTAACCTCCTTCACCGAGAAACCGATATGCCTATCATCCTTCCATATCCAAGCATCCTTACCGTTGGAAAGTCTCACACTATTGAGCACCTCGCAACATTCCTTTCATTCCTTAAGTTCCTCATCTGACTCAGGCTGACTAGACCAATGCCATTTGAAAGAACCATTTCCACTCCCTGTTTCCATTCTCTCTGCGACCCTGCACGATTTAAACATCTCCAAACCAAATAAAAGGGGCCACCTTTCCAAGAAGGGAAGGTCACCCACCCACGTGTCGATCCAGAAACGAATATCAACCCCATTCCCCACTTTACCCATGATATGATGATTAACCCCCTTCCCATTTATTTTTATTTTGGAAATCACTTTCACAATGTTTTTCCAACACCCCGCTATATTTTCGTTAAGCGAAAGGAAGTTTCTTTGGTTATATTTACTATGGCACGCATCCACCAGTTTACACCAAATATTATGATTATCAGCCCTATATCTCCATCCCCATTTAACAAGGAGGGCTTCATTGACCTCTTTAAGCCTGCTTATACCGAACCCACCTTTTGACTTCGGCCATGTAACCCCATCCCACGACACCCAGTTCATTTTAGAATTGTTACCATTGCTTGCGCATAAGAATTTTCTCATCTTGGCTTCGAGGGACTTTAAAACCCCTGCAGGGACCTTATATAAAGAAAAATAATAAATAGGCAGGCTTTCTAACACAGAGTTAATTAACGTAAGCCTCCCCCTATCTATAAAGTTTTAGCTTTCCACATAGACAATCTTTTATCAAAAATCTTGATAATAGGATTCCAATTGTTAATTCTGTTCATATTCGACCCCACCGTAATACCCAAGTATTTAAGCGGAATAGAATCCGATTTATACCCAATCACTTTAGCCATATCAGACACAACCTCATTATCAACACCCAACCCGTATATGTTTGATTTTTTAAGATTAATTTTTAAGCCCGAATATAAGTAGAAAATTCTCAAACATCTCGCCACATTCTTAACGGCATCCATATCCCATTCCCGCATCACAAGAGCATCATCAACATAAAAGAAGTGAGAAATTAACGGACCATTACTGGGAGTTTGAATACCTTTAAAAAGACCTTCTGCCCTAGCTTTGTCCAGAATGCTAGACAGAGCTTCCATTACCAAAAGGAACAGAAACGGGGACAAAGGGTCGCCCTGTCTGCTGGTCCCAGTTTTGACTTAAAAACTTCTTTTCACGTAATATGGCAAGTGATTTCAACAAATATGAAAATAGTGTGCGGAAATAGAAATCAGACTTTCAAGAAACAAGACCTACAGAATTTTCAAGTTTATATCACTTTGAAACAAAATGGTTTACAAGGTGATTGTAAGATTATTATCTATTACAAATGAATACTTGTGAATTCTGAGGTGAAAGGACAATGGAGTTTTTGTTGTATGTGTTGAATTCTTGGCTTAACTCATTGTTCTTTGCTTGATGAGCCTTCTATTTATAGACGGCTTGGATACATGAATAAACATTTGTTTATTCATGTATATGTCCTGCATAAAGTAGCTTCTTGACATATTCATTGAATCCAATAATCAAGTTGCCTTTGTCATCATGATATCCAATAATGTCAAGTTGTCTCGGTTATTGTAGCAGGGTAGAACTGATTTCAGACAAGTTGGGTTTTATCAGAATTTCTGATAACCACTTCATCAGAAATTCTGGCGAACAAATCATCAGAAAGGCTGATAATTAGAATCGCCAGAAACTGATGATATTTCATTAGAAATATCATCAGATTTATCAGAATGGCCTTTTCTGATAATCTTCTTTAGTTCTTTGTGCAGCTTCTGACTCTTTCAATTAGATGTTGTTCTTTTCAGTTGTCCTATCCGATTTTCTTCTTGTTGTATGATCTTCAGGATTTTATCTTCTTCATAGATCAAGCTGAATCTGATTTTCTTCAATACTTACAAATAAATTTCCTAACAGTTTCCCCCTAAGTATTGTAAGAAAAACAACTATCTATATCAAACATAAACAAATTCAATCAATCCTTAATGTAACGCCCCAAATTATGAATCACGCACTTTATGATTTTATATTATGCAGCAAGTAAGTTATAATGCTCATAGCCTTAGAATATGAATGCTTTTGATGAGAATAATAATAATAACAAAATTATGTGTAGAAACGAATATTAATAGAAGGATGATAAAAAAATAGGAACTTGATTTTTATGTGAATGTTAACTACATAGAATGGAAATTAGTCATAAATGTAAACACTACATCTATAAGGGGCCAAAAATGACAAGGTATGAAAGGTGAAATAATAAAAAGAAAAATTAAAACACAAGGACACACACATCAGGTGTGTGTGTCGCCCAGGATATCTAGAGGAAAGGGGGAACCCCTTTTCATCTTCAAAAATCAGCAATTAAGGGGAGGAATTAAAGCTAATTATCTGCATGTTCATCTTTCTCTAATCATCTTAGCATTCTAAACATGAGGTATGTTGAAATTTGCAATTTGATGATCATGAATGAAATGGGTTTCAAGTAAATCCATGAAATTGTATGAAATTAATATGGGTATGTGTTAGGAACATCCCATGGAACATGAATTGAACTTGAATCCGATTAGATTGATAAGTGAAAGTGAAAACCCATTTGAAATATGAGTGTTGTGATGTGTAATATGGAACTAGTGTAAATTAGTATAATGATGTTCATGTGATGATGTTCATGATGAGATGTTGTTAAGTAAAGTTAGAAGATAAAATTTGTATGCAAGAAATTGGCAATTTGGTTTAGAATGTGATAATGTTGTACTTGATTGCTAAGTTAGTATGAGATATGTGTTTTGGATGAAAATCATGTGGATAGTTGGTTGATGATGTAATTCGGCAAAAGTGTGCTTTAGGAACTAGTACCCTATGCTTAAATGGTGGTTCACACCACGAGTCGGATTAGTGACTTAAGGGTAATATGAAAATGAGTGTGAACTAAGTGTATAGGATGTGGACAACTAGTAAAGCATGATGTTACGACTACATTAAATTGGCTACTTTGGCATGATTAGATTTATGAATATGTTTATGAGATTTTAAAGAATCATGTATATGTGTTAGGACAACAATGTGTACGTACGTATGATAATAAATCTGAGTAAGTGAAAGTTGAACATTGTGGTTGTCGGTTCATGTCATGTGCATGATAAGCTTGACTAATGAAAGTCTATGTAGCTAAGAGCTTGGAATGGATGTGATATGAACGAACATGCACACTAACTATGATATGGACGTAATGACTTGAAATGATAGGAATCCCATTTGACATGGACGCAAGAATGGAAGGCTAACGGATCTAGGGTAAATAAAAGAAGCTATGCACAAACTCGGACGCAAGAGGTAAGTGATTCATTAATCGCTTCTTAGTTGTTTATATAAAGTTATGTGCTAGTTAGTTAAGTACGTTAATTGGGGACCAATAAGGATGTGTTGTATGAAACCAATGATTTTCGTTAAGTAGATGTAATGGGTCAAATGTAGTGTTGATGATATAACGGAAGGGAGAGTAAGAAAAAGCTACGGTATGATAACCGGGTAAACGGTTAGAATTACACAAAAGTACACTAACGATAAGCGGGAGTGTGGATAAGTAGTCGAAGGACTTGATTATGATTTATGACTAATGGGTAAACGATTTCATGAATGGAACTTGGGCTAGCGAAGATTAATTTAGTATAATCGTTTAAAATGAATGAATTAACACACAACGGGTATCGGGCGCGTAAACCCGGGTACGAAACTCCGGATAGTGTAGAAAGTAATATGCTATAATGGTCATGTAAGTTTTGGGCAAAAATGGAAATGTTGTTTGAAGAACTCATGAATGGGTCGAATAACCGTAAATGAATAATAAGCCGATAGCGTATAAGTTAAGAATTTCCTTAATCCGGATGTGGGATTTTGAGTCCATTGGGTAGAGGACCAATTTACAAGCATGTAGGAAGAAACGGGAGGTTAAATGGGTAAACGGTTCAAAAGTTATGCGCGTTTTAGTGCGTACGGACGACGAAACGGAGCTGCAGAGAAATGAACTTTCTAGAGGGCGTCGCCGACGGGTATATGCCCGTCGCCGACGGGCTCCCAAAAATGCAAACGGGCCGACGCCTTATGCTCTTGGTTACGGCCTCATGTGCTTACGGGTTTATTCAGAAGCCGTCGCCGACGGCCTAGGACCCGTCGGCGACGGGCTCTCGTTGTGAGATCTCCGTTTATTCGCGTCTTGCATTCCCGGTTGACCCGTAACGCATCCTGGTGCTCCGGTTTTCAACTCGGTGACCCGTAAAGCTCCCGAAAAGCTCCTTAACTTCGTTAAACCTGCATAAATACAAATCTAAATAAGAGTAGGCCATTCAAGATTTAAAACTCATATAAGCACATAAAGTCACATGATTACGAGTACCGGTTTTCAACCACGTATTATGTACGTAAGAGTGTGTGTACATATGTATTCATGTATTTATGTATATGTGAAGATATGTATGTGTATATGTGCGTATGTAGAGATGTAAGAAGGTATGCATGTACGTATGTTTGTAGAGATGTAGGAAGGTATGTATGTATGTAGATGTGCATGTGTGCATGTAAGAATGTATGTGTGTAAGATTTAGATACATCGAGTAATACTTTAATAATAGTGTGCCTTGAGAATGAAAAGCAATGCAGATACATTATTGAAGCCTCAACAGAAAATGGATACGCAGGTGAAATGTTGAAAGTTAGAAAGATAACGCAATGGGAAGTGTGCGAGATTGAATATTGTTTATGTATTGTGTACTAAAGTGATAAATGTATTTGGTGAGTGCAGGTTGTACAACATCACGGGCGATTATCAAGAGGAATAGAGATCGAAGACCGAGTCACAAGATAGATTGTACGGGAATAGTTGAGTATTTATTTTAGTAAGCAGGATTTATACTTTATTTTTGGTAAAAGATACATATTAAAATGAACTTTTAAGTAGGTCAAGATGTTTGTAATGAAAGAAATTTTGTGGCACGAATTTTCGATGTGACTTTTTGTCAAACACGTATTAGGGTCTAACAAGTTGGTATCAGAGCCCTGGTTCGAGAGAATCAAGTACAAGGGGATAGGTACTTGAGCTCGAACCCGTGTGCTCTTATGACCAGAAAGCCCGTACAATCTGAGACTTGATCATGATCTAAATGTAGAAATAAAGGTAAGTATGTGCTTAAGTATGTATGTTTGAAGAAAACTAACAATATGATATGTGTAAGGTCAGCATGATTACTTGGAAGGGATGATCTGTAAATGCGGTCTAGCACCGGCACCCAGGTATGTAATATGACATATTGACCGAGGTACGTAGATTTAGCTTATGGGTGCATGAAATGGTATATAATTAAGCAAGTGAAAGAAAATTTTAAACGAAATGTAATTAATGGTATGGTAAGGAAGTTTTAGAAATGTTACACGTGCGAAACTAAATTCTTCGGACATAAGGTGGCGATTACGCGAAGACACGAAACTAGTACGTGGAATGTGTACCTGGCCAGTACACAAGAAACGTATGACGTTCATGAGACCGTGATAATTGATACATGTATGTCCGATAGAGCTTGGTAGCAGCTAGGCGTGTGGGTGAAATGGGTAGTAAGACTCTCGGGAGATTGAGAGTACTATGTAAGAGAGAAAGGTGTGAGTGATAAGGATGAAATGTTGAATCCATAAGAAAGTATGGATCGACAATGTATGAATGCAATGCTTGAATCCGCGAGACGGATTCAAGGAATGAAAGATATGAATGCAATGCTTGAATCCGCGAGACGGATTCAAGGAATGAAAGATATGAATGCAATGCTTGAATCCGCGAGACGGATTCAAGGAGTGAAAGATATGAATGCAATGCTTGAATCCGCGAGACGGATTCAAGGAATGAAAGATATGAATGCAATGCTAAGGAATGAAAGATATGAATGCAATATTTGAATCCGCGAGACAGATTCAACACATAGAAGGTACGAAAGGTATGAATAATGTGTTCGAATCCACGAAACAGATTTAAGATATAAAAGACGAAACCAGTCTACATAAGAAGAAGTCGATAGTTTGACCATGCTTGCGTCAAACAAGTCATATAAGTAAATGTAAGGCAAATGAACGAAAGAATGATGAGAATGAAAATATTCGAATACCTAAGTAATTACGGACCAAACAAGTAAATATTCCTTAAGTGGTATGATCCAAATTACGTTTAAACTTTCATATATGTATGTATGAATATAATTATGCAAATGTGTTGCATACAAGAATGGTCGAAGAGACGAATGAGTCATGCGGGTCAAACGGTAATCGCCATTTAAACCCGATATTAAAAAAAAAAGAAAAAAAAAGAATAAGTTTTGTTAACAATACCGAAATGATGTAATGAATGTTTTTGCAAGTAAGCATGGATGGAAGGAAGTATGAACGCGTGCCTCAATAATTACACGATAATTATGAAATGTCGGTTTAGCTGTGGGAAGTCAAATGAAGGTTGACAAAATAAGTCACTAGAATGAAAGAATTTCGTGTGAGAAATGAAATGTGCTAACTGCTAAACCTGTTGATGATAATGTTAGAACCTTCGATGTAGTAAAACCAATCAAATTGGTGGAAGGATATGTACGATTGGAAGCACATTACATGGATGAATGAAATCTATCCTAGTACGGTTAGTACTCGTGAAGAATGTGGACAGATCTGATTTACTGATCGCTGAAGTGTGGAAGGAAATCGAGGTAAGTAAAATGCTTTAATTTATGACAGATGAGTATGAATTAGTAAATTGAAAACGCCCTACAAAATGCATGGTGGGATGAGTATGGTATAGTATGGAATGTCAATTCCTAATAGCTAATATAAGAAGAAAAACTATGTCATTAAGGAATGAATCTCAAGGGTTTTAAGTGAAAATTTCGAGAATTAATTAAACTCTCGTATAATGACATTACGTGACACGCGTATACTAGTATGTAAAAGAATCATCCGCATAGATTTGTGATTAGCATTTGTTTAATAGGTATGTGAGAATGTAAATTGTACGTAAGAGTTAGAGTAGTATGGTATGGGACTATTTATACCTGAAAAAGTTGGTCTACATAATGTGTATGCATGTTATTAAACCGTACGTATTCAGGTTTCGAGGACGAAACCTTCTTTAAGGGGGTGGACTTGTAACGCCCAAATTATGAATCACGCACTTTATGATTTTATATTATGCAGCAAGTAAGTTATAATGCTCATAGCCTTAGAATATGAATGCTTTTGATGAGAATAGTAATAATAACAAGATTATGTGTAGAAACGAATATTAATAGAAGGATGATAAAAAAATAGGAACTTGATTTTTATGTGAATGTTAACTACATAGAATGGAAATTAGTCATAAATGTAAACACTACATCTATAAGGGGCCAAAAATGACAAGGTATGAAAGGTGAAATAATAAAAAGAAAAATTAAAACACAAGGACACACACATCAGGTGTGTGTGGCGCCCAGGATATCTAGAGGAAAGGGGGAAACCCTTTTCATCTTCAAAAATCAGCAATTAAGGGGAGGAATTGAAGCTAATTATCTGCATGTTCATCTTTCTCTAATCATCTTAGCATTCTAAACATGAGGTATGTTGAAATTTGCAATTTGATGATCATGAATGAAATGGGTTTCAAGTAAATCCATGAAATTGTATGAAATTAATATGGGTATGTGTTAGGAACATCCCATGGAACATGAATTGAACTTGAATCCGATTAGATTGATAAGTGAAAGTGAAAACCCATTTGAAATATGAGTGTTGTGATGTGTAATATGGAACTTAGTGTAAATTAGTATAATGATGTTCATGTGATGATGTTCATGATGAGATGTTGTTAAGTGAAGTTTGAAGATAAAATTTGTATGCAAGAAATTGGCAATTTGGTTTAGAATGTGATAATGTTGTACTTGATTGCTAAGTTAGTATGAGATATGTGTTTTGGATGAAAATCATGTGGATAGTTGGTTGATGATGTAATTCGGCAAAAGTGTGCTTTAGGAAGTAGTACCCTATGCTTAAATGGTGGTTCACACCACGAGTCGGATTAGTGACTTAAGGGTAATATGAAAATGAGTGTGAACTAAGTGTATAGGATGTGGACAACTAGTAAAGCATGATGTTACGACTACATTAAATTGGCTACTTTGGCATGATTAGATTTATGAATATGTTTATGAGATTTTAAAGAATCATGTATATGTGTTAGGACAACAATGTGTACGTACGTATGATAATAAATCTGAGTAAGTGAAAGTTGAACATTGTGGTTGTCGGTTCATGTCATGTGCATGATAAGCTTGGAATGGATGTGATATGAACGAACATGCACACTAACTATGATATGGACGTAATGACTTGAAATGATAGGAATCCCATTTGACATGGACGCAAGAATGGAAGGCTAACGGATCAAGGGTAAATAAAAGAAGCTATGCACAAACTCGGACGCAAGAGGTAAGTGATTCATTAATCGCTTCTTAGTTGTTTATATAAAGTTACGTGCTAGTTCGTTAAGTACGTTAATTTGGGACCAATAAGGATGTGTTGTATGAAACCAATGATTTTCGTTAAGTAGATGTAATGGGTCAAATGTAGTGTTGATGATATAACGGAAGGGAGAGTAAGAAAAAGCTACGGTATGATAACCGGGTAAACGGGTAGAATTACACAAAAGTACACTAACGATAAGCGGGAGTGTGGATAGTAGTCGAAGGACTTGATTATGATTTATGACTAATGGGTAAACGATTTCATGAATGGAACTTGGGCTAGCGAAGATTAATTTAGTATAATCGTTAAAAATGAATGAATTAACACACAACGGGTATCGGGCGCGTACCCGGGTACGAAACTCCGGATAGTGTAGAAAGTAATATGCTATAATGGTCATGTAAGTTTTGGGCAAAAATGGAAATGTTGTTTGATGAACTCATGAACGGGTCGAATAACCGTAAATGAATAATAAGCCGATAGCGTATAAGTTAAGAATTTCCTTAATCCGGATGTGGGATTTTGAGTCCATAGGATAGAGGACCAATTTACAAGCATGTAGGAAGAAACGGGAGGTTAAACGGGTAAACGGTTCAAAAGTTATGCGCGTTTTAGTGCGTACGGACGACGAAACGGAGCTGCAGAGAAATGAACTTTCTAGAGGGCGTCGCCGACGGGTATATGCCCGTCGCCGACGGGCTCCCAAAAATGCAAACCGGCTGACGCCTTATGCTCCTGGTTACGGCCTTATGTGCTTACGGGTTTATTCAGAAGCCGTCGCCGACGGCCTAGGACCTGTCGGCGACGGGCTCTCGTTGTGAGATCTCCGTTTATTCGCGTCTTGCATTCCCGGTTGACCCGTAACGCATCCTGGTGCTCCGGTTTTCAACTCGGTGACCCGTAAAGCTCCCGAAAAGCTCCTTAACTTCGTTAAACCTGCATAAATACAAATCTAAATAAGAGTAGGCCATTCAAGATTTAAAACTCATATAAGCACATAAAGTCACATGATTACGAGTACCGGTTTTCAACCACGTATTATGTACGTAAGAGTGTGTGTACATATGTATTCATGTATTTATGTATATGTGAAGATATGTATGTGTATATGTGCGTATGTAGAGATGTAAGAAGGTATGCATGTACGTATGTATGTAGAGATGTAGGAAGGTATGTATGTATGTAGATGTGCATGTGTGCATGTAAGAATGTATGTGTGTAAGATTTAGATACATCGAGTAATACTTTAATAATAGTGTGCATTGAGAATGAAAAGCGATGCAGATACATTATTGAAGCCTCACCAGAAAATGGATACGCAGGTGAAATGTTGAAAGTTAGAAAGATAACGCAATGGGAAGTGTGCGAGATTGAATATTGTTTATGTATTGTGTACTAAAGTGATGAATGTATGTGGTGAGTGCAGGTTGTACAACATCACGGGCGATTATCAAGAGGAATAGAGATCGAAGACCGAGTCACAAGATAGATTGTACGGGAATAGTTGAGTATGTATTTTAGTAAGCAGGATTTATACTTTATTTTTGGTAAAAGATACATATTAAAATTAACTTTTAAGTAGGTCAAGATGTTTGTAATGAAAGAAATTTTGTGGCACGAATTTCCGTTGCGACTTTTTGTCAAACACGTATTAGGGTCTAACACTTAAAAATAGAGTTCAACCAACTAAATTCGGGAACATGAAACAGAATCAAACCAACCATTGTTCAAAACAAACATAAATAAAATATTGTTTTTCAAAACAGAATTTAAGTTCATGAAAGCATCAATTAATCTTCACCCTACTTCTGAACTTGTCTCCTGGTTTCAACCTTTTCTTGTAATCAATTGTCTTTTGAGTTGTTTTGTAAAGTTCTTTGTACCAACCTCTAGCTTCCATCTATTTTTCAATGCTATCTTCAATTACCTTCCTCAGCTGTTCATTGTTCTTCCCCTTCTTCTTGAGCTGCTCTTGTTTCTCATTCATGCAGTTCTTTATATATTTCAGAGTTGGATTTGAATACATGCTTATTTCACTGATTCTGAACATAGCTTTCTCGTCATGAGCATCTTCGAAAACCACACACATTTCTGGTTTATCAAAGATAGCTCCAATTCTTACTTTGTTGGGACGAATTTCAGCTGGAATGGTGTTGTTAGGAAGAGGTGTTAGTACTTTGTTGTTATACTCAAAGTTGATACACAAATCAAAGTCGGTCAGTGCAGCCCTTTGATATAACTTTTCTCCTGCATTCTTGATGCTATCATGAGCTCTTCTGATCACAAGTGAGCTATCACCACTACAACTGCCATCTATCACCACCCACCACCATTCGATTTTATTTTTTCGTCTTTTCTTGCCTACCAAACAACAAAAGGTAATGATTCATTACATTCTCACATAGTAACCAAACAAGAATTTTATTTATTATCTACTTTTGAAACAAGAATTTTATTTGTTATCTACTTTTGAAAGACACGATGAAGATGGAAGGGGCAAAGAAGTAGCTATACAAATTTGAAAAGTTAGTGAAGAACATTGAAGCATGTGATTTTAGGAATCTTCAAATGAATACGTAGATGATTTTAAATGAATTAGATGTTTTATAATCAAAATGAGATAGTTTTTATTGGTTTTAGGCCGTGTAAGGTTAAACGCCTAACAAAAGTGTATTCAGTTTTCCCTTATTGAATACACATATACTTAGATTAGCTATGTTCTAAAGACACAATTTAATGCGTTTGTAATTAAAGCTTGGATCTAGTACTAAAAAAGGATTTCATTTTTTCTTTCCAAAAAGATGTTATTGTGAAAAATATTTATCAAACTAGGTGTTTTAAAAAATATTTACCAAATGAGTGAAATATTGTTTACTTTTTATTTAAAAAAAGGTTAATTACACAAAATCCTCCATGTGACCGCCTTAAACGTGGAAAGTTAAAACAAACGGAAAATTAGAGAAATAAAAAGTTAATGTATCTCAAAACCCACGTAACAACCATAAAAAACATGATATTTTTTTACTAAAAATTTGGATTTCCATTCAGCGTGAATTGTCCTTTTGTTGGTTTGATTTATGGGAGGCCATGGGTGGGCGAGGAGGACCACCGGCTAAGACACATGTTTTTCGGGGGCACATTTAAAAAAAGCCTATATAGAATACGAAAATCCTTACCCCCTCCCCATAAAATTTCACAATCGTCCTCTTAAACCTTTGAAACCAACCCTAAATAAAAAGGAGAAGAAGAGTAAGATCAGACAATCAATATTCTTTTTCCAATTGGCTCGACATATATGTAGCAGCTTTTTGAAAACAAAGAAGAAGATGAACTAATTGGGTTGCTACAAAATAATGATATAATGAGCCTATTTATTTATTTTTCTTAAAATAACCCATAATCCTTGCCCATATGCCTGACTACCTGCCATTGCTTTGTAATTGCCCTTTTTCGTATGGAATGATATATCTTTAGTCTTTGTCAACAATAAAAAAAAATTATTGGTTTTTCATGAGTCATGAGTCATGTGTGAAGATTAGCTAAAGTAAAAAAAGCACTAAGTTAGAAGAATACAAAAGTGAAGATTAGCTAAAGTAATAATAAAAAAAAAAAAAAAAAATAAGTTAGAAGAATACAAAAAAAGTCCTAAAATTTAAAAAGCTCTAAAAATTTGTTTGCAAAGTTTTAGCTTTTAAGAGGCATTTTATCTGATGCGACACTTTCTCCCATCATGATATGGAAGATTCTTTTTTTTTTCTCAAAAAAAAAAAAAAAGAAAAATCTGTATAATATATTTTTTTCTTATTCACATTTTATAGATTTATTAGAATAAATCATAATTAAATGAAATAAATTTGATCGAACACCATACTATCACATAAAACCAGATGTATAATTTTATTCGTTGTTTAAAAAAAGAGTTTAGATTATATATTTCGTTAAGGCCTAAGAGACACGTTTTTTCAGGTTCGAACAGGGCACCGAAATTTTCAGGACCGGCCCTGATTTGATTGTGGATTGTGGTCCCTACTTTACATGGTATTCAGCGTCGGATAAGTCCTAACTAAAGACCACATTTTAGTATCATGTGGATTAGTTAGAGCGGTTTGGTGGTTCGTGGGAGTGTGGCTGAAGTGAACGAATGTGAAGTTATATAATTCGGTGAAGGATATTTTAACTACAATAAAAAACGACTTGTCATAAGAAACAAACAAAGGCAATGTTGTGTGTGATTATGGTGGCAGTATATATGGAAGATCTTGATTCATAGGACTGCTCCAACACAAGACTTTTTGAAGAGATTTAGAGATCAAAGAATGTTCCTTCCTTTGGCTGAAACACAGAGCTCACATAAGGGATTTATGTGAAAATTGGTGCAATGCAGGTGTGCATGTAATAAGTGTCTAGGAGTGGAATCTTGCTGTTATATGTAGACTTGCAAGCTCCTGGCTAGTAAGTCTCGTTTGCCTTAAGTGAAAAAAAATAGTATCCTCTTTTCTGGTAAAAAATAGCTGATTTGGTAGATATAAATTGGTTGAAATCAGGGATAAGTATATTTTTGCTCACAAAAAATCATGTCTATTTTGGAAAAGATATTGGTATTTTTTTTCCTAAAAGTAATATATTTTTGCACACTAATATTCATGTCTATTTTGGAAAAGATATTAGTGTTTTTTCCCTAAAAGCAATGTATCTTTATGGTTTTTTTAAATAGCAAACTTCGTTTCTATTCATCACCAAATTGTACATAATGTTTAGAACAAGCGAGACGCTGGACCGAAACATATATCCATCGCCCAAACTTCCCCATAGAGTTGACATATTTACATTAATAAATAAAGCTATCCGTCAAATTTAAAGGACACCCAATTTTGCCACAAAAATTATTGCGCTTCGCCCTATGTTTGACCCAGTGGCGGAGCTTGACCAAAAGTTTCAAGGGGGCGTAAAGTGATGGGACCCAAATTTTTTTTCCTATCGTTATGTTTCGGGTCGGGTCGGGTCGGCTATCGATTCGGATCAAGTCAAATAATAATAGTTCCAAATAAAACTAAAAAAATTCATTCATTCAAATGGTAACAAACTTTACTTTAATTTATATATTGTATAAATATTTAGGAAAAATAATTGGGGGGAGGCGATCCTATATAATTTTTCCTAAATATTTATACAATATATAAATTAAAGTAAAGTTTGTTACCTAGGGGGAGGCGATCCTATATAATTTTTAAAATTTCCGGACGAAAATCGAAACCTATACACTTCTAACCGAAATATTGGGGAGGGCGGGTGCACCCCCGGGCACCAACAAACCTTCGCCCCTGGTTTGACCCAAAGGAAAGAGATTGCTTGTGCTTCCCCGAAAATATTCTTGACACTCACATGCTTGCCGAAGAATATTAGCTTGTTCTTACTTTTCCGAATTTGCTAACACAATTGAATTACCTGCTTTTTTATAGTTGGATACCAATAAATTGGTATGAGCCTCAAAAATCTCTTTCATGGTATTTATGTATTATTTGGAATGTTGCACCATAAGCACACCTTGTTCCAAACAACTGCTGCAGTATAACATGATGCAATTAGGTGATCTACATCCTCTTCACACATCCCATACAACCTGCATAAAGCAGGCCCATGATGTATGTTTTTACATTGCAGATTTTTCAATGTAGCCAAACGATTTTGTATTGAGATTGGAATTCAGATTAGGGTTGAAGAAACGTAAGAGAATGATGATGTTCTTGTTATTAGAATTGGTAACTATTATTGTTAACACATATCATACATATATACTCGACAGTTAGATATGTAACTGTCACTACTTATGAAAATAAAACATAATTACATTTATGTTACATAATAAATACACTATACTAATTATCATATCTAGCTTATACTCATTCTAATATCCTCCCGTAAGCTAGATAGCAGCAACATGCAGGAGTTCTTTGATACGGCTAAAGTCCTTCGGCTGCAGAGCTTTGGTTAGAATATCTGCTGCTTGATCTTTCGTTGAGCAGAACCTGACTTCAACTTCATCGTTCTTGACAAGATCTCGAATAAAATGATATTTTACTCTAATATGTTTACTCTTTCCATGATAGACAGGATCCTTAGCCAGACAAATTGTTGATTTATTATCACAGAAGATTACTGTAGGGCAATCCATATTCATTTGAAGTTCATTGAGAATTCCTTTTATCCAGAGTGCTTGACATCCAGCCATTGATAGTGCTATGTATTCAACTTCGGTTGAAGATAAGGCAACAACCTTTTGTTTTTTAGATTGCCATGCAATTTCTCCGGATCCTAAATGAAATACATATCCAGAGGTACTTTTAATGTCATCAACATTCCTAGCGTAATCACTATCACTAAAACCAACCAATTTCCCTTTACTTTCTTTAGAGTAGATGATTCCATGGTTTATTGTCCCTTTTATATACCTTAAAATTCTTTTCCCAGCTTCCTAGTGACTTTTCTTTGGCTTCTCCATAAATCGGCTTATCTTAATAACAGCAAACATTATATCAGGTTTTGTATTCGTCAAGTACATGAGACATCCCACGAGAGTTCGAAATAGATTTTGATCCCCTTCATCTTCTGGATTATCTTTGGATAATCGCTAGCCATATTCCATAGGAGTTGAGATTATGTTACACTTCTCCATTTTAAATTTTTTTTAGCAGACCCTTTGCATATTTCTGCTGTGATAGTGTGATATTTCCACTCTCATATTTGACCTCCATGCCTAAGAAATAGTGCAGAATTCCCAGGTCTGTCATCTCGAATTCTCTCTTCATTGAATCCTTGAGTTGATTTATCATACTTAGTGAATCACTAGCTATAATAAGGTCATCTACATACAGGCAGATCACCATCTTTGAAGTTTTTGTGTTCTTAATAAACAGTGTATGTTCATATACACATTTTTTGAATCCGTTTGAGCAAAAAAAAATATATCTATTCTGTTGTACCATGCCCTTGGGGCTTGTTTTAACCCATATAAAGCTTTCTTGAGATGACATACCTTTCGTTCTTCCCCCATCTTAATATATCCCTCCGGTTGTTCGTTATATACTTGTTCACTTAGATTTCCATTTAAGAATGTTGTTTTAACATCCATTTGATGTAGATGCCAACCGTTCCGTGTAGCTAAAGCCAAAATCAATCTGACTGTGTCAAACCGAATTACAGGTGCGAAGACATCTTGATAGTCCACTACATATTTTTTATTATAACCCTTTGCTACTAATCTCGCCTTGTACTTACTCACATTTCCATGCTCATCATATTTTGTTTTATAAATCCACTTGACACCAATGGGTTTTTGATCTTTTGGAGGATCCACCAATTCCAGGTGTCGTTTCTTTGTATTGACTCCATTTCCTTATCCATTGCTTCTCTCCACTTGTTATCTTTATGAGCTTCTCCATACGTGGTAAGGTCTGCATCAGCATATAGCACAAAGTAGGGTCTGCATCAGCGATAGGAACCATGAGTAGGGACGTTATGACATGATTTCTCAAGAGGAAAGTTGATATATCTTCTGAATTCGTTGATGTGGATTCTCTTCCTTCGGATCCTTATGATCGCAAGCCGGTTGAATCATATTTTACATGACCCGACCCGACCCAATACGAACCGACCCGATACGAACCAATTTTTTTACTTATATACCTTGGGGCCTAAAATTTCTAAAAATGTTTCGCACCCCCATGAAAAAATTTATGGGTCCGCCACTGACTACACTAACAGAATCCTAATTTCACCTCACGCCAAGAATTGAATTATGAGTTCTCCCTGAAGATAAGAACCTATACCACTCAGACAAAGCTGAAATTATGGCTACTAAGAAGATATTTTGAGGCTTGGCATTGTATATTAGCCGTCTTAGTAGAAGCATTACTCTCTAGAATTTAATAAACTTTAACCTTGTATTATTTATTTACAAGTCTTTAAACTACGTTTTTACTAGCTCTCATTCTATTATTTAATATTAAGAACTATTCTAGTATGCTTGATTTGAATGGAAACGTTCCAAGTTATATGAAAAAGTGGCTTAGACGGCTAAGTCTCGGCCAGTACTTTTTGGCACATAAATTCATGTTTAGCTGGCGTAGCCGACGGTTTAGTGAGAGTTGCCTGCTTAGCTGGAGTTAGTCGACACTTTAGCTAGCGGAGACAAAAAAACGTGTCTATTTTGGTATAGTCAAGGTGAATATTGTCTATTTTGGCGATTTCCCCAAAATTACGCTGATACCTTTCTTCGGGTTGAAAGTGGATTCACGTACTACTTCAATCAACAAGAAGAAATAGAGAATATTTATCTGTACATTAACAACAATCACATTCACGTAGGATATAAAGTGATAAGTTTCATCTTAAAATGATAGCACTGCCTTCGAAATTGATAGGTGGTAGGCAAAAGAAGATAACTAAGTTCTAATCCGCAAGGGGGACTTACATACATACCACCATCAAATTAAAACACATCAAAAGACTTTCATAAACCAGATCCATAACTATATTTTAATGCAGAAAGACAGTTGTCAGCACTTTGTTGGTCTTCAAAGATGCCTCTAACAGCTTCAGACCCTATTAATATTTTCAATCAATAGATTACAAATTAAAACATAAACTTTGTAAATATGAAATGCACGATTATTATAGTACCTCATCTTTTCCAAAAGAAACATTCTTCTCTTCAAGTTGACTCAGATCCTTGACACCAAACTTATTGATGAGGGTGATGCCAGAAATGGTGGACATTGGGTTCACCACTAGATCATCCATCACCATATATGTCACAACTTCCTTAACATACCCACGCTTCTTTATCACATCCGCTAGTTTTGTTTCGGCTACCTGATTCGGCGGCGTTACAAGTGCCATCTTATGATTTATGTAACCGCTGCAACCGGGACATATAGAATTCGCACACAGTGTTGCATTTGACTTGCAAGATGAGTATGAGTTACTACAGTAATGGCACTGTCCTGCTGCCTTGGCACACCTGTAAACTGCTTTGGATGCACCGGACTGATCCCCAGAAGAAGCATCATAAGATAACAGAAATGTTTTACCGTTGAATGCTGTTTTGGGGTTGAAGATGTCATCCATTTTGATGCCAGGTTGAAGGTAGTTTCCATTGAAACTTTCTATGCTACCTTTGAGTTTTCCTAAGCAGCCCGCCATCTGGTTAGATCCAATTAACTCGACCAGGGTGCCCAAAGGCAAAGAGAATATGTGGAAAAGGAAATCCACAAATTCTTTTGGTACTTCTGCAAATAACACTCTTGAGCCTTTTACGTCGACCAGAAGCTTCAGACTCATTTCTGGGGGAGCCATTGAAGAAAGAAGATCGAGACTAGGCTGATATCTTATAAAAAAATGATATTTGCCTCAATTGAATTGCGTTGATCCTTATCACAATATAAAGGCATTACATAAGGAATAAAGAATACAACCCACTATACAGAGATATTTACTTCGTAAAATATAGAACCAACCATTTGAATTCAAAAATATTTGACTTATTTTGAATTCCCACATATATTCGATTCGTTATGTTTTAGAAAATTCAAATTTATAAAGTTGATAATTTAAGCTATGATCTAGTTAATGTTTTGAAAACCGGTTTTAAACCATACCGGGTTGATCTTAGAAATGGTTCGACCGATTGTACCGGGTTGTATCGGATGATTCAACCATGTTAGACATAGATAACAAAAGGAAAAGTATGTGATGAGCTAGTTCTCTAACACTGTGGGGCATTGGTTTGGGGGCATTGCTTGACACGTGGCAGGTATGGAATCCACAAGGTGTTGTGTGGCGTGGCTTCGGCTGGCGTGGCCAGCCATGTGTATTTTGTTAGTTTTTTTTTTAAACTATTCAAATTTTTAAATAAAGTAGCCGTTTGGCAACGGCTACATCGAACCAACCAATCATAGCCATCCAAGTCACAATGCCCCCCTCCCACGCCAGCGAGGCAACGCCATGACCAACGCTAGCCTGGTGTGGTTTAGCCAGCGTTTTGGGCAATCCACCACCCAACCCACGCCCCACACCCCGCAGCCTAACACAATGTTAGGAGTGTGTATTAATAACAACTAGCAAACAGTGCATTTCAAGAAAATCAATGATAACATTATCCATGAATCCATTGCTTTGAGTGTAGATCTATGCACGTTCGCTAAAGAACATTTAACAGAATCATTTAACATTTAATCATTATAAAAATCATTTAACAAAATCAATATAAAAAGGATTTGAAAATAAAAAATAATGCAATTTTATAATATGTAATCCAATTTACATAAATGAATTATTCTTATTAAATCAAACAATGTAAAATCAAGATACAGATTATATTTATAAATTTCTAAACACTTCTTTATACACGACATTTGTAGTTTTGCTTGTATTTAACTATCATCAGCAAGTATCAATAGCTTAAGGTCATCTCTACTTTTTACTTTGGACTATGCCACATATTATTCGTCATACATAAAAATTATTTTTTTAGAAACAAACCAACCTTACATAGCAATTGTTCCTTAAAAAATTATTAAACTTTTAAATTAATAAATATAAAATAGCTAAAGATATAATTATTATTATGCACTGTGATATTTATTCATATGAAATATAAATATATTTATTAGTGAATTGAATGAGAAAATGTCATGTGGTATTAATATGACTCTTTTATTAGAATTAGAATTCATATTAAATTTAAAAAGCTTAAAGATCGAATTAACTTGTATTTTAAAAGCTCAATTACATTAGGAATTGGTGTCTTCCATTGCAGCGTAGTGGTTGTACACATCTCGGTGAGGGCTTGGCCCGGGGTTTTACCCGGGTTCGAGTCCCGGGGGGGGGGGGGGCCGTGGTTTTACCTATTCCACGGGGTTTCCGCTCATCTGGGGTGTGCTACGCTTTCTAGCGGTGGTCGAGTAGTCGGCCTTTGGACATAGCTCCGAAAGGGTGGGTTTACACGTGCAAAACAGTTAGCCGTTAAAAAAAAAGCATTATGAATTGCCAGGTGACATTTTATGGAATGTTCGTCGAAGCCGCTTGGTGCCCCGCCCTCCCTTATATATATATATATATTTATATTTATATTCTTAATTAATATTAATTAATTGGGTAAATTAATTCAATATTATATATATTCTTTTAAAATATAAAAATTATTATTATTTTGATAGTTTTATTTATCCCTGGTGATTACTATACTTTATATCATTATAATTTATTATTTTTGTTTTTTTAATTATTAATTTTCAATTAAAACAACTCTATTGTCCTTAAAGAAATATTAAACTTTTAAATTACTAAATATTAAATAGCTAAACAAATCTTATGATATATGCAAAATAATTATTGTTATTGTTATTGTTATGCATTAAAATATTTATGCATATGAAATATTAATATCTATTATTAGTGAATTGAATAAGAAAATGCCATGTGGCTTTAATAGAACTTTTGAATGAGAAAATGCCATGTGGCATTAATATGACTCTTTTATTAGAATTAGATATATATATATATATATATATATATATATATATATATATATATATATATATATATATATATATATATATATATATATAAAGAGCCAGCTAGAAATTAAGAAACAAAACAGGAAAAAACAAAAAACGACAGAAACATAAAAACAATTACAAGAGCCCTACGGAATCAAAAATCAACCAATCCCATCCGGATCCCAAACCGACACCGAACCCCCAATGATATTGATTGGGAAAAAATTCATTGATCCCGGATAATCTCCATCTCCCCACGCACCAAATTTTTAACGTGATTCCCAAATCCATCCACACCTATCCCAGACAGGCCCCAAAATCCAATGTACGAGAGACTTTATCCTCGAACTTAAGACGAACCTGCTCTTCCCCCGCAATTTCTTCCAAAACGGGGAAAAAAACAAACAAACAGCAGCACCCTCGACCCAAACGTGCAAAGGGCAAGGAAATTACAACATATACAATGAGTATTTACACCATGCTGTCCAACTAATATAATTACATGAAGATCTGTTTTTTAACCAAGTGAAACCTCAACTCCCATATTATCTCTTACGGGCTACCTCTTTTCTATTTAAAAACCACCTCGTTCCTTTCTTTACATATGCACCAACACGTAATCAAAGCCAACCCGTAAATGATCTTCTCTTCCTTCTTACTCCACTTACAGAACTTGTGGATTTCTAAAATATCTTTAAATTCAAATAGATAAAGCGGACTAATGTTACACCAAACATTGAACACCGACCACACTCTCAAAGCAACCGAGCAAGCAGTGAACAAATGCTCAACCGATTCTTTGACCTCGTCACAAAAAGGGCACATAACCGATGATATGTCCACATTCCTTCTTCTTAAATTTATTCTAGTAGGAAGCCTATCCAGGTTGCCTCTCCAATTCATAATGTTGCACTTAATAGGGACCCACTTGCACCAAACAAAATTTGGAGGCTGCACACTACCTCTATCATTAATCAAAGTCGATTTAACCTCCTTCACCGAGAAACCGATATGCCTATCATCCTTCCATATCCAAGCATCCTTACCGTTGGAAAGTCTCACACTATTGAGCACCTCGCAACATTCCTTCCATTCCTTAAGTTCCTCATCTGACTCAGGCTGACTAGACCAATGCCATTTGAAAGAACCATTTCCACTCCCTGTTTCCATTCTCTCTGCGACCCTGCACGATTTAAACATCTCCAAACCAAATAAAAGGGGCCACCTTTCCAAGAAGGGAAGGTCACCCACCCACGTGTCGATCCAGAAACGAATATCAACCCCATTCCCCACTTTACCCATGATGTGATGATTAACCCCCTTCCCATTTATTTTTATTTTGGAAATCACTTTCACAATGTTTTTCCAACACCCCGCTATATTTTCGTTAAGCGGAAGGAAGTTTCTTTGGTTATATTTACTATGGCACGCATCCACCAGTTTACACCAAATATTATGATTATCAGCCCTATATCTCCATCCCCATTTAACAAGGAGGGCTTCATTGATCTCTTTAAGCCTGCTTATACCCAACCCACCTTTTGACTTCGGCCATGTAACCCCATCCCACGACACCCAGTTCATTTTAGAATTGTTACCATTGCCTGCCCATAAGAATTTTCTCATCTTGGCTTCGAGGGACTTTAAAACCCCTGCAGGGACCTTATATAAAGAAAAATAATAAATAGGCAGGCTTTCTAACACAGGGTTAATTAACGTAAGCCTCCCCCTATCGATAAAGTTTTAGCTTTCCACATAGACAATCTTTTATCAAAAATCTTGATAATAGGATTCCAATTGTTAATTCTGTTCATATTCGACCCCACCGTAATACCCCAAGTATTTAAGCGGAATAGAATCCGAGTTATACCCAATCATTTTAGCCATATCAGACACAACCTCATTATCAACACCCAACCCGTATATGTTTGATTTTTTAAGATTAATTTTTAAGCCCGAATATAAGCAGAAAATTCTCAAACATCTCGCCACATTCTTAACGGCATCCATATCTCATTCCCGCATCACAAGAGCATCATCAACATAAAAGAAGTGAGAAATTAACGGACCATTACTGGGAGTTTGAATACCTTTGAAAAGACCTTCTGCCCTAGCTTTGCCCAGAATGCTAGACAGAGCTTCCATCACCAAAAGGAACAGAAACGGGGACAAAGGGTCGCCCTGTCTGTTGGTCCCAGTTTTGACTTAAAAACTTCTTTTCACGTAATATGGCAAGTGATTTCAACAAATATGAAAATAGTGTGCGGAAATAGAAATCAGACTTTCAAGAAACAAGACCTACAGAATTTTCAAGTTTATATCACTTTGAAACAAAATGGTTTACAAGGTGATTGTAAGATTATTATCTATTACAAATGAATACTTGTGAATTCTGAGGTGAAAGGACAATGGAGTTTTTGTTGTATGTGTTGAATGCTTGGCTTAGCTCATTGTTCTTTGCTTGATGAGCCTTCTATTTATAGACGGCTTGGATACATGAATAAACATTTGTTTATTCATGTATATGTCCTGCATAAAGTAGCTTCTTGACATATTCATTGAATCCAATAATCAAGTTGCCTTTGTCATCATGATATCCAATAATGTCAAGTTGTCTCGGTTATTGTAGCAGGGTAGAACTGATTTCAGACAAGTTGGGTTTTATCAGAATTTCTGATAACCACTTCATCAGAAATTCTGGCGAACAAATCATCAGAAAGTCTGATGATTAGAATCGCCAGAAACTGATGATATTTCATTAGAAATATCATCAGATTCATCAGAATGGCCTTTTCTGATAATCTTCTTTAGTTCTTTGAGCAGCTTCTGACTCTTTCAATTAGATGTTGTTCTTTTCAGTTGTCCTATCCGATTTTCTTCTTGTTGTTTGATCTTCAGGATTTTATCTTCTTCATAGATCAAGCTGAATCTGATTTTCTTCAATACTTACAAATAAAGTTTCCTAACGGTTTCCCCCTAAGTATTGTAAGAAAAACAACTATCTATATCAAACATAAACAAACTTCAATCAATCCTTAAAAAGAAAGTTCAACCAACTAAATTCGGGAACATGAAACAGAATCAAACCAACCATTGTTCAAAACAAACATAAATAAAATATTGTTTTTCAAAACAGAATTTAAGTTCATGAAAGCATCAATTAATCTTCACCCCACTTCTGAACTTGTCTCCTGGTTTCAACCTTTTCTTGTAATCAATTGTCTTTTGAGTTGTTTTGTAAAGTTCATTGTACCAACCTCTAGCTTCCATCTATTTTTCAATGCTATCTTCAATTACCTTCCTCAGATGTTCATTGTTCTTTCCCTTCTTCTTGAGCTGCTCTTGTTTCTCATTCATGCAGTTCTTTATATATTTCAGAGTTGGATTTGAATACATGCTTATTTCACTGATTCTGAACAGAGCTTTCTCATCATGAGCATCTTCGAAAACCACACACATTTCTGGTTTATCAAAGATAGCTCCAATTCTTACTTTGTTGGGACGAATTTCAGCTGGAATGGTGTTGTTAGGAAGAGGTGTTAGTACTTTGTTGTTATACTCAAAGTTGATACACAAATCAAAGTCTGTCAGTGCAGCCCTGTGATATAACTTTTCTCCTGCATTCTTGATGCTGTCAAGAGCTCTTCTGATCACAACTGAGCTATCACCACTACAACTGCCATCTATCACCACTACAACTGCCATCTATCACCACCCACCACCATTCGATTTTATTTTTTCGTCTTTTCTTGCCTACCAAATAACAAAAGGTAACCAAACAAGAATTTTATTTATTATCTACTTTTGAAACAAGAATTTTATTTGTTATCTACTTTTGAAAGACACGATGAAGATGGAAGGGGCAAAGAAGTAGCTATACAAATTTGAAAAGTTAGTGAAGAACATTGAAGCATGTGATTTTAGGAATCTTCAAATGAATACATAGATGATTTTAAATGAATTAGATGTTTTATAATCAAAATGAGATAGTTTTTATTGGTTTTAGGCCGTGTAAGGTTAAACGCCTAACAAAAGTGTATTCAGTTTTCCCTTATTGAATACACATATACTTAGATTAGCTATGTTCTAAAGACACAATTTAATGCGTTTGTAATTAAGGCTTGGATCTAGTACTAAAAAAGGATTTCATTTTTTCTTTCCAAAAAGATGTTATTGTGAAAAATATTTATCAAACTAGGTGTTTTAAAAAATATTTACCAAATGAGTGAAATATTGTTTACTTTTTATTTAAAAAAAAGGTTAATTACACAAAATTCTCCATGTGACCGCCTTAAACGTCGAAAGTTAAAACAAACGGAAAATCATAGAAATAAAAAGTTAATGTATCTCAAAACCCACGTAACAACCATAAAAAACATGATATTTTTTTACTAAAAATTTGGATTTCCATTCAGCGTGAATTGTCCTTTTGTTGGTTTGATTTATGGGAGGCCATGGGTGGGCGAGGAGGACCACCGGCTAAGGCACATGTTTTTCGGGGGCACATTTAAAAAAAGCCTATATAGAATACGAAAATCCTTACCCCCTCCCCATAAAATTTCACAATCGTCCTCTTAAACCTTTGAAACCAACCCTAAATAAAAAGGAGAAGAAGAGTAAGATCAGACAATCAATATTCTTTTTCCAATTGGCTCGACATATATGTAGCAGCTTTTTGAAAACAAAGAAGAAGATGAACTAATTGGGTTGCTACAAAATAATGATATAATGAGCCTATTTATTTATTTTTCTTAAAACAACCCATAATCCTTGCCCATATGCCTGACTACCTGCCATTGCTTTGTAATTGCCCTTTTTCGTGTGGAATGATATATCTTTAGTCTTTGTCAACAATAAAAAAAAAAATTATTGGTTTTTCATGAGTCATGAGTCATGTGTGAAGATTAGCTAAAGTAAAAAAAGCACTAAGTTAGAAGAATACAAAAGTGAAGATTAGCTAAAGTAATAAAAAAAAAACTAACTTAGAAGAATACAAAAAAGTCCTAAAATTTAAAAAGCTCTAAAAATTTTTTGCAAAGTTTTAGCTTTTAAGAGGCATTTTATCTGATGCGACACTTTCTCCCATCATGATATGGAAGATTCTTTTTTTTTTTCTCAAAAAAAAAAAAAAAAAAGAAAAATCTGTATAATATATTTTTTTCTTATTCACATTTTATAGATTTATTAGAATAAATCATAATTAAATGAAATAAATTTGATGGAACACCATACTATCACATAAAACCAGATGTATAATTTTATTCGTTGTTTAAAAAAAGAGCTTAGATTATATATTTCGTTAAAGTCTAAGAGACACGTTTTTTCAGGTTCGAACAGGGCACCGAAATTTTCAGGACCGGCCCTGATTTGATTGTGGATTGTGGTCCCTACTTTACATGGTATTCAGCGTCGGATAAGTCCTAACTAAAGACCACATTTTAGTATCATGTGGATTAGTTAGAGCGGTTTGGTGGTTCGTGGGAGTGTGGCTGAAGTGAACGAATGTGAAGTTATATAATTCGGTGAAGGATATTTTAACTACAATAAAAAACGACTTGTCATAAGAAACAAACAAAGGCAATGTTGTGTGTGATTATGGTGGCAGTATATATGGAAGATCTTGATTCATAGGACTGCTCCAACACAAGACTTTTTGAAGAGATTTAGAGATCAAAGAATGTTCCTTCCTTTGGCTGAAACACAGAGCTCACATAAGGGATTTAATAGAAAATTGGTGCAATGCAGGTGTGCATGTAATAAGTGTCTAGGAGTGGAATCTTGCTGTTATATGTAGACTTGCAAGCTCCTGGCTAGTAAGTCTCGTTTGCCTTAAGTGAAAAAAAAATAGTATCCTCTTTTCTGGTAAAAAATAGCTGATTTGGTAGATATAAATTGGTTGAAATCAGGATAACTATATTTTTGCTCACTAAAAATCATGTCTATTTTGGAAAAGATATTGGTATTTTTTTCCCTAAAAGTAATATATTTTTGCAAACTAATATTCATGTCTATTTTGGAAAAGATATTAGTGTTTTTTCCCTAAAAGCAATGTATCTATATGGTTTTTTTAAATGGCAAACTTCGTTTCTATTCATCACCAAATTGTACATAATGTTTAGAACAAGCGAGACGTTGGACCGAAACATATATCCATCACCCAAACTTCCCCATAGAGTTGACATATTTACATTAATAAAGAGTAAATTTCAAAGTTCGTCCTTTATGTATGTCTAAAATATCAAAGTATGTCCTTTGTCTTTAATAACCTCAGAAAACATCCTTAATGTTTGAAAAACCAATCAGGTTATGTCCTTTACCCTAAACCTTGTTTGTTTTCCCAGTTAAGTCAGGTCACATGTGAAACACATGAGGGCATTAATGTCATTCTACCTACCAATTAATGTTACCTGTTATAAAAACCCTAAATACTTCCCACGAAATCATCATCATCGTTATAATCTCCCTCCACCGCCGCAACCTGAAGTCATCGTCATCATCATAATCGTCGTCTCTGTCATCATCGATCTTCAGCATCACGAAATCATCATCATCGTTATCATCTTCCTCGACAGAACATTATCATTATCAGATCACCTCCTCCCCTGCCGCCGTAGCGG
Source organism: Helianthus annuus (assembly GCF_002127325.2). Classification (NCBI taxonomy): domain Eukaryota; kingdom Viridiplantae; phylum Streptophyta; class Magnoliopsida; order Asterales; family Asteraceae; genus Helianthus; species Helianthus annuus. The sequence goes on along the minus strand of NC_035440.2, from coordinate 31,537,732 downwards.
CGGTGGTGCTGCAACTGTTGTCGGAAACTTACCGACGAAACGAGAGGGAGACGAGGGTGGGGGGTGGGTGAGTCCTGTGGGGTGTTGTAGCCGGAGAAGAGGGCACCGGCAGCTCGTTGCCGGCCATGTGCTTGTCGGACATGACATATCTAGGAATCTGAGATCTGAAAGTGAAGGTGGATAGGGTTGTAGACGACGAATGAATGGGGGTTCTGTTGCGACGGGGGTGTTCGGAGGTTGGGGTTCTGTTGCGACGGCTCCGATTGGAGTCCGATTGGGGTTGCAGACTTTGAGGTGGAGTATTACTGTTGAAGCCATTTTGGGCTCTAGTAGTTGATTGGGTGAAGAGTGGTTACAACCACTGCCTGCACAAGTCGGTTTTGATTCCCAAATCCGCCATGGCTTTTACTATTGCAGCTTTTGGTTTGGGTCAGCCGGTCAGGTGATTGGTTCTAGAGCTGAACACTACAGGCTTAAAGCGAAGGCTGACTCGAGCCATGAAGTAACGGCTACGAGTGGACATTGTGGCGAGCCTGTCGAGTGGGACTCGGAGTCTTAGCAGGGTTACCCAAAAAATTGTAAATTGTTCATTGAAATAGTTATTGAGTGACTGCAATCAAAATGATTATGCCATGAGTTCGTTTGGATTTGTTCTGAGTTGATGAGAGAGAGAGAGAGAGAGGTGTGAAGTTAGAGTGAGTGGTGGGAGGTGGTGGCGGCGGCAGGTGGGTAGTGGTCGGATGGTTGTGGTGGTGAGAAAGAGTGTACAGGTAGAGAGAATATATGTGTGTTTTTATATATATAACTATATAACTAGTATTAAGGTAAAGACCAATATACCCTCATGTGCTTCTCACATGACCTGATTTAACTGGGAAAACAAACAAGGTTTAGGGTAAAGGACATAACCTAATTGGTTTTTCAAACATTAAGGATGTTTTCTGAGGTTATTAAAGACAAAGGACATACTTTGATATTTTAGACATACATAAAGGACGAACTTTGAAATTTACTCCATTAATAAATAAAGCTATCCGTCAAATTTAAAGAACACCCAATTTTGCCACAAAAATTATTGCGCTTCGCCCTATGTTTGACCAAGTGGCGGAGCTTGACCAAAAGTTTCAAGGGGGCGTAAAGTGATGGGACCCAAATTTTTTTTCCTATCGTTATGTTTCGGGTCGGGTCGGCTATCGATTCGGATCAAGTCAAATAATAATAGTTCCAAATAAAACTAAAAAAATTCATTCATTCAAATGGTAACAAACTTTACTTTAATTTATATATTGTATAAATATTTAGGAAATATAATTGGGGGGAGGCGATCCTATATAATTTTTTCTAAATATTTATACAATATATAAATTAAAGTAAAGTTTGTTACCTAGGGGAGGCGATCCTATATAATTTTTAAAATTTCCGGACGAAAATCGAAACCTATACACTTCTAATCGAAATATTGGGGAGGGCGGGTGCACCCCCGGGCACCAACAAACCTTCGCCCCTGGTTTGACCCAAAGGAAAGAGATTGCTTGTGCTTCCCCGAAAATATTCTTGACACTCACATGCTTGCCGAAGAATATTAGCTTGTTCTTACTTTTCCGAATTTGCTAACACACTTGAATTACCTGCTTTTTTATAGTTGGATACCAATAAATTGGTATGAGCCTCAAAAATCTCTTTCATGGTATTTATGTATTATTTGGAATGTTGCACCATAAGCACACCTTGTTCCAAACAACTGCTGCAGTATAACATGATGCAATTAGGTGATCTACATCCTCTTCACACATCCCATACAACCTGCATAAAGCAGGCCCATGATGTATGTTTTTACATTGCAGATTTTTCAATGTAGCCAAACGATTTTGTATTGAGATTGGAATTCAGATTAGGGTTGAAGAAACGTAAGAGAATAATGATGTTCTTGTTATTAGAATTGGTAACTATTATTGTTAACACATATCATACATATATACTCGACAGTTAGATATGTAACCGTCACTACTTATGAAAATAAAACATAATTACATTTATGTTACATAATAAATACACTATACTAATTATCATATCTAGCTTATACTCATTCTAATATCCTTCCGTAAGCTAGATAGCAGCAACATGCAGGAGTTCTTTGATACGGCTAAAGTCCTTCGGCTGCAGAGCTTTGGTTAGAATATCTGCTGCTTGATCTTTCGTTGGGCAGAACCTGACTTCAACTTCATCGTTCTTGACCAGATCTCGAATAAAATGATATTTTACTCTAATATGTTTACTTTTTCCATGATAGACAGGATCCTTAGCGAGACAAATTGTTGATTTATTATCACAGAAGATTACTGTAGGGCAATCCATATTCATTTGAAGTTCATTGAGAATTCCTTTTATCCAGAGTGCTTGACATCCAGCCATTGATAGTGCTATGTATTCAACTTCGGTTGAAGATAAGGCAACAACCTTTTGTTTTTTAGATTGCCATGCAATTTCTCCGGATCCTAAATGAAATACATATCCAGAGGTACTTTTACTGTCATCAACATTCCTAGCGTAATCACTATCACTAAAACCAACCAATTTCCCTTTACTTCCTTTAGAGTAGATGATTCCATGGTTTATTGTCCCTTTTATATACCTTAAAATTCTTTTCCCAGCTTCCTAGTGACTTTTCTTTGGCTCCTCCATAAATCGGCTTATCTTAATAACAGCAAACATTATATCAGGTTTTGTATTCGTCAAGTACATGAGACATCCCACGAGACTTCTAAATAGATTTTGATCCACTTCATCTTCTGGATTATCTTTGGATAATCGCTAGCCATATTCCATAGGAGTTGAGATTATGTTACACTTCTCCATTTTAAATTTTTTTAGCAGACCCTTTGCATATTTCTGTTGTGATAGTGTGATATTTCCACTCTCATATTTGACCTCCATGCCTAAGAAATAGTGCAGAATTCCCAGGTCTGTCATCTCGAATTCTCTCTTCATTGAATCCTTGAGTTGATTTATCATACTTAGTGAATCACTAGCTATAATAAGGTCATCTACATACAGACAGATCACCATCTTTGAAGTTTTTGTGTTCTTAATAAACAGTGTATGTTCATGTACACATTTTTTGAATCCGTTTGAGCAAAAAAAATCTATCTATTCTGTTGTACCATGCCCTTGGGGCTTGTTTTAACCCATATAAAGCTTTCTTGAGATGACATACCTTTCGTTCTTCCCCCATCTTAATATATCCCTCTGGTTGTTCGTTATATAATTGTTCACTTAGATTTCCATTTAAGAATGTTGTTTTAACATCCATTTGATGTAGATGCCAACCGTTCCGTGTAGCTAAAGCCAAAATCAATCTGACTGTGTCAAACCGAATTACAGGTGCGAAGACATCTTGATAGTCCACTACATATTTTTTATTATAACCCTTTGCTACTAATCTCGCCTTGTACTTACTCACATTTCCATGCTCATCATATTTTGTTTTATAAATCCACTTGACACCAATGGGTTTTTGATCTTTTGGAGGATCCACCAATTCCAGGTGTCGTTTCTTTGTATTGACTCCATTTCTTTATCCATTGCTTCTCTCCACTTGTTATCTTTATGAGCTTCTCTATACGTGGTAAGGTCTGCATCAGCATATAGCACGAAGTAGGGTCTGCATCAGCGATAGGAACCATGAGTAGGGACGTTATGACATGATTTCTCAAGAGGAAAGTTGATATATCTTCTGAATTCGTTGATGTGGATTCTCTTCCTTCGGATCCTTATGATCGCAAGCCGGTTGAATCATATTTTACATGACCCGACCCGACCCAATACGAACCGACCTGATACGAACCAATTTTTTTACTTATATACCTTGGGGCCTAAAATTTCTAAAAATGTTCCGCACCCCCATGAAAAAATTTCTGGGTCCGCCACTGACTACACTAACAGAATCCTAATTTCACCTCATGCCAAGAATTGAATTATGATCTTCTCCGTGAAGATAAGAACCTATACCACTCAGACAAAGCTGAAATTATGGCTACTAAGAAGATATTTTGAGGCTTGGCATTGTATATTAGCCGTCTTAGTAGAAGCATTACTCTCTAGAATTTAATAAACTTTAACCTTGTATTATTTATTTACAAGTCTTTAAACTACGTTTTTACTAGCTCTCATTCTATTATTTAATATTAAGAACTATTCAAGTATGCTTGATTTGAATGGAAACGTTCCAAGTTATATGAAAAAGTGGCTTAGACGGCTAAGTCTCGGCCGGTACTTTTTGGCACATAAATTCATGTTTAGCTGGCTTAGCCGACGGTTTAGTCAGAGTTGCCTGCTTAGCCGGAGTTAGTCGACACTTTAGCTAGCGGAGACAAAAAAAATGTGTCTATTTTGGTATAGTCAAGGTGAATATTGTCTATTTTGGCGATTTCCCCAAATTACGCTGATACCTTTTTTCGGGTTGAAAGTGGATTCGCGTACTACTTCAATCAACAAGAAGAAATAGAGAATATTTATCTATACATTAACAACAATCACATTCATGTAGGATAACACCAAGTAAGACATAGATATAAAGTGATAAGTTTCATCTTAAAATGATAGCACTGCCCTTCGAAATTGATAGGTGGTAGGCAAAAGAAGATAACTAAGTTCTAATCCGCAAGGGGGACTTACATACATACCACCATCAAATTAAAACACATCAAAAGACTTTCATAAACCAGATCCATAACTATATTTTAATGCATAAAGACAGTTGTCAGCACTTTGTTGGTCTTCAAAGATGCCTCTAACAGCTTCAGACCCTATTAATATTTTCAATCAATAGATTACAAATTAAAACATAAACTTTGTAAATATGAAATGCACGATTATTATAGTACCTCATCTTTTCCAAAAGAAACATTCTTCTCTTCAAGTTGACTCAGATCCTTGACACCAAACTTATTGATGAGGGTGATGCCAGAAATGGTGGACATTGGGTTCACCACTAGATCATCCATCACCATATATGTCACAACTTCCTTAACATACCCACGCTTCTTTATCTCATCCGCTAGTTTTGTTTCTGCTACCTGATTCGGCGGCGTTACAAGTGCCATCTTATGATTCATGTAACCGCTGCAACCGGGACATATAGAATTCGCACACAGTGTTGCATTTGACTTGCAAGATGAGTATGAGTTACTACAGTAATGGCACTGTCCTGCTGCCTTGGCACACCTGTAAACTGCTTTGGATGCACCGGACTGATCCCCAGAAGAAGCATCATAGGATAACAGAAATGTTTTACCGTTGAATGCTGTTTTGGGGTGGAAGATGTCATCCATTTTGATGCCAGGTTGAAGGTAGTTTCCATTGAAAATTTCTATGCTACCTTTGAGTTTTCCTAAGCAGCCCGCCATCTGGTTAGATCCAATTAACTCGACCAGGGTGCCCAAAGGCAAAGAGAATATGTGGAAAAGGAAATCCACAAATTCTTTTGGTACTTCTGCAAATAACACTCTTGAGCCTTTTACGTCGACCAGAAGCTTCAGACACATTTCTGGGGGAGCCATTGAAGAAAGAAGATCGAGACTAGGCTGATATCTTATAAAAAATTGATATTTGCCTCAATTGAATTGATATAAAGGGATTACATAAGGAATAAAGAATACAACCCAATATACAGAGATATTTACTTCCTAAAATATAGAACTAACCATTTGAATTCAAATTATTTGACTTATTTTGAATTCCCACATATACTCGCTTCGTTATGTTTTAGAAAATTCAAATTTATAGAGTTGATAATTTAAGCTATGATCTAGTTAATGTTTTGAAAACCGGTTTTAAACCATACCGGGTTGATCTTAGAAATGGTTCAACTGATTGTACAGGGTTGTCTAAGATGATTCAGCCAGGTTGAGTAGTTAATTCTATAATCCATAAAAATACAACTTAAAAAATAATCCAAAAATATATAATTTCATAATAAAAAATAATCTATAAGTACTTAATTTTTCAACAAGGTACTTAATTATGGCATTTGAGTGTTAAATGCATCAAATTCATTATGGAATATTGAAGATTGGAAGGTCAATTACCGGAAATATGGAAGGTTGGTTATTACCTTAATGTCAGATTGTAATAAGATATAAAAATCAAATTTGAAGATTTTGCAAACAACTTTAACGATTCTAACTGGATTTATCTGCCATATATAACAAGTAGCGCATGCTAGTTTTACTGTTCTTTTTTCGTACCAGATCCGTGTTCAGTAACCGGTATTACCGACCAGTACATACCCGTATTTTAAAACATTGGACTTGAATTAAAAAAAAATTCCCAAAAAGATTTTATTTTGAAAATATATTTATCAAAGGTATTTTGAAAAATATTTACCAAAATGGGTGAAATCTTATTTATTTTTTTTAAAAAAGAGTTTAGTATGTAAATCCTCTCGGTGACTAAGGGTGTAAACGAGGCGGGCCGAGCCGTGAGCCCGACTAGGCTCGAACTCGGCTCGTGATGTTTTATTGAGCTCGAGCTCGGCTCGATTCGAGTCTACTTATTTGAGCTCGAGCTCGGTTTGCGAGTAAAATCCAAAGCTCAAGCTCGATTTGAGCTATTTTGAGAACAACCTCAAGCGAGTTAAAACTTGGTTCGAGCTCGTTTTAATATTGCTTAAACGAGCCAAAACTCGGGCTACGATCAAGGAAGTGCCTTTAGCACATGCATAGATCACTCCTTTGGAAGGTAACGAGGTTTAACGTCCTCTAGAACAACCTCGTTGCTCAAAGGAGAGCTAGATACTGTAGGAACCGTTCGCGTAATTAAATAAAATAAAACAAATTTTATTAAATCGATTACAATACAAAAATAAGAAAGCTAAAAATTACTAGTACGAATACAACTAAAATAAATCAAAATACAAGAAAGGTGTAGAAGCAGAGTGACTGATGCACGTGTTCACACGCTTCCCTTAAAACAAATTCCGAGTCTCCCAGGAGTACTCGTTTTGTTTCCCAGGGTACAACAGCCTGAGCAAAAGTACTGTCGGAGATGGCCTACAACCCGAAGGCTACCTTGAACTTTGCAGAAAGAAGATCAGAATTCTGTAGAGAGAAATGTTGAATTGCTGTTGTGTTGCTGGTTTTCGTGGTGTGTCTTCTGTAGTGACCAAGAGCTGTATTTATACAGCTCCAGATTCGAAACCGTCAAAAAGGAATTAAAGGAGAGGTCTAAATTGCATTAAACGTCTTCAATGCAATTTAATACGTCATTAATTTCTCAGTCAAAGACCATTAACTCGTCAGTTTCGAAGTTGAACTGTAACTGCACTGTCATTCAATGCTGGAAGCTTCTACGCGCGCGCGCAATGGCGCGCGCGCAGGTCTGCACGCTGCGTCCATCTGGCTCACTGCCATGCGCGCGTGCGCCACACTGACTCAGGTCCATGCGTAAACGTGCGCCACGTCACCTGTGGACCTATACGAGCACGCCACACAGTCGCGCCGTATTGGCTCACTCTGGTGCACCGCGCACGTCACATCAGGTCCCATGCACCATGCGCAACCGCGCGCGTTCATGCCATGTGTACTCGTGCGCGGACTGCCATGTCACGCGCCTCGAACCTGCACGCCACTTCACCACTTGGTCCTTGCATCCTCTATGATCCACCAAGCGTACATGGTCAAAAATACAAAGTGCGAGCGTGCGAAGTGCAAAGTGCGCCATCAAAGGGCTGCATTGCGCCTCATCGCCCACGCCACGCGCGCGAGAGCGGGGGCGAGCGGGAGTTCGCGAGGACACTTAGTGTGTGCTTCCATAAAACAATAAGGATGGAGAGTTTCCACTTAAATACCCATTTAAGTTCCATCTCTCCTCCGATGTGGGACAAGGTGCTACTTTCCCTTTTGTTTCAGCATTCAATGTTTCAAACACACAATTTTGAGCATCGATATCTCATTCATTTTAGCTCCGTTTTGGACGTGGTTTAGTTCGTAGCGAAGCTCTTCCAACATAGAACACAAACCCACAAATAAATATATAAAACTCGCTCATTTTATTATATTTATTTCTAGTCCAAAATACAAAAAAATCATTTTCCTATATTTGTGAAAAATGCTATTTTCACCTATTTTTCTAACAGATACAACTATGATCGATACCATTTGTTAAATGACATGTTGTTTGCCCATATGGCGGCATGGAAAATAGTTAAAGATTATCTTATTAAGAAAACTAATATGCACAATATGATCTAAAAAATGACTAGTTAAGATATCTCCCAATAGTTAGACAACCAGTTATATTTTTCTTTAACTTTTTGATGTTTTTGTTTAGTCTTAAATATTTTTTTAAATTACGAAATGTTATTCTGTGACGTCATTTAATTTTTTAATTAATATAAATTATTACTTTTTAGTTAGTTAAATGGATACCATGTGCTTTAGGTAGGTCTAGGGAAAATCCAATACTGCGTCATGATGTGAAATTAGACTAAAGGGCATGGTTGCAAAAATCGCGACTAGCCGGCGATTAATCGCTGACTAGTCGCTAGTCGCCCATCAACTGAGTAATTTTCAGCTAATCAGTAAAAAAATCGCTAGTCGGCCTAGTCGGCCCTAGTCAGCCCTAATCGCGACTAGTCGGTCGGGAAAAATCGGGAAAAAACAAAAAAAAATCGGAAAAAATCAGAAAAAATCAGAAAAAATCAGAAAAAATCGGAAAAAAACACATATTCCAGCCAAAACCTCCCAGATTCCGGTCAAAACTTGTCCACTTAAAAAATTACGTATAAAAATATATGTATATATGTATAAAAACTTAAAATTATACATAAAAAGTCCGATCCGATTAATCCCGATTAATCCCGAGTAATCCCGAGTAGTCGCTAGTCCCTACCTCACCGACCCGCTAGCGACTAGCGAGTTCTCCAACCTTGCTAAAGGGTATGGAGAGGATGGGCTTGGAGGGGATGAGTCGCCACGTAGGCGCCACGTAGGAGTGGCTTGGAGAGGATGGACCTACGGGGGTGGGGGATGAACCCCTTTGTGTATATATATGTATATATGTATAGGTATATGTGAGAGAAGGAAGAAGGAGAGAGGCACGGCGGACCCGGCTGTGGGTCGCCGCTTGTGCTGGGCCGAGCCCCAGGGGGGCGGTGTGGGGGTCCGGCGCCGGGCCTAGCCGGGCATCAGCCGGCCCCCATACCTTCCAGTCTTATGAATGAAACGTCCTTAAGAATGTTTAGTGATGTCTAAGGATGGATACTAGGGGTGTTTACAACTATTTGTATCCGAAAATCCGATCCGAAATATCCGATATTCAAATTTAAAATATCCGAAAATTCGGATATTCGAATTTTTTGGATTCAGATTCGGATTCGGATAGTGATTTTAAATTTTTTCGTATATTTCGGATATACGAAATATCCGAAAATTTAATTTTTATTTTTTTCGGATATCCGAATATCCGAAAATATCTGAAGTATCCAATATCCGAAAACTTATATTCGGATATCCGAAACTATCCAAAATATCCGGTTCCGAATATAAAAAATAAAAATTAAATAAAAAGTTGGATTTTCGGATATCCGAAATTTCGGATAGTGAAATCTAGTATGCGAAAATTTTGGACATTTGAAATTCGGATAACCGAAAATTCGGATATCCGGTTTTGAATGCCCCTACTAGATACCCGTCATGTGAAATTGTGAATGAAACAAGCTTAGGAATGCTTGGTGATGTCTAAAGATAGATACCTATAACACCTCGTAAAATCGTGTCTAATAATGTATTGACACGTGTCCCTATTCCTATTTGTGCCTAATGTTTGCTAGGAGGGACTATTTTCGCCAAATGATGAAAGTATGAATGTGGAGGGACTAAAAGTGTCAACATGCTTAAACTATGCCTCTGAGTGACCTTTTACGGTGTTTGTATTCTCAAACGAGCCACTTGTTGGACGAGCGAAACCGTTTATGAATTAAATTGAAAGTTTATTAATTAGAGGACTAAAGGCGTCAACATGTTAATTTTATACCTCTGAGTGACCCTTTAACGAACCGAGAGCTTTTGATATTCGGTCATACTCTCGGGTGTGTCAAATATTGACTTTGAGGGGTTATTTGTGCCAAAAATGAAAGTATATAAGAGTTTTAGGGTTAAGGGACCAAAGCTGCCAAACTTGGAAAGTTATTTTAGGCCGCGGCGGAGCACGATAGACTTAAGCTTGTCTGTCGCGGGTAGCCAAACTCTGCCCAGCTCGAAATTCTTGCTTGGTGCCCACACAAACAACCAAAACTCACTTCTTTCGATACCAAGGGCTTGTTCCTGGTTTATGACACGTTTTAGGACACTTGTTATCATCTTTTGAAGCCTCATATCACCTGGGGATCCCCTAATCCCTCCAACACTATAATAGAAGTGTTAGCAAGCATTCCAACTTGCACCTTCTTGATTTCTTTCTTATCTTCACTTCTGGAGGTTCCTGAGCATTGGGGACTTCCTAAGCAAGTGCATTTTCATCTAAGGACCACTAGTAAGTACTCCTTTCAGTTCTATTTTCGTTTATAGGCTTTTTAAAGCCGAAAGTCATGCACTTTCGACAAATGCTTTGCCTTTCGGTTTAGACCTTAATTGTCCAGCCATTGTTCGAGACGAACATGGCTACATGATAGTAATTAGGTAGGTGGCGGGTGGGTGGCGGCGGTGGTAGTGGCTGTCGGGGTGGTGGTGGAGGCGTTGACGAGTTGCGAGTGGAGGCGATGATGGCGTCGGTGGTGGTGGTGGTGGGTGTTGGGTTGTGGTGTTGGTGATGAATGGTGCTAGATGGAATGGAATGAAAAAAAAACATGGGGAGTGGATGAAATGATTTTTAGGGAACGGAATGTCTTATGGAATGGGTGATTCCATTCCATTGACCAATCAAACACCTCTTTCTTCTTTCCCTACCTTAAGTAATTAGGGCTTATGTGTGTTTAGTTAGGACTTATTATGTTTAATTAAGTTTAAGTAATATTTTAATTAGGTTTATGTAATATTTTAATTAGATTTGTATAATATTTTAAGGTTTAAATATTTTTTGTTTAATTTAACTAGGTTTAAAGTTTTATTATACTAAAACGATTTACATATTAAGAGGGCCAACATGTGACATACCAGACGCGTTCAGTTGGGTAATCCGATTCAGATTCTCACATCGGGGGGGGGGGGGGGGGGGTTCCTATGTGTTGGATATGAAATTCAACTAGGTTTAAATATTTTTTGTTTCATTTAACTAGGTTTAAAGTTTTCTTATACTAAAACGATTTACATACTAAGAGGGCCAACATGTGTCATACCAGACGCGTCCAATTGGGTAATCCGCTTCAGATTCTCAAGGGGGGGGGGGGGGGATCCTATGTGTTGGATTTGAAATTCGGACGGAGTGGGTGTAATCGTTGTGGATGCTCTTAGTTTAGTTAAGAAATATCTAAAAATATAATTTTGGCAATTACTCTTATACTTCATTTATTTATGTTTACGTTAAGTAAAAACCTATTATTAAACACAGACTAAAATGGCTCTATACATGAAATATATTGGCCCTCCAATTAAATTTTTCTAGTTCCACCAAGCGTTTGATATATGACAATAAGCATGGATATCAAGTCTTAATTATTAGCTATACTTAATGATATAACCAATATCTACATTTAATCAAAGAAAAAAATCGCGTGAGTTTTAGGAAATACGAAAGCAGTATAAATAAAAAGTCAATAGATTTAATCTTTAAAGTGACATCAACCATGCCTTACAAATGGATTGTCTGTTCTTCAAAGGTTAAGCAAAAGAAGATAACATAAGGAGACTTTAAGTGCCACAGTGAAACTAGATCAAAAGATTATCATAAACCAGAACCGTATCTATATTCTAAGGCATAAAGATAGTTGTCAGCACTTTGTCTGTCTTCAAAGATGCCATTAACAGCTTCAAACCCTGTTATCAATAAATTAAAAATTAAAACACAGCCTCAGAAAAAATATCACATGTGTATACGAGATGACAATATGCTGTACCTCATCTTTTCCAAAAGAAACCATCTTCTCCTCAAGTTGACTAAGATCTTTCACACCAAAATTATTGATGAGTGTGATGCTAGAAATGGTGGACATTGGTTTAACCACTAAATCATCCATCACCATATAAGTCACCACTTCCTTTACATACCCGGCATTCTTTTTCTTAACCGGTTCCTTTGTTTCTAACACTTCCTTTGGCATTACGAGTGTCATCGGAACATTCATAGAGCAACTGCACTCAGGACACATGGAATTCGCATGTAGTGTCACGTTTAACTTGCAACCATTATCTCGACAACAATAGTCACAATAATAAGAGGCATTCGTTGCTGCATTGGCACATCTGTAGACAGCTTTAGATGCACCAGACTGATCATGAGAAGAAGCATGATCATAGGACAACAGAAACGTGTCACCATTAAAAACTGTTTTGGGGTGGAAGATGTCATTCTTTTTAATACCTGGTTGAAGGTAGTTTCCATTGAAGCTTTCTACGCTATCTTTGAGTTTTCCTAAGCAGCCCACCATCTGGTTAGATCCAATCAACTCAATGAGGGTGCCCAAAGGCAATGAGAATAGGTGGAAAAGGAAATCCACAAACTCTTTTGGTACTTCTGCAAATAACACTCTTGGGCCTCTTTTGTCCACAAGAAGCTTCAGACTCATTTTGGGGGAAGCCATTGATGAGTTCTCTTGATCTGTGGCTTGTTGTGTTTTGAGTGAATTGATAAAGAGTGGGTTTGAGTATATATAGTAGTAGTGAAGTACTTTTATCAATCGGATAATCTAGTGTAAAAAGATAAAACTGATCACCTTTAGAATAACAAATTTAAATAATATTAAGATTTATTTCAGTTATATATGTTATGTTATCAATGAGGGTAATGCTAGACAAAAAACCCTCAAATTCTTAGAAAACTCTGGAAACCCAAATCTCCCCCCATTTTTACCCAACCTCCCGACATTTTTTTTTTGTTTTAGAGTGTTTTGGGCCAAAAAAAAAAACAAAAAAGCGCCGAAGGGATTTTTAAAAAAAAAATAAACAAAATTCAGTGCCAAACATGTGTTAGACAAAAATGCTGAAAGTTGCTGAATTTTTTTTTTTTTAAATTATCCCTTCGGCGCTTTTTTGATTTTTTTGGCCCAAAACTCTTAAAAAAATATATATTACATGTGTTATTTTTTTCAAAAAAAAAAATGTCGGGAGGTTGGGTTTTCTAGGGTTTTTTATATAGATAGGGTTTTCTATCTAGCCCTACCCTTATCAATGAAATCTAAATACATATATTAATCAACGATTTTGTTTATAACTGTAAGCAAATAATTTTTCGGAATTTATTTACAAATATATACTGTAAACGAACATTTTAAAGGAATTTTGAGTAGTTAGTGTTGTATATGTCTAAAATTTCAAGTTATATAATCAATAATGCTTATTACATAAATTTTCATTGTAATGTATGTATTAATATCTGTTAATAAGAGTCTTGAAATGAACAGTGATTATTATGGTGTCCTTATCTAACTGGATGATGGGGCGGTGTTGTTACACGCGTCCTCAAAAAGCACGTGTCCTCAAAAACCACGTTGATGTCTATGCATCTCCATTAGGGTTTCGCTGGAAACCATACGCAACAGAGAGGGAGAAAGAAAGATGGAGAACGAGAAGCAGGAAAGCATCATCACCGTCGTCATCACAGACCTTTCACCGCCATCTAGACGCGGGTCATCATTGTTGGCAGTTTTTGCTCATCTTATCCATACTCTCACGCCGGTAAGCTTCTGCAATCGATTGAACAAACCCCGATTGGTAATCCCTTTGTATACCGGTTGATAAATGTTCATGTGGTTGTTCTTATCTTTGATTATTTGTTCATGGCGGTTTCTAGGGTTTCGGAGGGGACCCATGACGAAAAATCGGTGTTTATGTGATGTTGATTTTGTGATTGTTCGGTTCTTTGGCTTTGATATTTGGGGTTTTGGAGTGTCACTGAAGGTCATGGCTTCTCCCCGACTGCTCATGTTATTCATTTTTTCCCTTGGTTAGGCTGCTATACTACAAGGTTTTTCATTGCATCCTTTTGGCTATTGACTTGGCAATTGATATTAAGTTTTATGAAATTATTCAGAAATAAGGTGTTAATTTGATCTTGATTTTCTAATTATGCAGTTCTTAGGCTTTGCATTTTGGTACAGGTGATGTTTTTTGCCTCCAGGAGAAAATAGTATGATCTCTTGCTTTACCATAGCTCCTATTATGAGTTTCATTTTCATTTTTTTAAATCCGCTTGTATATATCATACAGGTAGTTTAACCTATTGATTGCCTCTTTTTGCTTACTTATTTATTAATGGCAGGTTACGTTTTTCTATTTTATTATTAATAGCATTGTAACACTCTTTGATGTTTGTTATGCAATTGTGAAGCTCTAAAGAGTCCTAAAACCGATTTGAATGGTGAATGAATGTGATTTTGCAAGACTTAGCTGACCAAAACAAACCCAATCACATCCACCCTACTTCTCATATGATAAAATTATGTTGTACAATACTTTGACAGCACCAAGTTTAAGTCTATTGTAAGTTTATTTGAGCTTGGTTAGTGTCTTAGTGCAAATAAGAATTTATAGTTGATTTGCTGGTTATATATGTGAGGTTTTTGATCTTTTATCCTTCCTTATTGCATTAGATTTTAGTAAAACAGATTAGAGGATCACAACAAATTTTATACCATAAATTCATGTGTTTTTAATGTTTTGCAGGTGTTTTAGTTTCGTTACCCGAGGCTACTTCAATATATATGCTTTCATTCTTATAGTCTTTGTTTCCAGCTTAGTTTGATGAATATATATATATAAGTTTGGGTTTTTATGAGTTTGCTGCCCAAGTGAGATCAGTGCTTAAACACTGCCCAACTCTTCAATTATCTCAAGCAAGAAAAGTTACATTTGTCTTTTTCACATAATAATGCAAATCACATAATTGTTTTATAAATCTGATCTCATTTCGCTTTACCACCGCCAGAGAATGGGTGAGAGACAAAAGGTGACGGTTGTTGATGTCGGTGTGAAAGGGGTGGTGGGTTGATCGGAGGAGACGATGGCGGAGAGGAAGGAGTGGAGGACCTTTCGTCGCTCATTAACCTAATCTGCTGAACTGGGATAAAGTTGAACTCGCGGTTGACCAAAAAGAAGCAGCAAACATCGAAGAAGCAATCACCTATACCCACTGGCTACTGACGGTCTACCCAATGCCGTTTGCAACCCAATACAACTAAAATAAAACTAAAAGCCGAATATTTATGTAACTAGAATTACATAATTTATTTATGTAACTAGAATTAACATAACACCCAATACAACTAAAATAAAACCCAATATAATGTAACTAGATTTAACGAGGAGTTTAGGTTTCACTCGGAAGAGACATGAATCTCGGGAGGAGATGCTCATAAGACCATGTGTACTGGTAGAAGCTTAGGGTGGGCGGGGCGTAATTCGGGGAGTGCCGCGGGGAGGGTTTTCACTGATTAGGTGGGTGGCGCCGTTAAATCGGTGAGGTAGAGAGAGGGTCGAAACCGGTGGGCTGTCACCGATGGAGGAGAGGGGAAAGGTGGTGGGGCCAGCCCACTTTCAACCCATCAAAGCTTTTCTTTGTTTTTTTTTTTTTTTTTGAATAAAAAAATAAGGGGAGTTAAGAGGGGAGTGGCGCCATCAAATGGGGGTGTTAGGGAGTTTAAGAGGGGAGTTGACGTGGCACACGGGGATTGGTTTGGCGTAAGAGAGGGGACTCACCTATTAGGTGAGCACCCCCTTCACCCTTATAATGCCCTCACCATGTGGCATTATACGACATGTGGCGTCCTAGTCAGCAAGGGGGCATTATAGCAAAAGTGGTGTAGTGGGGCATTATGCCATAACCCCCATTCAATCATTTCCCAATTATTTTTTTTAATTTAAAACATAAAAAAAACTTCATTAATTTAAAAATAAAATTACATTACTTGAAAAAAAAATAAAAAAAAACTGAAAAAAAACCGAAAATAAAAAAAAAAAAACAGAAAAAAAGCTGAAAAAATTAAAAAAAAACATAAAAAAATAACATGATCTAGAGTCCATATTTTTCTTTAATTTTTTGGCGACGCATTTGCGCAAGGATCAACGCATCGCCTTGTAGGTGGTCGATAGGTTTGGACAAAAACTCGATGTCCTTTTCCATTTGCCTCGCCTCTTGCATCTCGTTAAATTTTTTTGTTTCGGCCACTCGTTCCTTCATAATCTCATAACGTTGGTGGCCGAGGTCACGAATGTCTTGGAGACGACGGTTCATCTCCTCGAAATCATCCTTTAACTCGAGATCGGAAGACGACTCGACCGTTTTTTTCCCGGTTCCCTTTCTTCTACCGGTGGGTCGGGCCAACTCTTCTTGAATGCCCTCGTCCACCGCCTCATTTAAATCAACATTGCGGGCATCCGATGTCGGAGTTGACGGGTCAACGGAGGATGATGTTTTTGACCTTTTAGCCCGACGTCTACTACTAGACGTCATTGGATTAACTACCGCCCACTTTGTACTTTTTCGAAGTAGCTCCCAACACTTGTAGTACGTGAAAGGGCCTTTTGTCCTCTCGAACTCCTCCAAACTCTTCGTTAAAACCCCCACGTCACCTTCATCGCTCGGCCGATTATCGTAGTTACGTTGGAAGACTTCTTGGAACCCATGACACTTGTTGTTGATGTCGGTCCATTTGCTAGAAATGGAGTCTTTGTCCCGATGTTCGCCTTGACCCCACGTGCTAAAGAAGAGTGCACGAACCCTATCCTAAAAAACCGGGCCCGTTTGAAAGTTTGCTAAAAAAAAAAAAATTAAGTTGTTTGTTAAAAAATAAATTAACAAAATAAGTAAAATAATATTTGTATAAAATAGTTACCGGTCTCTTCGTCCTCCGAAATGTCGACATACGCCCGAGTCAACGCGTATTCCTCTTCCTTCGTCCATTTGATTATATTTTTTTGTACGCCGCGGTGCGTCTTTATCCTTCTTCTTATGCGACCTTTTGCCGCGTTTCGATGTTTCTTGCACCGGTTCGGGTTGCGTCTCCGGTACGACTTCCACATCGGGTTCGACTTCGGGTTGTGACGGTTGAGACCCGCCGGCTTGACCATAGCCGAAAGTGGGAGGAACAAACGGAGGGGCGCCACTCAAGTAAGCCGCGTAAGTTAAAAAGCTCGGGTCCATGTCTTGAAGGTTGTATGGGGTTTGCGGTTGGGTTGTGTTCGGGTTTGCGGGTCTAGCGGGGACACCAAAAGGAGGGCGGAATGGATGCATGATTGTATAAAAATTAGAAGAAAGTGGGTTTTTTTATAAAAGTTGGAAGAAAGTGGGAGAGATAGTGAGTTTTTGTATAAAAAATGGTGTGAATGTGAGGTAAATATATATAGTGGGGATTATTTTAAATTTAAAAAAAAAATAATAAATGAATGTTACCGTTTGAAAACGGTCGAAAATGGTGGCCCCCACATTTTTAAGCGTTATTTTTAAAACGCCGCAGGCATTTTTTTTCGAAAAAAACGCCCTAAAACGCCCCCTGTAATGGGGGGTGGGCGTTATGTAGCGTTTTCGGGCAAAAATTTAAAAAAAAAACGCCCCATTACGCTTGGTCTAACGGATAGTTTTTTTTTTTTCTTCTTTTTCCCTTTTTTTCCAGATATCTTTGGAAATGTGCAATCGCTTCATTTTTTTGATTGGACCTCCTCCTCCCAACCCCAACCCAGGTACCAATGAACCACTACCCAATAGCTACCTTCTGCAATCAAATCAGTCTCTTTTGCTTGTCTTCCTTTTTTATTTTTCCCGTTTTCCAATATTTGTATTCGTTTTCAAATTATTTTTATTTTTCCTTTTTTCTTATTCATGTATTTGTAATTGTTGAATATTGTGGAAATCCCCAATTAAGGTTTCTGTATTTCTCACGGATATATAATAGAATAGTAATAGAAAAAGAAATATTTACACTATGATCCCTAATTATATGTAACTAGAATTACCACCCGCCGCAATGCGGCGGGGATGCGTTATTTATATATCATATTAGATGAAAGGCAAATGTTTCTTACATGACCGCGAGCCTGTGTGTAAAATATAGAAAATAATAACTGAGCCGATCTATGACCCACGCATTACAACAGACCAATCAAACGGAGAAAAATAGACGCGTTGTGACGAGCTTGTCAAACAGGATAAAGTAGATGAAAAAATGTTGAACTCCACACGCACGTTATGGCATGATAACCCGGAAAATCTAGAACGAAACGTTAAACACAAAACTTGCGATAGATGAAAAGTATATGGGGTCAAAGTTGCAAAAGTTGAAAAGCTTTAAGTTAAAAGTAAAAAAAATCAAAGTGGTTAAATTGTAAAAAATGAAAATTTTTGAATTAAAAGTGAGGGTCCAAATTAATTAAAGGGGTTAGATTGTATAAGATGGAAAGTTTTGAAGTAGAAATGAAAAATTAAATTAATCAAGGGTGTTAAATTACCAAAGATTAAAACTTTAAACTAAAATTGTCAAAGAGTGATACTTTAGGGTTGGAAAGGGAAAATTACAAATTTTTTTTGAAACACTCCCAAAGCTAAAAGTACAAGACATCTATGCACAAAAAAGTTACTAATTTATAGGTTTATAATAAAATCACAGTAGGCTTCCTAGTATTATCAAACACACACCCCGCAGTCCTAGAGTAAGGGTGTAGGGAGTGGTTAAACACTTCGAGTGGCAAACTAAAAAATTAACCAATGAGAGTG
This sequence comes from Helianthus annuus, assembly GCF_002127325.2. NCBI lineage: Eukaryota > Viridiplantae > Streptophyta > Magnoliopsida > Asterales > Asteraceae > Helianthus > Helianthus annuus. Next base: position 31,518,877 of record NC_035440.2, on the reverse strand, counting down.
TGTCATGTCAAAGTGGTAAACTATGCTCAAAATGTTGGCAATGGTTTAGACACTTGGTGAAGTGGTAAACTATTTTTTTAAAAAAAAGGAAAAAGGTGTGATTGGTTGAGATTGGATTGGACCCCACCCCACAATACCCTCTCTCTCACATCTCTCCCTCTTCCCGAATCGGCATCCACTCACCGATTTTACCCCCCTTTTCGGCAAATGGTTTCGGCAAACAATGTTGGCATTGGTTTGCCAATCGGTAAAGTGGGTTTACCACTTTCCACACCGTACACCCTAAGGTTCTTGAATGCAGAGACTGAATCTGAAGTTAAGAAAGAGTTGCGAAGGTATCCTTTGTGAAAAAAATCTGCAAACTGGTGAGCTGAGGGGATATTAAACACACGAACCTAACTAATGGCAACATGTTCCCTTAGACCACCCGTAGTGGTAAACAAGAATAATGCCCCCAACATGGGGCATTATACGACATGTGGCATCCTAGTCACACATGGGGCATTATAGCAAAAGAGGCGTAGTGGGGCATTATTCCAATAACGCCCATTCAATCATTTGACAATTATTTTTTTTTTATTTAAAACATAAAGTCTTCATTAATTTAAAATAAAAATTACAATACTTGAAAAAAAAATACCAAAAAAACAGAAAATTTAAAAAACCAAAAAAAAAAGAACAGAAAAAAAAATTAAAAAAAAAAAGATGATCTAAAGTCCATATTTTTCTCGTATTTTTTGGCGACGCATTTGAGCCAAGATCAACGCGTCGCCTTGGAGGTGGTCGATCGGTTTGGACAAAAACTCAATGTCCTTTTCCATTTGTCTCGCCTCTTGCAACTCGTTGAACTTTTTGGTTTCAACCACTCGGTCTTTCATAATCTCCCAACGTTTGTGGCCGAGGTCGCGAATGTCTTGGAGACGACGGTTCATCTCCTCGAAATCATCCTTTAAGTCGAGATCGGAATACGACTCGACCGTTTTTTCCCGGTTCCCTTTCTTCTACCGGTGGGTCGGACCAACTCTTCTTGAATCCCCTCGTCAACGTCCACCGCTTCATTTAAATCAACATTGCGGGCATCCGATGTCGGAGTTGACGGGTCAGCGGAGGATGATGTTTTTGACCTTTTAGCCCGATGTCTACTACTTGACGTCATTGGATTAACTAGCGCCCACTTTGGACTTTTTCGTAGTAGCTCCCAACACTTATAGTACGTGAAAGGGCATTTCGTCCTATCGAACTCCTCCAAAGTCTTTGTTAAAACCCCGACGTCACATTCATCGCTCGGGCGATTATCGTAGTTACGTTGGTAAACTTCTTGGAACGCGTGACACTTGTTGTTGATGTCGGTCCATTTGCTAGAAATTGAATCTTTGTCCCGATGTTCGCCTTTACCCCACGAGCTAAAAAAGAGTGCACGAACCCTATCCAAAAAACGGGGCCCGTTTGAAAGTTTGCTACAATTTAAAAAAAAATAAAAATATAAGTTGAAATTAAAAAAAATAAAAAAACAGAAAATAAAAAACAGAAAAAAAAAACAGAATAAAAAAACAGAAAAAAAAACAGAATAAAAAATAAAAATATAAGTTACCGGTATCTTCGTCCTCCGAAATGTCGAGCCACGCCCGAGTCAACGTGTATTCCTCGTCCTTCGTCCATTTAATGGTTTTTTTTGTACGTCGAGGTTCGTCCTTTTCCTTCTTCTTATGCGACCTTCTGCCGCGTTTCGATTTGTCTTGCACCGGTTCGGGTTGCGTCTCCGGCACGACATCGACATCGGGTTCAGATTCGGGTTGTGACGGTTGCGACCCGCCGGCTTGACCATAGCCGTAGGTGGGAGGTACAAACAGAGTGGCGCCAGTCAAGTAAGCCGCGTACGGTAAAAAGCTTGGGTCCATGTCTTGAAGGTTATACGGGTTTTTCGGTTGCGTTGTGTTCGGGTTCGTGGGTCTTGCGGGGCCACCAAAAGGGGGTCGGTATGGATGCATGCTTGTAAAAAAATAGGAGAAAGTGGGTGTTTTTTATAAAGTAATAGAAGAAAGTGGGAGAGAAAGTAGGAGGATTTTTATAAAAAAATGGAGAAAAAGGGTTGATATATATATATATAGTGGGTAAAATTTTGAATTAAAAAAAAAAAAAAAAACTTTTGACCGTTTGCCAACGGTCGAATCTCGCAACCCAACAACAATTCAGCGTTTTAATAAACACGCCGGAGCCAATTTAAAAAAAAAACGCCCGGTAACGCCGCATGTAGTGGAGGAGCAGGCGTTTTCCAGCGTTTTTTCTGAAATTTAAAAAAAAAAAACGCCCCATTACGGGGGGACTTACAGAGTGTAAATTTATTTCCACATGTTTAGTTCTTTGATGCTTATACCAGGGTAGATGCTAAATTCATGACACTGACAACGTCACAAAAACACAAAAGTGCAAGAGGCAAATAACACTTTAACTCAACAAAGAGATTATGAAGCAATGTTACTTCAACAACATCAGTGACCGCATTAATATTCACCTTCAGCGCTAGAACGAGAGACAACATCCTAACATTTGGAGAACCAAGACACCGGATTATCAGACCATGTGTAGTGGTTAAACAAAATAATGCCCCCACCATGGGGCATTATTCGACACGTGGCAGTCCAGTCAGCATGGGGCGTTATTGCAAAAGTGGCGTAGTGGGAATAATGCCCAAATAATGCCCCTTCCAATCATTAAAAAGGAAAAAAAAAGCTAACTATTTATCATTGGCCAGTCAAACCTTGGACCACTCCCACCTTGGACCACTCCCATTGGTCACATGCACGTTGTTTTGGGCGTTGTTAATAAAACGTTGGTTACCTTTTTTTTTCAAAAAAAAAACGCCATATAACGCCCTATGTAATGGGGGTCCGGCATTTTTGGGCGTTTTTTTTCAATTTTTTTTAAAAATACCGCCCCACTACGGGTGGTCTCAGTGAGGAAGACACAAAACCATGAGGTAACCCCAGTAGACATCAATATAGGAAATGAGACAATGGTGAATGGTACCTTAAATATAGCTAATGGTACCTTTCAAGGCATGCAAGGGTGGTTCACAAGGGTCGTGCATGAAGAAGCATGCCTGCTGAACCGCAAATGCAATGTCGGGACGAGTTAAAGTAAGATACTGCGTGACACTAACAAGGCTACAATAATGTGTAGGAATGGCAACAACAGATTTCTGTTGGGGTGCTGTAAGGATTGCACGTGGCATATCAGCAATATCACGAGCAAATGCAGTTTGTGAGAGAAACAAGTCAGCTCCATCAAGAGTAGCATCACTGCTAGGGAATAAGGATAACGAACCAAGGTTGGTCATGGAAAAGTTGGCAAAGAGATGAGAAATGACATGATCAACCAGAGCTGATGATAAGGTAGTGAGAATGATGCCATCAACTAGAATAATGTGTAGGAATGGCAACAATGCTTGAACATAGAGTTGTAGGATTCATTGTTGATGACCCAAAATCGGCAACGTAGACAACAAATCGATGATACCAGAAATGGGGGACTTTCTTAGGGCCTTTGCAGACAACAATGAATCCTACTACTCTGGTAAAATTGATGATACCAGAAATATGGAACACCATGTTGTCTAGAGACATCAATACTAAGAACCTTGATAATGGTGGTGGGTTTGATAACAAGATTGAAAGTCTTATCAAAGTCAAATCCAGGATGTTGAGAAAACCCTTGAGCAACTAGGATGCTCTTGTATCTCTCAAGTAGAGCCATCGTCACCTAACGATGTTGGAAGATGAGAGTGTGGGACAAGTTCCCATGTGCCACTGGAAAAAAGCGTAGAATTTTACGAGTCCATTGCAACATTCCAATGAGGATCACACATGGATTGAGCATCTGACAAGGACGAAAAGATCTCGTCTCAGACCAAGTGGTCATGGGGTGACCCACGGGAGGGACCATATTTGTAGATGTAGCATTGCGGCCATGTATAGGGGCACATATTGAGGGCCAAATAAGCACAAAGTTGAACCGTAAGGAAAAGTAGGAACAACTAGATCAGAGACGTCTAAGTCAGATGGTTAGACAGACGGAAGAGCTGGTTAAGAAAATAGGCCAACGCCTTGTGGACCAGGAGAGGCGAGGCATGGCTAGCTATGCACAACATTGATGCCGTAGTGGTCGATTCAGGACCTGGCCGCATTGGTGTAGTTGAAGTTGAAGTTGTTGAACAAGAAGAAGCTCGTAGACCAAAAACGTTGTAATCCGATAGTGGGGGTGTCAAATAAAAGATTAGATGTAAGGCTCGAAACCGGGTTCCTCACAGCTGGACATCATCACACGTATAGTTCACAAGAATGTTTATGTTTTTAAAGTACGCGACGAAATTTTTAATTAAAACAACATCAATTTAATGTACAAAAAAAACCAACAAACATCTGATTTCAAGTCAAAGTATGAAAAGTACGAATGCTAAAACAACAGTTCACAAGAAGCCTCATGCACATGCTAACAGCTCCACATCGTCCCAATCACTAACATGCAATAAATCTAACATACATGCAAAAAGTCAGCTACACTGTGTGAGTTCTAATAATTAAGTTTAAAGAAATTAACTTGACATCAAAACCCATTTTATTTTCAACAATAAACTCAGATTTATATAAGCCCCCCAACCCACTTTAACCACACTACTCCCCAACCGGTAACTGCCCATACAGAAAATTGTACCCAACTCGACCCGTTACTAGACTAACCACTCCCTTGACCAGGACCCACTCGTACCCCATATATAACCTTTAATCAAGACAGATAACAACAAGACTAGGACTGATACCCTACATCATAAAACAGCCACAAGTACATCGTGACATAAGGACTCGAATTAACATCCTAATAAGCTTACATACACCTTGACCCACTACTTCATCTAGCTCAAACACGTAAATCACATAAGGTGAGAACCTAACACACAATGTGGTCGCAACACCAAGACATCATAGGAAATCATCGCTACCATAAGACAATGACAACCACGACACATCGATATCATTGTTCATCAACGGCCCACACCTCTAATGCCACACAAACATGACCATCCTCGTATACTCATTACTACCAAAAGTAACGACTACCAGGACACACCGTGTTAAAAGACAATGACGACCCATTCCTCTGATCACTCATTGTTATCATAATGGCAACAACTACCTGACTCACCGACATCATAAGGTGACGGCTCGCCAAAATCATCGACATCATAACAATGATGACTCACAAGGATGATACTTCACACATAATCACGTCGACACACTCTAATTGTCTAAGATCGTCGACATCTCAAAAACGTGAATTAAGCACATAACTCTTCTAAACGTCACTAAACCCGCCCATTTACTCTTTAAGGACGTCATTAACTACTTGCACATACATTAACATTAATACATTATACTTTTAAATATTTGCCTCATGATTTAACTACCTTTAAGTAACAACTCAACACGTGTACGATTCCTAAACCCCACACCACCTTCCTAAATGTTACCTGACGATAGAAACTTATTAATCTCATTATTCCATGTACACCTCGATAAAAAAAATGCCTATCTAAGGCTAAACCCACACACTACTAATTTAACACGACTCTTACCAGACACAGACTCATTGAAAAACGTTTGACAGTCACTACGTTCATAAAACTCATCCTTTAATGAAAACAAGTACACTCATGTATGCTAGTCTAAAATGGATAAAAAAAATAACATCACTCAGCTGGTGCAACAACTTTTCCTTCGTAAAGCTCAACGTCCCATGTAACACAACCGAACATATGGAATGTGATTTGGAGAGTAAGACTTGAAACCCTAGCGTACCCCCTTGTTCCTTTGTGTGTGTCGCCTAATAACTCCATGTAGTAGATGCATAACCTTCTTAGGCTTTTGATTAGGTGATTAATCACCTAATTCACTTAATCTCTTCTAGTTTTAGTCATATACGCCCACTACTCAAAGTTGCACCATGTAGGTCCCGAAATCGGAGGATCGATAACACAACCTAATCCTTGTTTATAGCAAACAAAATCACGTGTGCGGAATCCACGTAACTAAGCCAAATCAAACATGTAAGAAAGTAACGAGACGGTTTAACCAATGAACCACAATCTATTGATTAAACTGGATGAGAATACAAACTGATACAAACACAGTTTTGACAGAGTGACACTAAGGGTATGCTCTCATCTCTAACTTTTAAATGAAACAGACGGTGCTTATATATAGCAGCCTGGGCCAGTGTTCAACGAAACACAAGGTGGGTCGACGAAACAGAACTGGGCCATAACACTGGGCCATGAGAAGCCCATCAGACGACGAAACAAGTCTGTTTCGTCGCTGATCATGACGAAACAGAATGGAATTGTCACAAGCCTGTTTCGTCGAAGGCTGCAATATGTGAGATGTTTGCTGCAAACAGACAGCAAACAGCAGACAACATAAACACACCTGCAAAAAGACAGAACTACCCTTTACATGCAACATGCATTGTTCATAGATCATTACATACCAAAGGAGATAAACAAGTCGGACACAAGCGGATAGGAGGATATCCGACTTGGTCGACGGCAAATACAGACTCGATAAACGATAAAAGACCGTACAAAATACATCGTAAATTACAAGACTAGTGACAGACATAAAAGTGCATCAACAAACTCCCCCTTGTCTGTTACTCGTCTTCGGTCTTCAAATCTTCCTTCTTCAGTGTCTTTCGGACCAAGAACCGCCCGAATGTATTCCCCGATAGTAGCAGAAACAAGCGACGCGCTGAAATTTCAATGCCTGATGCGCGTCCTTGTCTTCATAGAAAATGTCATGCCGGTATAACTTGTTAATGTCGGATGCAGACATGTTGACGATCCACATCGGATCCAGCATCCTGAAATTTTCTTGATCGCCATTAAAAACGATCACTGCCTCATGTGTGTCGGAATCATAACACCATAATCGCATTTCACCAAGAAAATATTGCCTCATTGGCATCAAGGGTATCTTGTCCACCACTTTCGCTGGCTCATAAACAAGCTTGTATCTGCCAGTGTTGGTTGCCGGATCAAGCGTAAACTTGATTTGTTGATAGATGGGGAACTGAGGTTTGTATGACTTGTCTTTCCACCCAGACTTCTTGTTTAACTTAATCAGTCGCTCGAATAACGTTGTACCATCATATTTTGAGCGATTTACGAGCTCTATCTTTGTCAATGTGGCCACATCATAAAATGGCAAAGATAGAATGCTCAGCAAAGATTGAAAGTACTGGATTACAAACTCCCGCTTAATGGCAACGCAATGTATTTCCTTCACAAACATCCAACATAGGATTCTCCCACTAGGCTTCGCTTTCTCAAACCGTAAGTAGTCAACTTGAGCAGCCTCTGGCACAGGCTTTGAAACTTTTGACAAGAACCGTTGGCGACACGCGGAGAACGCATCCGTGGCATTTTCTGATGTGTCACGGTTCTTTAGATGTTCATCAATGTTTTCTACATTTTCCTTTAGCCAATCTTCATCAAACGGGGCGAACTCAGTTCCGTCTTGTCGAACATACGAAGACTTCTTCACATTTCCCTCGAAGACAATTTCTTCAATGTTTTCAACATTAGTAGATTCCGGCTCACTAGGCATCTTTTCAATCTCATCGTCATCAATATCTCTCATTGCATTTAGAGTAATCAATTGCTGTTGTGAGAGATCCTCGACAATTTCACCTTCTTCAAGCAATTCACCGGTGAATGGATGAATAACCTGCAATGCAAGATCAGCACTGCTAGGAACATAAGATATACCTTCAATCTATTGTACTTCTTCAGCTGTTCCAGAAGAGGTTCCTTGAGAAGATTCAACTGCTGGTGGCTGAACAACAATAATTGCGGAAGATGTAGCGGCTGTTGGCTGCTGTGATGTAGTAGAGGGATCAGGATTCCCTTGATCCTCAGGATCATCATCCCTTTTCTTCATGATTTCTTGTTGCTTACATCGATCCTCCCACAGAGTAGCAACCCAAGTTCGAAGAAACTCATAGCCAGCATTTATCTTCTTAGCCCCCTCAAGTATTGTGGTATTTCGTGAGTCGTACCACTCTTTCATGTAGTCACATCTACTTTTAAGATCTTCAGCCAGCTTTTGAAGTATAGAGCTACTTCTTTATCTCTCTTCGTCTGCAGCTCTCAAACAGATGTTTTCAGCTTTAAGTTGATCAATCTCAGCTTGTTGGCGTTGTATTACAGCTTGTTGTTCGCCAACAGTGGACTTCAACCGATCTATGTCCACCTGATGACTGATCTGATCATTTTTTGTGATCTTAATGAAATAAGTCTGTCTCTGAATACGATCTGCAGCCGCTTCAAGTTGCATGAATAGAAAGTTATTCTTCTCGTCTTGAGACATTTCCGAGAATATCCTTTGACGGTCAGCACTAGGCTGAGAAGTAGTTGCTCTAATTGCTTCAGCCATTGATCTTTGTGGAACAGCCTGAGGAGATACTGTTTGAGTTTCAGGAGCTGAAGATACCACAGGTGGTTCTTGAACTGGTGCTTGAGGAACAGATTCTCGAGCAGAGGTACTCAAGTATCTTCGAGCTTTCTTCTTCTTATGATGTTCGGCAGCTTTCTCGGCTTTCCTTTTCTTTAAGCGTTCCGCTTCATAATCAGAAGGAACGTATTCTGGATCATCTTCCTGTCGAATCTTCCTGAATCTCTTAACACCACGTTCATCGAGATACATTTCGTATCCAGGCTCGATTAGATGATCATCATCAGAATCAGAATCAGCCTCGTCATCACCACCGGCTGATGTATCACCTGCTGATGCACCACCCGCTGATGTACCACCTGCTGATGTACCACCAGTAGTACCAACACTCGATGCACCAACGGCACCTGTATCGCCACCATCATCACCTTCATCATCACTATCACTCTCCGAATCAACTGGATCTGGACCAAACTTTTCACTCATTCTTCTTTTCAACTCCGGCTCTTCATCATCGGATTGGCTGTCATCGTGACGCCATTTATTTTCTTTAGGAGCAACGTAATCAGTGTTTCCTAGTGCACCGAACAACTTTCTTGGAGGATCGCTTTCTTTGTACCTTTTGTGCGCAAGATTCTTGATTATCCTTAATGAATTGAAGTTCATCGCTTCTATCTTCAGAACATCGTTGTCGGCTTTAGGAAGACCAGGATGTTGAATATTCATAATCATTTGAAGAAACCGCGGATACATCCAAAACTTGTTCCCGGTTATTCTACTTCCAGTTCTCGTCATGTTCTCCTTCATATTGCCGAAGATGTATTTTGAGATACTAAACGGTTTGTTTAGCACCAACGCCACCATGAAACCAACTAGATCATTGCCAGCCATGTCATATCCGGCACATCTATTGCTAAGGCACTGAATGAGAACGTGTAGCGGAAACTTGTAGCGTAACGGCAGATCACCCTTGTTGATTTGAGTGCTGAAGATGTCTCCTGTACACATCATACGTAAAAAGCAGCCTCGCGTACACATGATTGGAATAGAATCTGGAGAGTCCGGATGGTCTTATAGTTGTAACACTTCGTTCAGAATATCCGGAGATACTATCACATCCAAGTTGTTCACACGGCCTCTGATAACATCCTTTCCATCCACTTGCACAACGCTTGCGGAATCCCAGAACGCTTTGATAAGAGACTTGTAAACCGGCGTCGAGAAAGTGACATCATAATTTATCCGCGACTCCCTGATCCATTTCGTGATATCTTTCAGTTCAACAAGCTTTTCTTCCGGATCCAAATAGGCGATTTGATTATGACGCTTTTCAGACATAATCTCTTCTTCCGTCTTGTTCTCTTTCTTTGTCGTGGGTTTCCGTTTGCCTTCTTTCGGTGCCATCTGAAATTGAAAATGTCCACAATAAGCGACAATCATATCACATATGCATTTCGACATGTATGGATACAAGTTCATGTATCCAATTGGCAGTTAACCTATCAAAACACATCTACTGTGAACACACACCAAAACTGTGAAATTTGCTAAGGCATGGACGACGAAACAGATATTACTCGACGAAACAGAATTATGTTCGACGAAACAGAATTTGACAGTTGACCAGCTCTGTTTCGTTGACCATTTCGTTTTGCCGATCAGTTCCTCGACGAAACGGATTCAATTCGTTTCGTCGACCAGTTATACGATGAAACAGATCCGTTTCTCCGTCCATCTCGATTCGCCGTTTATCTCGTTTCATCACAGTTAGGGTTTTGAAATTTGGGCGTTTCGCCGTATGGGGTTTAAACAAGTTGCAGATCATCATAAGTCAAAATCAGTGCTTTGAATAACCCAAACCAAGTAGGAATCATACCCAAAGACTAATGAAGATATGGTTTCCGGTCAAAAACCCATTTGAAATGGCAAACCCATAACAATCAATAACCCCCTGTTTTTATTACATAACCCAAACCCAAATCAAGGCAAACAAACATACATAAACCCTAAATATAACTGTTATTGATAGAAACCAAGACAAGTTCAACATCAAAACATAAAGTGTCAAGGAGAATAAGATCTCTGAGGGTCTCCGAGGGTCTCCGAGGGTTTCCAACAAAATCGACGGTGCAATATGTGAAAAACAAGAACATGAACATTTTTGTACCTTTGAATTTTGCAAGATTTCAAGGTAAAATGATGATTTTAAGTGATTGAGTGGGTGACCGAAAGTATGGGTGTTTGGAGTGTTTGGAGAAGATGAACAGTTGAGGTTTGAAAAAGTGAACACCTGCTGACCACTGGGACCCTTTATACACCGACTCCAGCCGACGAAACAGAAGACTCGACGAAACGGAAGTAGGCTCGACGAAACGGACGGTTGGGCTTGGACTTGGGCCTGAAAAACTTAGCCCATGACGAAACAGAGATTGGGCCATTCCATTTCGTCATAACCTCGACGAAACGACCTGTTTCGTCGATCACCAAATAGGTTTGACCAAGGTTGACCAAAATGAAACCTTTGACTTTGACCAGACTTGTTTCGTCGATACAGTTTTGTTTCGTCGGCTGTACCATCTGTTTCGTCGAAACCATTTTTAAAACAAACTAAGGCATGAAAATTTTTCACATTCAACAAACAGATTTTGATTAATTCAACACTTTTCCATTTTGTTTGAGTTTTCAAATGCAAGGACGTTTTATGAAGTAGGTTTCATGCTTCCGGCAGTAACACGAAGCTACAACTTTGGCTTAATAAAAAACGAACATGCAAACTACACAAAAAAAAACAAATTTAAAGCGCGGAAAACTAAACGAAAAGCAATTGAAAGAAATAGACAACTGTACAAGTGCAAATCTTTTGCGAGTTTCAAGGATAAGGAATCATACCAGCTTACGGTCTTAGTCAACATGATTTTGATTTTCTTTTTAAAGCTCTGGATAAGAATACTACCTCGATTATCGGTATTGTTGTCCACATAAACTCAAGCTTATCAAACGTAATCACAATTAGGAGATACGATTTACGTAAGGATTATACTTACAAGTCGATGTGAATCCACTCACGACACATTCCCGTATCAAGGTATGTGCGAGAGTTCATCTTACCGGTGAGTATACCGATTATCATCTGTTTGATCGTATAAAGATGTGAGATACTCACTTATTTTGATTTGAAAAACAAGCACTATGTGATAGAATCACTTATTGATGAGGAACTTGATTTTCGATGCATGAGGGCACATGAGCAAGTCCGTGAACAGGTCAGTACTTTCGTACAGCAGAGAGACGAACTTGACTCCCGGATAAATGTGATATATTATCACTTATTTTGAGGGACATGTGATTGTTGATCACTTATTGAGGTCGTATGCAGTATGTACACGTATGTATGGTATCAAGGAAGATCTAGACTTACGTTCCCGTTATTTTTCGGTAAAAGATACAACCATGATACCCAGATGATAAGCAGCATAAAGACCGAATATCTCAGAATCTCGGCAATCTATCAAACGAAATTTCGGTACCAAGACCATATGCCAATGAATGGTTCCCACCTGACTTGAAGTCTGTTAGGTTTGTATCATCCTGCACATTTTAGTTTGATTGTGAGCCTACCGATACATCGTTAGTAGATATACTTATCATTTGTTTAACATTTTTTAATACGTTGACCGACCACACCAGTGAATATCATCATCTTCCTTTTTCAAGAAACTCATTTTTGGGTTTTCTAATTTTTTTAATTTTTGAATTTTTCAATTTTTTTTTAATTTTTGAATTTTTTTTCAAACGAAAAGACAGAACTTAAAGACATTTTTTTTATTTTTTTTAATTTTCCAATGTTTTTGTATTTTCTAAAAAATTTCTCCCCCTAAAATGCTAAAAGGTTACGAAAATGAAAATCTTTTTGTATTTTTAGAGTTTTGAAAGAAAATATCTACAAAAACGATTAGCCAAAGAAGTTTACTCGGGTATCACCTTAATGCCATTGACCAAAAGTAGATAATCAAAACGTGATTTATCGAAAGCTTTTGTAAACAGGTCGGTACGTTGGTGATCGGTGGGGATATGAATGACATCGATTAATCTTTTATCAAAACAGTCACGTATGAAGTGATATTTAATTTCGATGTGTTTGGTCTTGGAATGCTGCACAGGATTTCTAGTGATCTGTAAGGCAGCATTGTTATCAACAAAAATAGTAGTAGATAGGAATTCAAAACCGTAGTCGCGCATTTGTTTTTGTATCCACAAGACTTGGGAGCAACAACTGGAGGCAGCAATGTATTCTGCTTCACAAGTTGATGTAGCAACACACGTTTGCTTCTTGCACTGCCACGTAACCAGGCGATTTCCTAAGAATTGACATCCTGCTGTTGTTGATTTGCCATCAATTTTGCAACCACCGAAATCAGAATCACTGTATGCAGTCAAGTCAAAGCTATCATCCCTAGGGTACCAAAGACCAATGTCTGGGCATCCCTTCAAATAGCGAAAAATCCTTTTAATAGCTGACAGATGAGAGGCCTTCGGGTTGGCTTGATATCTTGCAAGCAGACACGTTGGATACATAATGTCAGGCCTTGAAGCAGTGAGATACATGAGAGATCCGATCATAGCGTGATAGTATGAAGAGTTGATGCTTTCACCCTTCAAATCCGGAGTAATCCCGTGATTCTGCGGAAGTGGGGTACCAATGGGCGTTGCATCTGACATCTGGAACCGGCTCAAGATGTCACCAACGTATTTAGTATGATGGATGAATATCCCAGACTCAGTTTGTTGAACTTGTAGGCCCAAAAAGAAAGTCATCTCCCCCATAGCGCTCATCTCGAACTTTTCCTGCATAATACGTTCGAATTGCCTGCACAAAGAGTCATTAGGAGAACCAAATATGATATCATCAACGTATACATGTACCAACAGAAGATCTCCATCTTGTTCCTTGATAAAGAGAGTACAATCAATAAGACCTCGTCGAAATCCATTCTCCAGAAGATAGTTGGATAAGGTTGCGTACCAAGCTCTAGGTGCTTGATGTAAACCATAAAGAGCTTTGTTGAGCAACCAAACCCGATCGGGGTGAATAGGATCTTCAAAACCTGGAGGTTGTTCGACGTACACCTCTTCTTGAACTATCCCATGAAGAAAAGCACTTTTGACATCCATCTGGTAGACTTTGAATCCTTTAAAAGAAGCATAAGCAAGAAAGATCCGAATAGCTTCCAGACGTGCAACAGGTGCATAAACTTCATTGTAGTCAATCCCCTTAATCTGGCGAAAACCTTGAACAACTAGTCTCGCCTTGTTACGAATAACTACTCCACGATCGCCCTTCTTGCATTTAAAAACCCAGCGAGTGCCAATTTTCTTGTAATTTTTCGGCCTTTCAACAAGCTTCCAAACACCAAGCTTTTGAAATTGCTGCAGTTCGTCCTGCATGGCTTCAACCCAAGCATTATCCTTTAGGCTTCCTTCCAAGATTTCGGTTCTTCTTGTGAAACGTAACACGCGAAGGACCAATCATTTTGAAGACCAGATTCTCTAATTGCTGAATATAAACCAGCATTCTGGTTATTCCTCAGCTGATTACGCGTCTGCACACCGTGATGGACATCTCCTATAATATTCTGCTGAGGATGGGTATCGTGAATCCTCATTTCAGGATTTTCAGGAACACGAGCATTGATACCCAAATTGTTAAGATTAAGATCAACAACCAATTCCACACTTGGAATATGCGTAGAAGTGGATGCATTCCCTTCAGCAGTTTCTACATTCTGCACATGAGGAGTTTCCAAAGAAGCACTTTGAACAGGAGCAACTGGAGCTGAAGATCCTTCGGCCGCATCATGATATTCATCATTTCCGATGACTCATTGTAATCAGTAGCATCTTCAAATACCTCATTTTGTACCGTATTGTTAACCGAATTAGAACCTTGGGGGTTAACAATAATAGGTCTAACCAATGGAGAACCAGCAGCGTTGTCACTATCGAATAGCATTCTAGCAGCTGCAGATTCTTCGTCAAAGGTTGGCAGATTAAAGGAGTCAAATAGTCCATCGTAATCGAACATCCAAGGATCACCCGGAGCTCTAACAGGACTTGTGTACCTTTGAACCCTTACTTCACTCCATAGCTCAATCCTTTTGGTTGCCAGATTCCATACACGAAAATTTGGAGTTGCATATCCAAGGAAGAAACCATCGATAGCTTTCGCGCCAAACTTTCCATCCGGCTCAATCATAGTACATGGAGCGCCAAACGGTTCTAAGTAAGAAAGATCCGGTTTCCTTTTCTGTAGAAGTTCGAAACAAGTTTTGCCATGTCTCTTAACTGTAAGAACTCGGTTTAATGTGTAGCAAGCAGTCGACACAGCCTCCCCCCAGAATTGAACAGGGAGTTCCGACTCTACCAACATTGTTCTTGCAGTTTCAATTATCGTCCGATTCTTCCTCTCAGCGACACCGTTTTGTTGTGGAGTGTAGCGAGAACTGTATTCATGAAGAATGCCCTTAGAAGTACAGAACTCATCCATCACATGATTCTTGAACTCCGTTCCATTGTCGCTTCTGATCCTCTTAACTTTTAACGTGTAGAGATTCTCCAACATTGTAAGAAGATCTTTGAGGATGCCAGGAGTATCACTCTTGTGTGCCATAAAAGATACCCAAGAAAATCTAGAATAATCGTCAGTAACCACTAGACAGTAAGCATCTCCGAATGTTGTCTTGTGTTTCATAGGTCCAAACAGATCCATATGAAGACGTTCGAGAGGCATGCTAACAGTGTTGATTTTCTTCAAAGGGTGAGACTTCTTTGTTTGCTTCCCTTTCTGGCACGAAACACAGATATCTTGTAGATGAAAACTTCTCACAGGCACACCATTCACAAGATTGTTTTTCACCAAATGGTTCATCTTCCTCAAGTGAATGTGCCCCATTCTTCTGTGCCAAGATATAGACTCCTTTTCTGTGGCTTTTGAGACAAAGCAAGTGACTTGTGCAGTAATCGCTTGGCTCATATCAAGAATATAGAGATCATTAACTCTTGGAGCCGATAAGAGAATCCATTCTTTAGGAATCTTGAAACCAGGTTTAAGCACATAACAACCGGCATCATCAAAATGCACGGTGAACTTTTTATCGCAGATTTGCGACACACTGAGAAGATTATGATCAATTTGACGAACATAATTGATCTTATCGAAACACACAATACCATTGGAGATACTTTCCTCTCCAGTGATGTATCCGCCTTTGTCTCCCGCAAATGCGACATAGCCTCCTCTAATATTTCTCACATCATATAGAAGCCGTAAGTCGCCTGTCATGTGCCTGGATGCTCCACTATCAACAATCCAATGACTATTAATAGTTCCTCCTGGAACATCCTGACTCGTAGAGGCTGAGACATTTGCCATAAAGGCAGTATGAAAAGAAAAAGATCCATCTTCAGAGAAGAACTTCTCCATTTCCTTAGATGCTACATTAGCCTTCTTGATCAGAACTGATTTCTGACACTTCAACTCCTCAGCTTCATTTACTAAGTCTTCAACATCAGAACTTGCTTCTTCCTTCACATCAAAATCAGAATCATAATCACCTGTAACACCCGAAAATATAAACCCTCATATTAGAAAAATTCAAAGAAAATAATAAACAAGAATTTACCAACTAGGAACTTAACCTGGTTAAAAAATTTAGTCTTGAAATAAACTTATAATATGGTTAAAACACTTAAACTTAGAGAAAATGGTAGTTAAGGGACTGAACTTGTTAAAATTGAAAGTTGAATTCTAATTAGTGAACAAAACACAAAACTCACCCATCTTGGGTGGGCATCGATCGAACAGAGAGAGAGAGGGGCGACCAGGAGAAATTCCAAACCCTAAAATCTCAATAATCTTGCAAATTGAAGGATTAATCCAAGTAGAAATCGAGAATTGAGTCTAGAATCATAATCCTCATCACAAGAGGATTGTAAGGTATGTAAAATTAGTGAAAATCCCTTAACTTGAATTTCTCATGATTTTGTGAAATCTGAAAAATTGATGTTGCATGTGTGTTATTTGGTTAGTTTAGAATCGATTTGGTGTTTAGAGGTTAGACTCAACCAATTACATGTGAAATCATGACCAAATTCAGAAAACTCCATGAACACCTTGAAGGTGGGTTGTGGGTTTTACAAGATGATGATGAATTCTAGGGTTCTTAGTGGTTATTCTAGTAAAATTCGACCTTAGAAGATAGTTCCAGAAAAGATGTGATGTTTACACGATATATGATAGCTTAATTGAAGTTAAGTTAACCACTTAGCAATCCATAAACATGAATATGAATAATATAGAAATTCTGCCCTCTTGATGTTCGTTGAAATGCCTCAAAGAAGGCTTAAAAACTGAATTGTCAAGTTTTAAACGCGTAAATATGAAGCATGACGAATGTGCGTTATGTGTGTAAAACATGGAGTTCTAAACATAAAGTGCTTGAACTCTTTAGGGAAGGAAGCCGGGGCATCTAGCGGACAAACCGGTGTGGATGCACGTTTGAAGGGTTTACCTTAAAGGTATGTAACATGACTCGTTACATTATGTGAAATTAGATCAATGTAGTTGGTTATTAAAATTATTAGTGATTGTGAATTGAAGCGATGGTATTGTTGCATTGAATACTTGTTGAATAATGAACTAAACTCGTTGGTAGTTGTCATAAAGGAAGGAATTCTATAGACAAGCCAAACGGGTCAATTAATCAAGTTAAACATGATCTACATTCCGGAACATGATAGATTGTTGTATGTAGTTGGTTGTATTATGATGTACTAGAAATATCAGACTTTTATTACATTGATAATGCAGAATACTGAAACCCGAGAGTTGGGATTTTGGTTGAAATGCTTAAACCAAACAAAAACATGAATTTCCAGGTGCTACCGTAAATTACGGTGTCACCGTAATTTACGGTAGAGATTAATGATTTACGGTGGTTTTCTACTGGTTTACGGTGGATCCAAGAACTTCCAGCACTCACCGTAACTTACGGTGGCACCGTAAGTTACGGTGGAGCCTGGAAAACCTTTATATTTTTGTTATTTTCAATGTGATGTTAAACCTTGAAATCCTATTATTTATAAACGTCAAAGCTAATGATTTATTGGTTGATCATAGGTAATTAGGTGGGTCTCATGGATGGCGATCAAGTGATTTGATGATGAACCGAACACTCCACTCCGAAGCTTCCGCTATGTTTTGAACTTGTTAATTAGTTGTTCCTTGTTTTTAAACAAATTCCTAAACGACTTATCATAATCTACCTTAGTCTTTAGTAGACTAAGGTGTGTAATATTTTTGAAACTTATGTAATCTATCATCTTTTGGTATAAATTAGCTATTAAATCTAGTATAAATTTAAGGGTGTAACAAGTTGGTAATCAGAGCCACAGGTTGTCAATAAGTGTTCGGTTCAAGCTTGATCGACCATCCGGTAAGAACTAATTTCTGTTAATAAATTTTATATTACGTAAAGAATGAGAAATGAACAAATATGCATGAAAGGAGCAAGTAAGCTCATTTAAATACAAGAAATCAAAAGCAAGAACGATAAAATCAAGTTGTGAACTTGATTGAATCAAAAGCAAGAATGATCAAATCAAGTTGTGAACTTGATTGAATCAAAAGCAAGAACGACCAAATCAAGTCGTGAACTTGATTGAAATAAAGCAAGAGCGATTAAATCAAGTTATGAACTTGATTGAATCAAACAAGAACATCATGTGTTATAAATGGAATGTTTTAACAACTTGTGTAAACATTTCAGAAATAGAGATGGCTGATAAAGGTAATGATGATGCGGTGCCAAGAGTCACCGAACAAGTGAGGGAGGCGATTGCCGAAGAGGTTGGAAAGGCAATCGAAAACAGTCTGACAGGCTTCATTGATAGAATTCAAAACACAGTTCTATCAATGGTAGAAGATAGAATCAAGAAATTAGAAGATGACTCAGAACTTGAAAAGGAAAAACATGGAGGACGGAAACCTTGTTCATACAAGGAATTCATGGCTTGTAAACCACCGATATACAATGGGGAGGTTGACCCAATAGTGTGCCAAAGATGGCTAAGTGATATCGAAGGGGTATTCGAGAGGACCCATTGTGATGTAAATGACTATGTAGCCTATGGTATGGGTCAACTAAGAAATCAAGCAAAAGATTGGTGGGATAATAAGAAGAGAGAGATCGGTATTGAAGCTGTTAAGGTCATGACTTGGGATGAATTCAAGACGCCATTTCTGAAGCATCATAGCCCCAAAGCGGTTATGAATAAAATCAAGGAAGAGTTCATGCAGCTCAGACACAAAAACGAGACCATAGACAAGATCACGGCAACGTTTATGGACAAAATGAAGTTTTGTGACGATCTAGTGACAAACAAAGAACAAAAGATATACTACTATCATAACATGTTGAGTGCCGAGTATAGGGAGTTTATCACCCCTTCCAAATACGAGACCCTTACCGAGATTATAAATGCTGCTCGGGAGAGGGAAATAGAGCTGAAAAAGAGTATCAAAAGGGATGAACGGAGAGCACATGATGTAAATCCGAGCCCTACTAAGAAGGCACGAACAAATGAGAGCGCAAGGAAATCTGATACGAAAGGCGGGTCACCAAGTTGCAGAATTTGCGGGAAGGGTCATAAAGGCGAATGTCGTTACAAGGATAAGACTTGTCCTATATGCAAGAAAACGGGACATATAGCCATATCGTGCCCAGAGAAGGTGACGGTTTGTTATAATTGTTATCGAACGGGTCATAAGAAGTCTGAACGCCCGGAATTGGTTGAAAAGAAGGATGGGCCGGAACCGAAGGGTGAAGCCCCTAAAGCCAAGGCAAGATCTTTTCAACTAACAGCCGCAGAAGCAAAGATTGAACCTGACGTGGTCTCAGGTATATTTACTGTAAACTCGATTCCTGCACGTGTGTTATTTGATACGGGTGCGAATAAATCCTTTGTTTCATATGGATTTATTCGACATCCTTCATTTGTTCTAACTAAATTACCTGTGCCCTTAGAAGTAGAGATAGGTAATAATAAAAGTTTTATTGTTTGCGATGTATGTGAAAATTGCAAATTGAGCATTGACGATGAAGAATATTTGATAAATCTAATCCCAATGTCGATGGGAGAATTTCAAGTCGTCGTTGGGATGGATTGGCTATCTCGACACCATGCAAAGGTCGTGTGCTTCCGTAAAGAGATAAAACTGTCATCTCCGAGCGGGAAACACGTCACCATCTATGGCGAAAAAGGAGGCAATCCCATAGTATGCTCAATGTTGAAAGCTCACAAGCTAATGAAGCAAGGATGCAAGGCATTTATGATATACGCTAATGAGCCCGAAAAAGAATCACGAAAGATTGGAGATGTACCGGTAGTACGAGATTATGAAGATGTTTTTCCGGAAGATTTACCGGGGATACCGCCCGAACGGGAAGTAGAGTTCGGGATCGAATTGATTCCGGGCGCGAAACCCGTAGCAAAGGCCCCGTACCGACTTGCGCCGTCAGAATTACAAGAATTGATGTCCCAAATCCAAGACCTGCTCGACAAGGGATTCATAAGGCCGAGTGTGTCTCCTTGGGGCGCACCGGTATTGTTCGTGAGGAAGAAAGATGGAAGTATGCGCATGTGTATCGATTACCGGGAGTTAAACAAACCCACGGTAAAGAACCGATACCCGCTCCCGAGGATAGACGATTTATTCGACCAACTACAAGGTGCGAGCTGGTTTTCCAAAATTGACCTTAGATCGGGGTATCATCAATTAAAGGTCAAAGAAGAAGATGTGCCGAAGACGGCTTTCCGCACGAGATACGGACATTACGAATTCCTCGTGATGTCATTCGGGCTAACGAACGCACCCGCGGCTTTCATGGATCTCATGAACCGGGTTTGCAAACCGATGCTGGACAAGTCGGTCATCGTGTTTATCGATGATATACTGGTATATTCGAAAAGTGAAGCTGAACAAGTACATCACCTACAAGAAGTGTTAGAAACCCTTAGACGAGAAAAGCTATACGCAAAATTCTCTAAATGTGCCTTTTGGTTACGAGAGGTACAATTTCTTGGCCACGTTATAAGTGCCGACGGAGTACTGGTGGATCCGTCAAAGATTGAGGCGGTGTCAAAATGGAATCCCCCAAAGAACCCTTCTGAAATTAGAAGCTTTTTGGGACTTGCGGGGTACTATAGGAGATTTATTCAAGATTTCTCCAAGATTGCGTCACCACTAACAAAGCTGACCCGAAAGAAAGAAAGATTCATCTGGGAAGTTGATCAAGAGAAGGCGTTTCGAACGTTAAAAGAAAGATTAACTCAAGCTCCGATATTGACACTACCGGACGGAGTTGAAGACATGGAGGTTTATTCGGATGCTTCATTATCGGGACTCGGTTGTGTATTGATGCAACGGGGTAAGGTGATAGCCTATGCCTCGAGGCAATTAAAGATACACGAACAGAAATATCCCACGCACGATCTCGAATTGGCGGCGGTAGTGTTTGCATTAAAAATATGGAGGCACTACTTCTATGGAGTAAAGTGCACCATATTCACCGACCACAAGAGTTTGAAATACTTCTTCGATCAGAAGGAGTTAAATATGCGACAAAGGCGATGGCTGGAAACGGTGAAGGATTACGATTGCGAAATACGTTATCACCCAGGAAAGGCTAATGTAGTGGCCGATGCGTTGAGCCGCAAGACAGATTATACCCCGATACGGGTCCGATCGATGCAACTGGTTGTGACTTCAAGCTTGCTAGAACGAATTCGAGAAGCACAAGATGAAGCTGTAAAGGCAGAAAACTGGAAAAAGGAAAGAATTATCGGCCAAGTTAAAGACCTAGAGGTAGGCAGTCACGGCCTAAAGACTCGTTTTAATAGAATCTGGGTCCCTAACACATGTGAGGTTAAGAAGCTTCTACTTGATGAAGCTCATAAATCCCGCTACTCCATTCACCCGGGAGCGACCAAGATGTATCAGGACTTGAAGCAAAACTATTGGTGGCCCGGAATGAAGCGGGACACTGTGAAATACGTGGAGAAGTGTTTGACGTGCCTACAAGTCAAGGCGGAACACCAAAAACCATATGGTAAACTTCAACCGTTAGAAATCCCGGTTTGGAAATGGGAGCAAATTACGATGGACCTATTGACCAAACTGCCTAAAACTAGTCGTGGCTTTGATGCTATTTGGGTAGTCGTGGATAGGTTAACTAAAAGAGCTCACTTTATTCCGATTCGTGAGACTTATACGTCTGAGAAAATGTCGGAGGTTTACACCAATGAAATCATAGCAAGGCATGGGGTACCGATATCCATTGTGTCAGATAGAGATACCCGGTTTACTTCGAAATTCTGGCGTGAATTCCAAGAACAGATGGGAACTAAATTGTTCCTTAGCACTGCTTACCATCCACAAACGGATGGGCAGAGCGAAAGAACAATACAAACATTGGGTGATATGCTGCGGGCTTGCATTATTGACTTTGGGGGTAGTTGGGATGTCCATTTACCCTTGGTCGAATTCGCATATAACAATAGCTATCACGCGAGCATTAAAATGTCCCCGTATGAGCTATTATGTGGCAGAAAGTGTCGGACTCCGGTATGTTGGGGAGAAGTGGGTCCGCGGGGGCTAGCACCAACTGATATAATCCGAGCTACAAATACGAAAATTGACATAGTTCGGGCACACTTGAAAGCGGCTCAAGACCGGCAAAAGGCATACGCAGATAAAAGAAATAGGCCAATTGAGTTTCAGGTTGGCGATATGGTCATGCTAAAGGTTTCCCCATGGAAGGGTATTATTAGATTCAGAAAAAGGGGAAAGTTAAGCCCGAGATTTATTGGGCCATTTAGAATCACTGAACGGGTTGGTAAAGTGGCTTATCGACTTGAATTACCCGAAGAGTTGAGTGGAATTCATAGCACATTCCACGTATCACATCTTCGAAAATGCTTGGCCGACGAAACTGCTCATATCCACTACGATGACATCGAGGTGGATAACAGCCTCAACTTTGCAGTAAAACCGATTGCGATTTTAGATCGTAAAGAGAAAAGCTTGAGGAACAAAGTGATAAATCAAGTCAAGGTCAAATGGGACCACAGAAAAGGGTCAAACACTACATGGGAGTCCGAAGAGGAGATGTGACGTCTCCACCCTGCTTTATTTGGTACGTAATTTCGGTTTCGGGGACAAACCCCTTTTAAGGGGGGTGGACTTGTAACACCCGAAAATATAAACCCTCATATTAGAAAAATTCAAAGAAAATAATAAACAAGAATTTACCAACTAGGAACTTAACCTAGTTAAAAAATTTAGTCTTGAAATAAACTTATAATATGGTTAAAACACTTAAACTTAGAGAAAATGGTAGTTAAGGGACTGAACTTGTTAAAATTGAAAGTTGAATTCTAATTAGTGAACAAAACACAAAACTCACCCATCTTGGGTGGGCATCGATCGAACAGAGAGAGAGAGGGGCGACCAGGAGAAATTCCAAACCCTAAAATCTCAATAATCTTGCAAATTGAAGGATTAATCCAAGTAGAAATCGAGAATTGAGTCTAGAATCATAATCCTCATCACAAGAGGATTGTAAGGTATGTAAAATTAGTGAAAATCCCTTAACTTGAATTTCTCATGATTTTGTGAAATCTGAAAAATTGATGTTGCATGTGTGTTATTTGGTTAGTTTAGAATCGATTTGGTGTTTAGAGGTTAGACTCAACCAATTACATGTGAAATCATGACCAAATTCAGAAAACTCCATGAACACCTTGAAGGTGGGTTGTGGGTTTTACAAGATGATGATGAATTCTAGGGTTCTTAGTGGTTATTCTAGTAAAATTCGACCTTAGAAGATAGTTCCAGAAAAGATGTGATGTTTACATGATATATGATAGCTTAATTGAAGTTAAGTTAACCACTTAGCAATCCATAAACATGAATATGAATAATATAGAAATTCTGCCCTCTTGATGTTCGTTGAAATGCCTCAAAGAAGGCTTAAAAACTGAATTGTCAAGTTTTAAACGCGTAAATATGAAGCATGACGAATGTGCGTTATGTGTGTAAAACATGGAGTTCTAAACATAAAGTGCTTGAACTCTTTAGGGAAGGAAGCCGGGGCATCTAGCGGACAAACCGGTGTGGATGCACGTTTGAAGGGTTTACCTTAAAGGTATGTAACATGACTCGTTACATTATGTGAAATTAGATCAATGTAGTTGGTTATTAAAATTATTAGTGATTGTGAATTGAAGCGATGGCATTGTTGCATTGAATACTTGTTGAATAATGAACTAAACTCGTTGGTAGTTGTCATAAAGGAAGGAATTCTATAGACAAGCCAAACGGGTCAATTAATCAAGTTAAACATGATCTACATTCCGGAACATGATAGATTGTTGTATGTAGTTGGTTGTATTATGATGTACTAGAAATATCAGACTTTTATTACATTGATAATGCAGAATACTGAAACCCGAGAGTTGGGATTTTGGTTGAAATGCTTAAACCAAACAAAAACATGAATTTCCAGGTGCTACCGTAAATTACGGTGTCACCGTAATTTACGGTAGAGATTAATGATTTACGGTGGTTTTCTACTGGTTTACGGTGGATCCAAGAACTTCCAGCACTCACCGTAACTTACGGTGGCACCGTAAGTTACGGTGGAGCCTGGAAAACCTTTATATTTTTGTTATTTTCAATGTGATGTTAAACCTTGAAATCCTATTATTTATAAACGTCAAAGCTAATGATTTATTGGTTGATCATAGGTAATTAGGTGGGTCTCATGGATGGCGATCAAGTGATTTGATGATAAACCGAACACTCCACTCCGAAGCTTCCGCTATGTTTTGAACTTGTTAATTAGTTGTTCCTTGTTTGTAAACAAATTCCTAAACGACTTATCATGTTCTACCTTAGTCTTTAGTAGACTAAGGTGTGTAATATTTTTGAAACTTATGTAATCTATCATCTTTTGGTATAAATTAGCTATTAAATCTAGTATAAATTTAAGGGTGTAACATCACCCGAAACAGAACTTTCTTCAACAGAACTCCCGTTATAACCCTAACTGTCGTCACTTTCAGAAAATTCTTCCTTGTGAACGTGCTTGATGTGATTAATGATCTTTGCATAGCACGCTGTTCCTCCTCCTTGATCGCCTTCCCCAAATTGTACAGACCAATCACACCCTTCGTCAGCTTGAACAGTCAATGCTCGATTGGTGTTTGATGGTCCAGACTGGTTCGGATTGTTATTCACTGCTACAATCCCCCTTTCACGATTCTCTTGACGGGCATTGACATTTGAAGTACTCGTCTGGTTTCTGAATGGATTATGATTGCCTTGTTTGGTTGGCCGGGTGCACTCACGTTTGAAGTGCCCCTTTTCGCCACAATTGAAACATGTGACTGCATTTATATCAAACCCGTAATTCGTATCCTTTTTGCCTTCCAACGAAGTTCTTCCAGTTCGAGCCATGAAGTCCTTTGCCCTTCTAACTGCACTTGCAAATGCCCATTTGATATCCATTAACTCCATTTCATCCCTGTCGATCTGTTGATAATCTTCATTGGTCATATTTATGTTTCCAATTTGACCTGCGACCAACCCGCAGTAAGCACTAACCATTGTATTAATGAGTTCCATATGCTCCTTTGCTACTTCAATGCTAACTTGTGAGAGGTTTGAAGTATCGACTCTGACCGTGTTAGGGTTTAGGGGTGGAGGATTGTTGGTATAATGAGCTTGTTGTTGTTGTGGTTGGGCTTGAGGTGTGGGTATTGATTGTGAAAGATAGGCACTTTGATCGAACTGTGGTTGTGTAGTGGTAACTTGAGGTGGAGGTATGGATTGTGAAAGATAAGCACTTTGATCCCACTGTGGTTGGGCTTGATTGAATTGTGGAAACGGAGAAGAGCTTGTATTGGATACAAACGCCGTTTGAAGCTTCGGTTGCTGAACAGAACTAGAACTAGCTGAAGGACCAAAACCAGGCAAATACATTTATGTGTTTTGAGGAGGTGCAGCTGCAATTCTTTTAGCCTTCCGAATTTCCTCTTCGTTCTTGTGCTCCAACTTTTGAATGAATTCATAGAGACTGGCATTGGCTGCATCCAGAGCACCCGTATGTTTTAGAAGCTCAATGAATGGACTCCACTTAGGAGGTAGAGCATCAGCAAACCAAGCAATCATTTCCTGATGGGTTGCATTAACATTATAAGAGCTCATTTCACTAATCAAATGATAGAAACGAGAAGTCATATCATTTAGGGTTTCATTTTCCAAGAACTGAAATGATTCAAACTCTTTCTTTAACAAATCATGGCGTGTCTTCCTAGAAGCTGCATTCCCTTCTCCTCTCGCTACCAATGCATCCCATAAGCTTTTCGTGGTCTTACAATATCCGAATTGATGATAGATTTCTTTGTGAGGCGCTTGTGTAAGAATAGCAAACGCCTTTTTCTCCAAGTCATAGGCTTTCTTGTCATCTTCAAGCATATTAGCATAACCTGCTGAAGTTGATGCTGCTACTTCTAGGGCAGGGTTGGATGCATTAATGAAACACGTCCAAAGTTCAGTGCTTTGCCCTTGAACGTAGGTATGGAAACGTCCCTTCCATGATGGATAGTCATTCATGTGATTTAACTTTGGCGGGAGATTGTTGCTACCCGTCTCACTCTCGCTAAGCAAGAGATTTTGAATGCTTTGATTTTGATTTGATACCAATGCCCATTGACTTGCACTTATGGACGGTTGTTGTTGAGGTATGGAATTCGCTAAGTATGAGGCCATAGAGGTCTGATTCGGATTTTGACCTGGTCGTGGGTCCGTACTCCAGTCCCACGGACTTGTGCAACTCATCTTCGATGTATACAAGAAGAATACCTGATCAATTACTTGAAAACACAATGTTAAGCCGCTTTTGCAAACCTTTTGTAAAAAAAAAAGATAACACTTTTGACGAAACACTTCCCACGAAACACACTCTGTTTCGTCGAACTCACTTATGACGAAACTGCCCGTGTTTCGTCAAAAATACCTGTGGCGAAACTCTTCTGATTCGTCGAAGATACCTTTGGTGAAACACTTTTGTTTCGTCGAAGAGACCTTTGGCGAAACACTTTGATTCGTCGATAACCAGTTTCGCCAAAAAAGTAACCAGAGTTGGTGAATTGGTTGGTAAGACTTTTCAACCCAAACCTTATCTTGTTATTGACAAGGTACACCCAACAACATACTCATTTCACCAACCAGCATGGTCGCCCAATTTTTTTAATCTTTTATCAACTTTCAATTAAATTTTTAATTGTAAATTCAAGAAACTCTTATGAACTCCTTGAAGAGAAGTCCAGAAAATATGAATATATGAAGAACACTTCCAGAAAATATCAACTTTCCGGTCACCGTCAAATTTTCCGAAACACAAGATTGCACAAGACTTTCACGAAAAACCTGGTTTATCACTAGAACATCCAATCTAACAAGGTTTTTAACAAAACTCTTTAGCAAAACAACAATATTCAAGCAGATTTTCAAGACTTTTTCCGGAAACTATGAGTTTACAAGAACACG
The DNA here is from genome assembly GCF_002127325.2 of Helianthus annuus. Lineage (NCBI taxonomy): Eukaryota > Viridiplantae > Streptophyta > Magnoliopsida > Asterales > Asteraceae > Helianthus > Helianthus annuus. Next base: position 31,491,703 of record NC_035440.2, on the reverse strand, counting down.
TTTCTGAAGAACAACCACAAATACTTGATAAAACCGAATAATGTTTGATTTTAAACAAGGGTAAGAGCCTAGAGCTCTGGTACCACTTGTAGGTCCCGAAATCGGAGGATCAGTAACACAACCTAATCCTTGTTTATAGCAAACAAAATCACGTGTCCGGAATCCACGTAACTAAGCCAAATCAAACATGTAAGAAAGTAACAAGGCGGTTTAACCAATGAACCACAATCTATTGATTAAACTGGATGAGAATACAAACTGATACAAACACAGTTTTGACAGAGTGACACTAAGGGTATGCTCTCATCTCTAACTTTTAAATGAAACAGACAGTGCTTATATATAGCAGCCTGGGCCAGTTTTCGACGAAACACAAGGTGGGTCGACGAAACAGAACTGGGCCATAACACTGGGCCATGAGAAGCCCATCAGATGACGAAACAAGTCTGTTTCGTCGCTGATCATGACGAAACAGAATGGAATTGTCACAAGCCTGTTTCGTCGATAATTGTTCGACGAAACAACCTGTTTCGTCGAAGGCTGCAATATGTGAGGTGTTTGCTGCAAACAGACAGCCAACAGCAGACAACATAAACACACCTGCAAAAGACAGAACTACCCTTTACATGCAACATGCATTGTTCATAGATCATTACATACCAAAGGAGATAAACAAGTCGGACACAAGCGGATAGGAGGATATCCGACTTGGTCGACGGCAAATACAGACTCGATAAACGATAAAAGACCGTACAAAATACATCGTAAATTACAAGACTAGTGACAGACACAAAAGTGCATCAACACACCACAAGGTTTTCACGCAAAAAAAGTTGGTCCATGCAAGACCTCTATTTCACAATCATCACTATCCCACTCCCTTGACATTTTGTTAATTAAATCCCATCGAAAAGATATATCAAAATGTCTTGGCAAAAAAAACTCAGTATCTTACATTAGATGACAAGAATCACAACCAAAAAATGGACGTGTTAGTTCATAAAGCCGAGTAAACGGTCAAGGACGTGAGTCACAAAGTTGATAGAGCTAGGTGGATTCGAAAGAACACACTTAGAGATCAAAAAGTTCCAGGAGAATCAAGGTCAATGAGACGACAAGCTTGGAGTTGATGACCCGCCTAATTCGAGTCTAAATTAAGGGAGGTGGATGTGTGAGTTCCAACCCAAAAAAGTTGGTTCGGGCTCGGCCAATTATAGCTACAAGAGGGTAGTAGCTTAATCCACAAAGTATGGGAACTAGATTTGAATTAAAATAGGTCGGTTATAATCCTTAATGTTTTCAAATTAAAATTTGAATTGTAATAGGTCACCTTGATTAAGAAGTTTGTCTAGCCAAAAAAAAAAAAAATAGATATCGAGTTGTGGTATACGGTATGCAAACTGTAATCGATTTCTTTGAGTTTTTTTATTATTAATAAGATTAGGGAGTCAGATTGAGGTTCTTGTAAAAAAGACTAAAAGTGTGAGAAGGGTAAGAAAGAATCGCAGCCATTAGATCTTTGATCTAATGGTTGAGATCAATAGGGACCAAATTGTAAAATTTCTTTTATTTTTTGCACCGATTTGAAAGTTGTAGGGGTAATAGAGTCTAATAGAAAACTGTAAATCAAATCCCTAGAATTTCAAATCCTCTTTTTTCTTCCAGATTTTTTCAAACAACAGCTTCAAAGAACGATAAGTTGCTTCAATTAAAACCCTAACACTTCAAATTTTAACAACTTGTTCGATTAACAGCTTCAACAACGATCAAATCAATGAATATGCTTCAAACTTCAAAAATCAGTTCGATTAACAGCTTATCCGACAACTGTAGCGATTAATTTCAACCTTTCTTCTTCCAAATCTGTGTATTCGAATCCTCCTTCTTCTCCAGATCAAAGATCTCGAATCATCATCATCAATCCATCTCGAATCATCATCATCGTCAGTTTACATCTCGAATCATCATCATCGATACAGCAGATTCATCATTCCTTCATCATCATCATCATCATTATCGATACTGCAGTGTCTTTAATAGTGTTATATACTTGTTGAATGGTGTTATATAATTATTGAATGGTGTTATATACTTATTGAATGGTGTTATATATGTGCTGAATGGTGGTTTGCAGTGTTATTCATAGTGTTTTTATAGAGATCTTTAAAATGATGTTATATACTTATTGAATGGTGTTATATACTTATTGAATGGTGTTATATATATGTTGAATGGTGGTTTGCAGTGTTATTCATAGTGTTTTTTATAGAGATCTTTAAAATGGTGTTATGTACTTATTGAATGGTGTTATATAATTATTGAATGGTGTTATATATGTGTTGAATGGTGGTTGCAGTGTTATTCGTAGTGTTTTTATAGAGATCTTTAAAAAATATCATGTTCCTATAAATAAGGTGGCGGGTGTGGAAGGTTTTGAATTACTTGAATCAATAATAAAATTACTTGTTTACCCTTTTAAATTAATTTAGATTGAGGACACATGTCATCTGCACAATATTTTCACACTTAAACATTTTTTACAATAACCTTACCCTAGGGAGTCATCCAATTAAGTGTTTTGTGTTCATACCGGTAATGGACTTGAGCAATGTCCTGAGTTACATTACCGTTAGATTCTTTTCAATTTCTAAAACGTTTGCCACATTCTCTACGGTTCTCTACATTATTGGAAATGTGAACTAAGCACAAAGTAAAATCGCAATTTATCAAAAGATAAAGCGATGAGAATACTGTAATTTTGAAATAGGAGAAAATCGTATTTTTAAACAGGGGCAAATTCGTAATTTTAAATTAGGGGTAAAATCATAACATACCCTGGCCAATGAGGGAGTACCATGCAACAGCCTAGCACTATTCCCCTACACACCTTTTAAAAAAAACTAACACAAGCAAAACTGTAATTTTGGGTTGGGGTAAAATCGTAATTTACCAAATGCTAAAGCGATGACAATACTCTAGTTTTAAACAGGGGCAAAATCATAACTTTGATTAGGGGCAAATTCGTAATTTTGAATTAGGGGTAAAATCGTCATATATACCCGGACCAATAGAGGAGTGTCAGGCTGCTGCCTTGCACCATTCTCCCACATTGGTTTTGTATTTATAGGTAATATAGGCCATAAGGAGCATAATATCAATTTTTTTTGTTTGTTTTTTAGAATGGCAATACCAATTATATTATATTATATTATATTATATTATATTATATTATATTATATTATATTATATTATATTATATTATATTATATTATATTATATTATATTATATTATATTATATTATATTATATTATATTATATTATATTATATTATATTATATTATATTATATTATATTATATTATATTATATTATATTATATTATATTATATTATATTATATTATATTATATTATATTATATTATATTATATTATATTATATTATATTATATTATATTATATTATATTATATTATATTATATTATATTATATTATATTATATTATATTATATTATATTATATTATATTATATTATATTATATTATATTATATTATATTATATTATATTATATTACATTATATTACATTACATTATATTATATTACATTATATTACATTATATTATATTATATTATATTTATATTATATTATATTATGAAGGATAATGAATAGTAACTTTATTTTTAAAATAAAGTGTAGCTTTTTAATATTTTTTATTTAATATATTACAATAGCTTATTATTATATTAATTTTTAATCATGTTTTTTATTGTTTTCTTTTTTTTAAAATCGTATATTTCCTTTACCATTTTTTTCATATTTTTTTTCTTTTTTTAGAACATAAATTAATTTATCAAATAATTTGATACTGTTTTAATAATTTACGTTTATAACTTTTTTCTAAAAACTTAAGTAGATAGTTCTTGATTTTTTCTCTCGACATTCCGTTATAAGTTGTGTTGAAAACGAAGTTGTATTCAAAATAAAGTATTTATTTGGTATCAAAAGACGGTACAACGATAAACTAAACCGTTCTAATGGTTTAACTTTCTAAACAAAATGGTTTACTTTTAAATCACGTTTGCTTTAGATTATCATTTGCTCGGTTTCACTGCAACGCACGACGTAAAAAAAAACTAGTTATTATTTAAAGTTGTTGATATATATCATAAATAAAAGTCATGATAGATAACCAGTAACAGAAAGGTTTTACATGCAAAAAATGAAACTAGATCAAAAGATTTCATCAACCTGCAGATGCAAAACTAATGCATAAAGATTGTGGTTAGCACTTTATCCGTCTTCAATGATGCTGCCAACAGCTTCAAACCCTGTTAACATTATCAATTATCAGTAGTATGAGAACTAAATCACAACCTAGATAAAAATGAGAAATGTATGAGATGACAATAGGTAACCTTCTCTTTTCCAAAAGAAACCATCTTCTCCTCAAGTTGACTCAGATCCTTCACACCAAACTTATTAATGAGAGTAATGCTAGAAATGGTGGACATTTGTGTTGGTTCAGTTCTGTTTATGCATGAAGGAAAACAATATAAATCATACCTGTCACAGCAGATAGTGCAGAGGAGAATCCTGTGAGGGAGTTCGACATGCCTGTCATCTTGATCTGGTTCCTCCTTAGGGTGCTAACTGATGATGGGGACTTAGAAAACCGAAAAGGGTATCGGTTATGGAGAGGAGGTTTCGTGATGATGTTATGGCTAATGGGGTGTGTGAATTGTGTAACTGAGTAACTCCTTAACCTCCACATAATTCTCCTTATATAAGCACCCAGGAGGAAACCCTAATTCGTTAATAAGGGTAATATGGTCCATCAACAATTACCAACTAATTATTTAATAGGTTCTAATATATTTTGATCTCTATCATGTAAATGATTATGATGGCTATAGATTAAATATTAATACGTAATATATTTAATCTTACATTCTCCCACTTAGCCGAGTAATCATTTACTATGAGTATTAGATAAGCCTGATCAGGAGTTAACACTCATTTTAGCCTTAAACAAGTACTATAGCAGAAAAATACAGCCGTTGAATCATTATGCGACTCAGGATCCCCATTAATCATACTATAGCCTTAATTTAAAACCTAATCGTCATGATCAAAATACGCGTAAGCCCTTTGTTTGATTTGTAACTTTTATTTGTCTATATGCCATTATACCGGTTGAACATATTCTAACAGACATACAAAATCAAACTTGAGGAAATTTCATTAATCATAAAACATAAGCTAGTACAATATGCTCAAATAAGGTCTTTACTAAATCCCATATTCCGAACATGTTCTTCGTAAACCTTAGGAGGGAGACCTTTAGTCATCGGATCCGCAAGCATATCCTTAGTACTAATATACTCGATACAAAGATTATTTTCCTCAACACGTTCACGTACAAATAGATATTTCGTATCGAGATATAAACCAGCTCCAGTCGAACTGTTACTGTTCGAGAAACTAACGGCAGCTGAATTATCACAGTAAAGCTTCAATGGTCTAGAAATGGAATTAACAATTTTGAGTCCAGTGACCAGGTTTCTAAGCAACATTCCATGACAGGTTGCGTTATAAACAGCAATGTACTCTGCCATCATTGTGGAAGTTGTGGTCAACTGTTGTTTATGACTCTTCCAAGAGATAGGGCCGCCTGCTAACATAAAGATATAGCCCGAAGTGGATTTCTTGTCATCTTTGCATTTGGCAAAGTCAGAATCAGAATAGCCCACCACTTCTAAATGATCACTTCTTCTATAAGTCAGTTTATAGTCTTTCGTCCCTTGCAGATATCGAAGCACCTTCTTAGCTGCTTTCCAGTGATCTAGGCCAGGATTAGTCTGATAACGGCCTAGCATTCCAGCAATATAAGCGATATCTGGACGAGTACAGACTTGAGCATATATCAAGCTCCCAACTACTGACGCATAAGGTATCTGGCTCATTTGCTCCTTCTCAACCTCTGTTGTCGGACACTGGAATGAACCCAAAACGTCTCCCTTAACTACTGGAGCGATGGAGGGTTTGCACTGTTGCATGTTATATCGTGTAAGGACACGATCTATGTAAGCCCTTTGGGACAATCCTAAGATCCCTTTGTTTCTATCTCGGTGAATTTCGATGCCAATGACGTAAGAAGCATCTCCGAGATCCTTCATGTCGAAGTTATGCGAGAGTAAACGCTTCGACTCATGCAACATGTCTAAACTATTACTTGCCAATAGAATATCATCTACGTAAAGGACAAGTATAGTAAAGTTACTCCCACTCATCTTGAGGTAGGTGCATTGATCCACTTGATTCTTCATAAAACCTTGCCTCTTCATGACTTCATCAAACTTGAGGTACCACTGACGTGATGCTTGTTTCAACCCGTAAATGGATTTCTTCAACTTACAGACTAGATGCTCCTGACCTTCAGGTTTAAAGCCTTCAGGTTGTTTCATGTAAACATCTTCGTCCAAGTCTCCATTAAGGAAAGCGGTTTTAACGTCCATCTGATGCAGCTCTAAATCGAAATGAGCTACTAGGGCCATGACGATCCTTAATGAATCTTTACGAGAGACAGGTGAAAACGTCTCTTGATAATCAATTCCCTCTTTCTGAGTGTAGCCCTTTGCAACCAATCTCGCTTTGTAGCGTTCAACGTTCCCATTCGGATCCAGTTTTGTTTTGAACACCCATTTGCATCCTACGGGTTTGACTCCGGTGGGTAATTCTACCAAATCCCAAACGTCATTTTTCTTCATGGATTCAAGCTCATCAATCATTGCTTTATTCCATTCAGAAGACTGATCACTGCTAATGGCTTCATTGTAAGAGATAGGATCATTGAGCTTTCCGGGATCCATTTCAGTCAGGTAGGTAACATAATCATCCCAATTAGGAGGCCTTCTTTGCCTGGATGACCTCCTGAGTGGATTATCGGGTACAGCGTTGTCTTGGTTTTGAGCGTTTGATGTGCCTTCGTCATGAGGTATAATGGGTTCTGATTGTGGAGGTGAATTTGGAGTTGGTGCAGTAACTTCAGGTGCAGTAGTTGCATTGGGTACAAGAGGAGTAATCGGAGTAATGGTAAGCGACGAGTCTCTCCCCCCCGCGTCTTGTACTTCTTACAATTCTTCGTAAGGGTTGGTACTGCTCCCACTGACCTTGAAATCCTCCAGGAACGCGGCACGCTTGGTTTCAACAATACGGGTGACATGGGAAGGACAATAGAAACGATAACCCTTAGAGTTCTCAGGATACCCGATAAAGAAACAGGTAACTGTTTTAGGGTCAAGTTTCCTTAGGAAAGGATTGTAAAGTTTTGCTTCAGCAATGCAGCCCCATACTTTCATATATTTAAGACTCGGTTTCCTTCCTGTCCAGAGTTCATAAGGAGTTTTAGGGACAGACTTAGAAGGAACTCTATTGAGTATATGAACAGCTGCTTTTAACGCTTCAGTCCAGAGGAATAATGGTAAATTAGTGTTGGCTAACATACTGCGCACCATGTTCATAAGGGTACGGTTTCTTCTTTCAGCGACACCGTTCTGCTGAGGTGTACCAGGCATGGTGTATTGGTTCACAATCCCCTGGCCCTTACAAAACTCATAAAATGGACCAGGAGCTTGACCCACATCAGTATGTCTTCCATAATATTCACCGCCTCTATCTGATCTCACAACTTTAATCTGACGATCTAATTGCTTTTCAACTTCAGCCTTATAATCTTTAAAAGTTGTTAGAGATTCAGATTTCTCCTTAATAAGATACAAGTACATGTAACGAGAATAATCGTCAATAAAAGTGATAAATGAAGTATGTCCTGTTATGCCAGCGATTTGGTAGGGACCACTAATGTCAGTGTGAATGAGTTCTAATAAATTAGAACTCCTAGTGGAACCTTTCTTATTCGCTAATGTCATTTTACCTTTAAGACATTTGACACATGTTCCAAAATCAGAGAAATCGAGAGGAGGTAATACTTCATCCTTTATGAGACGATTTAATCGTTCTTTTGAAATGTGGCCTAAACGCTGATGCCACAACATGGATGAAGTCTCTAAGTCTCGTTTCTCTTCCATCTTTGTGAGTGATTCATTAATGTTATATGACAACAAAGATTTAGAAAAGTTATCTTCTAGTTCTAATCTATAGAGACCACCATCCAGAATACCAGTACCATAAAGAACAGAATCATAGAGGATAGAGAGTTTGCGATGGCCATGGGAAACAATAAAACCGTCCATGTCTAACTTTGGTCCTGATACAAGGTTCCGAGTTACCTCAGGAACATATAAGGTATCATAAAGTTTAATACATAAACCAGTTTTCATAACTAATTGTAATGTTCCAATGGCCTTCACTTCTAATTCTCGATCATCCCCAACCTTAAGCGTTCTTTGGTTTCTTTCCAGCTTCCGGATTGAAAGGAATCCCTGAGTAGAATTGGTAACATGAACCATAGAACCAGAATCAAACCACCAAGAATTAGCAGGAACACTTAAATTATAGGACTCAAGTATCATAAAGTAATCGTTACCTTTCTTAGCCAGCCACTCCTTAAAGTCAGGGCATTCCTTTTGCATGTGTCCTGTCTTTTTACAGAACTTGCAGCGGATACTGCCTAAGGAGTTCTTAGAGCTGGAAGGTGCACTTGTGTTAGGATTAGGCTTATGGACTTTTGAAGCATCCTTCCTCTGATAATTGTGCTTCCTTTTCTTAGGATTTGAGGTAGTGAAATTGGCAACATCAGTAGTGCGATCCATCCTCATGCGCTCTTCCTCCTGTACGCACATGGCGACCAGCTCACTCATCGTCCATTTTTCCTTCTGAGTGTTGTAGTTGATCTTAAATGCTTCAAAGGATGAAGGAAGCGAAGTAATGATGAAATGAACAAGGAAACCATCACTGATTTCCATTTCCAGCCCCTTCAGCTTATTGGCCATGTCATTCATCATCATGATGTGCTCGCGAATGCCGCTCCTCCCATCATACTTAGTTGTCACCAGCTTGAGAATAAGGGTACTAGCGTGCGCCTTAGACGTCCCTTTGAACTGCGCCTCCACATGTTCCAAGTAGGTTTTAGCATCTTCAGAATCAGGAATAGCTCCCCTGATTGCATTGCTTATGGATTGCTTCATAAACATGAGAGACATGCGATTACACCTAGTCCACTTTTCATGAGTTAACTGCTCAGCAGCAGTACTTTGAGTGGTAAGGTCCGCTGGCTTTTTCTCTCTTAGAGCATAATCAAAATCAAGCAATCCGAGAGTAAGCATGAGAGCATCCTTCCATGCAGCAAAGTTATCACCAGTCAAAGGTGGAATCCCGCAGTTGGGTGCTGATAGTGGAAATAAGATGAGCAAGTTATGATACTAAGGAAGAAATTCTAATGTGATCTATGGGCACGTTAAACTAAGGCAGGCAAAATAATGACCATTTTACATAATGAAGCTGTGATAATGTCTATTACTAACATCAAAATAATAGACTTAACTAAAAAATTCTACTTAAACGAAAACAAAACAGCTTTGGCCAGAAGTGTAATCATTTAAGCATATGTGCAAAGTGGTTGTAACAAAACAGCTTTGGCCAGAAATTGAAACAATCACTTTAGTTATGCACTTGCTAAGTATGCAATCTATGAAAGAATTAAATCAGCTTTGGCCAGATATTAAAACATTCATGCTTATGATGCACACTTAGCATAGCTTTCGTAATATTTGAATGATAAGTAGATGTATCAAGTCAGCTTTGGCCAGAAATGATATATCAAAGCTCATTCAAGTTAAGCTATTCTGGTTTTGTAAAACATTACATTATCTGATTCTGATTAATTAACTAAGTAAATTACAAAACCATTTATTTAATAGCAAACTACCCGTTAGCGCGGATCGAACTCCGCGGTGAGTTTTCTTTAGTTCACATTTAAACAGCTTAAAATAATGAGATTTCGAGTCGCAACTACGGTCTCGACTAATCACGTTATGGTTGCGAGTCGCAACTACGGTCTCGACTAATCACGTTTTGGTTGCGAGTCGCAACTACGGTCTCGACTAATCACGTTTTGGTTGCGAGTCGCAACTACGGTCTCGACTAATGACGTTATGGTTGCGAGTAGCAACCTCATGGTCTCGAGTAGCAACCTCATGGTTGCGAGTAATGACGTTATGGTTGCGAGTAGCAACCTCATGGTTGCGAGTAGCAACCTCATGGTCTCGAGTAGCAACCTCGCTAACAGCTGTTAATTGTGATATCATAACCGAAAATTCGAAATCTAAGGGATTAAGAGATATTCTTTCCTGTTTTAAGCTGATCTAATTTTGTCAACAGATTTCGAAATTGTAATCTCTTTATCCTTTTAACAGTTTTCCAAAAACCTTTAGAGGAAAAAATAGATCAAAACCAGGAAAAAACACTTAATAATCCGAATCATATTCCAAATCATAACAGAATACTTCGAATTTTCTCAAGAACATGATGAACCCTAAAACATAAAACATAAATTCTGGAACCCGAAACCTGAATTTTAATAGTCTTTTCTAAACAGATTTCGGCTAAACATAAACAAGTTAATTCCGAATGAACATATCATTGATCTTTTTCCGAAAATCATGATTTCGAGTTGATACTTATGACTCGAAACCGGCTGTTCAGGTTTTAAAGGTTTCAAAATTCTGTTTTCCAAGTTTCAATCCCAGAATTATGGATACGAAAACAGAACTGACTAATCAACATATGCTCTGATACCACATGTTGGTTCAGTTCTGTTTATGCATGAAGGAAAACAATATAAATCATACCTGTCACAGCAGATAGTGCAGAGGAGAATCCTGTGAGGGAGTTCGACATGCCTGTCATCTTGATCTGGTTCCTCCTTAGGGTGCTAACTGATGATGGGGACTTAGAAAACCGAAAAGGGTATCGGTTATGGAGAGGAGGTTTCGTGATGATGTTATGGCTAATGGGGTGTGTGAATTGTGTAGCTGAGTAACTCCTTAACCTCCACATAATTCTCCTTATATAAGCACCCAGGAGGAAACCCTAATTAGTTAATAAGGGTAATATGGTCCATCAACAATTACCAACTAATTATTTAATAGGTTCTAATATATTTTGATCTCTATCATGTAAATGATTATGATGGCTATAGATTAAATATTAATACGTAATATATTTAATCTTACAATTTGTTTCACCACTAAATCATCCATCACCATGTACGTCTTCCCTTTCTTTACATACCCTACTTTCTTTTTCTTGACACCTTCCTTTGTTTCTGCTACTCTGTTAGGCGTTATGACTGACCTCTTAACATTCATGAAACCACGGCAGTTGGGACACTCGAGATTCGCATACAGCGTCACGTTTGACGCGCAAGAGTCATCTTGATCACATCCAGAGCAAAGTGCATTATCACACATGTAAACTGCTTTAGATGCACCAGCAGGCTGATCATCAGAAGAAGCATGATCATAGGACAACAGAAATATGTCACCATTAAAAGCAGTTTTGGGGTTGAAGATATCTTCCGATTTGATGCCGGATTGAAGGCAGTCCTCATCAAAGCTTTCTATGCTATCTTTGAGTTTTCCTAAGCAACCAACCATCTGGTTGGATCCCAAGAACTCTATGAGGGTGCCTAAAGGTAAAGAGAATATGTGGAAAAGAAAATCAACAAATTCTTTTGGTGCTTCCGCAAATAACACTCTAGACCCTTTTCTGTCAATAAGAAGCTTCAGACTCATTTTTGGGGAAGCCATAGATGAGCTCATGTCATGTGTTGTTTGTTGTGTTTTGGAAGACTTTGAAGAAAGAGATCTGTTTATAAAGAACGTGTTTGATTATATGTTAAATGCCATCAATATGATAATCAAGTATTACAATGACAAAGTTATATGATAAACGGTTAAACTTTAGAATAATAACTAGGGGGAAAGCCCGTGCGATGCACGGCATGCATAATAGCTATTGTTTGTTCGTGGTAAGACGTCTGACACGGCCGGTGCATAACATGTAAGACAATACGCCTACAAAGGGGCGTGCTTAAACTTTATTAAACCATGGACCATAAGTTGTTTCCTTGGCAAAACTTGCCGGCCAAAAAGAAGTGAAAAAAGATGTCTTCCAAGAAAAAAAAACATGAAACAGGAAAAGGAAAAACGCATAAACTCTCGCACGCCTTCCTATCTTATTGGATAACACATAGACCAAACTTTTGCTAACGCATGCCACCGTCATCCCCAATCCCGTCACCAAAAGATTGCTTGGGGTATTTATTCACCACAACTACAACCACAATGGTGTATAAAACCTCCTACATACCAGATTTGAAAACTCAAGATAACCATTTTTGTTTCAGTTGGCTTATTACACAATATGTAAGCAGAGGAAGTAAAAGAAGTCCACCAAGCATATGCGTTTACTAATTGGCTTCCAGCATCCTTTCCCTTAACATAGCTTCTGTTTTCCTCACTTCCTTCACTGGCTCAATCACAAACAGACACATAAAGTGAAGACGCCAATTTGTGTGATGGGTCAAAACAAAACTCGGGTATAGATATGTAACATTGGGCAGGTCACGTTAGTTTCATAACATACACTGTAGGAGTAAAACCCTATATAAGAACTAAAAACAAAAGATATGATGTAGTGGCTGGTGGTCCCTTGTCACCTCCATTAAATATTTCAACAACTCATCAACAGTTAAAATAAGCTGAAATAATAAAGACAAAAAAAGAATTACTTACAAGACTCTTTAATAGCCAAAATAGAAGCTCCTTTTCTGTTGCCCAACTTTGATCGAAGCCCGAACCGCTCGTTGCGGCGGGTGTGCTTGTTTACATTTGCTCCCCTTTCTAGAAGAAGCCTTATTATATCTAAATTACCTTTCTTTCATTCTTATTTGATTTAAATGGTGGAAATTAGTTCACGCCCGTCCTCCCCTAGTTCGACCAGCCTTTACCTGTTTGCCCAACTTTGATCGAAGCCCGAACCGCTCCAAAATCTACCAAGAACGAACCCAACTTCACCTATGATGACTTCGATAGATGACCACGTCCCTGTGAGGTGACAGAATAATCGATAACAATATGACATTAAATGGATTTTGAAAGGAAACAATTGTACCTGGCACAAAGATTCACATTTTAGTTGTCATACCAGCAGCAATGATACCCCCCCCCCCCTCTATTTTGGAGTCAACTAATGACTAATTAGCAACACTTTTATTATAAAGGAAACAAAAATTAAACAGATTCAATGTTTAAATATATCAATTAAACACCAGTCTATAAGCTTGAAGTGTGTGTTTACCACTTCTTTTGTAGCAAGGCCAACATGATCGCCTTATAAGCTAACCACAAACCAATTGTCTTCCGTGCTAATGCATCCAATGTCAAAAAATTGCCCTTGCGTGGCTGTAATTTGAAAACTAACATCAGAACTCAATTTTGATCCAAATACATATTCAAGTTTAAACACATTCCACAAATTGCAGACACACATACTCAATATATCAATCAATGAAAATATTTAACCTTTCAAAACCCTAGAACTCGATCACAAATCCTCTTGATCAGTCATACTAACATTTAAGAATACATATTAGATGTGAGGAAGGTTACCTGAATTCGATGAAGTCTCGGGTTATTGGCATCCACCCATGCCGCACCCGGTATCCATTCGTGCAACCCGAACCCATGAACTCAATCACTAATCGTCTTGATCAGTCGTACTAACAATTAAAAAAAACAGATTAGATGTGAGGAAGGTTACCTGAATTCGATTGACTGAGTTTTCATGTGAACCACCAGTGCCCCCCAAGCCCTAATCACACACGCTTCAATTTTGGCATCCAAATAGGAATTAAAACCCAGGGCAATGATGGGATGTGGAAGGACCCTTCAATTTCGTCTGAACGAGAGGCAGTAGATACATACCGCTCAAAAATCCCATGGTCGGAAGCCTTGCCAATGATCACACCGCCGTCTAAATCATTGCTCCGACATCATCTTCGTGCTCGTGCCAAATCCCAATGATCGGAAAAATCATCGGTCACCAGAGGTCTACGATCTCTCCCTTCTCTTTGTTCTCACTATTTCATGGCCTCCAAACGTAGATGGTTCAATTGCAGGAGGAAAAGAAACGATTGAATTGCCTGAGGAGTTAATTGTAGGGTTATTGTATGGATGAAATCCCCAAAACACCCTTAATAGGTGTCTTAAAACTTTGGAAAAGGTGCAATTAAAAAGGCTTTATTTTCTTGTACATATTGTTGTAAAGTTTGTACCTCATGTAAAATTACAATTTTGTATGTCACTTTTCCTTTATATAGTATTATAAAGCACCCCCACTTCTTACTTTTCATACATCCCTTCCAAAAAAACCAATTTAAAACTTTTCAAAGTCTACCTCTCTAAAAATCCATTCCCACAACTTTTACATTATCAATTCATAATCAACACTATGTTCTTCTAAATTTACAAAACCTAAATTTGCAAATTAATTGCTACTGTGCAAGTTAGTAAATGGCAGAATCGTTGTTAAAAAGTCGCCATTGTGCCGATACGATCAGGAAAGGTCCGTATCACGAACCGCCGCTGAGATTGACGCATGAATCATCTGCAATTTTTGTTCGGTCGGTATCATGAACCGCCGTATCACAAACCGCCGCTGAGATTGACTGTTCCAAAGGAAGGCTAGGAGGCTGCATGCTTTTAAAACCACTCTTTGGGAAACAATTATCACATGGTATTTTAGCCTGCTCATTGGCAAAAAAAAGTGAGACTGCTCATAGGGATATTGTTATGTAGGCCACCAAGTAATCAAAAGTTCTCAGTAAGTCCACCCACAGATTAAACCAGCTTTAAAGGTCACCCACTTATGAACTTGGTTTCAGTGATGATAGCAACATCAGAAAAAAAACTTGTCAGAATATAGAAAAATAACAAATGCCCATAAATTTAAAGATTCTCACAGCTAAAGTTGTAAAATGATAAAAGTGTCCCTGTATAAACATACATATTACTGACATCACAAATTCGCACTCTAAAACCCAGAACCCAGCCCCTTGAAATACAGAATAAATCAACAACATAAAAGGAGAAAGTATACCTGGATGTTTCGGAACGCAGACACCCCAAACACTAACAACCACAAAAACAAAATTTAAACTTTCTTTTGACAAAATTGTACCAGTTTGAGACTACCATTTGACCTGTTTTACCCAACTTGCTTCATCTTCCAACTCAAATGTGAGTTCACAATCTTGTTTAAGGTGAAATCCTTAAATATTGACTCGATGTTGGAAAGTATGCCCGTACATGCATTTCATTTGGTGCTAGATGATTCAGTGTCAGCCTCTGTTGTCGGTTTCTTTGAGAAAACTCACTGAATTCTTGACCCGCTACCTAAAAACAACACAAAAGTCATAGATGAACGAATTGTAAACTGCATTAACCGTATACACATAACAAAGTGACATATTTGAGCATCTTTACTGGTTCTGTTTTGGTTTCTTTTATCTTTGAAGATTATAGTTCTGATGAGACTTGATAAACAGAAGCAGACACATGGCATTTAGCGACCTCGTAGCTTTAAATATGCAAATAGAGAACATAAAGATGACCAGATGGATAATTCAACAGCAGATGTATATGAGGAATTGAGTTAATCGAGCAAAATCTAACTAATTTCGAACCTGATCAAATGAATTAGACCCAGACGTGCGAAAATGATGATATCAGAGAGACAAATTAGGGATATCTATAACGCATTATTATAGAGGGTTTGATGGAAACGACGGAAAGCGAGACGCTTCATTTGCATACTTCAATTTGCAATGAATTAAAACTGAATAATTAATGTGATTGAGGAGGAATTATTACTGAATTAAACGCGAATATGAATTTAGCCTGCATTCAATTCAAGAATGTGAATTATTACTGATTATACGCCTTCAATCTTAATCAATTAACCTAGACTCTTTGTATTTCATATTAATATTATTTTAATATTATAGTTACACATGTGCCAAAATCCCTAAAATGCCACTAAAGTGTCTTAAATGTTTGAAGAATGGGCAAGTTTACCCCCTCTAAAATAGTTTGGTTCACTTGTACATATTGCTTGAAGATGTGTACACAATGGAATTACCAAAAGGATAGAATTCCTAGTTCTCTTAATATAGTAGTATAGATTATAGACATAAATGTATTTAAGAGACTTATAATAAAGGTTGTAAAAAAGTTGATATAAGTAAATTTTTAAGTATAATTACTGAATTAAACGTGAATATGAATTTAGCCTGCATTCAATTCAAGAATGTGAATTATTACTGATTATACGCCTTCAATCTTAATCAATTAACCTAGACTCTTTGTATTTCATATTAATATTATTTTAATATTATAGTTACACATGTGCCAAAATCCCTAAAATGCCACTAAAGTGTCTTAAATGTTTGAAGAATGGGCAAGTTTACCCCCTCTAAAATAGTTTGGTTCACTTGTACATATTGCTTGAAGATGTGTACACAATGGAATTACCAAAAGGATAGAATTCCTAGTTCTCTTAATATAGTAGTATAGATTATAGACATAAATGTATTTAAGAGACTTATAATAAAGGTTGTAAAAAAGTTGATATAAGTAAATTTTTAAGTATATATATAGATAAGTGGGTTGGCCCGCGCGATGCAGCGGGTATCACCAATTTGGATATCAGAATCTATCCCGACATGTCTTAAATATCGATTATATTTGGGTATTATTAATTTATTATTATGTAAATACTTAGTATTTATATAATTAAGTATTTAAATAAGACAATAGTTAATTTAAATAGTATTAGTTAATAGTAAAAGTAAATTTAAATTATGATTTAAAGTACTATAATTAAGATATAATTTAAATAGGGATGTATTTACGGATTGTTTCATCGAAATGAATAGATTTTGTGATAGTGTAATTGGTCCATAATCTTCAAATTTGTAAGTTTGACGTTGAATGGGGTCGACGGTGTTGTTTTATGGATCTACAAACATTAGAAATTTTAAAGGTTTAACATTATTAAGAAAATGAACCTTTTTTTTGAACTCATTAACCTCGCATGCATTCATCGTTGTGAAATAAAAAGCCTGTACTGATGGTGTAAATGAGTTTTTTGTGAAACTAAAAGCGGGTATTATAGGGGTGAATGAGTTTAGCAAAGTTTAAGCTTGACACGTTTTAAATGTCTAACTTGAGTTTAGTTTATAACATGATATCAGTTCTTTGTTTTTAACTCTTTATATCTAAAAAACTTTAAATTTAACATTATTTTACCAATATATGACTATGATACGTGGAGACCCAAGAACCAAATCAACCAAAGACCTGACGATCCAAGAGCTAAAATTAATTCGGAATGGGGTTGCTAAAATTATGAAGCCAAACATTATCTAAAAATATCTGGAGGATTTCAAAGTGGGTCAAGTTTGGCATAAAGAAGTAAAAAAGTGATTTTTTTACAAAGATCCTCATACTTGATGTTTGTCTTAGGATTGAATTTTATTCAATATTGCCATTAGCAAGATCATGTCATCGAAAGTAAACACAAAATTAGATGTTCAACTGCTTCCAAATTCTTATCTAGTTTGACTAATAATTATATTTAAACAACAAAGATCAATGTCTTTTCTACATAGCAGTTAAATCAAAAAAGCTAATGCTATTAATAATAAAATATCATTATGTAAATGAACTGAGCTATAATAGTTGATAGTTGATTCCTATCAAGGCCAAGAGCTGTTTGGTTGATCTTGGGTGTCGTGAACTCATGTATATAAGGACCATAAATATGTAAACCTGCATTTCCTCGTAAACATGGCATACGATTCCATTAAAATAACATAACCTTTACAATCCTTTCATACACGAATCCTATGTTAATTATTAAGAATTTTGGACTAACAACGCTTCAGGTTAACCAAACCCAACCCAACCCGTTTTGATCAATACCAAGCATACCATTTGAGGTTGATCTTGGGGGTAGTAAACTCAGGTATGAGAACCACAAATTTTTTACCTTTCAAATGTAATCCAAACTTTCTTCACCGGTGGTTTTATTCCCTTCTGAATCCGTGCCATTGAATACCATCCAAACACAACAACATCAATTAACAATTTAACTTTAAATAATTTCAAAATCAAGTTATATAAAGAATACCATGTTTGTTAGCAGTTAGCACTTGCACAACTTCAAAAAGAATGTGATGTTTATTAGTACTATCCATCTGTTTCAACAAAAACATTAAATCATACAACCAATTTTTACAATTTTCATTGACTCTTTTTCTTTGATGCGTTAACACAAAAACTTGGTAGGCATCCCTTTAAGTGGGTTCTGCTATATGCCTTAAAAGATGATGAAATTGAACTTGGTATATACCTGGATTATGGTAGCATTTTTTCCGAATTCATTGTCGATCACGACTCATGGCGAGTTCATTCGACAGATAAACTTTCAATATTTATATTCCATGTGTCGATAATACCTCCCACCTTTCTGACAAAATATGAAAAAAAAAACATCAACTATTTACAAATCAATTATCAAGAAGATTGTTAAGAAATAGAAAACGACATACCTATTGCAGTTCTTGGTGTGTGTGATCTGTGTGACCCCTTGCTAGAACCACCAAAATCTCACAAAAACAACTTCTATTCATACTCAAAACCTAAAATAACGCCTCTGATTCTCAACAACAATGAGACAAAAATAAAAACCAAATAAAGAACGTTATTACTTCAATACCTAAAACCGAGCAGAACTAAAAGTTATTCAAAACTTAGATCATCGAGTAAGCTTGAAACAAACGAATTCGATAATCTTGAATTCAAATCATGTATGACACATATAAAGATGAATCAATTTATGAAAGACTGGCGATGGGTTTTCAATTGATAGAAATCTTATACGTTTCGATTGAAGAAAGATGAAAGGATTTCAATTTGAACTCACAACTAATTGGCAATGAAGGAACCCTATAAATCGCCTCCTTTCAACTGCCGACTCTTCAATTATGTCTTCAATGGGATGTTACTCCTTCAACTGCAGTCTTGAATGAGAAGTGAATGAGGGTAGTATAGTTAT
The DNA here is from genome assembly GCF_002127325.2 of Helianthus annuus. NCBI lineage: Eukaryota > Viridiplantae > Streptophyta > Magnoliopsida > Asterales > Asteraceae > Helianthus > Helianthus annuus. Next base: position 31,472,563 of record NC_035440.2, on the reverse strand, counting down.
TATAATTAAGTGTGATTATACTCTCATTTAGTTAATTTTTTTATTTAATGTAGAAAGACCATTTCGCCCCCTTACTAACATCATTAAGTTGTTGTACCATAAGTATAAAATATTGTAATTACTTAAATTTGGTTGGTATCCTTATGAAATGCTTTATAATATAGTATAGATAATCAATATTATTTTAAGTAGTGCATTTAAAACATCATAAATGTTGATTTTAAAATAGAACATGTAACTAAATTTTAGATTATATATAGATGATTTATTTAGGTTATCTTTTAAATGTGCAATCACTTGATTTTCTGTTTGGACCTTTGGTTTTCTTAACCCATACCAATCGACGGATAAAAAATTGTAACTTGCTCTACTATCACATCAATTAAACAACCAAATTCACATATTTTAAACAAATTTGCTTTTGAAAAAACGAAATCACTAAACTAATACATAACTATGGATTTAACAAATTTTAAAATATTATTCAAGACATTTCATATAATTTTTAAGTTAAAAGAATACTAATATGGAAGATGAAATGATAACCTATTTTAAACCACATGGAATTATAAATTAATTGAAATTTAGACAACTTATAATTTTTCTAAATTCAATGGGTAATATTTAGAAGAAATTAAGTTATCTGATTGAAGAATATTCTGGTTATGACCAAAGATAGTAGTTGATTTGGCCGTTCAAAAAAAAGTAGTTGATTGACTTGGAGTTCGTTAATTCATCCAAAGGAAGACTGTTGGCAGGTATTTTGAATCCATCTTTACTGAACAAGTGGTCGCTAGACCCAAATTCAGTAACAATGGTTTCAAAGTACTATCTCTGCCTCAGTCTGCCATGTTAGTAAAAAGATTTTCCAAAGAAGAGATCAAAGAAGCTGTATGGAGTTGTGGGGGAGATAAAGCACCGGGCCCTGACGGCTTTTCTTTCAAGTTCATAAAAAACTTCTGGGAGTTGTTTGAAAAGGATTTTGAGGCGACACTTGATTACTTCTATGTACACGGTAAGCTGAATCGGGGATGTAACTCGAGCTTCATTTCACTCGTTCCTAAAATTAACAACCCCCAAGCAATCAATAATTTTAGGCCGATCAGTCTGATTGGTTGTATCTCAAAAGTTGTGACTAAGATTCTTTCGAGCAGGCTCAAAAAGGTCATGAATTTCTTGGTAAGTGATGTGCAAACGACATATATTGAAGGTCGGAGTATTCTTGAAGGACCTTTAATTATCAATGAACTAATCTCTTGGGCGAAAAGCAGCAAAAAGAAAATGATGTTATTTAAGGTGGACTTTGAAAAAGCTTTTGACTCGTTAAGTTGGGAATTCTTGGATTCGATTCTATCTCAAATGGGGTTTCCTGCTCTTTGGAGAAAATGGGTGACAGGAATATTAGAAACGGCAAGATCATCAGTGTTAGTCAATGGGGCTCCAACTCTGGAATTTGTAACTCAAAGGGGGGTTAGACAAGGTGACCCACTTTCTCCGCTTCTATTCATCTTAGCTATGGAAGCATTACATGTAGCCACGAAATCTGCGGTTGAGTTGGGGATTTTCAAAGGTATCACTACACCGGGAGCAGGTCCTTGTGTCTCACATCTTCTTTATGCCGATGATGCACTGTTTGTAGGCGAATGGTCGGATGATAACTTCCACAACCTTGCTAGGCTTCTAAGATGCTTTCATTTATCCTCGGGCCTAAAAGTAAATTTCTCAAAAAGTAAAGTTTTTGGCGTAGGGGTGGGAAACGAGGAGGTTATGAATATGGCTTTGATACTTGGTTGTGAAAGAGGCTTGCTACCATTTACATATTTAGGTCTCCCGGTCGGCTCTAACATGGGTTTGGTAAAAAATTGGAAACCGGTCATTGACAGATTTGAAAGCAAACTTTCATTGTGGAAGGCGAGGACACTCTCATTTGGCGGCCGTACGACACTCGTGAAAGCAGTCTTAGGTAACCTCACAACTTACTATTTCTCTTTATTTAGTGCACCCTTACATGTCATTAAATATTTAGAAAAAGTAAGGCGTAAATTTTTATGGGGAGGTTGCTTGAATAAAAACAAGATGTGTTGGGTACCTTGGTTTAAAGTTGTGGCACCTAAGAAACAGGGTGGGTTAGGTATTGGCAGCCTTGCCTCAATGAACAAAGCTATGATGGTAAAATGGATAGTGAAATTTAGAAACGAATCATCACATCTTTGGGCAAAAGTCGTTATGGCAATACATGGTAGGAGTTGCATTCATACGCCTATCCCAATGAAGAACTCGATAAGTGGCGTTTGGAAAAATATCGTGCAGTTGGGAAAAGGATCAAATCTCTCACTAACTGAGATACAAAACAGGCTGGAGGTAAAATTGGGTTGTGGCAACAAAACATTCTTTTGGTTGGACAAATGGGTAGGCAACTACTCACTAAAAGAATGATTTCCAAGTCTTTTTGCATTACAAAATGATAAATTTTGTTTGGTTCAGCATCGGTACAACGTTACAAATGGCCTCATCGAATGGACTTGGGGTGGTGAGTCTTCGGTTATTCATCCAGATTTGATTTTACTATGGGAAGATTGTGTTAGAATTTTAGGACAAATGAAAATAGAAAATAAATCAGACATGTGGCTATGGAAACAGGAGGAAAAACAGGAAATTTTCAAAGTGTGCGATCTACGGGCTGAACTGGATGGTATTAATCTGATCCCGGAAACACAGGTTCTTAAATGGCTCAGCTGGGTCCCGAAGAAAATTAATTGCTTCCTATGGAGAGCGGTGCTAGATCGAATACCAACCAGAGATGCTTTGGCTTTAAGAAACATACATATACCTTCGGTTCTTTGTCCATTATGCAACACAGCTTCTGAATCGGTTGACCATCTTTTGATCTCTTGTCAATATGCTCAACTTGTTTGGACGGCGATCTCGTTATGGGTCAAAATACCACTTCCGAGATACTTATTGAGCTTGGTGGGTCTAATGGAGTACATCGAATCACAATGTTCGTCACAAGAAAAAAAGAGGGCTGTCTATCTCATCGCTGCAGCAACATGCTGGATTGTATGGCGGATTAGAAATAACTTAATTTTCAACAAGAAGATAACTCAGGTTTCAAGAGCTGTCGGCGATATTAAGGCGATTTCGTTTTTATGGATCAAAGCAAGGGCTAGAAAAACGGACTTAGAATGGAAGGAATGGAGTGAATTTAAATGCTTTAAATAATTTTTCCTTGTTTATTTCATTGTTTTTCTTTACTGTTGCTGTACTGGACTACTGCCTTAGCTCCTTGCTAAGGTTTCATGTTTGTTTTCTATGATATGATACCGCCTTTTTCTCAAAAAAAAAAAATTAACAGTCCTAACTTCTTAGATATATCCCTTTTTGCTAAATGGTGGTAAAGATTCAAAACGGATATCATGCTAATATCGTTGCCCTTTTGGGCATGTTATACTGGTATGAAACCGGCTCACAAGTTACCATCTATTGTCGACAAACCGTTTGCAAGGAAGGGTTCACAAATTTATTGTATTATTGATGCTTTGGGTTTCTCTTTACACAACTTTTGCAAAAGAAACATGGCTCAGCGAACAAAACGCAACTCTCATCTGGAAGGATAAGTGGATCGATTGAAATGTGATTCTTAAAGATGACGTAAACAACCATATCAAGTGAAATCTCACCAATAGCAAAGCTCATTTTGAAGCTGATAGGAATAAATTTATAATTTAACATAGATAAAAAACACAATTAGCCAGCTAGCTCGTTTTGGAGTCGATAGGAAAGCGATGCGGGCCCAATAGTGAAGGAGCGGGCCATCTTATATATGGAGGCCCAAGATCGTGTGACAAAAGGGGCTTAAATAAAATGGCTCTAACTTGGGCTACGGGTGTCCGTTTTGGGCGTGCGACCATGCAAAACGATCGTGAGAACGAGGCCCATCTTTCTACAAACGCCGTAGGTGGTTTAGGTCATCGTTCAGGCCCAAAACACTTATTTCTATGAGTTATTTATCGTTTTATGTTTTTTTCCTTTTCGTGGACTTCTATTTCATTCTAACTTTTGGCCCAAGTGTGTTTTGAGGCCCGTTTTCAATTTACTGTCACAAATCTCAGAACCCAGAGCAAACACAGATTGATGCGTGTCGGTGTGTATATATTTTAGATGTATATTTTAAGTCCTTTTTACACTTTTAGCCAAGTTTTAAATTTATAAAACACGATATTCACTAACACTAAACACACATATGGGCAAGTGCACCCATCGTTGACGTAGTATAGTGTTGGTAAGATACCGAGGTCGTCCAAGGACACAAGAGCTTTTAGTACCGGTTTATCCTCAACGTCTAACCAAATCAAAATGTTAGAAAAGATTTTTAAATTAAGAAAATAAAAGTAACTAAATGCTAAAAAATAAAAAAAACAGATAGACAAGATGAATCACTTGGATCCGACTCGTGTATTAGTATAACCTTCGATTATTCTCGCACTTTTGCACTTGTTTAAGAGATTATCTTAGTTATTGTAGTAGGCCCCTCTTTTGAAGGCGACGTTACCCTCAACCCAGTAGTTTGAGTCAGCAAGGATACAATCCTAAAGGGTCGGATTATTGAAAGATAATGAATTAAGTTATTAATACAAATTATGGTAGGCCCCTCTTTTGGAGGTGACGTTACCCTCGACTAAGTAGTCTGAGTCACCAGGGATACAGTCCTAAATAGCCGGGTTATAGTATTAATAGTAGTTAACTTATGAGGGGGTCAAAGAGTTTGGATCCCCGCTATCCAATACTTTTGGGTATTGAAGGAGATCCTACTAAATTTGACCCAGGTCCCTTGCAGGACCTCTAAACGCTGAACAAGGGCAAGACCCTTACCAAACTGTTCCCTTAACCCCCGACCAGGTAGTCAACATACCTCCATATAGACCGTGGAGATATGAATGGTGAAAATCTTTTATTTTATATAGACAGTAAAATAATGCCAAGACACCACGGACAAACGATAAGGAAAAGTCACCTTCAACATAAGCAACTAGTTATTAAAGTCATTAATACAAAACCAAATAAAAAGTGCAAAAGATTAAAAATAAAAAGTATTATACTAAACACTTGTCTTCACCAAGTGATGTAAGAGACTTAGGCAAACATGGCCTTGATTGTCAAGAACTCTTACGATCAATCTTGGATCCCGAGTCGACTCACACACTCTATGATGGACAATGGATGATGGTGGTGGATGATGATGTTGTGATGGTGGTGGGTGGTGGATGAAGTGTGAGAGAGGTGGTGTGCCAAGGGATGAGTTGCAATGAAACCAAGCACTCCTATTTATAAGCTGAACAGAAGCCTGGGCACGGCCCCGTGTCCGCTGGGCACGGCCCCGTGCCAGTCTGACAATCTCTCTCCTCATTAATTGTAATTCGCAATTACAATTAATGCGCCTGCAGTGCTTTCGCCACGCCCCCGTGTTCACTGGGCACGGCCCCGTGGTGGGCAATAGAAGCTTCTATAGGTTTGTCTTATCTGCTGCTTCTTGGGCACGGCCCCGTGTTGGCTGAGCATGGGGCGTGTTCAGTCTTCTGCCTTCTCTGTTTTGCTTGGGAGGATCCTGTCGAGGGGTCGGGCAACCCACTTATGTTCCTTTTCTTGTATTTATGTTAGATTTAGCTGCCTTTTTGCTTCTTTTGTTAATTTGAGCTCATTTAATCCTGAAAATACAAAAGGAAGACAAAAACACTCTTTTTCCAACATTAGTACTTAAAAAGGGTTAGTTTTATGCCTCATTTGATGTAATTTATATGTTGCATTTTACACACATCACAGATTTATTCGAAAAAGGATCAAGAACACTTACAATGAAATGATTAACCAGTCATCACAGATTGACTGGTGAATCATGTATATGAACAAGATCAAAGTAGCAACAATAAAGCCCTAAACTCTCACGTATTGTACTTGTGAGGAACAAAGAAAGGCGAAGAGAAAGCAACAAAAATGGGGGCTGTGATGATCGATAAAGACAAGGGGAGCATCCCCTTTAATCTTATGCACAACCCTAGAAAGGGGATAGCTGGAGCCCAGAAGAAGCAGCCCACATGCAGCAACCAGAAGGGAGCGGCCCAGACAAACAAGCCCAAAGCAAACCTCAAAAACAAAGAAATAAAAAAGGATTAGAAAATAAAAAGAATACAAAAAAGAGATGCACATTTATACTGTAAATTTAACACACCCCCTAAGTTTAAATGTGCAAAGAGGTTTGTTAGACCCAGAGACTTACACATATCTGAATGAGCTTTTGGTAGGAGGCCTTTGGTGAAAAGGTCGGCAAGCTGATTTTCTGTCTTTATGCCTTGAGTTTTAATCAGTCCCGAAGCTATTTTTTCAAGCAAGAAGAAGAGGTCCACCTCAAAGTGCTTTGTTTTGTCATGAAATACTGGGTTTGCGGCAATGAACAGGGCAGCTGAGCTATCACATTTTAAAGTCACAGGAATAGTAACATCAACTTTAAGTTCCCGAAGGATATTGATTAGCCATAAAACTTCACAAGTAGCGCTACACATGGATCGATATTCTGCCTCGGCAGACGATCTGGAAACAACACTTTGTTTCTTGCTTTTCCAAAAAAAACCAAACAACCACCAAGGAAGATACAAAAACCAGTGACAGACCGTCTGCTGTCAATACATTTTGCCCAATCAGAATCTGCAAAAGCTGTTAGATGAAAGGAATTAGTTTTTGTGAACACAATCCCGGTTCCCGGGGCTCCTTTTAGGTACCGCAGCACTTTCAAAGCAATCTGAGTGTGTGCTTTAGTTGGTTTGTGCATGTATTGAGATAACTAGTGAATTGAGTAAGCTATGTTAGGTCGAGTGTGCGACAAATAAATTAATTTACCAACCAATTTTTGATATTGTGTAATGTCAACATCGTTGGTTTCTTTCTTTGTTAAATTGGTTAGAACGTGATTTTGTTCTATGGGGCAACTGAGTGGTTTGCTGCCACTCATCCCGTATTCATTCAATAAATCCATGCAATACTTTCGTTGTGAAAGGCAAATACCATTGTCAGTCTTTATAACTTCGATTCCAAGGAAAAAATTTAACAACCCAAGGTCTTTGATCAAAAATTCAGTTTTTAAGAAATCTTTAACTTCATTGACTTTACCTTCATTATTCCCGGTTAAAACAATATCATCGACATAAACAAGAAGGATAATGAAGACCTCCCCTTTTGACAGGACAAACATAGAATGATCACATTTGGACTGAACAAACCAAATTTTAACTAAGGCTTGAACAAGTCTTTCATTCCACGTACGTGGGGCCTATTTTAGGCCATATAGAGACTTGTTCAGCCTGCAGACTTTGTTTTGGTGTTTGACACCTAACCCATCAGGAAGATTCATGTAGACTTCTTCCTTAAGGTGACCATAAAGAAAAGCATTATTAACATCAAGTTGGTACAATGGCCAATTATTCTAGACAGATAAGCTAACAACACACCTAACAGTGACTATTTTAACTACAGGGGAGAAGGTTTCCTCAAAGTCCATACCTTCTCGTTGGTTAAAACCTTTTGCAACGAGACGGGCTTTAAACCTATCTATTCACCTGTGGATTTATATTTCACTTTGAACACCCACTTACACCCAATGGGTTTTTTTCCATTGGGTAGGTCGACTATATCCCAGGTGTTGTTTCTATGAAGGGCAGATAATTCATCATTCATGGCCTCAACCCATCTATTATCCTTAACTGCATCCTTATAAGTGTTTGGTTCAGTGATTTTGTTGACATTGGCAGCAAAACAAATATTTTCATTAGGAAGGTTTGAGTAATCAACGAACTTGTCATAACTATACTTAGCATGTCCTACCACAAAATCATTAAACCTTTTTGGAGCAGACACAGATCTGGAAGATCTCCTAGTAGGTTGATTACCCTTAGGAAGGTTTGATTCCTCATTGCCACTTCTTGACTCAGCCCTCACAGGATCAGGCTCAACACTTGTGGTCTCATGGTTGTTAGACACACTATCAGACCCTAAGGACTGCTGTGCATCACTCACAACAGTGAACTCAGCCTCATCGTTGTGTTGCTGAGTCTCAGCAGGCGAATCAGTGACGCCCTTCTCTTCATCATCGGGATTTGTATCACTTGAGGTTTCATAGTTGTCAAAAAAATTAAGTTGGTTTAAAAGATTTTGATTGATTTGAACAGGATAACCTTTTTTAAACGGAAAAACTGTTTCATGAAAGCTCACATCCCTGGAGAAAATGAACTTCTTTTGGTCTAAACTCCAGACCTTATATCCCTTTTTAAAGTTGGAGTATCCCATGAAAACACATTTTTCAGCTCGTTCCTCAAGTTTATTAGGATTGTCTAAAATGGTGAAAAAACAAAGACAGCCAAAAACTCTCAAGTGATCAAGAGAAGGTTTGAACCTAAACAACATTTCATAAGGAGAACTACCATGCAGCACAGAAGAAGGAAGCCTGTTAATTAAGTAGGAAGCAGTAAGCACACATTCAGACCAGTATTTAAGAGGCACTTTTGACTGAAATAATAAAGCTCTTGCAACATTTAGCAGGTGTCTATGTTTTCTCTCCACAACACCATTTTGTTGTGGGGTATACGTACATGAGGTTTGATGTATGATTCCTTTATTTTTAACAAAATCAGACATTTGAGAGTTGATAAATTCTGAGCCATTATCACTCCTAAACATTTTGATGTTGACCTCAAATTGGGTTTTAACAAGATTGTAAAAACTTTGTATGTTTTTAAAGACTTCGGATTTGGACTTCATTAAATAGACCCATACAGATCTGGTAAAGTCATCAACCACAGTGAGAAAATATTTGTAACCTTCTATGCTAGTAACTTTGTATGGACCCCAAACATTCAAGGGTATCAGATCCCCTACTTTAGTTGACCTGTGGTCACTTAGGGGAAAAGGTACTCTGTGTTGTTTGGCCTTGTGACAAATGTCACAAGGGTTTGTATTACAAGACTCAGATTTAATTTGTAAAACTTTTAACACTTGTTTAACAGGGTGACCCAATCTAGAGTGCCAGAGCTTTATGTTTTCAGTCTTACTTAAGCAAGAAAAGGTAGGTCCTAGGGAGTTACCACAAAAATATAGACCCTCAGTTTGCCTACCAGTCACCAGGGTTTTCTTTATGCATAAATCCTGAATGTAGCAAGTGTTTTCATCAAATATGACTCTAAGTTTGTTGTCTTTAGCTAGTTTATACACAGAAATGAGATTCACATAGTATTCAGGCACAATAAACACATCTTTCAAGATCACAGAATCTTATAGTTTAAAACATCCAATTTTAGTGACTTTAGCATCAGTCCCATTTGGATGCTTAATAGTTATATTATATTCAGAAACATCAACAAAGTTGAACATAGTTTCACTGGACATAGCCATATGTTGGTTTGCACCAGAGTCAATGATCCAATTCATATTCTGTGTTGTAGAACTTATAGAGTTAAAACAGAAATTTTTTTTGCAGTTTCCAAAGGATGAGAAGGAGTTAAAGCATTTACCTCCTACATTGGACCTATTAGTTTCTTCAGTTTTATTTTCATTTAGCAACCCTAGCAGCTTAGAAAACTGATCAGCAGACAGAGTGTTCAAGGAACTAGCACCTTTATCACACACAGAGTTGTTCACAGAGGGGCCATTACTATTATTAGCAGAAGACCAGAAGTATTAGATCTAGACCATTGGCCACTTTGATTTGGTTTTTGTCTATAATTTGTAGGATAGCCATGTAATTCAAAACATTTATCAATAGTATGCCCAATTTTATTCCAGTGAGTGCATTTAAGATTAGGGTTAGGACCTTTGTTAATCCTTTTTTTGTTGTCATTAAAATTACTTGATTTAGCAGCAAACCCAACATTAGGAACTTTTGACCCACTATTTGATCCTCTATGAGACTCTTCTCTAGAGATAATAGAGAAAGCAGTTTTGATAGTTGGTAGAGGATCCCTAGTCAACAGATTGGTCCTAACAGGTTGGTAAATATCATCTAGACCCATTAAAAATTGCATAAGTTTAATTAACTGATTGAACTCATTGAACTTAGTAGAAGCATTACAAGTACAAGAGGGCAATTGTAACATGACATCAAATTGTTTCCACATAGTATTGATTTTATGATAATACTTAGACACACTAGAGCCATTTTGACTAACAGAGTTGATCTTTTGATATAAGCTAAACACAACAGACCTATCATCTTTATCATAGGTATCTTTTAAATCATCCCAGACTTCTGAAGCAAGTTTAGAATAGACTTGACCAACATACAGTTCATCAGAAACAGAATTTAAAATCCAGGTGAGCACTATAAAATTACATCGATCCCACTGACTAGCAAGCACATCATTGTCTTTTGACTTAACACAGGTTCCATCAATAAAACCTAATTTGTTTTTAGCCATTAGAGCAAGTTTCATAGCATTTGACCAAACCATATAATTCTCAGTCCCTTTCAGTTTTATACTAACAACTGTGAGCCCACTAGAATCACTAGCATGGAGATACAGTGGGTCACTAGCATCAAGTTTGCTAATCAAGGTCACAGAAGGATCAGTTTTATCACCCATAACAGCAAAAAGAACCACAGAACAGCCTACAAGCAGAACAGATCAGACAAGCAAACAGACAAGCAGATAACCAAACAGCCAGATAAATAAGTAAAGCATAGGTAACAGACCGGCGAAGCCTGGACAGAGGTCCGATCAGAGGTTCGTCACTCAAGGGTGCCTCTGCAGACGGTAACCAGGGAGCCACAACACAACACAAAACAGACCAAACCAGACAGATGCAACAGAGTGAACCCTCTCTGTGTCCCAAAAAACAAACCGGTCTTGCCTAGGAACCCGGTATCAAGAATGCCTAGACACGAGACACAGTGATGCAAAATAATAAATAGAGAGAAGGGAAGGAACTGTAACGCCCCAAAAACTCGAATGTTTATATTCGCTATATGTCCTTATATGATATATCGTGAAATAAATAACTAGGCTATTTAACCTAGTTAATTGTATGTGTAATGCCCCAAAACTTGAATGTTTACATTTGCCATATGTTTTAAATGATAAAACTTAAAATAAGATGACTAGGCTACCTAACCTAGTTACATAGTTAGTCAAAACAAATAAGGAATGAAATTGGGACAATTATGAGCAAATAACAAACAAGAGGGGCTGAAATTAAAGATTTGAGATGAAGTTTTGGTTAAGTGCAAAAGTCAGTAGTTGTATGTGTTTGGTGTGTGTGTGTGTGTCGACACCAACAAGAGAGAAGAAGGGGAGAATGCTCAAAAGATGCAATTTCATCAAATTGAAAAGGGAATTCAGCCCAAATCTAATGCATGTACATGAATTCTTGATCATCTAGCCCTATAAATCACTTAGTAAGTTGTAGATTCTTATTTGATAATCTTTTTGGAAATGGGTTATGATCAAATCCATGAATTCGTATGAAACTAAGCATGATTAGGTATTAGAAGCATCAACTAGAACTTATTTTGTATGTAATTTCAAGTAAATTGATGTTTAAGATGAAAACCCACTAGTTGGGTGATGAAGATGACATGGGTGTTTCACCCATGTCCAAGTCTTGTTCAAATCATGATGTAGTATGAGGCATTAGATAAATTCTTGTTAGATGAATTGTGTATATTATAGAGTATGTATGATATTTGGTTGAATTTGATGAATGAAGATAAGAACTTGGAAGATTATGCATGAGTTAGTTGTACATTGTGCATTGAATGGTGTACGCACACCAAGTGTTTGATGAAATGACTAGGTGAAGATAGGAAGGGAAATTGTATGCAAGAATTGAGTAACTTGGCATAGGATGTGATAATGTAGTATTGAGAGTTAAGATTAGCATGAGATACGTGTTTTGAATGATATACATATGGGTAGTAGTTAATGATGTGATTTAGTAAAAGTATGCTTTAGGAACTAGTACTCAAAGCTTGAAAGGTGGTACACACCTTGAGGCGGATTAGTGGCATAATGGTAATGTAGAATGAACGTGTACTAAAGAAGTTGTGGACTACTAGTTAAATATGATGTTACGATTACATGAAAATGATTTTGTGAACATAGGGTATGAAATTAAGTGATCATGTAGTTGTATGTACCACATGGCGTGAAAGTGAAATGTGTATGTTGTGATTACAATAATCTATCATATCAAGATAAATGTGTGTGTATGTTCATAAGTTGGAAATAAGTAAGCATGACCATTGACTTTTCGGAAAGGTCAACGAATATGCGAGTCACATGATTAAACGTATGAATTTGTTTATGAGATTTTAAAGAATTATGTATATGTGTTAGGACAATTATGCATGGGTATGCATGATGATAAATTTGATTAAGAGAATATAAACAATGTGGTTGTCGGTTTATGTCGTATGCATGTTAATGTTTGACTAATGAAAGTCTATATAATTAAGAGTTAGAAATGGATGTGATATGAACAAACGTGCATACTAACTATGATGTGGACATAATGACTTGAAAGTATAGGGATCATGTGGAAATGGACTCAAGCAAGAAAGGCAAACGGGTCAAAAGGAGGCAAGGGAACGGACGCAAAAAGGTAAGTGATTTCCGTAATCGCTTCTTAGTTGTTTATGTAAAGTTATGTGCTAGTTAGTTAAGTAAGTTAATTGAGGACCAATACGGATGTGTGGTATGAAACCAATGATTTCTGTTAAGTAGATGTAAGGGGTCAAAATGCAGTCTTGATGTTAAAACGAAAGTGTTGATTGATGAAAACATGAACGGGTCGAATAAACCGTGAATGAATAATAAGCCGATAGCGCATAAGTTAAGAATTTCCTTAATCCGGATGTGGGATTTTGAGTCCATAGGGTAGAGAACCAATTTACAAGCATGTAGGAAGAAACGGGAGGTTAAACGGATAAACGGGTTGAAAGTTATGCAAGTTTTAGTGCGCGCGAACGACGAAACAACACAGCAGGAAAAACCAACTTTTGAGAGGCCGTCGCCGACGCCCACATGGGCCGTCGCCGACGCCCTCTGGAAATGTCAGTTTTGCTGACGGGTTATCTTGCTGTCTACGGAGGTTTGGGCTACGGGCAAATGCAAGGGCCGTCGCCGACGCCCCCTAGGGCCGTCGCCGACGCCCTTCCCATGTCCAAAAAGATGAAAATTAGTTATTTATGTTATATGCATCGTAGGCTTCGGTATATTATCCGTGGTTTATGGCAAGCCTTTTAAACATGATTTCGAGTGTTCCCTCGACACTTATAAGTTGCAAACTCAAGTCTAAGCACCATGTAATTCATGTATGGATATATATGAGGTATGTAAGATCTTGGACGTGTACATATTAGTGTATGTACATATGTAGATGTGTATTTAAGTATATATGAAGGTACGTATGAGTGTATGCAAGTAAGTAGAGGTATAGTAAAGCATGTATGTACGTAGATGTGTATTTTATGTATATATGAAGATACGTATGTGTATATGAACGTATGTAGAGACGTAGTAATGTATGTGTGTATGCGGATATGTAATTGGTATATATGAAGGTATGTATGAGTATATGCATGTATGTAGAGATGTAGGAAGGTAAGTACGTATGTAGATGTGTATGTATACATGTAAAAATGTACGTGTGCATGATTTAGATACGTAGGGTAATATGTTATTAATAGTGTGCCTTGTGAATGATAAGTAATGCAGGTACGCTATTGAAGCCTCACCAGAATATGGATACGCAGTTGAAATGCTTAAAAATAGAATGATAACGCAATAGGAAGTGTACGAGATGGAATCTTGTTTATGTATTGTGTACTAATGTGATGAATGTATGTGGTGAGTGCAGGTTGTACGGGTCACGGAGGATCATCAAGGAATAAAGATCGAGGACCGAGTCACATGAAGGATTGTACGGGGTTGTCTAAGGATGTAATTTGTTATACAAAAGTTATGATTTATTCTATAATTCAGTCAGTTTGATGTATTCAATATAAAAGAGTTATTTTAAAAGTGAACTTTCAAGTAAGACATAAGGTTTATAATGAAAGAAATTTTATGGCATGAACTTCCGCTGCGACTTTTGTTAATTACGTGTTAGGGTCTTACAAGTTGGTATCAGAGCCCGGTTTGAGGGAAATCAAGTATGAGGAGACAAATACTTGAACTCAAACCTGTGTGCTCTTATGATAAGGAACCCGTACAATCCAAGACTCGATCAAGATCTAAGGGTAGAAGCCAAGGTAAGTATGTGCTTAAGTATGTATTGGAAGATAACTAACAATATGTTATGTGTAAGGTAAGCATGGATGCTTGGAAAGAATGATATGCGAATGCGGTCTAGCACCGGCACCAAGGTATGTAATACGACATATCGACCCAGGTACATATATTTAATATATGTAAGTACATGTAATGGCAAAGCCTATCAATAAAAGGAGAATTTTGAATGAAAAATAATGATAAGAACGGTAATTAAGTTTTGGAAATGTTACACGTGCCGAAACCTAATTCTTCGGACATAAGGTGACAATTACACGAAGACACGAAACTAGTATGTGGATTGTGTACCTGGCCAGTACACAAGAAACATATGACGATCGTGAGCCCGTGATAATCGTTACAGGTGTGTCCGTTAGAATTAGGTAGTAGGTGGGCGTGAGGATAAAAGGGGAAAGTAAGACTTTCAGGGTTTCGAAAGTACCAAATATACAAGAGAAGCATGAATGATATGTTAGAATCCGCGAGACGGATTCGAAACATGAAAGGAAGGAAAGTATGAATGATATGTTAGAATCCGCGAGACGGATTCGAAGCATGGAAGTAATGAAGTATGAATGACATGTTTGAATCCGTGAGACGGATTCAAGGAATGAAAGGCATGAAAGGAATGTTTAAATCCGTGAAACGGATTCAAGAAAATAAAATATAGAAATAATATGTCTGAATCCGTGAGACGGATTCAACATATGTAAGGAATGAAAGGTGTGAATGCTATGTTTGAATCCATTAGATGGATTCAAATCATAGGATGAAAAAGTTTGAACTCGTAAGTAAGTATGAATCAAATAAGTAAGAATTAACGGCTTGACTTCGAAAAGTCAAACTGCAAAAGTTGACGAACGAGTCATGCGGGTTAAATGGTAACTGCCATTTAAACTCAATATATTTAATGTTTTGATTTGTAAGTTTTATACTTGTAGGCGAGCATAATGTTTGGCACGCAAACTTAAATTTGACGAAGGAAATAAGTTTTGAACATATTTTGTGTTAGATGCGTTAGTAATCAATCCTTAGGAATCGTAATGGATGACGGGCTACGACCCGGACAATGATTTAAGTATGAACGAGAAGGATAAGTTTTGTTAAGAATGCCTAAATAACGTAATGAATGTTTTTGCAAGTAAGCATGAATGGAAAGCAGTACGAAAGTGTACCCCAATACATATACGATAATTAAGAAATGTCGGTTAGCCTTGAAAAGTCAAACTATGAAGGTTGATGAAATAAGTAACTAGAATGAAAGAGTTTCGTGTGAGAAATGAAATGTACTAACCATTAAATTGTTGATGAAAATGTTAGAACCCTTGATGTGATGAAACCAATCAAAGTGGTGGAATGAAGCGTACGAGTGGAGGCACATCACATGGATGAATGAAATCTAGCCTGGTACGGCTAGCACTCGCGAAGAATGTGGACAGATCTAAATTACGGATCGCTGTAGTACGGAATGAAATCGAGGTAAGTAAAGTGTTTTAATTTATGACAGGTAAGTATGAATTAGTAAATTGAAAACGCCCTGCAAATTGAATGGTGGAAGGAGTATGGTATAGTATGGAATGTTTGATCCCTTATAGTTGACATATGAAGAGAACTATGTCAGTAAGAATTAGATTTTATAAGTTTTGAACGAAAATTTCGGGTATTGGTTAAACTCTCTTAAGAAGAACCTGCATGATGCGCTTGCTTAGGCAACTTAAGTGATGCCTGAATTGAGAGAATAGTAATGTAGGATAACAGAGGTGAGTTGAAGGTAACGTAAGGGTACGTATAGTACAAATAACTATAGGAAAACGTAGAATGACGCTAACTTTGGAGTTAAGCGTATATATGTGACTATGAAATAGTAGTTTTGTTGTGGTAACAAAACAATAGTTAAATATTATACAGTGTATGTAGAGAATGTAATTTTAAGAAATGAGATGGAGGTATTAGATCCGACATGAACGGATCATATGAATGTATGTATGACTACGGGTTGAAGAAGCATGTATATTGACCCGTTATCAACAGGTCAAGGAAATGAGGATGTTATGTAAAGGTATGGTATGGAAAGTATAGACTGTTAGAAAGGAGTCACAAGCGTTTTTGTGTTGTAGAAAACTTCTCGGATGGATTGATTTAAAAGTAAGACTAGAATGGGTCTAGTAAGAATTAGAAAGGTTTCGGGGACGAAACCTCCTTTAAGGGGGGTAGACTTGTAACGCCCCAAAAACTCGAATGTTTATATTCGCTATATGTCCTTATATGATATATCGTGAAATAAATAACTAGGCTCTTTAACCTAGTTAATTGTATGTGTAACGCCCCAAAACTTGAATGTTTACATTTGCCATATGTTTTAAATGATAAAACTTAAAATAAGATGACTAGGCTACCTAACCTAGTTACATAGTTAGTCAAAACAAATAAGGAATGAAATTGGGACAATTATGAGCAAATAACAAACAAGAGGGGCTGAAATTAAAGATTTGAGATGAAGTTTTGGTTAAGTGCAAAAGTCAGTAGTTGTATGTGTTTGGTGTGTGTGTGTGTCGACACCAACAAGAGAGAAGAAGGGGAGAATGCTCAAAAGATGCAATTTCATCAAATTGAAAAGGGAATTCAGCCCAAATCTAATGCATGTACATGAATTCTTGATCATCTAGCCCTATAAATCACTTGGTAAGTTGTAGATTCTTATTTGATAATCTTTTTGGAAATGGGTTATGATCAAATCCATGAATTCGTATGAAACTAAGCATGATTAGGTATTAGAAGCATCAACTAGAACTTATTTTGTATGTAATTTCAAGTAAATTGATGTTTAAGATGAAAACCCACTAGTTGGGTGATGAAGATGACATGGGTGTTTCACCCATGTCCAAGTCTTGTTCAAATCATGATGTAGTATGAGGCATTAGATAAATTCTTGTTAGATGAATTGTGTATATTATAGAGTATGTATGATATTTGGTTGAATTTGATGAATGAAGATAAGAACTTGGAAGATTATGCATGAGTTAGTTGTACATTGTGCATTGAATGGTGTACGCACACCAAGTGTTTGATGAAATGACTAGGTGAAGATAGGAAGGGAAATTGTATGCAAGAATTGAGTAACTTGGCATAGGATGTGATAATGTAGTATTGATAGTTAAGATTAGCATGAGATACGTGTTTTGAATGAGATACATATGGGTAGTAGTTAATGATGTGATTTAGTAAAAGTATGCTTTAGGAACTAGTACTCAAAGCTTGAAAGGTGGTGCACACCTTGAGGCGGATTAGTGGCATAATGGTAATGTAGAATGAACGTGTACTAAAGAAGTTGTGGACTACTAGTTAAATATGATGTTACGATTACATGAAAATGATTTTGTGAACATAGGGTATGAAATTAAGTGATCATGTAGTTGTATGTACCACATGGCGTGAAAGTGAAATGTGTATGTTGTGATTACAATAATCTATCATATCAAGATAAATGTGTGTGTATGTTTATAAGTTGGAAATAAGTAAGCATGACCATTGACTTTTCGGAAAGGTCAACGAATATGCGAGTCACATGATTAAACGTATGAATTTGTTTATGAGATTTTAAAGAATTATGTATATGTGTTAGGACAATTATGCATGGGTATGCATGATGATAAATTTGATTAAGAGAATATAAACAATGTGGTTGTCGGTTTATGTCGTATGCATGTTAATGTTTGACTAATGAAAGTCTATATAATTAAGAGTTAGAAATGGATGTGATATCAACAAACGTGCATACTAACTATGATGTGGACATAATGACTTGAAAGTATAGGGATCATGTGGAAATGGACTCAAGCAAGAAAGGCAAACGGGTCAAAAGGAGGCAAGGGAACGGACGCAAAAAGGTAAGTGATTTCCGTAATCGCTCCTTAGTTGTTTATGTAAAGTTATGTGCTAGTTAGTTAAGTAAGTTAATTGAGGACCAATACGGATGTGTGGTATGAAACCAATGATTTCTGTTAAGTAGATGTAACGGGTCAAAATGCAGTCTTGATGTTAAAACGAAAGTGTTGATTGATGAAAACATGAACGGGTCGAATAAACCGTGAATGAATAATAAGCCGATAGCGCATAAGTTAAGAATTTCCTTAATCCGGATGTGGGATTTTGAGTCCATAGGGTAGAGAACCAATTTACAAGCATGTAGGAAGAAACGGGAGGTTAAACGGATAAACGGGTTGAAAGTTATGCAAGTTTTAGTGCGCGCGAACGACGAAACAACACAGCAGGAAAAACCAACTTTTGAGAGGCCGTCGCCGACGCCCACATGGGCCGTCGCCGACGCCCTCTGGAAATGTCAGTTTTGCTGACGGGTTATCTTGCTGTCTACGGAGGTTTGGGCTACGGGCAAATGCAAGGGCCGTCGCCGACGCCCCCTAGGGCCGTCGCCGACGCCCTTCCCATGTCCAAAAAGATGAAAATTAGTTATTTATGTTATATATGCATCGTAGGCTTCGGTATATTATCCGTGGTTTATGGCAAGCCTTTTAAACATGATTTCGAGTGTTCCCTCGACACTTATAAGTTGCAAACTCAAGTCTAAGCACCATGTAATTCATGTATGGATATATATGAGGTATGTAAGATCTTGGACGTGTACATATTAGTGTATGTACATATGTAGATGTGTATTTAAGTATATATGAAGGTACGTATGAGTGTATGCAAGTAAGTAGAGGTATAGTAAAGCATGTATGTACGTAGATGTGTATTTTATGTATATATGAAGATACGTATGTGTATATGAACGTATGTAGAGACGTAGTAATGTATGTGTGTATGCGGATATGTAATTGGTATATATGAAGGTATGTATGAGTATATGCATGTATGTAGAGATGTAGGAAGGTAAGTACGTATGTAGATGTGTATGTATACATGTAAAAATGTACGTGTGCATGATTTAGATACGTAGGGTAATATGTTATTAATAGTGTGCCTTGTGAATGATAAGTAATGCAGGTACGCTATTGAAGCCTCACCAGAATATGGATACGCAGTTGAAATGCTTAAAAATAGAATGATAACGCAATAGGAAGTGTACGAGATGGAATCTTGTTTATGTATTGTGTACTAATGTGATGAATGTATGTGGTGAGTGCAGGTTGTACGGGTCACGGAGGATCATCAAGGAATAAAGATCGAGGACCGAGTCACATGAAGGATTGTACGGGGTTGTCTAAGGATGTAATTTGTTATACAAAAGTTATGATTTATTCTATAATTCAGTCAGTTTGATGTATTCAATATAAAAGAGTTATTTTAAAAGTGAACTTTCAAGTAAGACATAAGGTTTATAATGAAAGAAATTTTATGGCATGAACTTCCGTTGCGACTTTTGTTAATTACGTGTTAGGGTCTTACAGGAACGATCTCACAGCGGGTGCAGGCAAAAAGGGACCAGGTCCACAACCTTCACTTAGGGTTGCAAACACTGATCAGAAAACCAGATAATTCCTGTTGGTTTGCCCAAAAAGGGACCAACAAGGATCTTCTACACCAACCAGGGGAGAAACCACAAATTAGGGTTTCTACTACAGCGTCGTCACCAGAACCCAAAGGATCAAACAACAACCACCAACCCTAGAACTTAAGGTTTTACACTCCAATATCGACACCGTCTCCACTGAGCAGGAAAGAAATCTGGAAACAGGGACCAAACCCTTGATCGGAAAAAAGGAGAGGGGCAGTTGGAAAAAGGAGAAGGGCAGACGAAAGCTTATAACGCAGCGGATGAAACACTAGAGCCTGAATTAACCTTGGGGCTCTGATACCATGTCACAAATCTCAGAACCAAGAGCAAACACAGATTTATTCGAAAAAGGATCAAGAACATTTAAAATGAAATGATTAACCTGTCATCACAGATTGACTGGTGAATCATGTATATGAACAAGATCAAAGTAGCAACAATAAAGCCCTAAACTCTCACGTATTGTACTTGTGAGGAACAAAGAAAGGCAAAGACAAAGCAACAGATATTGGGGCTGTATGATCGATAAAGACAAGGGGAGCAACCCCTTTAAGCTTGTGCACAACCCGAGAAAGGGGACAGCTGGAGCCCAGAAGAAGCAGCCCACATGCAGCGACCAGAAGGGGGCGGCCCAAACAAACAAGCCCAAAGCAAACCTCAAAAACAAAGAACTAAAAAAGGATTAGAAAATAAAAAGAACACAAAAAGAGAGGCACTTACACTGTAAATTTAACATTTACGTTGTTATTTATATGGTTGTAATGGGAGAAAATCAATTTTGGAATATATGAAAGGTCATTTTTCTCTCCCAATTCACTAGTGTGTGTTTTGTGTGTGAAAATCCCAATTTTCAGTATTCTTCATGAATCAACGAAATTTGGAAGACTCGTTCCTGGTATACTGTGTGAATCAACAGGTCCGATTTCCTTAACGAAATTTGGAAGACTCGTTCCTGGTACCAGAGCCGAAGTTCCTGATCAAGATGCCTCCTAGAAGAAGACCTCTTAATGAAGTGCATGATCAAGAGTTTGAGCAGCATCTTTTTGCAAGAATGGAGGAGCGGTTAGATCAGTTTGTTGATCAGTTGACTGATCTGATGAATGATTTGATGAATACGAGAAGGCATCATAATCGTCATGAAGAAGATGAAAATGTGTTTGCTGAGGGTAGCAATTCATCTTCTGATGAAGAACCAGAGCAGAATCGGAGGGGTGATAATCGGCGTTGGGAGTCGGGAATGCGAACTAGCATTTCAGAATTTGATGGTGACACTTTGAATCCGGAAAATTTCATTGATTGGCTTGTTGTGGTTAACGAAGTGTTCGAGTTCAAAGAGATTCCTGAAGACAAAAAGGTTCCTTTGATCACTACCAGGTTACGTGGTAGTGCATCTGCTTGGTGGCAACAACTGAAACTGTTTCGTGAAAGGGTTGGAAAGTCAAGAGTCACAACCTGGAGGAAGATGAAGAAGGGCATGAGGGCCAACTTTATTCCTCATAATTATCAGCGTTTAATGTACTAGCGGTTACAGAATTTGAAGCAAGGAGCCAAATCTGTTGAAGACTACACAACAGAGTTCTATCAATTGGTGGCTCGAAATGATATTCAAGAGACC
Organism: Helianthus annuus; assembly: GCF_002127325.2. Classification (NCBI taxonomy): domain Eukaryota; kingdom Viridiplantae; phylum Streptophyta; class Magnoliopsida; order Asterales; family Asteraceae; genus Helianthus; species Helianthus annuus. The sequence goes on along the minus strand of NC_035440.2, from coordinate 31,451,124 downwards.
GAAGATCAACTTGTCTCTCGTTACATTGGTGGTCTGAGGGTTCCGATTATGGAGTTTATGAATTTGTTTGATCCGATGACAATTTTTGATGCACATCAGTGTGCCCTGGTTTTTGAAAAACAAAACCGACATAGTGGTGGTACAACCTCATCTGCCTTGACAGGAGGTAGTTTGGGTTCGGGAAACGTGGCGTCTCGTTTTACACCCAACCAAGCAAAACCGGGTGGTGGCACTATGGGACCTGGTTCTAAAGGGGCTGGTACTAGTAGTATGAAATGTTTTAATTGTTGAGAGACGGGTCATCGACAGGCAGAGTGCAAGAGGGCTGGGAAGAGACACTTGTTTAATGAACCTGAGGGATGGGAAGATGATGATGTGGCTGGTGGGAATTATGAGGATGGTGCGGTTTATGATGAGGAGCCCGAGTATGAAGAAGAGGAGGTGGCTGGAGATGTGCGGTTAAATTTGGTGGTTAGGCGCTCATGCTATACACCATAGGCCAATGATGATGATTGGCATAAACATAACATCTTCCATTCGACATGTACTGTGTTGGGAAAGGTTTGTACTTTTGTTATTGATTCAGGGAGTTGTGACAATCTAGTTTCTGAGGAGGCTGTCAGAAAGCTAGGTTTGAAGACAGAGAACCATCATAAACCTTATAAGCTCCAGTGGCTCAAGAAGGGATGTGAGGTACAAGTAAGTAAGCGTACCCTTGTTTCTTTTTCTGTTGGGAAAACATATAAGGATGATGTATGGTGTGATGTGGTACCTATGGACGCGTGTCATTTATTGTTAGGGAGGCCTTGGGAATATGATGCTTAGAGCATAACGGGCGTTCTAATTCCTACAGTTTTATGTTTGATAATGTGAAGATAACTTTGTTGCCTAATAAACCTAATGAAGTAGCCGCCAAGCCCACTGGTACCCTATTGACTCGTTCTCAGTTTGAGAACGAATTGGAGGTGGGAGATGATGTTTTTGGGTTGATTGGTAAGGAAGTGGTTGACGGGGTCAACATTCCTGATGCTATGGTTCCTTTACTTGAGGAATTTTTTGATGTTTTCCCTAATGAGTTGCCTGATGGTTTGCCACCTTTGGGTGGCATCCAACATCATATTGATTTGGAACCTGGGTCACAGTTACCCAATAGACCACATTACAAGATGAGCCCTGGTGAGCATGAGGAGTTGCGAAGGCAGGTTGAGGAGTTGATTTCTAAGGGTCATGTTCGTGAAAGTATGAGCCCTTGTGCTGTTCCTGCTTTGTTGACTCCAAAAAAAGATGGCACATGGCGTATATGTGTTGACAGTTGAGCAATCAACGGTAACACCCTTGTTACTATTTTAAGGTTTTCGTATAGTTTACGGAAATGAACATGTAATTATAATTACATGTACTTTGAATAATACGGTTAATTTAAAACTTTTACAAATGAAGGTTTATATACATCGCAATGAGTTTGAGTTTGTCGTTTAAAAGTTACGACGAAATATCGTGCGGAAGCTTTTAACTTTATCGTGTTCAGTTCCTCATCAAGCTTGATCTTCCTCCGGGCACTCTTGACATTCACCTATGATCAAAACCAACTTAAAAGTTAGTTTTGATAGTTAAATAATAAGTTTAAACAAGTTACATGGGTCAAATAAACAAAATTTAACAATTTTTGGGTTCAGGGGGGGCTAGACGCCCCACCTAGCCCCCTTTTTGACAGCAAGTTCATTTTATGTTGCTGCATATTTCCAACCAAACCAAGTTTTACGAAAACGGACATAACTCATTCGTTATTGATCCGTTTTACACGATTCTTTTTCCTACGCGTCCGTAATTTAATTCTCCGTCTCATGGAGTTAAAACCCAACATCCGGATTAATAAAATTTCAGACTTTTAAGTCTTCGACTTATTACCCTTTTTACCAAATTTTGACCCGTTCGTGTTTATATCAAAGAAACATGTTTATTAGATCATTAAACTCATGAGATACATCATTTCAATATTGACCATCATATTAGGTTCGAATCACGTGTTTCTTACGCATTCTTAACCTGTTTTCGCTCATATGCTTATTTTGACCCGTTAAGGGTATTTAAGTATATTTTAAACACGATTCGCTTTCATTTGTATCTAGCTTTATATTTCCACATTTCTTACCAAGTAATCTTCCACCACAACTATATTTGTGGTGGATTTAATGTGGATATCCATATATTCCGAGTTTTATCCCTCGGACTATCATTTTACGGCAAAGACCCATATTGAGTCATTTGACCCAAGATTTACCCTTTTCACTCTTTATACTTATTCAAAGTATTTGCTTGATCATATAACTTGTTTTTAAACAACTCTTAAGGTTCATTTGCTCGATTTTGCTTACGAGGGCGTTTTGGTCATCTTAAATCCTTTCTTTACAACAAAAGACTTTTCATGTCATAATTGACCAAAATTCCACTTTTAAACTAGGCTCTTGTTTTAATAGCCATTATGTTTTCAAAACACAATGACTATAACTTAAATCATTCGGTTTACTTAAAAGATAACCCAATGTCCCTTCTAAGTTGTTTAGCCCTCATTGAACTTCAAGTTCTAATGATGATTTGACCAATTATACATACCTGGCTCGAATCAATATATTGACCCGTTTTGATACCTTGCCTTAGTAGCCGCTAAGTAATAGCGATGTCAACATTCAATCGATATTTATTCCTGTAATCATGCAACTCGACAAAACATTAGCCGATATTGTCAAAGGGTGATATTTTCACCTTTTGACCCGTTTGGTCTATATGACCGTTTACTTTTGCGAGATGGATTTATTATTATTTCGTCTACATGACTTATACCGGTTTACACCGTACGGTCAATTTTACTTATAAATCTATTTTTTGATTATTTTGACCCCTTTATATCTTACGCCATAAAGTGTCCTTCAAAACTAACGGTTATCGTCAACGAGTGATCACATTGTCGTTTTACCCTTATTAATTGTATTGATTTACCTTATAAGGTAAATCATTCAAAACTCGTTATTTATTAGTCATTGCATGACTAAATGACCTTATTAGCTCTTTTTAACCATTCAACATGGTTTATCATTATTGTCTTTTGTTCCGAACCGCGCATGTCGGGTCGAAACATCATAAGTCAAATGTGACTTTTGATTATTCATAATCTATAAAACCAATAGATATTAAATAAAAAGGTGTAAGCTTTAACTTACCTAGCATCCCGAATATGCCTTTCTTCTCATGCTTGATTCGTTTGACCGCTTCTTTCCCAAGCCTCCACCTAGCTCGTTAGGCGTCAAACTATTGTCAACATTTACGAGGTGGTTAAATTAGTCATTAAAAATCAAGACTATTCCACCTTACTTATTTTCTATGTTCAAACTTCTAATCGACTTTTTCATTAGTTAACTTAACTTATCAAAAGTTAACTACTTTGATCATTTACATAATTAAGTCTAGATTAACTTTACACTTTGAATCCTTATCGGTTCATACTTCGCCTAATTTGTCATATAATTCAAATATATGTTTCACCCGAAATTTTCACATTTTAGCATTCATTTAGGCATTTTATCAAACACCTAATGGGCATACTTTTACACATTTACAAACTAGTTCATAACTAGTTATTTTTACCAAGGTTAACATCAAAATTCAAACCTCCATGTCTAGTGTTCATGAACTACACCTAGTACTAGTATCATAACATCATTATTCATCAATTTAACACTCTAATTCAAGTGTTCATCCTATTGTCATAAAACCCACTTAGCACATAATAGGGTAATTATCAAATCCCTAGTTTTGACAACAATTCATCAAGTTTTCTACTAGGGTTTGGTTCTAAACCAAGATTTTATCACAATAACACTCATAGATTCAACATTCATTCCAGAATTTCGATTATGATTGTTCATCATAATCTCAAAGTATCACCAAATCATAAAATTGAACATACCTTGTGATCCCCATGACTAGGTGATCATTTATATGTGTTCATGCATTGATTTGGGGCTTGAATTAAGCTTCAATTTGTTGATTTTGTGATGAGCTAGGGTTTGCTTCTTTTTCCCTGTCATCTGATCGATCCATGCACACACACACACTTAGTGTGTGTGTTGTATTTTATTTTAAATTTTAATAAAACAAGTTTCCCTTCTTGGCCATATTAGTCCCTCTTGTTTCATTTATTATAAAAGAAGCTATATCTCATAGCTTTTCATTTAATTACCCATTACTAACTAGGTTAACTATTCCTAGTTAACTTGGTGGGTGTGGGGAATTATAACCCGTTTTATTTTTATGTCCCGTTAACTCGGGCTTCTAATAAACCATGTTTTCTCAAAGCGTTTATTCCTCTTTTTTTATTAATATAAGATTATTTATTTAAAACCTAATATTCACCGGGTTAATTTTACCACTAACGGTATTTTACCCGTCTTTACTATTAACGGGGTTTGATTACCAAACCCATTATTAATATAAAATGTTACAACCCATTTTTGATTACCCCCCTTAAAGAGGTTTCGTCCCCGAAACCTTTCTCATGTACTTTCTTAGTTAGAATCACCTGAACCTTGGTTTCGGTGATCACTTGAGCATTGCTCTAAAAAAAATCTTGCCAAAAAGTATGGTAATGTGTTCTTGGTTTTAAGGCGTATGCGCCTTTTATGTGTATGGCCTCGTAGGCCGACACTTTCATTTTGTATTTCTTATTCTGGTCACTTATTTGACCGAGTTGTCATTTGATCACTCGATGGTATTTATTTTCGTCATGCTTACTTCAAGCTAATCTTATTTCAACTGGCACTTTGTATAAGTTGTAACACTACTCCGACTTTGAAAGGTTTTATCGGCCAAACTGATTAGTCGCCGTCACTTTATTCCCCGTCATTCGGGTATATCTTATTGCCAATCCGGCCTTTTACATGTTTTTCTAATTTTCATATCTTATAACTCACGTTACGACTTGATTGTATTCCATATCACTTTTTGTGACCGTGATTACATCACGTTTTGTTTAAGTTTATGTCGACTTTTATTATCGAAAATCTTTCCTTCGAATGTATCGCCTTGCAACTATCGATGTTAAGATCTATATTCCTTGATATTAACCATTTCCCGAATTTGTTTCATAATATTCATATCTGTTAAAGTGTTGTTTCTTACTAATACTGAATTTTAGTTTAACGCTTTTCTCTTTAACTGATGTTAATTCCAAGGAATTTACGTCCAAGGATTTATCCCTTTCCGCTGTCATTTCGGTAATGACTTCCTCCACTTTTGTGATGTAACACAATTTAAATAATTGTGAATTCTTTTGTCATTTTTGCCCGTTTAAATGTTTTAGTGAAATTCTTCACTTTTGTTAACCAGAACTTTCACAATCTCCTAGTTTTTAATCCATTTAATTAACTTAGCAAAACCCATCGCTTTTATACGAACTTTATCTCCCGTTATTATTTTACGTGGGAAGTTTCAACCAGTTTCCTTGTTACTATTTGACACGTAGGTTCTTTCGCTTAGCCTCGTAGGCTAATTCCTTATATTTTCACATGTTTACCTCATTAAGGTGAAACCCCCAACAATTTGTTTCTTTCTATTTGCGACCCGAAGGTCTTTTTGGTCCCGTAGACCTTAGCCTCATTTATAATCTCGTAGGTTATGATAATCCCGTAAATCATCTTTTATTCAAGTCTTTATTCAAAGGTATATACACCTGTATATGTATATGGCGTTAAGGTACCCCTTTTTTTACGTTCAAAATCATTTATTTTCGTCCTGATATTTCCTTTGACCTTGACCGTAGTCCAAGGCTACATTTGTTTTCTTTCGGACAAATTTTCTGACTTTATGATTTCTCACGTCATTTATGCATCGGCTCATCTTATGCTTACTGTTATTTGATTTGCATATATTCTTATTTGGTTATGTCCCATTACCGGGCTCATTAGTCTTTTGCTTTTAACGTTACCATTATCCCGCTTGCATTTACTCATGCCGTCCGGCATGATATTATATTCGACCCGTTCAACTTAAAAATAGTTGAACATAATTTATTCAAAATTTCTAATTACATTATCTTATCGTCTTTTAGTTATGACTCAAAACCCGAGTCTTTTAACCTTCCATCCGAGTTCCTGTTTCTCGGTCTACGTATGTGTTAAATTCTTACCCATCAACCGGGTGTTTTACCGAAGTCGTTATTATTGCAACCCTCCCGGTGTGCATTAAGACTTCGCTTCGATTTATTTGGTTGTCTTAGCGAAATCCATCGCTTTTATTCAACCATGTCTTTTATTCTTTATATGACCGTCCTTAACGCCCTTATAGATTATGAGTGACGATTATCATCATCATCCTTTCCTTGCAACAACCAAAATTAACAACCTTGATTATCCTTTCATGTGGGCAATACCTTCGTTTTTTATGACCTGGCGGGTCACCTATACTATGGTTTTACTTGCCCATTTTGTTCACCATTTTCGTGAATTTTCTTTTGATCATTCATTTATATCATCATTTACATTAATCCTTGTCCCTTTTCTCGGGCTCATTATCCTAATGTAATACGCTTCCATCACCCGGCTGTGCGTTTACATTATTATCAACTATTTTGTTCATTTGTTTCATTTGGGTACTTTTTAATTTGTCTCATTCACCCCGTCCTTACTACATCGGATGTAAATGTGTCCGCTATAAGAAGTTCATGGTATCATATGCCACTACTTACTTGGCCAGAGTAAGCGATTAACACATGACACGCATGACCTTTTTATAGTTTTCACATCACGCCTTATGTAAGTAATGCCTCTATTTGTTTCTCTTGGAAACAATATCCCGAATACATTTTCTATTCGGGTTTTTCCAATTTTTTTTTTTTAATCTACATATGCAACTTTCAATTTCTACATATTTGTTGCATATTACTATTTGTGCAATTAAATTTAAAATGTGCACCTGGTAATGCTTGCCCTAATGGGCTTCTCTTGCCATTAGCCTTGTTCGCGACCGTTACGCAATTTTGGTCCTTGATGAGCATACTCTTTGGACCGTTCCTCTGTCAAATCTGCGATTTGTAAACTCTCGCTATCCTCATATGCGAGTGTCCTTCAACTAAAACATATACAATAGTTAGTAATTTCAACATTAAAGGATGCCCGTATTATAATACAAGGCTTTTTACTATACGCATGAACGCGTGTAATTTCGTTGACTATATCTATTCTATATCATTTTTATTGGTGTAACGTGTATTACACGATAACCATATGTGTTGTTCTCAACACTTTAATCATACTAATCCATTGATATACATGTACTTACCGGATTTGCGACCAAGCCTCGCACCGAACACTTTATTCTTTTAACCTTGAGCTCTGATTACCAACTTGTAACACCCTTGTTATTATTTTAAGGTTTTCGTATAGTTTACGGAAATGAACATGTAATTATAATTACATGTACTTTGAATAATACGGTTAATTTAAAACTTTTTCAAATAAAGGTTTATATACATCGCAATGAGTTTGAGTTTGGCGTTTAAAAGTTACGACGAAATATCGTGCGCAAGCTTTTAACTTTATCGTGTTCGGTTCCTCATCAAGCTTGATCTTCCTCCGAGCACTCTTGACATTCACCTATGATCAAAACCAACTTAAAAGTTAGTTTTGATAGTTAAATAATAAGTTTAAACAAGTTACATGGGTCAAATAAACAAAATTTAACAATTTTCGGGTTCAGGGAGGGCTAGACGCCCCACCTAGGGGCTAGACGCCCCACCTAGCCCACTTTTTGACAGCAAGTTCATTTTATGTTGCTGCATATTTCCAGCCAAACCAAGTTTTACGAAAACAGACATAAGTCATTCGTTATTGATCCGTTTTACACGATTCTTTTTCCTACGCGTCCGTAATTTAATTCTCCATCTCATGGAGTTAAAACCCAACATCCGGATTAATAAAATTTCAGACTCTTAAGTCTTCGACTTATTACCCTTTTTACCAAATTTTGACCCGTTCGTGTTTATATCAAACAAACATGTTTATTAGATCTTTAAACTCATGAGATACATCATTTCAATATTGACCATCATATTAGGTTCGAATCACGTGTTTCTTACGCATTCTTAACCTATTTTTGCTCATATGCTTATTTTGACCCGTTAAGGGTATTTAAGTATATTTTAAACACGATTCGCTTTCATTTGTATCTAGCTTTATATTTCCACATTTCTTACCAAGTAATCTTCCACCACAACTATATTTGTGGTGGATTTAATGTGGATATCCATATATTCTGAGTTTTATCCCTCGGACTATCATTTTACGGCAAAGACCCATATTGAGTCATTTGACCCAAGATTTACCCTTTTCACTCTTTATACTTATTCAAAGTATTTGCTTGATCATATAACTTGTTTTTAAACAACTCTTAAGGTTCATTTGCTCGATTTTGCTTACGAGGGCGTTTTGGTCATCTTAAATCCTTTCTTTACAACAAAAGACTTTTCATGTCATAATTGACCAAAATTCCACTTTTAAACTAGGCTCTTGTTTTAATAGCCATTATGTTTTCAAAACACAATGACTATAACTTAAATCATTCGGTTTACTTAAAAGATAACCCAATGTCCCTTTTAACTTGTTTAGCCCTCATTGAACTTCAAGTTCTAATGATGATTTGACCAATTATACATACCTGGCTCGAATCAATATATTGACCCGTTTTGATACCTTGCCTTAGTAGCCACTAAGTAATAGCGATGTCAACATTCAATCGATATTTATTCCTGTAATCATGCAACTCGACAAAACATTAGCCGATATTGTCAAAGGGTGATATTTTCACCTTTTGACCCGTTTGGTCTATATGACCGTTTACTTTTGCGAGATGGATTTATTATTATTTCGTCTACATGACTTATACCGGTTTACACCGTACGGTCAGTTTTACTTATAAATCTATTTCTTGATTATTGTGACCCCTTTATATCTTACGCCATAAAGTGTCCTTCAAAACTAACGGTTATCGTCAACGAGTGACCACAATGCCGTTTTACCCTTATTAATTGTATTGATTTACCTTATAAGGTAAATCATTCAAAACTCGTTATTTATTAGTCATTGCATGACTAAATGACCTTATTAGCTCTTTTTAACTATTCAACAAGGTTTATCATTATTGTCTTTTGTTCCGAACCGTGCATGTCGGGTCGAAACATCATAAGTCAAATGTGACTTTTGATTATTCATAATCTATAAAACCATTAGATATTAAATAAAAAGGTGTAAGCTTTAACTTACCTCGCATCCCGAATACGCCTTTCTTCTCATGCTTGATTCGTTTGACCGCTTCTTTCCCAAGCCTCCACCTAGCTCGTTAGGCGTCAAACTATTGTTAACATTTACGAGGTGGTTAAATTAGTCATTAAAAATCACGACTATTCCACCTCACTTATTTTCTATGTCGAAACTTCTATTCGACTTTTTCATTAGTTAACTTAACTTATCAAAAGTTAACTACTTTGATCATTTACACAATTAAGTCTAGATTAACTTTACGCTTTGAATCCTTATCGGTTCATACTTCGCATAATTTGTCATATAATTCAAATATGTGTTTCACCCGAAATTTCCACATTTTAGCATTCATTTAGGCATTTTATCAAACACCTAATGGGCATACTTTTACACATTTACAAACTAGTTCATAACTAGTTATTTTTACCAAGGTTAACATCAAAATTCAAACCTCCATGTCTAGTGTTCATGAACTACACCTAGTACTAGTATCATAACATCATTATTCATCAATTTAACACTCTAATTCAAGTGTTCATCCTATTGTCATAAAACCCACTTAGCACATAATAGGGTAATTATCAAATCCCTAGTTTTGACAACAATTCATCAAGTTTTCTACTACGGTTTGGTTCTAAACCAAGATTTTATCACAATAACACTCATAGATTCAACATTCATTCCAGAATTTCGATTATGATTGTTCATCATAATCTCAAAGTATCACCAAATCATAAAATTCAACATACCTTGTGATCCCCACGACTAGGTGATCATTTATATGTGTTCATGCATTGATTTAGGGCTTGAATTGAGCTTCAATTTGTTGATTTTGTGATGAGCTAGGGTTTGCTTCTTTTTCCATGTCCTCTGATCGATCCACGCACACACACACACACTAAGTGTGTGTGTTGTGTTTTATTTTAAATTTTAATAAAACAAGTTTCCCTTCTTGGCCATATTAGTCCCTCTTGTTTCATTTATTATAAAAGAAGCTATATCTCATAGCTTTTCATTTAATTACCCATTCCTAACTAGGTTAATTATTCCTAGTTAACTTGGTGGGTGTGGGGAATTATAACCCGTTTTATTTTTATGTGCCGTTAACTCGGGCTTCTAATAAACCATGTTTTCTCAAAGCGTTTATTCCTCTTTTTTTATTAATATAAGATTATTTATTTAAATCCTAATATTCACCGGGTTAATTTTACCACTAACGGTATTTTACCCGTCTTTACTATTAACGGGGTTTGATTATCAAACCCATTTTTGGGGTGTTACATCAACAAGATTACTGTGAGGTACAGGTTTCCTATTCCTCGACTTGATGATTTTTTTTATCAGATTAGTGGTGCTACTATTTTTACAAAGTTAGATTTGAAGAGTGGGTATTACCAGATTCGTCTTAAACCAGGTGACGAGTGGAAGACTGCCTTCAAGACTCGTGAAGGGTTGTATGAGTGGTTGATGATGTCATTTGGTTTATCAAACGCACCTAGTACTTTTATGTGTGTGATGAATCAGTTTCTTAGACCTTTTATTGGGAAGTTTATGGTTGTGTATTTTGATGACATTCTTATTTATAGTGCTTCCTTTAGTGACCACGTTGTGCATGTGAGGCAGGTTTTGGCCTTACTTCGCAGGGACAGTTTTTATGCACCCACCATGAAGTGTGTGTTCATGACCCCTAAGGTGTTATTCTTGGGGTATGTTGTTTCTGGTGATGGGATACAGGTTGATGAATCCAAAGTAGCGGTTGTTCAAAATTGGCCAACTCCTACTACCACTACTGAAGTTCGTAGTTTCCATGGTCTTGCTTCTTTTTATAGACGGTTTATTCCACATTTCAGTTCTATTATGGCCCTAGTGACAGATTGTACGAAGGGGAAGGCGTTTGTATGGACAAAGGAGGCAGAGTTGGCTTTCCAAGTTGTGAAAGGCAAGCTCACTACAGCACCAGTTATGGTATTGCCTGATTTTTCTCAAGTTTTTGAACTTCATACTAATGCCTCAAAGGTTGGAATTGGTGGGGTTCTTAGTCAGGGTGGTCAATATGTTGCTTATTTTAGTGAGAAGTTAACTGGGCCTAAGTTGAGGTACAATACTTATGATCTGGAATTTTATGCAGTGGTCCAAGTTGTAAAGCATTAGCGTCATTACTTGTTTCAAAAGGAGTTTGTTTTATTCACTGATCATGATTCCCTAAGGCATATTTATACTCAATGTATCTCATAAGCATGGTCGATGGTTGGCCTTTCTTGAAAAGTTTACTTTTGTGGTCAAACACAAGACTGGTGGTTCAAACAGGGTTGTTGATGCCTTAAGCAGGAGGAGTAATCTGCTTATATCCATGAAGGTTGATGTGCCGGGTCTGGAGGTCACTCGTGAGCAGTTAGCCATTGACCCTTATTTCTCAAACACAAGTCCTATCTGCCTCAACAACATAGCTGATTTGACGGATACTGCTTGGCTGACATTAAGGATCATTATGTTTTCGCACGCTAAAACTCATGCCTATTTTGGAAAAGATACCGGTCGACTTGACTAATTAGGTAATTACTTTCCCAAAATTAATGCCACTATACATGGTGACAAAGTGTATTTCCAGAAATATTTTACACACTAGAACGAGTTTTTTCCCATGGTGGTGTTGATGGAAAAACTATTTACCAAAATGGTGTTGTAAGAAAAATATTTACCAAAATAGTGTTTTTGAAGGTTAATTTGTTTCTCAATCCTATCCCCATTGGATAAGCCCAATTCATTAAATAACTATTGCTTTATTGAGTCTCTCACCAAATTTATCTTTTTAAGAATATTAAAAAAAGACTATTTTTTAAATCTACTTAAAAAAACCTACAATAAAAATCTTAAAATCTGTAGCTAATTAAAAATAACCTACATATGATTCGAATGACATTAGTTGTACCCTCTTTATTTAATAAGAAAAAAAACTGAAAAATCACTCAAATCTATATACGACCACTCTCATAATTCCTTCCGCTTATGTTATTTTTTATATAAACAACACAATATAATTTGTTATATTAAAACTTGCTAGTTGAATATATGTTCAACACATAACACAACACAATATAATTTGTTATTTTAAAACTAGCTAGTTTAATATACGTTCAACACATTTTATAATGAACCCTATAATTATTCGATATCCTTTTATATTAATTTAAAACATAATATAAGAAAAGCTTTTATATATACCGGTTTAATTGTAAAATTTGTTTCTCTTATATTCTACTAGATGAAAGGAATACATGTCGCCTAACCCAAACCTTGAGAACTAGATTTGGAGAGAAAATAAGTTAACATAATGGGTGATTAAAAATAGTTTGAACTAAATAAGTTAAGATATCGTGTTATTTATATAAAAATAATAAGCCAAAGAAATATTAGCAATGATCATATATAAATTTGAGTGAATTTTGAGCTTTTTTTTAGTACAGAGTAATGAGGGTATAGTTAAAGTTATTAGAATCACACGCAGTAGGTTTTTTTATTAAATATTTATTTTTAGATTTTCAAAATATCATTTTTTAAACTAAAGTTTTATAAATATAAAAAAAGTTTTAGTAAGATTCTTAACAAAAAAGTAAGTTACATGAGAGATCAAATAACATTATTAATTTGATATTTATTTATTTAATTGTGTTTATCCAATAAGGTTATGAGTGAGAAACAAGTACCTTTTAAAAACACTATTTTGATAAATATTTTTTCCATAACACCATTTTGGTAATTACCTTTTCCACCAACATCATTATGGAAAAAAACTCCACTAGAACTTTGTTTCTTATCTTTTATGCCTTTGTATATGCTAAATAAAACCATGGTTTTTAGTTACTTGATTTTTGATTAATATTGATCGTTTGTCACCACAAGTGCACTGTTGGTAAAGTGTACAGGTCGCTGGTACCCTTGGAAGCGATTGGTTACAAATCCAAAACACATTTTTCTGTCATATGATTTAGACCATATTGCTTTATCAACATAGATCACACGTATCAAAACAATAAGTAAACACCTTTTACCTTCGTATGAAAACACAATTACCGAAAGGGAAAATACACATGGAAAACATAAATGGATTTATCCTTTTTATGAATATAAATTCTGTTTTATATTTCATTTCAAAGATCCATGTCTACATTTTATTTGGACGGCTTTAGTGCAATTGGTTTGCAACATGGTAGGCTATACATGCCAACATCTTATCTGGATTCGAATCAATAGTTGTGTTCTCCCACATCACTGGCAGGACGAAATTAACCAACTGGGCTATACCATGTTGGCAAAAAGGAGCCCTTCAATAATAGAAGAAGCTCTCAAAAATTAAGCGTATGCCATTTAATTCAACGAGCATACGGTATTCTTTAGCAAAAGGCGAAAGAATCATTGCATTTATCTAAATAAAATATATCGCATGCATATAGGAAAATCCAAACATATATACAAATAAATTGGCATATATAGAAGCTAGATCAAAAGATTTTCTTAATGCAAAAAGTTAACATTAAGAAGTAGGCCTGTAAACGAACCGAACGAACACGAACATAGGCATGTTCGTGTTCGTTCATTTAACTTTAACCAAACACGAACCCGAACACGAACATATAATCGAACACATTTTTTTGTTCGTGTTCGTTCATTAAGAAATCAGGGATGTTCGTGTTCGTTTATGTTCATTCGTTTAAAGCCTAAACGAACAGTTCACGAACATAAACGAAGACAAACGAACATAAAAAAAAGTTAACTGAACATATTTGAATAAACATAAATTATAGCATGATTGAAGAAACAAGTCTAATATATTATATTTCATCCGAAAACACATCTAAATAAGTGTTCATATACTAATTAGTTATATGTACATAAGTAGTTAGAAAACCTAATATTTATATAAATATAACTATTTATGTATTTATTAAAATTTAAACGAACATAAACGAACGTTCACGAAAATAAATGAACGAACACAAGGTGTGTTCATGTTCGTTCATTTAATTAAACGAACAATTTTTTTTGTTCGTGTTCGTTCATTTATTAAATAAACGAACATAAACGAACTTCCCGCCGAACAAGTTCATGAACAGTTCATGAACGTTCGGTTCATTTACAGGCCTATTAAGAAGCGGTTTCAACATGCCACAATGAAACTAAATCAAACGAATTTCCTAAACCAGACCGATAACTATATTCTATTGCATAAAGATAGTTGTGAGCACTTTATCCGTCTTCAAAGATGCATTCAACAGCTTCAAACCCTATTACCATTTTCAATCAATAAATTATACATTATACATATTACCTATTACCTATATATTAAAATCACAATGGAATGAACAGTATAGTCACTAACAAATTACCGAATGATATCGGGTACCGGTATTGGTATCAAATTTATCAAACCGGTGTATTTTCGGTACCGGTTCGGCACCGGTATTCACCGGTTTTTACCCTCAAATGCCGGTGTCGTACCAGTACCGACCGGTACCGAAGCGTACCGTACCAGGTATATTCGGTACCGGTACCCACTTTTGGGGATTTCAGTAACGGTATTTTCAGTACCGGTTGGTACCAAGCTCATTAAATCCTGTAGCAACGCAGCAATGCAAGTAATTGCATCGTTTAGATTACTTTTCATATACGCAATAAGTAAACTTTATGTCGTTTGAATGAGTTTTTATATACACAACAACTTATTTTGCTTTCTTTTTCTGTAATGAATGAATTGTAGCATGTAAAATTAACTTGGATATTTAGAATATTGATAAGGAAATCGTATCAAATCCTGTAATCAAACCGGTATCGTATCGGTACCAAATTTACTATACCAAATCATTTTCGGCACCAATTTGGTACCCACCTTTAGGCGTTTTCAGAATCTTACTTTCGGTTCGACACCGGTCTAGCACCATACCTATATTTATTGATTTTTACCTTCAAATATCATACCGTATTGTACCGAGCATTTTCGGTGCCGGTACCTAATTTCGATGATTTTCCGGATCGGTACTTTCGGTGTCGTTACCGGTGCCGAGCTCATCCATATTTTAACGTGTTAGCACTGTAATAATTGAACTGAAAACAACCGAATTTCCAACGTGTAGGACGTGTGGATCCTATTATTATATATAAGGTTATTTAAAATCGTTTCTTTAGGACGGAGTTACTATCCTTACCACGTCATTTTTTATGTTTTGATATTCGGTATCTGCTTGCCGTTGCTAACACGCCTTTTGTAGTCATTGGGTCCCCGCCGCAACGCGTGGACGAAAAATCAACTAGTTATACATATTATTAGAAAGTGGCCATGAACAGTGTTTTGATTTTTTATTAATATTGTTTTTTTTCTAAGTTTTTATTAGTATTATATTGTTTTATTTGTTTAATTGATTTAAACATATACTTTTATATAACTTTTAAGATACGATTAAAGTACCAGTTATCAAACAAAAAATCATAAAATGAATATATACTCGTACCGATGTTGTTCAGTACAGTATGGTAGCGATACAATATTAATTCATCGAAAGCAAAAACACTAAAAATAAATACGGATACAGATGTTATTCAATTGATTTTGATTGAATTTGGTACGATAGCGACACAATATCCGTTTAAAAAATATATATCGTAATGTTGAAATAAAAAGAGAGGAACAATTGTTTTTGATTTTTTCAATATTGTTTTTTCTAAGGTTTTATTATTTTCTTGGTTTATTACTTTAATTGATTTAAGTATATTTTGTTCTCTCATAAAACTTTTAAGATACGGTCATAGTACCCGTTATCAAACAGGAAACAATAAAACGGAATGTATACCGGTACCAATGATGTTCGGTACAATATGGTAGCGATGCAGTATTAATTTATTGAAAGCAAAAAAACTTAAAAAAAATATTGGTTCCGATACAAATGTTGTTCAATTGGGCTTGGTACGATAGCGGC
This sequence comes from Helianthus annuus, assembly GCF_002127325.2. Taxonomy (NCBI): domain Eukaryota; kingdom Viridiplantae; phylum Streptophyta; class Magnoliopsida; order Asterales; family Asteraceae; genus Helianthus; species Helianthus annuus. Next base: position 31,434,848 of record NC_035440.2, on the reverse strand, counting down.
AGAATATCCGCTATAAAAAAATAGTAATGTTGAAATAAAATAAACATAAAATACAAGCGAACCGAACCGATATCAACTGAACAACATATATAGGTACCATATCAATATGTGTTTTTTTTTTGTTTTCAATCGATGTAATCCTTTCTCTTTCAATTACTATAACGAGTGCAGATACTGTAACGAACCAAATTGATATCGACTTAAGGGTTGAGATCCTGTACAAACAGTGCTAATTATAAGAACCGTAAGAAAAGATCTGAACCATTGTTAATTTAAATCAAGGGTTGATATTGATTATAAATAAAACTCTTATAATTAAAAATTACTACTAACAAATTAGGGGTAATTTTGTAAAATTGCTAGTCATTTGACCATTTTCTATTAAATACAAATTCCACCAAGGTTTTTTAAACTAAAATAACTTTTATATACTTCATTATTTTTTTTAAAAATATATACCATAAAATCAAGTATTTTTTATCTTTAATATGAGTACCATATTGCTATACCTTTTTGTATTTATAAAAGTGTTTTTTAAAAAAAGTTAACAAAAGGTGTTTTATATTTGTGCTAATAAGGTGCTGATTATGTGTTAATTACAAAATAATACAAACAAACACCAAAAGTAGATATAATCAGCACATCTGGTGTGCTGATAATGGAGAACGATTGAAGATGTTGTGCTAATGTCGTTTATGTTGATAATGGAGAACGATTCGAGGACGATGTGCTGATAATGAAGAACGATTAATGATGTTGTGCTAATTATATAGTGTTGTGCTGATTATATTTTTTGTAATTATTTTTAATTAGTTATAAATAAATATGGTCAAAAAGTCTAAATTACCCCTAAACTAATTTTTTATTGATGGACACTTGTCAATTATGTATTAATTCTTATGGTTCTTACAAACTTAAGTGTTTGTATTTGATCCCATTCCATCGACTTAATCCCCGCCGCGAAGCGCGAGAAAATATCACTAGTTGCAAATTAAAACACAACAGATAATACTAGTACCTCGTCTTTTCCAAAAGTAACCGTCTTCTCCTCAACTTGACTCAGATCCTTCACACCAAACTTACTGATGAGCATGATGCTAGAAATGGTGGACATTGGTGTCACCACTAGATCATCCATGACCATGTAAGTCACCACTTCTTTTACATACCCACCCTTCTTTTTCTCATCATCTTTCTTTGCTTCTGCAACCTCCTTCGGTATTACGAGTGTCATCGGAACATTCATAGAAATACTGCAATGAGGACATATGGAATTCTCATAAAGTGTCGTGTATGACGCGCAATGGTTATTATATTCATAGCAATGACTTGTTGCATTGGAACATCTGTAAACAGCTTTTGATGCACCTGAGTGAACTTTCATATCCTCTTCCTTTGTTTCTACTGCCTCTTTTGGCATTACGATTGACATCGGAAAATACATAGAATTACTACAATCGGGACATATGGAATTCACATACATTGTTGCATTTGACCCACAACAGCTTTTACAGTTATAGCAATGCCTTGTTGCATTGACACATCTGTAAACTGTTTTAGATACACCAGATTGATCCTCACATGACAAGGGAACGGTGTCAACGTTGAAAGCTGTTTTGTGATTGAAGATATCTTCCATTTTGATTCCGGGTTGAAGGTAGTTTTCATGGAAACTTTGTATGCTATCTTTGAGTTTTCCTAAAGAACCCACCATCTGTTTGGATCCCAGTATCTCGATGAGGGTGGATAATGGCAAAGAGAAGATGTTAAAAAGGAAATCAACAAATTCTTTTGGGACTTCTGCAAATAACACTCGTGGACCTTTTGTGTCGACAAGAAGCTTCAGACTTATTTTTGGGGAAGCCATTGATGAGTTCTTCAATAAAATGCATCTTTAAAACAAAAATTAACAATTAAATAATGACATGTTGATGGAAGTAAAATGGGAAAAGTTGCATAGGGGAAGTGGTTCCAACGGACATGGTTAATGGCCCACGACCCATGACGCCTTACCTCCGAAACGGCCATCTGAAATAAAATTAGACAACCATTCTAATATTTATTAGTAAGAAATTACAATAATTAGAGTAAATTAAATTATGTATTTTTTTTTATCGGCAAATTTGGATCACTGACGGACCACCGGAGTATAATCGTGCCACCAGCGGAACCACCCGATCATATCCATCTCCACTAGGCGTAATGCCTATACACCAATTCAGGAGGAAACCCAATAAATAAGGGAAAAACCCTCTTGTAGGAATCTAACCCGTGACCTATTGGTCGCAAAGTCTTATCTCACCTCTAAGATGACACTAGGCGTAGAGGATTAAGTGAAATTTGTACTAAATGTACCGGTTAACCCAACCATGAATCCCTTGATTAACTTGCTAATTTAATTCCATGTGACTGGAATTTCCATATCCTTGCAACTGATGATCTATGATTAATGAATTTCTGGAAATCAAAGATTTCCGAATCCCTTTCTTGGAACTTCAGTGTATAAGCAGCAGCAAGGATAAAAAACTACGACGAACCTATGACCTAGTGGTATGGTGTTTTCTCAGTCGTTTGCGTCTATCATAGTTAAAGAATAAGCTGTGATCACGTTGTCAAAAGGGTGAATGACAAACCGTTAGTTTTTTTTATAGCGTGCGGCCTCTATCATTCAAGCAATTTCGTCCTAGTCATTTAATCAAAGGTTATGCATAGGGTTTTTAATCAAAAATTATGCACTGGGTTTCATGGAGAATCATTTTCCCACAATGTCATTCGTGTGATAAGGCGATGAACTATAAAAAGAGAAAAAAATAAGTAGCTAAAGAATAATGTTTAAATCATAGATCATAACACGATTGTTTAGTAATCTAGTATACAAGAGAAAAAAAGGAGTTTTAGTCTAAATAGGTTACTCATGATACAATGGGGTGGTGATTCATTGCAAAGACAAAGCCTTTAAATATTTACGTTTAGGAGGGGAAGGTCTTAGGTTCAAATCTCACAGATAAGTAGGGCTAGCAATTCTGACACGAACACGATAACACGACACGAACCTACACAAAGTTAACTGGTTTCGTGTTTAACCTTAAGAGGTTTCGTGTTTAACCTTAACAGGTTTCGTGTCTATAACAGGTCGACACGATAAGACCTGTTTAATTTCGTGTCGTGTTCGTGTTTACCTATTTCGTGTTCGTGTCTTATCGTGTTCGTGTCTTAACAGGCCATGTTCGTGTTTTAACAGGTCGTGTTCGTGTCTTAACAGGTCATGCCAGGCACACGATATGACCTGTTAAGACTTAACACCATTATACAATAAATGTTAATGGCTAAATATTAAACATGTAGTAACAGGTCATATTCATGTCTTAACATGTCGTGCTCGTGTCTTAACAGGTTGTATGATACGTTGGTAATTTTTTCGTGTCTTAACAGGTCATTTCGTGTAACCTGTTTATTATCAGGTTCGTGTTTGGAAAATCCGACACGATAAGATTTCGTGTCGTGTTCGTGTTTACTTGTTTCGGGTTCGTGCCTTATTGTGTTCGGGCCTTAACAGGTCGGGCTGACACGATATGTCAGCCTTACATAGGGATGAGATTTTTTACCGAAATACCGGTACCGTACCGATGCCGTACCGTACTGATCATAAACGGTACCGGTATCGGTAATAGAATTTCTGAAATTCGGTATCGGTAAAAAACGGTATCTGTATCGGTATTTTTCGGTAAATACCAGTATTAATACCGAATTTATAATAAACTTATGTATTTTGCTATTATCTTAGATCCCACTATAAAGTTATATTTTCTTGAACATTGTTTTACAAAAAACAAATATCATTTTTTTTGTTTGGTTATTTTTAATCAATTATGATGATTTTTTAGACATGTTGGAATTTGGATGTTAAATGTCGAACCCATGGATATTTACCATTTGATTTTTTTGACTACTTAATATTTTTACCATTTGTTTACATTCCTCTATATATTACTCTAGTTCAATTAATAATGGATGGATGTGTTGCACATGAAATTTTTTTAGGTAAAACAATGGATGACACCAAAGCGGTACCAATATGGTAAAGTACCGAAATACCGATACCGGTACCGTATCGGTACCGAATCTATAGATACGGTACGTTAATCGGTGTTCACATTTCCTCAATTTCGGTAACGGTATTTACGGTATCGGTACTGGTACGCTACCGGTACGGTACCGGTATCGTACCAGTCTCATCCCTAGCCTTACATATAAGAGAGTTAAAAGAAATTTGCCGTAATGTTCGTACATATAGAAAAGAGTAAAATGCATGGATAGCCCCTGTAGTTTTGCAAAATAACACCTACAGTCCCCAACTTTTGGAAATTACACAAGTGTTCCCTATGGTTTGACAGTTTGTTACTCGGATAGTCCCTAGAGTGGATGACGGTTAGTTTTCTCTGTTAAGTGGATGTGAAATGAAAAATTTACCCCTTATCTTCTCCACTCTATAAAAACAAAACAACCCCACCCACCCTCCACCTTTCTCTCTGTTTCCCCCCACCATTAACACATTCTGGTCTGTTTTTCCTTTCGCTTCTCTGAATCAGTGTTTCATCTTATTTCATATCTATAATCTTGTATGCGTTCACTGAAATATCACAAAGTAAAACCTAGAATTGACAAAAACTTCATATGGATCTGTACAGCTATAAATTAGCTGAACTCACAAAGAAGATATGATATCAATAATGACATCAACAACAATTTCTGATCTATTTTCCTTTCGATTCTTTGAATTAGTTTTTCATCTTACTTTAGTGTTTCATCTTATTATATATCGATGATTCTGTATGTTTTTTGTGTGTGCACACTTAAATAGCACAATTTTAAACCTAGATTTGACTCAAACTCCAAATAAATCACTGCAGTTGAAAATTTGATTATTATTATCGATTTTAAGCACAAAACAATGATTTTAAACTTCAAGTTAAAACCTAGAAATGACTGAAACTTCAAATAGATGTGCGCAGTTGTAAATTTGATTATTATTATCGAGAGGTGGTGAAGGTGGTTCTGTTTAGAGAGATGGAGAGATGGTGAAGGTGATTCTGTTTAGAGAGAAGATGGTGCAGGTGGTTACTTGTGGTGTAGGTGGGAGGTGGGTGGTGGTTGGTGGTTAATGGTGGGGAAATAGAGAGAAAGGTGGGGGTGGGTGAGGTTGTTTTGTTTTTATAGAGTGGACAAGATAAAGGGTAAATTTGTCATTTCACATCCATTTAATGGAGGTCATCCACTCCAGGGACCATCTGAGTAACAAACTATCAAACCACAAGGAGCAGCGATGTAATTTTCAAAAATTGGGACTATAGGTGTTATTTTTCAAAACCACAGGAACTATCCATGCGTTTTACTCTATAGAAAACTTCTTATTCTCCCTTTTTTTCCTTTAAATATTCAGCTTAAAATAGTTATCAATAAACCTATTGCTATAATGGGGACCTAACAAAAAAGAAACCCAAACTCTAGCTAATCCCTCATAAGGTCATGCAGGGTGGGCGTGGGTTTGTGGAATGGAAGCCACTTCACGCTGGTCACACCGGCCCAAGGCTGGCGTGGAGGGCGGCGTGGAGAAAGAGACCGGTGAATTTTCATCGGCGTGGTGATATCTGTGATGGAAATGTGGCTGATTTTGATTGAGGGAGTGATATAGCCGTTTCCCGCATCGATTATTAAAAAATACTTTTAATTAAAATAACTCCTATTTTCATCTAACCCATCTACCATTTTGCCACACAAATCACTCTCATTTCTCACAAAACTCTCACAACTTTCATCTCGTTTCTCTCTTCAAATAAATGACAATAATTCTATTGACCGAATAGGACATTGCGTTGACTACATCTTGGCTCGCAACCCTTACCAACATTGCGCCTCGTGAACCTTCAGCTCCGTTTTGGGACAAATTTTCCTGAAAATTTGTATTCTAGGGGTGAGACCATCCGAACAGTGGATGCACTTTGTTCACGTTTCAAGTTTATTCGTTTGAAAAGTTCAAGATTTGAGATGCTTTTCAATGCTGTGGAAAACGACGACGGTTAGCTCACGGAAGACGACGTGATTCAAGTGATCCTCGTCGACTACAAGCATACGTACTGCCATGACTTCAAACACGTTTTGGCGTGACAAATAATAAGATTTTTTGTTTAATTATGTTTTTCCATTTATTTATGTTTAATTATGTATAGGTTTAATGCTTAATTTTTAAGTTTAAATTTTTTAGTTGAATTATGTAATTTATATTATCTATATTTTATTTTATTAGTATTAATGTTTTTTAATTTAATAGATTTGTTATAATTTTTAAATATAAGATAGAGTTAAATGTCATTTTAGTTCCTGTGTTTTGTGACATTTTGTCAGTTTAATCAAAAGGTTTCATTTTTCGTCTGTACGTCCAAAAAGATTTCATCGTTGCCATTTTAGTAAATTGGGTTAACTTCATCCTTTTTTCTATTAACGAGAAGGGCAATTCGTTCTTTTTATATGGCCGAATTTCTTTTCTAGTTAACAAAATTTACATATAAAATGACCGAATTACTTTTCTCGTTAATAGAAAAAATGGATGAAGTTAACCCAGTGGATTAAAATAGCAACGGCGAAACCCTTTAGGACCCACAGACGAAAAATGAAATCTTTGGAATAAACTGACAAAATGGCGCCAACCACAAGAACTAAAATAACATTTAACTCTATAAAATTATAATAAAAGGTGCGTATCATGCGTCACACCACATCACTCTTTCACACCCCACCCCGCCCATTTTGCACCACGGCAGTTTTTTGACATCTGCTCACGTGGATGTCACATGGTGCTTCACGCCCCCTTTTCAAGCCCTCCGCCGTATAGTCCAAGAGCGAAAGTTGTGGTGACGTTTGTAGCGGTGCATGTTAAAAATATTTTTGTGCCGTAAGATCATACTTCCTTTAAAGATTCTAACTTTACCTTACTTTCGTGGTAAACCCTCATTGAACACATAATGATGTGATTGGCTTTCAAGGGGAGGATTTCCAAAAATTAGTATGTAGAAAAATGGATCCTTCAACAATCGTTAATGAGCTTTACGAAGGGCTTTAACATCACATAATGTTGAGACCTCATCTGTAAAGGCTTTCTTAGTCTTATACCTAATCAACCTACCCCAAAAATAAAACATGGACTTCTAATTTAATTCCTAAATATGTCCCATCTGTTTCTTGAAAATAAGATAACAATATTTGTATCAAGCTTTCATTTAAAATGGTAATTACTTCGAAATGAAAATTGATGTTTATTAACAGTGTTGCAATAACTTCAGGTGTTCTACAAATGCTCTCAATCTTGAATCTCTTGGTGATACCTTGCTATGAGCTTTAACAATATTATCTTCTATGTTTCTTTGCGATTCCTATCTTCAGGATTCGCTGAAGGTCTGACATAGGTGGGATCAACAATTGATGTTTAAGAAGCGTGTACCATTGTCGTTGGCGAGCTACCACCCTTCGTTGGGTAAGTACATTTAGTGTGCTCCAATAGTAGGAGTACAACTTAAAAAAATTGATGTCTTCCGAAAACACTACGAATCGAATAGAACTTGGTGAACTGAATTTGAAAAACCGGATGGAGGGGTTTATTATATAGTCAGGAAGAGGGGACGTGTGAGGGGAGCTATTTATGTACATAAATAGTTTAATTATTGAGTAAATTACTTTTTGAGTTCCTGTGTTTTAGTGGTTTTAATCAATTGAGTCCAAAATCAAAAAGTTTAACGCCCTGAGTCCCTAGCCATTTATTTTATAACGTTTTGAGTCCAATTTTGTTCATTTTATAACGATTTGAGTCCAAAAAATTAGACTCAAAAGATTAAAATTTGGACTCAAAAGGACTCAAATAGTTAATGAAAATGCGTATAGGGACTCAGGTCGTTAAACTTTTTACTTTTGGACTCAACTAGTTAAAACCACTAAAACACAAGGACTAAAAAAGTAATTTACCCTTAATTATTTATTTGTTTCGAAAGTAAAATGAGTAAATATTCACTTCACATGAGACATTTTTAACCTCTATTGGTGATGAGAACCAGGACAAAAAGGACAATTACTAAAAAGAAATTGCCGAAGTCATAAAACGTGTTCATAATCACAAGACCATTTGTGTAACAGTAACTATATCCTATTAAGAGTTATTTTTAAGAAATTTTGATGAACTTTAACTTTGGGATAGTTGAGCTTTAACTATCAATTTCTTATTGACTATTCTATTATTTCATATAAAGAACTAAGACGTTCCGACTTACATGAAGAAACATCAAGCTGTTACCTTTTTGCTGGTTGAAAGTGGATTTGCATTATTGCATACTACTTCAATCAACAAGAAGAAATAGAGGATACTTATCTATACATTAAATTAAACTAAAGAACACTAATTAGTTAATCACACTCTTATCGGAAAACACCAAGTAATATGTAGATATGAAGTTAAAAGTTTCATCTTAAAGTGATATTGTCACCCCTTCGAATTTCGGAATGGATGGATCATAGACAAAAGAAGATAACTATGTTCTAATCCACAAGGGGATTTACATACATATCACCATCAAATTCGAACACAACAAAAGATTTTCAAAAACCATACCCATAACCATATATGTTCCGACTTCTAATGCATAAAGATAGTTGTCAGCACCTTATCCGTCTTCAAAGATGCCCCCAACAGCCTCAGACCCTATCACCATTTTCAATCAATAGCAAATTAAAACATAAACTTTGTAAATATGACATGCATGCTTACCTCATCTTTTCCAAATGAAACGGTCTTCTCCTCAAGCTGACTGAGATCCTTGACACCAAACTTGTTGATGAGCGTGATACTGGATATAGTAGACATGGGTTTCACCACCAAATCATCCATGACCATATAAGTTACCACTTCCTTCACATACCCACGCTTCTTTATCTCATCCGCTTCCTTTGTTGCTGCTACCTGACTCGGCGTTACAAGTGTCATCTTAACGTTCATTAAACCACTGCAACCGGGGCATATAGAATTCGCATACAGTGTCGCGTTTGACCGGCAAGATGGGTTACTACCACAGTACGAGCAACGTGTTGTGTTGCCATTTGAACACCGGTAAACTGCTTTGGATGCACCGGACTGATCCCCAGAAGAAGCATCATAGGATAACAGAAATGTTTTACCGTTGAAAGCTGTTTTGGGGTTGAAGATGTCATCCATTTTGATGCCAGGTTGAAGGTAGTTTCCATTGAAGCTTGTTATGCTATCTTTAAGTTTTCCTAAGCAGCCCACCATCTGCTTAGATCCAAGTAACTCGATGAGTGTGCCCAAAGGCAAAGAGAATATGTGGAAAAGGAAGTCCACAAATTCTTTTGGAACTTCTGCAAATAAGACTCTAAAGCCTTTTCTGTCGACAAGAAGCTTCAAACTCATTTTTGGGGAAGCCATTGATGAGTTCTCTTGATCTGTGGCTTGTTGTGTTTAGGTATATTCAAGAACTAAGAGTTAATTTAATATATAGTGTCTACTTAGAAAATAAAAATATAATTTTAACACTATTAAACTTTATGTATGTACGAATAATTTATATTAATTTCTTTTTATATAGTAATGTATTTCAGTTAATACTTTAGTAACAAAATGCAACATATAACTAATCAACTATTCTTTTCTATTCCATATTTAATTTAATTAATTTAATTACTACCGATAAAACTGATAGTAAAAACAAATATATCGTATTCGATATTTTGTTTACTTAAAAGGCGTTTAAGTATATGTTATACAAAAAAGTAATTTTTAATTTAAATATTTAACAATGAATTAGATCATACATAATAGACGTGAACGAAGGCGTGAGGGATCTGAGTTGGCTCCTATGTGAGGTCACTTTTAAAGGTTTTTGGCTACCGATAGAGTCAGAAAATTTTTCCGGTGGGTGCCGAATTTTTTAAAAGATTTTAGGCTCCTAGTTATATAAAAAAAATTTGGTTCATAACGAGTCGGATCAGGCCGGGTCATTTAAACAAGTAAACATAAACAAACAAAATTTCATTGGTGGTCGGATCAGATCTGGCCGAATTGGGTCAATTTCAATTTTCAAACATTTAAACTCTATTTCCTAACTTACTATCATATTAACAAAGTTTCAAGTAAAACAATTAAACGACATAAAAAAGCCATTATAAGTAAAGGGCTGTTTGGTAGTCTCTTAATAATCATTTAGATGCTACCTATTAATGGTTTAAAAACCTCGGAATGAATAAGAGGTAACCTCAAGTCTAAATGGTTAAAAGGTAACCTCTGAATGATAAATTATCACATGTCACATTCTTCTACATTCTCATTGGTAAAAATTTTAATGGTTCCATTAAGAGGTAGCCTCTTAATCACCATTCAGAGGCTACCAAACAGCCCAAAGTAAAGAAACAAGAAAAAACTATCAAAGTTCAAACCCTAGTTCCTAACTTTCTTATTTTAATGAGTAAACTTTCGTTTTGCTCCCTGTGGTTTGGTCATTTTAACGGTTTTGCTCCAATAGTTTAAAAATAGCCATTTTCCTCCCTAATTTTTCTAACTTATCTTCATTTTGCTCCCAGCCTCTAATTCCATCTGGGAGGAAACTGGCGACAAACTCGAAAGATTAGGGAGCAAACTGGCGACACACTCGAAAGATCAGGGAGGAAAATGGTTATTTTTAAACTATTGGAGCAAAACCGTTAAAATGACCAAACCACGGGGAGCAAAACAAAAGTTTACTCTATTTTAATTGTTGATTACTTATAACAACCAAAAAATCATCAAAACAATAAAATCACCCTACTAAAGTCTAGAACAAAAAAAAAATTAAAACACATAAAATTTCAAATTTTTAACATCTCTATAACTCTATATCTGCCAAAAAACCACATAAAACAACAAAAAACATAAATAAACAAAGACACCTCATTAAATTTCGGATTTTAGGTGATTTGGTGGCTGGAATCAAGCATTTCCGTGTGTGAAATCGGTTGCCGTCAATGTTGCTATTAAATGTTTTTGCGTCGCTGACTCGTTGGACGTTGGGCGATAAGAATGTGAGAGCGGGAAAAAGGAACTGAAAGGGGCGGTTGGGTTGGGTTATTTTTATTTTACTTCAAATTTGATTGAGTTTGATTAATTGGGCTTGGGTCACAATGGATTCTTTATTGGGCTAAATTGTTAAGTGAAAATGTTGAGTTAAATTGTTAAGTGAAAGTGGTTAAAAATAATTATATAAACTAGGTTATATTTCAATAAAAATCAGTGCGTACATTTTTTTATAAATTCATAGTCTAAGGGTGGCACTTGAAAATTTCCAAGGGGTGTGGTCGGGATTTTACGCGAAATTTAACACTAAAAATTAATTTTTTCAAAGGGTGCGCCCGCCCGCCCGCCCACCAATGTAAGTAGGTCCGCCCATGTTTCCGGCGTGGATGTGGAGGGGGCGTAGGGAGAAAGCGTGCGTGATTCCAACCATTCATTGAGGGGTGGCTACACCAGGGACGTGGTCCATAATAGATGATCTTATGTAATGTTGAAGTTCCTAGTCATTACTTTTTTTTTTTGAATGGTAAGATTCTATGATTAATAGAATAGAGTCAACATATGCTGTAAAAACCTAATACTACAGTAAAAAAGGAAACAAAAAGCAAAAAGAAAAACACCCACCGGTTACAAATCTATCTCACTATATCTCGAATATTAAAATCCGTCCATCTCTCTCACACGATATCATGGAATTTCGATTTTAACCAAAAGTAGCTATCCGCCATTATTGTTTCTGCTATGTCATTGTCGGTTCGGAGGTTGCCTTCAAACTCTTCTTCATTTCGAGACTTACATACGTTCCAAATGGTCGTTTGAAACACTGCACTGATGATTTTCTTCCACTCCTTGAAACCCGATAGACCGTTGACAAATTCTAGAACTTCTCTGCACCCTCGGAATTCGGTGGATACTGGTAATTTTAGCCAAATGAATATGTTTCTCTAAACTGCTTTTGACATGATACAGCTGCAACGTGGTCTACAGTTTCCTCATGTACCTCGCATCTTGAACATAATTGATTATTAACCGGAATCCTCCGCCTGATTAGTTCTTTTTTCACCGGGATCCTCTTGATCATCGCTCTCCACGTGAAATAATTTACTTTCGGTGGTACCCACCTGTTCCAGTACTTCCATTCTTCCTCAATTCCAGCTCCATCTTGTTTAGTTATTTGATTTCCGATAGACGCAATCAAGAATTTGCCTTTTCCTAGGCATTACATAGAGTTAGGGGACTCGGGGCGGTAGCGTGATGGAGGTTTATCACGCGTTGAACTCCAACGCTACACCGCCGCCGCCTAAACTTCCACGCGTTGTAGACATAACGCGTTACACCCATCACTCGTTAAAGTTTTGAAAAATCCGACCGTTGTTGAACTTGACCGTTTTAAAACGGTAACTTTTAATAAAAAAAATAATAATAATCCATTTTATCTATATATATATCCACATTTTAACCATTTTTTCACACACCAAACTATATCTTTTAAACCGTTTTAAACCCATTTCACACAATTTTTATATCTTCTCAAATGGAATTCCCTACGGATTCGACGTTTCCGATGTCTAGCGATACCGATACCGAGTCGTCTTCCGACAACGACACACTAAACTTTTTTGTGTCGGTGTATAACGAGCTTGATGCCGAGTCGTCCCGCCCAAAGAAGAAGATTGTCGACCGTGATCGTATAAGTGCCCGCTATACAATGCCGAAACGTTTAGAGATCGGTTTCGTTTACCCAAAGAATTATTTTTAAAGATTGTTGGAGACATCGAGGCAAGCGAGGGATGGTTTCAAGAAGGTTACGATGCGAGGGGCAAACCAAGTTTCACGCCGATACAAAAATGCACGTCTGCCATTCGCCAACTAGCGACAGGTAACCCACCCGATCAATATGATGAATACCTAGCTATGTCTGAAAGAACTTCACGTGAATGTTTGCAATTTTTTTGCAATGCGGTCATTAAGTTGTATGCTAACGAGTTTTTACGTAAACCGACGAGCCACGACATCTCACGTATTTACGCCGCACACGAGGCTAGATGGCATTTTCCCGGGATGCTCGGTAGCATCGATTGTACACATATCGAGTGGAAAAATTGTCCAAGAGAGTTGCGAGGGGCGTATGTGAGGGGAGACATCAAAAGACCAACCATCATACTAGAAGCGGTGGCGTCGAAAGATTTATGGATTTGGCATTCGTATTTCGGTGTCCCAGGTTCAAACAACGACATCAATGTGTTGCACACGTCGCCGTTGTTCCAAAGCGTAACGGATGGTACCGCACCTTCCTCTCCTTTCTATGTTAACGGTCGACATTACAGACGAGGCTTTTATCTTGTGGATGGTATCTACCCGTCTTGGTCTGTTTTTGTGAAAGCTCCCTCATTTCCCGTCGAGGCTAAAGAAAAGACGTTCAAAAAATTGCAAGAATCGGCAAGAAAAGATGTTGAGAGGGCATTTGGTGTTTTAAAGGGTAGATGGGGTATACTTCACCGACCGGTTCGTTCGATGACCAAGAAAGCAATACATAGCATAGTGTATGCATGTATCATATTGCACAATATGTTGATCAAACACGACGGACGTGCAATATCCCCGGATTGGGTACCGGATCCTCCTACACAAATTCAAGTTCCACAAGATATCAATTTACAATTGCGTAACGAAGAAACTCACTTTCGGTTGAGATTCGATTTAATCGAACTAGTAGGTTCTCTAGGTTTGGAGTTTCCGGATTCGGACGAGGAGTAGGTTTTTTTTTTTTTAAATTGTATGTTTTTAGTATGTTAAATTCGAGTAGGGTTTTTTTTTTTTTTTTTTTTTTTTTTTTTTTTTTTTTTACAAATTGTATGTTTCTAGTATGTGAAATTGAAGTAGTATCTTTTAAAATTAATGAAATTTTTTATTTTAGTGTTTTATTGTTAATTTCTAATTTAAAATAAAAAATTAAAAAAATTAGGAGCGAGTGATAGAATTCCATCACTAGTGATTCCACCCCTCCTACATTTCTATCACTAGTGATGGAAATTTGATTGATGACATGGCATTACTTGATTGGATAGTGGGAGTGATTGAATTCCATCACTAGTGAACCACCCCTAGTCCCCTTATAATGTTTACCGTGTCCTTTCTTTATGCAAGCGCATAACAATTTACTGTTACGCTCTTGTTTTGCAACTTTAATTACTCATATTATTAACTATTTAACTTCAAATTCTGAAATAAGTTATCACGTGCTTCGTAAAAATAAGTTACATTATGCTCTTGTTTTGCAACTTTAATTAGTCATATTATTAACTATTTAACTTCAAATTCTGAAATAAGTTATCACATGCTTCATATAAATAAGTTACTGTTATACTCGATAAATTCATAATAAACGAAAGAAATAAAACCCGAAATGATAATTATAGCGATTTGATAAGATGGTGTAAGACACCCTTGTCACTTCAGCCGAAATGACAATTATAGCGATTTGATAAGATGGTGTAAGAAACCCTTGAGCCTTGTACCCTTGTCTACTCATCACTACAGTAATTTAAACTTGACAATGATAGTTTTTTAATTTCTCTGTGATATATAATAAGGGTTAGAGTAAAGTGTAATTTTACCCCATGAGTTTAAGCGTCATTGGTACCCTTACTCCCTTTAAGGAAATAATTGCAATTTTACCCCTCACTGTTATATCGTAACCTTACCCTCCGGCCTCAGTCAACGGTAGTTTGACCCTTATTGGTAAGGGTATTCTGGTAATCTTACCCTATATTTATTATTATATTATTATTGTTATTATATATATATATATAAAATACATAGTTCTTCTTCTTCAATATCCCTGAAACCCTTTTCTTGCCCAGGTACCATCTCTCTCCTGTCTCTCTCTCATCCACCACAATAATTACCACCGGGCACCACCACTGCCACCGCCATTCACCACCACAACCACAGCAACTGCCACCGCCACACAACCACCACCACAACCATCCGGAAGGAGACAGGAGGTTCAATGGTCGCCGGAGAGGATGACCGGAGACGGAGATGGAGCTGTTGTGACAGAGGGATCTGGTTTAATTGCTTACCTGTACTCCCGTGTCTGTTAAATTTGTGTAAATGATGCAACTGAAACTGGCTGCAGTTTTGGGTGAACAATGTTTGATTTGTTAACACAGGTAATCGCCCGTGTCATTCTCTTAGGGGATGCGGAGTGGTGGGCGGCAAAAGGCCATCACCGATCGGCAAGAGCACGGCAAACCATTGCCAACTTGTTTGCCGCGTGGGTGTTTGATGAAATGGGGGGTAAATCGGTGATGGTACACCGCTGCGGCAAAGGGAAGAAGAGGAGAGAGAGGGGGGTGTGGGGTGGGGTCCATTCCAATCTCAACCAATCACATCTTTTTTCCTTTTTTTTATTTAAAAAGTTTACCACTACACCAAATGTTTAAACCATTGCCAACATTTTTCACCAAAGTTTAAACACTTTTGCCTAATTAACATGGCACGCTCTCATTGGTCGGTTCAATGTTTTGCCACTCTAAACTGTTTAACCACTCCTTATACCCTTAATGAATTACCTTTCGAGATGTCATCTGGGTTCCAGCTTTCTTAATGCTTTTTGGGTCTTTAAACACCTACCTACTGCCTATATTGATATTTCTGGTGGTAAAGGTCAACCTATAGAAAAATTAGCGCGACTTAACAATGGAAAAAGTGATTACAGGAAAACTCATTGTGACACCGTGTGTCGAGTTCTGAATCAATATGGCCATAAATTTATTCATTATGTCTTTGCTGCAAGCCCATGATCAGAAGGCGGTACAGCGATGTGGATTGCTGAAATCACATCATTATATCTTTAAGTGTTTAGGATTGAGAATTAAATGGCCAAACTCTTAAGTTGTATAATTTGGATAACAGAAGAAACTCTTGATGGTATGTATAAGGCATAAGCCATACACAGAATTGAGAGAAAAGAGACTAGATTGGGGGGAAATTCAGCATCCAACAATTCTGCCAATCACATTCCATTAGGTATTTGATTAAATCAGCATCTCATCTTGAGCACACGGTGGATGGTGGTGTGCGATTGCTTGCATTGATGGTGGCCATTGGACGCCGTGCTCTGTCATCAACACCGGATATGGTGAGTGGAGGATTAAAGCACATAAACACATAAACACATAAACAGAGCACTGGTATATGGGGTGGGAGAGAGATAAATCTGGAAGAGAGAGAAAGAGTGGGCTGGAGGTGATTCAGGGTGGTGGCTGGAGGTGGCAGTGGTGGTTGTGGTGGTGAATGGCGGTGGCAGTGGTGGCAGGGGGTAATATCACAGAGTGCACAAAACACAGGGGGTAATATGAAAGGGCATTATAGTCATTTCAAGTTATAGTCAACAGATTAGTCAAAAAATTTGAGGCCGGGGGGTAAGGTTGCGACATAACAGTGAACAGTGGGGGGTAAAATTGCAATTATTTCCTTAGGGGGGGGGGGTAAGGGTGCCAATGATCCCTAACCTCAGGGGGTAAAATTGCAGTTTACTCTAAGGGTTATTATATTATTTGCATACTTAGGATTCTTTTCGACATCACCAATACGAGTTGTATAGGCCAATATGACACGTATTATGTGAAAAATTAATTCCCAAGGTCAATTAAAGGCTACCAATGTCATCATATGCTAAATCTATACGAGTCGTATAGGTCTATACGACTCGTATCAATACGTGGTTGTCACTCGGCTCTGACAGAAAGTCTTTACGTGCAAACCCTATACGGATAGCATACGACACGTATCAAATACGAGGTTAGCTTTCTGTCACTCAACAGGGAAAGAAAGAGACATGGAGTGATGTTACGTCAGCCCTATACGAGTCATATAGGCCTATATAACCCGTATTGATATGTGAAACTGAATTCTACTTTGCCTTTAGACCGTGGGGTATGGTGGGGCTTGGGTTGGGCTTGGGTTGGGGCATTGGTTGACACGTGGATGTTGAATATTAACAAACCCATAGCCAAGTTTTAAGGGGTATGGTGGGGCTTGGGTTGGGCGTGGCTGGGCTGGCGTGGCCAAGCCACATCAACATTTTTTTAATATATATATATATATATATATTTATATTTATAACTACATAAATAATAAACATACATATTTTTTTTAAAACTACACAAACATACATAATAATTATCAAAATAAAAAAAACAATCATTCTTTGTCGTCTTCGTCATCTTCGTCGGTTTCAAACCCAAGAATCGTTGAAACATGATCCACCAAATCAGATCGAAGGTTGTGATGTATATCCCTTGACTTGATCAAAAATTCATTTGCCGCTTTATCTTGGTCTGTTATGTTACCTGGTTGGGGGTCATCGTCATCATAGTAGGTAACGACCGCTCTACCTTCATCCTCCAAAATCATGTTGTGAAGAATGATACATATGTACATCGCGTTTCCAATCTGATCCTTGTCCCATAGTCGACAAGGCATTACCAATATTCGCCACCTTTTCTTCAAAACACCGAATGCTCGCTCGACGTCTTTACGTGCAGCCATCTGGACCCTGTTAAACTTTAATCTCTTTGGATCTGTGGTACTGTGTTTTGTGAACGATTTTACGAAAACCACCCACTCTGGGTAAATCCCATCAACTAGGTAGTACCCATACACGTACTCAACCCCGTTTACAAAGAAAGTTCCTTTGGGTCCTATACCATTTACCCGGTCATTGAAAAGGGGCAAGTAGTTTATGATGGTAATATCATTATGTGAACCTGGCATACCGAATAACGTATGCCATATCCAAAGATCTTGGGACGCAACCGCTTCAAGCATGATGGCTAGCATCCCGTGAAATCCACTCGTGTGAGCGCCTTGCCATTGGGTAGGACAAAGTTCCCAAGCCCATTTCATACAATCTAAACTACCTAGCATCCCGGGTAGCCCATGATGATCTGCATGATGTTCCAATAATTGTTGCATGTCACTGAACGAGGGCTTTCTCAAATATCTTTTCCTATAAAGTTCTAGAAAACACGAACAAAAGTTGTGAAGACTTTCTCTAGCTACACGTGCAGACATTTTTAAATAGTCATCCATAATGTCCGAACTATTGCCGTACGCTAACTGCCTAAGTGCGGCCGTGACCTTTTGCCACGTACTAAATCCTAATTGCCCGACTACATCAGGTTTTTGTTGGAAATAAACATACTTCTCCTCAAGATCTCTAGATATCCTTAAAAATAAGTTTCTACTCATACGAAAACGACGCCTAAACATTTTTTCATCATACTTAGGTTCCGCTGAGAAGTAATCGCTTACCAACAAATCGTTAGCGGTATGCCGTTCACGAGCGATGTACCTTCTCCTGCGTTTAGGTTGTTGAGTCTCTTCCTCATCCTCTTCGTTTTCCATGATAGCTTTCACCACCATCGCGATCGTTTGTAGAAATATTTCCGCACCATCGTCAGATGATGATGACGGTTCAGTATAACTAGAAGAACTCATGGCAAGATTGTGTTTTATGTGTTTGATATTGTGTGAAAAAAATGATAAATATGCTAAGGTATTTATAAAGGAAATATTTTTTTTTTTAAAATAGCCCTCAACGACTATGCCAACGGCTAGCCCAACGGCTAGTTGGTTTGGCCATTCACAGCCCGCCATATCAGCTTGCTAGACCCGCCCCACGCCCGGCTTGAAACCCAAGCCCCAAGGGCCACGCCCCAACCCAAGCCCACCCGGGATGGTGGCTTGGGCGTTTTCCCCCAACCCACGCCCAAACTCCCGCCCCATACCCCATAGTCTTATAAACGAGGAAGAGGAATACCAATGATTCATTTCTTTTTCTTCTCTTCATTCTTTCTTTCTTTCGACAAAGCATTCAATCCACCTTGTCTTATTTCGACCTCAATTACAATTTTGGCGAGTCGTCCGGCAACAAAACGAGCACGTTTATTCCGGAAAGCAGTATGGTTTTTTAACTTGTATTGTTTATGAAATACTTAACACACCGTTGTTTTAGGAGGAGTCTGTTGTCCCTACTTCTTACGATGGGAAAGTAAATGATGATCATGCGGAGGAGGTCGTGTCCGGCTTTCGTTCGCATCACAAGAAATCTTTGTTAGCAGACCTGGACGAGGTGAGTATTTATTTACTTATTTTTATTCGGCAGTAAATTTACCAGTATCTTTTACCCGTTGGTTTTTTCTAAGTTTGTTGTACCTCGTGAATAGTAATTGCAAGATTTGAACGAGATAAACAGTTATCTACTAATTTTTAATTAGGTGTTTGATGTACCATCATCTTTTAACGGTTTGTTTTTTTCAGGTTGTTGTGCCTAGCAGTGATTACGGTTACGGGTGTCCGGGTTATGAAGAGGGTTATAGTGCCTCGTATGGACAAGATAACTATGGCAATAACTTTTTCATTAGTGATGCCTCGTACGTACAAAAAGAAGTTGGTGAACCTTCTTACGCCCAAAAGTCATTGGGTGACGACTGACGAGCAACCTGCTTACCCGAAGTTTCGTAAAAAACTTATCAGGTATGAATGATATATATTTTGTTAAAAATACTACTATAAATATTATATATCTTTTAAAATGTATTATAAATTAGAGGTGATGTTTTGCGCCCAATTATTTACATCTCTTCCAGAGAGTATGTTTTGCTGGAATCTCTTATAAACAGTTAGTAAGGGTCAAGGGTTGCATCTACAACTTCAAGAAGCTCGGTAGGGGTGTCAACAAATGAGAGGTGACACCAGGTCGGTGCTTGTTCCTATTCTTTCTCGTACGGAGCTCGTGGTGGTGCGGCGGTGTTGATGGAGGTAGTTGTGCGGTGGTGATGGTGGTGGAGGTGGGGCGGTGGTGATGGTGATGGTTGTGGTGCGGTGGTGATCGTTGTGGCGGTGATGATTTGGTGTGGCGGTGGTGGTGGTTTTTGTTGAGAGAGAAAGATAAGTTAGGGAGAGAGTGTGTGTGATATGCGTGAATATGTACATTGTAAATTTATATATGTAATAATAGTTTTAAAATAATAAATTGGTTTCTTAAGTATAAGGGTAATTTGCTAATTTAACAGAAGTTAACAGAATAACTCTAACAATGTTATAAATTTGGACTCAAATTATTAAGAAAAGTGGTTATAGGGACTCAGGACGTTAAACATTTTCATTTTGGACTTAAGTGGTTAAAACCACTAAAACACAGAGACTCACAAGATAATTTACTCTGGAATTTAATAAACTTTATTCTTTGTAATATTTAGTTAAACTTCAACCAGGTATTATTTACTTATACAGTCATGTATAAACTACATCTCCACTAGTAGCTCTCAATTCTATTATCTAATCTAACTTATAATAAAAGACTACAAATAATGACACATGACATTCTTTCCTTCAACCTCATAAATTTTATTTAAATTTGTTTAATATATTTCTTTTAATATTAATAAACAATATATAGATATGAAGGGGTATGGTCCCAGATCTCGCGTCAGCATTGACCGCGAGTGACCATTACCCTTATCAAAACCCCCACTAGCTAACAACCTACTTGTGCCCATGCGGGAACGCGTCGGCACAAGAGTTGAATCCAATCTATCTAGTAACAAAGGAGGACTTACATGGAACATGAGAACGGTAGAGTGATGCGACATAGCATCACATCTGGTGTATGAAAACGGAAGTATTCACAGCGATGCGGCATCGCACCGCATCCGGTGAACACTTCTATCAATACAGGAAAGCCTTACCTTAGGCATAGAAGAAGATGAACGTAGCGGGGCGGCTGACACCGCACCATACGGGCATTTTCGTCACGACAAGGGATGCAGGAAAGACGACGATGCGGCTAGCACCGCATCTCGCGTATTCCTTGATCACAAGTAGGAGACGCGGTAACTTCAGATGTTACCGCACGTAGCGATGCGGCTTGCACCGCATCCTATGCACTCAAGCAAGTGGTACTGACACCACAGTGCAAGTGGCACCAATGGCAGTTACCTGTCAGAGCTACGTAAGCAATGGACTGACGTGGCGTAACCTCCATAACCGACAAGCCTGACACACCTGAAAAGTTGCAGCACGTCGTCAGTCCATCCATCATCATCCTCCTTCACTCCTCGGCTATAAATACCAACCCCAAACCAGGTTTGAGGTATCTCTTCACAACTCTCTCACTACCACTACTATCTTACTTTGCTTCCCAAGCAAACTACTGATTCTCACGCCAGAGAGTGGTAACAAGGAGCACCCCCCACCCCATCCTCCTTGTTACGAGTCACGGCTTGTTTGCTTGTGCAGGAGATCAACCACCGGTGATCCAGCCAGCGATCCTCGAGAGGAAGGGATTAACCCTTCTTGACGAGACCAGTGTGTTAACCCTGCCAGGTTAACCATTGTTTCATCATTGGCGCCCACCGCTACTCTTAGCATTTTCTAAACCATCCTTTTTCCTCTCTCACGATCATGACTGATCACCAAAACAACACTGCGGATAACCAAAATCCTCCAATCCCAAACCCGGTAGGGGTCAATGCCTCGACCTCCCAACCCGGACACATCGGCACGTCCACACAAAGGAGCCCCTCCTTTATGTTTGGACATGACTTATCACAGTTCCCATCTGTGATCCCACCAGGCATGACCATTCATGCCTGGTACGAGCAGCAGGCAGCCACGCTGACCGCAGCATACAACCGCGCTTGTACTGAAGCGAATATACGAGCTGGGCTTCCCCCAGCACCGCATACCCCTGTTGAGCGTATTTTACAATACGACGGCAGGATACATTCACGCCCGGCTTCAAGAAGCCGACGTGAAGAACGGGGATCGTCTTACTGTTCAGTCCACACCCTCAACGAGGACGATTCCTCATACGGGTCCCACACCAGAGGACCGGTACATACCCGCCTTGGCCCCCATGGCGAGGACAGGAGGCGATTAACCTCCAGACGCGGCCCAGGCATTCAGAGCCAATTGGGCCAACAACCATACACCGAAGGGTACGGTCATACCGACCCTGACGACCATAGCTACCGCGGTGATTCGCATGACACCAGTAGCAGACCGGGAGGACGCAACTATGTTCCTCCCAGTCACCCCCGCAACACATACCTTAGGGCGGCAAAGCGCCCTGCGAACGAGCCATACAGGCCAAAGGCAGCGGCCGAAAATTCTAAGTTCGGCACGCGGATTGCCAACGCCCATGTCACCACGACAAAGTTCCCATTCAACGTTGGGAAATACAGTGGTTCGACAGACCCGGACGACCACATGAACATCTTCATGGGTGCGGGCATCAACGGCCAGTGGGATGAACCCACTTAGTGTAATTTTTTCCCCCAGACCCTTACGGGCCTGGCCAGGGCATGGTTCGATTCTTTGCCAGTGGGATCACTGGATTCATTCGAGGACTTGCGTACCAAGTTCCTCGCCCATTTTTGCCAGCAGCGACGCCACGAACGAGATTCGTTGGACGTCATAAACATCTGGCGAAGGGACGACGAATCGCTCGAAGCATTCGTCGTCCGATATAATAAAGAGTGCCTGGAGATAGGTGACGTTGCAGACCAGATGGCACGAAACCACTTCATCCGGGCCGTCAAAGACAGAGAGATGATCATGACCATCTCTGGCAAGGAGGGCTTGCCCAAAAAATGGGAAGATGTCATGACCGCGGTCAAGACATACGCCCAGACACAGCGGTCACTTGAACCGCATGTGACAAAGGCAAAGCCCCAACCCGAAACATCCCACCAAGGGTCCAAGCGTAACAATAAACGCAATCGGGACGTTGGAAATCGCGATATTTCCAAACCATACTTCCCACGAACCAACACGTTCGACCCAAAGAACTACAACCCCGCCCGAGACAGTCGGGCGTCAAAAAAATAATCTCGGGACCGCAACTGGACCGAGATCACCATGTCGCCAAGTGAGGTCCTCCTTGCGGACCCACAGTTCTTGCGACCGGCCCAACCAATGAAGTCTAAGAAAAATCAGGACCTCACACTCTACTGTGAGTACCACAAGGACTCGGGCCACACCACCAACAACTGCATCAGTCTCCGACTGGAGATTGAGCACGCCTTAAAGGAGGGGAAACTGCAACATCTTTTGCCAGGTGGGCAAAAACCCACCAAGCGCATTACCCCTCACGGCGAAGGTACCTCCTCCGGGAAGAGAACCATGCACGTGGCTTCCACTCACATGATCCACGGAGGCAAGGGCAGGCCGCGAAAAGCGGCAAGAAGGCCGGAATGTGACTGGAAAGACGAGCAAGTCGTCTTTCCAAAAGTCCGAGGCGGACCGCACGATAGGCGCGCCGTCGTCATTTCAGGCCAACTGGCACACTACTGCACCGAGCGTCTGTTCATCGACCCAGGCAGTACATCTGATATAATCTACGAACAATGCTTCAACCAGTTCGACCAGGAGGACAAAGATCGGTTGCAAGCAGTAGATTACCCGTTAACCGGATCGCAGGGGAAACTGTCTTTCCCCTAGGCCAGATTACTTTCCCTGTGCGTCTTTCCAGCGGAAACCGCACAAGGACAGAAGAGGTAAACTTCATGGTTTTACCTCACACCTCAAGATATGACGTACTCCTCGGGAGAGAATCTCAAGGAGATTTCAATATGATTACGTCGGTCCCCCACTCTGCGGTTGGTTTCCCAACCGAATCGGGGGTTGCGATAATCTATGCCCGCAGGGACGTCATGATGTCGGACGAAGTACGTCCGACCAAGGTCGCAAGGCCCACTCCCAACGACCAACCAGAAAAATGGGTTCTCAACGCGAGATACCCAGAACAAAAGGTCACACTGGTTCACGCCTTATCCCCGACCACCAAAGCGCAACTGAAGCAGCTTCTCTTCAGGAACCAATACATCTTCGCGTGGACACCCGCAGACATGACCGGGGTCCCACGTGATATTGCGCAACATCACTTGAATACCATGCCAGGTATTAAGCCAGTGATCCAAGGCCAACGCCACCTTGGGTCAGCTAAAAATCAGGCGATGCAAGAGCAGATCGAAGAACTGCTCTCCGCACGCATCCTGCGGGAAGTCAAATACCAGACGTGGTTATCCAATCCAGTCATGGTAGAAAAACCGTCCGGGGGCTGGCGCATTTGCGTCGATTACAAAGACCTTAACAAAGCCTGCCCCAAGGACTGTTACGCGCTTCCAGAAATCGACGAAAAAGTCGATAATCTCGCACCATTCAGGTGGAAGTGTTTCCTCGATTGCTACAAAGGGTACCATCAAGTACAAATGGCAATCGAGGATGAAGACAAAACGGCATTCCGGACTCCCACCGGAAATTATTGCTACACAAAAATGCCGTTTGGGTTGCGCAACGCGGGCTCAACCTAACAAAAGTTGATGAACGACACTTTCCGCGGCCAAATAAGCAAAAGTGTCGAAATCTACATGGACGACCTGGTCGTCATGAGCATGGAAGAAGATACCATGCTCACAGATATTGAAAGAACATTCCAAACTCTGCGCAGCGTTAACATAAAGCTCAATCCAGGAAAATGCTCGTTTGGAATGGAAGAGGGCAAATTCCTTGGGTTTATCGTGACTAAAGATGGATTCAAGGTAAACCCGGAGAAAGTCCAGGCGATCGAGCGCATGCCATCGCCTTCATCGATGAAGGATATGCAACGGCTAGCCGGCAGGCTAGCGGCACTCAACAGATTCTTAGCCAACCACGCAGCTAAGTCTTATCCGTTCATCAAGACCCTGCGGAGCTGTTCAAAGAAAGAACAATTCCAGTGGACCGCAGAGGCGGAACAGGCCTTCCGGGAAATGAAGGAGTGTTTGATACAACTCCCTACTCTAACCGCACCACGCAAGGATGAGCCACTCATCTTATACCTATCCGCCGCGGACAACGCGGTGGGTGCGGTATTAATAGTGGAGCGGAAGAGGGTTCAAACACCCATCTATTACATCAGCAAGATGCTCAACGACCCAGAGACGAGATACTCAATAATGGAGAAATTGGTGCTAGCATTAGTGCACGCTTCAAGACGGTTGCGACGCTACTTCGTAAACCACGTCATCAAAGTGCTAACCAATTACAGGATCGGCCCGATCCTATCCAAACCCGACATCTCTGGGAGATTAGCGAAATGGGCAATCGAGCTGGGCGCGCACACGATACACTATAAACCGCGCCCCGCGATTAAAGGCCAGATCTTAGCTGATTTCGCCGCCGAAGTACCGGTGAATCGCATCCAAGAATGCGAAGAAGCACAAACTCCTGCACCAACGCCACCCTCCTCAGAGACATGGGCACTCTTCACAGATGGTGCCTCCAACGACGAAGGTGCAGGTGCAGGTCTGCGACTCGTCAGCCCTGACGGCCAAGAGCTTACATATGCAATCCGCCTCGAATTCAAAAGCACAAACAACGAGGCAGAATATGAGGCTCTGTTAGCGGGGCTACGTTTAGCAGTCAAAATCGGCGTGCAACATCTGGAAGCACACGTCGACTCTTTGTTAGTTGCAGGCCAAGTACGCGGCGACTATGCCGCAAAGGGGGATATCATGATCCTCTATCTCGAGCAAGTCCTGCAACTAAAATCCAAATTCGCTTCGTTCAATATTCGCCATATTAATCGAAGCGGAAACAAGTCCGCAGATGCACTATCGAAACTCGCATCTACCAGCTTCCAACACTTGGCAAAGGAGATACGCATCGAAATCCTGCAAAATCCTTCGGTACCCCTGCGCCAAGTCAACGTCATTCAATACGGTTCAACATCATGGATGACACCTATTATCGCATATCTACAGTCAGGTGTGACTCCCGAAAGCAAATCAGAAGCACGCAAGCTACAATACAAAGCGTGCCATTATCAAATGGGAGACGGTATCTTATACCGCAAATCATACCTCGGGCCACTACTAAGATGCGTCAACCCCCAGGATGCCACATACCTCATCCGAGAGATACACGAGGGCATATGTGGCATACATGCTGGACCACGCATCGTAGTGGCCAAAATCATGAATGTCGGGTATTACTGGCCCGGCATGCACCTGGACGCCGTCAAAGAGTTGCGCAAGTGCATTGACTGCCAACGTCATGCTCCAAAAACCTTGCGGCCAAAGAACAACTTAGTCCCCGTCACAACTGCATGGCCCTTTCAGAAATGGGCAATTGACGTGGTTGGACCATTCCCTGACGCTCCAGGTGCGGTTAAATTTATCATAGTAGCGGTTGATTACTTCACAAAATGGGTGGAAGCAAAACCGCTCGCCTCAACCACTGCTATGATAACAAGGAAGTTCATTTGGGAACACATCATCTGCCGTTTCGGTTTACCAATTTGCATTGTCACCGATAACGGCACCAACTTCGCTGCCGACGAATTCCAAAAATGGCTAAAAGAACTACATATTGAGCACATATTCTCCTCAGTCGCACACCCGCAAGGGAACGGCCAAGTCGAGAGTATCAATAAAAGCCTAGTCGAAGGGATCAAGGCACGGTTGGGAACGGCCAGGCGTGGGTGGGTCGATGAACTCCCAAGTATCTTATGGGCTCACCGTACAAGCCCAAAAACAAGCAATGGGGAAACACCCTTCAGCCTAGTCTACGATTCAGAAGCGGTGATCCCCGCAGAAGTAGGTCTTCCCTCTCCTAGAATGTTGGCTATTGAAAAACTAGACAACAACATGGAACGCAGGATCGATTTGGACCTCTTGGAAGAAAGGCGCGAAAACGCTACCATCAACGAGGCCAAATATAAATCCAAACTTGAAAAGTACTACAACGCGCGCGTCCGCGTTTGTACTTTCAACCCAGGAGACTACGTCCTACGCGACAATGAGGCATCTAATGCCGAGCGCCCAGGCAAACTCGCCCCCAAGTGTGAAGGACCCTACCTCATCAAAGAGGTCTTAGGGAAAGGCGCGTACAAAATGCAAACACTAGAAGGCGAACCTATCGCACGCACATGGAATGCACAACAGCTTCGACGCTGTTATATGTAAGCCATGTTCTTACATTTCTTTATGTAACCTATCGGGCCGCAGGCCATTTGCAAATAAATGAATAAGCAATTTTATACATTATTGTTTGTTATTACTATTACAAATGCGTGTTCCACTTTGCGGTATCCCAAAAACAGATTGGCAAAATCTTCATTCGCGATACCCATACAAAGTGGTAACCACACACAAATATTGTAATAGGCCAGCAAAAGGCAAAAAGACTTGCATGTTTATCCAGCCGGATAAACAAGTTTTTGTTAAACACTTAACACAATTCCTGAGCCCAAAAAGGCAAACAATGGAATTGACGCGGACTCATACGACAAAGGTATGGAGTACACTTGACCCCATTCACAAATGGGTAGAGTTCCGGATATATAAGCTTTTACAAAGCTTAAGCAATTCTAAAACCCTCACACGGTAAATAACAGAATTGATGCGTACTCATACAACAAAAGTATGGAGTATACTTGACCCCGTTCATAAATGGGTAAAGTTACGCATACATACGTTCAGACATGCAAGAATTAAAAACACTTGTACAAACTGAACAAAGAAACTTTGTATTCAAAAAATTCAAGCACCTACATGATGCTTAATGAATTTACATAAAGTTCCTATTCTATACAAGAGGAATACAAAAAGGAGGCACACTCGCCAACCTAAACCCTATTTTGTACCGCTGGTTCCCGCATCTCCTCCGGCACCACCAGCGGGTTCTTCCTCTTCCGCATCCGGATAAAGCATCCGCAAGCGGTCAACATAGTCCGCAACCTCCAAACAATCGTCCAGTTCCCCTACACAGGCAAGGGGCGTATCATAAAAGGAGGCTACGGCCGCTTTCAGGCGACCTTCGGTATCCACATCACGGAACCCGGATTGCTTATCAGTATAACCGCCTGCGGATAATACATTGATATGCCCAATGCAGCGGTTATAACCAGCTTTAAAGCCAGCATCGCGCGCACGTTCCTTAACCAGGTCCAAACCAGATGCGGTTTCAGGGGCATTCATGATAGCCTCAACAATCTTCAATAAAAGGATCATAAGTCTTGGATACTAATCCAAGCAAATGTAAAGGCAACGGATACTTACACGCGCGATGCCGTGAGTCCGCAACCACTCACGGTCAGCCTCCAGCTGGTTAAAAGAGGACACCAAGGCATCCTTGGCCTCAGCAGCGGCGTCAGCCCGCTTCTCCGCAACAGACACGCGGGCAGTAAGGTCTGTAACCGCGACCTCTCGGGCCTGAACCTCAGCCTGTCAAAAAATAGTAAACAGTTTACACGATAAACATTTACGAAACACGGAAGAAAGTAACACAGTTAAAGAAACATACCTGCAGGCTGGCAACAACTTTATCCAAACGAATACGCTCCGCATTCGCCTCTTCAAGAGCCTTAGAAGCACGGCTCTCCCTCTCTTCAGCCTCCTCAAGGGCTTTCGCGGCACGAGCCCCGGCTTCTTTGGCCTCTCCAAGCGCCTTCAGGGCGTCGGCCTTCGCCTGCAGCGCTTTAACAGAAATGGCCTCAGCCGCAGCCTTCTCCTGGCTCAAGGTAGCGTTCGCTGCCTTGGCATTTGTCAACTCCTGCCGAGCATGAAACAAAATGTCATTCTGCTTAGCCCACGATGCATTCCACTTCTTGCGCTCATTGGACATTTTTTCATTCCAACTCTTGCGCTCATCAGCAAGAAGTTTAGCAAGGGTACGCACCTGTTTCAGCTGGGCAGCGGCAGCCCATTCAGAAGTCTGCTTTTGCTTCTCAAAAGCAGCCTTGTCCTTCTCGAGCTGCTCTGCACCCGCACGAGCAGCCTCGACCAACTTCTCCGCCTCGGCGCGCATGCGAGCAGCTTCTTCCTCGCGGCGGCCCAGCACCTTATAATCTTCCAAAATGGCATTTGCCACAATGGAAGTCCCTACCAGCATTGATGAGAGCTGGTTTATACGCAGCTCTCGGGGTGCGGCACGGGCACGCTCGACTTCAAAAGGGGTGCCCAGACCACCCAGAATCTCCTTGCATGCCGCAGGGTCATTAGAAATATCGTCCCCCTGCATAACAGTTCAGGGGGGTCGGTAATACACCATACTGCGACCCTGGGAGTATGTGCGGTAGTAATACTCCAATTCAGACTCCCCAGGCTGAATTGGAGGCCCATCATAACCCGCACCACCAGCAGACGAGCCGCTACCCTTCTCACCAGCAGGAGACTTCTGCGGCTCAGCATCCTGCTGCCGCACCTCAGCATCAGACTTCTGCTTACCGGCATCGGAAAACCTCAAGTCCAATCCATCACCCTCATTAGGAGAGATCAGATTGTCCGAGGAATTCACAGTGTCAAAAATCCGGTCAGCAGTCGTTTCCACCGTCTTCTCCAAGGGGGGATCGCGAACCGGCCCAACCAAAGGGACAGTAGGCTCCTCGGGCACGACAGTCTCCTTCGATACCCCCGCACCCGCAGCAGCGGTATGCGGAGGAGACGCAGGGAAGTCAAAGAAAGAATACCCCGCATCTCGGGATTCTGCAACACAAAGAGCATTAATGAGTATTCCCACCTATTGTACATACAAAACAAGGAAAAGGGATATACTTACCAGCAGCAACTGTAGGTTTCTTTTGCGCCGGAGCAACCCTCTTGGTCTGCAGTCTCCGACGTTTCGGTTCACCACCACCAGCAGCCTTCTGCTCTGACCCCTTTTTTCTCCAACAACAGGGGGAACCACAGCAGTTCCACCCGCAGCCGCACCACCACCTATAACACCCAAACCCTCAAGGGTGTCAGATACTACCACGTAATCGGTATATCCGCGATAACAAGATCGATAGGTACCTGCGGCTTCAGAAACTGAAGAAGGGGCAACTGAGCCTTCAACACTCCCCTTGCCACGACCCCGCACGGTCTTCTTCACCGGTTTCTTCTCCACAGTCTTTTTGGGGATGCGTTTCTCAAACTTCCCCAAATCCGCAAGGACACCTGGATCAATCGACAAAACCAGTCAAAAAGGTAAACTGAAAAAACTAATGCCACGTAAGACATACCTCTTGCGTCTCCCGGCACCGGGGCATCCAATACCGCACGCGACGGTACGCGGAAGTTGCTCAGAATTTCAAGGTTGAAGCCTTTCTTCAGCTCAACCGCAATCAGTTCAACCTGGCCCTTGAAATCGGGCTCAAACATTCTCCACAAACCAACCGCATCCGCTGATACATGCATGCATGTTACTACAAAGGCTTAGGAAGTAAGGAAAATAACAAAGTGTAAAGAGCTTACCACCACCCTGTTCCCGCAAAACGGGCCTTTCCTTCCTATCTGGTCTCGAGAGCATCATCCGCAATATCCATAGTTGATCATTATCCAACTTCTTGAGTTCAATAGGCCGCAGCCTAGAGAACCAGTCCACGGTCTTTGCGGTAGCAACAGGAATATCTTCATCAGAAACCCCAACGTTGACATTCCTGAAAGACATGGTAGCATAGACCGCACAGGCTTTCACATAGAAGAACCTCTTCTTCCAGCCTGTCACACCCTTAGGGGGCGTCATAAACTTCAGACTCCCATGTCGTTGAGTAAACGAGAAAAAACCGGTGTTCACCGTCAACTGGTAGAACCGCCGGAAATTTTCCACTGTAATGGGCAAGCCATGGGCACGGAATGTGTATTCAAAGTTCCTAATTCGGAACATTCCGAAAGGACTAAGTTGGGAGATATGGAGATGATAATACTCCAATACCTCCGCAACAAACACCGTCACTGGCAACCTAAGGTTGCCGTCGTTGAAAAAATCAGCCCACAAGGTTATATAACCGGCCGGAGCATCGGCACCGGTGTCCCCCACTTGTGGGTAGGTAGCATTCCAATCTTTGGCCATCTGCACAGTGGCCATCAGGGTTTTAAAACCACCCTTTGACCACTTCAACACCGGTAACCCACCACCGGGAACGTCAACGTCATCATCTTCATCTTCATCAGCCGATACTACCGGCTGTTCAGGGTTTTCACCCTCCACATTGTGTGGATTTGATGGTTCAGCCATCAGAAAATATCAGAGATATGAAAAAAAAACGTGAGTAGAAAAACAAAGAACCCTCACTGGAACTTCAAGGAATTTCGTCGGAGAAGACAAAGAACAAGGTTTCTCTCACCGGCAAATTTTTGAAATTTCAAACAAGTGAGGGGAAACCACGAACGGTTTCCCCTTATATACCCATCGCAATTAATGCGGAGGGAGAAAACAAATGATCACGTTCAAAAAGGGCGAATCGTATGACACCACGTGTCGAGCGTCGTTTCCGCTGACGGTTATCACGCGCGCGTGGCCGCCCACGCGCCTGACACAAGAGACGTTTACACTCTTCGCTACAGTGCATTTAATGCCTCGGGCAGTGCAAACGTCCTTTCATTTCAGCACATGCCAGGAAGATCTCACCAACTTCCACCAACTCACACGTGAGATCAGCCACGTATGCAACAAAAAGCGACTACATTATCCAATTATAAGCGGCATGCGGTTTCTCTGGTATACCGCACCATAACCCATACCGCATGTCGTTTTTTAACATACCCCTAAAAATAGGTAAAAATATATATCTCTACACTATAAGGGGGTATAATACCTATCCGCACTACCCACGAGCACACGTGGAATATGCGGACATGACACACACGAGCCCGTTCAGATGTGTCAGATGCTCAGAACCAGCGTTGTCCGTTGGACTGAACCGCATCTCAGACACAGGGGAACCGCATTGCCTTCATTCTCTTCAAGCTTCAAATCCCTCCTGACCGGTTCACAACCGCAGAGGGTACATGAACACATTCTTTAACAAAAGGAAGGAAGGGAATGCACGCGAACGCACATCAGCAACCCTGTCTCCTGAACCTTCAAGAGCTACATCCGAGCCACACCCGCTTCGAGCAAATGTGGTAATGCAAAACCACAGACACTCACGAAGAGCTACGGACATAACCATAGCTTCCGCAGAGTGGTTGCTACGGAAGAGCCAAGCTCACTCCACATCACCGAGCAATGCTACTGCAAGGCAAACTCGGTATTGGAGCGGGAAGGTAAGTGGTTCCAAAACGAACGCAGAACAGCGCTCTAAACGAGCCCTCGTCGAACAACAAGCGTCCGAACAGCGGTAACAAGTCTGCTTATGACTTTGTTTGCCCGCCTATGGGCCGCATAGAATAAACAATGGTGGGCATACCTTTGCCTATGACCATGTTTATTTACCCATAGTACGAATATACATTGTTCGACCAAACATGGCCAACAATGACGCAACGAGGTAACCGCAAAGAACGTGCGGTTACTAGAGAGCTATGACGACAAACACGAAAACCCAACAAAAAAGGGATCGTCGTCTCATAACTAGATGCTGAACATAGAGCTTGAGCAAAGCACTTGCAAGCATCAACAACTTTTGATCCCAGTCTCAAAGATTGGTCCAAAAGTTTCTTTTCTTCTTCATGCACCAATTCAACAATTGGTATGAAGAAAAGACCACCTTTAAAGGATGGGAAACCTCCACATACCTTCAAACCACCATCTCAGAGGTTGGTTCGAAGTTTGTGCAGCATTACTAACAAGGTCTCCAAGAGACCTTCGGCACAACAACAGGTGGCAAGCTGTAACATCCGCCAATTTTAGAGCTATAGGATTAACGACCCGCCCGTAAACTTGAGGTTATGTCTTGAGCATATTGCGTTTTCTTGGTTTGATATGTTAGACACATGCCATATTTAAGGTTTATCTTGAATCATATGCTTGCCATGAGGAATTGATCACACTTTTTAACTTATGCTATGTACGTACCAAACTTGTATACTCGCCTTTGCTTTTGCATTGAATTGTATTTTTAAACATGTTACAGGTTGATGATGATGAAATGAAAACGGATAGCAAAGATGCCTAAATACTCACTTAGACGTTTAGGTTTAAAGTGTTGTATCAATTTTGTTTATGTTATGTTGAACAATGTTGTTATTTGCTTTTCTTGTAATGTTTTGACATTTATTTTGGAAATGAAATTTGGATTATTAAATTATTGTCACAAATAGCGTTATGATGTCTCGAGCAATCTTCACACTTCGTCTCATCCCGATGTTTCCGCCATTGGTTGGGGTGTGACAGATTGGTATCAGAGCCATAACTATAGGGAATTAGGAAAATTGCCATGCTTTTGCCCTAGTCTATAGTTTTAGGAACTTTGTCTCTTATTTGTTGTTTAAAACATTTGTGCTCTATCTTACATGCTTCCTAGCTACACTTCTTGTTAATAAATTTATGTGCCTTTCCTAAGGCTAACACGAATACACTTTTGCTATTTTATACTCTTGTAACATCAACGAGACAACTTTACCAAAATAGGCGTGAAACCCACAATTTGGTAAACGACTCTCACTCTACCTTTAATCTATTTTTGCACGAAATTTCACCATTAAGCTAGGAGTGACACCCACAACTTAATGGTAATTTCCATTTCAACTCTAGTGGACCCTTGTCAAAGTGTCAAAATTTTATTTTGGCCGACAAGTACCAACCACATTTAGGGTACGAAATCGTCAAGTTAGGGGTGAAACCCGCATCTTGTCGATTAAGTCCCATTCCTTGATTTTTTTTATTCTCGCCAAAGTCCCGAATGTTCCAATCATTTAGAGATGTGTAGTAACCGGAAGGGTAAGATACCGTTAATCGCTTCTCGACGAGAGTATCTTACTTATAGGCCAAAGCACAATATCTCTAAATCGAAAGGACTTTCGACCCACTTTGGAATTGTCGACGTTTCTCTACCCGAAACATTCCTATGTTTTATTGAGCCTCTCTTTTATGTATCTCAATTTATATGTGATTTTATACTTGAACGTTCATTCATTTCGAAATGTCGTTTTAATCATGTCGCACATTATCGCAATCACAAACAATAATAATTCTCATGAACCAACTAAATTTATATTTTCCTATTCGCAACTTATGTGCTATACATGTTGAATGTGTGTTGGAAACTTATGCTTTATGTGAACTTTACTTGGTACTTGAACATCTACTTGCTTTGCATACACAAACCTTGTTTTCAATTAATGATCAAAGTCTCATCCTTTCCCTTCTCTTTCAAATCTTTTAGATGTCTTCTAGTTCATCCAAGAAACTCAAGTCAAAGAAGGGTTCGACCTCCTCCGCCATGTCCCAAAAGGATTGTATGAAGTTTATGGCTAAACAATTTGCAAAGGTCCTACCCGACATTGTTAGCAAGATCCAAACCGATTCACCCCATGGTTCGGTCGACTCAAAGGCCGACAAACCCAAATCGACCTTCCAATTTAAGCACTTCATGGCTTGTAAACCCTTAGAATTTACCGGCAAGAATGGCGCTACCGCCATGATGAACTGGTTTGATGCCATCGAGCTTACCTTCTTGCAAAGTGGTTGCCCTGACGAACTAAGAACCTTGAATGCAACCGGTGTGTTTCGTGAAAAGGCACTTGAGTGGTGGACAACTGAGCGTAACAAGAGAGGAAACGAGGTCGCACACGCTATGCCGTGGGACGATCTCAAACAACTTATGAAGGATCACTTTTGTCCCCCTCACGAACTCCAAAAGTTGGAAAATGAATTCTGGAACCTCACGCAAAAAGGGAGTGACATGGATGGTTTGATTACACGCTTCAAGCAGCTTAGTGTTCTATGCCCTGGTCAAGTAGAAACCGCCCCCAAAACCGTGGCCAAATTCATTCGTTGTGTTGCACCTTCTTTAACAAACCATCTTGCATCTGCCAACCCTCAAACCATTGAAGACGCGTACCGCATAGCTACCGAACTTAACAACAATTGTGTTCTTCATGGAACCTTTGACAAGGTTTCAACAAAGAATGCGCACCAAGCCACCATTGACTCCCCTAATGAGTCTAAACCCTCCCAGCAATCTAAGAGAAACCAAGGCAAGAAGCGGAAGGCTTCAAGCCAAAACTGCGCGGTCGTCACTCCGCCAAACCCACAACCCCTTCAAACTGTGCCTGCTTTCGATGGTGAACGCAAGGTTTATATTGGAACGCACCCAAAGTGCGACAAATGCCGATATCATCACCCCCCAAACGCTCATTGTCGAAAGTGTGACAAGTGTGGCCGGTATGGGCATCTCTCGCCATACTGTCGTATCCCCCCACAGGCCTACCAAAACCAAGCTCTTTTGGCTCCAAATCAAGTCGCCCCTGTGCGAGCATGCTTCACGTGTGGTGATACCAACCACATGGCCAATGTGTGTCCTCAACGATATCAACCACAACAACCTCGACAGCAACAACCACAGCCACAACCCCAACAACAACAACAACAGGTTCAAGAACCCGCTAGGGGTCGAGCTTTCCTTCTCACCACAGCTCAGGCTCAAAATGCAAACGACGTCATCACTGGTACGTTTCTCATTAACCATGTCTATGCTTCATGCCTATTTGATACTGGTGCCGATAAAAGTTTTGTGTCGTTAGAATTCGAGTCTTTGCTCAAGTGTAAACGCTCTAAGTTGCCAAAATCTTTCGCTGTCGAAGTTGCTAATGGTAAAACCGTCAAAGTCAATTCTGTTCTCTCCAATTGTTCACTAATCCTTAACGATCATACGTTCTCAATCGATCTCATACCTATGCAAATGGGTAGTTTCGACGTCATAGTAGGTATGGACTGGCTTAGGCGAGTTCGTGCTGAAGTTGTCTGTTCTGAGAAGTTTATTCGCTTGCCTCTTCCAAATGGTGATTCTCTACACGTCTATGGTGAAAAGCCTTCTCAAGGCCTTAAGCTTATGTCATGCATCAAGGCAAACAAGTGCTTACGCAAGGGTACCTTCGCCTTTCTCGCCCACATCGTGGAAAAGAAGGATAAAGGCCCAAGCATAAGTGACGTTCCTGTTGTACGTGACTTTCCGGATGTATTTCCCGAAGACCTTCCTGGTCCTCCTCCTGCTCGTTCTGTCGATTTTCGCATCGATTTAGTGCCTGGCGCTACGCCTGTCGCTAAGTCCCCCTATCGTTTAGCACCCTCTGAGATGCAAGAGCTCTCGAGTCAACTTCAAGAGCTTCTTAACAAAGGCTTCATACGCCCTAGTACTTCTCCTTGGGGCGCTCCCGTTTTATTCGTCAAGAAGAAAGATGGGTCCTTTCGTATGTGTATTGACTATCGTGAGCTCAACAAGCTTACTATCAAGAATCGATACCCTCTTCCTCGCATTGATGACCTCTTCGATCAATTGCAAGGCGCAACCTACTTTTCAAAGATCGATCTTCGTTCTGGGTATCATCAACTTCGAGTACTCGAAGAAGATGTGCCTAAAACCGCCTTTCGTACGCGTTATGGTCATTATGAGTTCGTGGTCATGCCCTTTGGTTTGACCAACGCACCTGCTGTCTTTATGGACTTAATGAACCGCGTGTGCAAAGCATACTTGGACCGTTTTGTGATCGTCTTCATCGACGATATCCTCATCTATTCCAAGACGCAAGCAGAGCATGAGCAACACTTGCGCCTTATTCTTGAACTCCTTCGTACTGAACACCTATATGCCAAATTCTCCAAGTGTGAATTTTGGTTACAAGAAGTTCAATTCCTTGGTCACACTGTCAACAAACTTGGTATTCACGTTGATCCCGCAAAAATCGAAGCTGTGAAAAATTGGGTCGCACCTAAATCTCCGTCCGAAATCCGTTCGTTTCTTGGTCTTGCTGGTTACTACCGTCGTTTTATCTCCAACTTTTCGAAAATCGCTGTTCCTTTGACCTCCTTGACTCAAAAAGAGAGACCTTTTGTTTGGGGTCCCGAACAAGAAGAGTCTTTTCAAACGCTCAAGGACATGCTTTGCAATGCTCCTATCATAACGCTTCCTGATGGTAACGATGATTTTGTCGTGTATTGCGACGCTTCAAACCTTGGTCTTGGTTGTGTCCTTATGCAACGTGACAAAGTTATCGCTTACGCATCGAGGCAACTCAAAATTCATGAGAAAAACTATACTACTCACGACCTTGAACTTGGTGCGGTCGTTTTTGCATTGAAGATTTGGCGACACTACCTTTATGGTACTAAATGTGTAGTCTTCACCGACCATAAGAGCCTTCAACACATCTTCAATCAAAAAGAACTAAACATGCGTCAATGTCGTTGGGTGGAATTGTTAAACGACTATGACTGCGAAATCAAATACCACCCGGGTAAGGCGAATGTAGTAGTCGACGCCCTGAGTCGTAAAACTCACGTCCAAAGTATCCGTTGTTTCCAACTCGTCCACGATCTTCAAAATCGCATACGTAACGCCCAGTATACATCCGTTAATGAGGGTAACCTCTACAACGAAATGCAATGTGGTGCTGAGAATAGTCTTGTGTCCAAACCCGATGGTATTCTATACTATCTCAATCGCATCTGGATTCCCAATCGTGACGATCTTCGCAATTTCCTGATGAAGGAGGCCCATAACACGAAATATTCTATTCACCCTGGTGCCGATAAGATGTACCATGATATGCGTACTTCCTATTGGTGGCCTGGAATGAAGAAGGATATAGCCACCTTCGTTTCTAAATGTCTTACGTGTTCCAAAGTAAAAGCCGAACATCAACGTCCCTCTGGCTTGCTCGAACAACCAATAATTCCCGTTTGGAAGTGGGAGAGCATTGCCATGGATTTCATCACTAAGCTTCCTCGCACTACAGCTGGTCATGACAGCATATGGGTCGTCGTTGACCGATTGACCAAATCAGCTCACTTCCTCCCCATTCGTGAAGACTTCAAAGTCGAGAAATTGGCTAAGGTCTACATGAAGGAAATCATCTGTCGTCATGGGACGCCCATTGATATCATTTCTGACCGTGATGCTCGTTTTACGTCTCGTCTTTGGGAAACTTTTCAATCTGCTATGGGTACTAAGCTTAACCTTAGCACCGCCTTCCATCCTCAGACTGACGGTCAAACCGAGCGTACTATCCAAACCTTAGAGGATATGCTTCGTTCATGCGTAATAGATTTTGGTGGCAACTGGGATTCATACTTGCCCTTGGCTGAATTCTCGTACAATAACAGCTATCACACGAGTATCCAAATGGCTCCTTTCGAAGCATTGTATGGTCGCAAGTGCCGTTCGCCTATTTCTTGGCACGAGATTGGTCAAGCCCAAATCACCGGTCCCGAGCTTATACAAGAGGCTACGGACAAGATTTTACAGGTTCGAGACAACTTATTGAAAGCCAGGAACCGACAGAAGAGTTACGCTGACAAAGGACGCAAACCTATGGAATTCGAGACAGGTGACAACGTGCTTCTCAAGGTATCCCCTTGGAAAGGCGTGGTTCGATTTGGCAAGAAAGGGAATCTCGCACCTCGCTACGTTGGTCCTTTCAAGATTCTCGAAAGGATTGGCAAGGTTGCGTATAGACTGGACCTGCCTGAAGGACTCAGCAATGTACACCCTGTCTTCCATGTGTCCAACTTAAAGAAATGCCTAGCTGACGAAGGACTCCACGTTCCTCTCGAAGACTTGCAAGTCAACGAAACACTTCACTTTGTAGAAAAACCGGTCGAAATCATGGACCAAGGAACCAAGCAATTGAGGCGCAGTCGAATTCCTATTGTCAAAGTTCGATGGGAAGGAAAACGTGGCGCTGAATTTACTTGGGAGCTCGAAAGCAAAATGAAATCGAAATATCCTCATCTTTTCCCTGAGTCTTCCTAAATTTCGGGACGAAATTTCCTAAAGGAGGGGAGACTGTAACGCCCTGTGTTTTGTACTTTCTATTTATAGCTTGTCTTACTCGTGTTGCTAATTTTGGAAGCTTTGTATCATTGTACTCGTTCCTTCTAGTACTCGTTGTAAACTCGAGATTTTGATCATGAATGAAAACTTGCATTTCCTTGTTACATACTATACATACACCATAATACGATTAATCATGAGATCATTTGATACTTCTTTGTGATACTTACAAACATATGTTGAACTTGTAAATATGTGACATATACTTGTTACTTACAAACATGTTACATACTTGTACATTACACTTTTTGCCTAGTTAAATCATGTTTTATTTCATATTTCACCTTGTTACAAGTTAGGGGAAACATTGTTACATATTATTACACAACTTAACTAATAAAATTACTCATTATAATGTTTTAAAAAAATAAAAAACTAAAGAAACATGGCAGCCCAAATTCAGCAAAATTCAGCCCCATATAGTTGGGTTTTTGTGGGCTAGTTTCAAGGTGTAACCCCTTCTAAACACTTCCAAAGCCCAACCCATTGAAACCCTAATCCTTCCCCCTATAAATACCACTTATAACCAGCCTCCCTACCACTTTTGCAACACTAAAAACTCTCAAAACATCCTCCAAACCGTAGCTGAAAGCAAAGGTTCGAGTAGATTGACACCCCTTCACGAAAATGAGCATAACTCACTCAATTCTTATCCGATTCACTCGATTCTTTTTCCTACTTGCTTGTATAATCATGGGGTTCGATTCCTAGACTTCTCCTTGGAGAAATCAGACCTGGAAATGCCCCGAAATAGTCCATAAACTTTCTGTTTGTTTTTATGTTCATCAAAAACTTGTTTAAATCTATGCAACTTGTGTCCAACACATCTCATACCTATGTCCTAATGCTTACAACTTATCCCATGGTTGGTTAAGCTTAAAAACAAGGTTGAGACATCTAAATCAGAGGTTAAAACCTCATAAACTTTCTGTTTTTAATTAGGGTTTTACCCACAAGTAATGTTCAAGTGTGAAACTTGTTGAATGTGTGATGGTTGGATTAGCTTGGGCTATCCTTCATAAGAATCCACTCATTACTTGATGTTTTGCTATAGATTAGTTGTTGTTAATACCTTGATACTTGTATGTTCATGACCCTCCTTGTTGTTTATAACAACAAGTGTAGTGGTGAACAATAGAGGTGCCTAAATGGAAGCTTGTTCTTCCTACCTCATGTATGTATTCTATGACACAAAGAGGTACCTAAATGGAGACATTAATCTCCTACCTCATGCTTGAATCATAAGACTTGTAAACTATATAATATCTAAGTTATTCTATATGTATACATCTAAGTAACTAAGACTTGATGATGACTTAATAGTTATTTGTTAAGTGGACGTTACATCATCTATGACCATGCCCTTGTTACGACTCTAATGGATCTTAGAATCCATGAAATCATACCAACTCTTTTGAGTTTCAATAGTGTCAAGAACAAGAGTTATGCGTACAAGATGATTATTTTCACCTATGTTACTTTCTATATATTAAAAACTCCGAATCTATAATCTTCCGTTATACGCCAAACTCACACACCTACGTTTCCTTGTGTAGAAGGACAAGGTGCTCCGAACTAATTCATCTACAAACTTGCTCTCGGAATTTCAAGTCACCACTTGTAAACCGTGAGTATACTCGATCCCTTTTTCCCTTTACACTTTGGGATGCAACATGTATTCTATATTAAACGCACATGACACTTGAAACTTATTTGAAACTTACTATATCCATTTAAACATGAACATTTTTCTTATGCAATGCACAAAATAATACATTATATATGAATACTTTGATACATCTTGATGCTTGTTAATACTCATATTCCCAAAAAAAAAAAAAAAAAATGGAAACTTATCATCAAGATAGGGGTGATTCCCAAACCTTGATGATTAGCTCCACTCACTTTCTAACTTCACCAACGAGCTAGAGGTGATTCTCTTACCTCGGAGGTAGTTACCAACTTTTATTCGTTCTCAATGAAATTTTATGATTGAACGTTCCTTTTCAAAAATTTTAGAATTTATTTCACGTGCATGCTAATACGTTATACTGGATTCGTGTTACTTGGGTTAAACTTTATGTGATAAACTTGTCATTAACTTCGTAAGAAGCCACACCTTAACATATTCGATGGGTTGACCGGTGTATTCACATGCCAGGGATACGTTAATCTTGTTAACTAAGTATGGCATGTGGATTGTTCTAATTTTTTATGAAAATACGTTAATCTTAGATTTCGAGGACGAAATCTCCTAAAGTAGGGGAGACTGTAACATCCGCCAATTTTAGAGCTATAGGATTAACGACCCGCCCGTAAACTTGAGGTTATGTCTTGAGCATATTGCGTTTTCTTGGTTTGATATGTTAGACACATGCCATATTTAAGGTTTATCTTGAATCATATGCTTGCCATGAGGAATTGATCACACTTTTTAACTTATGCTATGTACGTACCAAACTTGTATACTCGCCTTTGCTTTTGCATTGAATTGTATTTTTAAACATGTTACAGGTTGATGATGATGAAATGAAAACGGATAGCAAAGATGCCTAAATACTCACTTAGACGTTTAGGTTTAAAGTGTTGTATCAATTTTGTTTATGTTATGTTGAACAATGTTGTTATTTGCTTTTCTTGTAATGTTTTGACATTTATTTTGGAAATGAAATTTGGATTATTAAATTATTGTCACAAATAGCGTTATGATGTCTCGAGCAATCTTCACACTTCGTCTCATCCCGATGTTTCCGCCATTGGTTGGGGTGTGACACAAGCCACCTGGTGAAATAAATCGGCTGCGAATCTCGCATCAGACGAAGATTCCTTCACCGATACGGAAGAGGCGTCAGATGACCCTTCCAGACCTCCAGCTTGATTTACATACAGAAAAGACCACACATGGTCTAGGATCTTCTCCAGACTCCAAACTACCTTCCAAACATCATAGTCCAGTACTCCTCCCACATACAACTTGTATGTGGCAGCAACACTAGACTGGGGGGACTTGAAGGGGTATGGTCCCAGATCTCGCGTCAGCATTGACCGCGAGTGACCATTACCCTTATCAAAACCCCCACTAGCTAACAACCTACTTGTGCCCATGCGGGAACGCGTCGGCACAAGGGTTGAATCCAATCTATCTAGTAACAAAGGAGGACTTACATGGAACATGAGAACGGTAGAGTGATGCGACATAGCATCACATCTGGTGTATGAAAACGGAAGTATTCACAGCGATGCGGCATCGCACCGCATCCAGTGAACACTTCTATCAATACAGGAAAGCCTTACCTTAGGCATAGAAGAAGATGAACGTAGCGGGGCGGCTGACACCGCACCATACGGGCATTTTCGTCACGACAAGGGATGCAGGAAAGACGACGATGCGGCTAGCACCGCATCTCGCGTATTCCTTGATCACAAGTAGGAGACGCGGTAACTTCAGATGTTACCGCACGTAGCGATGCGGCTTGCACCGCATCCTATGCACTCAAGCAAGTGGTACTGACACCACAGTGCAAGTGGCACCAATGGCAGTTACCTGTCAGAGCTAC
Source organism: Helianthus annuus (assembly GCF_002127325.2). Taxonomy (NCBI): domain Eukaryota; kingdom Viridiplantae; phylum Streptophyta; class Magnoliopsida; order Asterales; family Asteraceae; genus Helianthus; species Helianthus annuus. Next base: position 31,392,379 of record NC_035440.2, on the reverse strand, counting down.
GTAAGCAATGGACTGACGTGGCGTAACCTCCATAACCGACAAGCCTGACACACCTGAAAAGGTGCAGCACATCGTCAGTCCATCCATCATCATCCTCCTTCACTCCTCGGCTATAAATACCAACCCCAAACCAGGTTTGAGGTATCTCTTCACAACTCTCTCACTACTACTACTATCTTACTTTGCTTCCCAAGCAAACTACTGATTCTCACGCCGGAGAGTGGTAACAAGGAGCACCCCCACCCCATCCTCCTTGTTACGAGTCACGGCTTGTTTCCTTGTGCAGGAGATCAACCACCGGTGATCCAGCCAGCGATCCTCGAGAGGAAGGGATTAACCCTTCTTGACGAGACCAGTGTGTTAACCCTGCCAGGTTAACCATTGTTTCATCAAGATATCACTTATCTTTATCTTTATCCTTATTTTTATCTAAGATTAATAAATAACTTCAATTAATGTCACATATTATTTTCTCCTTAAATATTTTAATAATCTTATTAATATCTAAATCTACTATATAATAAATTATTAATATCTCTTGAACTAATATGAAAATAATTAATTCGCAAATATTAAACTAATCAAAGAATAATAAATAAATTGAAAACATATCATGTATTATGCGGATAATAAATAAGTATTTAAGCATTAACTAGAGTTTACTCTATTAATATATAATACATAGTAGTTTATTTAAGTTTTACAAAAATAAAATTTTTAACTTTTTTTGTAATTTATGGTGTTTTACCTCATGTATAGGGTTTTTTTTTCTTTTTTATTTTTAACCAAAAACTTTTCTTCTTTTGAAATTTAGACCATTTGTTGTTTTACTTTTAACCGAAAGATTTTTTTTTTAATTTTTTTTTTTGCAATTTAACCCCAAATCTTTATTATTTTTATTTTTGGTCCGTCATACTTTTTATCTTTCCCAAGTTTTTTGTTTCGTTCTAAATTTTGTGACTTAATGCACCACAACGTACGTATGGGGTTCAACATTTTTCTGTAAATTTTTTCCCGTTTTACTGGCTCGTCGCAACACATTCATTTTTTCTCCATCTGACAAGTTTTTGGCAACGCGCGGGTTTGGATTGAATTAGTTATTTTTTCTATGTTTTACGTTTAATTTCTCTGCAACGAGCGTGCGTGATTCAAAGATTTTACGCCTGCTTTTCGCTCGACATTGTTTTTTACCGTTTTTATTTATTTTGTTTTTACAAGTTTTTCCTGTGTTGGTGTTTGCTGACACTGATATAGCATTGGTACTACTTGACACAGTTTTACGAAACCGCTGCAACGCAGAGGCTTAATACTAGTTTCATATAAAGAACTATTCTAGTATTATTAACCTGATTGGGGACGTTCCTACTTAGGGGACCAGGGGTGGGGGTCCTCTTGTACGTGATGGTTTCTGTCCACGCGTGGAAAATCAAAACAACCCATTGTCTAGGGCTGCAAACGAACCAAACATTCGACGAACAGTTCGCGAACTGTTCGGTTTAGTTAAGTGAACAAACATGAACAGAGAGCGCGTTCGTTCATTTATGTCCGTGAACGTTCGGTAACGTGTTCGTTTGTGTTCGATAGTTCATTAGTGTTTTTAGCTTTTATATTTTATTTAAATACTTCAAAATTCCGACAAATAAAATATTTAATAAATGTCGACATATTATATATTTTGTTCATGAACGTTTATTTGTGTTTGTTTGTTACCATTTGCGTTCATGAACATTAGTTTGTGCTCAATTGTGTTCATCATCGTTTGTTTTCATTAGTTGCCTAAAATTAACAAACGAACACGAACAAGTTCATTTCCTTAACAAATAAACACGAACATAAAATCTTGTTTGGTAAGCGTTCGTGAACACATATATTTCTTAACAAACGAACACGAACAAGGACTTGTTCGTGTTTATTCGGTTCGTTTGCAGCCCTACCACCGCCACCATACTAAAATAACGCGTGAATATTAATTCGCGTGATAAAGTTAACACGTGATAAATGGAACATGTGAGGGGGTGTGAGAGTTTATTTTTGGGTGTTGTGAGTGATGGGCATTGCCGCTAAAAAAAGTTGTGAGTGATGGAATAATGGTTGATGACATGACGAAACTTGATTAGATGTTGTGAGTGATGAGTAAGTGATGAGTGACCCCCTCCACTTATACAAAGAAACATCACGCTGGTACATTTTTTGCTGATTGAAAGTGAAATCGCATTCAATCAACAAGAAGAAATAGAGAATATTTATCTGTACGTTAAACCAAATAACAATAATCACATTCATGTAGGATAACAACTAGTAACATATAGATATAAGAGTAAACTTCTGGTTTGCTCCATGTGGTTTGGTCACTTTAATGATTTTGCCCTAAACCTTTAAAAATAGCCATTTTACTTCCTGATGTTTTGGTTTTGTTGCCAGCTTGCTCCCTGCGGGGAGCAAAATGGGAAAAAAACCGAAACATCAAGGAGTAAAATGGCTATTTTTAAAGGTTTGGAGTAAAACCGTTAAAGTGAACAAACCACAGGAAGCAAAACGGAAGTTTACTCTAGATATAAAGTCACAAGTTTCATCTTAAAATGATAAGTCATTACCTTCGGGTGGTGGACAAAAGAAGATAACTAAGTTCTAATCCACAAGGGGGACTCACATACATACCACCATCAAATAGAAACACATCAAAAGACTTTCATAAACCAGATCCATAACTATATTTTAATGCATAAAGATAGTTGTCAGCACTTTCTTGGTCTTCAGAGATGCCTCCAAGAGCTTCAGACCCTTAATAATATTTTCAGTCAATAAGTTCAAAATTAAAACACAAACTTTGTATAGAACTATAGATGACATTCATGTGTAAGTATGAAGAAGATTATAATAGTACCTCATCTTTTCCAAAAGAAACAGTCTTTTCTTCAAGTTGACTCAGATCCTTCACACCAAACTTATTAATGAGGGTAATGCTAGAAATGGTGGACATTGGTTTCACCACTAAATCATCCATCACCATATAAGTCACCACTTCCTTTACATACCCTGCATTCTTTTTCTTAACCGGTTCCTTTGTTTCTAACTCTTTCTTTGGCATTACGACTGTCATCGGATCATTCATAGAACCACTGCAACTGGGACATATGGTATTCGTATGCAGTGTCACATTTGATTGGCAAGTATTGTTATTACTATAACCATAATCAGAGTCAGACTCAGATTCAGATTCAGATTCAAATGCAAAATAAGTATACTCGCGCTTTCTCGTTACATAGGCACAAGGTTGATTTTTAGAAGAAGCTTGATCGTGGCACTTTTTTGTTGCATTGGCACATCTGTAGACAGCTTTAGATGCTCCAGATTGATCATCAGAGGAAGCATGATCATAGGACAACAGAAATGTGTCACCATTAAAAACTGTTTTGGGGTGGAAGATGTCATACTTTTTAATACCTGGTTGAAGGTAGTTTCCATTGAAGCTTTCTACGCTATCTTTGAGTTGTCCTAAGCAGCCCACCAGCTGGTTAGATCCAATCAACTCGATGAGGGTGCCTAAAGGCAAAGAGAATAGGTGGAAAAGGAAATCCACAAACTCTTTTGGTACTTCCGCAAATAACACTCTTGGTCCTCTTTTGTCGACAAGAAGCTTCAGACTCATTTTGGGGGAAGCCATTGATGAGTTCTCTTGATCTGTAACTTCTTGTGTTTTAGAAGACACACAGCCTCTCTTTTTCCTTTTAGGCATAATTTTTCGACTGTAAAACATTTTAACTAGAGGTGGCAAAATGGGTGGGTTGGGTAGGTTTGGGTAATGGGTTAGGATGGGTATGGGTTAGGATGGGTTTGGGTTAGAATGGGTTTTTTAAGAAAAAGGTCAAGATGGGTTTAGGTTACAATGGGTTTCGGTCGATATGCTAAAAATTTAAAAAAAAAATTAGAAAAATTTAAAAAAATCACAAAAATTAAAAAATTTCAAAAAATAAAAAAAAAATAAAAAAATCAGAAAAATTCAAAAATTCAAAAAAATTAAAAAAATCAGAAAAACTAAAAAATTCAAAAAAAATCAGAAAAATTAAAAAAACATAGCATTCCAAAAACCAACCCGTTCTCCATCAACCCAACAACCATAGCATTCCAAGACACAACATCTCTCTCACATTTCATCAAACACCTTATATGCATCACCCGAAACACACCCCAACTTCAAATACATCGAAACCAAAGAATTCCCTACAAGCGTTTGCGACTCCAATCCCGTCTTTATCACACCCGAATGAACACTCTTCCCTAACATCAACCGCTTCAACCGTACACAAACCGGTAATACAATAGCAACCGTAACCGAACTAGGCTTGAAATGCTGCCTCATATTCAAACCATTGTACAATTTTATAACCTCTGTAGTCTGTATCATGAACCCGAGTGCTAGCTAAACCGGACAACATAATGTTCCATGTGACACATCAGGCTGAGTTATTTGAGTAAAAAGATTGTTGCAATCATCAAGAAGGTTACATTATACATACATGTTAAGCAGTGCTTTGGAGATTAATAGACAAGAGCGTAGACCTAACTTGATCGCAGTGGTGTGAATGAGATTTTCCCAGCTTAATGTTGGAGTTTGCTGCACAGGATTTAAGATTGGCGGCAAAAGTTTGGTATTCAGGTGTTTTATACGGTTAGAGGGTTAAAAAACCCATCCTGACCCATGTTAAATTTTAGATGGGTATTTTAAAACCCATCCTAACCCATCTTGACTAAATTTTCAGCCCATTCTGACTTATTTCCTTTTTTAAAGAGGCCCAAAATAACCCAAAATATCATGGTTGGGTTTTTGTTGCCACCCCTAATTTTAACGTATAAGTAACTAATACTACGGACCAAAGTTTACATTCAATTAAATAAATATACGTGTCCATGACTTTATAGCTTAGTGGCATCTTGATGTGGGATAAAACTTTGGGACCGATAGATCTTGCGTTCAATACTCATAAGGAGGTTTTCTCCCATATTTATTAGGTTTACTCGTGAATTGGTGTATAGACATTATGCCTACTGGAGATAGATATGATCAGGTGGTTCCGCTGATGGCACTATGATACTCCAGTGATCCGTAAATGATCCAAATTTGCCGTTCAAATATATAAATAAATAAATATCTTATTTATTAGTTTACTTATAACTTTATGAAATCAGTTTTTATACATTAAGAGGACAGTGTCTAATATTGAAATATATATTTTTTACAATAAACTTTTAACATATAAATAACAAAATAATTTAATTCAGTTATAAAAATTAAAAAATATATATTTTAACTAACTGATTTTTTATAGTTTATTAAATATAATATTTAGTTTGTTATCTCTCTATACTTTCTATAAAAGGAGAAATCTCAATGACATAAGAAAAGCTGATGTGTCAACAGGAGAGCATGTCCAATAAGGCTTTTCTTATCTCATTATTACATCATAAAGCCTAATATTAAAAAACTTTAAAATTCAAAGTTGGCCTACATCAAACCACTGCCTTGTGTATTTTCAAATTTTAAAGGTCTGGCCCACATTCTAACGGGCAACCACTGCTCATCTACGAGAAAGTAGCAGCTGGTTCCTTTGGCAAATGTATAGTTAGCAGCAGCAGATGTTGTTATCTTCCGTAATACTTTTAGATCAACAGATGTTTAACGCTAATTACCGGGAAATTCAAATTTAAATATGCATGGGAATAAGTAATTAGCAATTAATGCATGTCACTCAGATTCAAACTCCTGTCAATCATCCTTCTTATATAAGGCTTTTCTTCTCATTTCCCTCTTCATGTTTCATCACGCTTTCATCTTCTCTGATTTTGAAATTTGAAATTTAATCACAACTCGATTTCCGAATTAGAAGCATGTCAATATCAGTTGAAAGTAATAATCTTAGTTTTGTTAACGATTTGAATCCTGCTAAGGATATGTGGAACATGAAGGCCAGAATTATACGAAAATGGAATCAGGGTTACAAAATGGAGATCATCTTCATTGATGAGAAGGTAATTTATATCTCTGTTTTTCCGTTTTATTTTAGAAAATGTAGTGTTGTATGCTAAGAACATAATTTCTTTAAATGTTCTTTAGGGTGCTAAGATTCAAGGAGGTATTAAGAGTCATCTGATACCTTGTTTTGATGGACAACTGCAAGAAGATGCTGTTGTGATTCTTTCGAAGTTTGGTGTTGGTGAGAATAAAGATTTATATAAAGTAGTAGTGAAGCCTTATAAAATCAACTTTTATAGATGCACAACTGTTACTCGTGTGAGAGATTGGCAAGGTGTTGAGTATGGTTTCAATTTCAGAGCTTATGAAGATATTCTTCAAGGAGAGGCGTTAAACGCTTTGAGTGCTGGTAATGTATATTTTTGTAATCATGTCTTGCTTGTATAATATTAGAGAGTTTTACTTATATTCTTGTATAATGTGATCATGTAGATGTTGCTGGATCTGTGATTTCTTGTGGAGATCTTGAAATCTTTGATCGACCTCCAAATGAGACTAAGAAGATGAATTTCGATATTGAAGATTTGGAGTAAGTTGTTGTTTATATGTTCAGTCATGTAGTGATCATAAAATGTATTTAATGATGTTAATAAATAAGATGAAGAATGTTTGTATTTAATGTGGGATCATGTAATGGTAATAAATGAGGTTTATGTTGTTTGTATGTAATGCTGAATCATGGTAATAAATGTGGTCTACAGTTTATTCTTAGTGAATATAGTACTGAAATTGAAACCATTTGCTACTTTAATAAATGTTATAGTTTTCCTGATTTATTTTCTGTTTTTATTCATTCAATGTTGTTTTGATATGAATATTCTTTTCATGTAGTGGTAAGGTTTTGCGGTGTACTGTGTGGAATGGTTATGCTCTGCAGATTAAGGACTTCATTTCTAAAATCCCACCTCATGAGCATGTGATGGTTGTTATACAGCATGGAAAGTGTAAGGAATGGAAAGGTATTTTTGTTACTTTGTGCAAATCATAACTATACTGTTTATTTCTAGCAATATAAAGACAGGCATACATTAAATATCTATATACTTTTGAATGTAGGTGAATATACTGTTCAAAGTGACAAGTTTGCAACACGAATTTTTCTGAATCAAGAAATTGATGAAGTTGATGAGCTAAGGAGGAGGTAATTCTTAATATAATTTCTATTATATATAGATGGAAAAGTCAAATACTTGGTTTCATGTCATTTGTATACTAATTCTAATCATTTGTGGTATTCAAAAGGCATATGTTGAAGTTTGGACAAGGGAGTAGTTCTACTTCTCAGACGATACTATCGTCTCAGAGTATTTTTCCATTACATAAAGAATTTGTAACTAAAGGTGTGAAGAAACATGTTGATGAGATTAGCGAGATAGAAGAGGTTTCACTTCTTTGTATATAGTTTGGTTATTTGTTTGGTTTGTCACCTGCGTGTTTTTACAGGAAGTGTGTTGTGTTTTTACAGGAAATGTCTTGTGTTGTGGTTGCGACAATTAAGATTGTGCAAGAAGAGTATGGTTGGTTTTATGTTTCCTGTCGTAAGTGTTTCAAGAAGGTGATGGGTAAAAGTGAATAGTTGCAGAATGTTGAGAATGTTTCAGATGATATTCTTCGATTGCCTGCGACTTCTTTGGTTTGTATCAGATGGCATACTGAATGTACATCGATCACCACAAAGTAAGCAATGATGATTATTTAGAGTTATATTTATATAAGTAACATTCTAAGACTCATATTTGAATATAGTTTTGCAGTTTACTTAGTTAGTTGTGTATATTTCAGGTTCAAGGTGCAAGTGCGGGTGCAGGATGAGAGTGGTAGTGTTTCTTTTGTTATGTTTGATAGAGATGTTCAGAAGCTTCTTGGATTAGCGGCGAGTGACATAAGAGAGAGGCAGGTTAAGGCCAATGATACTGGATTCCCTCATGAGATATTTCGATTGGTTGATAAGAAGGCTGCTTTTAAGATTGATATTTCAGAGTTCAATCTTAAAAATGACTATCGTGTTTATACTATGCAAAAAACAACTGAGGATCTAGTACTAATTGCTGAGTTGGTTGGTGGAGATGGTAATGGTGATGAAAATACTGATGAGGTAGCATATAAAATTACTCTTTCAATCTATTTATTTTTCTTTTGAGTTTTAAACACTGGGTTGTGTACTTTTTTATATGATATCATATATTATGATCCTTTAGGTTACTCAAGAGGTAGCTGATGTTAAAGACGTTAACCTTTCAGACTCTTCTCAGGTGTCTGCTGAACGAACTTTAAGGGTGAGTATTTATTTTTAAAGTATGTTTAGTACGTTTAAAAAGAGTTCATTATTTTATTAAATGAGATCAATAGTTGTTTTGTGATCTGTTGGAAGGGTGATGTCTCTGTTACGGCCGACTCTTCAGTCGTTGAAGTTGAAAAGGATTCTGGATCTAGTCCCAATGGAAAGCGGATGGCTCAAGATCCTGATGTTGCCAACGTTGGTGAGCTATCCACTAATGTGAGAAGAACCCGGAAGAAGCTGACTAAGGTTAACAGTTAGATTCTTATGAAAAACAATTGTTATAAGAGATAAGTAGAAACCAATTATTTTTTGAAGAATCCTTGTGGTTTTTATTTATGTCTGTTAACTATTGTTTTAACAAACTGTGGTTAAAAGTTTTGTTTGTAATGGCTACAATGATGAATATGTTATGTAATGTCTATTGGTTGAATATCAAGTAAGGTTAACCTTTATTATACATGTTTGGTGATATTGATGGACTGTATAAGTAGTAGGGTTGTATATTATTGTAAGATTGATGAATGGAAATTTAATCAATTGTTTAGCCGGAAAACTGTTGGGGTCTGAGATACATTAACATCTGTTAGGGGCTAACATTTGTTAACCCTTAAGAACTGTTAAAGATCTGTTAAAGGCTAAGCACTGTTATAGCGTGCTTCAACAGACCTTATGAGTTGTTGAATTGTCTAATATCTGTTGGTGCACAACAGAACTTAGGTTCATTATACATTTTGCTTCATCAACAGAGCTTCTCTTTAGCAGACTTTTGCTTCAGCAGTCTTTGTGTTAACAGACCTTTCGGTTCATCAGCAGAGTTTGTTTGCCTCATGTGCTGAGGTTGTTTCGTTTAAGTAACAGACTTTTCTTTTAACAGTGGTTGTCTTCAACAGATGTTTTGGTTTGCAAAGTTTAGCGAAACAGATGTTGAGTTTGTCCCTTTGGTAGGAGCAGTTTTTAAAATACTGTTATTTGTAATTCCAATTTGTATACTATTTTATTAATTTTGAGTGTTATATTTCTTTTTGTTGAGTGACTGGGAAATGTAATGGAAAATAGTAATGTTTAGATGCAAAATATAGTAATTTTTACTTAAAAAATATAAAAAGGTAAAACCACAGTTTTGAAAGTATATACTAAGACTACATAACTTCATTCCTAAGTTAGTTTCCAAACAAGAAATTTGTCCATCAAACATGTCAACTAAAACATAAATTATACAAGGCTGAAAAGGTGTTCAAAGATCATGTCAACAAACTTCAAAGTGTATTTTATATCCTCTTACACTTTTTCTTCGACTATCTTAAACCTCAGTTTTTTCCCCACAGATATTCCCGTTTCATCCATGATACGCTGCCAGTCTGTATCCATCACTAGATGGTTGTTGTTGTCAGGTGTTCTAGGATCTCTCCTAACAACCAGCTGTACCAAAAACTTCACATGACCAAATGACAACACAACTTTATGGTAATCATTTAGCTGGTGTTCTCGAACAAAGTTCCTCGAAATTGCCTGTAAAGGAAAATTTTTTCTTTAGTTATTCATTCAAAATAGCATATACTTTAAGTAATAACAGATAGATCCAAGATTATAAGTAAAATCAAGTATATTAAAAGTGGATATGTAAATACCAAGTTGTGTGTCTGTAAAACATGGTATTCAAACTGTTTTTTATAATATGGACCCCTTTTGTGGTGTTGATGATTGGTACGGCTGCAGTGATGTTTTGTCTCTCCGTGAAGTGCAATCCCGTCTTTGTTAAAAACCTTCACAGTAAAGTTAAAGTCGTCTTCAGGAGTACTTCCCATCCATTGAAACAGCAGTTGGCAGCTTTCCTCAATATCATTTTCGAAGCAAAAAGTTGTCCATCCTGGTCCCATAAAACCAGCAGCTAATCGCTTTTTGTTTTCAGGAGAGAAAACATAATGGACATCAACTTTACTACTCTGCTTTGGTCCATGTACTTTCGCAACCAAGTTATCAATTTTTAATCTCCTTTGCGACAACAGCTTCAGCAAATCGTGTGATAAATGCTATAATTTTCATAAATTTTAGAAATGTCATATTAGATTTTATATAGGATACAAAATATAAATTAGAAGTTTTGGTAACAGTTCAAAAGATACACTGGCAATATATAAAAATAAGTAGGAATTTTTAACCTGCTTGCAGTATGTTTCTTCTTCAGCCTGTATCAAGTATCCATGAACATAATCTCTGTTCGATCCATCTTTTCTAATCTCCAATCCCTCTTATTCAAAACATTTATCTCAAATTTTGCTTGCTTCAATTTTTTTAAACACAGTTTGTCTATGTTGTTATTTCTATAAGTTTCAACGAACCGGGTCCATTCTGGACCGTTTATCCTCTTACTTTTATGATCGATGCTCTGTACTGCAATCTTATACTTAAAACCTGTATAATCAACCAACTTTTTCACTTCACACTTTCTTGGTAATTGGTTAGCCATTATCTTTGGAAGTATCTATGTATATAAAATACACAATATTTAATATATCTTTAACTATATAAATACAGTTTTTAGCATACAATTGTGATTTGAGCTAATTTGTTCTAAGAATATAGCTTACCAATCCCTCATTTAGGTCTGCTAATTGAGAGACGTTGATAATTATCATAAACTCCATCTGAAAGTAAAAAATACAATAACAGTTAAATACTGTAATATAAAATCAATTGTATCTGAAAAGCATTCTATTTAAGGTATAAAAAATATCCAACACTCTGTAGGACCAAACTTATATGTTGTGTATTTCAATATGGTCCCTACAACCAACAATATGAATCTAACACTGTGTACTTAAATGGAATGAATCAAAATGTAACTAAATAGGTTGATATAAATCTTATTATAAAATAAAGAAAATAAGTTCATATAAGTTTATCTATTTTAACATCAGTAGATTATGATTTTGATGTTTATATAATTTGAAATGAGGAAACTGAAAGGAACATGTTAAAGCATACCTATAAAATACACAAGAGAACAAAAAAAAAAAAAAACCTGATCTAAAACTTCAAACTTCTGATCGTCAAGTCTGAGGAATAAGAAACTGTAGAGTTTTTTCGCCGGAGAAGAAGAGGTGAGATTGTATTGGGATTGTTGAAAATAAGATATTTATCTATTAACTTGTAATTGTTTATTTATTTAACTTATAATAATCTTTAATATCGAGATTTAAAAACTATTTTTAATTATACAAGTATAAATATATTAAATTAATAGATAACTTTTTCGTATTTACCAATATAAATTTATATTCAAACAGTGGTTATTGCTGTCTTAAAATTGTGATGTTTTAATGTAAAAGGGGGTAAAGTATAAATTTTACAAAATTTAATTTCAACCAACCAGTGTAAATGTAACACCCGTATTAACTCCATTTAATATACTTTTCAACTCCATTATTGAATATAAGCTACAGAAAAGATATTCAGAAGTTTTCTCAAATAACTTTGTTATCAAAATCGGTAAGGTTCTATTCCATATTATAGATTACACGTTATAAAATCAAGTATTGTTTTTTTTTTTAATTTATTGTTTGTATTATATATGTTAGATTAATCATTATTTGATGTTATGAGTATGTGTTTGTTACTGACGGCGTTTCATATTCTCTCTTGAAGCAAATAATAGTTTCTGTAATCAGGTGTATTTTTATTGATTAAGTACTGCATTAACTTAAATGAAGTTACTGATAGCATTCTCTGTCCCAATTTGTGCATGCATCTTCGTGATGTTGTCTTCTACATTACGATTGATAAATCAACTATATAATTTTTGGTTAATGCTCATTTGCTTAATTGTTGTGAGAGTAGATGATTTTCGTTTTGTGCTTTGTTTTTATAATACCTTAATTGTGTGAATATACCACTTGATTTTTATAATAACTTGTAAGTTTAAATTGTTTATTTGCAGATATGAATCTATCCAATCAAACACCATCCTTTTTATAATTCCGTAAAGAAGATGATATTATATTTTTGGTATGTTTTTTAACTTTCTTGCTACTATTAGGATTCTACGTTAATTTTTGATGTAAGATGTTTGTTAACTACTGTTGCAGAATATACTACTTGATTTTCAGACTCTGTTGTAGGGCAAGGAGGTCCCGTATGGGCGACTCGTAGAGTTACTTGATGGTGACAAATCATGGTTAGTACGAGTAAAGAAGAGAGATGATCATTGTATATTTACAGATGGATGGACAAAGTTTGTTAGAGATTGTTGTTTGAAAACGAAGGATGCTGTATTGGTGAAAGCTATTGGACATTTGTCGTTCGTTGTCTCATGTTTTAAAGAAAAAGTGTACGAGAACTCTTACATTTCAGCAAATATTAGCCCTGAAGTTGGAATGACTGTAAGTAACGATATATTATTTCGTTACTTACTCTAAATATTTTATGCTATCTCAACAGCTTGCTAACATCTATTTGCCCTTTTAACGTCTATTTCCTTATAATCTTAACATCTGTTGACTAACCTTTCTAACTTCTGTTGACTAAGTCTTTTAACCTCGGTTGACTAACATCTGATATTTAAGATCTGTCCACGTTGCAACATCTACTGGACATAATGGATGACAGTTGTTACGAAACCTCTGTTGGATAGCAACAGAGGTATGTAATAGTTGATAGCCAAATAGTGGTTAGGTTGTGTGTAAATACTGTAACTACTGTTGACTAAACCTGTTGAGTAATTCTCATTTTAACTTTTGTTGACTAATCCGTTGTAACTTCTGTTGCTCAATAGTTCATATCAAATTTGCAAGTCTACGCTAAATATTCCTTTGCTTATTCTATAGCTAATTGCTGACAAATTTTGGAAACAATTCTATGGTAAAAATTACGAGTATGGGATGGCAACTATCTATGTTGGCGAAAGGTTTTGGAATATGATGATGAAAGGATGGACTGATGGATGCGGATTTACTGATGGATGGTCAAAGTTGATTGAAGAAGTTCCCATACCAGTTGAATCTTGGTTGATTTTCACCATGATTGCATCTAAAACATTTGAGCTTTCCGTTTTTCATTCCGAGACTGGATTCGAGGTTTCTTTCAAGAAGGCTGATGTAGTTGTTTTGGATGATTCAGTTTATGGAGATGATGGATTTGATTTATTGGTTGCGGTATAAAATTTTGATGATATAATACATTGTTTGATAACATGACGGTGATAAGTGACTTTTATTATATTATGCTAATAACTTTTGAAATCTCATTTTGTAGGCTAAACACAAACAGCTTCTGGATTTCGGGGAAGTTGCTTTGGATGATGAGGATGCTGGAGCTTTGGTTGGTAATCCTAAGCAGCTTACGAGTTTTGAGGAAATTTTTAATGTATATATACACATGTAATATTTTTATATTATTATGATTTAAAATATGGTTTCTTATATATGATTCTTCTTATAAATATAGTTTGCTGATGATGGGCTATTTGATTCAAAGATTGCGTGTCTGGTTGATGAGTCAGATGTTAAAAATGCTGTAAATATATAATTTTCTACGCATATATTTTATTGTATTATAAGTATAAGAAGATTTTTTTTTAAATTTTGTTGTAGCCTGAAGATCATTCTGTAAAAATAGCTGACGATGTTAACGATCGTCAACTACAGTCTAAAGATTTTCCTGTTCGTGACATTTCTGCTTCTTCAAGTGTTATATCTAATGTAAGTGTTTATTAGTTTTATACTGTCTATTTTATTATTGTCTCAATATATTGATATTCTTCTGTATGATTGAGTCTTAAACTTCAAAGCTGAGTTGAGAAGATAGTTTGTGTTGATAAAGAAAGTTATAAAATTTTAAGAATTTAGAGTTGTTACATTCTAAATTAATTTACTTAGGTGGAAAAGATGCGCAAACTTCGTGGCAAGACAATTGTAGAGGATAATAAAGCTGTTGATAGACCATGTAAAGTTCGAAAGGTTCGTTTAGTATCATCCACTTCAAAATCAGTCTTACACTTCACCACACATGTTGAAGACAGACTTGTAAGCTTTTGCAGTCATTGTTTTGTTTCGTTATTTCAATAACTTTAGTTATATATCAATATTTATAAAATTCACGGTTCAATTTTCTGTTTTTTTAGCAACTGCCATCAGATGTATCTTCTGCGTTGGATCTACATACTGATAATCCTAAGCCTATCAAGATCCAGAATCTTAAATGTGAAGTCCAGGAACTGTTTACAACATCTCAAAAAACCAATACTGGATTCAACTATGCTGTTGTTGGATGGTCTTCTTATCTGAGATCTTGCAATATTGCTTTTGGTGATGAACTTTCGTTAGAGTTTCACAAGTCTACTCAATTGCTAAAGTTAAAAAAAGTTGTGCATATCGTGACAAAGATAAAGTCCTCTTAGTTTCATGTCATGATTGTTTGTGGTTGTACATTTGGTTCGTTACTGGTACTAATTTTGCTTCTTAGACATGTTCTATATGTAGTTATGTCTATAAACAAGTTTCATTGTCAATGGGTGGGTGCTACTTTTTTTGTGGATAGTGCAATGGAAATATTCATATGTATGTTATATATTAACTGATGATGCATGTCTATAGTTGTCTTTTACCTATAATAGATGTCTTTTAGCTATAATAGATAACACGTTTTGGTACAATATCTACACATATGTATATGTTCTATCAATATCGGTTTACTAACTTTTGTAGTTTCTGTTGACTGACCTTTTTAACATGGCTTGACTAACATCTGATAGTTACTATCTATCCATCTGGCAAACTCTGTTAGAGATAATAGATGACAGTTCTTATTAAATTCTGTTAAAAGCAACAGAAGTTTTTAAAAGTTAGTAGATAACAGTAGTTTGCTATCAACATAATGGAATTGCTGTTGAATAAATCTATTGACCATTAGTGTATATCAATTTTATAAGTCTGCACTAATTATTTTTTTACTCTCTATTGAATTCTAAATAAGATGTTGACCAAAAGTTTAACAGATGTTTACTAAAAGTCAAACAGTTGTTGACCAAAAATCAAACAGATGTTAACCAACAGATAAACAGATGTTGACCAAAAGTGAAACAGATTTTGAACCACTAAGAATCATAGTTTTGCTAACAGTGGTTTGACTTTGGTCAAACAGAGTTTTTGAAAACAGTGGTTTCACTTTAAGCAATCATCAATAGAATTGGTCAACTTTATTTGCAAAAATTGCTTTTAACTTTATTTGAATTTAAATTACAAGTACCGTATATTTCTCATTCTTATTGCAAGAATTGTCTTCGATCTAAAGTTAATAAAATATATTATCTCAGATGGTTTTGAAAACAGTGGTTTCACTTTAAGCTATCCATCTGGTAAGCTCTATTGGAGATAATGGATAACATTTTTTAGAAAAGTCTGTTGGAAAGCAACTGAAGTTTTTAACAGTTAATAGACAACAGTAGTTTGCTATCAACATAATGGAATTGCTGTTGAATAAACCTATTGACCGTTAGTGTATATCAATTTTATAAGTCTGCACTAATTATTTTTTTACTCTCTATTGAATTCTAAATAAGATGTTGACCAAAAGTTTAACAGATGTTTACCAAAAGTCAAACAGTTGTTGACCAAAAATCAAACAGATATTGACCAACAGATAAACAGATATTGACCAAAAGTGAAATAGATTTTGAACCACTAAGAATCATAGTTTTGACAACAGTGGTTTGACTTTGGTCAAACAGAGTTTTTGAAAACAGTGGTTTCACTTTAAGCAATCATCAATGGAATTGGTCAACTTTATTTGTAAAAAAAGGTTTTTAACTTTATTTGAATTTAAATTACAAGTACCGTATATTTCTCATTCTTATTACAAGAATTGTATTCGATCTAAAGTAAATAAAATATAGTATCTCAGATGGTTTTGAAACAGTGGTTTCACTTTAAGCTATCAATTTGGTAAGCTCTGTTGGAGATAATGGATAACATTTTTTTGGAAAGTCTGTTGGAAAGCAACTGAAGTTTTTAACAGTTAATAGACAACAGTAGTTTGCTATCAACATAATAGAATTGATGTTGAATAAACCTATTGACCATTAGTGTATATCAATTTTGTAAGTCTGCAGTAATTATTTTTTTTACTCTCTGTCAATATATGTTATGCATGGTTTTCTAAGAAACGACCCGTGTTTGCACACGGGTCTTACCGCTAGTCTACTATAATAAAAGAAACCAATTTTTGGACACGTGTTATTCATTGAAGGTATCCTTAAATATATATGTATCTTATATTAACTAAATAAAAAATAATTTAATATTAAATCTTATCATACTTTAATAAAATATTATCCTCAAATCGAAATTGTTAATTTAATATATTTTAAAACAAATACATCTATTTTCTACTTATCTTATATTAAATATATAAATAATATGTTAATATTAAATGTTATCCTAATTTATTAAAAATATAACTTTTTATTATTTGGTATACAAGATTATATTTATTCAATTCGTGTAAAACGCCGGGTTTTTAAAAATAAATTTTTTTTATTATTTACTATACAAAGTTACATTTATATAACCTGTGTAATACACGAAGTTATTAAAGATATAATTTTTTTATCATTTGCTATGTAAAATTAGATTTATTCAACACGTGTGGGGTTTTTTAAAGATACGACTTTTTAGTATTTAATATACATAATTACATTTATTTGATCTGTGTAATACACATGGTTTTTAAAAATATAGCTCTTTTTTAGATCTATTCAACACGTGTAATATACGAGGTTTTTAAGGATGTAATTTTTTATTATTTGGTAGATTTATTCAACCCGGTTATACACGAGTTTTTTAAAGATACGACGTTTTTAGTATTTAGTATACAAAATTACATTTATTTAATCTGTGTAATACGCATGATTTTTAAAGATATCACTTTTTTTTATTATTTGATATATAAAATTATATTTATTTAACCCGTACAATATACGGGGTTCATAAAGATATAACTTCTTATTATTTAATATATAAAATTACATTTATTCAACACGTGTAATACACGGGGTTCTAACCTAGTTCTCATATAGTTTAACTAACTGATTTTTAATAGTTTGTTATTCATAGATGATTTTGTAAATGGTTACTTTATTTATTGTTTTAGTTCTTGCATTGCTGATATAAAAAAATAGCACGCTCCTATTCGTAACTAAATATTTGTGAGTAACTTTATTTCAGATTATTAACTTCTCATGTTGAATTATATGTACTAATGTCCCCATTAAAGACAAAGCTTTCAATATACAATTAGCACCGTTGGATCACGCTCACATGAGATCTCAATCGTTTAAAATATGGGAAAACTTCTAGAAGCGGAGGTTATCTGCCAGTTTCGGATTTAACCTTGTATCTCAGAAATTTTGGGAAATAACTTATTATGCTTCCACCCCACGTCCCTTAACCGTCCCCATTATAAACTCCTCACGATCATCACTGCTCTCCCAAACTAGCGTCTACTTCCCCGCCTTCATCATCAAACCCGTCTCCATTTCTCTGCAAATATCTTTTTCCCAACATCGATCTAAGAATCATTCAACCTTTTGCGAATTTGTGTTTATGATTCTGGCCACCAATCCGAAAGCTGTATAATCAGTTCCCCCTTAGCAACGAACCAAGGTAAGATCTCTAACTCCGTGATTTTGTTTCATTTATCATCGTGATTTTGTAATACAGAGTGAACCCTAACCTACTTCAGTCTTTATTCCTATTCATGTATATGTAAATTTAAATTCACTGTATTCTAAATGTGGTTATACTCCTCATTCATCATAATTTAGGTTTCGCATTATATGTGTATTAATGTATTCTGAAAGTAAATTGCATCATCAGGATTGTAAGAATGCTTCTTCTACTGGATTTTTCATTCTCTGGTGAGATAACCAATTGAACATGATAATTTGGACCCCCAATGTTATCAAAATCATAATTACTAACACAGTAACACCTATTGTTCTTTGTGCCCTAATTTCTGGACTTTTCTTTCTACTTTTATCACTTAATTTGCACATTGCAGATGACGGTAGGAGTGGCACATTTGTCTTAGGAAATCAGTGTATCATTCAGCTTCACTCTTCGACCTTCCTGCTATCGTGGAGTTGTACAAAACATACGCTGACAATGTTCTGATCAAAACAACAGATGTTGGTCAGGTAGGCAGTGGTTGCCTTTTCTATATCTGTTTACAAATTAACATTATTGATTCATTTAATAATTTCATGATAATTGTATAATATCAAAGATGACCATGGTCAATGAAGAGGGTGACAGTGATCCTCCACCAGATGTTTTGGAGTGCCGCCATGGTCTTACCCCTCCTATGGGCTACAAGAGATGCTAAAAGGCGGAGATTTCACAGGGAACCTGATTTAAATGTATGATGTTTTCTTAGTTGTAAACTTTAAGCTACAAACTGTAGTTTTATGCTAATTTTGGTGTTTACATTCATTGCAGCCTGAACTTGTGCATAGATTCTTGTACTGACGTTAGGGTTTTATAAAAAAAATACAATACACCAGATGTTGGTGTTTTATGCTAATGTTGGATGCATAATAGCCGCACGTGCACCAGACCCACTCAGGATATTAGGATAAGAAGCTGCATACAAAGAAAAGAGAATACTTGTCTTAAACTAAACCATGTTTAATATTTTCATTAATCGACACTAAAATGTAGAACATTGATGATGGTAACGGGCTAGATTATTTGTTTATAAAGCAGTCCAAAGCAAATAAGGATGCAGTCTAGCTTATACAGGTTTTTATTTTTATTTATTATTATTATTATTGCGGGACTTTTGCATTTGTAAATTACTATATGTTTTGTGCAGGTCTGGTTATCATTCTGGAAACTGGCACAAATGAAAGTATGTTTTTCAGTTATTTTATTGATTTTGTGTTGGAATAAAAGATTATATCTTGATTGATGACTTGCCAAGTTCATTTTTGTAAACTTCAGGCTCTCTCATTCCGTCCCATTTGAGAAAATGATAGTTCTTGATCTATTTGCTGATGTAAAACCCGTATGGGAATCATCTCAATTCTATGGCTCTATACATGGTAACATCATCATTCAAGTATAAATCACTTTTAGCATACAAGTTTTTTTAATTCTTTGTAGACTACATCCTATTTTGCGATTTATATATAAATGAGGTGTATGTTACACAATTTTGGCAGGAGCATTGAGATGTATGGCGTATTGGATACGCTCGCATCCGGCCCTATTATTGTACGTGTTTGTAAAATTTTCAACTATTGTATATTTATTAGCTTCAGGTAGACAGATAATATAATTTGTAGATAATAACTTGATTAAAGTTTAGAACAGGTAAATTATATTTTTTGATGTTGTGTTTTCTTTTTTTTTATTTAATTTAATACAGGTTGGTGTTGGGATGTGCTTGGAAGGAGTAGAACATGATCCAGTTATGAATTAATGTCTGAAATGGCATATAGAAAGGATGACGTTGGTGTTGAGGGGATTGATGCTTAAACATCTTTTAATGATTCCATCTTTGTTTACAAAAAATTTTGCGTGACAATAACTGATAAAGGTAATTTGTTTGATGTCTTCAAGCTTGTGCTTTGGCTTTCATTTGTTATTGACTTATTGTTTATCTAATAGACAAAGTTCTTTCATTGAATAAAAGTGGCCCCGTTAAAAAAAAAAAAAAAAAAAGCGTAGGCCCGCCTGGTTACTACCAACGAATGTTATTAATTTGGGTGAATATGTTTATTGATTTTGTTATTAATTTTGGAAACCCGGGCCGGTATAAAACTACTTGTGTCATTTCACGCTAAATATGAACTCTTTTGAAAAAACATACTACACATTTATGTTGGTTTTAAATAAATAAACTTTTTGTTTAAATATATCCGTCGACCGGACGGGTATAGAACTAGTTTCAAAAGAAGCACGCTCCTATTCGCAACTAAATATTTGTGAGTAACTTTATTTCAGATTATTAACTTCTCATGTTGAATTTCCAAAGAATTTATTACGATTTATTATACAAAATTTTAACATAACATTCAAAAGAATATTAAACCAAAGATTGTCAGTTAATATGTAGGCTAACTGTCCCTAGATTTAATAAAGATGGTGTAAGGATGAGAGGGGCACTCCTCTCTTAGGGGAGTGACCTCTCTTACACACATCCAATCAATACGCGTCACGTTAACTCCCCCCTTAACTCCCCTCACACCCTCAATTTGATGGCGGCACTCCTCTCTTGGGGGACTTGTTTTTTTATTCAAAAAGAAAAAAAAGGAAAATAATTTGATTGGTTGAAAAGCTTGTGGGCCACCCTCTCCCTCTCTCCCTTCATGCAGTAACCTCCCACCGCTCCCATTCCCCGATTAGGCTGCCCGAGTTGATGGCGGCGGTGTTTCCGCTCGGGGACTCACCTCACCGCAACCCTCCCCGAAAAGTGCCCCGCTCACCCTAAGAAAGCTCCTTGAGCCTTGTGTATACATCACTTCATTCTGTCTATACTCATTTCAATCCATCCACGACCACATATATGATACATCTCCAAGTCGATAAATTAATAGTTATGTAGAAACCTAATTAAATTAAAAATAAAAAATAGAGATTAATGTGAAAATCTAAAAATCAATCATCCGAGAATAGTCACAAGAGATAAAGGTAACGTTCTCCAAGTTTCAAATTCTAGGTTCACACCAAACTCAGTTTAATCATTAATTGGAAACCACATAGACATGGTGCTGAAAACTCGGTTAATTTAAATGGTAATCAAAAATTGGTCTTTGTCATAAAATCTTTTACAGTTCAATTACCCTATTTACTAGTGTAAGTCAACCTACCTATATCACCCAACGAGTTACAATGTTTTGTCATCAACCGAGCAAGTTGTAAAGCAAGAACTCAAAACACATGAAAATAGTTCAAAGAAATCAACACATCAAATTGTTTATAAAACGTTGTCAATGTCAAAAACAAATTAAACCATAAATAAAACTAAGAAAAGTATTCAGCCCTACAAACCGTTCATTTGAAAAAAACCACCTAACCACTCATACTTGAACCGTGCACAGCCGCCAAAACGCGGCTGCCTTCCGTGCATCCCCTCTCTTCTGCCGTCGAACTTCTCTCAAAACAACCGTCTATTCATAATTCATTAACCTCCTCTCTCTTCTTCGATGCTTCCTTTTTAGTTCCCTCAAAAGTTGTCATGATAGGTCGGTTAGAAGCTGATGACGGGGGTAGCCCAAGACTAAATAAAGTGACTAAATATGCAAATGCTTAAATGGTTAAACAGTTCAATGGTTAAAAAGCAGTAAGATGGGAAAAGCGAGGAGGAAACAGTGGCCGGTCACATCCGGAGCTTGCTTCACCAACCCACAGCCGCAAAAGAAAAGCAGGTCTGCACAATGCACGCTATTACCCAGGGATCAAAAGCCTTCAATCCCCAAAAGGAGAAACCCTCCACTGCAAGCAGGATTACTAGTCTTGTACATGCTACTTTGGGAGATGTCTTCCCTTATAAAAAGACACTTCATTTACTCCAGAAGACATCCTGATCAGCTGAGATTCTCTAATCTCTGGTCATTCGTGTGGAGTACTTGCTTACGTCCAAGTCACTCCTTATCACATCCACCACACATTTTCTGTTTGCTCTCACTTCTGGATCTGAGAACATCTCAGAGAAGGAATCTTCAGCAAAACAAAAACTACAAACTAGTAAACCTCCTTCCACGTCTTGCAAACGTGGGGGGACCCCGCGACCTGCGTTAGGCAAGGTTGAACCCTTCAACCTTTTTACCTAACCAACTCAGCTACCATCTTTGGTCTCGTGTTTGTTGCATCAACAAGTTGGCGCCCACCGTGGGGCTACGCCGCTATTTCTTCTCAAAAAAGACCTAGTAGTGTAGCTCTCTTCACTTAAAGTCACCATGTCTGAAAGTGGATCTCTGGGAGAAGTAAATCAGATTCCAAACACTTCCACCCTGGGTAGTGGCCAAGCTCATGTGGCTATACCAACATCTTTCTCGACTCCGGGGAGCATACCCGAGTTCCTTACCTTCAACACACCAACTCCGTCCAGATCTGGGGTTCCGTCTCCCAATGTCGGTGCATCTGACACCCCAACACGTGTTGAACTTACCCCCGAGGGGGTCGCAAATAATTTCCTTGAGTTAAGGTCACTTCTTAACCAGCATGTGAGTAAAGAAAGGGAAAAGGGTATAAGGATTCGCTTAGACTATGACGAACCCGAACCAACACTGTCTCCCGGACCACCCCTACCTCCTTTTACCACAAGAAGTGAGGCTGGTCCCAGCAACCCTCCAAACCCTCACCCTTATCTGTCCACTATGACAAATCCTACGGTGCATCCTATCCTCTCTTCCCAACCGATTACTAGTGGTGCTCCTTTGGGACACGAGCTAACACTTGACCAGCTCCTACAATCCCCAGTAACAAGCTATCCAGCTTCTGTAACAACCTCATGGGAGCAAGCTCTGTCCGTGCTCCCTTTAGCACGAAGTGCTGTTACTAGCACCCCTCTTGGAATAAACTGCTCGGTTGGTCCAGGAAGCCTTCAAGGCTTCAACCTCATACCCAATATGATGACCCAGATGATGGCCAACTTCCCGTGGCAACACTTCATTAATCAAGTGCTAGCCACTCAGGGGAATCACAGCAATAGTAACAATATAGATACAAGGACTGAAGAGGACTTGGCTAAACCCTATAAGCCAAGTAACCTTTCATGCTTCTCAAGGCAGATAGCCGATTATGATTTCCAATCAAAGATCAAGATGCCGACCCACATCAGAACGTATGATGGGACTGAAGATCCTGAGGACCATCTCCAGATCTTCACTGGTGCAGCTCGAATAGAAAAATGGTCAAACGCTGAATGTTGCCTAATGTTCATGCAAACTCTTGTTGGATCCGCCAGAATCTGGTTCAACGACCTACCTGCTCAAAGCATTCGAAGCTTTGATGACCTCAGTAGGGGTTTTCTGGCAAACTTCTCCCAAAAAAGGCGATATGTCAAAGACGCGACAGTAATCTTCCAGATAAAACAACGTGATGATGAAAGGTTTCGAGCATTCATTGAACGATACAAAAAGGAAGGTCTGACCTATGTAGGGGCAGACGAAAAAATGAGAGTGGCTGGCTTTATGAATGCCATAACCTCTAAATACCTCACAAGAGATTTCAACAAATCTCTGCCCAGAACCTTGGAAAAAGCCCTTGAAAGGGCCGAAGCTCACATTCGGGGAGAGGAAGCTGTAGACATCAAGGAACAAAGGAAAAGAGGATCAGGCTGGCGAAGCAATAGCCCAGCTAGAAAGAGGGGAAATTTCAACTCCTATGACAGGCGGTCAAAGGGTTCAGACCCTCGAAGGTCTGAAGGTCGGAACCCTTCAAGCAGAGAAAAAGGCATAAGTTTCACTCCCCTCACAAAAACCCCTCAAGAAATCCTGGCAACGGAAGAAGTCAAACAAAACTTTAGACCTCCCAGGCCTCTCCCCAAAAGCAGAAAAAATGAGAACTCCACGCAATTCTGTGAGTTTCATGAAGGAAAGGGTCACCACACCAATGATTGCTTCCAACTAAAGAAGAGAATTGAAGAGACTGTTAAGTCAGGAGAACTCGCTCATTTGGTAAAAGGAGTTCGAGACAAGATGGCTGAAGGCAAGGGAAAGGAAGTCAATATGGTATACTCTGATGAAAAGGTTCCTCACAAGAGGCAGCGGTTGGAAGCTTGGGAGCTTCAGTGTGTCTGCTTCCCCCCTACGGAGAAGGACCCACTTTCCAGTCCTCTCGTGGTAGAAGCCACCGTGGGAACGCTACAAACATGTAAGGCATACATAGATACTGGGGGAGCCACTGAAATCATGTTCGAAAAGTTCTTCAACCGTTTAAGCAATGAAGAACGTTCAAGGCTTCAACCTTCTGGAACCTCTATAAAAGGTATCGCTGATATACCCCTCAAGCCTTTGGGGCAGCTAACCCTTGATGTTCGTTTCAGTGAAGGATTAAAAGAAAGAACCCATTCATTAACCTTTGTGGTTATCAACATCCCCTCAAGCTATGACGTGATCATTGGGAGACCCGGACAGTGTACATTTTACATGGCAGTGTCTGTTGGCCATGGCATGGTTAAATTTCCTACCGAAAGGGGCATAGCAACCCTTCAACCCTCGCAGGAAGCTTACATGATTGAGGGTGAAAGCTCAAACAGCGAAGAAGAAAGGCAAAGGTTGGTCATAAACCCTAAATACCATGAGCAACGGATAAGAGTCAACCCAAACCTTTCTCAGGAAACCCTTTCATACCTTGAAAAGCTGCGAACACATTACAGTGATGTATTCGCTTGGTGTCCAGAAGATATGACCGGGATCCCTCGGAACATTGCCGAGCACGAATTAAGGATACCACCGGATGTCAAGCCGGTGGTCCAAAAGAAAAGAAGCCTGGCACCCGAGAGAAGCCTGGCAGCCTGCCAAGAGGTTGAAAAGCTTGTGTCGGCCGGCATTCTCCGAGAAGTCAAGTACCAATCATGGGTTGCAAACCCAGTTATGGTCAAGAAACCTGACAACTCTTGGAGAATGTGCATAGATTTTAAAGATCTTAACAAAGCTTGTCCTAAAGATTGTTACCCACTACCGGAAATTGATCTTAAGGTCGATTCCCTCACAGGATACTCGTTCAAATGCTTTCTTGATGCATACAAAGGCTACCACCAAATCCTCATGAAGAAAGAGGATGAGGAAAAAACAACCTTTCACACGGACAAAGGGATCTTCTGTTATCAAAAGATGCCTTTTGGCCTCAAAAATGCAGGAGCTACCTACCAACGACTCGTCGACAAGGCCTTCGAAAGCCAAATTGGCAAAAACATGGAGTCATATGTTGACGACTTGGTAATTAAAAGCAAGACGGAACATCAAATGCTTGACGATATTCAAGAAACTTTCAAGAACCTCAGAAAGGTTAACATGAAGCTTAATCCGGAAAAATGCTCATTTGGATTCGAGGAGGGAAAATTCTTGGGTCACATTGTTGGAAAGCAAAGCATCAAAGCCAACCCTAACAAAGTGAAAGCCGTCCTCGAAGCTAAACCACCAAGAACCAAGAAGGAGGTTGAAAGCTTAAATGGGAAGCTTTCAGCCTTGAAGCGTTTTACCTCAAAATTGGCCGAAAGATATCTGCCCTTCTACAAAACGCTCAAGAACTGCTCAGACAAGAAGGATTTCAAATGGACTGATGAAGCTGAAGAAGCTTTCAATCAAATGAAGCAACATTTAGCTTCCCTACCAGATATTGCAGCACCAGAAACCGGGGAGGTAATATCGGTGTACCTTTCAATCGCTGATGAAGCCATTAGTGCAGTCCTCACCATTGAGCGGGACAAGGCCCAGGTACCCGTTTATTTTTTCAGCAAAACTCTAAAATTAGCTGAAACTAAATATCCTCCCATTGAAAAACTTGCCCTAGCTCTAGTTCAAACAGCTAGAAGGCTTAGGAGGTACTTCCAAGCACATCCTATACAAGTGGTCACTGACCAACCTGTCAAGAATGTGCTTGAAAAACCTGAAAACTCAGGAAGGCTAGCAAAATGGGCAGTGAAACTGGGTGAGCACAACATCACCTATGTCCCACGAAAAGCCATTAAAGCTCAAGTTCTGGCCGACTTCCTTGTGGAAGTCCCAAACCAAACAATTGACGAAGTAAACACCACAACCACTGAACCCTCCAACCCTGAGGCCTTGAAATTATTTACTGATGGGGCTTCAAGCGTTGAAGGGTCAGGAGCTGGTTTAGTTCTAATCAACCCTGAAGGGTTAGAATTCACATATGCTCTCCGTTTTAATTTTCAGACCACCAATAATGAGGCTGAATACGAGGCACTGATCACCGGTTTAAGACTGGCCAAAGAAATGAAAGTTCAGAAGCTTGAAGTGTTCACAGATTCATTGCTAGTCTCAAGCAAAGTCAACGACAGCTACATTGCTAAAGAACCCAACATGAGAAGATATAAAGAGAAATCCAAGGAATTGATGAACACCTTCCAAGCATGCAGCATCAAGCAAATTCCAAGGTCCCAAAACAAAAAGGCCGATGACTTAAGTAAATTAGCGTCCCTCACCTTTGCCCACCTCACTAAAAAGGTGTTGGTTGAAGTGTTGAAAGCTCCATCGATTGATGAATTGGAAGTCCAAGATGTAGTCACTGAGGAAGATCCAAACTGGATGACTCCCATCAAAAAATTCCTTCAAAATGGTGAACTACCCAACGATCAAATAGAAGCCGAAAGGGTCAAAATCAAAGCAAGACAATATGTGTTACAAGGAGAAACCCTCTACAAAAGGGGTTACCTTGCCCCCTTGCTAAGATGTGTTGGTCCTGAACAAAGCAAGTATTTGATCAAGGAAATACACGAAGGAGTATGCGGAGCTCATTTTGGAGCTAGGTCGGTCGTTACAAAGCTCATGAACCTTGGATATTTCTGGCCCTCGATGCATCGTGACACCATTGAGCAATTGAAGAAATGTGATGCTTGTCAAATCCATGCCCCAATCCCAAGAAGTCCCAAACATGATCTTGTTCCAATAACATCGGCATGGCCATTCCATAAGTGGGGAATGGACATTGTTGGGCCTTTCCCTCCAAGCAAATGAGGAGTAAAATTTTTGTTAGTAGCAATTGACTACTTCAGCAAATGGCCCGAGGTTAAACCCCTTGCAAAGATCACAGGAAAGCAGGTCATAGACTTCGTTTGGGAAAACATCATCTGCCGCTATGGGCTGCCGGGAGTGATTGTCACTGACAATGGAAAGCAATTTGCTGAAAAACCTTTCAGCCTTTGGTGCAAAGAGTACAGGATCAACCAGATCTTTAGCTCAGTGGCTTACCCGCAATCAAACGGCCAGGTTGAAAGGGCCAACCGAAGCATAGTGGAAGGCATCAAGACGAGATTAGGAAGATATGAAACCAATTGGCTCGAGGAATTGCCTAGTGTTCTATGGGCAATTAGAACAACCGAAAAAACAAGCCACAAGAAAACGCCTTACAGCTTGATATTTGGATCCGAGGCTGTAATCCCTGCTGAAATAGGAGTTGTAACCCAACGAATTGTCAACATGGATCCCGAAACAAACCAACAAGAGACCATGTTGAATTTACAACTCCTAGAGGAAGCCAGAGATCAAGCCGCAATACAAGAAGCCAAATACAAGCAGAAGATGGAAGCCTACTACAACAAGAAGGTTAAGAATGAACGATTCAAACCAGGGGACCTAGTCCTCTGAAACAATGAAGCTAGCAAAAAGGAAAATCAAGGGAAGCTGGGCCCAAAATGGGAAGGTCTATACACCATCCTCGAAGCACACAAGGGCGGATCCTACAAGCTAGCAGACTTAGAAGGCAAAAGGCTTCCAAGACATTGGAACGGAAAAACCCTGAGAAGATTCTATGTTTAGACAGAAAAGTTTGGTTTGTATCAAAATGAAAACCTTTTGTAAAAAGTAAGTACTGCTTGAATGAATGAAGTTGTTTTATCAAACTTGTCTTTCTATCCTAATATCAGGTTGAGAACCTAGCAAAAAACTCCATGGCAAGGGCCATGTAAGGGGATGAGCTCCCGGGCCATATCGCTCAATAGGTTCAAGGGTTGAATGAACCTATATAAGGGGTGAGTTCCTAAATCAATACAACTCCATGAGACTTATTAAGCCAAAACAATAATGTCTCATAGACAGGTTTGAACAACCTACACCAATCGTTCCTTAAGCCTTAGAAATATAACAAACAAATAGGCTTACGAAATCGAGTAAATCACAAAGAAATAATGAAGAGGATAGATACTACGTCTTCTTGTTCATAAACACTAAGGCTAAGTGTCTGCAGCACTGAACCCTTTAAAGTGTAAAAAACATAAAGACAAAGTAAACTCAACAAAGACAAGGCTAAAAAAGAATGACAATTGCCAAGGGAAAAAATAAGCAAATCCCTCAATAAAACATACAAACCAAACCAGAAGCTATCAAGGCTTCAAACCACCCACATAATAAGCTTAAAACGTTGAAGGCTTCAACCCAAAAACAGCTAACCAAAAGGCTTGAAGGGTTAAGAGCCTACCGAACAAACTAAGCAAAGCAAGCATAAAAACATAACACAAGTAACATAATAAAACCATCATATCATAGCAAAGAAAGTCATAAAAGACTTTCAGATAACAGTTAAAGCAAGTTCTAGTAACTTGCAAGGTAAAGTACTGTTCAAATGACCGTATAGGCCCAACACACCACCAACAGGAACCTTAAGGGTTCCTGGAAACCTAACATTGTTCAGAATAACATTACAAACCATAAAGTGTTTTGCTAAGAAAGCTACGAATAATCATCAGATGGCAGAAGGCTTCGAACCTTCAGCTTTGGACTTCTTGGCTTTCTTAGACTTCTTGGCCTTAGCACCATCATCACCACCAACCGCTGAGGCCTCTAAACCAACATCCTTTGAAACATCAGGCACACTCGAGAGGGTATCATCACTATCTCCGGAATAAGACCTCTTCCTTGAAAGGGAGCCCAAAACCTCAGTGCACACCTTTTCATTCAGACCCTCAGGTTTCAAATCCTGTAAAACAGATAAAGGCTTACCAAAGCAAGAGGAAACCTGATGAACATAAGGATAGGTTAGCCTCTCCATTTGTTCAACTGAGCTTTTGAACACATCAGGAGCATCTGGGCGAAATAAGGGAGACTTTTCCAGAGCATGCCCAGCTTCATGCAGTTTGTAACCAGCAACGAGACCTTGGTGTTTTCCCAAGTTTAGCAACTTCGTATACACATCACCAAGAGCAGAATTAAACTCGGTAGAATGAAGCAGGTAAGTGAAAACCTGTTGAAAGCCCTGCTCAATCAACCACTGGTTATCACTAGTTGCACGAGATACCGAAGCCTTCAAACTCTCTTTCTCTTCATCAAAGGCTTTCTGGGCAACAGACAAAGCCTCCCTGTCCGCCTTTAGCTTCAACCGATCAGCCTCGAAGCTCTTCTTAAAATCAGTCATTTCAATCTCATGCTGCTTGGACAAGCCTTCAACCTTCTTAGACCAAGCTTCCTCCTTCTCAGCAAAGCTGCTTATCTCCTTTCTCATCGACGCCATCGAAGACTTCATCTTATCTTTCTTCTTGGAAAAGTCTTCATACTCTCGCATCCTTTGGTGAAAACGAGCAACCCCCTGAGGAAGCATAGCTGCAAGGTTGCAAGTACTAAGAATCATCCGGGACAGCATCACATCATCATCCATCTCGGAGATAGTCTTGTGAACCGAAGGAGGAGCAATATGACTTAAGGCCTCTTCACAGACAACAACATCTTTAAAGCTATCATCAACCTTTACCGACCAGCTTGGCACATAAATTGCATCAGGATTCAACCCTTCAATGTCCATACTCGAAGAACCTTGAACAGGTGTAGCAGCAACCTTTCTGGTTGAATCCTTTTTTCCATGAACAACTAACTTCCTCTCCCTTTCAGAACCCGCCTCAACACCTTGGTCCTCAGACTCTTCAACATCATCACTCAACTCCACCGGTTCAGTAGAGGTGGATTGAGGAGCAGCTTTCAAACGACGAGTAGATCGCCGAGTAGAAGTCTTGGGGGCAAGAGGCTTAGAGAAACCTTTAACATTCGACACACTAACATACCCACCACCTTCAAACCTTTGCTCGGTACCTTTAACCACAACATTCTCATCAGGAACAACAGGAACATCCCCAAAAACCACGTCCGAAGTGTCATCACTTTTGATGAAATCCAAGGCAGACATAACTGCAAGCAACAAACAGATAGAACATGAGACAAAAATTAGAAAGATAAAAGAAAGGAGAAAACAAAAATGCATACCCGTGCCATCTCTCATCAGAACCGGATCCCGGTCAGCTTTTTCCCACAACTTACTAACCCCTAATAAAACCAGCAAATGATCAGGAAAGGGACGAACCCTCGCAGGGCATTTACGAATAGATTTCAGAAAAGCATCATTTAAATCAGATTCAAGGGGTTCCGGTTCATTGAGAACAACATCCGGGTGACGCCACACAGTTTTAAACGGAACAATAGTGTCTGAAACCCAGATAAACGATTCTTCCAAGTTCCAAGTGTGGTAACCATAGATGAAATAAGGCCAGAATCAACCTTAGATGCTTCAAAAGTAAACCAATCGCCATTCTTGGCCAATCGGAAAAAACGACGGAATAACAATAAGGAAGGATCATATCCGAGGGCACGGCACAAAACCTCGAAATGTAAAACCCTAGCCATACCCTTCGGATGAATCTGACCAAAGGAAACCCGGTAATACTTTAACAAATTCAAAACAAACAGAGAAAACGGATAGCGAAGGTTTGAAAATTCAAAGTGACGACAATAAAGGGCGATGAAACCAGTTGGGCATTTATCAATCGAAGCATCACATGCAGGAGCAGTAGGTGGAAACTCAATCCCAATGCCATATTCCTTACAAAACAATTCTACTTCCTCTTGGGTTAACCGGGAAAAGGATCTTGCTAAATCCTTAAGGGCACCCATTTTTGTAAGGAAACTATGAAAAAGTAAAGCAAAAGAGAACAACACTAACCTTGAAAGAAAAGGGGAAGACTTGCAGAAAATACTTGGATGGAAAAATGAAACGACAATTAAGAAAAAATATAAACAAGTTAATATAGGGGCAAAAATGTAAATAATAACTTCTGCAAAACCGCCATCCTATCAACTGCCATACATCAATCAAATCAACTGTCAGTCATTTAAAATTCAAATTCAAAATATTAACTGCCTTCATCCTTTCAAGCCATCAAGCAGCGAACCCTTGAAACCTTCAGGCGATAAAACACATGCATAAAAGTCAAAAGTCTTTGAGCATACTACCCAAAAACCTCTGACTTGGGGGGCTGATGACGGGGGTAGCCCAAGACTAAATAAAGTGACTAAATACGCAAATGCTTAAATGGTTAAACGGTTCAATGGTTGAAAAGCGGTAAGATAGGAAAAGCGAGGAGGAAACAGTGGCCGGTCACATCCGGAGCTTGCTTCACCAACCCACGGCCTCAAAAGAAAAGCAGGTCTGCACAATGCACGCTATTACCCAGGGGTCAAAAGCCTTCAACCCCCAAAAGGGGAAACCCTCCACTGCAAGCAGGATTACTAGTCTTGTACATGCTACTTTGGGAGATGTCTTCCCTTATAAAAAGACACTTCATTTACTCCAGAAGACATCCTGATCAGCTGAGATTCTCTAATCTCTGGTCATTCGTGTGGAGTACTTGCTTACATCCAAGTCACTCCTTATCACATCCACCACACATATTCTGTTTGCTCTCACTTCTGGATATGAGAACATCTCAGAGAAGGAATCTTCAGCAAAACAACAACTACAAACTAGTAAACCTCCTTCCACGTCTTGCAAACATGGGGGGACCCCGCGACCTGCGTTAGGCAAGGTTGAACCCTTCAACCTTTTTACCTAACCAACTCAGCTACCATCTTTGGTCTCGTGTTTGTTGCATCAACAGAAGCCCACTAGTAAAACATGTTCTCGATCCATCCTTGGCACACTGATTATCTTTTGTTGTAATAGTACAAAGCCGAAGCCAATTATAAATTTCTTTTCCTTGTTTCTTTTGTGAGTTGCTACTGCTGTTTTGTTTCTTTCTTTTTAATCCAAGCCAAATGACTTTATTTGGGGTTCTTCTCATTTTCTAAAAACAAATAATTTGCAAGTTTAAACTCAATTGTTGTTTTGCTTAAATTAATTCATAGATTGGTTCCTGCAAATTCAACGAAAGCATATTAATCCATATATTTTGAATTCTTAATTTCCTGTTCTTATCATAACACTTATTAAATCCAGTATGCTTCATTGCTATTTCAATTAAGGCAAAATTGCACTTTTCGTCCTTTATGTTTCAGGGTTTCAGCAGGCGTTGTCCTTTAAGTTTAAAAATTACACTCTATGTCCTTTATGTTTGCAACCTGTTACAGGCGGTGTCCTTTCTCATCAACCCAGTTAACTTTTGATGTTAAAACCTGAGGGACCTGAAATGAGAGACCTTTTATGTAAAAAAGTGAAACATGAGGGACCTGAAATATACACTCTTCTTCTCTCTTAAAAACAACTCACTTTTAGAGTTAATTACTATTTTCATCCCTATGGTTTGTCAAAAATCACTATTTCAGTCCATTAGTTTAAAAATTGCGATTTCAGTCCCTGTGGTTTCGCTTTCGTAACCATTTCAGTCCACCTCTGTTAACCCATTCCATTTATTCGGTTAAGTACGTGTGAATTGACCATAATGCCCTTATTAATAAAAAATAAAAAGATATCTAAATGAGTTAATTACTGTTTTCGTCCCTGTGGTTTGTCAAAAATTGCTATTTCAGTCCATTAGTTTAAAATTTGCGATTTCAGTCCCTGTGATTTCACTTTCCTAACCATTTCAGTCCAGTCTCCTAAGACCATCTATTTTACCGTTAAGTTTTTAATAAAATACCTAAATTACCCTTGTGTTACTTAAATATGGACTTATATGATTTTATTATAGGATTTATATGATTTTATTGTTGTATGACATATGGACTTAAATTGGATTGTAGGGTTCGACCCACCATGGCTTCGGTAGAAGTAGAAGTCTGGCACTATTTTTACATATATGGTTCCAAAATTTTAATTTGGATTTTAGAATTAGAAAATGTCTAGGTAAGAATTATTTTTCAAAGTTATTATGTTAACTGATGCTGCTAGGAAGATATTAATTGGGGTGGGGTAATGGGTCGCTGGACATAAGAGTGTGGGGTTGTGATGCTGGAGAAGACGACCAGAAACTTTTGCCAGAAATGAGAGCAAGGATGGAGTGGGGTAGGGTAGCGTGGGGTTGTGTTTTAACAAGTGGGGCCTAAAACACAATCTTTTAAATTTCCATGGTTTTTTTATTTACTTAACACAAGGGTAAATAGTGCCCATGTTTCTGAGGAAGATGGCGTTGGTGCAGGATTTTGTGCTTCTTCGCATTCTTGGATGCGATTCACCGGTACTTCGGCGGCGAAATCAGCTAAGACTTGGCCTTTAATCGCGGGGCGCGGTTTGTAGTGTAGCGTGTGCGCGCCCAGCTCGATTGCCCATTTTGCTAATCTCCCAGAGATGTCAGGTTTGGATAGGATTGGGCCGATCCTGTAATTGGTTAGCACTGTGATGACGTGATTTGCGAAGTAGCGTCGCAACCGTCTTGAAGCATGCACCAATGCTAGCACCAACTTCTCCATGATTGAGTACCTCGTCTCTGGGTCATTGAGCATCTTGCTGATGTAATAGATGGGTGTTTGAACTCCCTCCCGCTCCACTATCAATACCGCACCCACCGCGTTGTCCGCGGCGGATAGGTATAATATGAGTGGCTCATCCTTGCGTGGTGCGGTTAAAGTTGGGAGTTTTATCAAACACTCCTTCATTTCCCGGAAAGCGTTTTCAGCCTCTGCGGTCCACTGGAATTGTTCTTTCTTTAAACAGTTCCGCAGGGTCTTGATGAAAGGATAAGACTTAGCTGCATGGTTGGCTAAGAATCTGTTGAGTGCTGCTAGTCTGCCGGCTAGTCGTTGCATCTCTTTCATCGATGAAGGCGATGGCATGCGCTCGATCGCCTGAACTTTCTCCGGGTTTACCTTGAATCCATCTTTAGTCACGATGAACCCAAGGAATTTGCCTTCTTCCATTCCAAACGAGCATTTCCCTGGATTGAGCTTTATGTTAACGCTTCGCAGAGTCTGGAATGTTCTTTCAATGTCTGTGAGCATGGTATCTTCCTCCATGCTCATGACGACTAGGTCGTCCATGTAGATTTCGACACCTTTGCTTATTTGGCCGCGGAAAGTGTCGTTCATCAGCTTTTGATAAGTTGCGCCCGCGTTGCGCAACCCAAACGACATTTTTGTATAACAGTAATTCCCGGTGGAAGTGCGGAATGCCGTTTTGTCTTCATCCTTGACTGCCATTTGTACCTGATGGTACCCTTTGTATCAATCGAGGAAGCACTTCCATCTGAATGGTGCGAGATTGTCGACTTTTTCGTCGATTTCTGGAAGCGCGTAACAATCCTTGGGGCAGGCTTTGTTAAGGTCTTTGTAATCGACGCACATGCGCCAGCCGCCGGACGGTTTTTCTACCATGACTGGGTTGGATAACCAAGTCTGGTATTTAACTTCCCGCAGGATGCCTGCGGAGAGCAGTTCTTCGACCTGCTCTTGCATCGCCTGGTTTTTAGCGGATCCAAGGTGGCGTTGGCCTTGGATCTCCGGCTTGATACCTGGTAAGGTATTCAAGTGATGTTGCGCAATATCACGCGGGACCCCTGCCATGTCTGCGGGCGTCCACGCGAAAATGTCTTGGTTCCTGAAGAGAAGCTGCTTCAGGTGCGCTTTGATGGTCGGGGACAAGGCGTGGCACAATGTAACCTTTTGCTCTGGGTATCTCGCGTTGAGAACCCATTTTTCTGGTTGGTCGTTGGGAGTGGGCCTTGCGACTTTGGTCGGGCGTACTTCGTCTGACATCATGACGTCCCTGCGGGCATAGATTATCGCGACCCCTGATTCGGTTGGGAAACCGACCGCAGAGTGGGGGATGGATGTAATCATATTGAAATCTACTTGGGATTCTCTCCCAAGGAGTACGTCATATCTGGAGGTGTGAGGTAAAACCATGAAGTTCACCTCTTCTGTTCTTGTGTGCCTTCCGCTGGTAAGGCGCACAGGAAAAGTGATCTGGCCCAGGGGAAAGACAGTTTCCCCTGCGAACCCGGCCAATGGGTAATCTACTGCTTGCAACCGATCTTTGTCCTCCTGGTCGAACTGGTTGAAGCATTGTTCATAGATTATATCAGAAGTACTGCCCGGGTCGATGAATAGACGCTCGGTGCAGTAATGTGCCAGTTGGCCTGAAATAACGACGGCGCGCCTATCGCGCGGTCCGCCTCGGACTTTTGGAAAGACGACTTGCTCGTCTTTCCAGTCATTGTCCGGCCTTCTCGCCGCTTTGCGCGGCCTACCTTTGCCTCCGTTGATCATGTGAGTGGAAGCCACGAACATGGTTCTCTTTCCGGAGGAGGTACCTTCGCCATGAGGGGTGATGCGCTTGGTGGGTTTTTGCCCACCTGGCAAAAGGTGTTGCAGTTTCCCCTCTTTTAAGGCCCGCTCAATCTCCAGCCGGAGACTGATGCAGTTGTTGGTGGTGTGGCCCGAGTCCTTGTGATACTCACAGTAGAGTGTGAGGTCCTGATTTTTCTAGGACTTCATTGGTTGGGCCGGTCGAGAGAATTGCGGGTCCGCAAGAAGGACCTCGCTTGGCGACATGGTGATCTCGGTCCAGTTGCGGTCCCGAGAATCTTTCTTTGGTGCCCGGTTGTCCCGTTGAGGACTGCGTTTCCTCGGGTCAAACGGGTTGGTCCGCGGGACATACGGTTTGGAAATATCGCTATTCCCTACGTCCCGGTTGCGTTTATTTTTACGCTTGGACCCTTGGTTGGAAGTTTCGGCCTGGTGCTCCGCCTTTGCCATATGCGGTTCGAGGGACCGCTGTGTCTGGGCATATGTCTTGACTGCGGCCATGACATCTTCCCATTTTTTAGGCAAGCCTTCTTTGCCGGAGATGGTCATAACCATCTGCTTATCCTTCACGGCCTTGATGAAATGGTTCCGTGCCATTTGATCTGCCACGTCGCCTATTTCTAGGCACTCTTTATTGTATCGGACAACGAATGCTTCTAGGGATTCGTTGTCTCTGCGCCAGATATTCATGACGTCTAACGAGTCACGCGCGTGACGTCGTTGCTGGCTGAAATGAGCGAGGAACTTTGCATGAAAGTCCTCGAATGAGGCCAGTGATCCCACTGGCAAAGAATCGAACCAAGCCCTGGCCAGACCCGTAAGGGTCTGGGGGAAAAATTGCACCAAGTGGGTTCGTCCCACTGGCCATTGCACCCTGCGCCTATGAAAATGTTCATGTGGTCGTCCGGGTCGGATGAACCACTGTATTTCCCAACGTTGAATGGGAATTTTGTTGTGGTGACATGGGCGTGGGCTATTCGCGGGGCGAATTTGGAGTTTTCGGCCGCAGCCTTTGGTCTGTAGGGTTTATTCTCAGGGCGCTTTGCAGCCCTGAGGTATGTACTGCGCGGGTGAGTGGGAGGAACATAGTTGCGTCCTCCCGGTCTGCTGCAGGTGTCATGTGAATCCCTACAATATGTGCGGTCGTCCGGGTCGGTACGACCATACCCTTCGGTGTATGGCTGTGGGCCCAACCGGCTCTGAATTCCAGAGCCGTGTCGGGATGCGGATCGTTGCCTGTCCTCAACGTAGGGACCTAGGCGGGTATGCACTGGTCCCCTGGTGTGGGGCCCGTATGCGGAATCATCCTCATTGATCGTGTGGACCGAACAGTAAGATGATCCGCGGTCTTCACGTCGGCTTCTCGAAGCTGGACGTGAATGTGCCCTGCCTGCGTATTGTAAAATACGATCGGTGGGGGTGTGCGGTGCTGGGGTAGGCCCAGCTTGTATCTGCGCTTCCGCACAAGCGCGGTTGTATGTTGCTGTCAGCAAGGCTGCCTGCTGGTCGTACCAGGCATGAACGTTCATGCCTGGTGGGATTACAGATGTGTATTGTGATATGTCATGTCCAAACGTAAGGGAGGGATCCCTTTGTGTGGACGTGCCGATGTGTCCGGGTTGCGATGTTGAGGGATTGACCCCTACCGGATTTAGATTTGTGGGATTTTGGTTATCCCCAGTGTTGTTTTGGTGATCAGTCATGATTTTGAGAGAGGAAAAAGGATGATCGAAAAAGTGCTAAGAGTAGCGGTGGGCGCCAATGATGAAACAATGGTTAACCGGGCAGGGTTAACTCACTGGTCTCGTCAAGAAGGGTTAATCCCTTCCTCTCGAGGATCGCTGGCTGGATCACCGGTGGTTTGATCTCCTGCACAAGGAAACAAACCGTGACTCGTAACAAGGAGGATGGGGTGGGGGGTGCTCCTTGTTACCACTCTCCGGCGTGAGAATCAGTAGTTTGCTTGGGAAGCAAAGTAAGATAGTAGTAGTAGTGAGAGAGTTGTGAAGAGATACCTCAAACCTGGTTTGGGGTTGGTATTTATAGCCGAGGAGTGAAGGAGGAGGTGGATGGATAGACTGACGGCATGCTGCACCTTTGCAGGTGTGTCAGACATGTCGGCCGGGGAGACGACGCCACGTCAGTCTGTCGCTTACGTAGACCTGACAGGTGACTGCCATTGGTTCCACTTGCACTGTGGTGTCAGTCCCACTTGTTGAGCGTATAGGATGCGGTGCTGGCCGCACCGCTGCCTGCGGTAACATCTGATGTTATCGCGTCTCTTGCTTGTGATCAAGAAATACGCGAGATGCGGTGCTGGCCGCATCGTCGCCTGTGGTGATTGTTGCTGTTATCCAGCTTCCTTGTATTGATAGAAGTGTTCACTGGACGTGGTGCGAGGCCGCATCGCTGTGAATACTTCCGTTTTCATACATCAGATGTGATGCTATGTCGCATCACTCTACCGTTCTCATGTTCCAGGTAAGTCCTCCTTCATCACTAGATAGATTGGATTCAACCCTTGTGTCGACGCGTTCTCGCATGGGCACAAGTTGTTGGCTGGTGGGGGTTTTGATAAGGGTAATGGTCACTCGCGGTCGATGCTGACGCGAGATCTGGGACCATACCCCTTCAGTAATTTAGGCATTTCATTAAAAACTTAACGGTAAAATAGACGGTGTTAGGAGACTGGACTGAAATGGTTACGAAAGTGAAACCACATGGACCGAAATAGTGATTTTTGACAAACCATAGGTACGAAAACAGTAATTAACTCATTTAGATATCTTTTTGTTTTTTATTAATAAGGGCATTATGGTCAATTCACGTGTACTTAATAGAATAAATGGATGGGGTTAACGGAGGTGGACTGAAATGGTTACGAAAGTGAAACCACAGGGACCAAAATTGCAATTTTTAAACTAATGGACTGAAATAGTGATTTTTGACAAACCAAAGGAACGAAAATAGTAATTAACGCTATATTTTATTC
Organism: Helianthus annuus; assembly: GCF_002127325.2. Lineage (NCBI taxonomy): Eukaryota > Viridiplantae > Streptophyta > Magnoliopsida > Asterales > Asteraceae > Helianthus > Helianthus annuus. The sequence continues at coordinate 31,353,900 of NC_035440.2, read as the reverse complement.
TAATATCGATGCATTTTTGTTATAATTAATATAAAATATTGTGTACCGAAATGCATCGATCAGTGGATTAAGGGGGTCCTCTCGGTTTGGAAAAAAATGAAAAAGTTAGTGGAACCTTTGAATGATTTTGAAAAAAAAAATAGTAAGAATATACCAAAAGAACCCCTTAAAAATTCTAGATCCGCTAGTGACACGCATATCTAAGTTACCGATTTTTATTCGATACCAAAGTGACTACTATTATACTATCAGATTATCATACCTATTTCACTTTGATTTTTTTTATTTCATCATGTTTTAGTTTCACTCACTTTCCACTAATCACAGCCCATTAAAATAATAATTAAATTATATAAATTAAAAACTTAAAAAAGAAGTTAGGTGAGGTGTAAAAGCTAAAAAATGGGATGATGTGTTTTTTAGAGGCTATATAGAAATTAAATCATAGGGATGAAAAGTTGAGATTGGATTGTGGAGCGTGAAGGGGCCAACACCCTCTCCGTTTACAAGGTCTTGTGTCGACGTATAGCACCCCTTCACAGGCCATATGAAGGAGGCGTTATGTCGTAAAACTTAGTCTAATTATTAAACTAATATATAACTAGTGAGATTCCCGTGATGTGATTAAAATTCAGTGTGGTTCATTATTAGTTTGATTTGTTACAACACCGGTACAATATCGATACTACGTATAGTTTAAATTTCAATATTTGAATTCAACTCTGTATTGTAATACAACCATGTATTCAATTTTTTTAAAAAAATATTAATGGACACAAGTTGTTAGAGAAAATCAAATTAGGTGAAAAGTAATGAATTAAAGGCCTAAATTAATTAATTTATAATTAATAAATTTAAACTTAATATTAAACCAGTAAATAGACCTGCGCGTGTTGCGGCGCGGGTACACTACCAACATCGAACAAATTATTGCAAACGTTATGTGACCCGCGACCGATGCACAACAATCATAAGGGTCTTAATGTAGTTTAAAAAATAGAAACCACACAAAACGAAGAGTAACTTGAATTTATATCGTCGAATGAATATTTATTATATTTAGCTAGACTTTGTTTGGTATGTTTCGAAACGTATTATACTTGCACTGAATCGTTGTAAAAAATAACTAAGTCGGAACGATAAAAAACCAAAGTAAAAAAGTAAATAGAATAGTAACATATATAATATAATTATTTATCAGTTTGTTTTTTCTACCACTCGCGCTTTATGTTAGGTTCGAAAGGTAAATAAAAACTCATTGTGACACCTTCACGCGACCTCCAATTTCACACACCATAATGCCCCTAAGGGTGGTGTTTCATGCCGATCACGCCAATTCCAAAGCCACACTGGCAGAGGTGTGGCTCCATAACACTTGGCTTTAATAACATATAATAGAGTCTCTACTATCTTTCACACACACTAAAACACATAGCAAGGGAGAGAGAAGTATCACAACCGCAGAAACCAATTTCATATCATCACTGTTGGTCACCATCGCAACCTCATCGCCACCAAAATATACCCTACAGGTGGTCACACTAAAACACCTCGAAATCAAATGAACTTACTCGAAAGGCCGGTACCGAGTTAAATGTCATCGATTTTCATGAAAATGGGACATATATGTGCAAAGTGGTTGGTCGGAACATAGTTACCTAATTCGCGGTTTGCTCCGGTATGGGTACGTGGTTCGGGTACGCGATTCGCTAGAGGTGACGTTTTCGGTACAAAGGGGGTAGGTTCATTTCGGTACAAACCGGGATAGTGTACCATGGAATCCGGTTCGGTGTACACAGATTAAAACATAAATTACCAAATTTCAAAAATTAAATTAACAAACATAAACATTGAAGGTTGAAGATAAAAAATGAATAGGAGTAGAAATTGATGTAATTTGGTTAAATGTTATATATGTATAATGTTAATTGATACATTTTATGTGTAAGTTTATGTAACACCTCGAAATTTTGTGTCCAATAATGTGTTAACACGTGTCATGAGTTTACATGTGGCATTAAATATTAAATAAAGGACTAAGGTTAACAAACCTTGAAAGTATGTAAAATCGAGGGTTATAAATGTCAACAAAGGGTAAATATACTGTATGGTAACCCTAAACGATGCTCGTACCTTCAAACGAATAAATCATGGATCGTACGGAGCGAAACACGGAAGAAAGTGAGAGATTACAAACTACAGGGGTTAACTGTGTCAACATGTTTAATTATACCTCTGAGTGACCCTTTGACGAACCCGAGGCTTTGTAACAGTAAAATATACTCACTAGAATATACTATATAAATTCCGCGAAGTTCCGTTTTAAAACGAGAAAGTTACGATCAAATTCGTACGAGAGGGGTTAAAAGCGTCAACGATGAAAGTTAAGGCTTTCCGGATAGTAATTAAACTAACCGGGGACTTAACAGTGCGGGTAAAAGGCACGAGGCCCTTAACGGTAAATAATCGAGGGCCAAATCGCAAAGTTACCCCTTCGAAACCGAAAGGTCAGGTTAATGATTACAAAAGATTTGAAAATCTTTGAATTTAGGCCTCAGGCGGCCCGCCTGAGTGAAACAAGCGAGTCAATGCGGGCCGCGAGCCACCTGTAGATACGTTTCCTGACATGAAGATCCAGGCGGCCCGCGTCCATGTTGCATGATCCTAATGCGGGCCGCGTACGAGTCCCAAATGCAGAAACTTTGGACAGATTCAATGATTTAGCTTGTGAACGAACTTGTGATCATTAATTGAAGCATGGGCGCCCTCTACTTGCCCCCTAGCACCAAGGGCCACCTGCTGATCATCCATGACTCAATGTAGGGTGAGTTGTGATGATCCTAAGCCTCATTTTTCACTATAAAAGCCAATGCATTGTGCACAATTGAATCACACCTCAAAACCTGCCTTCTGATCATTCTTGTAGCTCTCAAGCATTCCTCTATCATTCTAAGTCGTGCACCAAGCTTCGGTAAGTATGCCAACCCTTTTATGGCTTAGTTTTTGCGTAGTTTAGCTTAAAAGTCAATCCGTCGTAATTAACGATTGACTTTGCGATAAATCACGAATGGTCCAGTGGTTTGTCGAATCAAAGATAGTTATATGATGGTAATCATGTGGGCATTAAACCCCTAAAAGGGCACCCTCTGATTCCCACTCTAACTAGTTCAAATATCGAGTCAAACGTGCTTAGAAAAAGTCAACAGAAATGTCATTTTGCGATTCCTTGCATAATCTGTAATGTAGATGATATGTAACCTGTTTGAACACTCATAAAACATGATAATAAGTATATAAACTAGTCTAAGCTTGTTTGATCCGACCATTTTCTGTTTAGACCCGGTTCGGAGCCAAAAGTCGCAAAAGTTTGACTTTTGCATTGACTTCAGTTCTGACCCGTTAAAGTTTTATTTAGATATGCCTTAGGACTCTCTTAGGACCAGGTTACATGATGGTATAACCCTCTGTGACCGGTTCGTTGTTTGTCCGAGTCTTTTACACATTTCCGTTAAATGCTTAAAAGTTGACCGTGACGCCCTTTTTAAATTAAAACGAGAAATTCGGACACATGAAAGGATCATAACCTTGGTTACTGATTTCTAAGCATGTCCCTAAAATTTCACGTCAATCCGAGGTCCAGAATATGAGTTATGCTAAATAGCGCAAATTGCGAAACTTTAATAATTAAATAGCGCAATTAGCATAACGCCTATCTAAACCCGGATTTCGACACCAAACCTTTTACTCACTGATGTAAAATAATATTTTGGGATTTTTAAAGATTTTTAATTATTTTTAACCTGCTCATAACGTGCGGTTATGGCAACGGTTCGGTAAATACCGAATATACCCTTTTCGGCCATAACTTGAGTTCTACAAGGTCTTTTGACCCGATTCCAGTTGCTACCGATTTTAATTAATAAATAAAGTATTTTAGACTTTATAAACTGTTCGGGAAACTCAGATTTCCCTACGGGGCATAATATTAACTAAAACTCGTTACGGGCATTATGGAAGGTATCCTACTGATACCACAACCTCTTTAAAAGCATATTGACTTAGGAAAACAGTGTAGGACTCTCACGGTTACCCGTTGCGCCTTTTGCGCGCACGGTTAGGCTTTTGTAACTAGTTTACATAAATTAGCCGAAACGGGTCAAACATATTGTTTTGACCCCAAAATACAGAGTGTGATTATTATACCCCTATAAAACAAGTCTTCAAACTTGTTGGGTCAAAATCACATTCCATTCCATTCCCGGTTATCGCCTTTCATGCGATTAAACCGTATCAATTCTTTGAAACTGACCGGTCTAAGCTACGGCTAAGTTAAAGACCCGTTAGGATTCTAATAGGTTAATTTAAACCTTCGTTCCAGATTAAGGGGACCAGTAAAAGCTATCTGCAATTTATTTCAATTTAGGAATTATACTTGCAAAGGTAAATACTTTTAACTTATTTTCCGTTATACGGGCTTGGGTTACGGTATTTAAAATACCGCTTGGTCGGGCAATTGACCCCAACTCATTAGTGGTTGGGTATTATCAATGTGACCCGTTTAAAAAACTTGTTTTGTTGGCTTTAGGCCTTTGGGGGCTTAATGACCATGTCCCGGATATCCTTGGCAGCATTTACGAATGGCCACGACCTCGACATTCGGGTGTAGGCGTACACCCGGCATTATGTCCATAACTATAAAAGTGCAGCCGTTGGTTACCCGCCACGGTGTTATGCTATGTGGTGTGTCTATTAAACTTTAACCCGGCACGACCCGGGCGACCGAACGCATAGTAACATGTAAATCTTTACAAGATTTGAATATAAATTATCCCAAGTTATAAAGAGTTTGTGCCTTGAGCATTGAAATATATTATCTTATTGCTTCCGCTGTGCATTCATATATATTGTGTGGTTTGACTATAATGTTGCCAACTACGTCACGGTAATCCCCCATCAGGCCACCGGTGAGACACGTGAAAATCGGGGTGTGACAGTTTATAAGTTTATAAGTTTAAGGATCAAACGTAAACTAGTGAAGATAGAGGGGGTTAGATGTTCAAATACACAAACTACTTTTACACTTTTTGTGTAAATCTACAAGTTTTAGGGTTTAAATGTAAACTAGAAAACATAGAAGGGTTAAATGTTGAAATAACTAAGCTTCTTTAAACCTAAAAAGCCTAAAACAGCCGGATAACAAACAGACGCAACCGCTGGTCTTCTTCTTCCCCTTTCTTCTAGGTTCCCGTCTAAAATAGCTATGGATCGTTGTACCCCAATCGATTTGGAATGTTGACCTTATCTATTTGGTTTGCTGAACCGGATCAATTTGGATCGCCATACCTCCGCAATCAAGAACACCGTACCGAAGCAACCCGATTCGCCGGACCATGTCGTTCCGGTACGTTTACGATTTCCGATTGGGTACACCATGATCCAACACGTGGATCGTGGCTAACCTAGCGATTTAGGTAACTATGGGCCGGAACCCTAGCCACCATCGTCAGAGTCGTCGACGATTGTGTGAAAGTATCCTAAACACTTTCGTTGTCGTCGACGGTTATGTTAAGGTCTTTACAACCAATTAAAGTAGTGTTCGGGCTTTTCTTGTTGTCTGACATTTCGCCGACCGGAAATCCTCTCACAGCTCCCTCTATTTATCTCTCTCTAAAAGTCGGTTTGACACAAATGTGGCTAAACGAAAGAAAAATAAATTCAAATAAGTAGGTTTCCACATCCTAATGTCCTCGCCAACGTTGAAAGGCGTTGATGCACATTTGTGTATGTCGCTAGTGATGTTTGGTTACTACCGAAGTCGAATGACTTTCCTCGGTCGTTGACTCGAAGTACAAATTCAAGTGACAACGATAGGTTATACGGCATAGATATATTATAAGATAACTTGTGCCTCGTTTGGAGTTAAAGACACAAGTCACATGCGACCTTCATTTGCAGCCCAACAAAGCTAACCTTCGTTTGGAACATGATGACACTGTCGTTTGGAACCTTCATGCAAGACCGTCGTTTGGAATGGTGTCACTGTCGTTGGGAACCTTCATGCAAGACCATCATTTGGAATGGTGTCACAGTCGTTTGATGTATCTCACTATCATTTGCTCATGTCACCTTCATTTGGCCATGTATTGCATTAGTATAAATATGTTCACTATCACTTGAAAACGAGGCTTGAATGAGCAAATAGAGTGTGTATGTGTGTGTGAGGGAAAGTTTTCTAGATCTTTATTGTATAAACATTGTAATGAAACTCTGTCGAAATCAATACATGAACGTTAATCGATGAATATTCTTGTTATTGATTCATACTCTCGCTCGATTTGTAGTGTAACTTGGATTCCACACTCACTACACCATTCAAAACAAGAAATCCTTGTGTTTGAGATCTGAAATCTGGACCTACAAAACGTGATAAAACAAAGATTTCTCTATGAATAAGAATGATTAATATTTCGATGAAAATGTTTTAAAGGGACAGGAAATTTTGAAGGATAATAAAGAATTAATGGAAATTAACTGTGACATGGGGGAGTTCCAAGCACACAATTAGATCATCTCGAACGTTAGAGGTGGGTCTAATATCAGACCCACCACCTCAGCACGCCACATATATCTCAGAATCTTAAAAATATTGAAAAAAAAACAAATTGTTTTTGTGTGCGTGGTCCCCACCTCTTGGTGCAGACGTAGGGCTGCAAACGAACCAAACGTTCGGCGAACAGTTCGTGAACCATTCGGCAGGAAGTTCGTTTGTATAGTTAAATGAACAAACATGAACAGAGGTCGTGTTCGTTCGTTTATGTTCGTGAACGTTCGGTAACGTGTTCGTTTGTGTTCAATACTTCATTAGTGTTTATAGTTTTTATATTTATTTAAATACTTCAAAATTCCGACAAATTAAATATCTAATAAGTGTCTGTGTATTATATATTCTGTTCATGAACGATTGTTTGTGTTCGTTTGTTTCCATTTGTGTTCATGAACATTAGTTTGTGCTCATTTGTGTTCGTCAACGTTCGTTGCCTAAAATTAACAAACAAACACAAACGAACATGAACAAGTTCATTTCCTTAACAAATGAACACGAACATAAAATCTCGTTCGATAAGTGTTTGTGAACGGTTCGCGAACACATATATTTCTTAACAAACGAACACGAACAAGGTCTTGTTCGTGTTCGTTTGGTTCGTTTGCAACCCTATGCAGACGGGTCTGTGTGGCATTGAAGAAGCTCTTATTACTACTTGTTGGTCCATACCTCCATTTCACACTCTAGTTTTATATGAAAATATTTATAAAAAAACAAAAACAAAAAACAAATTGTTTGCATGTGTGTGTCCAGTCTGGTTTGCGAGTTAGGAATTTCGGACAAGGTCTGAAAGTCTCATTAAAAGATTCTTTTGTTACTACTTTTGGTTAGCAGTGTAACAACCCTCGAAAAGACCATAACGAATCTTAACCGCGACTCCAAACACGTACGATAGAAACAGCACGAAAAACAAAGAAACTCTGATTTAGGCCACGTCGCGCAACGCGACGGTGGTAAATTTTTCGGTCGCACAACGCGACGGCTCTTTGACCACCGGTGGACACATTGCACCACGTGGCATGCCTACGTGGTGACTCATGACACCTATACCCTAGCCTAGCCCCTTCGCGCTACACGAAGGTATAACCTGAATCCGGTCGCGCGACACAACGAGATCCAAGATCAGTTATACAAGGGACGGGCATTGGTCATTCATAGTCGCTCAAACTCTTTTCTTTCTCTCTCGTAATACTGCTATTATACCTGAAGCGCTAAAACACTGCCCCGTAATCAGCGTGCTAACTCGAATCACTGGTACGATATCCTGTCCGATGGATCTGAAACTAAAGCAACGAATGTAAATGTGCTGCATGAATAAGGCTATTACCGATGAATCTAGCTGGATTCGATGTAGTACTAGGAATGGATTGGTTAGTGGCCAATCATGCTCGAATTCTATGTGATCAAAATTCTGTTAAGATTCGTATACCAACAGGAGAAATGATCATGATCCGATGAGACAAGCCAACCAAGTCAACAAAATTCGTCTCTGTGATGAAATCTACGAGTTATGCACGGAAGCAAGGCATAGTGTATATGGTCTTAGTGATCTTTAAGACTAGAGGCAAGGAACTAAAGGAAATCTCGGTAATATCGGAATACCCCGACGTTTTCCCAGAAGATCTACTTGGACTACCGCCTGACCAAAAAGTGGAATTCAGAATTCATCTGATACCTAGAACTGCACCAACTGCTAAAGAACCTTATCGATTAGCACCAATGGAGATGTTGGAATTAAAGAAACAATTAGATGAATTGTTAGAGAAAGGTTTCATACAACCAAGCTCATCCCCCTGGGGAGTACCTGTGTTATTTTTTAAGAGGAATGATGGTTCAATGCGCATGTGTATCGATTATAGGGAACTAAATAAGGTCACGATCAAGAATCGATACCCATTACCTAGAATTGATGATGTATTTGATCAACTCCAAGGAGCTCAAAATTTTATAAGATTGATTTATGCTCAGGATATCATCAACTGAAAGTACTGGAAGAGGACATTCCTAAAACTGCTTTCAGAACAAGGTATGGTCATTACGAGTTTACAGTTATGCCATTTTGCTTGACAAATGCTACGGCAACATTCATGGACATGATGAATAGGGTATGTAAACCGTACCTGGATAAATTTGTAATTGTCTTCATAGACTATATACTTATTTATTCCAAGAAGCACACTAAGCATTTTCATGTAGTTTTTACACTGTTGAGAAAAGAGAAGCTTTATGCTAAATTTTCTAAGTATGAATTCTAGTTGCAAGAAGTACAATTTTTAGGACATTTGATTAATCATGAAGGAATTCTTGTGGATCCCATGAAAATTGAGGCAATTATTAAATGGAAAGTCCCTAAATCACCTACAAAAGTCAGAAGTTTCCTAGGACTAGCCGGATACTATCGACGCTTTATCCAAGATTTTTCAAGGATAGTCGTTCCGTTAACCAAGTTAACGTGTAAATCGGTTAAGTTTGAATGGGGACCCAAGCAGGAAGAAGCCTTTACAACCTTGAAGCAAAGGTTAACGAATGCACCGATACTTGCGTTACCAGAAGGAACTAAGGATTTTGTAGTCTTCTATGATGCCTCTAGATTAGAATGCGTTTTGATGCAACGTGAGAAGGTGATTGATTACGCGTCAAGGCAACTGAAGAAGCATGAAGAAAACTATACAACTCATGATTTAGAGTTAGGAGCGATAATTTTTTCCCTCAAAATTTGGAGACATCATTTGTGTGGTAGTAAGTTTACCATCTTTACAGATCATAAAAGTTTAAGATATATTTTTGGGCAAAAAGAATTGAACATGAGGCAAAGAAGATGGGTGGAAATTTTAAGTGATTATGACTGTGATATCCAATATCATGAAGGTAAATCTAATGTAGTAGCTGATGCTTTAAGTCGTAAGTATCATGAGAAGCCGAAACGGGTACGTGCTCTCCGATTAAATCTGTAGCTAGATTTAATGGAACAATTGAACAGTACCCAGGAAACAACAATCAAGGATGAACCAGAAGGATTAAAAGGAATAATGAAGGAATTAGAAAAAGGAACCGATGGAATTTGGAGATTCATAAAAAGAGAATCTGGGTACCTATCCAAGGAAACCTACAAGGAAGCATTCTTGAGGAAGCTCATAAGTCTAAGTATACGATGCATCCTGGTAGTGACAAGATGTATCAAGATTTGAGGAAGAATATTTGGTGGATAGGAATGAAAAAAGGATATAGCTAGTTACGTTTCTAAGTGTTTAACTTGTTCACCAGTTAAAACTGAACACAAGAAACCTTAAGGTTTACTTTAACAAATAGAAATGCCAGTATGGAAATGAGAATTGATTAAAATGGATTTTGTTACTAAATCACCCAAAACAAGGAAATGTAATGACACAATCTGGGTGATTCTGGATTGACTAACCAAGTTAGCTCATTTTCTACCCATGAAGGAAACCTTTAGTACGGAAAGATTAGCTAAACTATATGTAGACGAAGTAGTTTCGTTACATGGAATTCCATTATCCATTGTGTCTGATAGAGATAGTCGTTTCACTTCTCATTTTCAGAAAAGTTTCCAAAAAGCTATGGGAACACAACTAAATTTAAGCACAACTTGTCACCCTCAAACAGATGGACAAAGTGAAAGGACAATCCAAACATTGGAAGACATGCTAAGGGCATGTGTCATAGATTTTGGAGGAAGTTAGGACGATCACTTGCCATTAATCGAATTCTCTTATAACAACAGTTATCATACAAGCATTAATGTTGCTCCATTTGAAGCACTTTATGGACGAAAGTACCGAACTCTAGTATGTTGGGCAGAAATAGAGGAAAAGCAATTATCTGGTCCTGAGATTGTCCAATGAACAACTAATAAGATAATTCAAGTCAAGGAAAGATTGAAAACAACGCGAGATCGTCAAAAGAGTTATGCAAATAATAGACGTAAACCATTAGAATTTCAAGTTGAAGACAAAGTTCTATTAAAAGTTTCTCCATGTAAAGGAGTAGTTCAATTTGGCAAGAAAAGAAAATTAAGTCCAAGGTATGTTGGACCATTTAAAGTTATCAAGTGAATTGGTCCAGTAGCTTATCATCTACAGTTACCCGAAGAAATGACTGGTGTACATGATGAATTTTATGTTTGTAATCTAAGAAAGTGTTTAGTTGATGAATCCTTTGTCACACCCTGACTTTTGCGGAAGCGTGTGCGTGTGACTTGATCAGTTTTCATTGCATTCGATTATAACAAACAACTATATGATGTTCATCCATTCAAAAGATTAAAACATTACAATCACAAGTCATTTAAGTTTCAATCAACATGACCTCCGGTTAAGTTACAAACCAACAAAAGTGGATGACATCTAAACTTGAAATTTACATCTTGAAAACAACACTCGTGCCCAAGATCCATCTTGTTTCCTGAAATACATGTAATTTTGAAAACATCAACAAAAGTTGAGCGAGTTCATGCGTTTTGTGTGATTTCCAATATACTTGTAAGTATTTGAGAGATTCCTTTGAAAACAGGTATGTAAAGCGTATATGAACAGATCAATTAATGTTTTGCAAGGACATTAATATATGTGAAGACATAGGGAGTACCCAACCCGAGTGGGCTATTATTAGTGTCGAATCCCCTCGACTGTGTCGAATCCCCTCGACTGTATCAAATCACCTTGACTGTGTCAAATCACCTTGACTGTGTCAAATCCCCTTGACCGTTGTCGAATCACCTCGACTGGGACACAAAAGCACTCTAAGTAGTCACAAATGGACCATGAGTGGGGCTCGGCCGTACCCGTTAGATCTAACCTTTGTCCTTGTTTCTTATGAGAGTTATTGGCATTTCAGTTTCGGCCTATGCTCACATGATCTAATAGTACATTTCATAGCCAAATCATACCATTGAAACATACGTAACATGTATTTCACCCCCGAGAGTTATAAATCCAAAAACAGTTAAGAGAAAGGGGGACATGAACTCACAGCTTTGCGTTCCTGAGAGAGATATTCAATCAACGTGTTCCGTAAACGCGAGTCAACCTACAAGGGTTCTAACTCATTAGACACGTCGGTCCTTCCTAGACCTTGTACTCGTTGCTCATCTTGAACGTTTATTGTTTTCATTTTGTTTTTGGAACGCTTGTGTACTTTTAGTAATATGTTGGCATTTGTTTCAGGTGTATGCTTTGGTTCAAGACTTTATATTCGTTACACAAATATAAGTGTATATCTTTATTCGACAAAAGTGTTGAAAATATTTATTTTTATCGTCGAAATACGTTGTCGTATGTGTACAACATTAGTGAGAGAGTACACTTCAATAAGTGTATGTGAGTATATCATCATATACTAGAGTCTTTTACACATATACATATAGCATATGTATACTTGTATTTGTGTGCTTTAAACGTGTACGTATACCGTATTTATACGGGTAGGTATACCGCATTTATACGCGTAGGTATACCGTATAATACATGTAGGTATACTGTATTATACGCGTGGGTATACCGTATTTATACGTGTAGGTATACCGTATTATACATGTATTTTTCATTGGGCCTAGCCCACATTTTAGTGTCGTTGGGCTTAACCCATATTATTAATGTATTTGGGCCTAGCCCATATTATCTATTACAAATGGGCTTTTATAAGGGTTTATGGAAATGGGTCATTGCCCACATTTTTAAGAATTTGGGCCTAGCCCAAAATTTATGTTATCTTAAGCCCACTATTAATTTAAAAGCCTAATTTTCATAATTACACTTGGTGTTATTCTCGTTATCGAACTTTCCGGTTTTTGTTGCCATTAATACATATGAAGTGTCTAGAACGATTCAATTTTAGGCTTGTAGTGATGTTCGGGTAATATATATAGTTTTTGTGTCGAAGTTGTCCGTCTCGTTGTAGAAGCATAAAGAATCGTCTGACGTTCGCGCCTTGAGTTATGGTATTACAATTGTGCATTTTAAGTAGGCGTGACGGTTCGCGACTAACATCACACTTGTGAATGTTTGTAATGTTTTTGTCGTGGCGAAAGTGTGTATATATTTTTTTTATAAGCGTTGTATTTTTCATTTTTGGTACGTATTCCTACAGCTAATACATACACATAATATACACACTTCATACTTCAAATAAAGTATTTGAAGCATATACCTATAATCTTCCCACTTTATTTAAAAATTACATTGATTTGTTATACTTATAATTTTACCCACTTTATTTAATAAAAGCAACTTTTAGTGTTTAAACAACTCTTGGATGGTTAAGACTTACCCCTTGTCATTAGGGTTTGTCTAATCACTATTTAGGTTGTTAATAATGATTAAAGTCACTAATCACGATTAACCATGCTAATCACCCCGTTAATCCCATTTTAATCGCGATTTAGATTTTAAAAAATTTCGCCATAATTTCCCCAAACTATGGCGTTTTTCCCACGTATTCAAAACTTGTTTAAAAATCATTTTTTTTTCAATTTCCAAATCATTATCAATTTACCAAGTTCATCAAACTTAATTTTTCGAGTGAATAGATTCTACAATTTCACTTCACACTTCATGAGCCTTCATACATTTTTTTTTATAAAAGTTTTAATAAACTTTATGTTCATCTTTTTAATGAGTTCTTTTAAATACAAGTTGTTTATATATTTTTATACTTTTAAACCTCTAAAAATCCCAAGACTTTCAAGTATTAAAGTGTTAAGACTTTTTATGTGAAGTTTTTTATAACCATTGATTATATATAAAACTCAAGTTTACTAGTTCACTAAATCAAATTTCAAGTCTATTAAAGTCCATGATTCTTCAAGTATCAAAATTATATGTAAAGCTCATGAACCATGAAGATGATGATCTTTCAAGATTTAAACATATACATGTTTAAATCATATTTTTATGCCTAATATAGTAAGATCATCACTAATACAAAATACTACACTAAATAAATAACATGACCATCATAAATCACATGCTTAATCAACCTACTTTAACAAAATCAACATGCTCATACAACTCACTCAACACTAGTACACATAAACCCCAAATTTATAATCTTCCGTTATACGCCAAACTCACACACCTACGTTTCCTTGTGTAGAAGGACTAGGTGCTCCAACTTAATCCATCCACCAAACTCGCTCGCGGGATTTCAAGTGGGAAAGCTTGCAACCACCGTGAGTATACTCGATCCCTTTTTCCCTTTTACACTTTGGGATGCAGCATGTATTCTATATTCAAACACGTGACACTTGAAACTTATTTGAAACATGCTCTATCCATTTAAACATGAAACATGAAACTTGCGATACTTGAGACTATTTTGTGCTATGTGAACGTTTAATCCCTGTGTGTAGTTCCGCCTTAACAGTAGTAGCACTATAGGGGTAATGCACCTCCCCGTTAGTCTTTGGGTATTGTTAGGATGAGACATATAACCTCCCGTTAAACTTTGGGAAGGGCACTTTAACGCATTGGAAACTTGGACTGCACTTGGACTGCGTGAACTAGCATGGCTGAAACTATTTTATTATGTTCATTTTGGATTTGAGTCTTTTATTCTATTATGCTATGTAAACAAACTTGTATACTCGCTCATTGCCTTTGCATTGAAACTCTATTTTAATACATGTTGCAGGTTGATTAATGAAGTATGGATGATTGATGAAACAAGTTTAGGGTGGACTAGATACACACCTAGATTTATCTATCTTTTGTTTGTTATGTTATTTGTTGAAACAATGTTGTTATTTCCTTTTGAATTTGTATGACATTTAGTTTTGAAATGAAATTTGAATTTAATTAAATATTGTCACATAGTGTTATGACGTCTCTAGCAATCTATACACACTTCGTCTCATCCCGATGTTTCCGCCATCGGTTGGGATGTGACATTTAGTAAGTTGTTACATTTTGGTTTAGGGTTTTAGGTGAATTTCTTCTTTGATTTTAAGATGATCAACTTGTACATTCATGATCTAGACATAATAATAAGCTTAAAAAGATGGTTAGTGAGAGCTTACAACTTTGCACAAGGTTAGTATGAAGATTTAGAAGAAATTAAGCTTCAACCAAAGCCCTAAGTGTGCTCCATGTGTTAATGATGCTTAGATGGTTATAAAAAGGCTTGATTATGGTGAAAATGGGATGATTTTTGAACGTAGATTAATATGTTCTTGGGGTTTTGTCTTGGCCGTAAATGGAGGAGAAGGAAAGAAAGGTTTTTAGTTGATTTTTTTGTGAAAGGAAAATGATGGAATGATGGATATGGTATGGTCTATAGATTATAATTCTTTCAAATTTTCAAACAAGATCTTAAGTTACCATACCTTACTTAGATTTTTCAAATTGGTAGGTTGATGGGGTGGACCCCATGTTGACCGAAATGGGGGGTATAGATTTTATATTTTTATTTTTTTAATTTTTTTAGATATAAAAGTTTACATATATATAAAGTGAGGTTTAGTTTAGGGGTTTAGAGGATTAGAGAAATTCTTGTACCATTAGTGTTATGACAATATTTTTTACGTTAAAATGTGCTTAACTAGTTCACTAGATGATTCGTTTTGTTGTTTGGGTGGCGAAAATATTGTTGACTAGTTCGTCGGCGCAAAAATGACGAAGTTGTGGTCGTTATGACGTAGTACCAGAAACTTGTGATTCGGATATTTCATTAGCCTCTACAAGCCTAATTAAGGTGTATTATAATATTTATAAGCCCTATGGACATTAAATTGTTAATTTCTAGTGCCGCGGACATTCTGTTTCGGTTATATTTTGGCGCAGAACGGAAAAAGTGTAATTATGTGCATTTACCGGAACGTTAATGCGTTTTAGTGTTTAGTGTCCCTAATTAGGGATTCTTATTCGTATTTCATCTATAGAGTGCGTCCATGCCTTTTGTCGCTCGCAGACAGTTTTCGAAACTTGCTGGCATGAATAGTGTGCTCAGGTGAATAGTGCTTTCAGCATTTTGCCAACATATTAGGACACAGTTGCGGTTTTCTCGCAACATGGCGATTGTGTTAATATTGTTTAGCATTTTAAACCATGTCCTATGATTGCTAAACTTCACTTGACCTAATTACACAATAATTAAATCGTAATGAGAGGATTTAATCGTTAAATCAAGTAATTAAGTTGTACGAAATTACCATTATTTTTGCCAGTTGTCACATTCTCCCCCCGTTAAAAGAATTTCGTCCCGAAATTCATGTCGTTTTACCAGTTGCAGGGGAGCCTTGGAACAGGTGAGGGTACTTGGATTTCATTTGATCTCCACGTTCCCACGTGTACTCGGGACCGTGACTCGAGTTCCAGCGAACTTTGACTAGCTTCCTACGACTCCTCCGTGTCTTGTGGACCTTCCAGACCATAACCTCAACAGGTTCTTCGGTAAATTGGAGTTTGTCGGGGACATGTATCTCGTCCGCTGGGATGACGACTGTTTCTTGTGTGGGACTTTTCATGAGATTTGACACGTGAAACGTGTCGTGTACACTGCTCAGTTCCTCTGGTAGGTCTAACTTATACGCAACAGTTCTGACCTTTTCCAGAATTTTGAAGGGTTCAATGTAACGTGGGTTTAACTTTCCACGTTTACCAAATCTTACTACGCCCTTCCAAGGTGAGACTTTCAACAATACCATGTCTCCGCCCTCGAAATCTAATGGTTTGCATCGTTTGTCGGCGTAGCTCTTTTGTCTATCACGAGCCGTCTTGATACGGTCTTGTATCTGAATGATCTTGTCTATGGTTTCCTGGGCTAATTCCGGGCCAATGAGTTGTTTATCCCCGGTCTCCGCCCAACATAGCGGGGACCGATACTTTCATCCATACAATGCTTCAAACGGGGCGGCCTGGATGCTAGTCTGATAGCTATTATTGTAGGAGAACTCCACTAAAGGCAAGTGAGTATCCCAACTTCCACCAAGGCCATCACATAAGCACGTAACATGTCTTCCAAAGTCTGTATTGTTCTCTCACTCTGGTCATCCGTCTGAGGGTGAAAGGCCGTACTAAGATTCAGTTGGGATCCAAAGGCCTTTTAGAATGATTGCCATATTCTTGACACAAATCGACCATCTCGGTATGATATAATAGAAACAGGCACTCCATGTCATGCCACAATCTCCTTGAGATATATCTCGGCTAGTTTCTTGGTGCTATCCTTCTCACTGATCGGTAGAAAATGTGCGGACTTTGTAAGTCGATCTACAATTACCCAAATCATATCATGGCCTCTTGAGGTTCGAGGTAAATTAGGAATGAAGTCCATTGAGATTTGTTCCCATTTCCATATGGGAATTTCAGGTTGTTGCAGTAATCCTGAAGGCTTTCTGGTTTTAGCTCCTCTTGTTGAGCATCGTGAATCCGAGAAGTGAGGTCAGTTTGTATGGTCATTTCTAAGGCTCACACCCTTAGAGGCTTTATACGTTCTTTGCGGCTCAAGGCGTCTGCCCAACATTCACCTTACCCGGGTGATACTTAATCTCACAATCGTAGTCATGTAACAGCTCAACCCATCTTCGTTGTCTCATATTCAAATCCTTCTGATAAAAAAATGTGCTGCAAACTCTTATGATCAGTAAAATTCGTGCAGCAAGTACCATATAAGTAATGACGCCAGATCTCCAACGCAAATATCACGGCTCCTAACTCAAGGTCATGCGTTGTATAGTTCGTCTCATGCACCTTCAACTGACGTGATGCGTACACGGTGACTTTATCTCATTGCATCAACACGCAACCAAGACCTTGTCGAGAAGCGTCACAATAGACCACAAAATCATCGGTACCGTCAGGTAAAAACAAGATAGGTGCGTCGTAGAGTTTATCCTTCGACGTCTGGAAAGCTGTTTCTTGTTTCTCTCCCCAATCAAATTTCTTATCCTTCTGGGGTAGGGATGTTAGTGGCTGGGCAATACTTGAAAAATTCTCAATGAATCGTTTGTAATAGCCCGCTAACCCCAGAAATTGTCGTATCTCAATTGGCGTCTTTGGGGCTTCCCAATTCTTGATTGCTTCAATCTTGGCAGGGTCAACATGAATTCCATTCTTATTCACCGCGTGACCTAAGAATTGCACCTCGCGAATCCAAACTTTGCACTTCGACAACTTTGCACACAACGGTTCCTTCTTCAAGAGTTCTAGGGTAGCTTGTAGATGTTGCTCACGTTTTTCCTAGGTTAGCTTACACACCCTATTCATGAGGTCCATGAATACCGCCGGCACGTTTGTTAAGCCAAACGACATGACAAGGAACTCGTAATGTCCATAGCGAGTCCTAAAGGCCGTTTTAGGGATACTTTCTTCTTTTATTCGCAATTTATGATATCCCATCCATAAGTCGATCTTGGAGTAGTAGCTAGAACCTTGCAATTGGTCGAAGAAGTTATCTATCCTCGGAAAGGGAAACCGATCCTTGATGATTAACTTATTCAATTCCCTGAAGTCGATGCACCTATGGTAACTGCCATCCTTCTTCTTAACGAACAACACTGGAGCTCCCAGGGTGAGAAGCTTGGATAGATGAATCCTTTTTCTAGCAGCTCTTGTAGTTGAGTCGATAGTTCTTGCATTTCGGACGGAGCTAATTGATAAGGTGCCTTCGCCACTGGTGCCGCTCCTGGCACTAGGTCTATCCGAAACTCCATTCGTTTCCGTGGAGGTAACCCAAGCATGTCTTCGAGAAAGACTTCTGGAAATTCCTTCACAACAGGGATGTCTTCTAGCTTCGGCTCCTTGGTCTCCTTATCGACAACATGAACAAGGAAGGCTATGCACCCCTTTCGGAGGCACTTCTGCGCCTTTGTGACCAATGTGGGATGTCATAATCGATCGCCTTATGGGCCCAACGTCCTTGCATCAACTGCATGAAGGTCGTGTGCTATAAGTGTTTCATCATTCAAAAAAGGGATGCGAATGATTTTCTCATGACCAACAACTTCGGCTCTATTCTTGGATAGCCAATCCATGTTGTCTACAACATCATAACTTCCCAAATCAAGAGGTAGGAGTTCAATAGAAAATTCATGCTCTCCAAGTTCCAAAGTACAACCCTTAATCACCTCATTTGCTTTAACTAACTTTCCATTTGCCAGTTCTATAGGATATGGGACGTCTAGCTTACTTGAAACTAGGCCAAGTGTATTCTTAAATTCTACTGATACAAACTAAGGTCGGCGCCAGTATCAAACAGAATGGATGCATAGTGTTGGTTAATAGGGAACATACCCGTCACAACATTCGGGTCCTGGCACGCTCACGAGCTCCGATCGCGAAGTCTCTTCCTCGCTTGGTTCTTCTTGGGGCAATCTTTTCTGAAGTGCCCCACGTCACCACAATTGAAGCAACCGGGAACTCTACCATTGTTGTTTCCGCCTTGGTTGTAGCTATCGTTTCTTCCTCGGTTGGGATATCTTGCTCAAGAGGCATCCTTGCTGTGTCCCTCTTTTCCACATCTGTCACACTTAGGTCTCAGGCATCGACCCTCATGGTGAAACTTGCATTCGTCACATCTCGGTTTAGTCCCCAGATAAACCTTTCCACTGGCCTTATTGGTGGCTCCATAAGCCTTCATGCAACGAGGCGGGTTTGCTTCCCTTCTTTTGTTTGCATTTGAGTGGTCATGAATTACTTGAGTGCCTTTCTTCAGGTTTGAAAACTTTCTTTTGTTGTCGCCCGAAGACTCCACGTGAGTCACTTTCTTGTTTGTCTCAGATTTCGAAAACTTTCCCATACGGAGCTTCTTCAGTAAGTGTAACGCTCAAATCGATAGCCTCTGCGATGGTTGGAGGCTTAGCGGCAGTAACCATGCTCAGGATTTGAGGCGCAAGTCCCCAAATAAACCGCTCGATTCTCTTGAATTCCGGCTCGACAAGATAGGGAACGACCATTGATAAATCATGAAAACGCTGAATATACTCGGTAACCTTTGGTCCATCCATCTTCACTTTCCAGAATTTGGTTTCCAGTTTGTGGATTTCAGCTCTTGAACAATATTTCTTGCGCATTAATTCCTTAAGCTCATCCCAGCTGAGCGCATATACAGCAGTTTCGCCAAGAGTTTGAACTTGGAGGTTCCACCAAGAAAGTGCACCATCCAGAAACAACCCAGAAATATAAGTGACTCTCTGTTCAGGTGCACATTTTCTCATTCTTAGCACGGAATCGGTCTTTTCAACCCAGCGAATAAAAGCAACGACACCTCCCGTGCCATCAAAGTTTAGGGGTTTGCAATCCAGAAATTGCTTATAAGTACAGCCTGTAACACATGTAACACAATTCACGAGTGAGCATTGGCAAGGCACAATTGGAAATATCCAAACGATTTGTAATGTGTCTTAGGTGATTTAACATTACCAGTTAGAGGGTTATTTCCGGAAGTGCCATCGCTGTGTCCTGAGCGGTTGGCCTCGTGTTGTGCAATTGCCTGTGATATGCGTTCCTGAAGCTCGGCTTCTGTCCTTGGTAACGTGTTAGTGTCCGTGTCACGTCTGGGCGGCATTTTCTTTTAGCAAGAAGTATCGGGTAGGTTAGACAACATTCACCAAATAATTGTCTATCAGGTATATATGTATATAAACAATCTTCACAACAAGCAACCATGTAATCACCTAACATCACATGCATATATATTCAAAAGGTATAAATAAGAAAACAACCACCGAGCTTCCATATATGTTCGACAACTTGATACATTGTTTTTAACAGATGAAAAACAAAATGGACTCGAGGTTACATCGCCTAGGTCATAGAGGTTCCATAATAAGAAAGTAGTAGTTATTTTCCTTCTACATTGGTCCTCTTAGGTCTTTAGTTTCACAAAGACGGGTAGACTTCTCAAAAGATGGGAGTTGTGCATTTCTACCACACATAGGGGGTGATAGTGAAAACTCAGAGATAAGGTCGTGAAGGTACGTGCCTTCTTCCTCGGGACTGAATTGTGCCTTGTAGCAACCGTAGAGCGGTTCTCCAGGGTGCGAATGCACTACCCAAACGATGGAGTGCTTTACGGGATAGAGAGTGTAGAGTTACTAATAGGGTGTTGGTGGTGGTGATATAGGTAGTAGGTGATAGGGTGCATGTGAGGTAACGAATGAGGAGAATCTTTTCTGAGTGTTAGCCATTTTCACCTGCTTAGATACCGGTCCCAAACGACTCGTATTACGGGTAGAAGTCTTAGGCACGAAGTAGGCAAAGGCAAACTTCCTACTTTGAAGTGTGTTATAGTAACTATCTCGGTTAGTGTTCTATTAGATGAAGGTTTGAACAACTTAGAAAATTTGAATGGGTGATGATCATTAGCTTAACCCGCAGAGTCCACCAGGATTTCCATGCACTACAAGTTGTTATTACGTGGGCCCCCATAATAATAAATTGTCTTGCATGGTCACCCTAATTTTTCTCTCGTTCAAAGTAGCCGATGAGTCAGAGAAGGGACACTACTGTCTTCATACCTTCAACATGGAAAGGACCTTTGTAATGGTCCACGCGCCAACGTCCGTTGTCATTACGCGCGAAATGGCACAATGCTTAGATGAAGTAGGAATAAAGAGAGTTTCCTAACAATAGTAGTTGGAGGGGCACCTTCAAGATGAGTACCTCATCTTCCTTGTCTGGACAAGAGTGTCGTCAATCATGTTTCGTAAAAGCTACAGGGAGCTCGTCCCGCTTATAAGGTTGTTGTCCACGGTTACCACCTCCGCCTCGCCGTCACTGTCGTAGTCAGGCACCTTCGCATTCGAGAGGGAAGAACGGCCATCTTCTACGGAATTCGAGCTCAGGGCCTCGTTTGGTAATCGCATCAGCCATAAGCTCGGCAGTGTACGCAAGGTCGATAATCTCATTATGCGAGCCGAGAACAATAATAGAATCTGAAGTCGAAGGCATCTCGTTCCCGTCAATAGTTATTCCGTACACGTATATGCATATATATTAATGAATAATAGTGTTACTTAGTACATGCAAGCAAATAAATGCAACATGTCACATATAACTCTCGTTTGTTCTTTCGTGGGTCATTTCATCTTTGGCAAGTCTATTTCACATAGACTATAACTCAATTGGCACATTAGTCGGGGTATTCTCCCTCCCTACTAATGTCCTTGCTTTGCCTTTCCTTTGAAAAATGTTTGATTCATGGATCTTGGCGCTTTCGAAAATGCAATGAAAAACATTTTACAAAAACAAAAGATTTTCGTGAGATGATCCTAGTGATTGTAGACTAGACTCGATAAGGAATCCTATTTCACTACAATCGAAGCTCTGATACCAACCTGTCACACCCTGACTTTTGCGGAAGCGTGTGCGTGTGACTTGATCAGTTTTCATTGCATTCGATTATAACAAACAACTATATGATTAATATGATGTTCATCCATTCAAAAGTTTAAAACATTACAATCACAAGTCATTTAAGTTTCAATCAACATGACCTCCGGTTAAGTTACAAACCAACAAAAGTGGATGACATCTAAACTTGAAATTTACATCTTGAAAACAACACTCGTGCCCAAGATCCATCTTGTTTCCTGAAATACATGTAATTTTGAAAACATCAACAAAAGTTGAGCGAGTTCATGCGTTTTGTGTGATTTCCAATATACTTGTAAGTATTTGAGAGATTCCTTTGAAAACAGGTATGTAAAGCGTATATGAGCAGATCAATTAATGTTTTGCAAGGACATTAATATATGTGAAGACATAGGGAGTACCCAACCCGAGTGGGCTATTATTAGTGTCGAATCCCCTCGACTGTGTCGAATCCCCTCGACTGTATCAAATCACCTTGACTGTGTCAAATCCCCTTGACCATTGTCGAATCACCTCGACTGGGACACAAAAGCACTCTAAGTAGTCACAAATGGACCATGAGTGGCGCTCGGCCGTACCCGTTAGATCTAACCTTTGTCCTTGTTTCTTATGAGAGTTATTGGCATTTCAGTTTCGGCCTATGCTCACATGATCTAATAGTTCATTTCATAGCCAAATCATACCATTGAAACATACGTAACATGTATTTCACCCCCGAGAGTTATAAATCCAAAAACAGTTAAGAGAAAGGGGGACATGAACTCACAGCTTTGCGTTCCTGAGAGAGATATTCAATCAACGTGTTCCGTAAACGCGAGTCAACCTACAAGGGTTCTAACTCATTAGACACGTCGGTCCTTCCTAGACCTTGTACTCGTTGCTCATCTTGAACGTTTATTGTTTTCATTTTGTTTTTGGAACGCTTGTGTATTTTTAGTAATATGTTGGCATTTGTTTCAGGTGTATGCTTTGGTTCAAGACTTTATATTCGTTACACAAATATAAGTGTATATCTTTATTCGACAAAAGTGTTGAAAATATTTATTTTTATCGTTGAAATACGTTGTCGTATGTGTACAACATTACTGAGAGAGTACACTTCAATAAGTGTATGTGAGAATATCATCATATACTAAAGTCTTTTATACATATACATATACCATATGTATACTTGTATTTGTGTGCTTTAAACGTGTACGTATACCGTATTTATACGGGTAGGTATACTGCTTTTATGCGCGTAGGTATACCGTATAATACATGTAGGTATACTGTATTATATGCGTGGGTATACCGTATTTATACGTGTAGGTATACCGTATTATACATGTATTTTTCATTGGGCCTAGCCCACATTTTAGTGTCGTTGGGCTTAACCCATATTATTAATGTATTTGGGCCTAGCCCATATTATCTATTACAAATGGGCTTTTATAAGGGTTTATGGAAATGGGTCATTGCCCACATTTTTAAGAATTTGGGCCTAGCCCAAAATTTATGTTATCTTAAGCCCACTATTAATTTAAAAGCCTAATTTTCATAATTACACTTGGTGTTATTCTCGTTATCGAACTTTCCGGTTTTTGTTGCCATTAATACATATGAAGTGTCTAGAACGATTCATTTTTAGGCTTGTAGTGACGTTCGGGTAATATATATATAGTTTTTGTGTCGAAGTTGTCCGTCTCGTTGTAGAAGCATAAAGAATCGTCCGACGTTCGCGCCTTGAGTTATGGTATTACAATTGTGCATTTTAAGTAGGCGTGACGATTCGCGACTAACATCACACTTGTGAATGTTTGTAATGTTTTTGTCGTGGCGAAAATGTGTATATATTTTTTTTATAAGCGTTGTATTTTTTATTTTTGGTACGTATTCCTACAGCTAATACATACACATAATATACACACTTCATACTTCAAATAAAGTATTTGAAGCATATACCTATAATCTTCCCAAAAATTACATTGATTTGTTATACTTATAATTTTACCCACTTTATTTAATAAAAGCAACTTTTAGTGTTTAAACAACTCTTGGATGGTTAAGACTTAGCCCTTGTCATTAGGGTTTGTCTAATCACTATTTAGGTTGTTAATAATGATTAAAGTCACTAATCGCGATTAACTATGCTAGTCACCCCGTTAATCCCATTTTAATCGCGATTAAGATTTTAAAAAATTTCGCCATAATTTCCCCAAACTATGGCGTTTTTCCCACGTATTCAAAACTTGTTTAAAAATCATTTTTTTTTCAATTTCCAAATCATTATCAATTTACCAAGTTCATCAAACTTAATTTTTCAAGTGAATAGATTCTACAATTTCACTTCACACTTCATGAGCTTTCATACATTTTTTTACAAAAGTTTTAATAAACTTTATGTTCATCTTTTTAATGAGTTCTTTTAAATACAAGTTGTTTATATATTTTTATACTTTTAAACCTCTAAAAATCCCAAGACTTTCAAGTATTAAAGTGTTAAGACTTTTTATGTGAAGTTTTTTATAACCATTGATTATATCACTTGTTATATATAAAACTCAAGTTTACTAGTTCACTAAATCAAATTTCAAGTCTATTAAAGTCCATGATTCTTCAAGTATCAAAATTATATGTAAAGCTCATGAACCATGAAGATGATGATCTTTCAAGATTTAAACATATACATGTTTAAATCATATTTTTATGCCTAATATAGTAAGATCATCACTAATACAAAATACTACACTAAATAAATAACATGACCATCATAAATCACATGCTTAATCAACCTACTTTAACAAAATCAACATGCTCATACAACTCACTCAACACTAATACACATAATAATCACATAATACTTCTTATTTAGTAAGTTGTTACATTTTGGTTTAGGGTTTTAGGTGAATTTCTTCTTTGATTTCAAGATGATCAACTTGTACATTCATGATCTAGACATAATAGTAAGCTTAAAAAGATGGTTAGTGAGAGCTTACAACTTTGCACAAGGTTAGTATGAAGATTTAGAAGAAATTAAGCTCCAACCAAAGCCCTAAGTGTGCTCCATGTGTTAATGATGCTTAGATGGTTATAAAAAGGCTTGATTATGGTGAAAATGGGATGATTTTTGAATGTAGATTAATATGTTCTTGGGGTTTTGTCTTGGCCGTAAATGGAGGAGAAGGAAAGAAAGGTTTTTAGTTGATTTTTTTGTGAAAGGAAAATGATGGAATGATGGATGTGGTATGGTCTATAGATTATAATTCTTTCAAATTTTCAAACAAGATCTTAAGTTACCATACCTTACTTAGATTTTTCAAATTGGTAGGTTGATGGGGTGGACCCCATGTTGACCGAAATGGGGGGTATAGATTTTATATTTTTATTTTTTTTATTGTTTTTAGATATAAAAGTTTACATATATATAAAGTGAGGTTTAGTTTAGGGGTTTAGAGGATTAGAAAATTCTTGTACCATTAGTGTTATGACAATATTTTTGACGTTAAAATGTGCTTAACTAGCTCACTAGATAATTCATTTTGTTGTTTTGGTGGCGAAAATATTGTTGACTAGTTCGTCGGCGCAAAAATGACGAAGTTGTGGTCGTTATGACGTAGTACCAGAAACTTGTGATTCGGATATTTCATTAGCCTCTACAAGCCTAATTAAGGTGTATTATAATATTTATAAGCCCTACGGACATTAAATTGTTAATTTCTAGTGCCGCGGACATTCTGTTTCGGTTATATTTTGGCGCAGAACAGAAAAATTGTAATTATGTGCATTTACCGGAACGTTAATGCGTTTTAGTGTTTAGTGTCCCTAATTAGGGATTCTTATTCGTATTTCATCTATAGAGTGCGTCCATGCCTTTCGTCGCTCGTTCAGACAGTTTTCGGAACTTGCTGGCATGAATAGTGTGCTCAGGTGAATAGTGCTTTCAGCATTTTGCCAACATATTAGGACACAGTTGCGGTTTTCTCGCAACATGGCGATTGTGTTAATATTGTTTAGCATTTTAAACCATGTCCTATGATTGCTAGACTTCACACGACCTAATTACACAATAATTAAATCGTAATGAGAGAATTTAATCGTTAAATCAAGTAATTAAGTTGTACGAAATTACCATTATTTTTGCCAGTTGTCACATCCTTAATGGTACTTCTTCAAGATATAAAGGTGAATGAAAAAATTAAAATTTGTTGAAAAACCTCTCTAAATCGAAGATATGAAGGTTAAGAATCTCAAGCATAGAAGATTAGTTCTGGTTAAAGTGAAATGGGATTCGAAAAGAGGACCAGAATATACATTGGAACTAGAATCAGAAATGAAACGAAAGTACCCCTACTTATTTCAATAAATCTCGAGACGAGATTTAAAATAAGGTGTGGAGGATGTAACAACCCTCAAAAAGACCATAACTAGTCTTAACCAAGACTCCAAACACGTACGATGGAAACCAGCACGAAAAACAAAGAAACTCTTATTTAGGCCACATGGCGCTACGCGATGGTGGTAAAAAATTTCGGTCGCGCGACGCGATGGTTTTTTGACCACCGGTGGACACATGGCACCACGTGGCATGCCTACGTGGAGACTCATGACACCTACGCCCTAGCCTAGCCCCTTCTCGCTACGCGAAGGTATAACCTGAATCCAGTCGCGCGACCCGACGAGGTTTAAGATCAGTTATAAAAGGGACGAGCACTGGTCATTCACAGTCACTCAAACTCTTTTCTTTCTCTCTCGTAATACTGTTATTATACCTGAAGCGTTAAAACTCTGACCCGTAATCAGCGTGCTAACTCGAATCACTGGTATGATACCCTGTCCGATCGATCTGAAACCAAAGCAACTGATGTATAAGTGCTGCCTGAATAATGCTACACTTTGTCATCTACGTTGTGATTTTGAACTTGTGATTATCGTTAAAGTTGAATTGGGTTAATACAGTAATACGTGTTGCATTGTGTGCTTAATTAGGAAGCCAAGACTTAGACCAGAAGGCTATTACTGAAACCCTAAATTTGAAAAGTGAGTTATTCTCTTTTTCTCAAATGATTTGCAAAACCCTAACTGTTTTCTAGTTGTATTTACAGTGATTAAGTTTTTGTATTCTGAAATTACTGCCGGTATGTGGGTTTTGTATACACTACTTGACAAGCTTTGCTATTGGACAATTGAGGGCCAATAATGATATGACAACAGTCACAGGAACTGCCACCGAGTGACAAATACTGATTTGAGTAATTGAAAGATATAAACAAATGTAAGAACCCTTAATGCTGTAATTATAACAATGTGTTTTTGTACAAACTGAATGAGCTCACAAGTATTTTCCGCTGACTAAATATTTTTAAAACGCGTTTCAGGTGATGAAAAGAAGAAAAAGTGCTATGAAGCACTCAAGCTTAAATAAGTAGCTATATAAACCTGAATAAAACATGTTTTGTAATCAAGGGTTTAACCCTATGAAAATCCTTTTAACGAGTTTTATCCCACAACTTTTGAGATGAAAATTTCGGTGTTTTGAAAGCTCTTTTTTTTTCTAACACCCGGTCCTGATAAATTTTCCGCTGCGATAATTTTAATAATCACCGGTACGTATTACTGTCGTATCTGTCACAGCTCCCACCCAGAGTGGAGTCAGGGTCAATGGAACACCATAAAACTTTTTAAAACAATAATAATAAATATAAATATAGAGTACACTTATGTAAAAAAAATATTAGGACGACATGCATATACCAAAATGTTATAGTGAATATACACATGTAAATTAACGAAATATAAATTCACACATGTATAAATGCTTATAATATACACGTGCCTAACGAAATATACTAAATTCACACATGTATAAATGCTTATAATATACACGTGCCTAGACAAAAAAATCAAGTATATTCACGAACATATAAACACCTCCTTCAACACGCAGGTTTGCGATGACGTTTTCATGATACTATTTATCATGCCCGCTATCGCAACATGTAGAGAAAAAGAATAGCGAGAAGACCGATACCAGACAAATCTCTGGTGACAATGGCTACTATACTGATTGTTAGTACTGCACTAATGACTAATATTGTAACGGCACAGAACCAACACTAGACAAATTCCGTTACATCGTGCGAGATATGCCCCCTAGTTATAATTTAACGTCAAAATTAACTTCTTTACAATCTCACGCAAGTGAGCC
This sequence comes from Helianthus annuus, assembly GCF_002127325.2. Lineage (NCBI taxonomy): Eukaryota > Viridiplantae > Streptophyta > Magnoliopsida > Asterales > Asteraceae > Helianthus > Helianthus annuus. Next base: position 31,325,783 of record NC_035440.2, on the reverse strand, counting down.
ACTCACGAGCACCGAGTGATCACAGGGTTTCGCGGTGTGCATAAGTGAATGAAGAGCCACATCAATTCTCACATGTGCTTCTCACATACCATAACACATGATGTTTATGGTCAAAAACTCAAAAGTGACCTACAATAGCTTATTCTTCATTTTTTGGTTTGCTTTTTCCCTAATAGATTTTGTATATACTTTAATTTGTTTTTATTTTGGATATTAATAAACTAGCTGGATTACATAAAATATAATAGCGATATTAAAGAAATGTTCATTGATTAGTATTTTGTTGAATCATACAATATTTTAAGTTTCAACACGTTCAATTGTTATGTTACATTTAACATTACTAACTGATTGTTGTTCATTACACGAAGTTAATGTATTCTCTAGAGTTGATACTTGGTATCTTTACATTATCAACACATTAAATTAATATTATTTCATTTCAATGCGTTAATATTATTGCAAAATGCTAATGAGTTGTAGCTTATTGACATAAGAGAGAAAGTGCAGATTTGGGCGGAAAACCATAGATCTTAGGGCACACGGGGCGGATGGTTTATAACGAGTTATAGGGAAAATCAAGGAGTGATAAAAAGAAAAGTCCCACCCCGCCCTTAAGTTTATAACGAGTGATAGAAGCACGCGTGAGAAAATTAACGCCGTGATAAATTGATTGTGTGTGAGGAATTGTTGGTTGGGGGGAAATTGTTGGGTGTGGTACCCCCACTAAAAAAGGTTGTGAGTGATAGAAAAATGGTTGATGATGTGGCAGAACTTGATTGGATATTGTGAGTGATGGAAAAATGGTCACTGGTGACCACCCCCACTCCCCTTAAGTTTGAACCCGATCTTAACTGGGTTTTACTGCACTTGGCCTTCGAGCAGTGGGTTTTCCCCGAAACTGAAGATGGTGGGCTTGGATTACCCAACGCTCTCTGCGATTGCGAGTATATGAGGCCGCCTTTTGTCATTGGATTACCACAGGTAGCCAGTCTTTTATTCGTTGGCGCCGTTAAAAGAAATAATAATATTGCAAAATGGTTGAGGTGTAAATCATGCTGGGGGCAAGTGGACCAGTGGTTGTGACATTTAGCCAATGTTGGTGGTTATTCCGTTAACACGCTAAACGAGCTAGTGGGAGACAAGATTAATGATGTGTCATGCATATTTTAGAATCTTAGTGGACCAAAATTTGCAAGGAAAGTATGTACTTCGGTTTGGCGTATTGTACAATATTGTTGTATCCTAGCTCGAGTTTTCGTTAACAGATATAAAAGACACTGACATATTGATTCCATATACTAAGCCTATAGAATGTAGTAAAAACAGTAGGTCATTGCGGTGCAAGATAGTTTGGTTTAGAGTTTTCAAAATGGTGGAAGATGAGCCACTTCAACTTTGAGTCGCACTTGGATACAAGTTCGAGTTGTGGCAACGTTTCAAGCACTTGGGTTAAGGTTAAGTGACCACGGAAGGTAAGAGTTTATTGTGAATACAAGAGGTTCTCAGATACGTTTGATGAAATCTTAATTAGATTGTCATGTTGAATATATAGGTAGAGGTTCATGAGTCGATCGGTGTTAATCCATGTGGATGCTACTCGAAGAGCAAGTTGATCGGTGTGGTATCTTTCCACCTAGACTTGCTAAATGTCTTTGGAATGGTTCAGTCTTTGGTATTCCTTGTCTTTGATCATATATTTTTTAAACGTATAAACACTTACAAGTGTGCAAACTTGTTTACTTTTGAAAGAAATTCGTTTTGACAACTTATGTTTACATCTTCATACTTCAAAATTTGAAGATATCCGTTTATATTTCAAGTTTTTAATCGTGGAGAATTTTGTTAAATTTCGACTTTCTAATTTTCTCACTTCTATGTGTGTTCTCTTACTTTCTACGTATTTATAAGTTGATTTTTTGATCATTTGTATAAACCTTTCAGTATAGTTTTTTTTTACTAAGTTCTTCATAATTAGCAACTTCAAATATTGTTACACTGTCTATATGTTATAAAATAAAACTCATTATCTTTATTTGTTCTCATCATCCATGAAGATTTTACGTATCTGTTCCAGTGATAGTAGTGTCGGAGGTCCCTTTATCAAAACTGAAAAGATATTAGGCTACTCAGAGTGCACGCGCCAAATTCCCTTGGCATGTTGCGGTGATCTTCAGCAAATCGCCAACAATCATTCCGTGTGATGCGGCATGTACCAATCAGAAAGGGTTGCTCGGCATGTTGTGGCAAGTGTATACCAAAGAACCGAAGAGGGAGAGGTGAGAGAGATGGGTTGATTCTAAAATCTAACCAATAACATTTTAGTTTTTTTTTTTAATTTAATTTAAAAGTTAGTTGTAGCATGGAAAACGTACAAAACGTGTAGTGGTTGAGAAAAATGATATGTCGTTGATGTGAAAGATCGAGAGAGAAGTTATGACAGTATTGCAACTTGCAAGATACCTTCAGCCCTTTTACTTGTGAATTGTTCGGTTTCTTCGATTATGTGTCTCCTAGAAGTTCTCTTATGGTCCGATACGCTGTGTTTGTATTGAATTTGTGTATTCTTCGTTGAGTTATACATTATATTGTCAAAAAAGTAGAATGATTAATTAAATACATAGGTACGTTAGTTAGGCATACCCATCACTACTAATCTTTTTTTATCCGTAGTTTACGTGCAAACTGCAACCGGCGTTTGTGACTCGTGGCTTATGAACTTCGCACAACCAATGATAGTTGTGTGACCCGTTATGTATGATGAAAGCAAAAGCACATCATTCTTCAGGACAATCACTAATTAAGCCCAATAAATAGTACTTCTTTTATGATGGCCATTTTAATTTAATTTCATTGTAATTATGAATATTTCTTGTGAGTATCTTTATCTACTTAAGGAGATTACACAAAGTGTAATTCATGACTACTTATTTCTTTTAAACTCAAGAATATTCCTACACTTTCTCTTTTAATTTCTTTCCAAACGGAATCAACGTGTTGGAAATTTAATGGTTAAATATTTATTTTCAAAGCTTTAGTTGATTAAAAGTTACATCATGATCATACAATATTTAATTCACATATAAAGCTTTGTTTAGAAAAGTATTCAGCCATACCTTAAAAATTCTTATTGTTAACAAATGATCAAACCAAAAACAGACCATGTGACGAATAAGTAAAAAAGCTACATGCCTGCATGTAGGTCTAAAAACAATTATCATCCAATGCATGCATTAACGAACCTTTCTATTATGGTATTATATAGGTTTCTATTTTGGAATTTATGGATTCGTTAATGCAAAAGCACTAGGAAATATGCAAATGTTGAAGAAACATATTAATTACACCGACGAAAGACACATTTATGAAAACATACACGAAGTTTATATATAAAACACACAATTACAAGATATACATAATGTTTAACCAACAAGCAATTAAAACACGTACAAGCCACAAGAGTTTGATTAATTACCTGATCCACATGCATGATCTAATGCATATAGATACTTGTCAACACTTTATCCGTCACCAGAGATGTTTGTACCAGCTTCAAACCCTATTAACACATTCCAAAATACAACACATGCATGATCTAATACTTGCATTGAATGGTGATGCTACTAAATGCAAATCAAGAGGGATGTAACTATAAATAAATACACAATCTTCTTTGTAATTAATATATATACCTCGTCTTTTCCGAAAGAAACCATCTTCTCCTCAAGCTGGCTGAGATCTTTGACACCAAATTTACTGATGAGAGTGAGGCTTGAAATGGTAGACATTGGTTTCACCACTAAATCATCCATCACCATATATGTCACAAATTCCTTCACATACCCTCCTTTCATTTTGTTCAGAGATTGCTCTTCCATCTCTTTGGTTGCATCCTCCTTTGGCATGATGGAAGCCATCTTAACTTTCATGGAACCACAGCAACTAGGACATGTTGCATTAGCATACACACTCGCATTTGACCGACATGTTGCATAGCGGTTATAGCATGAGCAAATTATTGACGCATTGGAACACCTGTAAATTGCTTTAGATGCACCGGATTCATCAACAGAAGGAACCTTATAAGACAACAAAAACGTGTTTCCACTATAAGGTGTTTTTGGGTTGAAGATATCATCCTTTTTAATGCCAGGTTGAAGGTAGGTTCCTTGGAAAGTTTCGATGCTTTCTTTTAGTTTCCCTAAGCATCCCACCATTTTTTTGGATCCCACGAACTCAATGAGGGTGCCTAGAGGTAAAGAGAAGATGTGGAAAAGAAAATCCACAAATTCTTTGTTGGTTTCTGCAAATAACACTCTTTGCACTTTCTTGTCGACTAGAAGTTTTAGAGTCATTTTGGGGGTAGCCATTGGTGGAGTTTTTCAATCCCGTAAGTGATTGTGATGATAATTTATAGGACTTGTGTTATTCATGCAAATATGAGATTAAAAAAAGTAGCTGTATATACCCAAGACTCGTATTGAAAAGAAGTGCACTCAAATGTTTATTGAAAAGGTATCCACTGCTTGCATCTCCCTCTATATTTTCCACTATATTTAACGAAGTCGGTTTTGGATCGTGTGATGCCACTTGTTGGTTGCTAGATTGCTTTACGACGAGCAGGAAGGTAGGTATAGAGGAAGGATAAAACTACTTTTGGAGAAGGTATTACCGAACGGAAAAATTATTGAATACAACTTGGAATAACTTGAAAATTACAATATGAGATCAGATCACATTACTAGCTACTAGTTTATTTATACTAATGAAACATTCAAAAATACTAGACAGTGCCGAACGCAAACACATACACATTACTGAAACCGGCCTTGCAATGCTTTTCAACTCTCATGCCCCTGCCACATTATGGACCGACGCCTTTGCCTCTGCCACCTTTATCATAAATCGCTTACCTTCCTCTGTACTTGATTTCAAATCTCCACATGAAATCTTGTATGGTCGTACTCCAACGTACTCAAATCTTCGTGTTTTTGGTTGTCGTGTGTTTCCATATTTGCGGGATTATGCGAAACAAAAATTGTCTCCACGCAGTGCGGAGTGCATTTTTATTGGTTATGATGCAAAATATTAAGGCTATAAATGCTTAGACCTTCTCACTCATCGCGTCTATGTTACGCGACATGCTCAATTTGATGAGGAAAATTTTCCATTTAGCAACCAAGTCTCGCTTGTTGATGAAGCCACCTTGTCTTCTCAAATTTTGATGAAATCCTACGTGCACCAACCATACCGAATCCGCCCACTATCCCTACTACACCCATCAGCCCTACACCACCTATGTCCAACCCGACCCCTTGCTCTTTATGTTCTCATCCTTCACCATCCCATGGCCTTCCCGATCCCACCCAACATCCGTCCGCCAATCCATCACCTGGCCCACCTTCTTCCGCCCACACCACTTCGGCCCATCACTCATCTTCCACCATTTCCACTCCAGCCCATGAACCCAATGACTCCTCCTACGATCCAACCTCCCAGCCTGCCCCAATACCTTTTAACCAGCCTAACTCGTCTCTTGTCCAACCCGATCTTCAACCACCCGTTCCCACCCACCCACCAACCCACCTCTGGATCCTCTTCTGTGCTAGTACCATCACACCCCATGAGGGCTTGATCAAAGAATGGAATCTACAAACCAAAATTTTATGCTAACCTTTCTTTGTTTTCAAGTCCTTTACATCATGCTTTACTTGCAGCACAGGATCCTCGCGGTTACAAATCGGCAGCAAAGCACACTAAATGGGTAAAGGCTATGGAAGAGGAACTTCAGGCTTTACAGGCTAACAACACTTGGGTTCTAGTTCCAGGACCCTCGAATTCAAACTTAGTTGGTTCCAAATGGATTTTCAGAATGAAGTATAAAGCAGACGGATCAATCGACAGATACAAGGCTCGTTTAGTTGCACAGGGCTTCACCCAAGTCCCTGGCTTAGATTTCGCTCATACTTTCAGTCCGGTTGTCAAGGCTTCCACTGTTCGTGTGGTTCTCGCGCTTGCCACTATTTATGGCTGGTCTATTCATCAGTTGGATGTTCGGAATGCTTTTCTAAATGGCAATCTTACTGAAACTGTTTACATGGAGCAACCTACAGGATTTGTTGATAAACATTTTTGTCATCATGTATGTCGTCTCCAAAAGGCTCTCTACGGTCTCAAATAAGCACCTCGTGCTTGGTTTCAAGGCCTCATCAATTTTTTACTTGCAAAAGGATTTGTATGCAGCAAGGCCGATACCTCCCTCTTCATTTTCAAAAAAGGGACCACTATTGTCTATCTTCTTATCTACGTTGATGATATCATTATTACTGGTAGTGATGCTGCTTTCATTCAATCTTTTATTACCAGCTTGCACAAGGAGTTTTCAGTTAAAGATTTGGGTGCTCTCGGTTATTTCTTGGGTCTTGAGGTCACCAATTCTGATAATGCCACCTTTCTCAGCCAAGCTAAATATGCTCATGACATTTTGGCTCGTACCGGTTTATTAGACGCTAAGCCTGTTGACACTCCCTTAGCTACCACAGAGAGTTTTCTCAGCAAAGGTGATCTCTTTCATGATCCTCCTCTCTACAGGTCATTGGTTGGAGCTCTTTAGTATCTTACTATTACACGTCCTGATCTCTCTTATGTTGTTAATTAAGCCAGTCAGCACTTGCAGTCACCCACCATTTCTCATTTTCAATCAGTCAAACGTATACTGCGTTATGTCAAGGGCACTATTTCCTTTGGGTTGACCTTTTCTAAGCCACATATGACCACCTTAGTTGGATACTCTGATGCTGACTGGGCGCGATGTATTGAAACGCGTAGATCTACCTATGGCTACTCGATTTATTTGGGTGGAAATCTTGTTTCGTGGAGTGCAAAGAAGCAACCTACCGTCTCTCGCTCCAGCTGTGAATCTGAATATCGTGCTATGGAAAACACTACGGCTGAAATTATTTGGATCACCCATCTTCTGTGGGAGTTACACGCTCTCCCCACTGATCGTCCGACTCTCCTTTGTGACAATAAGAGTGCTATTTTTCTCAGTCAAAATCCTGTAGCTCACAAACGTGCAAAACATATTAATAATGATTATCATTTTGTTCGATAAGTAGCTTCGTCTGGGAAACTCTACACCAAATTCGTACCGTCGAATCTTCAGGTTGCGGACATTTTCACCAAGAGTCTCTCCAAGCCTCTGTTTGAGAAATTTTGAAGCCTGCTCTGTGTTGGTCCCCCACCTGTTCGATTGAAGGGGGTAATAGCGTACCGTAAATCACTCAACTGATTTACGTATTTTAAACATCTGATTGTGTAATATTATTGTAATCAATTGTATATTTAGTTTGCTAGTTTATAGGTATACATGTACTCTATATAATGTTTTTCAAATCAATACAATCAATACAATGGCAAGAGATTGAGTCTTCATATTTACAGTACATATATACATATATATATATATACATGGATAATTCATAAAGATGTGTTCATGATTGTTAAAGAATACCATGATCATATAGAATGCTATTGGTCCGTCAGTGATCCAAATTTGCCGTTCAAAAAAAATATAGAATGCTATCATTGTATGTGTGATAACATGATCATATAGAATGCTATGATTGAATGTGTGAAAAGTTATGTGATGCGCTTTAAATGCTTCGTGTGTTTAATGCTTGTTATAGTTATAGTTGCCTGATTTAAACTAGAACTCACTAAGAATATTTACTTTTTAGTATGCACATTAGGTTGATTGAGTAAGTGATAGCTGGTTCGAGGCAAGGCTCCTCGTTGGCGACCAACATCCTATCCATGTTACCGCTTTTATGTTTTAAGGAAATGTTTTAGTTACTCTGGTTTGTAAAGACTGGAATGTTTTTTTTCCGTTGCGTATAAATGAATCATAGTGCCATGAACTATTTGTTGAAGAGTAAATCCAACTGAATAAACCCCTATGTTTGGAGCGTTACACATGGGTGAGATACATGCTCATTAACATGCCTTAACATCTCCTCATTAAAGGATGTCCTTTAACAACATGAAATTAGGCTAGAGGGTATGGTAGGGGCTTTATCACCGCCACCTCACCTCCACGTCACACAAGGGCTTTAAAGCCCCCTACTTTAACTTGAAGGGTGTGGAGGGTGTACCTAGGGGCTCTATAGCGCCCCCTCCCCCCCCCCCCCTTTAAAGCCAATTAGATTCGATGGAGCCCCCCCCCCATTTCTTCCGCTGCCATCTTGGCGAGCTACCTATAGCCCCCCCCCCCCCTAAAGATGGCGGTATAGGGATGGAGCCCCACCGGCGCCATAGATGCTGAGGTGGCCTTGGTGGCGCCCCCATACCCTCCGACCTTAGGGGGTGTTTGTCTTAGCTTTTCCAAACTCCTTATGACTTTTTGGAAAAGTTAATAAGTCATAATGGAGTGACTTATTAACTTTTCCCCTCACATGCACTCTCAATCCCAAACATCATTTAACTTTTCAAAAATTCAGTTATATAAGTTGGCTAAAATAAGCAATCTCAAACACCCCTTAGTTGTAAATCTTTGTTAAAGTGTGATTATGAATCAAGAGTTAGCAGTCGCGGGTTCAACATGCAAGACAATCTTCGGAGATTGGACTTCTGCAGGACATCATAAATAAGGGTGTCATCAAAGGTTCTTTTTGACGTCGAAGTAATCAACAACTTCCATATTTAGTAAGAGTATGAGCCTATATTGGACTTTTGGTGTCCATAAAACAACATACGACATAATTGAGGCATTTGACTATAAAGAAACGTTTATTAAGTGTGTTTTGAAAAATTGATTAAACGAAAATCATAATCAAGATTAGTTGTATGCTTATTATTTGGTGAAATAGTTATTAGAGTTAATTACTGTTTTCGTCCCTGAGGTTTGTCAAAAATAACGGTTTCAGTCCATTAGTTTAAAAATTGCGATTTCAGTCCATTAGTTTCATTTTCGTAACCATTTCAGTCCACCAACTTAACTCCCATCCATTTATTCTGTTAACTTTGGGTGAAATTACAAAATTGCCCCTATGGTTTAATTAAAAAAAAACGCTTGTCACAGGTTTCGAACCTGTGACCTTTGCTTTGAAATGCGATTGTTAAACCAATAGGCCATGTATCAAGATTGTGAATGAATTCAAATTGTTTACCTTATAACATTGCATATTCATCATCATCTTCCCCAAACCTTTCATCTTTGTCAATGGAGGAGCCACCATTAACCCTAAACCACTTCTGCCACACCACAACTACCTCTGCCACACCACAACCACCTCCGCCACACACAGCCACCACACCACAACCTGTCTGTATCTTTAATTCTCCAGCTCATCAGCTCATGCCACTTTCGATCTCACTATCACATATCTGTCTGTATCTATTATATATTGTGTAGTTTTAAATTACAATCACTGTATTTCCAGGAAATAAGCTACTACGTCAGTGTAGTTGATTGAATGGATCCGTGTCCTTTCGTTCGAATTGTAGTCAGAAATTTATGTCTTAAGTTTTGCAACAGCCCTCCACCGTTGAGTTGTTATTGCAAGATTAAGCTCAAGAACTTCACAACCCAGATCGCCGATGTTGCGTGTTCTGATCATGTGAATCAAGTAGGCGATCAGGTTCAGTCCGACAGGTTGTGGTGTGGTGGCTGTGTGTGGCGGAGGTGGTTGTGGTGTGGCGGAGGTAGTTGTGGTGTGGCAGAAGTGGTTTAGGGTTAATGGTGGCTCCTCCATTGATAAAGATGAAAGGTTTGGGGAAGATGATGATGAATATGCAATGTTATAAGGTAAACAATTTGAATTCATTCACAATCTTGATACATGGCCTATTGGTTTAACAATCGCATTTCAAAGCAAAGGTCACAGGTTCGAAACCTGTGACAAGCGTTTTTTTAAATTAAACCATAGGGGCAATTTTGTAATTTCACCCAAAGTTAACAGAATAAATGGATGGGAGTTAAGTTGGTGGACTGAAATGGTTACGAAAATGAAACTAATGGATTGAAATCGCAATTTTTAAACTAATGGACTGGAACCGTTATTTTTGACAAACCTCAGGGACGAAAACAGTAATTAACTCTAGTTATTATGAATAATCCTAGATATTATTTATTATATTTCAGATAAATAATAATAATATTTGATATTTGGGATATTAATTAATATTGCCCACTTAATATTTGGGAAAGAGAATGCCATGATCATATAGAATAGTACTATGATTGTTACATTGGTTTTTAACAGGTTTTATCAACTCAAGTAATATTTGCCCAAAGAAAATACTTAAAAATATATATCTATAGTAGACAGTTTTAAGTTTCTCTCTCTCTCTCTGCCGGAAAACTCAAAAGTCACCAGAATTCGCTGAGATTGCTCGACGATGATGATAGAGACCGATTAGTATGTGTGGTTTAATCAATTTGCTTACTGGTAGCAGTCTAGATATAACCGTCCATCCTAATTAGTTTCTTGATTTCATCCATTCACGTCTCGGGTCTTTGTCAGTGATTTCATCCGTCGAGATGGAGAGGGAAGAAGGTGAGTGTTCAGGTGTGAGAAACAAGCAGCCGATTGAGAAGCAATACACATGGAAAAATGCCATGACTTTTTACATTTCTAATATACATCCAGAAGTATCGGATGGGGAGTTCTGGATTGAATGTAGGAACTATGGACATTTGGTGGACGCCTACATAGCAAGGAAAAGAGATAAATGGGGAAAATGCTTCGGGTTTCCGAGGTTTGTAAACATAATAGACGGTGAGAAAATGGCGAAGTCACTAAACAACATTGAATTCTACGGATGGAGAGTAAAAACTAAAGTGGCAAGGTTTGTTAAGATAGAGAAAAGAGCAGTGGAGAAAAGCAAACAAACATGGGTCAGAAAAGAAATAGCAGAAACAGAAGTCAAGATTGGAAATGAATTTGAAGATCGATCGAGAATCAAGGAAGGTTTGTCATATGCAGATTCAGTGAGGGGTATAAAACCACAAGTGAATTCAGTGAGGGGAATAAGACCACAGGTAAATAAGGAGGAGATAATGATATTTTCAAACGAGTCAGAAGCTTTCAAGGAATGGAGGAACAAAGCGTTATTGTGTGAATTTCATAGTATTGAACACTTGAAGAACGCAGATAAATGTGTTATGGAACTGAGGATTGATAAAGGTGTGATGAGATACCTAGGTGGGCTAAAAGTACTCATAACGTTCAGTAATGAAGAAGATATGGAATCATTATCAAGCAAGAAAGAGGAACGTTGGAAAGAATGGTTTCACATAATGGGGGTATGGAAAGGACAGCTATTACCATATCAGAGAATAGCGTGGTTAAAGATCAGTGGGGTACCAATTCAGCTCTGGATGGGTGAAGTAATGAACGTAATTGCAGGGAAATTTGGAAGAATTGTCCAAAGTTCGAAAGCAGATAAGTTGGACTTAAATCTGCAATTCGACGTGGTAGTGTTGGTGCATATTCTGTGACAACAGCTTAGATTTGGTCTTTGGATATCTTGTAATTAGTTAAACGATAAACAGTTAGCGGGTTTAGCTTTGTATTAGTGAATTAATAGAGTTTGGGCTAAACTAAACCCACATTGGGTGATGGGGGACGAATTGGGCCTAGCCCATGTAGTAAACCCTAGTCTAATTTATAAACCTTGTGTTATATAAACAAGGTTAGGCTTTAGGGTTTAGGTTAATCAGCCAAAACAGTTGTTTGTGAGAGAGGAATTTCGTGAGAGCATAGCTTGGACGAAATTAGGGTTGGTTAGGGATCTTGACTTTATGTAATCAGTTTGATAGATAATCAATAAAGATCCGGATTGAAAGTGATTTGTTGTTTATGTTCCTACATGTTTTCTGCTTATTCTGATCAAGAGGATTCCGCACTCTTGATCGGATTGACAATTCTGTGATACACATCAAGGGGACCTACAATTGGTATCAGAGCATTAGGCTCTTGAAAGCTCAGTTCAGAATTGTGTTCTGCAGAAACAGGGAGTTTTTAGAATTCTTGAAAATTAGGGTTTAAAATTTTTGAAATTTTGAAACGTGAAACTAGGGTTTCAAATTTTTTTTTAATTCTGATAATTTTCTGCGAATTTGTTGGTGTTTGATTAGTTTTGTTTGTTTGATTTGGCTTATTTGCAGGTTTTCGGGACAGTATTTGGTTGTTTTTTAAGAGTATTTGGTTGGAATTCGAAGACTGTTCTTCGTGTTCTTCATAATTTTCGAAATAATTTTGTTGTTTAGGTTGTTTGATTTTGCAGGATTGTGTTGGAGAGGAGATAAAATCTTCAGAATTTCAAAAAGATTGAATTTTCGTATTTACTGGCTGGCGAATTTAACAATTTCGCTGACTGGCCTAGCATAATTAACTGACTTGCGAATTTGGGACTTAATATCTCGGTGGTCGGTGAATTTAAAATCCAAAGGCGACTTTGGTAACCGTGTAATTGTCCACAGCGAAATTACCATGGTTTTCAGCGATTTTACCAGTCGTTGTAATAGCGAAATTGACCGGCGAACCTATCAGCATAATTCCCAGGGAATTTAAGTTACCCAGCGAATTAAACAGCATAACCAGCGAAATTAACTGGATAACCAGCGAAATTTTCAGCATAATTAAAAAGGTGGAAGATTTTTTGGCAAGCGTAAGGAAAAATTCACGTTTTCGAAAATAGAAAGTGAACCGTAACTCATCTGGAGAAACCGTCTGCACCGCTGAAATCCTTGTATTTTTAGGACAAAAAAATGGTATTTGACATAGCCCTCGATAAGATATTTTGGTCTGTTTGTTGTATGGAAGTACTGACCTGTTCACCAATTATCTATCGTTGAAAAAAAATAAAACGGATGAATTCCGTATACTCACCTACTACGATGAATCTTTGTGCATACCTTGATCGCGGGGGTATATCCTGAAGTGGGACACACTGGTATATCAGTATTAAAATTACCTTAACGTATCATATGGTAATGGTATTTGAAATGTTCATGCATTTTGTTTAACAGGACAAACATACTGGTAATCGTCTTGGACTGCTTTTCACGAAAAATTAAATAATGAATTATCTAATAGTGTGAAAACAGTTTGATTGTGCTGATATGATCTTCTTACCAGTGATTCTCACAAAAATAGAGTGTTTATTGCTTTTGTATTTACTTGCTTTCAGAAAATATAAAAATCCAAAAATAGTGTCTTTTTTTGTTTAAAATTCTTAATGTACGGAAAACTGTTATTCGTGCAGGAATTGTTACTGATAGGGGGAGACGGTGTTAGAAAGTGAGTTCAAAATTTTTAAATCAGACAGGTTCTTGTGTGTTGGACAAAAAGTTTTGCGTGTTGGTGATAAGTTGAAAGTGCTTAATCTGTGATACAGTTTAACTATTCTCTTGAAAAATAATAATTTATTTAACTTTGTTGAAAAATTCTTATGGTTTCTCGAGATGTTTGTTTTATAGTAAACAGATTGAAGCAGTATGTTGCTGAGAAGTTGCTGTGAAGATGAGAGTTTGATTGGATGTATGGTAGAACCTCTTTTCTATATTGCAGACAAAATTGAAGAGTTGAAGATTGCTTTGCAAATGCTAAACTGGAGTTTACTCAAGTGCTAACGTGTTGAAGATTTGGTGATTGGATGCATCAGCTTAGGGGGAGTCATCTGTTGCTGACAGAAGCTATTGAAGCTGAAGCTATCCAAAGACCAAAGACAGTGCAAGACTACTTGAAGATTGCAAGAAGACTGAAGACAAAGTTTTTATGAAGCTATTGTCAAGAGGGAGTTTGTTGGTGCATATTCTGTGACAACAGCTTAGATTTGGTCTTTGGATATCTTGTAATTTGTTAAACGATAAACAGTTAGCGGGTTTAGCTTTGTATTGGTGAATTAATAGAGTTTGGGCTAAACTAAACCCACATTGGGTGATGGAGGACGAATTGGGCCTAGCCCATGTAGTAAACCCTAGTCCAACTTGTAAACCTTGTGTTATATAAACTAGGTTAGGCTTTAGGGTTTAGGTTAATCAGCCAAAACAGTTGTTTGTGAGAGAGGAATTTCGTGAGAGCATAGCTTGGACGAAATTAGGGTTGGTTAGGGATCTTGATTGATTGTAATCAGTTTGATAGATAATCAATAAAGATCCGGATTGAAAGTGATTTGCTGTTTATGTTCCTACACGTTTTCTGCTTATTCTAATCAAGAGGATTCTGCACTCTTGATCGGATTGACAATTCTGTGAAGATCCATACACATCAAGGGGACCTACCGGTAGGCATTGTGGTTGATCATGGTTCCTGCATTAATGAAACAATCCAAATACAATGGAAGGAACAATCATTCAAAGTATGGTTATCGGAGGTCGAGGAAGCCTGGATCCCTGAGTGCATCATCAAAAGGAGAACAATAATTAACAAGACAAGGACGGTTGTAGTTGATAATGGTCATAACGAAAAGGAGAAAGGGAGTATTGTAACACCCCAACCAGTCCACCGGAAAATATGGTGATCGATAAAAATAATAACGAAACAAACTCGCCGGAAAAGGTGGAAGATCAACCGTCAAGAAACCAGACAGTGGAGGAGGAAAACGAAAAGTCGAGTGATCAACCAGAAGGGGAAAAGACTGGAGGCGACACGTGCATGGGAAATGACGTTGCATTTAAGAAGGGGGGTGACTTCAATGTATTAGGAAGTAACGTAAATACAACACTGGGGGAATCAAATCTAGGTGGTGGGGATAGTCAGCCTATTAATGATGGGCCAGAAACACGTGGATCAGATAATATACATAATATTGGGCCTTCGAAAACCCAACTGAAGAAAAGAAAGAGGAGTAGCCTAGCAAAAGTGAAAGCCCAATCTTTAAAACCTAATTCTAAAATTAACAAGGGGAAGGTTCCAGATTTGAATGTGGAGGTGACGGAAGAACCTAGAGTACATCACAGACAGAAATTTCCAGTAAAAATAAATAGAAAAAAAAGGAAGGACGTGAGAATACAGGAAATCTATGATGATATATTTAACGAAGGGGTAGGAGGATCGGTACCGGAAGATGGCTTCAACTCTGATTGGGAAGTGGACTCGAGGTCAGGAGAGACATTGGTTGAAGATACACAGAACTTAGAAGAAATATCGGTGGCTCAACAGCTGGTGGTAGAAAATGATGAGATCAGAATGACAAAGGAAATTGGGAAAGGAATTCGAGTAAATCTGGAAGGAAAGGAAGACCTAATCAGGAAAGCGATCACAGAAGAACAGGTGGAAGCTAGTTTGCAATGAATTTCGGGACTTACAATATTAAAGGGGCAGGTGGGGTGGGGAAAGCTAAGGCAGTAAGAGGGTTGATATCGAAATATGGGTAAATTTTATAGCAATTCAGGAAACACAGTTCAGTGACTTACCGGAAAGAATAATCAAAAGATTCTGGGAGAACACAGCAATGGATTATGTTATGGTGAATGCGAACGGGAGATCTGGGAGGGGGGGTTGATATCAATGTGGAGTACAGGAGCATTTAAAAAAAGATATGGAGGTGACAAAACAAAACTTTATTCTTGTGAAAGGCAAAGTAACAGGTGAACAAGAAGACATGGTGGTGGTGAATGTTTATGCCCCAACAATTCAAAGTAACAGAAGACAATTGTGGAACGAATTATTGGAGCTGAAACAGTTAATTCATGGAAGATGGATCCTTTTAGGAGACTTCAATGAGGTACGCTATCCCGAGGATAGATTTAATTCCCAGTTTGATGCGGGGGGAGCATTATGTTTTAACAATTTTATTATGAATGTCGGGTTACAAGAATATAATATGGGTGGAAAAAGATTCACTTATATGTCGGGGGATGGTAGAAACCTTAGTAAAATTGATAGAGTCTTAGTATGTGGGGAATTTATTATGAGATGGCCAGACGCAACTTTATTGGCTCTAAACAGAGACGTGTCAGACCACTGTCCATTAGTTCTAACAACAATCGGTATTAATTTTGGACCAACCCCTTTTCGGATTTTTCATAGTTGGATGGAGGCCAGCGGTTTTGACGAAGCAATTAAAAAGGGATTGAATGTGGTTTGTGAATCAAATTTCAAAGATGAATGTATGGCGAGTAAACTCAAAGCTATAAAAGAGGAATTGAAAAAATGGAGAATCAGTGAGAAAGCGAAGGAAGAAGAATAGTTGGCCATCGCAAATGAAAACATTCAGAAGCTAGAATCAGTGGCGGAAACGAGACCGCTTACTGATCAGGAGATTGGTACTTGGCAGGGGTATAAGAAAACGGTAAAAGATTGGCAAATAGCAAAAACAAAGGACCTGATTCAACAATCAAGAATAAAATGGATTGCCTTGGGTGATGAGAACTCAACTTTCTTTCATGTCGCGGTAAACAGTCACAAGATTAGGAACAAAGTGAATGGATTATGGATTGATGGGGTATGGGTTACAGAAACTAACGTCATAAAGGAGAGGTTTATGGTAGCTTTTAAGGAGAAGTTTAAAGAACCGGTTCATACAAGACCAAGGATAGGCATGGAAGGATTTAAAAGATTGTCGGATAATGAGAGTTTGGAACTTATAGAACAGTTTAAGGAGGAGGAGGTAAAAAAAGCAATATGGGAGTGTGGTGGAGACAAAGCCCCGGGTCCTAATGGAGTAACATTTTCAGTAATAAAAAAATATTGGGAAGAGTTGAAGCCGATAATCATGGGGGTGATGCAACAACTTTTTGTACATGGCTCGATCCATCATTCTTGTAGCTCATCATTTATTACACTCATTCCAAAGGTAAATGACCCGCTCGTGTTTTCTGATTTTCGACCCATCTCGCTAATTGGGGTAGTAAACAAAATTATATCAAAGGTGTTGGCTAATCGGGTAAAAGTAGTTTTGAATAGCGTTGTCTCAAATTCTCAATCGGCTTTTATATCGGGAAGGAACATTATAGATGGGCCGCTTATAATTAACGAAGTGATAGGGTGGGCGAAAAAAATGAAAAAAGAATTTTTTGTATTTAAGGCAGACATCGAAAAGGCCTATGATACGTTAAACAGGAAATTCCTTATTTCTGTTTTAACACATATGGGCTTCCCGTCGAAATGGAAAAATTGGGTAATGGGTCTACTTATAGTGGAAGAGGATCAATTTTAATAAACGGGGCACCAACCGGAGAGTTCCAATACAAAAGAGGGTTGAGGCAAGGGGACCCTCTTTCTCCGTTACTCTTTATAATTGCGATGAAGGCATTGCACGTAATGATGGTTAATGCCGTAGCATCGGGTTTATTCTCGGGTGTAAAGTTACCAGGGGATGAAATTACAATAACCCATTTGTTATTTGCGGACGATTCTATTTTCGTGGGAGTATGGGAAGAAAATAACATACAAAATCTGAGACGGATACTAAGATGTTATTACCTAGTGTCTGGATTAAAAGTAAACCCAAAGAAAAGTCAGATTTTTGGTATTGGGGTTGACGAAGAAGAGATTGTCTCTAAGGCGAATAACTTTGGTTTCAAACCGGGTAAATTTCCATTCACATACCTGGGACTGAAAGTAGGTGCGAATATGAACCGAGTTCAAAACTGGAAGGAAGTAATTGACACATTCAACAGGAGATTATCAAACTGGAAAGCAAAGTTGTTATCTTTCGCAGGAAGGGCAATATTGGTGAAATCGGTACTCGCCTCTCTACCTAACTATTATATTTCTTTGTATAAATGTCCGATTGCAGTAATAAAAGTCCTAGAAGGTATAAGAAGGAAATTTCTATGGGGGGGGGGGGGTAATAACACGAACCAAAAGATGAGATGGATTAAATGGGAAAAAATTGTAGCCTCTAAAAAATTTGGGGGGTTGGCCATAGGAAGTTTTAGAGATTTAAACCTAGCTTTATTGGTTAAATGGTGGTGGCGGTTGAAATAGGAACCGCAACAGTTATGGGCTAAAGTCATAGGTTCAATCCATAAAAACAAAAAAAGAATCACAGCTGTCCTTTTGAAAAACGAGTACACAGGGGTGTGGAAAAATATAGTGGAAGTTAGAAAAGATATGATGAAGAGGGGAGTGATAATTGAAAAGAATCTCATAAGCAAAGTAGGTGTCGGCAACAAAACAATGTTTTGGATTGATGTATGGAATGGTGAAGTTTCACTAAGAAAAAGGTTCCGGGTACTTTATGACATTGTAAAAAACAAAAGAGCTAAAATAGAAGAGTGTTATAAGCGAACTAATGGGGGTATCATATGGGATTGGGCTTGGTTGAGAATCCCGGCAACAGAAGATGAAAGGCAACAAGCAGCTGAACTAACGGGTATAGTAAATCAGTTTCGGGTGACAGATGACAGCGATAGATGGCTCTGGCGCGATGACAAAGAAAATGGTTTCTCGGTTAAAAGCGTTCAAAACACACTGGATAAAGACATAAATTTAAATGTAGTAGCGGACAATTACTTCTGGAACAATTGGGCTGCACAGAAGTGCAGTATGTTCGTTTGGAGAGCTCTGAAAGGGAGGATACCGACGACGACCCAGCTACGAGAAAAAGGAGTTCCGATACCATCGGATTTATGTAGAATATGCAACTGTGGTCAAGAAACCCCGGGCCATGCTCTCGTCAACTGCAGAGAGGTTAAAGGTGTATGGGAACAAATCGGATCATGGGTCAAAGCACCGTCAATAGTTCAGCAGGAGACCTTAGGAGAGATATTCAACGCACTTGAGGAACAAAACTGGCCAAAGAAAAGAAAAAAGGTGGTGCACGCTATCTTCTTATTGACAACTTGGATCATTTGGAAAAGACGGAATGAAAAAGTTTTTCAAGGAAGGAACAGTGAGGTTTTCAAGATGATAGAAGAAATAAAAGAAGAATCGTTTCTATGGATGAAACACAAAACAAAGGTACAATTGAACTCATGGGAGAGTTGGGTTTATTTTTCTTGGTGTAGCTAGTTTTGAGTATGTATGTTACTGTAAGGTTTCGTATGTGTTTTTTGCTAAACATTGATGTACTGTTTATGACTCATAGCACCTTGCTATGGGCCGATTGTGGTTGATTAATAAAGTTCCGTGTTGCCATTCAAAAAAAAGTAATATTTGCCCATTTAATATTTGGGAAAGAGAATGCCATGATCATTTATGACTATCTGGTAACTCCTGTTGTGCATGTTTTAGTAGTGATATATAGAGATTACTTTGAACATTTTTATAAAGTTTTAAATTTATAAAATAATTATTATTTTTAAATAAAATACACACAATATAGGAAAGCAAAACTGTTTCAGTATAGTATAGTCTAGATAAGAATCAGGTATCTATCAAAGGACACGGCTTCCCCGACTCAACCTATTTTGTTTGAAGGTTTTATTTTTATAAGTAGGTTAGAAAATCTATAGTAATTAACAGGGTCCTCTTAAATAAGATTTACTTATTTAATATTAACATTTTATGGTTAGTGAATTAGTGCGGAAAATGTTAGGACTTGTTGCCCGTATGTAGGGCTGTAAACGAACCGAACGAACACGAACAAGGCTATGTTTGTGTTCGTTCATTAAGGAAATTTGGATGTTCATGAACCATTCGCGAACACATGACGAACAGAAGTTTGTGTTCGTGTTCGTTCGTTAAGGAAATTTGGTTGTTCGTGAACCTAACCACGAACGCAAACGAACACAAACGAACATAAATGAAGTTTAATATTGAAAATTAAAAAAGGCACCGTTAATCTTAAACATTGTACAAAAAGAAAGTAGTTAAATATAACCATTCAAATATTGGAAGGATGGATGATATTGGGTTCAATCGATTGGAGATAGGCTGAATGAAGGAGCGTGATATCAAAGAGGGAGAGGGCCAGATAGAGGGAGGGCCAGAGAGAGGGAAATACATATGGGGGAAAGTAAAAAATTAATAAAACATTAAAAACTTTTAGAAAAATAAACATAAAAAACCGAACACGAACGGACATAAACGAACGAACACGAACGAACATAAACGAACATATTACCGAACGTTCACGAACGCAGTCGAACGAACGAGACCTTTGTTTGTGTTCGTTCGTTAAGCTTATCGAACGAAATGTTTTGTTCGTGTTCGTTCGTTAAGCTTATAGAACGAACATAAATGAACTTCCCGCCGAACGGTTCACGAACTGTTTGCTGAACGTTCGGTTCGTTTACAGCCCTACCTGTATGCTAGCGTTCCTAGTTAACTTAGCTACAACTTTAGTTACTCAAGTCGTACAACTCTTTGGAAAGTTTAGGGTATTGCGAACAAATACGTACCACTGTCGGGTTGTTCTTTAAAATGCGAGTTTTCTTATTTATCTTTGTAGTTATAAAATTGGAAAAACGATCCTGTTAAGGTTACCTCTTTTTCCCTTAGTTTTACCGGAATATACTGCTAGATTGGTTTGAAGTTGTTGGTTTATAAACTCTTCATTCGACCATTCCTAGTTTCTAGACCAATAAACAACATATTACAACAAAACTGGTTTAAAGCCATCTGTTCTTTATTATTTTTTTATAACATTTTAGTTTGTGTTTTCAAGCTTAAAATCGGGAATCCAGTTACGATCTTACTAAGGCGAATAACCTCCAAATTAATAATGTTACCGAATTAACAAATCAGTTCTGTTATGGGCCCACATAGACATAAGTACTTGCTAGCGATATCGTTGGTCGCACTACTTTGTCGGATTACCCAACCGCTATTTATTAACATTTCTTAACTTTTACCCCCTCGCGGTTCTGATGCTTTGCCAGAAGCATCCCTAATCTGGTGAAATACCAACAACCCCTAGTAGGATTTGGTCCAATACCAAAATCCTACTTGTAAGATTTGGTTAAATACCAGAAGCTGACTTGTAAGATCTGTTCAATACCGGAAGCATACCACTGGATCTGATTAAGGGTACCAGAATTCGTAAGCACCCCTAGTTATTAAAGTTATGTTAATTAAGTTGGTACGTTAATTTGTTAGAAGTCAGTTGTTCTTGTCACAAAAGATAGTAAATCAAGAATTAGTAAAAAGATAAACATACTAATAACTGGAAATAAAATACTAAATTAAATAAGT
Organism: Helianthus annuus; assembly: GCF_002127325.2. Classification (NCBI taxonomy): domain Eukaryota; kingdom Viridiplantae; phylum Streptophyta; class Magnoliopsida; order Asterales; family Asteraceae; genus Helianthus; species Helianthus annuus. Next base: position 31,304,694 of record NC_035440.2, on the reverse strand, counting down.
TCAACAAGTTTAAGAGTGAGAAGATAATAGATGTTTACAACCATTAGAAGATGATTACACACTACACGTGGTGACTATCGACTCGTGTGATGATCAAAACCCAAGTGAAAGTGCGTATAAAGTGTTATAATCTCTGGTGCCTTAATCATTTCCATACGATTACCTTATTCATGGTCTTTGAAATGCATAAGCCATGCAAGTTCTAACTATGTGATGCTATGCATGAAATTGCTCTTTATGTGAAACGAATGAGCATGTGAATAAGTGTGGGATATAATGCTCAAAGTACCCACAGGAAAATAGATGGAATATGGTAAAGTGTGAAACTTATACATAATTCCCGTTTTTTCTACTTGCCATGATTTCCATTATCTTACTTAATTATTTTTGTTGAACTTAAAGGGTTTGAAAAAAAAAATATTTTTTGAAAAATGGTGTTAATATGCTGAGTTTGATGAGATAACAAAGCAAGTGTTCTAAATTTCATTTCTCACACCACACTTGAAATGTGCATTGTACACAATGTACCAATGCATGTAAAGATATGAACTATGCAAGCGTAAGGGTAAAGAAGTTGGTCCGGTCAATCAAGGTCCAAACATGCGCTCGATGCTCACAGTCGCCTATAATGTGATAATAGACCACCTTCGATCGAGAGAGGAACACTTGGCAAAACAAGATAGATAATTAGTAAACGAAATAATTAGAAACTGGAAATAAAAGCTACTAAGTCCTAGTATCGAGAAGGCATACTTGGCGGTATAAGTAATCAAGAGTAAGCGTGGAAATCAAACCTGTGGTCCTTGAATCAATGTAACGCCTCGCTTTTTTTAACTTTCCTTATTTAGAAACTTTGTTTGTATTTCTATTTATAGAAACTTGAAATTCCCTTGTACTGTATTTTATTTCCAATCGTTGTAATCCGAGACTTGAATTATAATAAAACTCGCTCTTTTTTATAAATCTTGTTATACATAATCCGTAAATACTTGTTATACATTCATTATACCTACATACTTGATACAATTATACGCAAATCCATACTTGTTTATACATGCAAAATTCATTTATATATTCATTTATTTATACATTACACTCATGCATTGCACTTACATGTTTAAAACGCTTAAAACCGGCAAAACACGCGAAAACGACAAACTTGCATCTTCGTGCATAAGGGATTAACCCTTTCGTGCGAAAGGATCCCCTTCCGCATGAAAGGCCCTCTCGCCTGAAATCACCATTCGGTTCCAAATCCATTTCCAGCTTATAAATACGCACCTCCACCCTCATTTCTCACCTTCCACAACTCCGAAATTCTCTCTCAATATCTAAAATCGCACACTTGCTACTGTCTACTTCCAGAACCTTCCGAGGTGAGTTTGTAACTCACAAACATTTTAATTCCTCTTATTTCCTTTCTGCTTTTTCTATCTTTTTACCATTCTTCATACCAAAACAACTTGGTTTTTCAGATTTCCTTGGCAATCTGATAAACAACACTCAATCATATTGAGGACCAAGCTAAGGATTGAAGATTTTCTTTCAAACTTTTTTATAAAATAAACCTTCTGTTATTGAACTTGGCCGAATCAGGGACTCACCAAGCTTACAAGCTAAGTTCATAGATGTGGGTTAGTGTTAGGGTCGATTCCAGCCAAGAAGGTGAACAGTTCAAACAAAACCGAATTGTTTTCGCCTCGAAACAGAGTCTCTTGCACAAATGGCCAGTCCATTCGCACGAAAGGTGTCACCCTTCGTGCGACAAGACCACCCTTTAACACGAAAGGTACTGTTCTTCCTGTTCTGACATTTTCCAAGTGTTGAATGTTAACCAGATTTTCATTCTCAATATGAACGATTCTAAGAAAACAGTGTGTGAACCGTGGAAGCCTTGGCTTCCAATCTAGTTCCACCACCTCACTTGAACTTGTAAAACGAACACCCAAACAATCCCCTAGACCTAGAATAAGTTAACCTTGTCCAGCCTCCAACACTTGGTTCATTCCTTCCATGTTGAGACAGCACACCTAGGTTGTTCTTGTTCGGTTGTTTGGTTATTTACATTCTGTCTTTTACATTCTGTATTCATGACCAACCGGTTTGTTAACTTAGTTTACGAACTTGTGCTTTGGTGAACTATAACGAGGTTATTACCTCCATGCATGACTTCTATCAACTCTTTGACATTCTAGACTATTACTATACTATACTATAACATATAATATAATTGAACTCTCAAACATAGCCGATTAATGGTTAAAACATTCGAAAGGAAGTTCGGTTCGTACCAAACATGTCCTTTTCGCACGAGAAGGGTAACCCTTTTTGCGCGAATGGAGCCCACTTGTGAGAACTGTCCAGTTGCCCGAACAGTTTGTGTTGTTTCGGTTTCCGTTTATTCCGTTTCCACATTATTCGTTACTAATTCTGACGGGCAAATCAGGAACCGTGAAATCACAGAAACTCAGTGTTATAATGAGTACCTGGACAGAATGTACTTTCTGTTTTAATCATACTTTCATACTATATATGACATACTTTAATTCCGAATCCAAATCCTCCGTTCAAACTTCAACACTCACACCTTCGTTTACCCCCTATAGGGTAACCTTGGTGTTCCAAGCGCTCTCATCAATAACTCAACTCCCGTGGGATTAACTAAATAAGATTTAGCAAAACTGTGAGTATACTCGAACGTCCTTTTCTATTTTACATTTCGGGTGCAATCTGTTTACTTATAAACCTACACAGTTAAACTTAGACTTTTATACAAATGCACAAACAATCCAATACATGCATGCTAATACGTTATACTTGATTCGTGTTTCTGGAACCTTCTTATGTGATAAACCTGTCATTAACTTCATACGAGCCTCCCCTTAATATGTAAGCGCTATAGGAGTAACGTACTTGCGCAAAACTCTAACAACATCCAGATGCATGTCGGGCTAGTAGTACTCGACATTCATGACTTTGGCCACCACCATGCGTGGGCCTGCATGGATGCCACATATTCCTTCGTGTATTTCGCAGATTAGGTATGTGGTGTCTTGAGGATCGACGCAACGTAGGAGCGGCCCTAGGTATGACTTGCGGTATAAGATACATCTCCCATCTGGTAGTCGCACGCTTTGTGTTGTAATTTGTGTGCTTCGTCTTTGTTTTCTAGGGCAATTCCTGATTGCAGGTATCTTATAATATCATCCAAGACGTTGTCCCACATTGGATGACGTTCACCTGGTGCAAGGGTACTGAAGGATTTTTGAGGACTTCAATACGTATATCCTTCGCCAGGTGTTGGAAGCTGGTTGATGCCAATTTGGAGAGTGCATCAATCGGTTTGTTTTCACTCCTGTTGATATGCATAATGTTGAAGGATGGAAATTGTGATATTAGTTGCTTGGCTTGTTCGAGGTAGAGGATCATGATGTCCCCCTTTGCAATGTATTCCCCGTTTACCTGGCCCGCAACTAACAATGAATCGACGTGCGCTTCCAGGTATCGCACGCCGAGTTTGACTGCCAACCGTAACCCTGCGAGTAATGCCTCGTATTCAGCCTTGTTATTTGTACTTTTGAAGTCGAGGCGGATGGCATAAGTAAGTTCTTCACCATCAAGGCTGACTAGTTGCAGACCCTGCGCCATCCTCATTGGACGCACCATTTGTATATAGTGCCCAGATGTCTATTGGGGATGGCAGAGGTGTAGGGTTTTGTTCTTCCTCGCATTCTTGGATGCGGTTCGCTGGTATTTCGGTGGCAAAATCAGCTAAGACTTGCCCTTTGATTGCTGGTCTTGGCTTATAAACTGGGGTTGTGCCCACCTAGTTCGATAGCCCATTTGGCCAGTCATCCAGAGATTTCGGGTTTTGAGAGGATTTGCCCGATTCTGTAGTTGGTTAAGACAGTGATAACATGGCCTGCAAAGTATCGGCGCAGTCGCCTAGAGGTATGTACCAGTGCAAGGACCAACTTTCCATGATAGAGTATCATGTCTCTGGATCAATAAGCATCTTGCTGGCGTAGTAAATTGGTGTTTGAACCCCCTCCCGGTCCACTATGAGCACCGCACCTACGGCCATGTCCGAGGCGGACAGGTACATGGTGAGCGGTTCCTTTTCGTGTGGTAAGGTGAGAGTGGGTAACTAAATCAAACACTCCTTCATCTCTCGGAAAGCGCGTTCTACTTCCGCAGTCCATAGGAACTGGTCTTTCTTTAAGCAGTTGCGCAACGTGCTGGTAAAGGGTTAGGATTTTGCCGCATGATTGGCTAGAAACCTATTTAGCGCGGCCAGCCGGCCGACTAAAGTTTTCATCTCCTTTATTGTGGACGGCGATGGCATGCAATCGATCGCCTAAACTTTTTCCGGGTTGACCTCAAATCCATCTTTTTGTGACGATGAATCTAAGGAACTTTCCTTCTTCTATTACAAACGAGCATTTACCGGGTTGAGCTTCATGTTAATGCTTCACATAGTTTGGAATGTCCTCTCGATATCTTAGAGCATGGTGTCTTCTTCCATGCTCATGACGACGAGGTCGTACATATAAATCTCGACACTTTTGCTGATCTGTTCACCAAAAGTGTCGTTCATCAATTTTTGATAGGTTGCGCCTGCATTGCGCAACCCAAGCGGCATCTTCGTATAGCAATAATTTCCCATAGGTGTGCGGAAGACCATTTTATCTTCATCCTCTATTGCCATTTGTACCTGATGGTACCCTTTGTAGCAATCGAGGAAACACTTCCATCTGAATGTTGCCAGATTGTCGACCTTTTCGTCGATCTCTGGAAGTGAGTAGCAATCTTTGGGGCAGGCCTTGTTGAGGTCTTTGTAATCGACGCACATGCGCCAGCCCCCACTTGCTTTTTCTACCATAACCCGGTTTGCCAACCAGGTTTTGTATTTGACTTCCCACAGAATCCCTGCAGAGAGTAGTTCCTTAACCTACTCATTCATTGCGTTGTTTTTTTGCAGGTCCCAGGTTGCGTCTTGCCTGGACCACGGGTTTGATACCTGGCAAGGTATTCGAGCAGTGTTGCGCTATTTCGCGCGGGACTCTTGTCATATCCGAAGGAGTCCACGCAAATATGTATTGTTCCTAAAGAGTAGCTGCTTCAAGCACGCTTTGATATTATTAGACAAGGTGTTACCAAAGGTGACCGTTTGGTCGGGGTAATTTGCGTTAAGTACCCACTTTTCTGGTTCGATGCTGGGGGTCAGCCTTGCCTTTTTGGTCGGACGCAGGTCGTCCATGGACCTGACTTCTCTGTAGGCGTAAATGATTGCGATCCCTGTTTCGGTTCAGAAACCGACAGCAGAGTGGGGAACGAATGTTATCATGTTGAAGTCGCCCTTTGATTCTCTGCCGAGAAGCACTTCATATCGGGAGGTAGGGGGTAAGACCATGAAATTTACCTACTCTGTCCACGTGTGCTTACCGTTGGTAAGGCACACCGGAAATGTAATTGGCCGAGGGGGAACACTGTTTCCCCTGCAAACCTGGCCAACGGGTAATCCATGGGCTGCAACCGATCTTTGTCCTCCGATCGAACTGCTTGAAGCACTGATCGTATATTATGTCGGAGGTGCTGCTCGGGTCTATGAATAGATGCTCGGTATAGTAGTGTGACAGGTAGAACGTGATTACGACGGCGCGCCTGTCGTGCGGTCCGCCTCGAACCTTGAGGAAATCGACCTGTTCATCGCGCCAGTCGTCGTCCCCCCTCCTTGCCGCCTTGCATGGCTGTTTGTGGCCCCTACTGATCATGTGGGTGGTTGCCACATACATGGCTTTTTTTGCTATTGGAGGTGCCCTTGTCATAAGGAGTAATGCGTTTGGTTTGCTTTGGCACATTAGGGAACAGGTGTCGCAACTTTCCCTCCTTGAGGGCTCTCTCAATCTCCAGGCGGAGACTGATGCAATTGTTTGTGTTGTAGCCAGTATCTTTATGATACTCACAATACTGGCTAGTGTCCTGCCCTTTCTTGGATTTCATCGGTAAGGCAGCTTTCAAGTTCTGTTCTTCTGTGAGAAGAACTTAACTTGGTGACTTTGTGAGCTCGGTCCAATTGCGTTCCCGAAGTTCTTTTTTGATGCCCTTTCACTCTGGGCATTTATTGTTGTTCCGGCGTCGGGCTGGGACCCGCGCGGAGTGTATGATTTGGATCCGTGGTCGCGGTTCCACGAATTCCGGTTGCGCTTTTTGTTGTTGTAAGACCCAAACATGTTTTAACCATAAAGACGCAGCGGAAATACGAGCCTTAAGATTTCTTTCTTTATAAACGTCTTGACATACTTGAAAGTCCATTTTAAAATAACTCTTTTATAATAAATACATTCTTCGTTCTCATTTAGGATATAAAACATAACTTATGTTTACTAAATTACATAATCACACATTCCCGTACAATCTATTTTATGTCTCGATCTTTGACCGCTTACACCTCGTGATGATGATCCGTGATTCCGTACAACCTGCATTCACCACATACATTCATATCATTAGTACTTGGTGACATTATATATAATTTAAGGTTCATAATTGTAGAATCACATCGCGTTCTATCCTCATATGCATTCCATTCGGTTATCTTTTTTAATTCCAGCATTTCATCTCGGTGTTTAACCTTCAATAAGTCAACAATAATGTACCTGCACTTCATTTCATTCTCAAAGACAACCCAGTTAGCATCGTTAATACTCATGTATATTTACACCATACATACATGCATACATACATCCAAGTCTCACTCATTCAAATACATATGGTTCAATAACACGCATACATATTATCTAATCCAACTCTTTCAAGTATGATAAATCCTACTTCATACACCTACCCCTCTATCCAAACTCTTCCATACAACTTACATTCTCACATATTCATACTACCATTTCTTGGTCACAAACTACTATACATATAAGTCTCATACATACCAACCTACGCGTATACTCATTTCTATTTGTGTTTACTAATGGGTTCCATCTACTAACACACAATTAATCTATTCATACATTCCTACATATTTATTTCGTTCCCACACATACTTGCATACATGCCTCATTCTTACCCGTACCTCATAAACACTCTTTAATGAGTTTGGGGTACAATTTGGGAGCTTAAAATGAGTTCTATAATCATCTGTACCTTACAAAACTATTTGGTAAGGTTAGGGTACATTATGAAAGTATAACGGGGCTTGGGAATGGGTCTACGGGGTCCGGAATCGAAGAAAAACGAAGAAACGGGCTGCTGGCGTCGGCTGGCGCGACGCTGCTACCAGCGTCGGGGACGCTGCCCCTGCAGCACCGACGCCGGATTTCATACTTTTAGACATTTCGACCCCCGTGCGCATCCCGAACTTCCGAAATCGTATAATAACATTATTCCAAGCCCCCAAATCATTCTAACACTTAACCCCATGTCTCCATAATCAAATCTATACTTTTATCATACATTCTTGATTTTGACCCGTTTGAATTTACCAAGTTATTTCTGACATAGTTAATTACTTAGGCGCTCTACAACAATACTTACCTTAGTACTATGATGACCTAAACATTCTTACATGATTCCCACACCATAACATCCAAATTCCACATCCGACACATACTTTCTACATTTTGACCCGTTTGAACTTAACGAGAGTTTTTATTAATAACCAATCTACATATTACCCAATACGACTTATTTACTTTCGTTCTACCATTACTACCCATCCTTTCATGATTCCCATCTTTTTTTAGCAATCAGACCTCATTATATGATAATAAATTTAGTTCGGAAATCACTTACGTTATGCGTCCGTATTCGTATTCGCTTCCTTGCCTCCTCTTGACCCGTTAGCTCTCCATGCTTGAGTCCGTGCTAGTATTGTTCATATCCTTTCATGTCACCACATTCATATCATGGTTAGCATATATGCTCATACATACATACAAACATTCATTTCTTTCCATACATACATTATTTGTCTTGCATTAGTCAACTACCGCATACATATGACATACACTAATGGTCGTCTTGTTTCACATTCACCTAACTCAATTATCATCATACACGTCCAATAAATCATCTAGTGCATAACATATGACTTCTCTACTCGTAATTGTGCTTGAAAGCCAAACCATGCTTCTCATGCATTGTTGACTTTATGAAAGTCAATTGTCCTACTTTCATACTTTCAACTTATGAACACACACTCATAATGATATGGCGGACTGTAGTAATAACATCATATGCATTTCATACTCATGTTGTATAGCCCTTATAACTACATGATCACTTAGTCACATATACACATAATCAATTTTTACACATGTTAATGCTTTCATGATTCTACATTTAACAAGCACATACAAAGTAGTCAATTTATAACATCATTCCTAACCAACAATCAATCAAACACATGGTGAGCATTACACCATTCAAGCACATGATACAAGCTTCTAATTCATAATCTTGGTCAAATCATGTAACCAACCAAAAATCCTTCATGTATTCCATTTGAAATACAATCCTCATGTTTAGTTTATTACCAATTACATCATATACACATCCTATACATTTTCACCCATTACTTGCATCCAATCTCATCTAGTAATCTCACCTAGACATTTTATCAAACACTTGGTGTGCGTACAAATTTCTAAGCCTAATGTACAAGTATTTCATGTTCTTCTTCCTTCTTATCACTTTCATTCATCCAAAACAACTAAATATCAAATAAATTCATGTCATGCTCAATTTATCTAATAAGAATTCATCACACACAATATCATACACCCGAAATGCACAAGGATTGGTCATGGTGATACACCCATGTCACCATCTTCATCATCACCAAGTGGGTTTTATGTCAAAACATCAAATTACTTGAAATTGTTCATACCTAAAGTTTCATTTGGTGATTCTAACACACTTTCATACTTAATTTCATACAAATTTAAGAATTTATCATAAACCCACTTCATATATTATCACTAAATCAAAAACTACAACTTACCACATGTTTGTTAGGTTGAGAATTGAGATGATAAGGAATCCTCATTCATGCAAAGCTTCATCATCTAATTGGATCTTGATTTAGGGGAATTTGTGATGGATTGAATCAAGGGAGTTGTTGCTCTCCCTCTCTCAAAACATGACATACATACACACACACTAACTAGTGTTTTGATTTTGTAAACTTTTAATTCAACTTGCTAGATTTGGTCCCTCATGTTTGTCATCTTATTTTTACTTGGTCATAACTTATCTATTTAGTTAACAATAACCCTAACCAAGTTAGCTAGTCTTACTTTTTTATTTCATGTCATATCCCAAGAAGCCTTACTAGTTTATTAAGCACTTGGGTTTTTGGGGTGTTACAGTTGTTGTTGCGCCAAGGCTCTTGCCCGGAGGATTGACCTTCCGCCTGAGGGCAAGCCTTACTTGTGTTGGGTCTTAAAGACCGTGTCTTCTGAGTGTACGTCTTGACTGCTGCCATGACGTAGTCCCATTTCTTTGGCTAGTCGTCCTTGCCGGATATGGTCATAATCATTTCATCATTTTTTACTGCTCTGATGAAATGACCGCGAGCAAGCTGGTCTGTTACCCCACCGATTTCGAGGCATTCCTTGTTGTAGCGGGTAACGAACGCTTCCAAGCCTTCGTTCTCCCCGCACCAGATGTTCATTACGTCTGTTGAGTCGCACTCATGACGTCGATGCTGGCTAAAGTGTGCAAGAAATTTTTCTTGCAAATTGTCAAATGAGGCTAGTGATCCCAGAGGCTCAACCCAGCCTCCAACGAGACCGGCTAAAGAATCGAACCAGGCCCTCGCGGTTCACGTGAGGGTCTGGACAAATAAATGGCACCACAGAGGCTCCGCCCAGCCGCCGACGAGACTGGCGCTGGTAAACACGTTCATATAGTCGTTGGGATCCGACGAACCATTATACTTGCCCACTGTGGGCGGAAGTTTAGCCCTCGTGAGTAGGGCCATGGCAATCTCCTTGGTGAACTTGGAGTTGCCGGCAGTAGACTTCGGTCTGTAGACCGAATGCTAATCGTGCTTTGCAGCACGATCATATGTTGTGCGAGGTTGTGCGCGGGTATAGTACTTATAGTCCCCAGATCGGCTGTAAGCCGTCTGGGAATCCCCGCGGTATGTGTAGTCGTCTAGGTCGTATCCCTCATCATTGGGATGCGGGCCAAGGTGCTCGTGCGCTGATGATCTGGCCCGGGATCCATAAGTGGAATCCCATTCATCGATCGTACGGACACTTATGTAGGAGGGTTCGTGCGATCCGCGCCTATCCCGGGATGCGGGATGTGTTGCCGCTCGCTCCTCGTATTGTAGAATACAAGGTGCGGGTGTGAATGCGCCTAGTGTGGGCCCTCCGGGTGCTTTTGTGCTTGCGCAAGCCTATGCATAGACTGTATTTAGAGCAGTCTATTGTTGCGCGTACCAGGAGTGAAGATCGACTCTTGGTGGCAGTACTGATGTGTACTGTGAAAAATCCGGCACAAACACGGGGGGATTGCCGCCTTGTGTGGATGTGCCGACGTGGCCTATTGGTTGGCTAGGGGGAGTGTTCCCCGTTTGCCCTGCATTTGTTGGGGTAACTGTTTCTCCCGTAGGATGAATCGGATGATCCGACATGATCTTTTAAGAAAGAAGAGACGGAAAAAAAGTGCTAAGAGTGGCGGTGGGCGCCAATGATGAAACAGTGGTTAACCGGGGAGGTTAAGTCACTAGTCTCGTCAAGTAGGGTTAATCCCTTCTTTCCAAGATCGATGGCCTGATCGTCCTCTAACCTGTCTCCTGCACAAGGAAACACACCGTAACTCGTAACAAGGAGGATGGGGTGGGGGTGCTCCTTCTTACCACTCTCCGGCGTGAGAATCAGTATTTGCTTGAGAGCAAAGTATGTGTTTGTAGTAAGTGTGAGAGAGCATATTAGCGTTACCTCAAACCTGGTCTGGGATGGGTATTTATAGCCGAAGAGCGAAGGAGGGTAATTGAGTGGCTAGGCTGTGAACGCGTTTTAGGATCGAATTTGACTCCCGAACGATTGCGAATAACAAGTATGACGTGCGGAATTCGTGCACGTGTGTGGACCGAACACAAGAACGTAATTAACAATGATTCGATTAGAGATTTGACAATGTTTTACACCTTGAATCACCTTATTTGCTACTTTCTCTCTCTAGACTTCTAAGCTTTAAAGTAACAAAATGGCAAAAGTTCTAAATGAAACACAAGACCCTCTTATTTATAGGAATGACTTAAATGAAGCTCTCCTTGACTCATTAACTCCATCTGTCCGGATGGACAATGCTCCATCCATCCGGATGGACCTCTGCTATATTCTTCATTCTCAAGTCTTGTCTTGTTATGTTTCTGCTACGATGTACGATTGACGGAGGTGATAGACATTATGCACTCACATAGGCCGACAACCAGTAGCCTTTTGAAGGTATGTCAGAAGCGCAGGCCACGGAGGCGTTGGACGCTTTCTTGTAGTGGTGCCACGTCCTGTTGCGGTTGTCAGTCCGTCTGCCATCTGTTCATACAAGTGGGTTGGGTGACTGACTGTTGTTAGTGCTCAGACAGTCCACTTGCTTGCTTGCCACTGAAGTCAAAGTGGCAGTGCCACTTGTGGGTCTACAGATTGCGGTTTTATGCCGCATTGCTATGTGCGATAACCGCAATGGTTATGACATCCCTTGTGGTGATGAAAACAGTCGTTTTCATGCATAAGGTAAGTCTTCTCATCACTTGGCCGATTGGAGCAGCAAACTATGTTCGTGCATTGCCCGCACGAAAACTGCGGTTATGACATTCCTTGTGGTGACGAAAATAGTTGTTTTCATGCACAAGGTAAGTTTTCTCATCACTTGACCGATTGGAACAACAACTTGGGTTCGTGCGTTGCCCGCACGAACGCTGTTCGATCCTTGCTGATAGGGGTAACGAGGTAGGTGATGGTCTCTCGCGGCCGAGACTGGTACGAAATTTGGGACCATACCCCTTCACCAATGTGCCCCTTCCTCCCTACCATCAGAACACTTTGGTGTTCGATAGTAATGCGCAAAGCATCTAATATTTATTTTCGTTCTCCTTTTAGACGAACACACCTAAGGTATAATAACCAAACATATATATTTTAGTTCTGATGTCTTTAATGTGATCGCCAGTGACACTTGTAATTAATATGTATATATAAGTATCCAACTCATTGAGCACAATGTGTCTAAATCATTATGAATGTGACATATTATTTATCTATTGAAATTGCTTTACCTATAAGGTTGGGGTTTGGAGTGAACCCCCTAAACCCCCCCTCTTTTTTTGGAGTGAACCCTCTGAATTAACCAAATCAAACTAACATTAAGCCATCCTCTTTTTTTAATAACATGTTATATACGTTGATAAAAATGTAAATAATATATCAAATGTCGTTTTTGTTCTTATATTACTAGTATTTCATTTAGTGTATGATATAATTGAAATTATTAATGGAAGTTAGTTTAGATACATTCATGTTTGACAACAGAATTAACAGACTGTTATAGCCAACACTAATTGATTATAAAAACTGAGCTGAACCAAAACATATTCACCCCTTTTATTTTGAGTCCTTATCTTGGCGGAGTTTGTTGCTTCTGCCCCTCTCAAACCATTACTCAAACCGGACAACGGGATTAGGCCTATTATCGTGGGCGCAATTTGGAGGAGCTTAGTCTTTAAGGTGGCTATAAGGGGTGTTGGGAAAAAGATGACTAGATATCTCGGTGATTTTTCAATGTGGGGTGAGGATTACTAGTGGGGCTGAGGTGTGCTCCATAGTGCGATCAGGTTCTTAAACATGTTTCACTCGGATGGGTCGTTGGCTATGATTAGTGTTGATTTCTCTAATGCTTTCAACCTTGTGGATAGGATTGTCTTCCTGTCAGAGGTTCGGACCTGATGTCCTGCTATTTTCCGATGGTTGAATTTTCTATATGGACAGAGATTATATGTCGGAGACAATCATATTTGGTCCACCACCGGGGTTCAAGACGGGGACCTCTTGGGGCCTCTTCTATGTGCCTTAGTTTTGCATCCCCTCATTCACCAGATACCAGATAAATGCAAGTTACTCTTCCACGCTCGATACTTGGATGATGACACAATTATTGGAGATGCTAAAGAGGTGGCTAAAGCTTTAGAAATCATCAAGTCTAAGAGGCCTAATTTAGGGCTGGAACTTAGCGTCAGGAAAACAAAAGTTTTTTTTTCCAACATGCAATGGAGTTAAGGCGAAGAAGGGTTTGTTTCCTAGCGAGATTGGAAGGTTGGTGTTAGGTATGAAACTCCTCGGGGACGCTGTAAGTCGGGATACGGGTTTTATCGGTAGTTTGGCCGTGAAAAGGGCATCTCGTGCAGTGGATCTGATGAGCTATCTTCCATATTTGCGGGACCCTCAATGCGAGCTTCTCTTGTTGCGCTCCTGTATAGGGGTTGCTAAGTTGTTGTTTGGCCTCAGAACATGCCAGCCTACATTTGTTGGGGATGTTGTTTTGTTTTTGACAAAGGCCTTCGGAAAGCGATCGGAGGATATTGTAGTTTGCGGGGGTCTGTTTTTTAGGGATCTTCAATGGAGGCTAGCATCTCTTCCGACCCGTTTTGGGGGTTTGGGTTAATGTTCGATTGAGGATGCGTCTACATACGCTTTCGTTGCCTCGATGGCATAATCTTGAAGTGTACAGGACCACATTCTTCGGGACTGTGGTGTTGCTAGTTAGATTCTGATTGTATATGTGCGTTGAATTGCATGCGCATGTCTCTTCCTGATTTTGATCTTGGCAGTTTCTCTAATAAGGACATCCCTCTTAAAGCCGCCCTAGTTAGTAGAACTGCCCTGAGTCTGGGGGAGAAGTTTCGTCTATCCCCTTGTCAGAAAGTTGTATTGGATTGTCTTCGTGCTCCTCATGCTCGGGATTTCCTAACAGTCATCCTCATTGAAGGACTAGACCAACACATGTCAACTATGGAGAATCGGACAATTCTTAAGTACCGGTTAGTGACTCTCTATTTCTGGTCGATGAGCCTTGCCCAGTTTGCTACAAGGTTTGTTTAGATACCTTTGGTGAGCATGCGGTCCATTGCAAGGAGTTACCTGGGTTTAAATATAGGCATGATTTGGTTAGGGATATCCTTTGTGATGTGCTAAAGCGGGCAGGAATTTTGGGAAAAAGGAGGCCCCCGTGAACTTCTGACAGATCCGCTCGATGGGAGATCTACTCTTCAACCAATTGATATTCTTTTGTTTGGGTGGGCAGGGGGAAAACACGTTTGTGTGGACCTTACAGGAGTGTCCCCTCTTATTGGGCTCAGGGATAATGAGTTTGTTGTTGGTCGGGCAGTGTTGAAGGAGGAAATAGGGAAAGTCGCTAAACACGGGAAAGCTTGTTTAGAGAATCAACACGTGTGTATGTCATTTGTCTTTGATACATTGGTTCCCTAGCCTTCGAAGGTCGTAGAATTCCTTAACAGGGTTCAGCGGTTCGTGAATAGTAATTTCTCGACCCTTAAGAGTCAGTTCGTTTTTAATAGGATATGTTTTGCAATTCAAAAGGAAGTTGTGGGGCAACTTGTTGCCCGTTTACTGCCACTTGTTTATAATTTCTTGTTTTGATTGATGAAGTGATTTGAAATTAAAAAAATATTTACCTTTGGATTGGATAGATGTATACGTAATTTAGTTATGTTGTTGTAACTTATTTAATCATTTTTCAAGGAATAAGTATACTTTTTTACTATTTGTTGTTGTCACTTATTTAATCATTTTATTTACAAGGAATACGTAAACTTTTTTACCATAGGAAAATATCCGTTTAAAATTATTGTAATTTATTTAATCATTTTACAAGGAATATGTATCCTTTTACCAGATAAAAGTATCCGTTTAAAAAACTAAATGAGAACAATAATTTTGGCCATTAATTAAAAAATAAAGAAAGAAAATTAATATAGGAAATGACAAAGGGTAAACTTAAAAGTTTGATTTAATATTCAAATGACGTAATTGAACATATGTCATCTTCACCTTCATCATTTACTTTTCTTAGTCTTCCAATTCGTAATTATTCCTTTGAGTAAACTATAAATTTGGTTGCCGCTATGATTATGCTCAACTTGTAGGATACGTTTGTAGTTCATTTTTTTTTGCTTAACACATCTTCGGTGGTACTATTTCAATCATCAAATTATTGTACCAATTTCATACAAATAATGAACAAGTAAATAGAGTAAACTTTCGGTTTGCTCCCTATAGCTCCCTATAGTTTGGTCACTTTAACGGTTTTGCTTCAAACCTTTAGAAATAGTCATTTTTCTCTAATAGTTTGCTATGGTTTTTCCATTTTGCTCATTGTGGGGAGCAAAATGGAAAAACAAATAATTTGGATGGAGTTAGAGGCGGGGAGTAAAATGGAAAAACCATAGCAAACTATTAGAGAAAATGACTATTTTTAAAAGTTTGAGAAAAAACCGTTAAAGTGACCAAACCACAGGGTGCAAAACGGAAGTTTACTCTAAGTAAATAAGAGTTTTAATATAGTTATATAAGAAGTAATGTGAATAATCATTTCAACCAAACATCTTGTAAGTAGAATGTGAATAAAAAAAATGTCACCTAGGTAGATTATGGCATATTTTGCGTCAACGGCAATAATTATGACAAGTTTTACGTCAGTTAGAACAATCTTTTATCCATTTATTAGATAAAAAAGTAGTAGACTTTTACATTGATGTCTAATCGATGTAAAGTAATTAAGTGTTGTGTGTAAGGCCACCCGTAGTGGGGCGCCACCACACGGCAAAAGAGGGCATAGCGCCTCATAGCGCCGCCGCACACCACTACGGCCGGCACTATGAGGTCTTGAAATCGAGTCCCCACGAAGGTGTCAGCGGCGTGAGGGGGTGTTATTTTCAAAAATCCGACTGTTGCCCTTTAACCTCCACTCACACACACACTAAATAAATGTTCTAAAGACTCCTCTAATGAATCACAAATCGGGCACAACACATTCGGAACATCAATGCCCTTGTCAACTTAGGGGCTGTTTGTTTACCTCTTAATGAGGCTCTTAATAGTTCAGACCTCTTACTGGTTCAGCACTTAATGGTTCAGACTGTTTGTTTTACGAGCAGATGTCTGAATGGTTCAGACATTTGCCTCAGAATGGTTAAGATATATACAGAGTCTGAATGGTAAAGACCTCTAATCTAAATTGGTCAGACATTTGCCTCAGAACGGTTAAGCATTATACAGGCTCTTAATGGTTCAGACCTCTTACAGATTCAGCACTTAATGGTTCAGACCTCTGGTTTAGCACTTAACCATTCAGATGTTGCCAAACATCCCCTTAATTTGTTCTACTTAACAACCTTTTCAATAAAACCCGCCAACCAAAAATATGTTAGTTTTATTTGTTGGTTTAGTTGGTAAAGTCGAGTAAATTATTTGGTGTAGATCTAGCACCATTTGTTTTCATTTTATTTAAGAAATATTGTCTTTTTTAAGGTAAATTGGAATTTAATAATCAAATACTATAACCCATTAATTCGTGTGTGTATATATATATATTCATACTATGAATTTGTGAAATGTCACTTTTGATTTTCACTATTACTATCAAATAACGAAGAAGCAATTCCGTCTGCCCTATTGCCTTGCTTATGTATGTGACAGCCACATGGAAATTTTGTTTGGAAAACTAGATTTTAATAATTTATATCTATACTATGACTTGTAGATTAACTAATAATATACCGACAATTTTACTAGTAACATTTGTAACTTAATTTCGTGAAATGAAGTTCCACACTAGTGGATGATAACTTTGTCTACACTTAAGATGACGTGATATATAATGTGTCAATGATACATGTGACACATACTTGGAAATTGTAACAATCCTTGAATCTAAGTGGATGTTATGTAAGGGTGTTCATCGGGTTTTGAGTTTTTCTGGTTCGATTGTTTGGGTTTTTCTCAGGGAAAAATTGACCCAATAATCAACACATTTTAAAGTTCGGGTTAGTCGGATTTGAGTTATTTAGGTTCGGGTTAGTTCGGATTGGGTTATTCGGCTTTTGGCTTTAGATGTAAAATGAAATAAATGATTTTTTTTTTTTTTTTATAAAATAACATCAAAATTCATATTGCTATTTAAAAATATCATAAAAGTTCAAAGATTAGTTGACAATATGCTATTATAATATTTAAAAGTCCCAAAACTTAGTGTTCCATCTATTAAAGACTCCAAATATAAACACTTCTATAAGAAAAGAACAATAAATGTTCGGGTTTTTTTCGGCTTTAGTGTTTCGGGTTTTTCGGGTTTTTGGCCAAGAAAAAGTGACCCGATAACCAAACCATTTAAAGTTTGGGTTGGTCGTGTTCGGGTAATTCGGTTATTCGCTAATTCAGGTTCGGGTAACTTTGTATTCGGGTCGGGTTTCCGGTTTTGAATAAAAATGAACAGCCCTAATACCATATGGCAAAAAGTGTTTGTTCATTATAATTCAAAGATTAGGATCAAATACAAAGGACGTCATAAATAAATAAGAAGGGTAATTCTAGTCATTGATCTTAGATTTGGAAGGTTGAGATTAGTTTTAGGGGAAAAAATAATGAAAAAGCATAATGGGAATCCTACATTTATTGACTTTTTCTTTTCACATGCAAGGCACATGTCAATTCCTCCCATAAATTTAAAACGTTAATAACTTTTTTTATACAACATTTATTTTTTAGAAAAAAATCACTATAATAATGAACGTTTTTTAATATGAGTATAATATTACTAGATAAAAATAAAATAAAAAATTTCACTTTTACTGGGTTTTTTTTTGTATTGTGTTAAAGGTTGTGGTCATTGTGTCTTTCAACTGGGTTTTGGTCCTTATATTTTTTACTAAGGTTTCTATACATTGTGTTATTATCAAAAGTTATAACACAATTTTAATTTGGGTTCTATCAATTGCATTTTTATCAGAACCTATAAAACAATGTATAACACAATAAATATGCTGTTAAATTTGGGTTTTCTATACATTGTGTAATAGGTTATGGTCATCGTGTTATCCATTGTGTTTTAATCATTGTCCATTGTGTTTCAGTCTATTGTTCATTGTGTATTTTATTTGTTTTCATCAATCGTGTTTTTCGTCTACTTTCCAATGTGTTATCAATTATGTTTTTAGTCTACTTTCCGTTGCGTTTTTAGTTTGATACTTGTGTTTTACGTTATGTCAAATATGTTTAGCTGTTGTCTATTGTGTCTTTTATTTGTTGTCATCTATTTTGTTTTTGTTTACTTTCCATTGTGTTTTAGTTTGACACTCATTGTGTTTTACATTATATCCATTGTGTAATACACAAATGGGTTTTCAGTTTTTTTTAAGTATAACAATAGGGTACTATAACAACCCTCCTAAATTTTTTGACACCCTAAAAATACTTAAAATATCCCAAAACGGCCCAAAATATACCCTGTATGCGAAAACAGACCCCGAAAACCTTTATTTTTATTAAAATTAAATAAAAACAAGATTTTTACTTCGCTCGCGGGCCCTCAATACTATACAATGGTTTTACTTAACTTGATTAAACTAAGATTTACTCACCAGTATTTCCCACTGACAAATTGTTTTTAAACGCGTTTCAGGTAACAAAATGTGAAAACCAAATAGAAGCCAGCTGGATAGCACTGAAGGCTTGGAAAAGTGGCTATAAAGTTACCTAAAATAAAGAGATGTTTTATTAAATAAAATAGGGTTTTATCCCTATGAAAATGTGTGTACTTAAAACTTGGGATTATTCCCACGTGTTTAATATTATGAAAATGTGGTATTTTACTCTGATAAAATATTTCCTAACTACGGTCCTGATGTAATTTCCGCTGCCAAAATGATAAACACGAATACCACCGAAACTGGTCACGGCCGCCCGTTCCCAGATAATTAAGGGACGGGGGTTGCGACAGAAGGTGGTATCAGAGCTAAGCCACTGATTCAGCCACAGAAGTGTTCTGGTGACACCAAGATTTTATTCAAAGTGTTAGGAAATAAATTACGGAACTACATGCATAGTCGTATTTTATTGTTGTGTGTTATTTGACTATTTGTTAGTTTATAGTATGAGCGACCAAGGACCTTCCGACGCCTACCGTCAATTGTCCAGCTCACCTAGGAGCGAAGGCACCTCTTCACAGCCTGCCCTCTCAGGGTATTTAGCTGACATTGAAGATGGGATCTTCGTGTTTAAGGCTCAGTCTGAAGAGCCATTCCCTCCTAAAAAGAGAGGATGGTTCAGTAGAGGAGCACATGAATGTAGGAAAAGAATGAAAAAGTTACAACAACAGCGAGCCCTAACAGCCGCTAAAAGAGAGACAGATGCCCACACACAGGATATGCTCAATAGGAGTCTAGCAAACTTCCATATCCTAGCAACCATAGCTGCCGACCCTAACCTGGAGCAACTCATAGCACCCCACCATTACCACTGTTCCCTACACAGCCAATGGAAATAGAAAACAATCCATAAAATCAAATTCAAATGCATGATTTTAACCCAGAAGAGATACCTAGAATTCCAGCACCCAATCCCTTAGACCCAGACTACGACCCGTGTTTAGATGAACATAGGGATTACCAGCAGCGTTACCCAATAACAGAAGACGAACCCATGCCGAACCTAGCAGCCTACCCAGGTTTAGACCCTCTAGATCCCTACTATGATAACGATGAATACATTAGAGAAATTTTAGAGAATCCATACCCGTACCAGGAACCCATGCCCCAGTTCCCAAACTCAGTCCCAGCACCTGTACCCCCAATGAGTGCAAAAAATGTGCAAGAGCTCCGAACCTTCGGAGAAGAGATTTTAGAAAGTAGCGAGAGGATGAGGCAGGTTGGAGAGCGACTCGGCTGGAAGTATGACGAGCGCAATATGGAGTTCTGGATGAACCTATATCAGTAATGGTGGAGGTAGTAATAATAATATTAATGATATATAATATGTGTGTATGTTTAAAAAAAAATCTAGATAATAACTACGGATGCCTACTAGTATTGTAATTTTAATTTTAGTTGTATTGTAAAATATATGGATGCCTACTATATAAGAAAGAGTAAGTCGCAATGTTTGACGTTTTTGATCAATACGCGTGTTTTGTGATTGGTTGTATTAAATATTATTTTGTGATATTAATACATGGTAAATGTTTAAAATTCAGATGGGCAACGAAGTGAACCAGGAAAACCAGAATGATAATAACCAGAATGATAATAACCAGAATGACAATAACCCGAATAATGATAATCCGAACAACGATAACAATGGAAATCAAGTGGATAACAGTGCCATCCAACACATAATGGCACAAGGGATAATAGATGCAATGTCATATATTATTAAGATAGTTAGGGAAACGGATAATAAAAGTAACCATAGCAGTAAACGACCCACTGAACCGGAACATAGCGTAAACAATGGACCCATACTTCAAGTGCCCATTCCCAAAAGAAGAAGAACCATATCTTATGGTTGTTCTTATAAATAATCCTGGTCTTATAAACCAATGGAATTCTCGGGCAATGAAGGGGCCGTTGCAACTCTACGCTGGATAGAAAAGTATAACAGCCCTAACGTAAACCAACACCCTTATAACTTTTCTGACACCCTAATATATCTTAAAATGTCCCAATATGTCTTATATTACATCCCGTATGTGAAAACCGAGCCCAAAATAGATCATAACATATAAAATAAATTAAAAATAAGAAAAATGGAGTTGAGGCGGGCCGCGTAGACCCACCCCAACCATTCACGCGGGCGGTATCAGGGTTGAAGCTGATATCGTTGATTTCTTTAGTTCAAGCGGGCCGCGTAAGAGTTAATGTTAGATAACGCGGGCCGCGTGAGATCATGAAACGCGGAGGCATCCTGAGCTGACACGTGTCGACATCGTGGCGAGTCTAGGCAATGACCCGTATCACCTAAACCCTACCCGGGCTAGTACACGGGCCGCGTAAGCCCTGTCTGTTCTTTACGCGGGCCACGTGAGGACCAGATTTCAGCACTATATAAGAAGGCCATCGGGTTTCACTTTCCGTCGTTCACAATTCAGTTCTCAATCTCAATTTCTGTAGAAGAGTTATTATAGTCGGGTATTATACCCCCTAAAATAGAGAGGTTCTGCTACGATGTAAGTATTATAACTCCTGGAGACGTATTAGATACTCTGCCCGATTGATCTAGGGTTCCGTAACGGCTGTTGTGGTTCTGCCCGACGTAGTCATTGGAATGCCGTCTCAGGGAGGGTATTACTAATGTTAAAATGGGTTATTATACTAACACACGTGCATTTGTGTAATTTATAGATTATTCCCAGGAAATCCTTACTGAAAACCCTAAAACAGCAATATGAGTTGATCCACTTTTTGTTAACTGTTTTTACAAAACCTTGAATACTTTTCCATGCGAATAACGGTTATTGAGTATTTGTAAGAATACAATTACAGTCGGTAAATTTGGGGTTTTGTATACAAAATTTGTTACCACCTGGTAAAGGAGTAACATGACCATAAGTCGGAACGACATTACCGTGTGGTGGTAATTGATATAACTTGGAAACAAATGTAATTGCGGATGCGCCCTCAATATTGTTCAATGCGACTTTTTATTTAAACTTGATTAAACTGGGATTCACTCACCAGTATTTCCCACTGACAAAATATTTTTTAAAACGCGTTTCAGGTAACAAAATGTGAAAACCAAATAGAAGCCAGCTGGACAGCACTGAAGGCTTGGAAAAGTGGCAATAAAGTTACCTAAAAGAAATAGATGCTTTTCTGAAATAAAAATAGGATTTATTCCTATGAAATTATGTGTACTGAAAACTTGGGCTTTACCCATGTGTTTAATATTATAAAATGTGGTGGTTTACTCTGATAAAAAAATTTCCTAACTACGGTCCTAATGAAAATTTCCGCTGCCAAATTGAATTAATAATGTGATACCACCGAGACTGGCTCGCGGCCGCCCGTTCTCGGGGATTTGGGATCGGGGCTGTGACAGAAGGTGGTATCAGAGCTATGCCACTGATTCAGCCACAGAAGTGTTCCGCTGACATCAAAATTCAAAGTGTTAGGAAATAAATAACCGAAATACGTGCATAATTGTATTTTCTTGTTATGTGTTATCTGACTATCTGTTAGTTTACAGTATGAGCGACCAAGGACCATCTGACGCGTATCGTCAATTGTCTAGTTCGCCTAGGAGCGAAGGTACCTCCTCTTCTCAGCCTGCCCTCTCAGGGTACTCTGCTGATACGGAAGAAGGAATCTTTGTGTTTAAAGCTCAATCTGAAGAGTCATTTCCTCAGAAAAAGAGGGGAAGGTTCAGTAGGGGAGCACATGAGATTTACTCACCAGTATTTCCCACTGACAAAATGTTTTACTTAACTTGATTAAAGCTCAATCTGAAGAGCCATTTCCTCAGAAAAAGAGGGGAAGGTTCAGTAGGGGAGCACATGAGATTTACTCACCAGTAGGGGACCGCCCTCAATATTGTACAATGGTTTTACTTAACTTGATTAAACTGAGATTTACTCACCAGTATTTCCCACTGACAAAATGTTTTTAAACGCGTTTCAGGTAACAAAATGTGAAAACCAAATAGAAGCCAGCTGGGTAGCACTGAAGGTTTGGAAAAGTGGCTATAAAGTTACCTAAATAAAGAGATGTTTTATTAAATAAAATAGAGTTTATCCCTATGAAAATGTGTGTACTTAAAACTTTGGATTATTCCCACGTCTTTAATATTATAAAAATGTGGTATTTTACTCTGATAAAATATTTCCTAACTACGGTCCTGATGTAATTTCCGCTGCCAAAATGATAAACACGAATACCATCGAAACTGGCCGCGGCCGCCCGTTCCCGGATAATTAAGGGACGGGGGTTGCGACAGGTACTCATATTAAAGATAAAAAGACGCTCGATTTTATAGTATAATTTAAAAAAAAACAAATGACGTATAAAAAGTTACGGACGTTTAAAAATTGAGGGGGAAATAGCATGTGACTTGCATGTTCCTAATCTTTTTTTTGACAAAATTACCCTTTCAACTTGGTTCCTTCTTGGACACTTGTCACTCTATGATGACTTTTACATTTCTTATTTCTAAACCCCTTTGTATTATAACTCAACCCTATAATTTAAACCGTACCCTAATTTCGGGCGCCCCTCCAATCCTGACTATGGAGCAAAAACTCATTTACAAACCAAGCATATACATGGATATCTTTTGCAAATAAACGAGTATGGGTTAACAATGAATGAGAGCAAAACCTCATTTGCTAAATATTGTACATGTAATTCTTTATTTTTTGTCATGTTTTCTTTAACATGTGTGCATCTTATTTGAAGTTTTAACCATTAAACAGGATATTAGATTCAAATAACCCTAACTTTTACCATTTGTCTGATAGCACTCTCAACTTACGAATTGTATCACGTCACTTCCAACTTTCAGTTTATTTTTTTACACTCCCAAACTAATTGAACTCTAACTTAGTTAGTTTCTTGCTCATGGCACTTGTGTAGACCACATGGCATCTGATGTGACCAGTGGCAGACCTAGGAATTTTTCCATGGGGTGCGGAACATTTTTAAAAATTTTAGGCCCCTAGGTACATAAGTAAAAAAATCAGTTGTATCGGGTCGGCTCATGTAAGACAAAAGAATATCAAACTAAATTTATATATTTGTCAAACACGTCAAACCTTGTTACAAACATAATTAAAACGTCGCCCTACGGGTTTTTATTTTTTGAAATCTATCCAAAACATCATCTAAAGCTACTTTCTTAAGCAAGTCTTTCTCTATATAACATACACAACTATCACTTAAATTCTCATCCCCAATCCGATTACGCAAGTCAGTCTTTACATTCTTCATTGCCGAAAAACATCTTTCAACGGTTGCGGTTGCGATGGGTAATACGAGAACAAGCTTCAATAACCGATATACCAATGTTTTAATTTTAACTTTCAACTATTCAAGCAATCAAGCCCTAGAATTGTTTAGTCACCCCTAAAAATCATCTAAATAACATAATCATCATAAAAATCATCTAAACAACGTCAAAACACACGATTTTTCAAACATATTTAAGTATTTTATTACCCCTATTCTACCATAATATCAAGTAAAATCATCAAAAAAACATAAAAACTTACCCTTTGGATACTCTCCGGTTGGTTTGGTGCGGATTCCGATTTGTTTCCGGTCAGAATCCGGCCGTGATCGCTACTGCCGAGTGCAGTGTTGTTGCTGACTGACTTGTGTTCGCTGATGATTATTCTCGTTGGCAGGAGGAAGAACGCACAGGCGGGAGGGAAATTGAAGGGGGTTTTGGGCTTAAGTTTAATTGTTTTAGTTTAAGTTATGTTGGTTAATGGGCTAGGAGTGTTAGTGGGCTAATGTATAAGTTTATATAATGGGTTTGGTTTGGGTAGTATAAGTGTATAAGTTCAATGTAGGTAGTTTTTTTTTTTTTTTAAATCAGACTTTACTAAAAAAAATTATAATATAAATCCATAATATTTTTTACCTAAGGTGTGCGGACGAAAAATTCCAAGGGGTGCGGACGGGATTTTCTACGGAAATTAACATTAAAAAAAATTTTCTCGGGAGTGCGCCCGCCCACCTTGGCATGGGGGTGGGTCCACCCCTGGATGTGACACTTATTTAGTGACGTAGCATTTATTTAGTGATGTGGCAGCTGAAATGGATTTTTTGAGGGTTATTGGATTTTAATAATCCTAAGTTTCACTTGTTGGCCGATAATAATCCCAACTTTAAAAATTCCCTCCAACGATCCCAACTTATAAAAGTTCCCCCCCCCCCCCCCATTGATCCTTTTCAAACATATAAGAATTTGACATCCTCAATAGATTCAAGTGCACCTGCAGATTTCTTAATTGATTTAAGTGCAACTATGTTAGAAAATGATCAATGGGGACCAAATTCTTACAAGTTGGGATCGTTGGGGGAAATTTTTAAAGTTAGGATTATTATCGACCAATAGGTGAAACTTAGGATTCTTAACATCCAATAACCCGTTTTTTGATGATGTCACACTTGTTTGATGACATGCATCTAAAATCAACTAACTAATCTAGGGTTTAGTTAGTTTGAGAGTGCCAGAGGAAAATAAGATGAAAGTTGGGAGGGGTGTGGTACAATTAGTAAGTTGAGACTGCTTTCGGTCAAATGGTGAAAGCTAAGTTTATTTAAATCCAATATCCCTTAAAGAAGCCACCTTATCGGGGGCACACAAACTTTCTTCTTCATTCGAGTGAGATTATTCTTGGTAATGACAGTTAAATATTGAGGTGTCATTTCTCAAAATGTCAGTATGGCTTACAACCAACTAGTCAGTCATAATTTGGATTACTAAAATTTGTGTTTTCAAACAAAATCCAAGCGGTTGCCACGTCATCAGGTGAAATTACTTCTCCGATGGACCTTGGTAACAGACGTGAAAGTTAGGAGTATCGTTGAGAAAATTACCGGGATGAATTAATGTCGGCCAGTTAGTCTTATTTTAGATTATTAAAAGCCAAATTGTCTTTTTTTTTTCAAAAGGTAACATAACTTTATTATAGAAAATAATCGATAAGAAAAACAAGTGGTGTACGAGTACAGATTATGCTCCAAAACGGGGGCATTAAAAGTACTTCCACGCACACCTTACGACTAAGACCAAATACAAAATCAAGATCATACCAACATGACTCCGAGTACATTAGAGCATTCGCACAGTGTTTAGTTTCAGACTTCAATAAACTGTCAAATTATAGACCTGAATCCTACTTAATATAATAAACATCAAGAAAATTACTGATGTTTTTTACATCTTAGACATGTATCCTGATTTAAAAAACAATAAAAACGCCAAAATATTAACTATGATCATGATCTACAAACAATAAAACACGGCGTATTTATTAAACGCCAAAAAATGGAAACGGAATGTGACACGCGTTTAAAAAAAGAAATATAAAAGAACAAAAAAGCCCCTCCGCCCTTCTCTATGCCGCGTGACACGTGTTAGGCCAGGAAGCATTCTCACCATTCTCACACTTTTAAGCGTTTTCTCCTGATCCCGTTTATATATATATATATATATATATATATATATATATATATATATATATGGGAAGGTTCAAATGAAAACCACTAGTCATTGTGAAAACTCGAAAACTAATTAAAAAAGCCAAAAAAAAACATACCAAATTTTTTTTTTTTTTTTTTTTGCATACCAATTTCCTTCATTTTTAATATATAAAAAAATTTTCGAAAAAAAAAATTTGTAGTGCACACACATGTGTATTATTACACATGTGTACTACAAAAAAAAAAATTTGAAAAAAAGGTTTTTTATATATAAAAAAACCTGCGATTTTTATAAAAAATTGAAAAAAAAAATTGGTGTGTTTTTTAGGCTTTTTTTAGTTAGTTTTATAGTTTTCACAATAAAAGTGGTTTTCATTTGAACCATCCCCTATATATATATATATATATATATATATATATATATATATATATATATATATATATATATATATATATATATATATATATATATATATAGGGTTGAGTTCATTTCAGAACTCTAAATAACTACAGAACTTTCAGAACTTCTAATAAACAATCATTTTATATATAAGTTTTTGTATTTAGGATCTTTTTATCGTCTATTATATGTATTTCTTTGATTACATACATGTTAAAAGTAGTTTACATAGGTTTAATTTCCAAAATTATATATATGTGTCATAACTAGTTACATATATGTAAAAAAACTAGTTTAGATTTGTGTAATTATAAAATTACATATAAAAAACGATAAAATTACTCTTAACATGTATATAATCGTAAAAATACACATAATAAATGATAAAATTATCCTAAACATAAAAAAAAATATAAATATATTAGGAGTTCTGCGAGTTCTGTAAATATTTATGGTTCTGAAATGATCCTGGGCCTATATATATATATATATATATATATATATATATATATATATAATAATAAAAAAAACCTTAAAACACCCCTCTCTCTATAAACTCTCTCTCGCTCTCTCTCTCTAAACTGTCATTTTGGGGGTGGCCGGAGTTCCGGCATTGTCGCCGGAGTTCTATGAGTTTTATTACCGCTTGTGGGGGTTGTTGTGGCGAGGGGGTGGGGGTAGAGGTGTACAAATCGGTTAATCGGTTTTTAAAAAACCGGTTAAAAAAAAAACCCGGTTTTTTCACCTAAAATAAAAACCGGTTTTTTTAATAACCGGTTCCGGTTACTAACCGGTTTTTGAGGTCCAAAACAATAACCGGTATAACCGGTTGGGACCGGTTTTTAACCGGTTTTTCCCAAAAAAACCGGTTTTTTTCCGGTTTTAACCGGTTTTTTAATAACCGGTTTGGTTAATAACCGGTTTTTGAAATCAAGAATAGTAACCGGTATAAAAACCGACGGTTAAAAAAAACCGGTTAAAAAAAACCGGTTATAAAAAAAACCGGTTAAAAAAAAAACCAGTTTCGGTTTTTTTTCGGTTTCGATTCTAAAACCAGTTTTTTTGTACACCTCTAGGTGGGGGTGCGAGAGGGTGGTGGCCGGTGGTGGTGCTTGTGGCGGCAGAGAGGAGAGAGGGAGAGAGAGACCAGCATCCTGCATCAACCCATGATCATGTACAACCTTTTCAACCCTAGTTCTGTCCAGGTCATCATCCCCAGAGCTCTTAGTTGACCTGGTTCTCCGAGTTGTCACTTTAAGAGGAAACGAGGGAGCAATTGGCGCCTGAATCGAAGTATGAGTTGAGCGGACATCCCCATGACCCCATGGAGGACCAAATTCATGTTACCCAGATTAACCAGAGGTTTTAAGGAGCAATTGGGGGAAAGATGGAGAAGGTTCTAGGCTTTTATAGGGTCAAAGGTTTAAATAAAATAAAAAATAAAAAATAAATGACCATTTTGCCCCTGAGGAAAAGGACAAAATACAAAGACAAATCTGAGCTGATTTCACTTCTGGACCAAAATGGCACAAAACTGAAACCACAGGGACCAAAATGAAAGTTTTAGACTAAAGTGGCAAAAGTGAGCAAAACTCAGGGACTAAAATGGCAGTTTACTCTTAATTTTAGATAAATAAGTTAAATACCATTTTAATCCCTGTGGTTTGAGCTATTTTAACAGTTTAGTCCAAATGTTTCATTTTTCACCTGTGGGTCCGAAAAGGTTTCACCGTTGCCATTTCAATCCACTGGGTTAACTTATCTATTTTTTCTGTTAACAAGAAGGGCAATTCGGTCATTTTATATGTATATAGGCATTATGCCTAGTGAAGATGGGATATGATCGGATGATTCTGTTGGTGGCACGATAATACTCGAGTGGTTCGTCAGTAATCCATATTTACTGTTCAAAGAAAATAGCTAAACTTGAACCATGTATTACTTATTTTGTCGTGTATAAACTACATCTCCACTGGTAGGTAGCTCCCAATTCTATTTTTTTCCTATTAAGAACTATTCTATTATGCTTAGGGCATGTTTGGCTAAGCTTTTTGAAACAATTTATCGACTTATTGGCTTTTTGAAAAGTCATAAGCTCCAAAATGATGTTTGGCAATAATAATGCATATGAGGGAAAAAGTCAATAAGTCACTCCATAATGACTTTTCCAAAAATCCAATAATTCAATAAGTTAGTTTCAAAAAGCTTAGCCTTAATCTGATTGGGGACGTTCCTACTTCTATGAAGAAACAGCACGCTGGTAACTTTTTTGCTGGGTGAAAGTGAATTCCCATTCAACCAACAAGAAGAAACTGAGAATATTTATCAATACGTTAAACTAAATAACAATAATCACATTCGTGTAGGATAAACACCAACTAATATACACATATAAAGTCACAAGTTTCGTCTTTAAAATGATAGTCACCGCTACATTTGGAAGGTAGGCAAAAGAAGATAACTAGTTCTAATCCACAAGGGGGACTAACATACATGCCATGCCACCATCAAACTAAAACACATCAAAAGATTTTCATAAACCAGATCCACAACAATATTCTAATGCATAAAGATAGTTGTCAGCACTTTGTTGCTCTTCAAAGATGCCTCTAACAGCTTCAGACCCTGTTGACATTTTTAGTCAATAAATTGAAACTAAAACATAAACTTTGTACATATGATATGCATGCGTAAGTATGATAGGAGATGATAGCAGCAGTACCTCCTTTTTTCCAAAAGAAACAGTCTTCTCCTCAAGTTGACTCAGATCCTTGACACCAAACTTGTTAATGAGAGTAATGCTAGAAATGGTGGACATTGGTTTCACTACTAAATCATCCATCACCATATACGTCACTACTTTCTTTACATACCCTCCCTTCCTTTTCCTTTTCCTTTGCACCTCCTTTGTTTCTGCTACCTCCTGCGGAGTTACGAGTGTCATCTTAACGTTCATTGAACCACTGCAATTGGGACATATTGAATTCGCATTCAGTGTTGCATTTGACCGGCAAGGTTGGTTACTACAGCTATAGCAATGTCCTGCTGCTGCCTTGGCACACCTGTAAACTGCTTTGGATGCACCGGACTGATCATCTCGATCTGAAGAAGCAGTATCATGACACAACAGAAATGTGTCACCATTAAAAGCTGTTTTGGGGTTGAAGATATCGTCCATTTTGATGCCAGGTTGGAGGTAGCTTCTATTGAAGCTTTCTATGCTGTCTTTGAGCTTTCCTAAGCAACCCGCCATCTTGTTGGATCCTAGGAACTCGATGAGGGTGCCCAAAGGCAACGAGAAGATGTGGAAAAGGAAATCCACAAACTCTTTTGATACTTCTGCAAACAACACTCTAGAGCCTTTTCTGTCCACAAGAAGCTTCAACCTCATTTTTGGGGAACCCATTGAAGAGTTCACGTGATGTCTGGTTTGTTCTGTTTTAAAATTCCATTTATAAAGAGTTGGTTTAAGCTAGTATCTAGAAATAATTATAGACAAAATTGCACAAATCAACCTTTACGTTATACCTAAATTGCACTTCATACATTTCACTATGAAATCGGCTAAACCCAACGTTTGTGTTCATGTTTTGTTGCATTCTATAACCTTACAACTAACGTCGTCCAAAAACTCAGTTAAGTTACCTCACATGCAAAGCATGTGAGGGTAATATAGTCTTTTATGCAGCTCTATAACAAATCCAAAAAAAATAGAGGTAGGGGTGTAAACGAGCCGGGCCGAGCCCGAGCCTTCCACTACTCGAGCTCAGCTCGTGATGTATTTGAGAAGCTCGAGCTCGGCTCGGTTCGAGCCTAAAATTTTGAGCTCGAGCTCGGCTCGTAAGTAAAATCCAAAGCTCGAGACCGGCTCGGCTCGACTCGAGATGATTTGAGAACAACATTAAATGAATATTACATAAATCAATAAGCCTCGTTAATATTGGCCTCGTTAATTTACAACATAATTCTATCCCCAATCTAACAAATTTCCAAAAATAAAAACAACAAAGAAAGGGTACCCAAACTTTCCACACTTTGACATCACAATCCAAACTCCCAGTTAATGTACAGAGTTCATATTTGACAGCCTAATCAAATATGTCCGTTTAAGTTCATATTTTTTTTATTATGGAGATAATAATCTAATTGTTTTCTGTTCAGAAGATCACATGGAAATTCACTTGTCTACTCACTCGATGATATTAAGTGTATTTAAACCCCACAACTTTTTCATACAAATAATTTTAAACCAAACCACCACCATCTCTCACTCAACAGTTCATTATTATTATAATGGAATCGGTATCAACATTCAAACCCTAACAGTTTTATCAGCCCACCCACTCAACAGTTCGTTATTATTATAAAATATAAAATACAATTACAATCATCTCTTTTATTATCATTCAAAAACCTTCAAATCCATCATCAGTTAATGTACAGAGTCGATGGTGTATAGATGTCAAATAAACAATACACAAAAAGATACTTGGGTGTATAGAGGTCAAATAAACAACTTACTTGTGTGACGATGGCCGATGACGCTGGCCTTGGTCGATGGTGTTCTACGGTTCATGATCAGATGAGAATTTTGATTTCCCCTAAAATGAAGAGTCGTCTGTGTTGTTGTAATAAATTAGGGTAAAAAGGTTTTTACTCGAGTATTGGGCTTTGGAAGAAGAGAAGTAATTTTCATACATTATATTATAAAGTAAACTAGTTGATTTTTCGCTCGCGCGTTGCGGCGGGGACCCAATGACTACAAAAGGCTTGTTAACAACGGCAAGCAGATATCGAATATCAAAACATAAATAAAAATGACGTGGTAAGGATAGTTACTTTGTCCTAAAAAACGATTTTAAATAATCAAATATATAATAATAGGACCCACACGTTGGAAATTCGGTTGCTTTCAGTTCAGTTATTACGGTGCTAACACGTTAAAATATGGATGAGCTCGGTACCGGTAACGCCACCAAAGTACCGATCCGGAAAATCATCGAAATTAGGTACTGGCACCGAAAATGCTCGGTACAATACGGTTAGGTATTTGAAGGTAAAAATCAATAAATACATGTATGGTGCTAGACCGGTGTCGAACCGAAAGTGACGATTCTGAAAACGTTAAAAGGTGGGTACCAAATTGGTACTGAAAATGATTTGGTATAATAAATTTGGTACCGATATGATACCGGTTTGATTACATGATTTGATACGATTTGCTCAACAATATTCTAAATATCCAAGTTAATTTTGCATGCTACAATTCATTCATTACAGAAAAAGACGAAAAAGAAAACAAAATAAGTTGTTGTGTATATAAAACCTCATTTAAACGAAATACAGTTTACTTACTGTGTGTATGAAAAGTAATCTAAACGGTGGAATTACTTGCATTGCTGCGTTGCTATAGGATTTGATGAGCTCGGTACCAACCGGTGGTTGGTACCGAAAATACTGTTACCGAAATCCCCAAAAGTGGGTACTGGTACCGAATATACCTGGTACGGTACGGTTGGTATTGGTACGGCACCGGTATTTGAGGGTAAAAACCGGTGAATACCGATGCCGAACCGATACCGAAAATACACCGGTTTGATAAATTTGGTACCGGTACGAGTACCCAATACCTTTGTTCATAAAAAGACAAAAAAGAAAGTAAAATAAGTTGTTGTGTATATAAAACCTTATTTAAACGAAATACAGTTTACTTACTGTGTGTGTGAAAAGTAATCTAAACCGTGCAATTACTTGCATTGCTGCGTTGCTACAGGATTTGATGAGCTCGGTACCAACCGGTACCGAAAATACCGTTACCGAAATCCCCAAAATTGGGTACTGGTACCGAATATACCTGGTACGGTACGGTTCGGTACCGGTTGGTATTGGTACGGCACCGGTATTTGAGGGTAAAAACCAGTGAACACCGGTGCCGAACCGATGCCGAAAATACACTGGTTTGATAAATTTGATACCAGTACGAGTACCCAATACCATTTGTTCGTCTGTTAGTTTCCATTTCTAATTTTATAATATATATATATATTACTGCTCATTTCTTTCTAAAATTAATATATAGGTAATTACGTTTTTGGCCCATGTGGTTATATCATTTTTACTATATTATCCTAAAATAAGAATTTTTTACATATCTGCCCCCATAGTCTCTATAACTAACCATTTTGGCCCCTAAGTCTAACCATTTTGGCCCCCATGATCTCTAGACTTAGGGGCCAAAATGGTTAGTTATAGAGACCATGGGGGCAGATATGTTAAAAATTCTTATTTTGAGCTAATATAGTAAAAGTGATATAACCACATGGGCCAAAAACGTAATTTACTCTATATTATATTATATAAGATCTTAAAACACAAAGTCGGTGGCTTTTGCCACCGGCATTTTCTCCTTTTTTGTCTTATATACATATCCTAAAAAGACGATTCAACTACACCATTCGTTTCTACCATGTTTTGTCCTTATGTGCTTTGTAAGAAGAACTAGAAGAGGAACATTTAACTAATGATAATATTATCACAAACAAATAAAAAATGTGAAGACTAAAAAGTAAAAATGTGGTCAAACGGTGTTGACCAGATCCTGCCCTCCGCCCGTTTCATGCTTTGTCTAACTTGTACGTACAAGTCTACTCCATGTGTTAGTTTTTAAACTATAAAAACCCGTTAACTTAAGGTAATAAATTGCTAATTTTAGCTTGAACGAAACTCGATAAGTGTTGGACTCTTAAAAATCTAATATATCTTAAGCACAAATGTCGGTAGGTTTCCCCACCAACATTGTGAGTTGCTAAGTAAATTTAATTATAATAATTCACACCAAAAGTTGCATGGTGGTGCTGGTAAATACGATTTTCGATAACATATCAGTCATGGGCTCGATCCCTATTCCTTCCAACTATTTTTCTTTTTGCTTTTTTTCTTCTTTTTTCCTTTCCTTATAATTTCTTCAACTAAATTGCTTTTCTCAGATTCATATACTACGTCATTCAGGAATGATAATGTTTTATATATATCTTTGTTTACGTGCACCATACTCTTTAGCCACCTACAAAATCGGCTCTTTAAATATATTATATCGATTAAATATTATAATGTTTTTAACATTTTACTTTTTTAAATATTATTCTTCCGATTAAAATTTTATCTCGTTCAAATATTGTTTCCGTATTATATTCAGGGGAAATATTGTTTCCGTATTATATTCAAAACATATATTGTTTCTGTATTATATCAATTTAAGACAACAATCATTAAGTAACCGAATAACTGAAAACAAACATAAATATGAAATATATAAGATAACTTTTGTACATCCATAACCAAAATATATAAGATAAGTTTGTACAAAAATATATATGTCAGCTGCTCGATCAGATTCATTTCACTTGGAGTAAACCTTCGCATAAACGCGTGGGCCGACAGGTCCTCACAAAGTTCGTGGTTATGTTCAATTTTTCGGTCTTTTATCTCCCAGGTTTCATACCGGTGGTTTCGCACAGCCAGCAGGTAAAACGGGCAACTGGTTTTTTTGCTTCCGGCTTTTCTAAGTGTTGCTGTAGTGTGGTGCTCACCACCACGGTCAGATTCAAGCCATACCCTCCCGGTTCTTCCCCCGATTTTCTTTGATCGACGGGTGACAATAACGAAACCATCTGCGTTTGCTATTTCTTGTATCCGTTTCTTTAGTTTATCTAAAGAGTTGAAAACCTGTAACATCGACAATAATAACAATAATAATAATAATAATAATAATAATAATAATAATAATAAATAATAAAATAACAATAATAATAAAATAATAACTGATACCTGCTTTTTTAAGTACGGATTGTCCAGGATGGGAGGTGCCTCACCACCATATCTACCATATCCACCATAACCACCATATCCTCCAACGTCCGGATTGTTTTGATGAACGTAAGGAGTGCCCGGGGAAATGAATTGCTGATGACCACCGTCTCTTCCGTATCCAACATATCCACCATATCCATTGTCTCCTCCGTATCCATCGTCTCCTCCGTATCCACTGTCTCCTCCGTATCCACCCTCTCCTCCGTATCCACCGTTTCCTCCGTATCCACCGTCTACTCCGTAAGAATATTCACACCCGTATCTATAATCCGGATACCTTTGTTGCGTCGGATAACTTGGTTGACCGGCATGGTATGAGTCATCTACAGGGGTTGTTTTATCAATAGGGGGATGCGTGTTCAAATCTAGAAACAGTCTGTTTTGTTTTCCTTGTATACTAGACACAACCTCCTCTTGCTCATTAGAATCGGGAACGCCAGACTCCTCCAAAATAGACGATCGTATCATTATTAGTAAATAATAAACTAAAACAACAAGTAATTAAAACATTTAAGCTAATAAATGTTACCAGAACGCTTTCAGGCACCCAGTTGTCGCTAGAATACTGCCCGAAGACATAGTTGTCGTCCCAGTATGATGACATTTCAACACTTCGGGATGATAAGAACACAAATGCAAACAACAAGAGTTTCTTTCGAAGAAATAGAAGAAGAAACAGAATGAAATGAATGTTGAATGCTCGGGTGGACCAAGAATGCACTGTATGTTGCACTTTATATGAGATATAGACGCCTCGTATAGCTCTGGACACCCCATATTGCTTTAAGTCACATGTCAGACACATAGTCAAATCAGTCTCTAAGATGCCTCGTATAGGCCTATACGAGGCGTCTTAGTACCCTCGTATTGGTCTCTCGTATAGGCCTAGACTCCCCGTCTGATGTGACTGATGTGACGTTGTACGAGGTTCAGAAGTTGGTCGGGAAAAGGAACCCTATACGCCTCGTATAGGCCTATACGAGGCGTCTATCAAGGTGTGGAAATAGGCATTAAGGTGTGTAAATATGTAGACCCATTTAAATATGCAGGAAATAGAAGTTCATGCATGCGATAAATGGGAAACGTGGATGCAGTAACAAAGGAACATGGCTAACCAATGAAAACATGGACCTACATCTATATGCATGCAATAAACCAAACAGAACCATGCAAAGTGTGAACGAATAAAATAAACTTGCAGGTGGTAACGGTACGGTACGTCATGCTCCAAACACGCATTCGGGTCAAGGTGGTTGGTTCGTATCACCATGATCACCGGAACTACAGATCAGAACCAGAACACAGTCGTCGCCGCAATCATTGTTCCTGTTTTCGTCGCCAGTGATACCACAATCATCATCACCACTAACCCTCTGATGTGCACAAAATGCAACATATAAATGACATCAATTGTGGCATAAAACTAACCCTTTTTTAGTACTAATGTTGGAAAAACTGTATTTTTGTCTTCCTTTTGTATTTTCAAGATTAAATGAGCTCAAATGAACAAAAGAAGCAAAAAGGCAGCTAAATCTAACATAAATACAAGAAAAGGAACAAACGTGGCATGCCCGACACCTCGACAACGTCTTCCCAAGCAAAACAAGAGAACAGAAGGCTGAACGCGCCCCGTGCTCAATGAGCACGGGGGCGTGCCCAAGTGTCAGCAGAAAAGACAAAGTTGTAGAAGCTTCTATCGCCCACCACGGGGCTGTGCTCAGCGGACACGGGGCCGTGGTCAACTATAAGATTCTCAAAATCCAGGCAAATCTTGATAGTACAGATACACTTCTGCACACGGGGTCATGCTCAGCGGACACGGGGGCGTGGTCAACTAATGCAGACAAACTACAATTAATGAAGAAAGAGAGAAGGATGGACACGGGGTCGTGCCCAACGGACACGGGGCCGTGCCCGAGCTTCTGTTCAGCCTATAAATAGGAGTGCTTGGATCACTTGCAACTCATCCCTTGGCACACCACCTCTCTCACACTTCACCCACCACCCACCATCATCACAACACCATCATCCACCACCATCATCCATTGTCCATCATAGAGTGTGTGAGTCATCTCAGGATCCAAGATTGATCGTAAGAGTTCTTGACAATCAAAGGCCATGTTTGCCTAAGTCTCTTATATCACTTGGTGAAGACAAGTGTTTAGTGTAATACTTTTTATTTTTAATCTTTTCGCACTTTTTATTTGGTTATGTATTAATGACTTTAATAACTAGTTTCTTATGTTGAAGGTGATTCTTCCTTATCGTTTGTCCGTGGTGTCTTGGCATTACTTTACTGTCTATATAAAATAAAAGATTTTCACCATTCATATCTCCACGGTATATATGGAGATATGTTGGCTACCTGGTCGGGGGTTAAGGGAATGGTTTGGTAAGAGTCTTGCCATTGTTCAGTGTATAGATCCTGCAAAGGATCTGGGTCAAATTTAGTAGGACCTCCTTCAATACCCACCGGTATTGGATGGCGGGGGTCCAAACTCTTTGATCCCCTCATAAGTTAAACTACTATTAAAACTTTAACCCGACTACTTAGGACTGTATCCCTGTTGACTCAGACTACTTAGCCGAGGGTAACGTCGCCTTCAAAAGAGGGGCCTACCATATTATGCATTAATAACTTACTTAATTATCTTTCAATAATCCGACCCTTTAGGATTGAATCCTTGCTGACTCAAACTACTGGGTTGAGGGTAACGTCACCTTCAAAAGAGGGGCCTACTACAATAACTAAGATAATCCCTTAAAATGTGCAAAAGTGCGGAAATAATCAAAGGTTACACTACACACGAGTCGGATCTAAGTGATTCATCTTGTCTATCTGTTTTTATTTTTATTTTATTTTTCAGCATTTTAGTTAGTTTTATTTTTCTAGTTTAAAACCTTTTTCTAACTTTTTGATTTGATTAGACGTTGAGGATAAACCGGTACTAAAAGCTCTTGTGTCCTTGGACGACCTCAGTATCTTACCAACACTATACTACGTCCAGGATGGGTGCACTTGCCCATATGTGTGTTTAGTGTTAGTGAATATCATGTTTTATAAATTTAAAATTTGGCTAAAAAAGTGTAAAAAGGGCTTAAAATATACACCTAAAATATATTACACCTAACGCACATCAAGTTTTTGGCATCGTTGTCGGGGACACAAGGATTTTAAGAAAGTTAGGAATCAACGGCCTAATCGTTTTTCTAAATTTTCTATTTTTTAGATTTTTCTTAATTTTTTAAGTTCCTGCAGAGCTCAGCACGGGCCGTGCCTGGTCGGACACGGGCCGTGTCCAGCATTGTTACTGGCAGTTTTTATGAGCTGAGCACGGGGCCGTGTCGGTGCAACACGGGGCCGTGTCCAACTCCCCAGTAACAGGGATCTAGAAAACAATCATTGTATCTCCGACCGCGGGCCGTGTTCATCTGAGCACGGGGCCGTGGTAAACCTTCTGACCAACATTCTTTTCTATTTTTATTGCAGGACTTGGAACTCAGTCGCCACATTTGCATTCTCCACGTAGTGTATGAGCTCCAGTTCCAGTAGAGACATAAAAGAACCCCTAGACGAACCCGAACGCTTTCTACGAAAGAGACTCAAAGCTAAAAACCAAGAGAAAGTTTCGGAGGGCCTACTTCCAATGGCGGACCAACGTACCCTCATGGATTACCTACGACCCACCGTAGGTAATCTAGGCGCCACTATCAATGCACCGAATGTCGAATCCAACAACTTCGAACTTCGGCCACATTTGATACAAATGCTTCAAAACTCCGCAACCTTCCATGGGCTTGCGGACGAGGATCCCCGTCTACATATTACTAACTTCTTAGAAATATGTGATACCTTTCGGATCAATGGAGCATCCAACGACGCCATCCACCTTCGAATGTTTCCATTTTCACTAAAAGACCGAGCTAAGGCTTGGCTCAATGCCCTCCCAATTGGCTCGGTAAACACCTGGGATGAACTAGCCCAAAAGTTCCTATATAAGTATTTCCCTCCTGCTAAAACGGCTAAATTAATTACTGAAATTAATAAATATTCACAAGAGGATGGGGAATCCTTATATGAAACTTGGGAAAGGTTCAAGGAGCTACTAAGAAAGTGTCCTCATCACGGTCTTGCGGTGTGGCAACAAGTATCCACATTCTACAATGGGTTGTTACCACACACAAGACAAACACTTGACTCTAGCTCCGGGGGACTTTTAGGTAATCGTCGCCTAAATGAAATATATAATCAAATTGAGGAAATTGCTCAAACCAATTTTCAGTGGCACACTCCCCGAGGCAATAAATCCACTGCCCCGGCGCCCATAAGGTTGATGAAAGCACTTCTTTACAAGCCCAAATCGAGGCCCTTTTCTCAAAAATAAAAAAACTAGAAATGACAAAAACCGCCTCGGTTATGGCTTGTGAAGGGTATGGTGGGCCACACGAAAATTGGAGTTGTATGAAAGAGTTAGGTGATCAAACAGAGTCGGTAAACTACATTGATAATAGACCTAGGCCGTCGGGTCCTCCAACGGTTACCTACAACCAAGGATGGCGTAACCACCCCAACCTTGGTTGGAGAGATCCCGGCAATAGTAATAACCAACAAAACCAATGAACTAACTTTCAACAACCAAAAAACTTTTCTCAACAACAAGGTGGACGAGAAAGGCTTGAAGATACTGTATCTCGCTTCATCTCCGACACCGAAAAGAAAAACTCGGATCGATTTCAACAATTGGAATCGAATTTTAGAAATCAACAAGCTAGTATACAAAACATTGAAAAACAATTAAATCAAATAGCTCAGAATTTCTCCGAGAGACCACAAGGCGCGTTACCAAGTAATACCGAAACAAACCCGAAAGCACAAGTCCATCTCATAACATTGAGAAACCGTACCGTGGGTTCCGAAGAAGCTCCCTCACCGCCAACCGAAAGGAGCATAACTCCGCCCCAACAAGAGAAAGCTTCTTCACCAATTCAAGAGCCCACCAAGGCTCCTCCGGTTCCATACCCCAGTCGGTTAATTCGTCAAAAGACCGATGACCATTTCGCAAAGTTCGAAAATTTATTAAAACAATTGCATGTTAATATTCCATTTATCGAAGTCCTAACTCAAATGCCTAAATATTAAAAATTTATGAGGGACTTCCTCACTCATAAAAGGAAAATTGAATCATTGCAATTAGTTAACTTAGGCGAAGAATGCTCCGCCTTACTACTCAACAAACTCCCGCAAAAGAAGATTGATCCTGGAAGCTTCACGATTCCTTGCTCAATTAAGGAATCCCCCGTTCGCAATGCACTAGCCGATCTTGGGGCTAGCATCAACCTCATGCCCGCATCAATGTTCAAACAACTCGACCTAGGAAAAACGAGCCCTACTAAGATAAGTATACAACTTGTCGACAGGTCCGTCAAATACCCACAAGGTGTCGCTGAAAATCTATTGGTTAAAGTCGACAAATTCGTTTACCCGGCCGACTTTGTCATACTAGACATGGAAGAAGACACCAAAGTCCCCCTCATACTAGGGAGGCCATTTCTAGCCACGACACAAGCAATAGTAGACATGAATGACGGGACACTTACATTGAAGTTTGGGGACGAGGAAGTAAAGTTTGGGGTTGGAAAAAGAGTAGAAGACGACGACCCGGTCAATTACATGAAGGTCATTGACTCGAGTTTGGATGATGCTCTCCGACGGTGTAACATGGGATGCAAAACATCCCACTCGGGTAACATATGACCAGGCTTTGGGTCTAGCCAAGGACCCTTATAAACGTGGCGCACCACGGAGGCATTCCGCGGAACTATCCTTAGCTTAGCTTAGATTAATTTTTATGTTTTCTAGTTTAGTTTTAATTTTTAGGAATAAAACACACTCGAGATGGTGAAGGGTGACAAGGGAAACTTGCACCAGCGCCCCATGCACGAAAACAGAGCTTCCCGACAAAATTTCTTCATTACAGCAAGTTCGGCACGGGCCGTGCCCGCCCAACACGGCCCCGTGCTGCACAATCTGCAGAAAATGCCCAGTTCAGGTAACTGGACACGGGGCGTGCTCACTGAACACGCCCCTGTGTCCAGGCTTCTGTTTCCTTTTATAAATTTTTGTTACCAGCACTTGAACACGGGGTCGTGTCCAGACGCCCAGTAACATAAAATTTTGCTTTTTCACACCTTTTTACACATTCAATCAACCTAAAAACTTATTTTTGGGACACATTGAGGACAATGTGTAATTTAAGTGTGGGGGGGGGTGCTAAAACTTTGAATCTTGCAAGTCCTAATTAACAAGCCTTACACAAAACTCTATTGGAACCGCTAATCAACCCAAATTTTTTTTTTCAAAAATTTTCAATTTTTTTTTACTTGTCTAGGTTTAAGTTGGGAATTTTAGAATTCTAAAAAGAATATATTTTTACACATTTACAACCGATAGCGTCGTGATAAAAAGAAGCAACATAAGAAAATTATGAAACGGCATGACAAACTTAGTTAAAATTTGATTATATATACTTGATCACATAAAAACTCATTCCCACAAAAGTGAGTTTTGAGCCTTTATTGAGCATACAAATACATATCTTTAAACTCAATGCTCATTTTTTCGTTTCTTGTGTGAATAGCAGCTTGGTTCTTACAACTCTAGAACTTGCCACGACGATACATTCCAGGTCCTTACCAACTTAAAACGAGTAAGTAAATGATGGAGGCATTAGGACTAACCCTTTTTATTTCTACACCATTATTTTTCTTTTTTTTACCACCTACCCAAAATCCCCCTAGTTTGCCCCTTTGACCTAAACCTTTTCATTTCTTAACCCAAAAACCAAACACCCTTTTACCCACCTAAACCTTTTTTCTTTTAAACCCCTTATTTTAGTAACGAAGCTCGGTTTTCCTTATGACCTAAAAAAACAAGGATGAAGCCAAGGAAATAAACAAACAAGTTTATCAAAAATAACTTTGTTTGAAATGCTTCATCAAAATAAAAAGTTTTGAAAAATATAGAGTCTTATGAAAACCGACGCTTTTTACGCTTTTCGCCCTTTTACTAACCACTAACCCAACCACCCACCTTTAGCCCAGGCCTAACCCTTCACCCAAAAAGTCCTCTTGATATTTACAAAGGTGTATAGTTAAAAAGGAGGAGGATTGATTGCTTGGCAAGCTTATGGTAGGAGTAAGTTCCATGCCGCTCTCGAGTGATTCACTAAAAATACACCTTCGGCCGAATGTTGAGTGATCCCCCGTGAGGTATGTGAACTTGTATATAAATGGAATTTTAAAAAAGGCATATTATGCCCTAATAAGTAATTTATCTTATGAAACGTTTTTAATAAATCATGACGAATAGGATTGTAAATAAATAAAAATAAAACTTAATAACGAATCTTGGAAATCCCGACACTCTATGACAAGCCTAAAAACTTTCTCTTCTACCCATTCCATTTGGGAGTGTAAAACTACATTATAAAGAGTTTTGCTTAAGGACAAGCAAAGATTCAAGTGTGGGGGTATTTGATGTGCACAAAATGCAACATATAAATTACATCAATTGTGCATAAAACTAACCTTTTTTAGTATTAATGTTGGAAAAAGTGTGTTTTTGTCTTCCTTTTGTATTTTCAGTATTAAATGAGCTCAAATGAACACAAGAAGCAAACAGGCAACTAAATCTAACATAAATACAAGAAAAGGAACAAACGTGGCATGCCCGACCCCCCGACAGCGTCTTCCCAAGCAAAACAAGAGAACAGAAGGCTGAACATGCCCCGTGCTCAATGAGCAAGGGGGCGTGCCCAAGTGTCAGCAGAAAAGACAAAGTTGTAAAAGCTTCTATTGCCCATCACGGGGCCGTGGTCAACTATAAGATTCGCAAAATTCAGGCAAATCTTGATAGTACAGATACGCTTCTGCACACGGGGTCGTGTTCAGCGGACACAGGGGCGTGGTCAACTAATGCAGACAAACTGCAATTAATGAAGAAAGAGAGAATG
Organism: Helianthus annuus; assembly: GCF_002127325.2. NCBI lineage: Eukaryota > Viridiplantae > Streptophyta > Magnoliopsida > Asterales > Asteraceae > Helianthus > Helianthus annuus. The sequence goes on along the minus strand of NC_035440.2, from coordinate 31,262,180 downwards.
ATGGACACGGGGCCGTACTTAACGGACACGGGGCCGTGCCCAAGCTTCTGTTCAGCCTATAAATAGGAGTGCTTGGATCACTTGCAATTCATCCCTTGGCACACCACCTCTCTCACACTTCACCCACACCCCACCACCCACTACCATCACAACACCATCATCCACCACCATCATCCATTGTCCATCATAGAGTGTGTGAGTCGTCTCGGGATCCAAGATTGATCGTAAGAGTTCTTGACAATCAAAGGCCATGTTTGCCTAAGTCTCTTACATCACTTGGTGAAGACAAGTGTTTAGTGTAATACTTTTTATTTTAAATCTTTTCGCACTTTTTATTTGGTTATGTATTAATGACTTTAATAACTAGTTTCTTATGTTGAAGGTGATTCTTCCTTATCGTTTGTCCGTGGTGTCTTGGCATTATTTTACTGTCTATATAAAATAAAAGATTTTCACCGTTCACATCTCCACGGTCTATATGGAGATATGTTGGCTACCTGGTCGGGGGTTAAGGGAACGGTTTGGTAAAAGTCTTGCCATTGTTCAGTGTATAGATCCTGCAAAGGACCTGGATCAAATTTAGTAGGACCTCCTTCAATACCCACCGGTATTGGATGGCGGGAGTCCAAACTCTTTGATCCCCTTATAAGTTAAACTACTATTGAAACTTTAACCCGGCTACTTAGGACTGTATCCCTGCCGACACAGACTACTTAGCCGAGGGTAACGTCACCTTCAAAAGAGGGGCTTACCACATTATGCATTAATAACTTACTTAATTATCTTTCAATAATCCGACCCTTTAGGATTGTATCCTTGCTGACTCAAACTACTAGGTTGAGGGTAACGTCACCTTTAAAAGAGGGGCCTACTACAATAACTAAGATAATCCCTTAAAATGTGCAAAAGTGCGGAAATAATCAAAGGTTACACTACACACGAGTCGGATCCAAGTGATTCATCTTGTCTATCTGTTTTTATTTTTATTTTATTTTTCAGCATTTTAGTTAGTTTTATTTTTCTAGTATAAAACCTTTTTCTAACTTTTTGATTTGATTAGACGTTGAGGATAAACCGGTACTAAAAGCTCTTATGTCCTTGGACGACCTCAGTATCTTACCAACACTATACTACGTCCACGATGGGTGCACTTGCCCATATGTGTGTTTAGTGTTAGTGAATATCGTGTTTTATAAATTTAAAACTTGTCTAAAAAAGTGTAAAAAGTGTTTAAAATATACACCTAAAATATATTACACCTAACGCACATCACCCTCACCCTCTTCTCCGGCTCTCTCACTCCTACTCTCTTTCTCTCTCTACGCTTTCTCTCTCATCCTATCTCTTTCTTTCTCTCATTCTAATACATAAATAACCCTTTTTTCTATTTTATTAAATAACAACAGTTTAAAAAAATGAAAATAATGTATTGTATTGGCAAAAGAGTATATATTAATTATGGATTTGAAAAGACCAAAAAGCCCTTACATGCTTTGCATGTGAGGTAACTTGACTGAGTTTTTTGATGACGTTAGTTGTAAAGGTTATAGAATGTAACAAAAAATGAATATAAAGCTTGGATTTTGCCGATTTCATAGTGAAAGGTATGAAGTAAAGTTTATGTATAACATAAAGGTTGTTTTGTGCAATTTAGTCATAATTATATAGTACTAAAAAGAAACGCGCCAATGGCTTTATGGCCTAGTGGCATCTTGGCGGTGGGATAAGGTTTTGCGACCAATTGGTCCTGGTTTGATTCCCACGAGGGGTTTTTTCTCATATTTGTTGAGTTTCCTGCTGAATTTGTGTATAGGCATTATGCCTAGTTAAAATGGATATGATCGGGTGATTTCGCTGTTGGCACGATAATAGTACAGTGGTCCGTCAATGATCCAAATTTGTCGCTCAAAAGAAAATATGTTTCTTTTCTGTTATCATTAGTAATAGTAGAAGTTAAACATGTATAACATATGATATGTTAATGTATTAAAGAAAGATAAGTACTCTTGTCATGTTGCAGGTTATTATCTAAAGTTTTATTGTTTTGTGTGTTCGTTACAAGATAAATTTGTATACATTACTTAAATATTTCTTATGTGTACTTTGTTATTTTGCAACTAAATATTTATAAAATTTACTTTGTTAAAAAGATTATTTATAAACTCGTGTTTTAAAAAAAGAGAGTAAACTTCCGTTTTCCTCTCTATGGTTCGGTCGTTTTAATGGTTTTGCCCAAATTATTTAAAAATAACAATTTTACTCCCTGATGTTTCGGTTTTGTCACCAGTTTGCTCCCCGGCTCTTAATTCAGTTAAATCATTCAATAAAGGTAGGGATATTTCGGCAACTTTACATATAATTATTTAATTATATATTATTATTTCCTAAAATTCATTTTTTAACTGAAAACAAATATAAATATAATTATTTGTTATTTATATATGTATATATCATATAAAAAAACATTCAACCCTCACTTCTATCTCTCTCACTATAATCTCTGTAACAACCACACATTATCACCGCCATCAGACACCACTACCGCCATTAGACACCACCCCCACCCATCCCACCGGCCTTGGAATCCGATGATGACAACGGTTTAAGGCTAGAATGAAGCAGATCGAAGAAGTGTTGGTGGTATCCACCTGCCGCCACCATAAACTCCGGCATATCATCGGTGCACCTTTCCTGCCACCAATGCAAACTACCGATCGAGCCATCGCCACCCGCCAATATCACTGTCTCTTCGTCTCCGACAACTAGGGCTGTAAACGAGTCGAGTCGAGCCGAGTCGAGCCGAGCTAGACCCAGCTCGAGCTTGACTCGAACTCGATTCGAGTTGGCTCGGCTCGAGCTCGAATTTCAAATAAAGCTAAGATTTGAGGCTCGAGCTCGACTCAATTAGAATTCGAGCTAGCTCGGCTCGGCTCGATCTAGCTCGAACTTACAAAGAACCGCAAAATTTACTACTTAAAAAGCCCTTAAAAATGAATTTCTTCGTAGACTAAGGGCCATAATTTCCATTTAATTTAACCATATGGCTAAGTATGCAAGTATAAATAGTTAATTCACTTTGTACATTGTCTTTACCTTCTTTTATAGGGGAGATACTCCCTTAGATTTTGTTTTCTAAGCGATGTGGGACAAAAAAAATCAATGATATAAACCTTATCGAGCCAGCTCACGAGCTCACAAGCCGAGCCGAGCCGAGCCGAGCCAGGCCAAGCTCGAGCTCGGCTCGTTTACAAACCGAGCTGGGCTGAGCTGGCTCGTTTACAACCGAGCCAATTTCGACCCGAGCTTTCTTCGAGCTTTTTTCGAGCGAGCTGCGAGCCATGAGTTTTTTGAACACCCCTACCGACAACATCATCTTTGAGCATGGTAGATCTGAACACCACCACTCACTCCATCACCCATCAATACCATCAACCACCACCCCAACTACTCTGCACCGCCGCACAACTTTCTCTCCCTCTCTCCCTCATCTGAAACCGGCAGATCTGAACACGCTGCCACCATCTTCATGTCTCTTCATCTGCCACATCCACAACTGTAATCGAACCCCTAGTCAAAGACCTAATCTAACCGATTTGGAAACTAGCATTCAGACAAGGACGATTCTTATGGTTTGAGCCTAGGGGTGCTAAACAGGTCGTGTTTGCGAGTTGGCGGGTTCAACTCGACCCGAACTTTAAAATTTTACACAAACCCGAACCCGACCCGAACCCGAAAATCGCATCACACATAAGAACCCGAACACGACCCGAAGTTTCGTGGGTTGAACCGAACACGACCCGTTCAACCCGAATTCTTTTATTTTTTTCTTAAATTAATATATTAAAATTAAAATTTACTTAAAAAACACAAATGTATATAATAATATCATATTTAAATTATAAAATCTATGTTAATTTCTATTTTTAAGTTATAATCATGACATAAAATACACACCTCATTTAACTTATATAACATAAAGTAAAAAATATAATATAGTATAAATGTGTTAAACGGGTCAACCCGACCAAGTTGACCCGAACCCGACCCGTTAATCTAAACGGGTTCGCGGGTTCAACCTGAAACTTACCCGAACCCGTTTAGACTAAACCTAAACCGGCGAATTTTGTGTTATGTTCGTGTCGGGTTTTCGGGTCGTGTCAGAAATTCACACCCCCTATTTGAGCCCTAATCCCTACTATACAAGTGATTTGGTAGCTAGGATTTGTGCAAGGAAGGAGATGATTTGGGGGGTAATGGTTTCAGACGAAGATGAAAGGATGCTGGTGATAGTTTTCTTGGTGACAGGTTGGGTGGGATGATGGTGGTTTCATGGTTGTGGTGGGAGGTTTTTGGTGGTTGGGGTGATGTTAAAAGAGAGTGTGTATAGCTTGCAGATAGATTTAGATGGTGACAGGTTGGGTGGGATGATGGTGGTTTCATGGTTGTGGTGGGAGGTTTTTGGTGGCTGGGGTGATGTTAAAAGAGAGTGTGTATAGCTTGCAGATAGATTTAGATAAGAGGTTGGTAGAGAGATGTTAGAGAGATTGTAATTTTTTTTTTAATTTTTAAACAAGAAAATATAAAATTACCGAAATATCCTATCTTTAATTGAATCAATTAACCGAGTTAAGAGCCGGAGAGTAAACCGGTGACAAAATTGAAACATCAGGGAGTAAAATGACTATTTTTAAAGGATTAGGGCAAAACCGCTAAAATGATCAAACCACATGAAACAAAACGAAAGTTTACTCTAAAACAAATTATCACATGTGTTCTATGATAATTTTTTTTCAGTGAGATTTAATGCATAACCTAATACAAAAAATAAAGGCTAAATTTTAATGTTTTCTTTACTCCCTCTCTCTCTTTATAACGTGTATAGAGGGAGCGATAGAGACGTATATAGGTAGGGGCGGAGCTAGTGTATTAGAAGGGGTAACACGTGTTACTCACAAGGGGGATTTTCTCATATTTATTGTTCATGGCTTTATAGCCTAGTGGCATCTTGAGGGTGGGATAAAGCTTTGGGACCAACAGGTCTTGGGTTCAATTCCCACAAGGGGGTTTTCCCATATTTATTGGGTTTCCTCCTGAATTGGTGTATATGTATTATGCCTAGTGGAGATGGATATGATCGGGTGGTTCCGCTAGTGACACGATGATACTCCAGTGGTTCGTCAGTGATCCAAATTTGGCGTTCAATAAAAAAACGTGTTACCCCTCAACCTCGTCTACATACTGTTTTCGTAGTGTAAAAAAATAGCAAAATTCCGGTTTTATACAAAAGATACCCTTCATCCTAAGAAAAATAAATTAGGATGCCTCTCAATTTATGGGCTACCGAGTTTTCCTCAGAATTAATAGTGGACTCAGATTACTCCCGGAGTACTCCATTTAGTACAATAGGTGTCCCGAGAATACTCAAATTGATTATGTTGGCCGTTAAAAAAAATAAATAAATAAAGATAAGGGGTGTGTTTAAGACCTAAATTAGACAATGGAGTATGGGGCGGGGGTTGGGTGAAAACGCCCAAGTCACCACCCCGTGTGGGCTTGGGTTTGGGCGTGGCCCTTTGGGCGGGAGTTTAAGGCCGGGCGTGGGGCATGCTAGCGATCCTATGTGGCCGGATCTTATTAGCTTGTTGGCTAGGGCATAGCGGGCCATTTTAAATTTTAAAATATAACCTGTGACAACCCTCATAATTACATGTATCCGTACGATTAGTTAATATTAAATTATGCTTATTGATTGTGCAGAAAATTGACTAAATGGTCCTGAATGTTTTTCTTAAGTGTTGGGAATTAAAAGTGTTACAAAAGTTACATAAAAGACACTATACGGAACAACTTAGCACTTTAACGAACCGGTATCTAACCGAACAACCAGACATTACCCGGAACACCAAAATATTGTTAGAAACATTGTTGTATTATTTTTGGACTAGTTATGGTTCCCGAATACCCCAACACACTATATAATATTTCATACACACATAACACTAGACATAACACTTAACTTCCACTAGTTACCTACTTACCATTAAAATTTACACTTGGACCCCTCCCCTTTATATTTTCGGTCACATGGCATGGCCCCACATCAATATTTGGAAGATCTCACTAAATCCCATAAGATCTTACTTGATTTTTTTTAGATATTGCATAGATTTCCCTTGATATCCTAGTAACCTACCTATCATCAAAAATTTACAAATAACCCCCCCCCCCCATGTGGTGAATGGTCATGTGGCCCCCATCCAAGATCTTACTTGATCTCATAGATTACAAAAGATATTGCTTAGATTGCACATGATATTATTTAGATATGGTAAGATCTTAAAAGATATGAAGATCTTGAAAGCACCATGAATATCATCACCTTCCTCATTCACCATTCAAACATCACTCCCTCAACCTCCCTCTCTCCCTCTCGGCCCTTGTGTATGCCACCACCACCACCACCATACAACCATTTCCAAGCCTAATTCAAGTGTTAGAAGGTGATTCTTGGAGCTTGAAGCTTGTGGATCATCAAGGAGCTTTCATCACTTGCATTCATTCATCATTTTCATCATCTTTTTCCCTTGTGTTCTTTCCTAGCTTAAAGCTAGTTGTAAGTTCTTGATTAACGCTTGTTTACTTCTACTTTTATGGTTAAGAGATGTAGTATGTTGAAATAACTAAAACACTAAAAGACTTGCACTTAAATCTTGAAGCATAAAGATGATATATGATGAAATCTATACATGCATGGCACTTGATTGTTGATTTCCTGATAATATGATGTTGTTCATCATATGGAACTTGTTAGAAGGTGTTGTGATCATATGTGCGTATTTTAGTGGCATTTAAGCGATAGACAACATGCTGAGTAACATTTACAGCCAACTTTAGTTGGCTGTAAACGGACCGTTATAAATCGAAAAATTGATTTTCTGAAGTCTAAATTATGTATTTTTGAAAAAAGAATCAAATGGCACTGGAATCGTATTTTTTTGAGGTCGTTTACTATTTTTAAAGGTCCGTTTTGTACAGCAGCAAAAGCTGCGTTTTTACTGCAGAAAATGTGTGTTATGTTTTTCATCATAACTTGAAATCTGTGTAGAATTAGCTCACGAAATTTGTACTGTAGATGACCACTTTGTAATCCTTCAACTGGACTTTCGTCAATTGGACTTACGATGTATTTTGAATGAATTTTTCCGTGGACTGCTGTCAGAAAGTGACGAATCTGATTGCAGTCCGGTAAATGATTTTTTATAAAATATTGGTAATGAATTGGATCCCGATATTTTTACACGGTAATATTTGGATTGTTTAAAAAATTTTGTAAAAGTTTGGGAATTTTTGGAGCAAGTTAACTATTTTATTAAATTCCCGAAAACAGGCCAGATTTGAATGTTAGAGCTGAAACGACATAAGTAGCAATTTGCGTGTCTAAATGTCGGGTAGGTTATCTGAGAATAACGTGTTATATGTCAATGAAAGTGTTATGTGCAATATCGTATGTTTGCTTTTGAATGGGTATAGATGGGATGTTTATATGGGCGTGAAATGTTAACATGAGTGCGTACTATGTGATAGAAGTAATGAGTAGATAAACCGTACGCAGGATACGTATTATGCATGCACGTGAAACTGATTGTTATCTGTACCATGTTAGGACGTGCTTGATTCCTGATTATTAGAGTAACTTATCTAACTGAGCAAACCAATGTGAGTTCACGCTTTTCTACAAAGCATGGTAATTCCCGGAGGGAATGGGAATGGGTTAAGGAATAGGGATTCCTCGTCCTGTTGGGACGTGTTCAGGAATGTGAATTCCTTGTCCTGTTGGGACGGATTTAGATTTACTAGACTAGAACTCTATCAACGAAGTCCCTCATTTTATATCGACTTAATCGCCGAGGCCAATGGCGAGCGGGTCATTAGTTAATAGCGCTATTAGGTTTAACAAACCTCACACCGTGCCGTTCGGACGGGCGTGTACTAATGGACTATGGCACGTCGGTGATGATAGACACCGACGCTAGGGCACAACTTATTTTCGTTAGTAATCGATATGGTAACGAGTCTGGAAGTTTAAAAATGGGGTAGCCCCCACGGCCGGAGTGCCGGGCTGGATAGCCAGGGATTATGAACATGGGGTAGCCCCCACGGCTGAAACGTGTAGGTCCCCCGGAGGTTGAGGTTAAACCTTAACCTTGTTATGTTTAACACACTAGCAAGTGCGGAATCCAAGCTAGAATGCAAACCGGTAGTTTATATGAGAACACAAGCTACAAAGAGAAAGGTAGACACACGAGATATCAAAGTTTTCTCTTGTATTTCAGTGGACACGGTGACAGCCCTTGACCAAACTGAAAATACGCTCTCTACAAGACTAAGTTCACTCACACTCTCTCTCACTCTATGAAGTGAACACATTACATGAGTATATATACCCATCACAGCTCGTCTGGTCGAAGGATCAGATAGACTGATCGAAGGATCATCTATCGATCTGAAACCTATCGAAGGATCCACATATACCTCGAAGGATGATATCCTTTGAGGTCCATCAACATCCATCGAAGGTTTATCTTTCGAGCTCATCGAAGGATCTAAACAAACCTTCGATGACTCATCCTTCGACACAAACATGTTACAACCATGTTCTAACTGTTTGGCCAAGTCAAACCAGGAGGATGGTTGACTTGGTCAAACTTACATCAAACACACATATTAACAAACCTAAGACGTAACCCAGACTAACAAAAGACATCGTTTTGTATCATGACAAAATACAGACAAAGTACAGACACAAGTGCACCAACAAACTCCCCCTTGGCTGTAACAAAAGACATCGTTTTGTATCTCGATCTTCATGTCTTCAAGTCTCTGACGTCCTTTCAAGTCTTCAATGTTGGAGGATCTTCAAAGTCTTCACGTCTTGAAAGCAGAAAGTGTATCAACAAACTCCCCGTTTCATGTAGGAAGTGTGTTGACAAACTCCCCCTTAACATAAGCCCCCCCTTGAGTTATGCTCGTGAAAGACTTGATCCTTATAGCTTGAGATCCTTGTGGTGTTGATGATGGTCAGCGGCAACTCGATCATTTTCATCTTTTGAGGGCCTTCACGTCGTGACTTCATTCCGAAGCTTGTCATCGACCATGTTCTCCTTGCCTTTAGAATCTGCACATGCAAGAAATCTAAACGCATAATGAGAACAACTGCTTGGAATATAGTTTATATAAACAAATGACACACGAATGACCATGTCACAATCAAACACCGTCCGACAGTTTGAAAGTCTAGTAAATTTGTCAGTTTTAGTTTCTAACTTTCAAAACTTGCAAATTTCGATCGTTTATGAAGATTTAGTCAATTCTGTTTTCGTTCAGGTTTCAGGCAACGAAGACTCGAGTTCCAACATCGTACGATCGAAAATAAAATAGAAATAAAATCTTTTTGGCTTTTATAAAGTTTATATTAAAACACACCTAAAATCTTTTTGGTATTTTTGAATTTTTCAAATGTAAAGACTGAAAGCAGTAAATAAATATATACAGACATTCTTTTTGCGAGTTTCGAGGGTAAGAGAATCATATCAGTGCATGGTCAAGCCAAAACACTCTCTTTGTTCAGTTAGTTAACATTAAGATAAGCATCCTATAACAATTATCGGTATTGTTGTCCACATAAGCTCAACTTATCAGATGTAATCATGGCGAGGGGATACGTTGAGGTATGATTTATACTTACCGACCGGTGTTCATCCACATCACGACACATTCCCGTATCAAGGTATGCACGAGGATTCATCTTACCGGTGAGTATACCGATTATCATCTGTTTGACCGTATATGATGTGAGATTCTCACTTATTTTGATTTGAAAACAAGCCCTATGTGATAGAATCACTTATTGATGAGGAACTTGATTTTCATATGCATGAGGGCACAGGAGCAAGTCCGTGAACAGGTCAGTACTTCCGTACAGCAGAGAGACGAACTTGACTCCCGGATAAATGTGATATTTTATCACTTATTTGTTTGGACATGTGATTGTTTATCACTTATTGAGGTCGAATGCAGTATGTACACGTATGTATAGTATCATGGAAGATCTAGACTTGCGTCCCCGTTATTTTTCGGTAAAAGATACAACCATGATACCCAGATGATAAGCAGCATAAAGACCGAATATCTCAAAACCTCGGCAATCTCTCAAACGAAATTTCGGTACTAAGACCATATGCCAATGAATGGTTCCCACCTGGTCTTCAGTCGATTTAAGATTTATATCACCCTGCATACTTTAAAATGATTGTGAGCCTACCGATACATCTTATATAGAGCTGCTTATCGTTTTTCATTTAAGGTTTAAAGAGGTTTGGATAGACCACTGATGTACTATCATTTTCTCTTTTGCTCGCCAGGAAACTCATTTTTGTTTTTCTATTGTTTTTGTGTTTTTGAAATTTTTCGATGTTTTTGGATTTTCAGATTTTTGGATTTACTCCCCCTAAAATCAATAAACTAAGACAAATTTAAAACACAAAGGTATATACAAAAATGATTTTCCGATGTTGGTTTACTCTTGCTTGACCTTAATGCCGTTTACCAATAATAAAAAGTCAAATCTTGATTTGTCAAACGCTTTGGTAAATAGGTCGGCACGTTGGTCATCGGTGTGGACCTTAACAACATCGATTAGCCTTTTATCAAAGCAATCACGTATGAAGTGATATTTGATATCGATGTGTTTGGTCTTTGAGTGCTGCACAGGATTTCTAGTGATCTGTAATGCAGCAGAATTATCAACGTAAATAGGAGTAGTTAGGAATTCAAAACCGTAGTCGCGTAATTGTTGTTGGATCCAAAGGACTTGGGAGCAACAACTTGAGGCAGCAATGTATTCAGCTTCGCATGTTGAAGTAGCGACACACGTTTGCTTCTTGCACTGCCATGTGACTAGGCGATTTCCTAAAAACTGACATCCAGCCGTTGTGGATTTGCCGTCGATTTTGCATCCGCCAAAATCAGAATCACTGAAAGCGATCAAGTCAAAGTTATTATCCCTAGGGTACCATAGACCGGTGTCAGGACAACCCTTCAAATAACGAAAAATCCTTTTTACAGCTGCAAGATGTGAGGCCTTCGGGTTAACTTGATATCTGGCAAGCAGGCACGTTGGGTACATTATATCTGGCCTTGATGCTGTGAGGTACATAAGAGATCCGATCATTGCGCGGTAATATGAGGGGTTAACAGCTTCACCCTTCAAGTCTGGAGTAATTCCGTGATTTTGTGGCAATGGGGTACCAATGGGCGTTGCATCAGACATCTGGAACCGGCTCAAGATGTCGCCAACATATTTAGTCTGATGAATGAATATCCCAGACTCCGTTTGTTGTACTTGTAGGCCCAAAAAGAAGGTCATTTCCCCCATAGCACTGATCTCGAATTTATCCTGCATAATGCGCTCGAAATTCCTACACAATACATCATTAGTAGAACCAAAAATAATATCATCGACGTATACCTGTACCAGAAGAAGATCTCCATCTTGTTCTTTGATGAAAAGAGTACAGTCGATAAGACCCCTTCGAAAACCGTTCTCTAGCAAGTAATTAGATAAGGTTGCATACCAAGCTCGCGGTGCTTGATGAAGACCATAGAGAGCTTTGTTGAGCAACCAAACCCGATCGGGATGAATAGGATCTTCAAAACCTGGAGGCTGTTCGACGTACACTTCTTCTTCAACCACACCATGTAAGAATGCATTTTTGACGTCCATCTGGTAAACCTTGAATCCTTTGAATGAGGCATAAGCCAGAAAGATCCGAATTGCTTCTAGACGTGCAACAGGTGCATACACTTCGTTGTAGTCGATCCCTTCAATCTGACGAAAACCTTGAACGACTAAACGTGCTTTGTTCCGGATAACAACTCCGCGGTCATCCTTTTTGCATTTAAACACCCAACGGGTACCAATCTTCTTGTAACCAGCAGGTTTCTCTACGAGTTTCCAGACACCTAGCTTCTGGAATTGTTGCAGTTCTTCCTGCATTGCTTCCACCCAGGAATCATCTTTCAATGCCTCCTTCCAAGATCTAGGCTCTTCTTGGCTAACATAGCAAGCGAAAGACCAATCATTTTGTTGTCCTGATTCTCGTATCTCAGCATACAAGCCAGCATTTTCGTTATTTCTGATTTGATTCCTTGTCCTTACACCACTGAGAACATCACCTATAATATTCTGCTGAGGATGAATGTTATGAATTCGGGTTTCAGGAACTGGAGGAATTTCAACATTGGTCCTCAAGTTATTGATATTTAAATTCCCGATATCATTCTGAAGCTGTTGAGTTGTAGAAGATGATGCATTTTCTTCTTGGACAATTGGCGCAGACACTGGATCCGTTGCTTCTGAAGTACCTTGAACCAGACGCGGTGCTTCACCATCATTTGCATCAACATACTCCTCATCTTCCGATGACAAATTGTAGTCGACAGCATCATTAAACACCTCATTTGAAACGAGATTGTTGACAGAAGAAGATGCTTGTGAGTCAACAATGATTGGGCGAACTAACTGAGAGCCAGTCGCATTCTCGCTTTCAGACAACATTTGAGCAATTGCATTGTCATCATCAAATGTCGGCAGATTGAAAGAGTCGAAAAGACCATCATAATCGAACATCCATGGATCTCCAGAAGGCTTCGGTGGATTAGAATATCTTTGAACTTTTACTTCACCCCACTCTTCAATCTTCTTGGTAGTCAGGTTCCATACTCGCAGATTAGGAGTAGCATACCCAAGAAAGTAACCTTCGATAGCTTTGGCACCAAACTTCCCGTCAGGCTCAATCATGGTACATGGTGCACCAAAAGGTTCTAGATATTCCAAGTCAGGAGTCTTCTTGTGTAGGAGTTCGAAGCACGTTTTGCCATGTCTTTTCACTGTGAGAACCCTGTTTAACGTGTAGCAAGCCGAGGCAACAGCTTTAGTCCAGAATCGAACTGGAAGCTGAGACTCAACCAACATGGTTCTTGCAGTCTCAATTAAGGTTCTGTTCTTTCTTTCAGCGACTCCGTTTTGTTGTGGCGTGTACCGAGTGCTGTATTCATGAAGGATTCCTTTTGCAGTGCAAAATTCATCCATAACCCTGTGTTTGAACTCGGTTCCGTTGTCGCTTCGAATTCGCCTCACCTTTAGATTATAAAGATTTTCCAACAAGGTGATCAAATTCTTTAGAATTTCTGGAGTCTCGCTCTTGTGGACCATGAAAGCAACCCATGAAAATCTTGAATAGTCATCAGTGACTACCAAGCAGAAAACCTCCCCGTGCACACTCTTGTGTTTGATTGGGCCGAAAAGGTCCATATGCAGACGTTCGAGTGGCATGTTTACAGTGTTAACCTTCTTCAATGGATGTGATTTCTTGATCTGCTTCCCTTTCTGACACGGCACACAGACATCTTGAAGTTGAAAATTCTTCACATTGACACCTCTCACCAGATTGTTTTTGACAAGGTGATTCATTTTTCTGAGGTGAATATGACCCATCCGTCTGTGCCAAGAGATCGTCTCCTTTTCAGTGGCTTTTGAAATAAAGCAAGTAACTTGTTTGGACTTAGTTATTGCTTGGCTCATATCGAGGACATACAAATCATTAACTCTTGGTGCTGATAAGAGAATCCATTCTTCGGGAATCTTGAATCCTGGCTTCAGCACATAACAACCGGCATCATCAAAATGCACGGTGAACTTCTTGTCGCAGATCTGAGAAACACTCAGGAGATTGTGATCCAACTGTTGCACATAATTGATTTTGTCGAAACTCACAACTCCATTTGAGATCATTCCCTCGCCGGTGATATACCCTCCTTTGTCTCCAGCAAATGCGACATATCCTCCTCTTATACTTCGCACATCGAAAAGAAGACGATAGTCGCCCGTCATGTGCCTGGAAGCCCCACTATCAACAATCCAATGACTATTAATATTTCCTCCTAGAGCCGCCTGCACATGCAACTAACTTATCAGTTTGAGAGGGGGACCCAAGCCTTTGTGGACTTGGGTCGTCCTTGATCATCAAGGAAAGTGATTTCAATCACTTGATGATTAGGAAAAAGAACCTGTGGTGCTCCCCCTGATTGAATTACCTGCTTTTGCTTCCAAGCTGTTTGTCTTTTACCAGTATTTGAATTTATTGTTTTAGCATTTACTGGTTTTACAGTTTCAGGTTTTGCTTGTACAGGTTTTTCTTCTTTGACCTCTGATTTTAAGGCCTTTTCAATTACCTTTTGATTCTTTTGCTTTAACTTCTTTTCCCTTTCTTTCAAGACACGTGGATCTTGTTTAGGGGAAACTGGTCGTTTTTGGTAATCGATTTCTTGGGAAGCACTCGTTTTTTACTTCAGCTTTTGCACGTGTGGGCAATATCTTACAATATGCCCAACTGTGCCACATTCAAAACATGTTCTCCGCTCTACAAACTTCGGAGAAACATGTTGATGACCAGACGGAGAACCAGACAATGAACTTTGTGATCTAGACGTGCTTGGACCTAAATCACATCCGTTGGTGTGTTGGGTGTAATTATTCTGATCATTTCGTTTTAAAATTCTAACTTGTTTTACAAAATCAACGTTAGATTTATCCTGAAATGTTTCAAGTTTGTCTGAACCCGTGGATCCAACAAAGTTCATTTTCGGTTCTCGTTTCTTAACAGGAGCTCTTTTGTTTTGCACCTTTTGTTGTTGAACCTTAGGTTGCTCAACCTTTGATTGTTGAATTTTAGGTTGTGCAGCCTTAGGTTGAGTAGCCTTAGACTGTTCAACTTTAGGTTGTTGAACCTTTGGTTGTTCAGTCTTAGGCTGCTGAACTTTAGGTGCTTGAACATTCTTGTTCTGAGCCTTCTTTCCCTGTACCTTACCCTTTCCGGAGTTGACTTGTTGTTTTCGCTCAATTGGTAGTTTTTGGTTTCCGTATTGTTTTCTAATTTGTTCACACGGAATTGGATCACATTGAGTGATGGTAACTTTGCCACTTTTGTTCCCCAAAAACTTATCAGTGCATCCTTCAAAAATTTGCTCAATTAAATCTTGATTTACATTCTTAATTGGAAAATCTTTGTTAGAGTAGATTTTGCTATCTCCTTTGAGCGTGTACAACAAATTATTCCCTTCAAGGCTAGATACAAGGGACTCCATTGCTTTCGACATTTCAGTCTTACTCGGTTTCACTGGTGGATCACACAGGATGTGATTCTCGATTGGAATATCTGTTGTAACCGAGTTAGACTGTTGTTTCACAATTTCTTCAGATTCATCGTCCGAAGAATCAGCATCCTCAACAATGGGAGGACTCTGTTCCTTAACACACGATGAATCTGTCACATTCTCGTATTCTGATTGACTCGAGGATGATGTACCAGTTGTGAACCCGAGGCCTGCTGCAAAGTCATCTAGACCGAGTGGCACAGTAGGTTCAAAACGGGGCATATCCTCGTCATCAGGCAATTTGGAGTAATTGTGATTCATTGGGGGAGGACATGATCTGAATCCAACACATTTTGCATCCCCCTTTTTCTTTTGAACGTCAATGATGTGATCCAATACATAGCGGGAATTGGAATAGCTTTCCAGTTTCTGCTTAATTGTCTCACATTCACATCGAGTTGTTGCTAACTCTACCATTTGCTTTTCAATAGTGTCAATAAGATTATTGTTAGCATGTTGTTTTCGCAAAACAGCCTTTTGTAATTCTGAAACATCATGTCTTAATGACGCAATTGTTGCTTTAAATTCCTTTTCATTTCTGGTTAAAAAACAAGTTAGCTTCGGTTGCTTTAGAAAGATCTACAATCAATTCTTGATTGTGTTTGTGTGTGATTTCAAACTGACTTTCCTTTTCAGCATATTTTAAACACTTTGCACATTCAATAGGAACAGAAATAGAGTCAGAATTAGTATCACATACCTGAGAAGTCTGACCTTCTACGTGAGCCATAAAGGCTGTATGAAAAGAAAAAGATCCATCTTCAGAGAAGAACTGAGCAAGCTTCTCGGAAGTTCCAGCAGATTTCTGGCAGAGAATAGATCTCCTCTTGCATAATGCTTCAGCTTTAGCCAAAAGCTCATCAACTTCCAAATCTAAAGCATCACTTGATAAATCACCAGCATCAAGTGATTCCCCATCCATGCTCCCACTATAACCCGAACTATCTTCATCTTCTGAAGATTCACCAGCAGACACGGGTTCTACTACCTTCTCAATCACTTTAGCATAACATGCTGTTCCACCATTTCCTCCTTCTCCAAGCTGAAGGTTCCAGTTGCAGATTTCATCAGCTTGAACAACCAATCCTCTGTGGGGATTAGTGTTTGTGGATCCAGATGCATTTCCTCCAACGGGAACTATTGATCTGACAGAATTGTTGTTCAGTTGCTGTTGTGGTTGTCCTTGATTCCTGAAGGGATTCTGATTTCCTTGCTTAGGTGGCTTCTGACACTCCCGCTTGAAGTGACCCTTTTCACCACAATTGAAGCAAGTGACAGCATTCTTATCAAAACCATACTTGGTGTTGTTGTTGCTATCCAAGTTGGTTCTCCCCGTCCTTTCCATAAACTCCTTTGCTCTTCGAATTGCACTAGCAAGAGCCCATTTGATATCCATCATTTCAAACTCTTCTCTATCCACTTGCTGATAATCTTCATTGGTTAGATTGATATTCCCAATCTGACCTGCGACCAATCCACAATAAGCACTAACCAAGGTGTTCAACATCTCCATATGCTCCTTGGCTATTTCGACACTGACTTTGGAAAAGTTGGAAGTGTCTAATCTGACTGTGTTTGGATTGGAAGTGGCTTGAAAGTTTGAAGAGCTTCCATAAAACCCTTGCTGTTGCGGTTGTTGCTGCTGAGCTCTGCTTGGGTCTAAGAAAGGCGGTGGTGTGAATTGCTGAGCTGTCGGTTGCACATACTGTTGTTGAGAAGAAGAATCTGGTCTTGAATACATCATCGTGTATGCTGAAGGATCAAACTGATTTGTTGTGGAAAGTCCGGTGTTTGAGATGAAAGTTGTTTGAAGCTTCGCGTGTTGAGAGGCTGGTTTTTCTCCACTGATACCTCCTGCAATCCCATAGTACATCTCTGGATTTTGAGGAGTTAGTGTTCTTTTTGCCTTAAGCTTTTCTTCTACATCCTTGTTCTCCAATTTTTGAATTAACTCATAGACGGTGATTGTGTCTAGAACACCATTTTGTTTGAGAATTTCAAGAAAAATGCTCCACTTTGCTGGTAAGCTATCAGCGAATCTCTGCACCATTTCTTGTGGAGTGGCAGTGACTCTAAAAGCAAACATCTCGCTCAACAAGTGATGGAACCTTGTAGATAACTCTGCCAAAGTCTCATTCTCCATACACGTGAATCCTTCAAACTCTTTCTTCAGTAATTCTTGCTTGATCTTTCTAGATTGAGCATTTCCTTCACATCGTAACGTGAGCATATCCCACAAGCTTTTAGTAGTCGTGCAGTAAACAAACTGGTGGTAAATGTCTCTGTGAAGAGCTTGTGTGAGAATCATGAATGCTCTCTTTTCTAACTCAAATTTCTTCTTATCATCATCAGACATAGTGCTGTAAGTTGTTGGATTAGATCCTGCAACTTCCAAATCATTGTCAAATGCGGTGAAGAAACACATCCATAGATCTTGACCTTGCCCCAGAACATAAGTTCTCAGCCTTTCTTTCCACCATCCCCAATCATTGATGTGATTTAGCTTTGGCGGTTTTGTGCTTGTACCAGTTTCACTGTCGTTCTGCATCATTGCTTGAATGCTGCTGCTTTGATTTGTGACCAATGCCCATTTATTTGCAGTTATCATTGCAGTTTGAGGTGGGGCAATAGCCCGCATCCATGCAGTTTTGTTGAAATCTGACGCAGATTGCGTAGCTGATGATTGCTGATGATTGTGGAGTCAAAGTTGTTTGAGTCCACGCGGCTGGATCCCACTGACCGTTTGTTCCCATTTTATAAAAATTAATATATTAAGTGAAAATTGATTTAAAATTTGAAAAACAAGTTTTCCCTTTTTAAAAATTTAATTTTCACAAACTATGTTAATATCTCGAATGAAAACAACCAGCCGAAGGATCCCTGATCGAAAGACCTGAAAAACACAAACTTGTTAAACTTAAACAGACTAGGATCGAAGGATCAATACTTGTTCGAAGGATCAACAGTGTTCGAAAGATCACTGTTGAATTTCGAACAATGATTTCGAAAGATTCTCCAATCGAAAGATCCTTATCTTTCGAATAAGAACTGTAGATCGAAAGATATATCCTTCGAAAAGATTCCTTGGATCGAAGGATAAGTCACAGACTTCGAAGGATGTTCGAAGGATGATTATCTATCGAACTTCCTTTGATCGAAAGATGATCTTTCGACTTCAAAGGATATCCTTCGATCTGTACTGACACAGTTGACAAAAAGTGACAGGTTGGTGAAAAGGTGATTGGTTGGTAGAAAGCTTTCGGCAGAAGGTATGTTCAGACCATACTTTTTACCAAACCAGATTTGACCCAATAAAATATTACTTAAAAAGGAAGGTTCTTATCCAGAAAACCGGTCACCGGATAAGCCGGAATTTGGCCGGAAATTACCAAACTTCTTAAAAACAAGTTTTTAAGTTACCCAACCCGTCCTTTAACACACCCGGTTAGTTTAGAACACGTTTTTACGTCTAGAAATGCGAGAAAAACACTAAAAACGGGTGCTAAACCATGTGAGTTTTTGTTCAAACACTCCAAAGTCTTGTATAAACTCGGTTTTTTTAACAAGGAAAAGAGCCACGGCTCTGATACCACTTGTAGGTCCCCCGGAGGTTGAGGTTAAACCTTATCCTTGTTATGTTTAACACACTAGCAAGTGCGGAATCCAAGCTAGAATGCAAACCGCTAGTTTATATGAGAACACAAGCTACAAAGAGAAAGGTAGACACACGAGATATCAAAGTTTTCTCTTGTATTTCAGTGGACACGGTGACAGCCCTTGACCAAACTGAAAATACGCTCTCTACAAGACTAAGTTCACTCACACTCTCTCTCACTCTATGAAGTGAACACATTACATGAGTATATATACCCATCACAGCTCGTCTGGTCGAAGGATCAGATAGACTGATCGAAGGATCATCTATCGATCTGAAACCTATCGAAGGATCCACATATACCTCGAAGGATGATATCCTTTGAGGTCCATCAACATCCATCGAAGGTTTATCTTTCGAGCTCATCGAAGGATCTAAACAAACCTTCGATGACTCATCCTTCGACACAAACATGTTACAACCATGTTCTAACTGTTTGGCCAAGTCAAACCAGGAGGATGGTTGACTTGGTCAAACTTACATCAAACACACATATTAACAAACCTAAGACGTAACCCAGACTAACAAAAGACATCGTTTTGTATCATGACAAAATACAGACAAAGTACAGACACAAGTGCACCAACAAAACGGCCGAAGTAAAAATGGGTTAACTAATAAACGTTTTCGAACTATGGGGTAACCCCAATGGCTGGATAGCTGGTTAAGCTTAAACTATGATTTTGGAAACAACTCTAAAATGGACAACCAATTGTGAACTTACTCAACTTTGTTGTTGACTCGTTACTACATGCTTTGCAGGTTGTTAGATGCTTATGGAGCTTGCACGAGGAGGAGGTCGTTGTGGGATATGGACTGTTATGTCCCGTTCTAAAGATTTAAACTTTATGAACTTATTGAACTTATGTTTTGGTTTTACGTCTTATGCTTCCGCTGTTTAATTTGAACTTGGTTAACTAGTTTTTGAACACCAATTATATTTCGTGGTTGGATTTTATCTATTTAAATACATTGTTCAATATGATTGGTGGCTGGATCCTAGTCATGTCACGCCTCCAAGTGGTGATACTCCGCATGGGGATTTTAGGGGTGTGACAGATTGGTATCAGAGCCATTGGTTATAGTGAACTTGGTTTTAAAAAGGGGAAAGCTTTTGACAAAACCAGACTATAACCTGTACAGTGCTCAATGATCCACAACGACGCTTCGCTCCACGTGCAAGACTCGACACAATAGGTGGTATGATTTATGTCTATATTGTTTGTTTGATAGTTCACATAGTGCATTAGTTAACGTGATAACTGCTATTTGAGCCATGTGTGCTTACTCTCTTCTGTCGTCCCACGCTTACGCACTTTCGCGACACTTTCTCACTTACGTTTCTTCGTTGTGAAGATCATGAGTGAACATTTGAACTTGACTCAAGCCTAGCTGACGGCTCTAATCAACGAACGAGTGGCTGAGGCACTCGCAGCTGTCCTTGCAGGAGATATAACCTGCCATATCAACCCATCTTAGGACGTTTAGATCCTACCCTCGCGAACCAACTCTTGTGCTTAACCTTGTCTTTTATTCTCGCGCCACAGGCCAACATGCTCACCCTCCCGCATGTGCGTTCAAAACATTCATGGATTGCCGACCTAGTACTTTCAGCGGCACAGAAGGAGCTGTAGGTCTTCTTCACTGGTTCGAGAAGATTGAGTCTGTTTTTGAGATGTGCGAATGCCCTGAAGCTCGTAGGGTGAAATTCACTACTGGAACACTCGAAGGTGCTGCGTTAACCTCGTGGAAAGCACAGGTTCAACTGCTAGGGCTGGCGGTTGCTAATGCCACCCCATGGAATGACTTCAAAGATTTGATCAAGGAAGAGTATTGTTGTGACGACATCCACAAGCTAGAGGTGGAAATTTTCAATCTGAAAATGACGGGGTCTGAAATTGAGGCATATGCGAAGAGGTCAAACGAGCTGGCCATCTTGTGTCCTACTATGGTAGACCCTCCCATCAAACGTATTGAGTTGTACCTCAAGGATCTTGTACCAGAGATTCAGAGTCACGTGACTTCAGCTAACCTGGGTACCATTCAGCAAGTTATACGACTAGTCTCACTGACCAGGCGGTGGAGTAAAACAGGCTGCCCATACGTATCAGTGCCACAGCTACTCCTGATGCTCCTAGCGACAACAAGCGAAAATGGGATGGAAATTCGAGCAAAGGTTCTACCTCTGTTCAGTCTCAATCACAGCAACGAAGGACTGAGGACTATAAGAGCCCCAGTCAGCAGCCTTCTGGAAGTCAAGGGCAGGGTGGATACAAGGGGAATCACCCCAAATGTAATAGTTGTAACTTGCACCACAACGGGCCATGTAGTAGAGGCAACTGTCATCGGTGCAACAAGCCTGGTCATATTGCAAGGGATTGCAGGAGTCAGCGTCCAGCGAATCAGAATCAGCAGCAACAGCAAGCCCCACTGAATCAACGCCAGCAGCAGCAGCAACAAGGTAACAAAAGGGTGCTTTCAATGTGGTGCTGAAGGCCATTTCAAGAGAGACTGCCCCCAGCTAAATCAGAACCAGAACAACAACAATCAGGGGAATGGAAACGGCAATGGGGGAAACAACAATGGTAATGGGTCAAGGGGTCGTGCCTTCGTGATTGGACAGGGTGATGCTAGGAATGATCCCAACGTTGTGATGGGTAAGTTTCTTCTGGATGATTTCTTTGTTACTGTTTTATTTGATTCGGGTGCCGATACTAGCTACGTGTCCTTAAAAGATAGTCAAATGCTTAAGCGTACTCCAACACTTTTGACCACCAAACACATGGTAGAGCTAGCAAACGGTAAAAGTTTAGAGGCCACACACATAATTAAGGGTTGTAATCTTATCCTTACTGATCAGACCTTTTCTATCGACCTCATTCCTATCGTTCTGGGTAGTTTCGACGTTGTTATTGGGATGGATTGGTTATCTCATCAGCAAGCGGAAGTTCTTTGCAACGAGAAGATTGTCCGCATCCCTCGTTCTGGTGAAGAACCCCTCGTGATTCGTGGCGACAAGAGTGGTGCTGTTGTGGGCATCATCTCTTTCCTTAAGGCCCAGAAGTGGTTGCGCAAGGGCCACACTGCTATCCTAGCCCTCGTTTCTGATACATCCTCGGAAGAAAGGAAGATAGAAGACATATATATTGTACGTGATTTTCCTGAGGTATTTCCTGAGGAATTACCTGGTCTTTCGCCTCATCGTCAAGTTGAATTTCAAATCGAGCTCGCTTCTGGAGAAGCGCCCATAGCTCGAGCACCTTATCGTCTAGCTCCATCAGAACTTGAAGAACTGTCCACGCAACTACAAGAACTCTTGGAAAAGGGTTTTGTGACAACTCGAATTTCTGACTTTCACTTTCGCATTAAATGCGCGTTGACTTTGACTGTCTAGCTGTTTGAATTATGGACTTGTAATTGTACTCGTTGTGTTTTAATGAGACATATCGTCATTTTGCCTATATGTGATTACTTGCTATAATAGAAAATAATATTGGAATTATTATTAGAATTATTATTAAACACTTAGTCTAGATCGAAACATAGTTCGAAGGATTCGAAGGACTCGAAGGACCACGAAACATATCCTTCGAGCACGAAACATATCCTTCGACATCATTCGGCCCGAAGGATCACGAAACATATCCTTCGATATGTTTCGGCCCAGTCTTTCAAATGGGCCTTGGCCCACTGCCGATTTAATATAAGTTGGATTAGAGACTTTACGTAATAACATTTTTGATCGGCAAAACCCTAGAGCTTTCGGTTCCCTTGTGTGTGTGTGACGGCATATAGCAGACCTACACTCTGTTCGAAGGATTTCATTACGTAATCCAGATTTCCGGTTAGTATGTGATGCTTTATGTGTATATGATCTCGTGATTTATCGATTGTCTTGTAATGTGTTGTTTGCATGTTAATCGGATAAGTATGTAATCGAATGGGGATTGGCGGTGTTTGATGGGTGGCGTGTCAACCTTGGTTAAATATAATGTGTTTGGTCAGATCAATGGCATCCTTCACATCAAAAATAATATCAAGAAGCACATGAGTGTGGTCGGCTAACTAATATTATAGAACCAATCAATAAAATGTTAGTGGGTTGGGCGGCTATTTGAAGGGTATTGGTTGTGGGGCTTGGCCCTCTAATATTATAGAACCAATCAATAAAATGTCAATCAATAAGATGTCCACTGTCATCAATGATGACATGTGTTTGGGTTAGCTTCATGGAATTAAACAAGTGAATAATATAATACATGGTAATGGGAAATCAACACAATTTGGTAATAGTGGGCGGCCAACCAAAGATCATTGGATGTGAGTTTGGTCCAATGGGGGGCTAGAGAAACAAGTCATGGGTAACTAAATTGCACATGGCCGCCACCCCACATTTGACTAAAAAGTGGTCGGTCCTATAGCAGTTGGCGGTGGGGATAGGTGTCGGCCACTAAGGCATCTAGGATATTGTGATGTGTTTGTTATTTGCTACTCGAAAGATAGTTGTTGGGACCGAAGGATAGCTTTGACGAAAGATAACACATGAACCGAAAGATAGATATGGTCGAAAGATGGCATAGAGTTCGAAACATAATACTTGGTCCGAAGGATAATTGTGCAAACTGTTTGTTGAAAGATCTGTAATGTGTCGAAAGATAATAGGGTTTATGCTTTGAATAATGGAACATATGTTTGATTTATTTGGCATGCCATGCTTGGGAATGAATGTTAATAATTGTATTCGTGCACACTAACTGATGATTCAATGTGAAATAATACGTGTTGTGCCGATATGCAAACTAACTGTTATGTGAACATTAAATTGCATGCGTATCATTGCGAACATGAACTGAATTGTTATACGTGCACACTATAGGACGTGATTAATTACCTGTGAGTGCATAACCTAGCATACCGAGCAAACCAAGGTGAGTTCACACGAGCCAAGGCATGGGTTCCCAGGGTGGGAATGGGTTGGATGATTATTTGTGCATACCTGATATTATAACGAACGATTAAACTGTTGATGCTTACGAACTGCCTTCGCACACACCCTGGTCGGTAAAGACTATGGTCGCGAACGAACTACTCAACTGCCTTCGCACACACCCTGGTCGGTAAAGACTATGGTCGCGAACTGATTAACCGCCTTCGCACACACCCTGGTCGGTATAGACTATGGTCGCGAACTATTCGAACCTAATCTTCGCACACCTGCCTGGGAGGCCGCGATGGAACTAATCATATGGAACGTAACGATTAAACCATTACTCACACTATACGATATTGAACTTTAAACTGTGAACTCGCTCAACTAGTTTGTTGATTATCTGCTGCATGCCTTGCAGGACCTTAGGTACTTATGGAGCTTGCACTGGAGGAGCGGGACGTTGTGGGCAGTGGATTATGAACGTTATGTTTAAACATTTTGAATAATTGAACTTATGGTTTACTTGGGTTATTTACTTATGCTTCCGCTACTGATACTATGATTGTTTTGAAACATCAATTGTATTGAATGAGGTTTTACGAACTACTTTATTTATGATTATGCTATGTTCAATATGATTGATGGCTTGATCCTGGTCAGTCACGCTCCCAAGCGGCGGTGTTCCGTGTGGATTTTTGGGGGTGTGACAGATTGGTATCAGAGCCATTGGTTATAGAGAACTTGGTTTTAATATTGGAAAACGTTTTTATTAAAACCGGACTATAACCAGAACAGTGCTCTCAACGATCCACAACGACGCTTCGCTTCACGTGCAAGACTCGACATCCTAGGTAATAAGGTTTATGTTTATTACCTGCTTGCTAGAACTGCATAAAACTTTGCTCGTAGTATGCTTACATTACTTTGCTCACTACTTGTCATTGCATGAGAATACTTATGTGCTTACACTCTTCTGTCATCGCACTATTCGCGAACCTTTCTCACTTATGTTGCCTTTGATGTGAAGATCAATGGCCGCACGAATTACCATGACTCAAGCCCAGCTAGAGGCTCTCGTTGCTGCGGCAGTTGCAGCCGCCCAAGCAGGTAGTATATCCTGCGGTATAGATTCATACTAGGGTCTTTAGATCCTACAATAATTCTCGCATTTAACCTTGTCCTATTCGTACACAATAGGTCAACCCGCTCAGCAACAACCTGCGTGTACCTTCAAGACTTTCATGGACTGTCGTCCTAGCTCGTTCAGTGGCACGGAGGGGGCAGTTGGACTCCTCCACTGGTTTGAAAAGCTCGAGTCGGTTTTCGAAATGTGTGAATGCCCTGAGGCTCGCAGGGTGAAGTTCGCCACTGGCACACTTGAAGGGATTGCGCTCACTTGGTGGAACGCACAAGTGCAGATCTTAGGGTTGGCAGCTGCTAACGCCACACCCTGGAATGAATTCAAAGAACTGATCAAGAGGGAATACTGCACTAGAGAAGACATTCACAAGTTGGAGGACGAGTTGTATAACTTAAAAATGGTGGGTTCGGAAATCGAAGCTTACACCAAGAGATCGAATGAGTTGGCTGTGTTATGTCCAACTATGGTGGACCCTCCATACAAGCGTATTGAGTTGTATCTCAAAGGGTTGGCGCCAGAAATACAGAGCCACGTTACCTCGGCTAACCTCAACAATATCCAGGAAATACAGCGTCTTGCTCATCGCATCACCGATCAGGCAGTGGATCAGAATAAACTGCCAAAGCGTGTCGGCGCTACTGCTACAGCTGTTACTTCAGTCACTCCCACTGCTGCTACTTCTGCCACACCCAGCGAGAATAAAAGAAAGTGGGACGGGGATTCCAGCAGGGGATCAGCGTCTGTTCAGTCCCAAACTCAGCAACGTCGCACCAACGATTACCAGAGTCCGAGTCAGCAATCATCGGGCAGTCAGGGACATAGTGGTTATAAGGGAAATCACCCGTGGTGTAACAGGTGCAACAAACACCACAGTGGAAGATGTCGCAGAAGTCAATGTCAAAGATGTCACAAGCCGGGTCATGAGGCTAAAGATTGTAGAAGCTCGCGTCCAGCAAACCAGCACCAGCAACTTCCACCGCCAGCTCCACAGAATCAGCAGCAGCAGCCACAGCGTGGAAACCGGGGGTGTTTCCAGTGTGGGGCTGAAGGTCACTACAAACGCGATTGCCCTCAGTTGAACCAGAATCGCAATAACAACAACAACCAGGGCAACGGGAATAACAACAATAATCAGAACAACGGGGGAAACAACAACAACAACGGCAATGAAGCTCGTGGTCGTGCTTTTGTGTTGGGTCGAGGAGACGCAGTGAATGATCCTAATGTGGTTATGGGTAAGTTTCTTCTCGACGATATTTATGTTACTGTTCTATTTGATTCGGGTGCTGATACAAGCTATATGTCATCGAAAATGGGTAAATTATTAAAACGTACACCAACACCTCTAGACACCAAACACGTCGTAGAACTAGCCAATGGTAAGAGTGTAGAAGCCACACAGGTAGTCAAGGGTTGTAGTATTGTTCTAGCGGGTCAGACTTTCTCGATTGATCTCATACCCATAGTTTTGGGTAGTTTCGACGTCGTCATCGGTATGGATTGGTTAGCACAACATCATGCGGAGATCTTATGCAAGGAAAAAGTTATTCGTATTCCTCGCACCAGTCAGGAACCTCTCGAAGTACAAGGTGACAAGAGTGGTGCTGTGGTTGGCATCATCTCTTACTTAAAGGCGCAGAAATGTTTACGAAAG
Source organism: Helianthus annuus (assembly GCF_002127325.2). NCBI lineage: Eukaryota > Viridiplantae > Streptophyta > Magnoliopsida > Asterales > Asteraceae > Helianthus > Helianthus annuus. The sequence continues at coordinate 31,235,527 of NC_035440.2, read as the reverse complement.
GGACATACTGCCATTCTGGCACTTGTCACTGACGCATCAGCAAAGGAAAAGAAGCTGGAGGATATACCAGTTGTGCGTGATTTTCCTCAAGTGTTTCCTGAAGATTTACCTGGTTTACCTCCTCATCGTCAAGTCGAGTTTCAGATTGAGTTAGCTCCTGGAGCAGCACCAATAGCCCGCGCACCGTATCGTTTAGCTCCAACCGAACTGGAAGAACTGTCGAAGCAGCTACAAGAGCTCTTGGAAAAGGGCTTTATTCGTCCAAGCTCTTCACCTTGGGGAGCTCCAGTGTTATTTGTGAAGAAGAAAGACGGTACATTCAGAATGTGTATAGACTACCGTGAACTCAACAAGGTGACGGTGAAGAACCGTTATCCTCTTCCGCGCATCGACGACTTATTCGACCAGTTGCAAGGGTCGTGTTACTATTCCAAGATTGATTTAAGGTCAGGGTATCATCAACTGAGAGTCCGGGATGAGGACGTCTCCAAAACCGCTTTCAGAACTCGCTACGGTCATTACGAGTTTCTTGTCATGCCATTCGGGCTTACAAACGCGCCTGCAGTCTTCATGGATCTTATGAACAGGGTGTGCAAACCCTATCTCGACAAGTTTGTTATCGTTTTCATCGACGACATTTTGATTTACTCCAAGAGTCAGGAGGAGCACGAGCAGCACTTACGCCTTATCTTGGAACTTCTTCGAAAGGAGCAACTGTACGCAAAGTTTTCAAAATGCGACTTCTGGCTTCGTGAAGTCCACTTCTTAGGCCATGTGGTGAACAAGGATGGGATTCATGTCGATCCATCCAAGGTTGATTCGATCAGAAACTGGCCAGCCCCACGTACACCGACAGAAATACGCCAATTCTTGGGTTTGGCGGGTTACTACAGGCGATTTATTAAAGACTTCTCAAAGATCGCGCAACCACTTACTATGCTAACACAGAAAGGTGTCGTTTACAGATGGGGTAATACGCAAGAGACCGCTTTTCAGTACTTAAAGGATAGGCTTTGCAGCGCACCTATTCTCTCATTGCCAGAGGGCACGGATGACTTCGTGGTTTATTGTGACGCATCGATACAGGGGCTTGGATGTGTATTGATGCAACGTGATAAAGTGATAGCCTACGCTTCTCGGCAACTCAAGGTTCATGAACGGAACTACACGACGCACGATTTAGAGCTGGGAGCTGTTGTTTTCGCGCTTAAGATATGGCGACACTACCTGTACGGTACCAGGTGCACGATTTACACCGATCACAGGAGTCTCGAGCATATTCTTAAGCAAAAGGATTTGAATATGCGTCAACGCAGATGGGTTGAACTTCTAAACGACTATGAATGCGCCATCAAGTATCATCCAGGCAAGGCCAATGTCGTGGCTGATGCCCTCAGTCGGAAAGACACTCTACCTAAGCGCGTGCGAGCGCTGCAGCTTACTATTCAGTCCAGTCTTCCTGCACAGATACGAGCTGCTCAGATAGAAGCACTAAAACCCGAAAACGTCAAGGCTGAAGCCTTGCGCGGTTCAAGGCAACAAATGGAACAAAAGGAAGACGGCGCCTACTATGTAACGGGGCGTATTTGGGTCCCACTTTATGGCGGTTTACGCGAACTTATGATGGATGAAGCGCACAAGTCTCGCTACTCGGTACATCCAGGGTCGGATAAGATGTACCACGATATCAGAACAACTTATTGGTGGCCAAACATGAAAGCTCTTATCGCAACTTACGTCGGCAAGTGTTTAACTTGTGCAAGGGTTAAAATCGAGTACCAGAAACCATCAGGCCTACTTCAGCAACCAGAAATACCACAGTGGAAATGGGAGCAAATTTCCATGGATTTTGTTACTGGCCTACCTAGATCCCAGCGTGGGAATGACACTATCTGGGTGGTCGTTGATCGGCTCACAAAGTCTGCTCACTTCTTGGCTATCAAAGAAACGGATAAGTTTTCTACCCTAGCAGACATCTACATGAAAGAAGTCGTTTCGAGGCACGGAGTGCCCACTTCTATTATTTCGGATCGCGATGCACGATTCACGTCAGAGCTATGGCAAGCAATGCACAAATCTTTCGGCTCACGTTTAGATATGAGCACAGCATATCATCCTCAGACGGATGGGCAGTCTGAGCGAACTATCCAAACTCTAGAAGACATGCTTCGAGCGTGTGTCATAGACTTCGGCAACGGCTGGGAAAAGCACCTCCCTTTGGTGGAGTTCTCGTACAATAACAGTTACCATACCAGCATTCAAGCCGCTCCATTCGAGGCATTGTACGGACGTAAATGCCGGTCACCTCTCTGTTGGGCAGAGGTGGGGGATAGTCAAATTACGGGTCCAGAGATTGTAGTGGACGCCACAGAAAAGATTGCACAGATACGACAACGCATGGCGGCAGCACGCGACCGTCAGAAAGCCTACGCGGACAAGCGTAGAAAGCCATTGGAATTTGAGGTCGGGGACCGGGTTTTATTGAAAGTTTCACCCTGGAAGGGTGTGGTTCGATTTGGTAAACGAGGCAAACTGAATCCGCGGTACGTCGGACCATTCGAAATCTTAGAAAAGATTGGCAAAGTAGCCTACAAATTAAAACTACCAGTTGAACTCGGTGCAGTTCACAATGTATTTCACGTGTCGAATCTGAAGAAATGCCTATCGGATGAGACCCTTATAGTTCCTTTTAAGGAACTCACTATCGACGAGCGGTTGCAGTTCGTCGAGGAACCAGTTGAAATCACGGACCGGGATGTTAAGGTCCTCAAACACAAGAGAATCCCTCTTGTTCGAGTTCGTTGGAACTCCCAGCGTGGTCCAGAGTATACCTGGGAACGCGAAGACCAGATGAAAGAAAAGTACCCCCAGCTATTCGAAACCAATGCATCCACTTCTGAGGCTGAAGCTACTACTACTGAATTTCGGGACGAAATTCCAAATCAACGGGGGGATGATGTGACACCCCAGGAAAACCAGTGAACGATGTAACTTACCTAGCTTCCTCAGTGAGTGCGTACCAAATTTCGGGACGAAATTTCTTTTAAGTTGGGGATAATGTGACAACTCGAATTTCTGACTTTCACTTTCGCATTAAATGCGCGTTGACTTTGACTGTCTAGCTGTTTGAATTATGGACTTGTAATTGTACTCGTTGTGTTTTAATGAGACATATCGTCATTTTGCCTATATGTGATTACTTGCTATAATAGAAAATAATATTGGAATTATTATTAGAATTATTATTAAACACTTAGTCTAGATCGAAACATAGTTCGAAGGATTCGAAGGACTCGAAGGACCACGAAACATATCCTTCGAGCACGAAACATATCCTTCGACATCATTCGGCCCGAAGGATCACGAAACATATCCTTCGATATGTTTCGGCCCAGTCTTTCAAATGGGCCTTGGCCCACTGCCGATTTAATATAAGTTGGATTAGAGACTTTACGTAATAACATTTTTGATCGGCAAAACCCTAGAGCTTTCGGTTCCCTTGTGTGTGTGTGACGGCATATAGCAGACCTACACTCTGTTCGAAGGATTTCATTACGTAATCCAGATTTCCGGTTAGTATGTGATGCTTTATGTGTATATGATCTCGTGATTTATCGATTGTCTTGTAATGTGTTGTTTGCATGTTAATCGGATAAGTATGTAATCGAATGGGGATTGGCGGTGTTTGATGGGTGGCGTGTCAACCTTGGTTAAATATAATGTGTTTGGTCAGATCAATGGCATCCTTCACATCAAAAATAATATCAAGAAGCACATGAGTGTGGTCGGCTAACTAATATTATAGAACCAATCAATAAAATGTTAGTGGGTTGGGCGGCTATTTGAAGGGTATTGGTTGTGGGGCTTGGCCCTCTAATATTATAGAACCAATCAATAAAATGTCAATCAATAAGATGTCCACTGTCATCAATGATGACATGTGTTTGGGTTAGCTTCATGGAATTAAACAAGTGAATAATATAATACATGGTAATGGGAAATCAACACAATTTGGTAATAGTGGGCGGCCAACCAAAGATCATTGGATGTGAGTTTGGTCCAATGGGGGGCTAGAGAAACAAGTCATGGGTAACTAAATTGCACATGGCCGCCACCCCACATTTGACTAAAAAGTGGTCGGTCCTATAGCAGTTGGCGGTGGGGATAGGTGTCGGCCACTAAGGCATCTAGGATATTGTGATGTGTTTGTTATTTGCTACTCGAAAGATAGTTGTTGGGACCGAAGGATAGCTTTGACGAAAGATAACACATGAACCGAAAGATAGATATGGTCGAAAGATGGCATAGAGTTCGAAACATAATACTTGGTCCGAAGGATAATTGTGCAAACTGTTTGTTGAAAGATCTGTAATGTGTCGAAAGATAATAGGGTTTATGCTTTGAATAATGGAACATATGTTTGATTTATTTGGCATGCCATGCTTGGGAATGAATGTTAATAATTGTATTCGTGCACACTAACTGATGATTCAATGTGAAATAATACGTGTTGTGCCGATATGCAAACTAACTGTTATGTGAACATTAAATTGCATGCGTATCATTGCGAACATGAACTGAATTGTTATACGTGCACACTATAGGACGTGATTAATTACCTGTGAGTGCATAACCTAGCATACCGAGCAAACCAAGGTGAGTTCACACGAGCCAAGGCATGGGTTCCCAGGGTGGGAATGGGTTGGATGATTATTTGTGCATACCTGATATTATAACGAACGATTAAACTGTTGATGCTTACGAACTGCCTTCGCACACACCCTGGTCGGTAAAGACTATGGTCGCGAACGAACTACTCAACTGCCTTCGCACACACCCTGGTCGGTAAAGACTATGGTCGCGAACTGATTAACCGCCTTCGCACACACCCTGGTCGGTATAGACTATGGTCGCGAACTATTCGAACCTAATCTTCGCACACCTGCCTGGGAGGCCGCGATGGAACTAATCATATGGAACGTAACGATTAAACCATTACTCACACTATACGATATTGAACTTTAAACTGTGAACTCGCTCAACTAGTTTGTTGATTATCTGCTGCATGCCTTGCAGGACCTTAGGTACTTATGGAGCTTGCACTGGAGGAGCGGGACGTTGTGGGCAGTGGATTATGAACGTTATGTTTAAACATTTTGAATAATTGAACTTATGGTTTACTTGGGTTATTTACTTATGCTTCCGCTACTGATACTATGATTGTTTTGAAACATCAATTGTATTGAATGAGGTTTTACGAACTACTTTATTTATGATTATGCTATGTTCAATATGATTGATGGCTTGATCCTGGTCAGTCACGCTCCCAAGCGGCGGTGTTCCGTGTGGATTTTTGGGGGTGTGACAGGTTTCATTCGCCCTAGCTCTTCGCCTTGGGGAGCTCCAGTGTTATTTGTGAAGAAGAAAGACGGTACCTTCAGAATGTGTATTGACTACCGCGAACTCAACAAGGTGACCGTGAAGAATCATTATCCTCTTCCACGCATTGACGACTTATTCGACCAGTTGCAAGGGTCGAGTTTCTACTCAAAGATTGACCTGAGGACAGGCTACCATCAACTGAGAGTCCGAGATGAGGACGTCACCAAAACATCATTTAGAACTCGTTATGGGCATTACGAGTTTCTGGTTATGCCTTTCGGATTGACGAATGCACCAGCGGTCTTCATGGATCTCATGAACCGAGTGTGCAAGCCTTACCTGGATAAGTTTGTCATAGTTTTCATCGACGATATCCTGATCTATTCGAAGAGTCAGGAAGAACACGAGCAACACCTGAGGCTTATTTTGGAACTTCTTCGAATAGAGCAGTTGTATGCCAAATTTTCGAAATGTGACTTCAGGCTTCGCAAAGTCCACTTTCTAGGCCACGTGGTAAACAAGGATGGAATTCATGTGGATCCATCCAAGGTTGACTCGATCAAGAGTTGGCCTGCACCCCGTACACCAACAGAAATCCACCAATTCTTGGGTTTGGCAGGATATTACAGAAGGTTTATCAAGGATTTCTCAAAGATTGCGTAACCTCTCACTTCACTGACTCAGAAGGGTGTCACCTATCGTTGGGTGATGTACAAGAGTCTGCATTTCAGCACTTAAAAGATAGACTTTGTAGCGCGCCTATCCTCTCATTGCCTGAAGGCACAGATGACTTTGTGGTTTATTGCGACGCTTCCATCCAAGGACTTGGTTGCGTGTTGATGCAACGTGACAAGGTCATTGCCTACGCATCGCGCCAACTTAAAGTTCACGAAAAGAACTACACGACGCACGACTTGGAATTGGGAGCAGTTGTTTTCGCACTTAAGATATGGAGACATTACCTGTACGGTACCAAGTGCACCATTTACACCGATCACAGGAGTCTCGAGCATATCTTCAAGCAAAAGGAGTTAAACATGCGGCAACGTCGATGGGTCGAGCTCTTGAATGATTACGAATGTGCGATCAAGTACCATCCGGGCAAAGCCAATGTTGTGGCCGACGCCCTCAGTCGAAAGGATACTACACCTAAACGTGTGCGAGCGTTACAACTTACCATCCAATCTAGTCTTCCTGCCTAGATACGAGATGCTCCGGTCGAAGCATTGAAAGCAGAGAACATCAGGGTTGAGTCCCTACGAGGATCAAGGAAACGGATAGAACAAAAGGAAGACAGCTCCTACTATGTAAACGGGCGCATCTGGGTGCCACTTTACGGAAACTTACGCGAGCTTGTGATGGATGAAGCGCACAAGTCTCGTTATTCGGTACATCCTGGTTCGGATAAGATGTACCACGATCTCAAGACTACATACTGGTGGCCTAGCATGAAAGCTAACATAGCAACCTACGTCATCAAATGCTTGACTTGTGCCAGGGTCAAGGTCGAATACCAACCATCAGGCCTACTCCAACAACCAGAGATCCCGACATGGAAATGGGAGCAAACTTCCATGGATTTCGTTACTGGCCTGCCTAGATCTCAACGCGGAAATGACACTATTTGGGTGATAGTGGATCGATTGACTAAGTCTGCACACTTCTCGGCTATCAAGGAAACCGACAAGTTTTCTACTTTAGCAGACGTCTACCTAAAGGAAGTAGTATCAAGGCACGGAGTGCCAACCTCCATCATTTCTGATCGTAACTCACGTTTTACATCTGAATTGTGGCAAGCTATGCATAAGTCTTTTGGCTCACGCTTAGATATGAGCACCGCTTATCATCCACAGACGGATGGACAGTCTGAACGTACCATTCAAACCCTTGAAGACATGCTTAGGGCATGTGTGATTGATTTGGTAACGGCTGGGAGCGACATCTACCTCTAGTAGAATTTTCGTATAATAACAGCTACCACACCAGTATCCAGGCCGCTCCGTTCGAAGCATTGTAAGGACGGAAGTGCCGATCACCTCTTTGTTGGGCAGAGGTTGGCGACAGTCAAATCACTGGCCCAGAACTTGTAGTAGATACAATCGAGAGGATTGCTCAGATACGACAACGAATGGCGGCAGCTCGTGACCGTCAGAAAAGCTATGTTGATAAGCGAAGGAAACCACTCGAGTTCCAGGTTGGGGATCGAGTGCTACTTAAAGTCTCACCTTGGAAAGCTGTAGTTCGTTTTTGCAAACGAGGCAAACTCTATCCGCACTATGTCGGACGGTTCGAAATCATTGAGAAAATTGGTAAGGTGGCCTACAAGCTGAATCTACCGCCAGAACTCAGCGGAGTTCACAACGTATTCCATGTGTCGAATCTGAAGAAGTGTCTGTCAGATGAGACCCTCATAGTTCCTCTCAAGGAGCTCACTATCGACGATCAACTGCGATTCGTCGAGGAACCAGTAGAGATTACTGATCGAGATGTTAAGGTTCTTAAGCGTACCAGAATACCTCTTGTTCGAGTTCATTGGAACTCCCGTCGTGGCCCAGATTATACCTGGGAACGAGAAGACCAAATGAAACTCAAGTATCCCCAGTTGTTTGAGAAAAGTGCAACCACTACTGAGGCTGAAGCTACTACGGAATTTCGGGACGAAATTCCAAACAAACGGGGGGATGATGTGACACCCCAGGAAAACCAGGAAACCACGCAACTTAACTAGCTTCCTTAGTGACCACGTGCTAAATTTCGGGGCGAAATTTTCTTAACAGGGGGAGAATGTGACAACCCTCATAATTATATGTATCCGTACGATTAATTAATATTAAATTATGCTTATTGATTGTGCAAAAAATTGACTAAATGGTCCTGAATGTTTTTCTTAAGTGTTGGGAATTAAAAGTGTTACATAAGTTACATAAAAGACACTATACGGAACAACTTAGCACTTTAACAAACCGGTATCTAACCGGACATTACCCGGAACACCAAAATATTGTTAGAAACATTATTGTATTATTTTTGGACTAGTTATGGTTCCCGAATACCCCAACACACTATATAATATTTCATACACACATAACACTAGACATAACACTTAACTTCCACTAGTTACCTACTTACCATTAAAATTTACAGTTGGACCCCTCCCCTTTATATTTTCGGTCACATGGCATGGCCCCACATCAATATTTGGAAGATCTCACTAAATCCCATAAGATCTTACTTGATTTTTTTTAGATATTGCATAGATTTCCCTTGATATCCTAGTAACCTACCTATCATCAAAAATTTACAAATAACCCCCCCCCCCATGTGGTGAATGGTCATGTGGCCCCCATCCAAGATCTTACTTGATCTCATAGATTACAAAAGATATTGCTTAGATTGCACATGATATTATTTAGATATGGTAAGATCTTAAAAGATATGAAGATCTTGAAAGCACCATGAATATCATCACCTTCCTCATTCACCATTCAAACACCACTCCCTCAACCTCCCTCTCTCCCTCTCGGCCCTTGTGTGTGCCACCACCACCACCATACAACCATTTCCAAGCCTAATTCAAGTGTTAGAAGGTGATTCTTGGAGCTTGAAGCTTGTGGATCATCAAGGAGCTTTCATCACTTGCATTCATTCATCATTTTCATCATCTTTTTCCCTTGTGTTCTTTCCTAGCTTAAAGCTAGTTGTAAGTTCTTGATTAACCCTTGTTTACTTCTACTTTTATGGTTAAGAGATGTAGTATGTTGAAATAACTAAAACACTAAAAGACTTGCACTTAAATCTTGAAGCATAAAGATGATATATGATGAAATCTATACATGCATGGCACTTGATTGTTGATTTCCTGATAATATGATGTTGTTCATCATATGGAACTTGGTAGAAGGTGTTGTGATCATATGTGCGTATTTTAGTGGCATTTAAGCGATAAACAACATGCTGAGTAACATTTACAGCCAACTTCAGTTGGCTGTAAACGGACCGTTATAAATCGAAAAATTGATTTTCTGAAGTCTAAATTATGTATTTTCGAAAAAAGAATCAAATGGCATTGGAATCATATTTTTTTGAGGCCGTTTACTATTTTTAAAGGTCCGTTTTGTACAGCAGCAAAAGCTGCGTTTTTACTGCAGAAAATGTGTGTTATGTTTTTCATCATAACTTGAAATCTGTGTAGAATTAGCTCACGAAATTTGTACTGTAGATGACCACTGATGTCGTTGTAATCCTCCAACTGGAATTTCGTCAATTGGACTTACAATGAATTTTAAATGAATTTTTCCGTGGACTGCAGTCAGAAAGTGACGAATCTGATTGCAGTCCGGTAAATGATTTTTTATAAAATATTTGGATTGTTTAAAACATTTTGTAAACTTTTGGAATTTTTGGAGCAAGTTAACTATTTTATTAAATTCCCGAAAACAGCCCAGATTTGAATGTTAAAGCTGAAACGACATAAGTAGCAATTTGCGCGTCTAAATGTCGGGTACGTTATCTGAGAATGATCTAACGTGTTATATGTCAATGAAAGTGTTGTGTGCAATATCGTATGTTTGCTTTTGAATGGGTATAGATGGGATGTTTATATGGGCGTGAAATGTTAACATGAGTGCTTGCTATGTGATAGAAGTAATGAGTAGATAAACCGTACGTAGGATACGTATTATGCCTGCACGTGAAACTGATTGTTATCTGTACCATGTTAGGACATGCTTGATTCCTGATTATTAGAGTAACTTATCTAACCGAGCAAACCAAGGTGAGTTCACGCTTTTCTACAAAGCATGGTAACTCCCAGAGGGAATGGGAATGGGTTAAGGAATAGGGATTCCTTGTCCTGTTGGGACGGATTTAGATTTACTAGACTAGAACTCTATCAACGAAGTCCCTCATTTTATATCGACTCAATCGCTGAGGCCAATGGCAAGCGGGTCATTAGTTAATAGCGCTATTAGGTTTAACAAACCTCACACCGTGCCGTTCGAACGGGCGTGTACTAATGGACTATGGCACGTCAGTGATGATAGACACCGATGCTAGGGCACAACTTATTTTTCGTTAGTAGTCGATATGGTAACGAGTCTAGTAGTTTAAAAATGGGGTAGCCCCCACGGACAGAGTGCTGGGCTGGATAGCCAGGGATTATGAACATGGGGTAGCCCCCACGGCTGAAACGGCCAAAGTAAAAATGGGTTAACTAATAAACGTTTTCGAACTATGGGGTAACCCCCACGGCTGGATAGCTGGTTAAGCTTAAACTACTGTTTTGGAAACAACTCTAAAATGGACAACCAACTGTGAACTCACTCAACTTTGTTGTTGACTTGTTACTACATGCTTTGCAGGTCGTTAGATGCTTATGGAGCTTGCACGAGGAGGAGGTCGTTGTGGGATATGGACTGTTATGTCCCGTTCTAAACATTTAAACTTTATGAACTTATTGAACTTATGTTTTGGTTTTACCTCTTATGCTTCCGCTGTTTAATTTGAACTTGGTTAACTAGTTTTTGAACACCAATTATATTGCGTGGTTGGATTTTATCTATTTAAATACATTGTTCAATATGATTGGTGACTGGATCCTGATCATGTCACGCCTCCAAGCGGTGATACTCCGCATGGGGATTTTGGGGGTGTGACATAACCGTTGGCCAAGCCAAACGGTTCACCCACCCCAACTGTCCACATCGCTATATAACCCCCAACCCCACCGGTTTTCCCCATCGCTACCCCAACCCAAGTCACCTACACGAACCGCTACCCACAAACACTTGATCGATGGCCTCTTGGACGCACGAGGAAGAGCTAGCCCTTGCCACGAGCGTCGTGGACGCGTTGAAGGGCCGCCAACCGGGTGAGACCCGTTACGAAAGTTGAAACAGCCAGTTAAGATGATTAAAAAACTACTTCAAAAGCAAAAAAAAAAACAAAAACAAAATGAATCATACGAAAGTCGAAATAGCCAGTTAAGATGATTAAAAAAGAATAAAAGAGACTGGTGACAGTGAAGATTTGGAAGATCAATTGTTTATATATATATATATATATATATATTAATTTTCTTTTTCAGTTGATTGTTATATAATAACAACGCCATATATAATAAAAACGCCACATAGCCAAAATGCTTGTCAAAACGCCACCATGCCATAAAAAGACCCCAAAAACTACCAAACTATAATAAAATTACCTTGGACAAGTATTATAAGAAACCCAAAATAAAAAAAAAAAAAAACCAAACTTGAAAAGGGTAACTACAAAACAGTAAAACTGAAGAGACGGAAAATTTATTATATTAGAATTTAAAACGCCCAACTTGAAAGATGGGACGTGTTACAGACTTCAGAGATAAAAGCTTATCAAAAACAATAATTACAAACAGTAACTGAAACGACGAATACTTTATTATAATAATGCACCGCCTAACCTGCGCGCCAAAAAGACATCCTATAAAATGATACCTCTCAGCAACTTCCATTTAATCAAACCAAAAAAATAAACACCAATACTACTAAATACCACTCACTGTAAAAACGCCAAAAAATTAAAAGAATCAAAGATTGCTAATATGCTTTCTTGGATATTCAGTATTGTTCTTCGTGAAGTTTCACTGAATGGATTGTTAGGTGAGGGGAGTAACTCAGTAAGATGTTGCTGCATGAGATGGAGAAATATTCAAGAAAAAGATACTGATGACAATCGTATGTCATTTTGTGTTCTTTGTTCTTGAAGAAGGCTTGGATGAGGAGAAGAGATCAGTGACACTGAAGAGTGGGATGATTATAAAGATGAAAATCAAGATGAAGAAAAAGCGAAAAACCCACCCACACGTCATAGATCTATGTCCCCAAACATCCACAAAAAACCACTTCAACAGACGAGCAGGCAAAATGATCAAACCGATGGGTTTTTTAAGTTTTACATAAAACGCCATATATTTGTTGACAGTTCTTGTAGTATTAAAGAAGAGAGAGACTGATCACAGTGAAAAATGTGAAGAGAGATCCGATTAGGATTTTTAATTTATTTTTTTCGCTTCTATTTTTTTCCCTGTGGTTGTAATATAATTTTATAATTGTAAAAAGCCAAGATACCACAAACACCACAATGTATATAAAAAATAATAGAACAATGGGCCATCTTGTCTAAAACGCCTTGAAAAACGTCATTCAGAGAGATATTCTGACCCCTTGGGGTTTCAATGGCATACGATTTGAAAATCGCCATAAACGCCAAAATGTTAATACAATGAAACCATTAAAACATCATTAATTATTGAATTTGGTTAACGCCAAAAAAATCTTAAACCCCAAAAATAAATCAATATTGTGAAAAGCGGAATTGGAAAAGCGGAAGATAAAATGACAAAAAAGCCCATACGCCCTAATTATATCGCGCGCCACATGTTGGCCCAGGATACGTTCTCACCGTTCTCACACTTTAGGGAGTTTTCTCTTGATCCCGTTTATATATATATAGGGGAGGGTTATCTTGATAACGCTAAATATTGCGAGAACCGTGAGTACGAATGAAAAAACCAACCAAAACCAATTTTTTTTAATACAAACCTCATTGTAATTAAGATAAAACATCAAAAAAAGAATTTACAACATCAAATAATTCATTTCTCCTTTGAAAATCACTTTTTTTGGATTTTTTTACACATATGTAAATATAACAGATTTACACATGTGTAAATGACAAACTTACACATGTGTAAATTTTCTTTATTCACGAATTCACGTAAATTTAAACATGTAAATTAAATTTTTAACATTGTATTCGAATAATAATGATAAGTGTAGAAAAAAAATTTGAATTTGAATTGTTTTTTACCAAGTTCTTGCGGTTTTTTCATTTGTTCTCACGGTTCTCACAATATTTAGCGTTCACATTTAAACCTTCCCCTATATATATATATAGGACAAAGATCCGTTAGGAACCACCCTTTATTGCGAGAACCAATGTGAACACAACCAAAAATACATAAAAATAGCTAAAAAACACACAAAAAAAAATTTTAATTTTTTTATAAAAAATCGCTACTTTTAGTAGCCAAAAAAATTTTTTTTTTGCTACTAAAAGCAGCGATTTTAGCTAAAAAAAAATTTTAGGTTTTTTTGGGGTTTAGTTTTTTGTATTTTAGCTTGGGGTGGGGGGTTTAGGTTTTTTTTTTTTTTTTTTTTTTTTTTGGGGGGGGGGGGTTAGGTTTTTTTGGTGTTTTAGTTTTTAGCATTTAGCTTGAGGGGGGGGGGGTTAGTTTTTTTTTTTTGGAGGGGGGGTTAGGTTTTTTTAGCTATTTTAGGTTGTGTTCACATTGGTTCTCGCGGTTCTCGCAATAAAGGAGGTTCTCGCATGAACCTTACGCTATATATATATATATATATATATATATATATATATATATATATATATATATATATATATATTTATAGGGGATGGTTCAAATGAAAACCACTTTTATTGTGAAAACTCGAAAACTAACTAAAAAAGGCCTAAAAAACACACAAAAAAATAAATTCAATTTTTTTTATAAAAATCGCAGGTTTTTTTATATAAAAAAAATTTCAAAAAAAAAATTGTAGTACACATGTGTAGTACACATACAAAAAAAAAAATATTTTTTTTTTTTTGAAATTTTTTTGTATATAAAAAGTGGCGAAAAATGGTATGCAAAAAAAAAATTTGGTATGTTCTTTTGGCTTTTTTAATTAGTTTTCAAGTTTTCATAATAACTAATGGTTTTCATTTGAACCTTTCCCTATGTATATATAATTCATTAACTCAAAGTCCTGCTCCGACCTACATGGTTTTATGATAAGCAAAAAACTGAAAAGAGAAGTATACATTGTTTACATAGTTTTATAATGTGTAAAAAATCGAAAAGAAAAGTATATATTCTTGACACAAATGGAGTTATGCGAATGAAAGAAAAGAACAATATATTTTCTTTTTTCATTTGTTTATTGGTTCTGTATTAAAACACGCTCAATATATATTCACAACTAACTTCGCAATAGCATACTTCATCATCTAAAAGTCGATTTGTAAACAAACCAACGACACCTTTAGGCTTTAACAATGACAAATACCACGATAAGCTTAAAGCTTTTGGTCAACAAACGCGATCGCAAAATCGTGTTTGCTGAAGTCAACAAAGACTTTGTTGACTTCCTTTTTTACATACTCACGTTACCAATCGGTGCGATCACAAAACTCTTTGCAAAAGAGCCCTTGTCGGGAAGCCTGGGGGACCTTTATCAGAGCATCGAGAACCTAAACGACATGTATATACTTCAAAACAAGACCAAAGACAAGGTTTTGAACCCAAAATCATCAACTAATGTTCCTGGTCACGATCTGCTTTCAATTCCAAAAGAACTCCCCACCAACAGAAAATTATATAAGTGTGTCCGCAATTGTGCATATGTCACGGATGACCCAAAGGCTGGGTGTCCTAACTGTCGAAATGGTATGTCGTATGAGGTGGCCTATGTCTCTACCGAGGCGACTAAGGCCGCGGTAGAGGAAGTTGGTTTTGTGAAAGGGGTGGTGACTTATATGGTTATGGATGATCTAGTTGTGAAACCCATGTCCACCATTTCTACCATAACTTTGCTCAACAAATTGAGCATCAAAGATGTTTGTGTACTTGAAGAAAAGGAAGTTCAGTTTGGAATGGAAGAGGTAAGAATTGCTAGATATTCATCTTCCCATGCTCCTATTTTTCTTTGCATTGCTCAGTATATAATTGTACTAAATGTGTGTTGCAGGGTTTGAAGCTACTCAAAGCCTCACTGGTATGCAAGAATGTATTAACTCGTGTATTCCTAGACTCCGAAGACCATGTCGATATTATTTAAGAATAGAGATTGTAATCAAAATACAATTGTTTATTACGGGTAATCATTAATTTAAACTTTCGAATTTGATTTGTGTTCTTGATCAAATTGTTTGTTTCTTGAAATTGTGATAATATTACGTTACATTACATCAAACACAAGCTAATCTAAAGTACTGATGTTCACCTGATCCTAGATATACCAATAGCAATAACGATACAACAACGATAACCGTTATTTGTGTGGATAATAAGTAGGGAAATATTATATCGTTAACAAAACGAGTTACAAGAAATTTGAAATGTAAATAAAAGTTACATGAATGCTAAATTGATTCAAAGAGTTAAATGTCATTTTAGTCCCTGCGGTCTGGGTCATTTGTCAGTTTAGTCCAAATGTTTGAAATATTGTCATTTTTTTTTTGGATGAAATTAAGATTATTTATTAAATGACTTTTTATGGAAAATATAGGAGAAAAATTTACATCGAAATAGTTGGTAGTTCAAATAATTTCAAACGTTGCCATTTTAGTCCACTGGCCGTTAACTTCATCCAATTTTTCTGTTAACTAGAAAAGCAATTCGGTCATTTTTTATATAATTCTATTAACTAGAAGGGCAATTCGGCCATATAAAATGACCGAATTGCCCTTCTCGTTAACAGAAAAATGGATGAAGTTAACTCAGTGCACATGGCAATGTTTCAATCTATTTAGACTAAAATGACAATGTTTCAAACCTTTGGACTAAACTGGCAAAATGACCCAAACCACAGGGACTAGAATGGCATTTAACTCTTGACAAACCAATGTCTTCAACGAGTGGTGTCTTCGGCTTTGCTCTTGATTGCAAACTCAAACAAATTAATCCGTTAGCGGTAGTTGAGAATTCATGTTCAAAACAGGTGCCTTGAGACTCATTATGTGTCTCCTCTTAGACGAACACGTCTATCTCCTAAGGTACAATAACCAAAATAATATGTGTGTTGTCGAAGATGGCTCTCACACCCAACGTAACACCAGGTCTTTTGGTATTCGCAGAAAAGGAGTTATGAATAATGGCGTGGAGTGAGTAGAGAGTTATGAATAGGTTTTGTTCTTGTGTGTGATCTCAAATTTCACTTTCTAAAAATGAAAATTTATTTCCATTTTATACCCCCCAATAGATATCAAAAATCCATATTTGATTTATAGTAATCACAATAAATTTAATTAATATGAATTTATAAGTTAAACAAAAATTGTCATATTCATTTCGTGACGAGTTGAATCTCAATGGGAACAAGCAAAAGGAACTTCCTACTGTGTAGTCGCAGCATTGGTAGGGATTGCTCGCATCAAGCAGTCGCATCTGCTAAGAGATTTAGTTTGGACTCCTCAATCAATCTCCAATGCATCACCACATGTTTTCCTAAATTTTGGTTACTTGAAATACATGCTCAAATAACGTCAAGTAAAAGCTGGTGAGCACCAATGGGGTGGTGGTCCATTGGTAAAGACAAACCCTTTAAAACACCTAGGTTGAGAAGGGAAGGTCTTGGGTTCAAGTCCCACAGACGATAAGGATTAAAGAAATTAGCCATTCAAAAAAATAAAAAAAGCTGGTGAGCTCATTAGTTTAAGACACAAGTCACAAATAAATCAACATAATATAATATAGTGTATATTTGAAGAAACACCAAGTTAAAACAAGGTTAGGCTTATGTGATTTGTCTGGTCAACAGGGCCGTCTTCGAAATTCTTGAAAAATTTTTGGGCCCGGGGCGAGAAAAAAATCGGGCCCCTAGAATATAACGCCAATAACTTATGTGTAAAAAGTCTATAGACTATAATGCGACAATAATTGTTATGAACCCAAAGACAAAACAAATATTATGTATAGATATGGAAATGTCTCTTATATAGGTTCAACTAGCTATTTAAAAAAACATCAAATATTAAGAAGTAACATTTAAAAAAATAATAATAATAAGCTATAATTTAATCATATCAAGTTCAGAAGAAAATTTGTAATTTATAATAGATTTAATGCATATAATAGAATTGCTTTTTGTCATGGATCAAATGATATGATTGTTTATGTGGTTGAGGCTCACAACATGTTATGTTGGATTTGGGCTGGAGTCATATAAGAAAGCTTGTTTTATTTATATCATTTCACTCATTTACGGTATTCTTATTAGTTTATTCATTCATTCAGTATATATATAATAAAATTTTAATAAAAATATGTATCCAGGCCCTCGGGAAGACTAGGCCCTGGGCCGTCGCCCACCCCGCACTCCCTCAAAGACGGCCCTGCTGGTCAACGAGGGTTAATCTCAATTCTCTCCTTGACAAACAGCTTGATTATTTTCGATCGATCCAACAAAAAAAAACACCGGTGAATTCATTACAATGAGGGAAGTGTGGGTTCTCCTTGTAACCATCCTCCGGCTTGAGAATAAGAACTCCTTTTGAGGATAATAAGTGTGTGTATTTAGTGAGAGAGCAAGAGAGGCGATGCTTAAACCTGAACGTGAAGTCCACTATTTATAGCCGAGGAGTGTGAAGAAGGAAATGGGCTGTTGGGCCTTGGGCCCGACGTCGCCATCAAAGAATATATGTTTTGTCTCCTCCGACAAGACAGGTAGTGCTTGCAGATGAGAGCAGTTGTTGGCGCACGATAATTGGTACCACGTGGCCTGACAGTTGTACTTCATGTCGAGTATGTTGGCTGCCCTTGGTGGAGATCGTGGAGCAGTGGAAAGCATGACGTGATTGGCTACATGTCTTTGTCCTTTTGTACCTTTTATCTCCTCCACGAATGGCTGTCGTCGGTATCGACTTGGCAGAACCTGGCGCATGCTGATTGGCTACCAGCTCTTGTCCATTGTACTGTTGTACTATGCCTTGTGCGGGCTAGGCTTGCGCCAAGCTACTGAAAAATTACTTAAGTGTAATATACATTTGATTTGGGTATGGCTCTTGCGCGCGACCTATGGTTGGCGTTGCTCATATCCGCGCATGATTCGGGACCATACCCTATCAAGTCCCCTAGTCCAGTGCTTCTTCCATGCGCGTATGCGAGTGGTTGGAGCTCTGGACTAGAAAGATTTATACCTTAATGCGCTACATATCGCTATGTGGGCGCTTTAAGGTTTGGTCTTAACCTTAAGCGCACGCCTTGCTTTGATTTTTGTTTTATGTGGCACGGCTATTAGACTTCTTCTATAAGATAGAGTTCATTCGCGGGCCTTCATTCCTTTGAGTTTTTGAAAAAAAAAAAAGAATCTTATGACGGGTTGGTGAGAAAGGTACGGCGGATGTGACAACTGGCACTGTGACAAGCACGTCGTCACAATGTCAGGCACGCCGTTTCATCTGGTATCAGGAGAGTGGAGACCACGCGCGCGTGATAACTGCTGCTCGGCTTTCCCGCCATACGTGTTGTCGCCTGATTGGGTCTACGCTGCAAGTGGATGGTACGTTTACCCATCATATTAATTGTGATGGGTATATATTGACGTCGAGGGCAAAGGAGAAAACACTTTTACTCCAATCTTCTTCTTCTTTCTCTCAATGTTTTTAAACTTTATTCAAACTCTTCGAAGATCTGCAACTGTGTTTGAAGATCTAACCTTATTTCCTGAAGACGAAGATGTCCAATTGTCACGACCCCCGACCCCATCTTGGCCGGAATCGGTGCCGTGAGCAGTCCAGTGGTACCGGTGATTATTTTGAAAAACATTGCAGCGGAAATTTCATCAGGACCGTGAGTTAGGAAAAATATCAGAGTTTAGAAACACCGGATTTTATTTAAATGGATGGAATAAATTCCAAGTTTTACAAAGGTAGCTTTTAATAAAACAATATTTCTTAATTGGAAAATAAGCCACTTCTTGAAGTCCTTTAGTGTCGGATCCAATCCTTACTCCAATCTATTGTAATTACCTGAAACGCGTTTTAAAAAGATTTTGTCAGCGGGAAATACTGAGTGAATTATTCATTTTACTGAAAACGACACATTTGTTATAATTCACAGTATTAAGAGTTTTTACATATGTTTATTATCAACCAACATTCAAGAATAGGTATTTGTCACAGACCAGCTCTGTGACTGTGGTCATATCACCATTGGCTGTCCCAATGAGTGACGTATGTCACAATTAGGCTCGCCCACCTAATGTGAAGGAAACAATAATAACAATACTGTGCACAATACCCCACATACCGGCTGTAATTTGGTGATTACATAAACTTAATCACTGTAATTATAACTTTTGAAAAATGGTTAGGAGTATTGTAAAACATTTAACAGCTCACAAACGGTGAGAAAAGAGTTTGTAAAAGAAGAATAACTCACTAATCATCATGCAGGATTGAGTTAACAAACTTCTTGATTCTACTTTTCCCGATAATTAAGCATGTACTTTATTATTCTGGATCTTCCGATGATTTAATAGTTTGTTTGATTGTAAGGGTGTAGTTGGGAGTGTTTTTGGTGGTTTAACAGAATAGAATACGTATTGGTGTAAAACCCAAATCAAACCTTAACGGTAGTCATGAGATTCGAACTTTAACGAATTTCACAAAAACCGGGTTAATGATCAATACAGCTTTTACGATAACTCACGGGATCAAATTCTCCCAATAAATGACAAAGTGCAATACTTCAATTCATTTATCGTATTAACGACAAACGACAAAGTATAATACTTCAACTCATTTATCGAATTATCGACAAACGACAAAGTATAATGCTTCAACTCATTTATCGAATTATCGACAAACGACAAAGCATAACCCAATGTGGGCGGCACTTAGACATTCTTTGGATATATTGATTGCTCGGAAAATGAATCGTAATAGCGATCGAGTAATTACCCCGATTGCGGCAGAATTTCGAGATTATGTGGGTTTTTGTAGTATTTCGACGATATCTGGGTGTATGAATTGAATTTTACCGTCGAACCAACGCAGGAAATCAAGTGCCAAACTCCTCTATTTATACTGGAAAAACGGCGCGCTCGCGTGTCACGACAGGGAAACCTGGTCCTGGCGCGTGGCGCGAGAGGTCACTTTTAATATGAGGTAGCCACGCTTCTCAGTAGCTTGGGTGAGTCGACAGTTCGTTAAAATTCAATTTCTATCGAAAACAGTTTGGATAATACTAACTAGGAAATACCCCCCCTGAGTTTTAGGGGCCCTGATCCTGATTTCGATTGTTCTGAAAATTTTAGGGGTCATGCAGTATCACTTGGGGGTCTCAATTAGGGTTTCCTATTGGACAAAATATAATAAGAAATAATAGTTTTGGTGAGAGTTGTTACATACTCCCCACCTTAATAAAAATCTCGTCCTCGAGATTTGAACTATGATATTTTCTTGGGGTTATGTTTCTTCTTTTAATTAAGAGGAATAATGTAGCGTGGAATGGAATCAAATGATATTTTGAGGGGTATGAAAATTTAAAATTAAAAATGATTTATAGAAACAATTGGATTCAATATTCGAAATGAACTTACTTTGATCAATTGAGGGAGATTCTGAATGGATAGATCTTTATTTGTGAATGGAAGTATGGAAAATGATTTATTAATGATTATCCGAAAATCAATATCGTTTACTTAAATGGTACTGGACAACAGGATTTAGTGTATTGTAATCTGAGTATATAATTGTACCAAGAATATGACAAATCAAACGAATGACTCATGAATAAGGTTTAACACAGGCTACAGCTCTACTCGGATGCTACAAAGTGTTTGTAATGATTGAAAGAATTCAATAATGATGACCGAATAAATTCACCGTTTTCGAAATTGTGAGTTTCAAGGAAGCGAATCTAGATATTTTAAAAGATGAAATGTTCAGACGAATGAGATGAAATGGTATAGTTTTTTTTTTTCAGGGTGATTGGGTTTAAGCCAAAAGATATATGATCTATAGATTCTTAAAATGAATGTGAAGAACTTTTTGGAATTAGTAAAATTCTTTGTCAGAAGAAAACTTACCTTGATTGGTACCTAAGGAAGACTTAAGATTGACCGGTTCAAAATGAAATGAAAACATGAAAATGATTCGTCAAATATTGAATTATGATATGAGAAAATCAATGTGCTGAGATGGGTGATTTATAAGAATACATGAAAAGACAATGAAGTTAGAGTATTTTTGTCTTAATACACAATTGTATTCAGATGATTTTAATCAAAATATTTGATTTAAAGATAGGTGATATTTTGATTTACTAAATACCTTTTCCTTTTATGTTATCATAAAGTAGAATAATACATAAATATAGATAGGTTTAAAATATCAAAAACCCGTAATAGTTTTGATAAAATTATGATATATGTTTTATAAATATGTTTACCCAATATTCTAGAATTCATGATTATCATTTTTTTTAAAATCAAGTATGTTTAACTATAAGATTTTATAATAGGGTATTTTAAATCATAAAAGTAAAATAATAAATGTTTATTCTAATATCAAGCATACTTAAATATTGGGTTGCGTAAATGACATTTGATATTTTAATATGTATATATTATAAAAGAATATTTCTATAAGTATTTAATAGTTGTGAAATATTAATTAAGATAATCATTTATTTATAATATGTTTTGTTCATGAATGCTTAGACAATTATTTAGATAATTTTGTTTGTCCCTTTAATTATTTTTATGAAAATATATTTTCTCTTTACAGTACGAAGTATATATATTTCTATATATAATATAAAAATATTTTTACATGTAATTGAAATTTACTAACTAAGTATGATGACTTAATTTATATATAGTAAATAGTTATTATCATGGTTGGATATTGGTTAGTGCTGCCTTGTTTAAGCATAGGTGATCAGTCCATGCCTAACCAAGGCTAGGCTATCCAATACCCGTCTTTGACAATAACCCTAGTATTTTAAAATAATACTAACACTATCACTATTAATATTATTACTAATAATAAAATTAATATGAATTACCAATAATAAATAACTAAATAATACTAAAATGAGAGTATACCTCAAACATAATTTTATATGTAAAATATAAATTCTGACCTCAATGGTTTTAACAAGAATTTTAAATATAGTAATACTATATTATAAATTAGGTAATTACTTATGTAAGTTTCCATATAAAATAAATAAAATTTATATTTTAAATTTATATAATGTTTTTCGATCAATGATGATAATAAATATCACGAAAGGCTCGATTGATGTTGTAAGAACTATTTAAGAGATACACAGAAATAGGACATGAAATGGGGTATCCTTATCTTAGCACATAATTGTGTTAAGATTGTTTGTATAGAATAAATCAACAAAGTGGATTCAAAATAAGTAAATAACTAAATAATTAATCCGAGATTAGCGCAAGCTTCAGATTTTGTGAAAACGTCACCACAAGGTGATCGTGATTTAAAGAAAATGATTCAATGAAGTTGAAGACCAACAAGCATGTTATAGTTCAAGAAAATTGAAGTGCTTGTTGGGATTATTTTGAATATGATGGTTGCAATTCATCATATGGGACTTTGAATGGAATATGTATTGCGAGCAAGTTAACTGATTTTGAATAAACCGAGTTTGAATAAGAAAGTTCGACATGATCACAACAAAACCATGTATACCGTTTAAAAGAAACTCGAGTTTTTCGAGAAACTCATTGCTTCGATATTAGAGAGTCATTGCTTTGTAAAAACGCGGTTTACAATGCAAAGATCAAGTATAGTGAAATGATATTTGAACTTTTGATAAAACAACAAATTGGAATGTTGCCCTCCTATGGTTTTTATAACTCAAATGAACCATATGCGCAACAAACAGTGCATGTGTAACGTGTGGATTTACCAAGAAATGAAATGGATCAATATTTGCTGCTATGAAAGAAATCCTCATGGTATGATTACCATTAAAAGAAGTGGAAAACACGAAAGTCAACTCTTTATAGGCAGAAATCAGAATTGCAACGAAAGAAATATATGAGCTTTATCTGGAATTTCGTGTGATAACTTATTTGTTTAATGACATTATCAGAGAATGTCGAATGAAGTGAAATGAAATAGGGAATGTGCAAAACTATATGACTTCTTTTGTAGTACTAATAATTATGACTCAGGTTAAACTATGCACCGATGTTTGTGAAATATTGTTCCAACGTATCTCAGCGAGATTTTGATTGTTTGTAAGATCATGTGGCAAAATACCGCTTTTTGATTAGTAGTACTCTTACCGACGGAATTAATATTGGTGTCGTGCCTAATTTATATTTTTCAAAGGTCTTGCCTTGGAAGTTGTGTGTGATAAACTTCGACCTTTGTGGACGTATAATTTTAAGTTTCATGTGTTTTTCTTGTGCACCAAAATTTTACATGCTTCTTATTTGAGTTCATAATTGTGGCGTTAATAATTTATGGTAACGCATTGGTAATTCTTATATTTTTGATGGTGTCTAATGGGTTTTCCATTTATTATTGTTGCTCGAGTTACGAGGTAGATGATCAAACAAAATAATGTTTGATATCGATATAGGTAAGAGATTCTTGATAAAGGAATCTAAATTTATTATTGACACATATACTTGTGCTTTATCCCTAATTATCAATTGTTATGGCTTTTGAAATTTCTTATAGGTATACATATCTATATAATCATATATTTCACATGCTGTAATATATATACCCTTTATAAGGTTAATGTATTTAACAGATTCTTATTTTCAAAAACAAGTCTGATATCAGGCCATGATACTTATTTAGGGAAATCTTGTCACTTGTTTGACATTTTATATACCCCATCTTACCCGGTTCGCGCCGGAGAGGTAACCTCAGTATATCCGGACAAGCTGGAGAGTCTGCTACTCTATACCCAGTTTTGCCGGAGAAAATTTTCTATTTCCCATAAATAGTATCTTTTCAAGATTTTAAAAGTGCCTCTTTTATTAGGACTTTTATCCAGAATCAAGGAAATTTGTATTCCCATAACATATATTATTCTAGACCAAATAATATCAATAAGCAAGAATAAATATCAATTAAGTGCTATTGCCTGTTAATCGTCATTCTTATGACATACCAGTATCCATTACATTATACTTATATAAGTAATTTACCTTAAAGTTTATTTTAAGGCAAAATTCTTAAGTTCAAGTCTAAATATCATTCAGAATGTTATCAGATAATTTTTAAGTTTCTAACTTTCCGTTTAAGCTTAGGTATTATTATAACACCTATTTGCGTAAACAAGTGGCTTAGCTTATACTAAGGCATCTTTTCTTATGTGCAAGTCTAAATGCTATCAGATGTGCTACCAGTTAATAGCAATCTCCTAACTCTTTTATTTAAGTATTGCTATCACAACACTTATAGGCTTAAAGCAGTGGCTTAGCTCTGATACCACCTTCTGTCACGACCCCCGACCCCATCTTGGCCGGAATCGGTGCCGTGAGCAGTCCAGTGGTACCGGTGATTATTTTGAAAAACATTGCAGCGGAAATTTCATCAGGACCGTGAGTTAGGAAAAATATCAGAGTTTAGAAACACCGGATTTTATTTAAATGGATGGAATAAATTCCAAGTTTTACAAAGGTAGCTTTTAATAAAACAATATTTCTTAATTAGAAAATAAGCCACTTCTTGAAGTCCTTTAGTGTCGGATCCAATCCTTACTCCAATCTATTGTAATTACCTGAAACGCGTTTTAAAAAGATTTTGTCAGCGGGAAATACTGAGTGAATTATTCATTTTACTGAAAACGACACATTTGTTATAATTCACAGTATTAAGAGTTTTTACATATGTTTATTATCAATCAACATTCAAGAATAGGTATTTGTCACAGACCAGCTCTGTGACTGTGGTCATATCACCATTGGTTGTCCCAATGAGTGACGTATGTCACAATTAGGCTCGCCCACCTAATGTGAAGGAAACAATAATAACAATACTGTGCACAATACCCCACATACCGGCTGTAATTTGGTGATTACATAAACTTAATCACTGTAATTATAACTTTTGAAAAATGGTTAGGAGTATTGTAAAACATTTAACAGCTCACAAACGGTGAGAAAAGAGTTTATAAAAGAAGAATAACTCACTAATCATCATGCAGGATTGAGTTAACAAACTTCTTGATTCTACTTTTCCCGATAATTAAGCATGTACTTTATTATTCTGGATCTTCCGATGATTTAATAGTTTGTTTGATTGTAAGGGTGTAGTTGGGAGTGTTTTTGGTGGTTTAACAGAATAGAATACGTATTGGTGTAAAACCCAAATCAAACCTTAACGGTAGTCATGAGATTCGAACTTTAACGAATTTCACAAAAACCGGGTTAATGATCAATACAGCTTTTACGATAACTCACGAGATCAAATTCTCCCAATAAATGACAAAGTGCAATACTTCAACTCATTTATCGTATTAACGACAAACGACAAAGTATAATACTTCAACTCATTTATCGAATTATCGACAAACGACAAAGTATAATGCTTCAACTCATTTATCGAATTATCGACAAACGACAAAGCATAACCCAATGTGGGCGGCACTTAGACATTCTTTGGATATATTGATTGCTCGGAAAATGAATCGTAATAGCGATCGAGTAATTACCCCGATTGCGGCAGAATTTCGAGATTATGTGGGTTTTTGTAGTATTTCGACGATATCTGGGTGTATGAATTGAATTTTACCGTCGAACCAACGCAGGAAATCAAGTGCCAAACTCCTCTATTTATACTGGAAAAACGGCGCGCTCGCGTGTCACGACAGGGAAACCTGGTCCTGGCGCGTGGCGCGAGAGGTCACTTTTAATATGAGGTAGCCACGCGTCTCAGTAGCTTGGGTGAGTCGACAGTTCGTTAAAATTCAATTTCTATCGAAAACAGTTTGGATAATACTAACTAGGAAATACCCCCCCTGAGTTTTAGGGGCCCTGATCCTGATTTCGATTATTCTGAAAATTTTAGGGGTCATGCAGTATCACTTGGGGGTCTCAATTAGGGTTTCCTATTGGACAAAATATAATAAGAAATAATAGTTTTGGTGAGAGTTGTTACACCAATCTACCGGAACACATTGTCGATGTGGAGGAGATCGCCGGAGGGATGCCTCTGTTAAAACGGGACGAGTCGTCCTTTGAACAGATCGTCAACGGATTCCAGTTCGCCGGTGAGTGGGACGCTACTTACCCGTCGGTGGGACAGACGGCGGCCGACGCTCCGGCCGAATATATTTCTTTGTAAGCCGACATTTTCCAGGAAGGTAACTTACGGCTGCCGGCGACAAACTTTTTCGGGGAGATCCTCTCACACTACCAATTTCACATCTCGCAACTCATCCTGGTGGGCATGGTGAGGATTCGCCACTTTGAGTTCTTATGTCGTTCTCAAGATTTGGAGCCGACCTTTGAGCAGTTTAGGGTCTTCTATCAGCTCCAATTCACTTCCGTAATCTCAGTGGTTGTCCCCTTTTCCTTAGGGCATTTCGCATGGGGATTCCCTATATAGTACTACCTATATACTCAAGCGACTCCACCTTGTAAATTAATAATTATGCATAAAATTATGCGAAAAGTATAGCAATAAAGTAAGTGTCTTGATTAATCATACACCATAAGTAAAAATGTTTAGAAGCATGTATCCAATTCCTTAAACAAATTTGAGTAACAATGGAATCACGCGAGACTCGTCGAGTTATAGGCCAAGTAGCTAGAATGTCACACGCTATCCAAATTCCATTGTGGCCACAATCATCACATGTTTAAAGTGACCCATGGTATAACAATGGGTGTCAACCGCCTTCCATGAAAATAAATACAATTAGTGTAGGAGACCTTTATCAAAGCATCGAGTTATAGGCCAAGTAGCTGGAATGTCACGCCCCATCCAATGTGGCCACAATCATTACAAAACTCTTTGCAAAAGCCTAGGAGACCTTTATCAAAGCATCAAGAACCTAAACGAAAAGTAGAGGTTTTATGCCGTATGAGGTGGCCTTTGCCTCTACCCAAGCGACTAAGGCCGTGGTTGGGATAGTTGGTTTTATAAAAGGGGTGACTTATATGGTTATGGATGATTTGGTTGTGACACCAATGTCCACCAGCTCTACCATAACTTTGCTAAACAAGTTGGGTATGAAAGATGTTTGTGTACTTAAAAGAAAAGGAAGTTGAATTTGGAATGGAAGAGGTATGATTTGATCAATATTCATTAATTTTTCCATACCTGGTTATAAGACTGTATACCATACTTTTCTGATACTGGTTACTCAATACCTACTTATATGGATTAACTAATTAAAATTTGTTGTAGGGTTTGAAGCTACTGAAGGCCTCACTAGTATGCAAGAATGCATTGACTAGTGTATTCCTAGACTCCAAAGTCCATGTAGAGACTATTTAAGACAATAACTTTATAACAATGTTATTTGTATCATCGTGCCACCAGTGAAACAACCTAATCATATCCATATCCATTAGGCAATAATGCATATACACGAATTCAGCAGGAAACCCAATAAATCTGGGAAAATTTCCCTTATGGGAATCGAAACCAGGACCAAATGGTCCCTAAGTCTTATCTCCCCCCCCCCCCAAGATGCCAATAGGGTATAAAGTTAAATGTAAATATTTTTTAGAACTCTTAGTAATGGTATATTTCTTAACTACATTTTTTGTGGTCATTTTAGTTATAGTATACTTCTAACAACAATGTTTGTGTTCATTCGGTTTGTTTACAGTCCCACCAATGGGCATGCCAGGATAGTATAAAGGAACCGAAGCAGACTGACATCCCACAATGTTTTCCATGTCAATTACATCAATGCCAAAGAGCTTGTGTTAATAATTAGGAAATCAACCTCTACCCTCAATGGAGGGATCTACATAAATTTATATAAAATACCCACAACATTTACTCCTTAAATTGAAGAGATGATTAAGGTACAAAAAATACATATATAATTTATAATCCTTTCATAATATCCCTCTTAAATCGAAACGAAGGCGGGCCAAGACGCAAACGAGCACGTAAGGCTTCAAATTGTGGGCGAGGTAAGCTTTTTGTGAAGATATCTGCCACCTGAAGATTGGTCGAAACAAACTTTGTATAAAGTTTCCCGGATGTGACAAGTTCCCGAACAAAATGATAGTCTAGATCAATGTGTTTAGTGCGCTTGTAGGAGACCGGATTCTGAGTCATAAAGAGCTTACCTTTGTTATCACAAAGAAGAGTAGGATGATCCGGTGGGAGAGCATGTAATTCCCGTAGAAGATGTGTAATCTAGACTATTTCGACAACGGTGTTGGCCATGTTCCGATATTCTGATTCGCAACTAGATCGAGAGACTGTGGTTGCTTCTTGGCACTCCAAGAGACTAAGTTTCCACCCAGAAAAATTTAGTAGCCATATGTGGATCGACGTGTTTCAAGGCAACGGGCCTAGTCAGCGTTGAATATCTAATGATGGAGGTCTTGTGAGGATAAGAAAATGTCAGTCTGAAGGATAGAGAGTTCCAATGACATATCGGATAATTCTTTTGACAGACTAGAAATGAGTGATGCTAGGGGCCAGAAGGACCTGACTAACAAGATTAACGACATAAGATAAGTTGGGTCTAGTTATAGTTTGGTATTGTAAAGCGCCGACCAAGGAATGATAGAGCGTCCTGAAAACGGTGGGCCATCTGAAGAGAGGCACTCTAGTGGAAAATGGGAGTGTGAACGAGTTTAAAGTCGTATAAGCCTGCCCGATTAAGAATGGTAGTCTCATACTTGAACTGGGAAAAAAAGAGGTCGTTTTCAGTTTATGCAACCTCAGGCCCAAAAAATAATTTAAGTTGCCAAGATCTTTAATATCAAACTCATGTTTAAGCCCATATAACGCATTTGATAGTTTACACACATGTGTTGGAAACTGAGTATTTACGAAATCGGGTGGTTGTTCTGATGTGCACAAAATGCAACATATAAATTACATCAATTGTGGCACTTTGTTGAAGAAGAGGTCGCCATAGAACAAACTTTTAAAGTTCTTGATCAAAACGAGCAACCAAATAAAGAGTCTCCTAAAGACCCACCTCTTGAGCTCAAAGAACTTCCGAAAGGTTTGGAATATGCTTTTCTAGACAAAGATGGTAAATCACCTGTAATTATTTCGTCTAAATTAAGTAGTGTAGAAAAAGAAAAATTAATTAAACTTTTGAAAAAACACAAAAATGTGATCGCTTGGAAGCTTGTAGATATTAAAGGAATAAGTCCTTCAATGTGCACGCACAAAATTTTAATGAATGATGACTACAAATCGGTAATACAACCACAACGTAGAGTAAATCCAAATGTAAAAAAAGTGGTTAAAAACGAAGTCATCAAATTACATGACGCCGGACTTATTTACCCTATCTCCAATAGTCCTTAGGTAAGTCCCGTCCAAGTAGTTCCAAAGAAAGGAGGTATGACGCTAATAACTAACGAAAAGAATGAATTAATACCAACGAGAACCGTCACAAGATGGAGAGTATGTATAGATTATAGACGGTTAAATGAAGCAACAAGGAAAGATCACTTTCCTTTGCCCTTCATTGACCAAATGTTAGAAAGATTATACGGCCATAGATTTTATTGTTTCTTGGATGGTTTTTCAGGTTACTTTCAAATCTCGATAGCACCCAAAGACGAAGAAAAGACAACATTCACATGTCCCTATGGAACTTTTGCTTATCCACGCATGCCATTTGGTCTATGCAATGCCCCCGCAACCTTCCAACGTTGCATGGTGGCCATCTTCCATGACATGATAGAAAAGACAATGGAAGTCTTCATGGACGACGTTTCTATCTTTGGAAATTCATACGACCAATGCCTCGATAATCTTGAACGAATGCTATCCCGATGTGAGGAAACTAACCTCGCCCTTAATTGGGAAAAATGCCATTTCATGGTAACGGAGGGAATAGTACTCGGTCACAAAATCTCAGGCGAAGGAATGGAGGTTGATCGAGCAAAAGTAGACACTATTTCTCGATTACCACCACCATCCTCCGTTAGAGCAATCAGAAGTTTCTTAGGCCATGTCGGATTTTATAGGCGGTTTATCAAAGACTTTTCTAAAATTTCAAGGCCTCTAACAAAATTACTTGAAAAAGATGCCCCTTTCATCTTTGACAAAGATTGCAATCAAGCATTTCTAACACTCAAGGAAATGCTAGTCAATGCACCTATCATGATAGCGCCTTATTGGAAATTACCTTTCGAAATCATGTGTGATGCAAGTGACTTTGCAGTTGGAGCAGTCTTGGGACAAAGAAAAGAAAAGCATTTTCACCCAATTTATTATGCTAGTAAAACACTTAACGATGCACAAGAAAATTACACAACAACTGAAAAAGAGTTACTAGTCGTGGTATTTGCTTTTGATAAATTTCGTTCTTATCTTGTTCTTTCTAAAACAATAGTCTATACAGATCATGCAGCCATTCGATACCTTTTCAAGAAATAGGATGCTAAACCACGTTTGATTCGGTGGATTCTACTCCTCCAAGAATTTGATATTGAAATCAAAGACAAAAGAGGAGCAGAAAACACCGCAGCAGATCATCTTCCACGCTTAGAAGACCCAGCTTTGGAGGCAACCAGGGACGAGCAAATCAACGAAAAATTTCCAACAGAGTCCCTAGAAATGGTGGAATACAGAGAAGAACCATGGTATGCCGACTATGCTAACTACCTAGCTAGCGGTATAGTCGCCAAAGGATGGCCACATCACCGAAGAAAGAAATTCTTTGCTGATGTAAAGCATTACTTTTGGGAAGATCCTTATCTTTTCAAAATGTATGCCAACCAACTCATCCGACGGTGCGTACATGGTAGCGAGGTAAGAAAAATTCTCCGCCATTGTCATGAAGGTCCATACGGAGGACATCATGGTGCCGCTAGTACCGCACGAAAGGTATTTGATTCAGGATTCTATTGGCCTACCATTTACAAAGACGCCCAAAGTCTTGCAAAAACATGTGACGTTTGCCAAAGATCAGGTAACATTTCTTCCAAAAACGAAATGCCACAAAACGGCATTATTGTTTGTGAAATTTTTTATGTGTGGGGACTCGACTTTATGGGACCTTTCCCACCGTCAAAAGGAAACAAATATATACTTGTGGTGGTAGATTACTTGTCTAAATGGGCCGAGGCACTTCCAACAAACGATGGAAGAGTCATGGTAAGATTTCTGAAAAAATTATTCTCTCGTTTTGGCACACCTAAAGCATTAATAAGTGATAGAGGCACCCATTTTTGTAATCATCAACTTGAAAAAATTTTAACAAGATATGGGGTCTATCACCAGGTCTCAACATCATATCACCCTCAAACAAACGAACAAGCCGAAGTGACTAATAGAGGTTTAAAATGAATACTTGAAAAAAACCGTAGGGTTAAATAAAAAGGAATGGGCTGATAAATTAGATGATGCTTTATGGGCTTTTCGAACCGCCTATAAAACAACAATAGGTACACAACCCCATATAAGCTCGTCTATGGAAAAAGTTGTCATTTGCCAGTAGAAATAGCTCACAAGGCCTATTGGGCAATTAAAAATGTAAACTTAGATTTAGAATTTGCCGGTAAAAATCAATTTTGTCAATTAAATGAATTAGACGAATTAAGGAATTATGCATACTCTAACTCTGAAATTTATAAGGAAAGAATGAAAAACTTGCATGATAAACACATTAAACCTAATGAATTTCGAGTAGGAGATCAGGTTCTATTGTTTAATTCACGACTTCGATTGTTTCCAGGTAAACTAAAGTCTAGGTGGTCAGGACCTTTTTCCATCACCCATATTTTCCCACACGGTGCAGTAGAAATTAAATATCGAAATGGAATTCCATTCAAAGTCAATGGCCAACGGCTGAAGCTCTATCAAGGATTCAATGAGGATGAAGAGGAAGAAATCTCGCTTCAAAAGGTCGAAGAGTAAAAGCATCAACATCATACCTGGTAAGTTACGAACAAACGGGATGACATCTGAATCAGTAAGTCTTCTAACCAAGTTTTTGGGAAAGAAGGGCACTCACACGAGCACTAAAATATATATATATATATATATATATATATATTCCTTAAAATCGCTCGACACGAGGCCGTGTCCGCTGGACACGGGGCCGTGTCCGCGCGACTCTCGGGATAAAACCCCTTTTTCATAACAGTTTCTTCATTCCACACGCCCCGTTTCCCCGAAAACTCTCTGGTTCAGACGATTTTTCTGCACAATTTCGACGTCTCCTCTACTTCTAACAACATCAAGGTATGATTCTATCATCATTAGTAGTTAGATTAAGCACTTGCATGTAGTTAAAACATCAAAAATTTGGGGAAAAATCTAGGTTTCTTGAACTTCATCCGGATCGAACCTCAAATTTTTTCATAAATCTGTTAGCATTAGTTTAGATTAGTGTTATAGGAAGTAAATCCACTTGTATTGTTCATAGATTCGCCCGATTTCTCACAAAAACCACAAACCCTTGTTTTTTAACCGAAAAAGATAAAATCAAAGGGGTAAACGTTTTGTTTTGGGAAAAACGGCACTTGGGGTTTCATTTTCGGGGAAAACCGCACCTAGTGGACCAAAAATTTTCAAGTTTTCGGGACCGGGTCGAAAAATGAAATTTTTGAGTAACAGACGTCTGGACACGGGGTCGTGTCCGCTGAACACGGGGCCGTGTCCAGCTAACTTTTTTCAGTTTTCTCCGAAAATTTCACTGTTTCGTGCTAATTGTTTGGTGTATTCTTTCAGATGTCCAAGAAATTCACAAGGTTCAATGCAAATGAGCTGGATGCTAAGGCAAGATACGATGTGCTTCGAACCAGACCGGAGGAATACCCAAGACAATCGTACATGGAACTTTTAGGAGCAATGAATCAATGGGACCGTTTCAACAACCTAGTCACCGGGCCACTAAGGGTCACCCTAACTACTCTCCTTCGCTCGGTCCACGAGTATAGTCTGGAATTCTATAGCACATTCGTTTTCAATTCAAGGTGCGGCCCATTTGATAGTGATGGGGTAGAATTCCGATGTGGGGGGACCAAGTACTCGATTTCGATGGCACAGTTTGGGTCAATAGTGGGGTTGTATGCGGAGGAAGATGCGGGTAATGAAGAAAACACCGGAGGGCTAGGTGAACTAGGAGAAAACGAATGCCAAGCCGCTTGGGCTCAAATAGAAGAAGGAATGTACTACCCAAGTAGCACTAAGAGCACTAAGGTGAGGGACCCTCTTTACCGCTACATCCATAGGGTCCTCACTTACTCTCTTAGTCAAAGGCATTTAGCAGTGGCGTCGTTGGGTTAAGAGATCTGGTGGTCCTTCAGTGCATCCACAACCGCAGACACCTAGATGTTCCATACCTCCTACTCCGAAACATGCATTGGAACCGGCTTGCTACTCCTCCAACCCCTATCTTCTTCGGGGGATGGATATACCGTCTCTTCAGGAACTTCGTGAACATGCCCAGATCTTTCCAAAAGAGTCCATGGTCGGGAAGAGTGGGCACACACATCTGTCGCTCCATGAACTTGATTTATGAAGCCGAAGACGGGTCGGTTAGCTTCCAAAGAGTCCAAGGGCATGCATGGAACCCGCAAGAGGCACTCGTCCTTCACGCTCCGCAGTTCCAACCACCTCCTCAATACCAATACCCGCCCCATGGTGATCCGGGCTAGTCCTCCTCACAAGGAGGCGGTTTTCCTAACTTCCAAAGTTTACATGATTTATTGCAGGAAAACCTCATGTGCACCAGGAACACCTATAACATGGCGAGTAACACGTACACCCGGGTCAAAGCAATTGAGAGGAACATCTCCGACATTCAGGATGACATCGGGAACATCTGGGAGTACATGGCGGGGCACGGAGGAGGAGGTGATGATGAAGACGAGGACATGGACTAGGCGGGTGGAGTAGAGGCAGGAGCAGCTGGTAGGAGGTCCCACAGGTTAACCCTCTTTTCTTTTGAACAATTTCCGACCTGCGTGCCGAGTGTTGAACAATTTACTTTCCTTTAACTCTTTTTACTTTCTGCATTTGTTTTTCTTTTTTTACTTGGTGATGTGGATGTTGAACTATGATGTTTGCTATGGTTTGGTGTAGTGTTTATTGATAAAACAGGTACATACGAGGCTTAGGGTACTAAATATTAGTACCACTAAAGCCGGGACAGCAAAACCGAAGCCAGAAACCTGTTTTTCACCTTTGCAGATTGTCTACACGGGGTCGTGTCCAGCCGACACGCCCCCGTGCCCACTTCCCCAGACCTGTTGTTTGTTTAATTCTGCAGATTTTTGCCAGACACGGGGTCGTGCTCAGCCGACACGCCCCCGTGTCCACCTTCTGTAAGTTTTCGTTACTGGCACTCTGAACACGAGGTCGTGTTCATTCAACACGGGGCCGTGTCCAGACGCCAAGTAACATAAATTTTTGCTTTTTCACACCTATTTACACATCAATCAACCTAAAAACTTATTTTTGGGACACATTGAGGACAATGTGAAATTTAAGTGTGGGGGAGATGCTAAAACTTTGAATCTTGCAAGTCCTAATTACAAGCCTAACACAAAACTCTATTGGAACCGCTAATCACCCCAAATTTTTTCAAAAATTTTCATTTTTTTTACTTGTCTAGGTTTAATTTGGGAATTTCAAGTTCTAAAAAGGTTATATTTTTACAAATTTACAACCGATAGCGTCGTGATAAAAAGAACCAACATAAGAAAATTATGAAATGGCATGACAAGTTTAGTTAAAATTTGATTATATATACTTGATCACATAAAAACCCATTCCCACAAAAAGTGAGTTTTGAGCCTTTATTGAGCATACAAATATATATCTTTAAACTAAATGCTCATTTTTCGTTTCTTGTGTGAATAGCCGCTTGGTTCTTACGACTCTAGAACTTGCCACAACGATACATTCCCAGTCCTTATCAACTTAAACACGAGTAAGTAAATGACAGAGGCATTGGACTAACCCTTTTTATTTCTACACCATTATTTTTCTTTTTACCACCTACCCAAAATCCCCCTAGTTAACCCCTTTGAGCCTAAACCTTTTCATTTCTTAACCCAAAACAAACACCCTTTTACCCACCAAAACCTTTTTATTTTAAACCCTTTGTTTTAGTAACAAGCTTGGTTTTTCTTATGACTTCATTATGAAAAAAAAAATTTGATGATGAAGCCAAAAGAAATAAACAAAAAAGTTTATCAAAAAACAACTTCGTTTGAAAGGAATGCTTCATCAAAATAAAAAGTTACAAAATAATAACAAGTCTTACGAAAACCGACGCTTTTTACGCCTTTCGCCCTTTTTACTAACCACTAACCCAACCACCCACTTTTGCCCTAGCCTAACCCTTCACCCAAAAAGTCCTCTTGATATTTACAAAGGTATATAGTTAAAAAGGAGGAGGATTGATTGCTTGGCAAGCTTATGGTAGGAGTAAGTTCCATACCGCTCTCGAGTGATTCACTAAAATACATCTTCGGCCGAGTGTTGAGTGATCCTCCGTGAGGTATGTGAACTTGTATATAAATGGAATTTTAAAAAGGCATGTTATGCCCTAATAAGTAATTTATCTTATGTGATGTTTTAAATAAATCATGACGAATAGGATTGTAAATAAATAAAAATAAAACTTAATAAAGAATCTTGGAAATCCCGACACTCTATGACAAGCCCAAAAACCTTCTCTTCTACCCATTCCATTTGGGAGTGTAAAGCCACATTATTAAGCGTTTTGCTTGAGGACAAGCAAAGATTCAAGTATGGGGGTATTTGATGTGCACAAAATGCAACATATAAATTACATCAATTGTGGCATAAAACTAACCTTTTTTTAGTAATAATGTTGGAAAAAGTGTGTTTTTGTCTTCCTTTTGTATTTCAGGATTAAATGAGTTCAAATGAACAAAAGAAGCAAAAAGGCAGCTAAATCTAACATAAATACAAGAAAAGGAACAAACGTGGCATGTCGGACCCCCCGACAGCATCTTCCCAAGCAAAACAAAGATAACAGAAGGCTGAACACGCCCCGTGCTCAGTGAGCACGGGGGCGTGCCCAAGTGTCAGCAGAAAAGAAAAAGTTGTAGAAGCTTCTATCACCCACCACGGGGGCGTGCCGAGCGGACATGGGGCCGTGGTCAACTCTAAGATTCACAGAATCTAAGGAAATCTTGATAGTGCAGATACGCTTCTGCACACGGGGTCGTGCTCAGCGGACACGGGGGCGTGGTCAACTAATGCAGACAAACTGCAATTAATGAAGAAAGAGAAGGAGGATGGACACGAGGTCGTGCCCAAGCTGCTGTTCAGGCTATAAATAGGGGTGCTTGGCTCATTTGCAAACCATCCCTTGGCACACCACCTCTCTCACACTTCACCCACCCACCACCACCATCATCCACCACCATCATCCATCATCCATCATAGAGTGTGTGAGTCGTCTCGGGATCCAAGATTGATCGTAAGAGTTCTTGACAATCAAAGGCCATGTTTGCCTAAGTCTCTTACATCACTTGATGAAGACAAGCATTTAGTGTAATACTTTTTATTTTTAATCTTTTCACACTTTTTATTTGGTTATGTATTAATGACTTTAATAACTAGTTTTATATGTTGAAGGTGATTCTTCCTTATCATTTGCCCATGGTGTCTTGGCATTATTTTACTGTCTATATAAAATAAAAGATTTTCACCATTCATATCTCCACGATCTATATGGAGATATGTTGGCTACCTGATCGGGGGTTAAGGGAATGGTTTGGTAAGAGTCTTGCCATTGTTCAGTGTGTAGATCCTACAAAGGACCTGGGTCAAATTCAGTAGGACCTCCTTCAATACCCAATGGTATTGGATGGCGGGGGTCCAAACTCTTTGATCCCCTCATATATAAACTACTATTAAAACTTTAACCCGGCTACTTAGGACTGTATCCCTGCTGACTTAGACTACTTAGCCGAGGGTAACGTCACCTTCAAAAGAGGGGCCTACCACATTATGCATTAATAACTTAATTAATTATCTTTCAATAATCCAACCCTTTAGGATTGTATCCTTGCTGACTCAAACTACTGGGTTGAGGGTAACGTCGCCTTCAAAAGAGGGGCCTACTACAATAACTAAGATAATCCCTTAAAAAGTGCAAAAGTGCGGAAATAATCAAAGGTTACACTAAAGGCAAGTCGGATCCAAGTGATTCATCTTGTCTATCTGTTTTTACTTTTATTTTATTTTTCAGCATTTTAGTTAGATTTATTTTTTTAGTTTAAAAACATTTTTCTAACATTTTGATTTGATTAGACGTTGAGGATAAACCGGTATTAAAAGCTCTTGTGTCCTTGGAAGACCTCGGTATCTTACCAACACTATACTACGCTCACGATGGGTGCACTTGCCCATATGTGTGTTTAGTGTTAGTAAATATCGTGTTTTATAAATTTAAAACTTGGCTAAAAAGTGTAAAAGGGCTTAAAATATACATTAAAAATATATTACACTACACGCACATCATGTTCCATGAAAACAGTCTCACTTAGTGCGCTATTGAGGAAGGCGTTTTTAACATCAAGTTTATCTAGCTTACACTTGTTTAAGACAACAAGAGACAAAACGATATGCACTGTGGAGGCTTTGACTACCATACAAAAGGTATGAGAGATATCAATGCCCGGTATTTGTGTAAATTCTTGTGCAGTGAAGCGAGCTTTGTACCGTTCAATAGATCCATCCGAGTGATATTTAATCCAGTAAACCCATTTGGAGCAAACTACATTGGTAGATGGTGGACGTGGAATCAACGTCCATGTGTGATTGTGTCGAAGAGCTTCGATTTCCTCATTCATGGCGGCCATCCAACGCGGGTCCTTGGCTGCGGTTTGTATCCGCGTGGTTTAGTAGAGGTAGATAATGCCATATGAAGGGCATGATGGGTAAGATTGGCAAGGTCGGCACAGTGTTTAGGCTTGAAAATTCCAGATTTGGCACGTGTGACCATGGGGTGAATTGATGGGGTGGCAAGAATGGGTGTCGATATGTGAGGTATTGGATCGACGGGAATGGGTGATAGAATAGATATGGGTGGTGAATTATTTTGAGTGATGTGGGTCCTGATACGGATCGTCAGACTACGATGGTTTCTTGTTTCGGACGATGTAGATAGTGTGGAATCCAAGCTACAACACAAACCGAGCGAGAGAATGAAAAATACGCAAAGATATC
This sequence comes from Helianthus annuus, assembly GCF_002127325.2. NCBI lineage: Eukaryota > Viridiplantae > Streptophyta > Magnoliopsida > Asterales > Asteraceae > Helianthus > Helianthus annuus. Next base: position 31,197,007 of record NC_035440.2, on the reverse strand, counting down.
AACAATTAACAGTTCCGTGTATTGATTTTGACAGAGTTTCGGTACAATATTTGACAAATACAAAGCACTCACCAGAACTCTCTCTCACTACACTCTCTCTCTAACTCTTGCAAGCTCTCTTTCAAACAGAGGGTATCTGCTAGTATTTATAGCACATACCAGCAGACTTACATCAAAATAAGACACATCATATCGAAATACAATGAAAGAGACCAAGGACATCGAAATACATATGTTTATATCGAAATAGACTATTTCGATAAGTCTATTTTGATGTCCTGCTTCGAACTATTACGATATGTATATATGTTCTATTCTATTTCGATATGAAGCATGCATGCATTTGAAATTGATACATGTTTGCATTTCAATATTGCATGTGATGATATCATGATGACATCATGATGTCATCAATATTCAACCGGGTCATTCTCGTGTCTTCGTCGTTTGTGTGTTGTTCTCCGGGTCGCACTATGGAGGAATGTTGTAACGCCGGTCTTGAATTGAACCGAACCGAGCCACATCCACACAAAAGTGCATCAACAAACTCCCCCTTGGATGTTGCTGGTGATAGTTCGTTCTTCACACTGCATGATCTTTGAAAGTCTTCACGTGTCACAATTAGGAGGTGCATCAACAAACTCCCCCTTGAATGTTGCTCGTGAATCTTTGATCTTCAAAACTTCAGATCCTCGTGGTGTTGATGAGTAGTCAGCTACAACTTGATCATCTTGATCCTATGATTGCATCCATGTCATGTCATCATTCCACAGCTTGTCATCTGATACGTTCTCTTTGCCTTTAGTTGTTCGAATGCCACATCTGCACACACAACAAAGCTAAACGCGTAATGAGAACAACCGCTAGGGATTTAATCAATATTAGAGAATTTTTCAGATGAAAATCTCTTTAAGCATTGACTTTAAAAAAATATAAACAGACGACACACATGAGACCAACTCTCAACCAACTGACAGCACTTGGAAAGTTTCAAAATTGTTCAATTTTAAATCTTTAACTTTCAAAACATGTCAACTTCGACCATTATGAAGATTCGATTGTTTTCCAGCTTTCAATCAGGCTTTAGGTGGGATAGATTCGAGTTCCAACATCAGTCAATCAAAAATAATATTGAAGTAAAATCTTTTTGGCTTTTATAACTTTTATGTTAAAACCCACCTAAAATCTTTTTGGTATTTTTGAATATTTCAAATGTAAAGACGGAAAGCAATAGATAAATATTTATAAATATTCTTTTTGCGAGTTTTGAGGGTAAGAGAATCATATCAGTGTACGGTCATGCCAAAACACCCTTGTTGTTCAATTAGTTAGCATTTAGATAAGCATCCTATAACGATTATTGATATTGTTTTCCACTTAAACTCAATAATCAGATGTAATCATATGACTTAGGGATACGTTTAGGTATGATTTATACTTACCGACCTGTGTTCATCCACTCACGACACATTCCCGTATCAAGGTATGCACGAGAGTTCATCTTACTGGTGAGTATACCATTTATCATCTGTTTTGACATATATGATGTGAGATACTCACTTATTTTGAGGATAAATACAAGCCCTTTGTGATAAAATCACTTATTTATGAGGAACTTGATTTTCGGATGGATGGAGGGCACGAGAGCAAGTCCGTGAACAGGTTAGTACCATCGTACCGATAAAGAGATGAACTTGACTCTCGGATGATAGATGTGATTTAAAATTACTTATTCAGGGGTGAATGTGACATGTTTATCACTTATTGATGGTCGTATGCAGCATGTATTATATACATGTATGTATAGTATGTACACGTATGCATGGTATCATGGAAATTCTAGACTTGCGTCCCCGTTGTTTTCGGTGAAAGAAACAGCCATGATACCCAGATGATAAACAGCATAAAACCACGTCTCTCAGAACCTCGACAATCTATCAAACGAAATTTCGATACCAAGACCATATGTCATCAATATTCAACTAGATCTTTCTCGTGTTTTCGTCATTTGTGTTGTTCTCCAGGTCACATGACGGAGGATTGTCGCGACGTTGGTCTTGAAATAAACTGAACTGAACCGAGCCACATCCACACAAAAGTGCATCAACAAATGAAGGGTGGTGTATTATTTTGGGGTGAAGGTGATAAATTAGTTTGGATAGTAGGTGAATTATTTTGAGGTGAAGGTGGCGGGTCGTGAATAGATGGTGTTGGGATAGGATTGGTAGGATTTTAGTAGGATTTTGTGGGTTAGGATTGGTAGAATTTTGTGGGTTTGAATTTGGCAATTTACAAAGTGTGCAAGGTGGGCTCGATGGAGTAGTAGGTTGGTGCATATGAGTCATTGATTGAGTAAGAACTGTGGAGAAGGTGTCTGGGTAGTCTTCAAGAAATATTGTTAAGACTAACTTGGATAAATTTGTGGACGGCGCTGCCAGCCAACCACCATGGTCATCGTCCTCTGCAACCCATCAATCTGAAATCAGAAGCCCAAGTTGTGCCGCCGTCATATATAACTCAAGGTCGATGTTGGTGGCAGGGGTGATTAGGGTTTTCTTAGATCCAAATCCTTCCACCTTATCTAGATCCAAAACTTGTGAATACTTTGAATCTGAAACTTGCCGGCGTTGACAGAAAAGAGGATTTGAATGGCAGCGGTGGCCGTCGATTGCGATTTTTGGTTCTCATTCTAAACCGGATTCGACCACCATGGATTTGGGGTATTGTGTTAAACCGACTCAGGGGCCCGCTACAAGGTTATCGTTATTGTGGATGGGTTTTGATCGATGGTAGTTAGGGTGTGATAGAGGTGGTGGTTTAGTGGCGTCTAGTTGGGTGTGGTGGTGATTTCACAATGGTGGTGTTGGTTTCATATTGGTGGCATGTGGTGTTGGTTTCATGGGGTGGTGTTTTCACAGTGGAGGGTTGGTGGTGATGGCAAGTAGTTGGGGCCAACTAGTGGTGGTGGTGTTCAGTTAGTAGAGGGGGAGGGGAGGCTTGATTAATTAAATAGGTAGATCCGCCACCTGCAATTTTATCTCCATTGTTGCTCTGGTAGACCATTTGGTGGAGTGATGGTGACTGGTTGTAGAGAAAGAGATGGGGAAAGGGGAGAGAGAGAGGGCAGAGTGAGAGTGTGAAATAGGAGTTTTTTCTCATATACATACATATACATTAATAAATGGATTTTAGAAATCAATTTAATTACATATATATAGAATTACCATAATACCCTTACCTTTAAGAAACATTTTAGACAGAGTTAGTGAAATGCAGATAAGTTAAATAGACCAGGGAGTACAATGACTATTTTTAAAGGCTTGGGGCAAAACCGTTAAAACGACCAAACCACAGGGAGCAAAACGGAAGTTTACTCATTATAAAACAATATAACATTTGAAAACATTTCTTTTTATTTTATATAACGACATAATTAGATTAATATAAATTAATTTTTGTTGCCTGAGAAGTTCAGGTAATCTTTTTATTTTACATTTGTTGTATACATAATTTAAATGGTCCAATCCCGTGAAGTTCACCGGGAATAACCTAGTATAGTATAGATATGTTACTATTTTATTTTAACTAGCATTAAACACCCCCCGCGTTGCGGCGGGGGCGAGCACTAATACCACATTACTATCAGCGACCACCGACACTGAAGTTGCGGTGTTAAGGCGAAGAAATTAAACCGAAACGTAAAACATAGAATAAAATAACTAAGTTGATTCAGGACTCACGCGTTATGATGAACCCGCGTCTATTTTTTCCCGTTTGACAAGTTCATCGTAATCTATATATAATATATATTATTACCACTATACAAACCATAATGCATACATTACAACAACCATTGCATCAATATGTTGCAAATTATATTTATACAAGATTTTGGCTAAATTAATTAGATTATTATAAATAATAGTAATTTACAAATAAAACAACACAACTTTGAATGGATCAAACCAATTGAATATGGTTAGATAATGAAACTATTATTTGATTAGGGTACACCCACTTAAGCACAATTTACAACCATACATGCATACAAAACATATTGAATTTGGTAAGATAATGAAACCATTATTATTTGATAAAGGTACAACCACTTAAACACAACTTACAACCTATATTTGACTAAGGTACAACCACTTAAGCACATGTTACAACCAATGATGTTGTGATTAAGTTGTAAAATTATTAAAGTATTTGGCTTAAAAGTAAAATAATAATTAAAGACAAAAAAAAAATCAAGTGGGTACAATCATTTTTGCTAAAATTACAACTAATAATGCAACAAAAAAATCAAGTGGGTACAACCATTTTTGCTAAAATTACTACTAATAATGCAACAAAATGTTATAAATTAATATATAGTTAATTAATAGACATGAAAAAAAATCAAGTGGGTACAATCATTTTTGCTAAAATTACAACTAATAATGCAACAAAAAAATCAAGTGGGTACAACCTTTTTTGCTAAAATTACTACTAATAATGCAACAAAATGTTACAAATTAATATATAGTTAATTAATGAACATGCTACAACTATCATTGCAATAAGATGTTTACAATGCACATGGTACAACTATCATTACAACAAAATGTTGCAAATTAAATAGTATATAATATAATTGTATATTTTATAACCATATTTAATAAATTATTATTATTATAAAATTAAAGAGGTTTGTCCATCATATAGGGTTTACTAAGTTTTGTAAGAAAAGATTGAAAGATAGGTATGAAAATAAGAGTATATATTCTTTACAGAAATGGAGTCATATACTCATATAACCAAAAGAAAAGCATATTTTCTTTGGTTACGTATTAAACAACCCTACATACATGTACATACATTTTAGTGTCCCCTCGCAACTAAGTTCCCGATCCCGTTGTTGTTTGGTATAGAGAATGAGCCGATTTGGGTTTGCAATTGTATTGAATTGTATTGAAGTTGTATTGAAGTTCATCATCTAGGGTTACAAAGAAATGGTGCTTATATAGAACACCAAGTTACATATTAGCCCCCTATACTATTTATTTTCTTCTTTCCGACACTCCCCCTCAAGTTGAGTAGTGGGGTTACCAATGCTCAACTTGCTCAAACAGCTATTAAACGCGTTTCCGTTGACTGCCTTTGTGAGGATATCTGCAAGTTGATCTTTTGATGCTACATACGGGAGCTCTATGATTCCTCCTTCCAACTTTTCTTTGATGAAATGTCGATCTACCTCCACGTGTTTTGTTCGATCATGTTGAACTGGGTTTTCTGAGATTTGTATTGCAGCGGTATTGTCACACATAACTTTACTAGGAGCCTTTTGTGAAAAACCAATGTCTTCTAGCAGCTTCCTGATCCAAAGGACTTCGCTTAACCCTCGAGCTATACCTCTGAACTCTGCTTCTGCACTTGACAGAGCAACCACCTTCTGTTTCTTACTTCTCCAGGTAACTAGGTTTCCGCCAACCAAGGAGAAGTACTGTAACATTCTAAGTAAAATGGCATAGTATATGAATACAAATTCAATTATTATTATTATTATTATTATTATTATTTAAAACATGGCAATCTAAATAATGTGTTAAAACAAATTTATCTTTTCTAAATTTAATGTGCATTGAATTACATTGATTGATATTTTTGAGAAAGCACGTTTCTTCCAAATTGCAGTTCAAGAATATATTAAAATATAGTATTAATGCCCCATTACAAAGAAATATTATTACTATTATTATATCTTTCAATTGCCACACACTTTTGTTAACTCCTACGTTTTCGTTCATGCTTAATTTGTAAACCCTTTTTCAAAACTTTAACCACCGGCCAAAGATTTGTAAATCTGGTTAGCTTTATCACTTTCAACCCTACGGCCCTCTTACATCCCCTCCATCCGTGTGGTAGTCGCTGTCACGCACAAGTCATCGTACCATAATACACAACCGTGCCGTCATGTTCAACACGAAACCCATTGATAGTTGCTGTCATCCTTCCGGTTAGTGGTTACCACCGCTCACCATCGCACTCCGCCACAAACCATCGGCCGCTACCATAATCTCTGAATAGTTTATGTTCGACTCCGGAGGTAACAATTGTATTTTTTTATATACTTCTGATTATAGCTACATATTCCGGCGACTAGAGTTTAATTAGCTAAATTTGAATTATTAAGAAGACGAACACAATAATAATTTCTATACATAATAAAGTATTGTCCGCTTGATTTTTCGATTTTCATTTCGTTGACATGGGATTCGATTTCGTTAGAGAAGATAAGCAGGTAAAATTATTTTGTTTATCTGGGTTCCGTTTCTGGCCCTGTGCATGTTATAAGCCTTTTAAAACAGGCACACACAATCCACAGTTTTGTTGTTCTCATGGAGTTTTTCGGCCGCAACTCTAATATAAGTACCCGGCCTTAGGCCTACACGTCTCGAAACAACTTAATATAATGAGATTACTAGCTAGTGAAATTCTAATATCAGGCAACATTAGTAGCCCATGTACCATCCTAACTACCAAATAAATAACCAAGCTTTTATTATTTGATATTCATATGTGCATATGAAGACTAGTTGGTATATTACTTAAATATTGTTGTTCGAATCCATATGAACTTCCTATTTAGAATACTTACATCAATGTTGATGTTTGAAAATTAAACATTAAATTGATCAAGCTAATTAATAATGTGTAGATACATACATGAAAATTTGTTTATGAACTTTGGATATAGATTAAAAATAGTGATACGAAGGTGATTTGTTCTATTTGTTTAGTCTTGGTTGGCTAATAAAGAAGATGAACCATAATAGGTGATAGTGATGGTTTAGTAAACTAAATGGGTAAATATATATAGAATAAGCCGTTGATGGGTATAGAATAATCAACCATATTCGTCTTGTTGTTATATCTTAGTTTTTATTTAAAACATATGGGAACTAGATCGATTTTTATGAGCACCGACAGTGAACAATTTTTCTAAATATAGATGGATTGCATTGAGATATTTAGAAACTAATGGTTTAAAATAATTCATGATGTTAATAACCATTCCATTATTATTATTATTATTATTCTTTTTTTTTTTTTTTGGAATCAAGTTACTAAGTGTAGAATAACACAACTTTTAATATAATAAAAATTATACTAAAATCTAACACAACTATTAATATAATAATTGTGTTATAATCCTAATAGTTTCTGTTGCCGGAACAATAACATCTAATAAATACGGTAACTATACTGAAAACTCATAAATTTGACTCATCTAAAATAAATTATAGGCCCTCATGTTCGTTCGTTATGGACTACTTGATCTGTTTTGCTTTTGCTTTGCATGGCTAAACTAAGGTACGGATTCCGTTTCCTCTTCATCATAGTATAAATTTGTATATGTTACTTTGTAGTACAGATTCTGTTTTCTTTTCATCGTAGTATAATTTCCAATTTCCTTATACGAGTACGAAATCTTGGGTTTTGACATCGTAGTACAATTTTATTTTCGTTACTCTTTAATACGGATCTTCGTCCTTGTTTTGAAGTCTGATTGTCATGGTTTGGTGTCTTTATCCGTTGATATGTGATACATTATCTGAGTTAGTATTGTCTTTGTTTGCTTGTTTATTAGTGAGTTGTAGCATGCCCTACCTCAGACTTGTACTCATGGTCGCATGTTCCTGTCGGTAATTAATTTTAGTTATATGTAAATTATATGGCCTTAGTATTTGTACTCTGTCACCCAAGCATGTCTGGCTTGTCGTTTGGGCGTCAACGGCATGGCACTTATCGTGACAGTGCGTAATAAAAGTTCACGGCGTCTCTAGCTCGTGCTTGTGTAGCACCTTGGCCACTAGAGGCGTATAGATCGATCTTAGCTCTGAGTCTGAGTTTGTTTGTCTGGAGATGGAATAATGGGTGCACGCCACACTCGCCATCTCATAGGTGCATGGACTAGCTAGCTATGTACCAGTCTGTTTCTATTTCTGTTTCTGGCTTTGGGTGCTTCCGTGTTACACGATTAATTTTGTTGATATACACATTTCTCGTGTAAGTCAGTATGTGTTTCTGTATCCGAATATGCTCAGTATCTGTTCTGATATGTCTGGTAGGTTTTGTACGCATCTGGTTTGTTTCAGATCATGTATTAGGTTAATTATGCTTCTGATTATGTACAGTATCCGATTCTGTTATGTATTAGTTATGTGTGTTTTGACTTAGTATCTGTACCAGTTTGTATCAGTTTCGTCTCAGTTCGGTCTCGATTTGCATTTAGATTCCGTGTTATACGTTTAGTTTGTATCCAGTCAATATCTGTATTCAGTATTTGATTCGACGTTTGTTCGATATTTGTCGTTGAATCTGCTTTGTTTCGTGACGATTTTCCAATTGGTTTAAGGACTTTCATAAGGATTTTATTATTCTACATATAAACTCAGATTATCTAAAGTATTTTGATTACTAAGGGTGAATCTCTAAGTTATAAAAGTAGTTATTATGACTAAATAATAATTTATGAATATTGATTAACTAATAGATATGAAATTGAATCCAAACGTTTATTTTAAAGATAATAGTTTCGACAATCCTTTCTTTTAAAGATTATGAGATTCTAAATGGTATTTAAAGTGTTTTGGCTTACGTATTTGGTTTTGTTTCTGTATCGGCTTTCCATGTCGGTTTACCAAACTTTTATAAGTATTTCATTTTGAAATCCTGGTTATTTAAATTGTTCTATTTATTAAATACAGCTATTCGAAGTTATAAAACTTTACTTTTTTTTTCTACTAATGAGCCACTATGAATTTTATAAGTTATTTTGGTTTTAATAAATCTAAACGTTCACTACAAGAAATTATCTTTGTCAAGTAACTCATTTTAAAAATATTAACACTTTTAAACGATGTTTGAAATATTTGATAGTTAATAGTTTCTAATTCCTTCAAACATTTTATTAAAGACAATAGGTTTGAAATTTTTCTTATTTTACAAGTAGTAGATAATTAACGACGTTTAAAATGAGTCCAATTATACAAGAAAAATTATTTTAGTCATCATGGTCAACAATGTATCAGTCTCTACATCGGATTTGTGTTGGGCTCGGTATCAGTTATGTATAGGTCTGCCTTTTATTTCCGTATCTGTTTCTGTTACAGCTCCAGATGGGTTCGCGTATCAGTTTTTGTATCAGTCCTATGTCTTCATCTATTTTTAGTACTCGTTTCAGTAACCGTTTCAGTTCAGTCTCAGTTATCTTTTGTTGTGTTTTTTTTTCTTCCGCTGATATGACTTTACTTCTACTGTTGATTTCTCCGTTACTGAGCAATTTTTGGCTCAGCCGTATTTTTCTTTTTGTGTTTTTCCTATTTGTTTTACAGGTAATATGGGATGATCTGGGATTTCAGTGAGGAGCGTTAGGAAGTTGCCGGCCAAGATTCTTCATTTCAGTAATGTAATAAATGTAATTAGGATCTTTTATTTAATGATATGGATTAGTTTTTAGTTTTGATATCTGTAAGAGTGACACGTCAGCCCTAGCGGGGTTGGGGTGTTACAAGTACCCTGATGTAGACCTTCGGTTTCCCTTATCTCCTGCCCAGTCTGCGTCAGTGTAGAGCTCAACAGTTAAATGCCCATTTGTTTTGAACAGCATACCATGGCCTGCAGTTCCCTTGAGATACCTTAGAATTCTCTGAGCAGCTTCCATGTGGGCAACTTGTGGTTGGTGCATAAACTAACTTATCACTCCAACAGCGTAAGCTATATCAGGGCGAGTATGGGAAAGATAAATTAACTTGCCCACTAGCCTTTGGTATCTTTCTCTGTCTGCGAGCTTTCTATCGAGTTCCATGTGAAGATTGTGGTTCACCACCATTGGCGTATCAGCTGGTTTACAATCAATCAACCCAGTTTCTGCCAGGAGGTCAAGAACATACTTCTTTTGGCAGATGAAAATCCCCCGTTTAGATCTGAGAACTTCAATTCCAAGGAAATACTTGAGATTCTCAAGGTCTTTCATTTCAAACTTTGAAAACAAATTCCTTTTCAGTTGTGCTATTTCATCTACATCATCTCCGGTGATAATCATGTCGTCCACATATATGATCAAGCAAGTTACAAGGCCGTTCCTCCTTTTGAGGAATAAGGTATGATCAGCGTTACTTTGGCGGTACCCGTATTCTTTCATGGCCAAGGTGAACTTTCCAAACCATGCCCGAGGAGACTGTTTTAGCTCGTATAGAGTTTTCTTCAACCTACAAACTTCCCCATCTTTAAAACCCCCTGAAAAACCTGGAGGTGCTTCCATGTAAACTTCTTCAGTTAGGTCTCCATGAAGAAATGCATTTGTAACATCAAATTGATGAAGGGGCCAATCCTTATTAGCTGCAACGGAAAAGAGGACTCTGATGGTATCCATTTTTGCAACCGGAGAAAATGTCTTAGAGTAATCGATCCCATACGTCTGAGTGTACCCTTTGGCTACAAGCCGGGCTTTGTATCTTCCAATGGAACCATCTGGTTTATATTTAATCGAATACACCCACCGGAATCCAACAGTTTTCTTTCCTTTAGGAAGAATGCACTTCTCCCATGTATTGTTTTTCATAAGAGCACGCATCTCCACTTCCATTGCTTCTTCCCAGTTCTTCTTACCTTGAGCTTCCTTTACGGAATTAGGTATCTGTTCAGTGTATAGAGAAGCAACAAATGCTTTTGCACTGTTAGATAAGTTCCCGTTGACCATATTAGCTACAGGATATCTTGAATTTCTGGTTTCCCTCTCTGGGGAGTACCGTTTTGGAGGAACTCCTCTATTGGATCTAGGTGGAAGAGAGTATCTTCCGGTAGTCTCCGCTGTAACTGATTCAACATGTTCAACAACTGGTTCAACCTGTTCAACAACTGGATCAACATGTTCTGTAGTTGTCGGTTCTATATGTTCCCCTGTTGTCTCATAGTTATAAGACGTAGAACATTCAGGGTTCTCAGTATTTCTTACCTCAGGCATCACGTTGGATGGACTTTCTTCAGTGATACTGTGCTCCGTGGATTGTGTGTCTGTGTTTGAAGGACTCGCAGTACTGTGATAGTTTTCTGTTGTGACTTCTTCAAATGAGGGAATTTGGGTTAACCAGCTCAGAGTGTCTATACTGTCATTCTCCCCCTGACCACTGAGTTGGGTGTTATAAAAGTATTTTGTTTCAAGAAAGTCAACATTCATTGTGGTGAACATTTGACGAGTTGTTGGATTATAACACCGGTAACCGATTTGATCGATCCCATAGCCGACAAATTCACATTTCTCAGCACATGGGCCAAGTTTGTTTCGGTTGGTTTTTGTAACGCCCCGCGTTTTCATGACCTTCCAAATTTAGAAAGCGAGCCTTGAAAAATCTTTTTTTTTTTAGAAACTTGTCCCTTCGAAAAGGGTTAATCGTCAAAAAAAAAATCCTTTTCTTTAATTAATTTGTTATAAATATGGTTATTTACCAATTGATAAATTAATTAAATTAATTAATTTTACTATTTAAAAGTCATTTTTATAATAAACTAAGTTACTCTCGTTAAATTTTAAAGTTAGTAAACTAACCGAGTTAGTTTGTTTTAAAAAGAGTTTAGTTAATTGAAGTGATACCTCAGTTGGTTTAGTTTGATAAACTTTGAGGACTGTATGGTTAATTTTAAAAAAAAATATAACTGATAGTAGATAAAAAAAAAAAAAAAAACCTAAACCCTAACTCTAAAACATTCAGCCGCTAATCATCTTCAGATCCCCCATTTTAACCTCTGCAACTTATCCTTCCCCGCACTACACAAGCTCCTTCACTCTCAACTCCCCACTCTCCTTTCTTACACACCCCTCCCCCTTTAACTGATTAACGGCCACCACAGCCACCACCGTCCGGTGGTGGCATGAAGACGAGACAGAGAGAGTAGAAGGTGGCACAATGACATAACAAGAGGGAGAGACGAGGCGGAGGTGGTCCGACGAGGACGTTCGACGGCGGAAGCACCGTGAGCGACGACCGCTAGCGGCGGAGCCGCGGCGGCAATGTCTGCGACAACGGCGAATCTATTTCTGGTTCGGTGTGGGACTATCGGGTTTCTGACGGGTCAGCCGGTTCAGGCTCGGTCCAGTTAAGGTTGGTTTCGGGTTCAAGTTTTGTTGATTTATTCGATTCAGTTACGCTTCAGTCTTGAGTTGGGTGTATCTTTGTTCAATTTCGGTTCAGATTCATGTCGGGTCAGCCGGTGTAGTTTCGGTTCAACTTGGTCCATGCTCAGTTTCGTTAACTCGATCTCGGGTTTGGATCTTGATGAAGTTCGGATTTCATTTCGCGGCTCGGTCAAGCTGGACAAAGGCAATCAAGCCAATCAACCTCGAGTCTGGTTCAAGTTTATTTTGATTCGAGTTCGATCGGACTCGGGTCAACTGTGGTTATTCGGTTCGAGCTTCCAGTCCCGGTTCGAGTCTCGGGTCATGTTTCGGTACAGTTCAGTCTTCGCGGCATGGTCGACTCGACTTTTGGTTCCGTCACGGTGCGAGTCAACGTGGTGTGTCTTGGCTCGGTTCAGATTCGCATTCAAATTCGGTTCGGTATATTTCTTTCATTGATTCGATTTAATTGTCTTACTTCTTTTAAGTAAGGGACTATTGAAATGGGATTTCGTTTTAACTGTGTTATGTAATCAAATAAAAAGTATAAAATCAATGGGTTTTCGTTTTAACTATTTCCATTCTTGATCTTAATTATATCGATATAACATACAACCATTTCCTTCTCTTTTTTTAAGGAAACCTATGTATAAGTTCTGTTGGTTCATCTCATGTTTAGTCACTGATTTCCTTTTTTTTTTTTTTACAATATCTCTATATTTCATTAAGGAGTTTAAAACTTTAATTCATTTATCTACTTAATTAATTCTTTTAAAATATTTAGTTCACTTTTCTGTTTTAATTAATACAATTAAATATAACGATAAAAAAATTAAGATCTTATTTAACTTAAAAATATTAATAAGATCGTTGTGTGGTATTCTAAATCTTTAGGGCAATCACTTCACTTTCGTTCTCTTGGACTTTCTCCAATCTTACTCGTGCGTTATATTCAAGGAATCTTCATACGCAACCAAGGTGAGTATACTCGAACCCATTTTTACTTTTAACACTTTGGGTGCAACATGTATTCTATATTAAACGCACATGACACTTGAAACTTATTGAAACTTACTCTATCCATTTAAACATGAAACATGAAACTTGTGAATCTTGAAACTATTTTGTGCTATGTGAACGTTTAATCCTTGTGTGTAGTTCCGCCTTAACAATAGTAGCGCTATAGGAGTAATGCACCTCCCCGTTAGTCTTTGGGGTATTGTTAGGAGGAGACATATCAACCTCCCGTGAAACTTTGGGTTAGGTACTTTAACGCATTGGGAAACTTGGGCTATCACTTGGACTACGTAAACTAGCATGGTTGAAACTATTTTAATATGTTCGTGTTGGATATGAGTTTTTATTCTATTATGCTATGTAAACAAACTTGTATACTCGCTCTTTGCTTTTGCATTGAACTCTATTTTAATACATGTTGCAGGTTAATTGATGAAGCGATGTTACAAGATGAAACAAGATTTAGGGTGGACTAGATACACACCTAGATTAATCTATCTTTTGTTGTTATGTTACAATTCGAAACAATGTTGCTATTTTTATTTGAATCTTGTATGACATTTAGTCTTGAAATGAAATTTTGAATTAAATTAATATTGTCACATAGTGTTATGATGTTTTGAGCAATTTGTTCGTCTCATCCCGATGTTTCCGCCATCGGTTGGGGTGTGACAGTTTTGGGTATATGGACAAAAGCGGTACACCCAAAGATTCGAGGTTCAAGTGTAAGAGGATGGGTAATATTGGCAGATTTAGACAGACAATCTAGGGGAGTCTTGAATTTAAGAGCTTTTGTGGGAAGCCGATTCAGCAGATACACGGAGGTTGCAACTGCCTCCGGCCAGAAAGATTTAGGGACTTGAGATTCTATCAAAAGGGCTCGAGTCATTTCAAGGATAATACGGTTTTTCCGTTCGGAAACACCATTTTGTTCTGGGGTATGGGCACAAGAGGTTTGATTGTAAAGAATTGTTTCATAGATGTATTGACAAATTCCCCCCCCCCCCCCCCATTGTCGGATCGAAGGATTTGGATTTGAGTTTGAATCATAGCATAAAACATGACAAATTTTTCGTAAACTTCGGCTTTATTTTTTAAAAAATATACCCATGTCATGCGAGTGCAATCATCCACGAATAATATAAAGTACCGAAGACCCTGCCCCCCTATTACAGGAGCAGGTCCCCACACATCAGAATGGATTAATGAGAAAGGTGAAGCAACTTTCGTATTGCTAGGTTTGAACGGGTGTCGATGGCTTTTGGCGCGAAGACAGGTTTCACAATCTATTTTCCCATTTGAAGGGAAGAGTTTTGGGAACAAAAGGTGCGAATAACCATGGGATGGATGTCCCAAACGTCGATGCCATAGCCAGGCGTCCCGGTTATTAGTTCCATGAGCCAACATCACAGTACCCTGGTGAGCCACTTCATCCACATAGTACAATCCTTGGCGCTCAGTACCACGTCCAATAATCACACCCGTCCTGATATCCTGTAGGAGACAGAAAGTAGGGTGCATTAGTACCGTGCAATTTAATTCTTTGGTAATATGACTGATTGACAGTAATTTGTGTGATAAGGACGGAACATAGAGGCAATTTGACAATTTCATAGTTGGTGAAATTTCAATTACTCCTCCTCCTTTCACTTGCATCGTTCCGTTGTTTGCTGTATGTATTTGAGATTTTTGAGGTTGGGTCATTGACCGTATGTCTAATGGTTCAAACGTCATGGTGTCAGTGGCACCAGAATCGAAAATCCAAGCACTGTTCTTACTATGATTGATTTCCATTTTTTTTAACGTTGTCCCGACACGGTTATTAAGTAACCAACCAAGCCAGCGAATTTATTAATTTCGCTGGATACTTGAACTCGCGTTCAAGATTTTCGTTTGGAATATCGTCGCTAGGCTAGCGAAGTTATCTTACCGGCGTATTTATTAAATATACCGGCAACTTGAACTCGCATTCAAGATTTGAGTATGTAGCGGATTTAAGACAAAGGTAGGTGCAGCGGATTTAGCGTGCAACGGATTTGCTAAGTTCAGCGAATCTGTTGGCTACAGTTGGGCGAAATTATCCAAAGGAAAAATGGAAAGGATATTATCAAATATGGAAAGGCTTGGCTGGGTCTTAGCAAAATAGAAATAGCGAATTTATAAAAAAAAAAATGGAAGGTATATCAATTGAAAAAGGAAGGTATGTCAATGAACTGATTTCAAAAAAAAAGAATGAAATTGATAGTTTTCTGTTGAAAAAATTGGAACAAATTTTGATTGGACCAATGATTGGACCAATGGTTTTGTTGGTTTCGGTTGAAAGGATTGGAACAAATTTTGATTGGACCAATGATTGGACCAATGGAACAACTGAATCTGTACCAAGAGAACTGATTTGCGGTGAACACGACAATCGAACAAAAACTGATTTTGGTTTGGTTTTGCGATTAAACACTACAGATTGAGGATTGATTTCGGTTTTCCAGGTTTGAGTTTGAATAGGCTAGGATAAGAGAAATTGATTTTGATTTCCAAGCGAATATCGATTGTAGGAGATAAACGAATTCGGTTTTACGAATCGGAAACCTGCTCTGATACCATGTTGTTTGGTATAGAGAATGAGCCGATTTGGGTTTGGAATTGTATTGAATTGTATTGAAGTTGTATTGAAGTTCATCATCTAGGGTTACAAAGAAATGGTGCTTATATAGAACACCAAGTTACATATTAGCCCCCTATACTATTTATTTTCTTCTTTCCGACACCCGTATCCCAGTGGTCTAAAAGCCGATTGTGTATACAAACCAACAACACTCACTAAACCGACGACACCTTTAAAATGACAAATTCCATGATAACCTTAAAGCTTTTGGTCAACAAACGCGATCACAAAATCATGTTTGCTGAAGTCAACAAAGACTTTGTTGACTTCCTTTTTTACGTACTCACATTACCAATCGGTGCAATCACAAAACTCTTTGCAAAAGAGCCCTTGTCGGGAAGCCTAGGGGACCTTTATCAGAGCATCGAGAATCTAAACGACATGTATATACTACAAAACAAGTCCAAAGATACGGTTTTGAGCCCGAAATCATCAACTAATGTTCCCGGTCAAGATCTGCTTTCAATTCCAAAAGATCCCACGACAAACGACAGGAAATTTTATAGGTGTATCCGTCAATGTAAATATGTCACGGATGACCCAAAGGTTGGGTGTCCTACATGTCGAAGTGTTATGTCAAGTGAGGTGGCCTATGTCTCTATGGAGCCGGCAAATGTGGCTGTTGAGGAAGTTGGTTTTGTGAAAGGTGTGGTGACTTATATGGTTATGGATGATCTGGTTGTAAAACCCATGTCCACCATCTCTACTATAACTTTGCTCAACAAGTTAGAGTATCAAAGATGTTAGTGTGCTTGAAGAAAAGGAAGTTAACTTCGGAATGGAAGAGGTATGATTTCTGATGTTTAACTTCCTCTGTTCCTAGTTCCTTGGGTTTTGTTAATCAGAATCTCAACCCCAATTATAAAACCCTATTACTTTGCTCATCGGGTTCACGTGTGTGTTACGGATATCGGGTACCCATTTATGATCTTATGTGGTTAAATATTACCCACAGGTGATACATTAGCAAAGGCAAAGCCTTTAAACACCTGGATTTGGAAGGAGAAGGTCTTGGATTCAAGTCTCACAGACAACAGGGACTAAAAGAAATTGTCGTTTAAAAAAATATTACCCATGGGGATGCCCATTACGCAAAACCACGTCTTAAGTAGCCTCAGAAACCAACTTGAAAGCTTCTATTTCTATTCTACTTAACCAATGATGTAAAGCAAAAAAAATATTACCAAATACACTTATAACAATAAAGTAACTTTAATATATTCAAATTTATAACTTCAATATATATATATTATTTTTTAAGATTATTATATATAATAATATATTAAGATAAATAGATTTGGGTAATCAAACATGTATGGCCTAATCACATACTCGTCCCAAACCGGCTAAAAAATTAAAATTAATTGCATATCTCAATCTCATACCAGAATACCCATCTCCCTACTCATCCAAAATGTTTAAATGTTTGGGGTTCCAAGTATCCCATCAAGTTTGATTTTTTTTGGTCATCCTTATCTACAGAAGTGATTGTACTATATTAAGATGTGTTGCAGGCTTTGAAGCTACTCAAGGCCTCACTAGTATGCAAACATGTATTGACTCGTGTATTCCTCGAAGACTCCAACGACCATGTTGAGATTATTTAAAGACTCCGACGACCATGTTGATAAATATGGAGTAGGGAACAGAGACCGCGCCCAAGGAGGCGTGTGGTTCATGCTATGTATAATTTTATAATCAACAATGTATCACATAAACTGATCGGTTGATAAATAAATTCATCTTTATTCTTCAGTTATCAAACATTTTGACCCTAAATTAACAAGTTAAGCCATGCACACAAGCATTCCACAAGGCAAGCAAGCATCAGAATGTATAATAGTTGATATTTAAACTGATATTTGAGTGAATCTATTCCATAAATTAAGGGTTATACGAAACTGTTAAAACAAAGAAATATACAGCCAATGTGTCTAAAAGGTTAGAAGACAAGAGGTGCCACACACGCGTCTAAAATGCTTTGCGAGTTTGCAACTGAATCCTTGATACATTCTGCAAAAGGAAAAAAAAACATATACATCTAGATAATTCAAATTTTAAACCTTTAAGACATGTTGAAAAGAAAATTTTTAGAATTAAATTGTCGGCTATGTCGGGTCAAAGAAATTTATATTACTTATAAATAGGTTTTTGGCTCAAACGGGTCAAAGAAACAAAATTAGCTAAACTAGAAACAGGTAGAACGTTCAACAGAATAACAGATTTGGTCCTAAAAAGTAGAGGTTGGAATCGGTCAAGCTAGGTTGTCCCGAAACAATTTCTAGACTATTTCTATAAATTATTAGTATACCCAATACCGAATGTCATTCGCTGTCGTTTGCCTTTAAAATTGATGGGATTCGTACTTTATGTTTTCAAATCTTGCACGTTACATCCTTTGGCCCTAACCCAGTTAATTTTTCTCGTTAAATCTAGTCACCCAAGAGTCTTTGTCTTTTTACCCATTTATGTAAAATAATTTAATAAAATGGGTAAAAAGACTAGACTACCCTTGTGTAATTTGTTTTAAAGATAAAAATTAACTGGGTTAGGGCCAAAGGACAACTGTACAAGATTTTGAAACATTAAGTACAGAACTCGTCAATTTCAAAGGCAAAGGACATGCGTTGAAATTGGGTATAAAGATAAATGACAAGATTTTGAAACATTAAGTACAGAACTCGTCAATTTTAAAGGCAAAGGACATGCGTTGAAATTGGGTATAAAGATAAAGGACATTTTTTGTAATTTACTCCAAAACTTATATCAGTAATCTATATTGTAATAAAATGATTTAGAAGGTTTCTGCATTATAAATACTCTTTGGGAGACTTTCAAAACTTATATTAAGATAACTTTTCTTATATAACTCGTTTGAGACAACAACATACCCAAATCCACCACTTGTAACTTAATAGGACACAAATGCAACCTCTACTTGGGCTGGGTAAAGTAAATAGTTGCAGAATAATTGACCATGAAATTCAATGCAAGGACATAAATAAGACCTATTTTTTAAAGTAATAACAAGGAATTGCTACATTACCTCACCATTTCTTCCAGCATCTTTCACTGAAACGTTGTCAGAACAACAGAAATCAGAAACAGGGGAGTTAGGGAATGCTGCACCACATCTGATAGCTACACCGGGGAGCTACAAAGAATTCAGAATTGCAACGAATTCTGAAGGTTCTTCATCTTGCTTCACAACCTGCTCGTTTTTTTATTTGATTGAAAAAGAAAATTTCAGAAGTTATCACATAAACTGACAACAAGGCAGCTGGGCTATGATGAAGCAGAAAGTTAAAGAAAATTGATTTATCGACTTTTCACTGCAAACTACAAATGTTCTTGAGATGAGAAAAAAACTGTGATCTAAGAGATAGTTAAGTAGAAGAAAAAATTAATAGAGTTAGCTGCCATTTTCGTCCCTGTGGTTTTGTGGAAAATGCCACTTCAGTCCAAAAAAAATTAGCGCCAGTTCCGTCCTCAACATTTTTGAAACGTGCCACTTCAGTCCAAAAAGATAACGCCTTGCGCCAGTTCCATCCTAAACGTTTTTAACGGCGCGTTATCTTTTTGGACTGAAGTGGCACGTTTCAAAAACGTTGAGGACGGAACTAGCGCAAATTTTTTTTTTTTTGGACTGAAGTGGCATTTTCCACCAAACCACAAGTCCACAGGGACGAAAATGGCAGTTAACTCAAATTAATATAACATATCTACCAGACATAACGACACGTAAAGGAAGAGGTAACCTTTAAGGAATATGGAGTAACAAAATTTATTAGATATTAGAAAACATTTTTTGTTCATTAATAAACAAACCATTCAAGGACTCACTGCTATATAGACCTCAAGAACAGATGATTATAAAATTTTGTGTTGTGATTTGCGAGCATTACGTATTAAACACATGCTGCTCTGCAATCGTATTTATGAGAGTATAGACTATAGTTTATGCAACAAATGGGTCAGCTAAACAGAATTCGCTTTTACAAATGAATCATACAACAACACTAGCGGGTAAAAATTGTTAATTTTTGGACAGCTTATCTACTCATTTTCATTACCACAAGATGCCAATAAAAACGAGTTTTCCATTTTGGTCTACAAGATTACTCCAGTTTATGTTGAGAAAGGGTAATTTAGACATTTCATCAATTGTCAAAAAAACCTTGTTTACTTGCATGTAAATTCAAATGTCACCATAGAAATAAATAAAGAGAACAGTGAGACCTTGATAAGAAAGTAAGATGACAACTACTAAAAATCAATTCATCGTACCTTAATGTGAGTGTCCTTTGACAATCCCGCTTCTGAGAGAACCTTCTTAATAGCTTCCTTCATGAAAAAATCCGGTAAATCGGCAACTCTTTTGTTTGTATCAACAAGATCCCAGCTATCATGCCTGAACGCTTTTCCCACCCATATATACACGACAGAATCTCCATCTTTTTCCGAACCTGAATTAGCAACAACAAAAACGAACATTCGACTGGAATCCATACCTCCACTACATAATCCCATAATCTTATCCAAAGTAGGCCACTCAAGTACCACAATTTCTCGCTTCACGGGTTCTTGATTCAGTCCCGTTTCTTTCAGTTCTAATACAATGTCGTTATTAGGTTCAATGACGATGCAAGCATCTTGACCCTGTGAGTCATCACTCAGCATTGGTAGTTTAAGACATTTAGGAGTGCCACCTCTGCGTTCAGCAATGGAAAGTGAAGACCTTTTTGACGGTGATAAGACCGACTGTGAACATGAGTTTGTTGAGGCGAAATTTACATCGATAAACTCAGAGCTTTTAGATATGGAGTGAGGAGAGAGTTTAGTTGGAACAAGTGACAAATTCGACAGAGTGGATATGGTTGAAGATAAAGCGTGAGTGTGTGACGATACTGACGGAGATGCAACGGGAGAATCTGAATAACATTTGGAGCTAATCGTTGAATCGGACGATATAGAATCGGGAGAAGAAGCCGATGAAAATGATGGTGACAATGATGACGATGATGACAACGATGGTTTAGATGAAAAATTAGTATGATTCTCTGAACTTAAAAGCACTGAATCGGGATAGACTCTAGATGGAGCAGATTTAGAAGCTAAGACAAATTCCTTCATATTACCCGATGCGAATTTCCGTCTCAATACGCTCCAACTGTTTTCTCTAGCGGGAAGATGAGTTTCTTGATCGGTTTCAGATGATGCAAACGCGGGCACAAACCCGCCAACAATTGCTTTTTGAATAATCTCGTAATCAACGCTGTACGAGTCAACTATTCTCTCACCTGGGTTGACCTTAGAAAACTTACCAATATCCATTACATTACCGGATTTATCCATTAAAGGTAAAAGACTAGAAAACGCATCCCAAAAGTATGATGGTTCTTCCCCTTCTTTCACTACAACAATCGGCCCCTGAACTTTTTCATAGCGAACAATCTGACAAACAGCACCTCTTGCATCTCGTTCCATTAAAGATTCACATTTCTTACCGACCCATATGAAGATTGTTGAAGGTATATGCAAAATGAACGCACCTCTAGAATCAAGAGCACCTGGAGAAGGAACGTTTAACATTTTGGGAACAAGATGTAACGGGTCGTATGAAGAGTGAGGTGCGATTCTATATAATCTAAGTAATGAACTCGGACTTAAAGGAAATGCATGAACCCTTTTTTGGCATTGTAACAATTGACATGCAAATCCCATATTAGGATCAGCGATTTCTCGGGCTGCTTTTACGTATTGAAAAGCATCATCGAAGCTTTGACCTTCTCTCCACATACGATAAGCAATTACCAATGAAGTTGACCGAGATACCCCTTGACAACAATGTACAAAGACTTTTCCACCTTGATCTCTAACATCTTCAAAGTAATCAAAAACATCATATAGTATACTTGTGATATCTTCTGAAGGGCTATCTTGTAACCATAAAGTTCGATAAACAAAATTTCCTTTGAAATATTCAGGGCAGACAAAACCTACACAGTTAAGAATATGAGTGATTTTATGTTGTTTAAGTATTTCTTTATCTTTTGCAACTGCATCACCACCGAGAAAGATATGTTCAGCAACTTTCGAACACTCTTTATCGAAAAACGCAATCTTATCTCTTCTAACAAGACCTGGATTTCTCTCCGGAATTCTTTGAATCGATGACAAATCGAGCTTTAGCCTTTCACCGTTACTGTTCATATCTCTTCCACTAGGCGTGCTCGGAATTGGCCACTCACCAATATCATCCGAACCAGCTCTCGGCCACTCATCCAAGCTTCTTCTAGCAATCGCTAACGGCGGCAAACACGACCGGCCTTTACTATTCGATCTAGGAGTCAACGGAGCCGGACGCCTTCGACTCAAACCACCATTACTACCATCAACATCTCCACCGTCTTTCACACCATCAGGAACAAGCGGTGGCAATGACACATGAGACGAAGACCACGAAGCTGACCGCCAATACATCTTCCTATTACCAGAAATCAAATTATTCAACCGCGAACCATCACTCCCACCGCCACCACCACCGTCACAGTTACCACCATCTCCACCACACTCATCCTCTTTCCCTACCATCCCACTAAACAAAACCCTAACTACAACCAAAATCCACACTGGTAGTAGATCTATATATCCTTTGGTAACTAAACCACTAACAGATTAACAAATTTCACCTGCGTACGGATTATCAATAACAAATTAAAATAAAAACAAATACTACATCAATCAATAAACCCTAACAATAACATATCAACAAGTACATAATTTCTGACTTCTAATAGCATCGAATCGTCGATAAACCCTAACAACAACATACAACAGCATATTTTACAGATCTTAACCCTAAAAACAGATATAATCTAAAATTAAACGATATAAACGCAACTCGTACCGATTTCTAGGGTTTTTTTGGAAGAATCAAACATCGGAAACACGTGATAGTGTGTGTAAATGAAATCAAAGAGGAAATAGGTGAAATTAACGGCTTACAGATGATGAAATCGTGACGAAATGACGAAGAACAATGGAGCTTCTGGTAGCAAAGAGGAGTGTGAGATTCTTGAAATATAAAAAAACAAATTTTCAATTCTGAAATATATTTGTTAAAAATAGAAAAGCAGCTTCAGCTTTAGACTCTTTTTTTTTCTGTTTTTATAAATTGGGGATAGTGAGGTCGTGTGAAAGGGTTTATTCATTTTTAAATAAGTGTGATATTTGGGGAATATTGTTAGATTTGGAAAGTGATTTAAAAATATTTATTGTTTTGATACAGGAGATCAATGTATAAATGTAAATTGTAAATAACCATTTCTGTAGATATTTTACATTGATGCGATATATATATAAGAAATAACAAAATGATCTATTTTATAAAATTGAAAAAAAATAGTTTATTTGGTGTATTAAAATAAACGATATTAATGGAGATTTGATAACTGAGGCATCAACATGGATTACAACTAAAGAAAAATGAAATCAATAGTTCACAGTAAGTTGTAGACGAGCTCGAGTTTGAGGCCGAGTGCAAGTTTCATTTATCAAATGTGAGACGGCTCGTGAGCATAAGCGAGCCCGTTATTTATATAATTTTATATTAATATATTAAATATATATATATATATAATTTTAAAGATATGAAAAATAACTAGATTTATATCATCTGAATAATAATAACTAATATGTGTGTGTATATAAACTTACAAAAATGATAACAATTATAATTTATACAACTTAATTAAATATGATAAACGAGCCGAGCTCGATCTTTCATAAGTTGAACGAGCTTGAGCTCAAGCCTAGTCGAGTTCGGGCTTGGCTTGGCTCGTTTGCACCCCAGATAAATAACAAATTTGCCAATATTAGTAAAATCTTGAGAGAAATTATGGATTTATGGGTTCTAACTATTATAGTTTTGAAACTATGATATATCCTATATAATAACGTCATTCGAATCTATATGATGTTATGTATAAGGACAAAATCTTCTATGATAACGTCATCAGAATTTATATGATGTTTTTCAGTAATGACCAAATCCTTTATGATAACATCATCTAAAGCTCCTCGCCATTAATATTCTCCCACGTGCATTAGCGGTTATAGCACTTTTACAAGAATCCAAACAAGAGCTTAAATTTGTTGACACTCTTTGACATGAATCTATGTATATCTATGTGTGTGTGTGTGTGTGTTAGAGCATATTCAATGATAATAGCTTAAAAAGCGTCTTGATCATGTTTTGGGTATGTTACAGTGCATGTAATGTGTCTGTAATACTTAGAATGTGCTTAAACAAGTTTAGAATGTGTTTTGGTTGACCTAGCACAAAAGGGAATGTCTATACGCTATGAGGCTTGAGTGTAGAAGCCTCTACGTCAAGACTCATAGCGCAGAGGCCCGGGCCTATATAAACCAGCACATAGTGTTTCATATTAACGGTTATTTCAAATTGTACACACGAAGTAGAGTCAAATTCAATCCAAATCGATTTATTAACATTGTGTGTTGTATAATTACATCTCTTTGTGTTCATTATGGATTTCGCACATAGTGATTCACGTATTATTTCGTGTTCTTAAACGATCTTATCCAAGTGGCAGTAGAGTAACAGGTTCTTGATTCAGCCATAGGATAGTGATATTGAGCTTCTTAACATTGAATGTGATCGGTTTGTGTGAAAAATTCGAATCAATTTCTAAGAAAATGTTGAACCGTAGAGTTTGCAGGTTTTAGACTAGTGGTTGATGAAGATTCATCATGACTTAATAAAGCTGTATTTCCAAAAGGATAATCACCAGCAACCTTTCCAACTGACATTAACTTTTGGTTTTTGATCAATTTCTCTCTCAAATGCGATGAGTTTGCCATGAAGTTGTGTCAGAGTCAGGAAGAGATCTCAAAATATGTGACTCAGAGAAGTATTTGTAAATATCTATCAGCAAGCCTTAGCTCACTAATTAAGCAATTAAATCGCTCAAATTGTTGAGTCAGAGATTCTCCCTTGACATGGGTGAATGTTTCTTATTGTTGATTCAAAATTTCTCTCAATTTCTCCTGCACTTCATTTGTGCCACCAAATTGCTCCTTCAAAGCATCCCACAATTCTTTGGCGTTCTCACAATGGAGAAATCCAGCATAGATATCACTGGGTAAGGCCATGGCCAGTATCTTGAATGCCTTAGTATCGAGCTTAATTTTGGAAATCCTGCTCGGAATAGTCAGTGAGGTTCTTAGGAACACTAACATTTGGTTGTTCAGCACTCAGTATATAGGGAACATACGGACCAAAACCACATATCTCCAGCAACCAATATTCTGTTGGGATAAGTGGTGACACATCCTTCATTGCCAGATTTTGAATTCATGGCGAACGAGTATCGGAGGTTTGTTTGCTGATCTGGTATTGTGAGGATCATGAGTGATTGACATATCTCTGAACTCTATTTAGAATTATTCTAGAAAACAAAGTATCAGAACAATTCAATGTTCTTATTGGTCTAATTCTTCTCAAGTTTTGATCACTCTATCAGTTATCAATATGAGTTGGTTTATCTTCTAGATCAACGTTTAAGTCAATTCAGTGTAACCTTGCTCTGATACCAATTGTGGGATTTGAGAGTTAGTGAATTGTGTGTGTTTTTTATAAACAGTTTGTAATTAACAAGTAATTAAACAAACAGAAATACTAAACACATCATCATAGACACTGTTGAATTGGGAAATGATTGTCAATGACTCATATATGTCAAATTACAATCAATTGTACAATAGTACTCCCCCTCACCAGGCGAACTCTCTCTCTCTCTCTCTCTAAGTTCTTTTGTTTTTCAACTCTCGGAGTTACATTTTCATATTACATACTGAACTATTATATAGGAGAGAATTGCTGGTGACATTACCATGAAAGCAACTCAAAACAGCCCATTAAATGTGTAACTGCCAGCAGTTGTGCAAAATTGTTGGACAGTTAGTAAATAAATAACTAAAACTGAAATTGCGGTAAAATACAAGTAAACAACTAGGGATTCCAAAACTGTTGGTAGAATCCAACACTTTTAGAATGCGATACTTCTGATCTTTCTTTGACTTGTTGACTTGGTCTTTTGGTCTTTTGGTCTTTAGTCTTTGATTGTTCACTAACACTTTTCATTCCAACACTTGTACTTGTTATCTTTAGGGCAACAGTTCTTTGTTCCAGTAGTTTAGGTGGTTGTTTGGATAACTTTTAAGGGAAGAAACTTCTGGACATTGGTCTGCAATCTAACTCATTCCATTACGCAGGGAGATGGTTTCCCTTAGGTTTTGGCTTTCACGATCAGTTGATCTTACATAACCCAACAATCTCCCCTAGATTTGTTGATGCCAAAATCTCTCTTATTTCAGGTAAATGAGTATATAGTTTCGGTAATCGGGTCGGGTATCATCTAATCCCATACCCGCGAAATATTTTTTTCTATACATATACCCGGCTCAATACCCATCAGGTATACCCGTCCCAAATGCTTCAGGTTTCGGGTATACCCATTGGGCTCTGGTATTTTTGCTATCCCTATAGCATACAAATGAATTGGAATGTTTCAACTTTCTACTCTATCATGGTTAATAGCGTAGAGATGTCTATAAGTTGGTTGAATGTCTATGTTAGTCAGTTCATAGCGTTGAGATTGATTTTGTGTTTGATTGGTGTATACGCTATTATATTGATAGCGTAGAGAGTATTTTGGGGGTCTACGCTGGTTTGTATGTTAAAGGGGTTTGAGTTCTAAGGTGATTAAGTTTTCAATTGATAATCAGTTCATCATGGCTAGTCTCCAAGCTTTCTCAGTCGTACATAATAACTTGCAAGCTTTATTGAATCATGACAATGAGACTGGAACATCCAACATACCACCTCGTCTTATGAGCAGAGGGTTGAGTCTTTTATTGGGTTTATCGATACGAATTTGTGGATCCCGATCACAGAGGGCTATGTTCATCTAATGGCAGAGGGTTCGCCCAAAACAACTGCACCTCCTAAGCAAATCTCGAAGTTAGATGTTAATGAACGTAAACTTATGATTTGGAAAAGAAATATAACACCCTGATTCTAACCCTACCCTCGGCGTGCGACCAACGGTTGATACATTAGTTTGTTAATCACATACGTAGTGGAAAAACATTTTTGATAAAGATTTATGATATATCTAAAAATTTGATTTTATAAAATAAGGATATAATATATACCAAGGCCTTACAAAACATTACATGTAATATTTTTTAAAATGGAATATATTTTCTATCCACAAGGTACAACGATAGAGTGCTTAAGAAGTCCATGTCCTCTAGAACAACCTTGTTATAACTTTAATTACCTGAAAACATTTTAAAAACTTTAATAAACCAATTAATATAAGCATAAATAGCATTAAAGCTATTCAAACAAATATATAATAGTCTGACCATTCAACCATAACCAAATATAAATTCAGCTAAAGTCCTTTTATTTTTAGCCCGTAGACTTTCGTCTAGTGGCAATCCAAACATGTTGTTTCCTGCACATACGTACAATTAACATGTTTCAAATAGTTCCTTCTATACAAACGTACAATTATCACGAAATATCCTACCATGGTATCAACCATGATTTTATGGATCCAAATATTAAGACACGTATAGTTGATCAAACCATATATGCACAAGCAAATGTAGATCACGAAATGATATCAAAAGCATTTAACATATTTTTATGCTTCAATATATAAAAATTTAGTTTAAAATCGGAAAAAAACGTACTCACCTTGGTAGTTTTGAAGATTATTACAACTTTGTTTTTCTAAATTTGAACCATTTCTTGTAACCATAACCTAAATATGTATCGTAACAATTTATTGGTAACTAGATATATGGTCTTGATCATAATTTAACCTATAAGTCCTAGTTTAACCTTTTAAACCATTATATTTAACTGTACCATAAAGATTAGAAAATTATGTTCTTGTCACCTTCAATACGGATAGTTTAGGGAATATCTATCCCTTTGAAATGGCACATTTCCCCAATTATTCTCATATAGACCTTAAATTGGCTGGCTTGATCAAATTGCCATGGTTTCGATTGTAGTTTGTATATATTGACTATAAACAAAAGTGATTCATACCTTACTAAACTTGTATGCTTCAATTCAACACTTCAAAACCCCGATACCTTGATCACATCATCTTAAAGTGTGATAAAGTATGAAATATGAGATTTGAACGATCACTTGACAGGCTATTTAAAAAGATATCAGTTGGAAAAGCTTGTTCTGATGTTCCATCACGTATTAAGCATGTCGAGGATCAAAATCGGGTGAGTGTTTGAAGGTTTTACACGTTTCGGAGCTAGATTATAGACCAGCCTCGTCACAGTTCTAAAACGGACCATTTCAGGTTGCTACGTTTTTCCAAAACGGTCTGGTTTTGACAAAATGTCTAAATTTTCATTTTTTTGTCCTCCAGCTTCCCCATATACCTCAATTAACCCTTGTATTTACACAATATGACCCTTATACCCTAAACTTGCACTCTTACTAAATTACACTTAAGTCCCTCAATGTTAACTTTGACAAAATTACACTTTAGACCCTTCTATTTTCTAAAATGCTAATATTGGCACAACATTTTGTAGGCTGTTATATCCCCCACCTTTATAGAAATCTCGTCCTCGAGATTTAATTGAATAGGTATGGGTATTTCTTTCTCATCACATTTTCCAATTCCCGAGTATATACTCAGGTCCTTGTTTTGAATCTTATTTTACTTTAACTAATATTAATCTTTTCCTCTATAATTTCTTAATATGTTTATCTTTAATTTGTATTAGTTTTTCAACAAACTTTTATTCCTCCTTTACTTCCACGTCTTGCAAAAGTACTACTAATGATTCATCAGCTAGACACCTTCTTAAATTTGATGCATGAAATACATCATCTACCATTTCCATTTCAACGGGAAGTTTCAACTAGTAAGCTATTGGTCCTTCTATTCTTATGATTTCAAGTGGACCTACAAATTGTGGACATAACTTACCCTTCTTTTAGAATCTTACAACACCTTTTCAAGGCGACATTAATAACACTTTATCTCCGATATTTAATTGTAATGGTTTTCTTCATCGATCAACATAGCTTTTCTGTCTAACCCTGGTTGTTTTCAGCTGTACTTATATTTGAATAGTTATAAACCTAGATCATTAGAACAAACCTATGGCCAGTTATATTATCAAAGAAAACCACCCGACTTCCTTTTTCGTCAACAACAAGTTTCAGTTTCATCAAGTTATATATTCTAAAAGACTCTATCAATATGGTCTTTCCTAATCGATCAACATGTTCGATCATTAGTAATCACCATCGATCATCATGTTGTTCCTGATTGCATTAGTGTGTTTTATGTTGATTATCATGTTGTGTTTTATATTCATAGTTCTACGATGGTGTGTTTCAAGTTTTTATGGACTGTTAGGGTTTGGATATTGTGTTCTAATGATCTTCACTATGTTATTTGTAGGTTTTGAGTGTGTTTTATGGCTGAAATTGTGGTGTTTTATGACTTTGTACACTTTGTAGGAAAAATGGACTTTGTAACCGAACCCCACCCTGGTGGGGTTCGGTTACAAAGTCCATTTTTTCCTACAAAGTGTACAAAGTCATAAAACACCACAAGGTGGGGTTCGGTTACAAAGTCAATTTTTCCTACAAAGTGTACAAAGTCATAAAACACACTCAAAACCTACAAATAACATAGTGAAGATCACTAGAACACAATATCCAAACCCTAACAGTCCATAAAAACTTGAAACACACCATCGTAGAACTATGAATATAAAACACAACATGATAATCAACATAAAACACACTAATGTTAGTCATTCAAAAATCAAAGCCTTATCATCCAAAACACAATACAAAACCCACAAATATGGCGTTTTAGTAATCTTCACTTTGTTATTTGTGGGGGTTTGAGTGTG
Source organism: Helianthus annuus (assembly GCF_002127325.2). Lineage (NCBI taxonomy): Eukaryota > Viridiplantae > Streptophyta > Magnoliopsida > Asterales > Asteraceae > Helianthus > Helianthus annuus. Next base: position 31,167,164 of record NC_035440.2, on the reverse strand, counting down.
TTTTATGACTGAAATTATGGTGTTTTATGACTTTGTACACTTTGTATGAAAAATGGACTTTGTAGCCAACTCCCACCCTTAGTTATGATATTATAACATATTAAAACTAGCGATAATATTCTTAATATTAATTCTTTATTTAATACTAAATAAATAATAAAATATTTATTTGATAGCATTAAAATCATCATAATCTATATCAATATAATATTTTAGTTATGATATTATATTATAATAAATTAAAACTAACGATAATATTCTTAATATTAATTCTTTTCTTAATACTAAATAAATAATATAATATTTATTTAATAGCATTAAAATCATCATATTCTATATCTATAACTTTTTTTCTATATCTAAATTTATATCTATATTAAGAAAAGAAATTTATGATGGACACGTTTGTAAGCTATATTTTTTTTCTTGCATCTCTCTTCTACTTAATTATCTCCTACTTAATTATAAATACTCATTTTCTATAATTAAAGATATTCATTATATACAGATATTAGTAAATGATAACACTAAAACAAAAACAAATTTAAATACGTTATCTTTACTTTGAAACGAATAATATACAATTTTATTCCTATAAAATTTCAAAGATATATAAAAATAATCTATTACTTCACATATAATTATCTTCAAGTCATATAATTAAAATATTAATACATTCAATTTTTCATTATTCTCCACCGACTTTTTTTAACATCCTCTCTTCCTCACTTATTTATATGATATATATTATTCTTGCATATTTTTGGGTGTTCTTTTAGCTAAGTTACATTTAAATGATTATGTGTCTCTTTATTTTTACATATTAAATTAAATTAGATATTCGTCCGTATACAATATATCCATGTAATAAATACAAAAGGATCGTTTTGTGTATGATTGAATCAATATATGTTGTTTAATATAACAGGTTATTTATTAATATTAGTTTCAGTGATTATTGTTATATCATTATTTTATTTTCTTTCTCGCTTATCTCAATATAACGAGTTATTTAGTAATATTAATTTCAAAGATTATTGCTATATCATTATTTTATTTTCTTTTTCGCTTATCTCTTATATATTTTATATTTCTTTTTTAACTATTTCTTTTGTTTTCATGTTTATTTAATAACTCAATCCGTACAATACACGTATTTTTTTAAAGATGTGACTTTTTTTTATCACTAAGTACATAAAATTATATTTATTCAGCCCGTGTAATACACGGGTTCTAAACTCGTATATATATCCTGTTCTTCCAGGTGTTGTCATTCTTTGTGCAATATTAGTATGCATGATCGGGTTCTCCAAAGTTCATTGGGTCGCATTTGTGTATATTTTTAGAACCATTTTGTTTGCGGCCCAAAACCTCTCTGTCCAGCCCAACTTGGATTAAATGGCCCATGTTAATTATATGTATTAATGTCACTTGGCTGGTACAAGCTAATGAAATAAAAGAATAGTATATGATAATCATGTATTCATATATTTTGTCAAATCATACCACAATAAAATCTACATTGAAATAATATTTTTTTACATAAGGGTTATCGTTATCTTTAATTTTAACTATGCAACCCTTCTTATAGATACTGTTAGTAGGTTAGAACCCTGTGTATTACACTGACTGAATAAATATAACTTTATATACTAAGTAACAAAATAGTTACATCTTTTAAAAACTCATGTATTGCACGAATTGAATAAACACATGTCTTACACGAATAATGTAATCCGTTAACACATTTAGTCATCAAGATGTGTTTTCTAACAAAATGAACTTTGAGGTACTATTTACTTATTGTAACATCTCACTTTATTTTTTATTTGTGTATTACATGGTTTATAACATTTTACTTTGTTTTTTTTATTTATTATTAGGTTAGAAACTTACGTATTACTTGATGTTGGATAATCAGCAGAAAAAAAAGAAATATTTTAGTAAAAAATATTAAATACACAAGAGATAAGTTGGATATTATGATGTAATATTATTATTTCATTGGAGTGTAAAACGGGATAATGAGATCCTTTATTAAAAGTAGGATTCTAATTATACCACACTAGTAGGGTGCCCGCGCGATGCGGTCGGGGCGACACTTTGTATTGCGGCACTCGTTTCTGATAGTTTTCTTATTCGTATAATATTTATGATAACATTATTGTGGTGAATATATGTCATATGTGTTACACATATGTAAAGTTTTGTTTTTTTATATAAAAATTAATAATCAAAATACAGAAAATATTGTTTTTTTATAAAAATTAATAATCAAAAGACAAAAAATAAAAAGATAAGTTGTTATAATTGTAAAGTGTGTTTATTTTATTGGTTAAATTATAAAGTATAATTTTATTCTTTAAAGTTCATAACTTTTTTTAAATATGCACATAGTACTCATTCAATAAACTTTAAGTTTAAAATTTTTTATTTTTATATAAATAAAAAATAGTGTTTGACTCGTAAGTACGTTTTACACCTTTAACTTAAATTGTTAAATTTCATTTTTTACATATATAAAAAACTTATATTTTTATAAAATTTCAAGAATTGTTTTTATAGAAAAAATAGGATGTTAAGAGTTTATATCTTTATTGACTTTATATCATACTAATTTTATAATAGTAACTATAGAAGTGAATTAGGGTTTAATTTTAGATTTGTCACCCCTTTATTTAGGAAGTTTGTTGTGGTTAGTTTTAAGTTTTTATAAGATATAACAAAGTATGGATGTTAGGCCGTTTTAATAAAATAAAATATGACACATAACATCTTCATTTTATGTTACGGTACTCTTAATTCTTTTTGTTTTTGTTTGCATAGATAGAGTCATTCTTTGTAGATTAGGCGCATTAGATCACAAGTATTAATTACTTGTACATTAATGCATTGTCGACTTGTACCTTTTAATCCGTACGTTGATATTGAACAAGACAACTACCGAAACGTCGACAAAAATGTGTAGGTCGTCATACTATCTTTGGATTTTTTTAAACAGTATAGTTTATAAAATATGTCAAGAATACGTGTAAAAAAATTATAAGTTTGTTGTGGAAAGGTTGAATTGTAACTAATTATCTATAATTTTGTTAAAACCTCAGGGATTTAAGTGTAATAAGTTTAGGGGTTAAAAAATAAATAGTGTTTAAAAGACCAAATTACCCTCATTTTAGGGGTTTTTCTATAAATAAAGGGGAAAAAGTTCTTATTTTTTGGGTATCTTAAAATACACTTCCCTCATGCATTATAACATAGTATAGATGTATAAAAAATATATATGTTCTACATGTATTGTATAAATCCTTTTAACGAAACAGTTGATTAAAATAAATATTTTATTTTAATATGTGATTATCAGTTATCCTTGTCCTTATCATCAAATATAAAAACAATTAAAACTACCAATTAAATAAAATCTTTATCTTTATAAATATTTTAGTTAATTACATAGTTAGTCCATGTGGTTTGCACAAAGTAACATACTTAGTTACTAATAGTTTAAAATCACCTTCTAGGGTATTAAGTATTAACTTTTCATTTTGTAACGTTTGGAGGTATTAACGTTATTTGTAGGTTTAAAATTACATTCTATTAGTACCTAAGTATGTTATTTTGTGCAAACCATATGGACTAACTATGTTAATACCCTAGAAGTTAATACATCCAAACGTTACAAAATGAAAAGTTAATACCCTAGAAGGTGATTTTAAACTATTAGTACCTAAGTATGTTATTTTGTGCAAACCACAGGGACTAACTATGTAATTAACTCTAAATATTTAAAACGCTAATATATTTCTTTAGATTTTAATAATTAATATATGGTTATAATAATTAATATGTCTTTATCATTAAATCTCTTCTATAAATTTTAAATTTAATATCATCAATAATTAACTTTCCATAATAAATATTTAAAAAAATAATTAAGAATGCCTCATACAGCGCCATGTGTCCATAACATGGTTTCTTTTATTATATAGTACTAGCGGTAAGACCCGTGTGCAAACACGGGTCGTTTCTTAGAAAACCATGCATAGCCCATATTGATAGAGAGTAAAAAAATAATTAGTACAAACTTATAAAATTGATATACACTAATGGTCAATAGGTTTATTCAACAGCAATTCCATTATGTTGATAACAAACTACTGTTATCTATTAACTGTTAAAAACTTCTGTTGCTTTCCAATAGACTTTAATAAGAACTGTCATCCATTATCTCCAACAAAGCTTGCCAGATGGATAGATAGTAACTATCAGATGTTAGTCAACCCATGTTAAAAAGGTCAGTCAACAGAAACTACAAAGGTTAGTAAACATATATTAACAAAATAATGTTATTAACAACATGTGTTAGAAAACCATGCATAACACATATTGATAGAACATATACATATGTGTAGATATTGTACCAAGGCAAAACGTGTTATCTATTATAGCTAAAAGATATCTATTATAGCTAAAAGATATCTATTATAGCTAAAAGACAACTATAGACATGCATCATCAGTTAATATATAAGATACATATGAGTATTTCTATTGTACTATCCAAAAAAAAGTAGCACCCGCCCATTGACAATGAAACTTGTTTATAGACATAACTACATATAGAACATGTCTAAGAAGCAAAATTAGTACCATCAACGAACCAAATGTACAACCACAAACAATCATGACATGAAACTAAGAGGACTTTATCTTTGTCACGATATGCACAACTTTTTTTAACTTCAGCAATTGAGTAGACTTGTGAAACTCTAACGAAAGTTCATCACCAAAAGCAATATTGCAAGATCTCAGATAAGAAGACCATCCAACAACAACATAGTTGAATCCAGTATTGGTTTTTTGAGATGTTGTAAACAGTTCCTGGACCTCACATTTAAGATTCTGGATCTTGATAGGCTTAGGATTATCAGTATGCAGATCCAACGCAGATGATACATCTGATGGCAGTTGCTAAAAAACAGAAAATTGAACCGTGAATTTTATAAAATATTGATATATAACTGAAGTTATTGAAATAACGAAACAAAACAACGACTGCAAAAGCTTACAAGTCTGTCTTCAGCATGTGTGGTGAAGTGTAAGACTGATTCTGAAGTGGATGATACTAAACGAACCTTTCGAACTTTACATGGTCTATCAACAGCTTTATTATCCTCTACAATTGTCTTGCCACGAAGTTTGCGCATCTTTTCCACCTAAGAAAATTAATTTAGAATATAACAACTCTAAATTCTTGAAATTTTATAACTTTCTTTATCAACACAAACTATCTTCTCAACTCAGCTTTGAAGTTTAAGACTCGATCATACAGAAGAATATCAATATATTGAGACAGTAATAAAATAGACAGTATAAAACTAATAAACACTTACATTAGATATAACACTTGAAGAGGCAGAAATGTCACGAACAGGAAAATCTTTAGACGGTAGTTGACGATCGTTAACATCATTAGCTATTTTTACAGAATGATCTTCAGGCTACAACAAAATTTAAAAAAAAAAACTTCTTATACTTATAATGCAATATAATATATGCGTAGAAAATTATAAATTTACAGCATTTTTAACATCTGACTCATCAACCAGACACGCAATCTTTGAATCAAATAGCCCATCATCAGTAAACTATATTTATAAGAAGAATCATATATAAGAAACCATATTTTAAATCATAATAATATATAAATATTACATGTGTATATATACATTAAAAATATCCTCAAAACTCGTAAGCTGCTTAGAATTACCAACCAAAGCTCCAACATCCTCATCATCCAAAGCAACTTCCTCGGAATCCAGAAGCTGTTTGTGTTTAGCCTACAAAATGAGATTTCAAAAGTTATTAGCATAATATAATAAAAGTTACTTATCACCGTCATGTTATTAAACAATGTATTATATCATCAAAATTTTATACCGTAGCCAATAAATCAAATCCATCATCTCCATAAACTGAATCATCCAAAACAACTACATCAGCCTTCTTGAAAGAAACCTCTGTTCCAGTCTCGGAATGGAAAACGGAAAGCTCAAATGTTTTAGATGCAATCATGATAAAAACCAACCAAGATTCAACTAGTATGGGAACTTCTTCAATTAACTTTGACCATCCATCAGTAAATCTGCATCCATCAGTCCATCCTTTCATCATCACATTCCAAAACCTTTCGCCAACATAGATAGTTGCCATCCCATAGTCGTAATTTTTACCATAGAATTGTTTCCAAAATTTGTCAGCAATTAGCTATAGAATAAGCAAAGGAATATTTAGCCCAGACTTGCAAATTTGATATGAACTAATGAGCAACAGAAGTTACAACGGATTAGTCAACAAAAGTTAAAATGAGAATTACTCAACAGGGTTAGTCAACAATAGTTACAATATTTACACACAACCTAACCACTGTTTGGCTATCAACTATTACATACCTTTGTTGCTATCCAACAGAGGTTTTGTAACATCTGTCATCCATTATGTCCAGCAGAGGTTGCAACATGGACAGATCTTAAATATCAGATGTTAGTCAATCGAGGTTAAAAGACTTAGTCAACAGAAGTTAAAAAGGTTAGTCAACAGATGTTAAGATTATAAGGAAACAGACGTTAAAATGGCAAATAGATGTTAGCAAGCTGTTGAGATAGCATAAAATATTTAGAGTAAGTAACGAAATAATATATCGTTATTTACAGTCATACCAACTTCAGGGCTAATATTTGCTGAAATGTAAGAGTTCTCGTACACTTTTTCTTTAAAACATGAGATAACGAACGACAAACGTCCAATAGCTTTCACAAATACAACATCTTTCGTTTTCAAACAACAATCTCTAACAAACTTTGTCCATCCATCCGTAAATATACAATGATCATCTCTCTTCTTTACTCGTACTAACCATGATTTGTCACCATCAAGTAACTCTACGATTCGCCCATACGGGACCTCCTTGCCCCACAACAGAGTCTGAAAATCAAGTGGTATATTCTGCAACAGTAGTTAACAAACATCTTACATCAAAAATTAACGTAGAATCCTAATAGTAGCAAGAAAGTTAAAAAAACATACCAAAAATATAATATCATCTTCATTAAGGAATTGTAAAAAGGATGGTGTTTGATTGGATAGATTCATATCTGCAAATAAACAATTTAAACTTACAAGTTATTATAAAAATCAAGTGGTATATTCACACACTTAAGGTATTATAAAAACAAAGCACAAAACAAAAATCATCATCTCTCACAACAATTAAGCAAATGAGCGTTTGCCAAAAATTATATAGTTGATTTATCAATCGTAATGTAGAAGACAACATCATGAAGATGCATGCACAAATTGTGACAGAGAATGCTATCAGTAACTTCATTTAAGTTAATGCAGTACTTAATCAATAAAAATACACCGTATTACAGCAACTATTATTTGCTTCAAGAGAGAATATGAAATGCCGTCAGTGACAAACACATACTCATAACATCAAATAATGATTAATCTAACATATATAATACAAACAATAAATTCAAAAAGACAATACTTGATTTTATAGCGTGTAATCTATAATATGCAATAGAACCTTACCGATTTTGATAAGAAAGTTATTTGAGAAAACTTTCGAATATCTTTTCTGGAGCTTATATTCAATAATGGAGATGAAATGTATATTAAATTGAGTTAATATAGATGTTACATTTACACTGGTTTGTTGAAATTAAATTTTGTAAAATTTATACTTTACTCCCTTTTACATTAAAACATCGCAATTTTTAGACAGCAATAACCATTGTTTGAATATAAATTTAAAATGGTAAATACGAAAAACTTATCTATTAATTTAATATATTTATATTTATATAATTAAAAATAGTTTTTAAATCCCGATATTAAAGATTATTATAAGTTAAATAAATAAACAATTACACGTTAATAGATAAATATCTTATTTTCAACAATCCCAATACAATCTCACCTCTTCTTCTCCGGCGAAAAAACTCTACAGTTTCTTCTTCCCCAGACTTGACGATCAGAAGTTTGAAGTTTTAGATCAGGTATTTTTTTGTTCTCTTGTGTATCTTATAGGTATGCTTTAACATGTTCCTTTCAGTTTCCTCATTTCAATTTATATAAACCTCAAAATCATAATCTACTGATGTTAAAATAGATAAACTTATATGAACTTATTTTCTTTATTTTATAATAAGATTTATATCAACCTATTTAGTTACATTTTGATTCATTCCATTTAAGTACACATTGTTAGATTCATATTGTTGGTTGTAGGGACCATATTGAAATACACAATATATAAGTTTGGTCCTACAGAGTGTTGGATATTTTTTTATACCTTAAATAGAATGCTTTTCAGATAAAATTGATTTTATATTTTAGTATTTAACTGTTATTGTATTTTTTACTTTCAGATGGAGTTTATGATAATTATCAACGCCTCTCAATTGGCAGACCTAAATGAGGGATTGGTAAGCTATATTCTTAGAACAAATTAGCTCAAATCACAATTGTATGCTAAAAAATGTATTTATAAAATTAAAGATATATTAAATGTTGTGTATTTTATATACATAGGTACTTCCGAAGATAATGGCTAACCAATTACCAAGAAAGTGTGAAGTGATAAAGTTGGTTGAATATACGGGTTTTAAGTATAAGATTGCAGTACAGAACATCGGTCATAAAAGTAAGAGGATAAACGGGCCAAAATGGACCCGGTTTGTTGAAACTTATAGAAATAACAAAATAGACAAGCTGTGTTTAAAAAAATTGAAGGAAGCAAAATTTGAGTTAAATGTTTTGAACAATGAGGGATTGGAGATTAGAAAAGATTGCTCGAACATAGATTATGTTCATGGATGCTTGATACAGGCTGAAGAAGAAACATACTGCAAGCAGGTTAAAAACTGCTACTTATTTTTATATATTACCAGTGTATCTTTTGGACTGTTAGAAAAACTTCTAATTTATATTTTGTATCCTATATAAAATCTAATATGACATTTCTAAAATATATGAAATTATAGCATTTACCACACGATTTGCTGAAGCTGTTGTCGCAAAGGAGATTAAAAATTGATAACTTGGTTACCAAAGTACATGGACCAAAGCAGAGTAGTAAAGTTGATGTGCATTATGTTTTCTCTCCTGAAAACAAAAAGGGATTAGCTGCTGGTTTTATGGGACCAGGATGGACAACTTTTTGCTTGGAAAATGACATTGAGGAAAGCTGCCAACTGCTGTTTCAATGGATGGGAAGTACTCCTGAAGACGACTTTAACTTCACTGTGAAGGTTTTTAACAAAGACGGGATTGCACTTCACGGGGAGACAAAACATCACTGCAGCCGTATCAATCACCAACACCGCAAAAGGCGTCCACATTATAAAAAACAGTTTGAATACCATGTTTTAGAGACACACAGCTTGGTATTTACATATCTACTTTTAATATAGTTGATTTTACTTATAATCTTAGATCTATCTGTTATTACTTAAAGTATATGATGTTTTGAATGAATAACTAAAGAAAGAATTTTCCTTTACAGGCAATACCGAGGAACTTTGTTCGAGAACACCAGCTAAATGATTATCGTAGAGCTGTGCTGTCATTTGGTCATGTGAAGTTTTTGGTACAGCTGGTTGTTAGGAGAGATCCTAGAAGACCAGAAGACAACAACCATCTAGTGATGCATACAGACTGGCAGCGTATCATGAATCAAACGGGAATATCTGTGGGGAAAAAGTTGAGGTTTGAGATAGCGAAGAAAAAAGTGTAAGAGGAGAAAAAAATAAAATTTGAAGTTTGTTGACATGATCTTTGAACACCTTTTCAGCCTTGTATAATTTATGTTTTAGTTGACATGTTTGATGGACAAATTTCTTGTTTGGAAACTAACTTAAGAATGAAGTTATGTAGTCTTAGTATATACTTTCAAAACTTTGTGGTTTTACCTCTGCTGATGAAGCAAAATGTATGATGAACCTAAGTTCTGCTGTACATGACCAGATATTACACAATTCAACAGAAGATCTATAATATAAGATCTTTAACAGATGATGATCAACAGTTCATAAGGTCTGTTGAAGCACTCTATAGCAGTGCTTAGCCTTTAACAGATCTTTAACAGTGCTTAGGGGTTAACAGATGTTAGCACGCTATAACAGTGCTTAGCCTCTAACAGATGTTAATGTATCTCAGACCCCAACAGTTTTCCGACTAACCAATTGATTAAATTTTCATTCATCAATCTAACAATAATATACAACCTTACTACTTATCCAGTACATCAATAGCCAAACAAACTCTGCTGATGAACCAAAAGGTCTGTTAAGACAAAGACTGCTGAAGCAAAGATCTGCTAAAGAGAACCTCTGCTGATAAAGTAAAATGTATGATGAACCTAAGTCCTGCTGTTCACCAACAGATATTACACAATTCAACAGAAGATCTATAATATAAGATATTTAACAGATGATGATCAACAGCTCATAAGGTCTGTTGAAGCATGCTATAACAGTGCTTAGCCTTTAACAGATCTTTAACAGTACTTAGGGGTTAACAGATGTTTGCATGCTATAACAGTGCTTAGCCTCTAACAGATGTTAATGTATCTCAGACCCCAACAGTTTTCCGACTAACCAATTCATTAAATTTTCATTCGTCAATTCATCAATCTAACAATAATATACAACCTTACTACTTATCCAGTCCATGAATAGCCAAACAAACTCTGCTGATGAACTAAAAGGTCTGTTAAGACAAACACTGTTGAAGCAAAGGTCTGCTAAAGAGAACCTCTGCTGATGAAGTAAAATGTATAATGAACCTAAGTGTAACACCTCGTAAAATCTTACCCAATAAAATAAGGACACATGTCATGTAAGACAAACGTGTCAGGAACCCGGATCAAATGAAAGATGTATGGTAGGATTTAAAAAGGGCGACATGTTATTAAAACACCTCTGAGCGACCCAAGTTATAAATCCCAAGATCCTTAAATCATTATGATAAACCTCTGATATATTAGCCGGTTGTTTCTAAATAAATAAAATTCCATTTTTATATGGGAATTTGGTTATTAATAATGTTACTACAAAATCCTGATTTAATTCTTGTTCAAAAGAAGTTGAATTTAGTTTAATAAGGCATGGCCAACCTTCATAAGAATCCAAAGGTGAATTCTTGATGTTTCCAACACATTCAAACCTCCCACAAGATCCAAAAAACATGTAAGTGCATGCAAAGCATGCAAGGTCTGTGTATTTGGTCCCATAACTGAAAAGGATAGCATGAGATTCGGACTTGTAAGAAGTGCATGGTCAATACTTGGAAGTTTGCAAAATTTTTGGGTTCTGGTCATCGGTTACAGACTGTATGGCTTTAAGCTTACGGTCCGCAAGGATCGGTTACGGACCGCATCCGGTTGAGCTTACGGTCCGCAAGAAGCATACCTGGGCGCATCAGACCAGGGTCGGTTACGGACCGTAACCGTATAAGCATACGGTTCGCAAGAGGAGCATACGGACCGCAAGGGATTTGGCTTACGGTCCGTAAGCCTGTTGCTGGCAGCAGATTTTGGACAGCTGCCTGTTCAGCCTGTTGCACCGCCTTATTAGTGTGGTTTTCGAAAACAGGGGCTTGGTAACTGGTATATAGCAACATATGGGCACCTGGGATCATCTCACAACATTAGTAGAGTTACATGGCATGATCTTGTGGCATTTTGTGCACTATATAAGAACTTGGTGTTGCAACTTTGAGACTTGCTCATTCAAACACAATTGCAACCTTGCTCTGGAGCTCTCTGGACAATAATCAATCTTTTCTAAAGTCCCTAAGCATACATAGGACTCTTGTAAGTGTCCTTAATCCTTTCTAATTCAGTTTAGCTTAGTTAATTAGCTAAAAGTCAAACCGTCGTAATTAAGGTTTGACTTCGAGATTAAGCAATAATTATCCAGTCAAATCTCGAATTAAAAATACCTATAAGAAGGTAATTATGTGGGTAATAAACCCTTAAAAGGATATTCTCAGATTCCCACTCTAACTATGTTAATTGTCGGGTCAAAGCTAATTACAAAAAGTCAACAGAAAGCTTTAATTCAATATTAATACATAATTAGCAATGTAGGATTCATGCAACCTGTTTTATCATTTATATAACTTGGTAATTAATGTAAGAACATGTCTAAACATGTTCAACCCGACAATTTTCAGTTTAGGCTCGGTTTGAAACCGAAAGTCACATAGTTTGACTTATGCTTTGACTTTCAGTTTTGACCCGTTTAAGCCAAGTTTAGGATTTCCTTAGAGCTTCTTTTGGACCTAGTTACAGATTATTATAACCCTCTGTGATTATACGACTTGGTTCATTAGTTGTCTAATTATTATGCAAGTTTCCGTTAATTGCCTAAATGTTAACTATTATGCCCTTTTCACCTTAAATTACGATTTTCAAAAATGTAAAAGAGTAGATACCTTAGTTACTGATTTATAAACTTGTACCTAAAATTTGACATCAGTTTGAGGTCTAGATTTAGAGTTATGTTCATTAGCGTAATTAGAAGCCTTTTTAGTAATTAAATGGCGAAATTAGCATATAGTCTATCTAAACCCAAATTTTAATATCAAACTTTTTACCTACTGATGTAAAATAATATTTTGGGATTTTTGAAGATTTTTATTTATTTTTAGGCTGAGCATAACTTAGAATTCTAAGCTTAATTCGGTTATTGCCGGTTTTGCCCTTTTGGGCTATAAAATGAGTTTTATAAATCATTTTGACCTCAAACCTTTTTCTACTGATTTATTATGTTAAATAAATTATTTTGAGCCTTCTGGAATATTAAAAATATCAGCTTTTTATACAAAACCCGGAAATACCTCCAAATCACCTTTTTAAGCATTTTAACGGCATAGTATATATCAAAAACTAGTTTATATATATAAGGTTTGATACCTACTGATATATTCAGTAAATTTTTATATTAATAACAGTAAACAAAGGTTTTAAACTCAGATTTTTAGTTTTGACCTTTTAGGCTTATGTGAAATTACCAAAATGCCCCTACGGTGCATAATATGGTTATAATTAGTAAATTTCATATATATATGATACCCTACTGTTATAACTTATTAAATTAGGTATATTTACTGATTTAATCAGACCCGTAACTCAGGTTATTATTTAAACTCTTTTATAACCTTTAAAATGACCAAAATGCCCTTACGGGGCCTAGTTTGGGTTTAAAATCGTTTTGGGCATAATGGAAGACATCTTACTGATGTCACAACATATTTAAGGCATATTAACTTAGGAAACTTGTATATGACTCTTATGGTTACTCGTTACGCACTTTACGCGTTCGGATCGGCTTATGTAACTAGTTTACACATATTAGCCGAAACGGGTCAAACCATATTGTTGTTGTCTCAAAATCCAGAATGTGTTTAAGTTACCCATATTAAACAAGCATGCAAGATTGTCGGGTCAAAACCACATTCTTAACCGGTCTTCGCTTTATTATGCGTTTGAACCGTATCTTTCTTTAAAACTAACCGGTCTAAGGTTAGGCTAAATTAAAAGACCCGTTAGGATGGTAATAGGTTATTATAAACCTTCGTTCCAGAATAGGAGATCCAGTAAAAGCTATTTGCACTTGCTTATTGTGACTATACTTGCTCAGGTAAATACTTTTAACTTATTTTCCCTTATACGGGCTTGGGGTACGGTATATAAAATACCGCTTGGTCGGGTATTGAATTTTTGATCGTATGAAGGTTAATTTATTGATATGACCCGTTTAAATTGTTTTGTTTGCTTAAAGCCTTTGGGGGGGGGGGGGGTTAATGACCATGTCCTGGATATCCTTGGCATCATTTTACGAAATGGCCACGACCTAAGCATACGGGTGTAGGCGTACACTCGTTAGTGCATAAATAAATATTAAGGTATAACCGCCGGTTTTGGGTTAAACCGCTGCGGGATTATATCATGTGGTGTGTCTATTGACCTTTAACCCGGTGTAGACCCGGGCTACTGGACGCATAAGTAACATGTAAATCTTTTACAAGTTTATATTCAAATAAGTATCCCAAGTTATAAAAATCTTTTATGCCATGTGCATCTAAATCAATTTTAAACCTTTTCAAAATGAGTTAGTTAAATTGTATTTACCAGTGTAAACTGACGTATTTTCCCAAAAAGGTTAAGTGCAGGTACTAAACGTAATAGGCTGGTCTCTCCTTAGCATCTTTTAGAGTCTCGCAAGCTTGGATGCAATAAATCTGATGAACAAGTTTCCTCTTTCATTTGATCCACCTGTGGATCTGTTTCAACTGTTGTGATACTGGATATTGCAATTTTATTTGGTTGAAATAAATCTATCTTTTTGTTTCCGCTGTGCATTTTAAATTTGTGTTGTTTGACTATGATGATATCAACTACGTCACGATACTCCCCACCGGGCCCACCGGTGACACGTGGAAAATAGGGGTGTGACGCTAAGTCCTGCTGTTCACCAACAGATATTACACAATTCAACAGAAGATCTATAATATAAGATCTTTAACAGATGATGATCAACAGCTCGTAAGGTCTGTTGAAGCACGATATAACAGTGCTTAGCCTTTAACAGATCTTTTAACAGTGCTTAGGGGTTAACAGATGTTTTCACACTATAACAGTGCTTAGCCTCTTACAGATGTTAATGTATCTCAGACCCCAACAGTTTTCCGACTAACCAATTGATTAAATTTTCATTCATCAATCTAACAATAATATACAACCCTACTACTTATTCAGTCCATCAATATCACCAAAAATGTATATAATGTATAATAACAATATTATATTATATAACAAACAAAAGGTAACCTTACTTGATATTCAAACCATAGACATTACATATCATTTTCATCATCGTAGCCCTTACAAACCAAACTTTTAACCACAGTTTGTTAAAACAACAGTTAACAAACATAAATAATAACCAAAAGGATTCTTCAAAAATAAGTGGTTTCTACTTATCTCTCATAAGAATTGTTTTTTCATAGGCATCTAATTGTTAACCTTAGTCAGCTTCTTCCAGGTTCTTCTCACATTAGTGGATAGCTCACCAACGTTGACAACATCAGCATCTCGATCCATCCGCTTTCCATTGGGACTTGATCCAGAATCCTTTTCAACTTCAACAACTGAAGAGTCGGCCGTAACAGAGACAACATCCTTGCAACAGATCACAAAACAACTATTGATCTCATTTAATAAAATAATGAACTCTTTTTAAACGTAGTAAACATACTTTAAAAATAAATACTCACCCTTGAAGTTCGCTCAGCAGAAACCTGGGAAGAGTCTGAAAGGTTAACGTCTTTAACGTCAGCTACATCTTGAGTAACCTAAAGGATCATAATGTATGATATTATATAAAAAAAGTACAGAATGCAGTGTTTAAAACTCAAAAGAAAAATAAATAGATTGAAAGAGTAATTTTATATGCTACCTCATCAGTATTTTCATCACCATTACCATCTCCACCAACCAACTCAGCAATTATTACTAGATCATCACATATTTTTTGCACAGTATAAACACGATAGTTATTTTTAAGATTGAACTCTAAAACATCAATCTTAAAAGCAGCCTTCTTATCAACCAATCGAAATAGCTCATGAGGAAATCCAGTATCATTGGCCTTAACTTGCCTCTCTCTTATGTCACTCGCCGCTAATCCAAGAAGCTTCTGAACATCTCTATCAAACATAACAAAAGAAACACTACCAGTCTCATCATGCACCAGCACTTGCACCTTGAACCTGAAATATACACAACTAACTAAGTAAACTACAAAACTATATTTAAATATCAGTCTTAGAATGTTACTTATATAAATATAACACTAAATAATCATCATTACTTACTTTGTCGTGATTGATGTACATTTAGTATGACATCTGATATAAACCAAAGAAGTCACAGGCAATCGAAGAATATCATCTGAAACAGTTTCAACATTCTGTAAGTATTCACTTTTACCCATCACCTTATTGAAATACTTACGACAGCCAGCATAAAACCAACCATACTCTTCTTGCACAATCCTAATTGTCGCAACCACAACACAAGACATTTCCTGTAAAAACACAAGACACTTCCTGTAAAAACACGCAGGTGACAAACCAAACAAATAACCAAACTATATACAAAGATGTGAAACCTTTTCTATCTCGCTAATCTCATCAACATGTTTCTTCACACCTTCAGTTACAAATTCTTTATGTAATGGAAAAACACTCTAAGACGATAGTATCGTTTGAGAAGTAGAACCACTCCCTTGTCCAAACTTCAGTATATGCCTTTTGAATACCCCAAATGATTAGAATTAGTATACAAATGAGATGAAACCAAGTATTTGACTTGAACATCTATATACAATAGAAATTACATTGAAAAATTACTTCCTCCTTAGCTCATCAACTTCATCAATTTCTTCATTCAAAAAAATTCGTATTGCAAACTTATCACTTTGAACAGTATATTCACCTACATGGAAAAGTATATAGATATTTAATGTATACCTGTCTTTATATTGCCAGAAATAAACAGTATAGTTATGATTTGCAGAAAATTTTTACAAAAATACCTTTCCATTCCTTACACTTTCTATGCTGTATAACAGACATCACATGCTCATGAGGTGGGATTTTAGAAATGAAGTCCTTAATCTGCAGAGCATAATCATTCCACACAGTACACCGCAAAACCTTACCCCTACATGAAAAGAATATTCATATCAAAACAAAATTGAATGAATAAAAACAGAAAATCAACCAGGAAAACTATAACATTTATTAAAGTAGCAAATGAGCCATAAATTAACTACCATATTCACTAAGAATAAACTGTAGACCTCATTTATTACCATTATTCAGCATTACATACAAACACTATAAATCTCATTTATTACCATTATCATGATCCCACATTAAATACAAACATTCTTCATCTTATTTATTAACATCATTAAATACATTTAATGATCAGTACATGACTGAACATATAAACAACAACTTACTCCAAATCTTCAATCTCGAAATTCATCTTCTTAGTCTCCTTTGGAGGTCGATCAAAGATTTCAAGATCTCCACAACAAATCACAGATCCAGCAACATCTATATGATCACATTATACAAGAATATAAGTAAAACTCTCTAATATTATACAAGCAAAACATGATTACAAAAATATACACTACCAACACTCAAAGCATTTAACGCCTCTCCTTGAAGAATATCTTCATAAGCTCTGAAATTGAAACCATACTCAACACCTTGCCAATCTCTCACAGGAGTAACAGTCGTGCATCTATAAAAGTTGATTTTATAAGGCTGCACTACTACTTTATATAAATCTTTATTCTCACCAACACCAAATTTCGACAGAATCACAACAGCATCTTCTTGCAGCTGTCTATCAAAAACAGGTATCAGATAACTCTTAATACCTGCTTGAATCTTAGCACCCTGAAGAACATTTAAAGAAAGTATCTTCTTAGAATACAACACTACATTTTCTAAAATAATAACAAAACGGAAAAGCAGAGATGCAAATTACCTTCTCATCAATGAAGACGATCTCCATCTTGTAACCCTGATTCCATTTTCGAAGAATTCTCGCCTTCATGTTCCACATATCCTTCCCAGGATTCAAATCGTTAACAAAACTAAGATTATTACTGTCAACTGATATTGACATGCTTTTAATTCGGAATTCGTATTGTGATTAAATTTCAAATTTCAAATTTCAAAATCAGAGAAGATGAAAGCGTGATGAAATATGAAGAAGGAAATGAGAGGAAAAGTCTTATATAAGAAGGATGATTGATAGGAGTTTCTGAGTGACATGCATTAATTGCTAATTACTTATTCCCATGCATATTTGAATTTGAATTTCCCGGTACTTAGCGTTAAACATCTGGTGATCTAAAAGCATTTCGGAAGATAACAACAACTGTTGTTGCTAAGTATACGTTTGCCAAAGAAACCAGCTACTACTTTCTCGTAGATGGGCAGTGGTTTGCCCTTTGTAATGTGGGCCAGACATTTAACATTTGAAAATACATAAGGTAGTGGTTTGATAGAACATTAAATGTATTTTAAAGTGTTTTATATATTCAGGTTTATGATGTAATAATGACATAAGAAAAGCCTTGTTGGACATGCTGTCAAGCTGACACATCAGCTTTTCTTATGTCACTTGGATTTCTCCTTTTATAGAAAGTAAAGATAGAAAATTTATGAAACCTTAAAAATAGTGGTTATCTTTAAGTTTAACAATACAACCCTTTTAGCAAAACGTAACATTTTATATAAAACATGCAAACTTTTTTTTTTCAAAAAAGGTTACTTCTAATCTTTTAATGCAACTTTTATATTGAACAAAGTTGTTTTATATTGAAATACAACTCATACTAAAAGATTGTTTCTAAAAGGTTGCACCAGTCTAATTTTCTAGTAGTGCGTGTACTTATGCACTTATGGAAAGACTCTAGAACCCGGAATTGTACCTTGAATCCATAATAATACGAAAGATCCAAATTGTTGGAAACTTTTGAGAGGATTTGAGAATTTTGTGAGTTTGGAAGTGTGTTCAAGTGTGTTTCCAACTAAGGTAGCAACTTAGTTTTATAGTCACCTGCGAAGAGAAATTGTCAATCGTTAAATTAAATTATATTAAGCGTCCTTAATTGTAATTTAATCGGTTTAATAACAAAACATTATACCTGAATTAATATTGATGTTTTTATTTACCCCTTCGTACACTTTATAGAGAGATCAAACCGTTTTTTGATCTTGCTCTGAACCAGATACTGGTTTCTAGTTGTATGACCGGTTAAATTTTACTTATATAATGAACATGCATAAAATTTTTCGATTTTTGATGTATTCATTATAGCAAACGAAAGAAAAAACTCAAGAAATATAGTCGTAGTGTAAATAAAAGGGTGTCAAAATGTGTAAGTAGAACAGGGCCGGCTAAGGCCAGGTGCAGAATGAGCCTGTGCAAATGGCCCAAACTAGTATAGGGCCCAAAGAAAACTAGCTTGGAAGTCCATTTGATGAAGCGATTTTTGAACAGCAAGCGATTAATCGGGGCCTGTTTAACCCAATTGAAATAGGCCCAGGTATAAAAATTCTGAACTAGTGGATTTTAAATAGTGTTTAACCCAATTGAAATAGGTATAAAAATTCTGAACTATTGAATTTTAAATAGGTCCAGGCTATTAAAAAAAACAGAGACAGACGCTTACCGAATCCGGAGCTGCATGCATTCATGTACGCAGGACGTGTGGGCACGAACGAGTTCAACCAAATTCTAGTTTTTGCAACCAAAAAACGTTAGGAGAACTACATTGTTCGCTTCGTAAGTAGGTTCCATACTTCGATCATTTTTGCTACGCTATTTTTGTTAATTTGTTTTATCTATTTCATGACAATTAACGTTGCATTATGGGTTTTTAGTTTTTATATATTATATGAATATTTGCGAATAGGGCCCAAAATTTTTTTCTCGCACAGGGCCAATTTTTTTTTTCCAATTTCGGAGACGGCCCTGAAGTAGAACATCCATGTAATGTCCAAACTCACGCTACCAAACCTACACGCAACATAAAACCCAGAAAATAGAACGTGTCCGATTAGTTGTTTAGTTGATTATGTGAGTTAAATAAAAAAAATAAAAGACAAAATAAATGTCATGTGAACCAGTAAGGTTGATTAACCCATCTTATTATTATCTTATTCAAAAAAAAAAAAATACCAATTGAAATTAGGTCACTAAAATTGTTAAAATATTTCGTGGTCGAAAATGCGTCGGGAATCTTTTGAACGGGAGTTGGAGTCACCACAAACTATACCAATAATATAAAGTTAATACATATAAATACAATATAAGGTATATTTTTTATTATTTATATGATATGATTTATTATTGCAAGATATTATTGATAATATATGCACGTGTTTCATATATCAAACTAAAATGATTTTGAAACGTGAATTATAACTCTGCTCATTGGTTTATAATTAGCTAGCACCGGAACATTAATTTATAGGCTTTTATTATTATAATTATTTCGGTAGTTTTAGTTTTCTTTTTCATTATTATAATTGTTTCGGTAGTTTTCTTTTTCATTATTATAATTGTTTCGGTAGTTTGAATCTATTTAAACGTTATTTATTTTTTTTATTATCATTTAGATTAGATAACCTTTTTTTTAATCATTTTCATTATCAAATTCATATATTTTTATGTCTTTTACATGTGACCTAAGGTCATATGCCTTTTTGTGCATCATCATTCCATGTCGACACATCTTTTCTACTTTCTATCTTTGTTCCTTATATAATATACATTATGTTTTATCCACAATAGTATATTTATTAGAAATAATTAATTATATTAAAATTGATATATACTATAGTTATAACAAGTGTACATTTAATTATTGAAATCACTAATTTTAAATATAAATTTGTCCGTTTAATGCAGTGGTAGAGCTTGAAACTAGAGTAACACTTATATGAGTAAGTAACACCGGTAATTTAAACGAACTTGGCTAGTATCACTAAAGCAAAAGGTTTTCAAAATAAAAGTAAATTTACATGTTATACGCAATTATATTAGATGTCAAACTTGATGTATTTTTTTACGGTTAATTCTTTAAGATGCTTAACCAAAACAAGGTTTCCGATAAATATTTTCTCTTCTTTGTTTTTGGAGAGGCTCTAAAAAGGCCTAAAGATGAAAAAGTGATGTCACGTGACGTCAGATTGATAGAAGGGTTCTAAAGAGGGTATTGTGGGGTTTATTTGAAATGTAGTAATGGGTTGTTAAGGTGGCTAGATATGATTGGTTGCATATATACATACACACACAAAAAACTCATGCCCTCCAGCCCAACCACGCTTGTGCCCCTCGCCCCTTTCGAGCCCTCCCATAATGGTGTTCGCGTCCTAGGCGCAATGATATAGAAGTTGGGCATGGTTGGTGCCAAGCACACAAAGCACAACCTTAGTTCCACTCCATGATTTCATATTATTTAATTACAAATGTAAATTAGACATTAGATATAGAAATTCAAATCAACTTGTGGACCGCATCTTTACAAGATATATATGACCATCAGTAAACAACAACGCGGACCACAAAACTAAATAAATTTAAGTAAAAAAATAACATATACCAACGAACAATGAAATAAATGAATACTTTTTGAACGATACTTTAAAATGAGTTTTAATATTGCATTTTTATATTTACACAAATTGAAACGTGTGGGGTCCCCATTGAATGATGTCGTGTCTTCATATTCTCCATAGGAATATATAGTAGTTGATACGATGAGAAGACGAGACAGGCATAAAGAAAAAAGAGACAAAGGGTGACTATTAATTGACAACTTTAAGAATATTAAAATGATTTGAACATAAAGCTTTTCAAGCCTTGGCAAAATTAAAAGGTTGGTTGATTTGTAATTTGTATAGAGAACTAATGGTTTATATTATATAGCAAGTCCACATGTTACATCCAAATGATTCGACCTATCCATGTGCGAATACTCCAGTGATGTTGGTGAGTTAGATAAAATTTAGAGTATTAGGAGGTTAGGAGTTCAATCTCTATAGCATGCAAATTTAGTCATTCAAAAAAAAAAGTATTCGACTTTCTCGGTTTGCTTTAAAAGTTGAACCGTCTATATAAACTGGCATGTAGTTTAACCTTCAAAATTTATATACATATTTTTTTATTTTTCTTAATATGCAGTTATGTACTTGTGTTATAATCATAAGTCATTTTTATTACGCAAGAAGTTTAATACAAACTAATAAATAAACGTAAAAAATTTTCTTGTGTCAAAACTAAACCGCTAAATCCAACAAATCAAGCCTTTTGGTTTGTTGTTTCATTAAATTTAACCATAGTTAATGTCAAAAAAAAAAACACAACGAACCATAAACACCCAACTCACATGATGCATTAGGTAAAAAAAGGTCTTTTACCTATACAATCACACAATTTCTATCTTTTGCCCTTCTTATAACACTTAGGGGCCGTTTGTTTCAGTTTCTAAGGTCTCTTAATAGTTCAAACTGTTTGTTTTGTGAACAGATATCTGAATGGTTAAACATTATACTACGGAGTTTGAGCGGTTAACACTTGTTATCTGAATTGATGAGACATTTGTCTCTGAATGGTTAATATTATACTGACTCTTAATAGTTCAAGTCTTTTACTGATTCAACCTCATACTAATTCAGGATCTCAGAAGTTGCCAAACAACCCCGGTCGACATCAAATTACGAAAAAGGTTAAAACGTGCATTGTCGCTTTCTATCTACGTTGAGCAACACTCAGAAATTAAAAAAGAAGGTGCTGCTATAGTCTTTAAATGGGGACCCAAGGATCTTGACAAACCAGCAATGGATGGATCATCATATACCATAAACTCGTGGTTCTCATTCTCAGCTAGCAGCTGACACACAATTCAAAAGCCACTAATACTGTGCCATTGATTAATGGCTACTCATTGATACTGTGCGCAGCATTAACCTACGCACTTCAGCTCCGGCATGAGGACGCCGACGAATCGTACGGTCAGAATCATTCCGTTTCAGCACTCGTACAGCACCGGTGGCGATACGACGCCGTTGTTGTCGAGATGGCGGGAGAAATTGGAGCGGATGAAGGTGATTGACTGGATTGAGATGTTTGTACCTTGCTCACGGTGGATTCGGACCTACAATTGGCGCGAATATCTTCAACCGGACTTAGTTTCCGGTGTTACCGTCGGAATTATGCTCGTTCCTCAGGTATAAACCAGATTATTAGTAGTTAGGTTAAATATAATATAAGTATTTTAATATTTCATAACTTGACGTGTTTGACTTGAAAACTGTACATATTTTGTTTGTTTGTTTTTAGGAGCTCTGCTGCAAATTTGTTTGGCTAGATGTTGTTGATTAACTTTATTTGATATATTTGGACTCTTTACCTATTTTTGTCATCTGCATTTTTGCTTTTTAAATCTTCAAATTGTTATTGATGTTCCTATTTGTTATCTGCTAAATTAGGTTTTACTAAAGTTAGTATATATCATATAAAACCTATGCAGTTAATTCGGTAAAATATCGGATATCGGTCAAGGACCGATATTTGAAATATAGGTTATCTGAGTGAGATATCGGTGGGATATCGGTAACTTTAATATAATGCAGAATTTATATATATAGCAATTTAACACCAATAATTCAGTGATATATCAGTGATATATCGGTTATATCGGTTATATTGGTCAAATATCGGTGATATATTGGTTATATTGGTTATATCGGTCAAATATCTGTCAATATCGCCGATAATATCGGTACCGCTATTTTGACCGATATTTGACACCGATATTTTAGGGACCGATATGACCGATATAACCGATATATGACCGATATTAACTGCATAGTATAAAACTGAACTTGAAAGTTGAAAGTAGTGCTGTTATAAAGGGAAAATTACCAAAATGATCATTGTTTACCAAAAAATTACCAAAATATGTTTGGTCAAATGCTCATTTTAGTAATTTCCCCCTCAGAAGTCAAAAGTAACTCCTCTAAAATATATAATACTGAATTGATTTTTGGGGGATTTTATCGAGGATGCATTTTTTTTTTTCAAGTAATTTAGCCATAGACAAGAACGTGTTGGGTGAAATATGTAACAATGGACCCGTTGTACCAACCAATATAATTCGTCTTGGCAACACAGAGCTCGTTGCTTTGTTTTTAGTTGGAATTACTCCTGCTTAAGCATGTTAGATGAGGAGTTCCCCTCTTGATCACAACCAACGTGCCTGAAACGCGTTGGTGGTATTTGAGGTGGGGCATTTCTTGTGACTCAATGTCTATCATGTGGACGAAATTTGCCTAACGTGTCACAGTATGTGTTTCTTAACCACTTGGAACAGTTCATCATAATTCTACTAGGTTTCATTTTAGTCGATCCCAACTTGCTAGGAATGAAATGTTTGTTGTAACTTGTAACATATTCTTTTTCTGTAGATTATTTGATATCATACTGCGCATATTGAATAATTTATATATCCTTTTTGTTTCTATGTGAGCAGTCTATGTCATATGCAAAGCTAGCTGGACTTCAACCGATATACGGACTTTGTAAGTTGAACATGGGCTATTAAGTATCAACTTTATGCTCTATTTGAGTACCATTAATCTATTTATCTGACTTAACCGTGGCTTTTTGTTTGGTCTTTCACCGCAGATACTGGATTAGTGCCTATATTTGTGTATTCCGTATTCGGGTCATCACGTCAACTTGCTGTTGGTCCAGTAGCATTGGTTTCTCTATTGGTCTCTAATGTTCTAGGCAATTTTGATTCATCTGGTGAACTATATACGGAACTAGCCATATTATTGTCACTCATGGTCGGAATTCTAGAATGTACAATGGGGCTCTTGAGGTACTCTTTAACTTCTACTGGTTAAAGCAATATAACATTTCACAAGTTTTAGATATTCAAAGTTAAGAATTTCTGAATGATAATAATATTTATAATTATAGGTTAAATATTAGCATCCGTGTCATGATTACAGATGACTATTATAGTATACAATTTTGTCCATTATAGGCTAGGATGGCTCATCCGATTTATCAGCCACTCTGTAATTTCTGGCTTTACAACTGCTTCAGCCGTTGTTATTGCACTGTCTCAAGCAAAATATTTCTTGGGATATAGTGTTGAAAGAAGCAGTGAAATAATTCCACTTGTTAAGAGTATAATATCAGGCGCAGATCAGGTAAAACTTTAGTAATCAGAAATATATCTTTATTAACATTTTTAATACGTTATTGACAATGGTTTTTGTTTGTAGTTCTCATGGCCTCCTTTCGTGATGGGGTTTACTATTCTTGCAATTATGTTGATCATGAAGCATTTGGTACGGTATTTCTTCCACATAAGTTTTGACTCATGTGTCATTTCTGAGCTCATTAACCATTTGGACGGTTCAATTTACAGGGTAAAACAAGAAAGAGTCTGCGGTTTTTGAGAGCGGCTGGGCCACTCACTGCAGTTGTTCTGGGTACAACTATTGTGAAGATATTTCATCCATCATCTATTTCTTTGGTGAGAATAATGAAAGAAACTTTTTTCTGATGTATCATTGATCTCATATAAATTATACTAATGAAAGCCAAAGCTAATGCTATAATATTCTAGACAATAGTCTTACACGTCATACAAATACCGAAGTCAATATAAAGTCAACAACACTTTATCAAGAAACATAATGTCGAACATGTGTGTTTTTATGCTGCATAACGACTGTTGTCTGTACATATGTATTTGATTGAGAAACTCAGGTGGGAAATATACCTCAAGGACTTCCCTCGTTTTCCATCCCGAAAGAATTTCGGCATGTGAAGTCTTTAATCTCTACCACATTTTTAATCACTGGAGTGGCTATACTGGTAAGAACATTAATCTATCATAAGCTAAAATCACAAATAGTTTTCATAAGGGATAATTTCATGAAAAGGTAACTGACTTTGATCCAATTTCTATTTTAGGTAACCACCCTTTTACCATACAGAAACAAATAACCAAACTTTCAAAACACTTGATTTTTACCGGTAATACTAATGGGTCAAAATCATGATAAGGCAGCTGATGCATTGGTAACTTTTTACCATGTTGACTCTTTTTCACATTGTGAAAACCAGTTATTTTGTGTCATTGCCTTGAATCAGTTTTTTTTTTTTTTTTTTTTTTTTTTTTTTTTTTTTTTTTACTTTGATGGATTTTCTGGTCTAAAATAAGTTGTATTACTTAAACTGAAACAAGATTGCAGTTTACCTTTACATGTGATAAGCACGTTTCATAATATCAACGTTCCACTCACTTCACTTCTGCAATCAGGAATCTGTGGGGATTGCCAAAGCGCTGGCTGCAAAAAATGGATATGAGTTGGATTCAAATCAAGAGGTGTATATCACAGATATTTTATTGAGTTAATTACTGTTTTCGTCCCTGTGGTTTGGCAAAAATCACTATTTCAGTCCATTAGTTTAAAAATTGCGATTTCAGTCCCTGTGGTTTCACTTTCGTAACCATTTCAGTCCACCTCGTAACCATTTCAGTCCCTGTACTAACAGAATAAATGGATTGAAATGGTTGCGAAAGTGAAACCACAGGGATTGAAATGGTTACGAAAGTGAAACCACAGGGACTGAAATCGCAATTTTTAAACTAATGGACTGAAATAGTGATTTTTGGCAAACCACAGGGACGAAAACAGTAATTAACTCTATTTTATTTTACGGGTGTTACATTGTCATATATTAATATAGAGGCTTTGACTATAGTTTCTTTGTAAAGAAGCAACCAAATCAACTATTCCTGCTAACACATTCGTTGCTTTCTACTAGCTGTTTGGCCTTGGAGTAGCCAATATATTCGGGTCCTTTTTCTCAGCGTATCCTGCAACAGGTGCGATTTCTGTGTTTCTTTTAGTGCATGCATATATACACAGAGATTTGCAATGCTGTATAAGTTTGACATGCTTCTGAAGGAAAAATATAATTATCAAATATGTTGGTTAGGTTCCTTCTCGAGGTCGGCGGTTAATCATGAAAGCGGAGCAAAAACTGGTTTATCAGGAATTATCATGGGCCTTATCATCTGCTCCGCACTGTTATTCATGACACCATTGTTTGAATACATTCCTCAGGTATGTCTCCATTAATTCTCTAAAAAAACTGGATTAGCTCGCAGCTGACTAGTTTTCAGTGCCAATTTTCTGTTGGTTTGTTATATCATCTCTTTTCGGGTTTAACCCTATCATCTTGAGTCTTACCTTTTGTGGACTTTATCATCTTTGCAGTGTGCTCTGGCTGCCATTGTAGTCTCTGCTGTAATTGGGCTTGTGAGTATTTTACTGTTTTCTATTTCATTATTTAAATATATTTTTTTAAAGTTTAATGATTATTATTCAACTGTGTAATCTTGTAATATATTACAGGTTGATTATGAAGAGGCAATATTTTTGTGGCGCGTTGATAAAAAAGATTTCTTTCTCTGGACAGTCACTTGTGCAACAACATTGTTCTTCGGTATAGAGATCGGTGTCCTTGTTGGGGTATTCATTTATTTAATTATTTGTCACCTATTTATAGCTTGTCCATTTATAAGATCTTGTAAATTACTAATTCGAGTTTCTCATCGCTTTTTTATAGGTCGGGTTTTCTCTAGCTTTTGTCATCCATGAGTCAGCAAATCCACATGTTGGTGAGCAATATTGTTTTTGTAAGTTATAAATCTGGCATGAAATTATAAAATATTTATTAATTGTTTGTATTTTAGCTGTGTTGGGACGTCTACCTGGCACTACTGTGTACAGAAACATCCAACAGTACCCAGAAGCATATACATACAACGGCATTGTTATTGTTCGAATAGACGCACCTATCTATTTTGCCAATACAAGTTTTATAAAAGACAGGTAAATAATAGTGATCGCGTTTGTTTCTTCTAAAAACTGGTGTTCTTTTAAATATCACTGTGTGTTTCAGGCTGCGGGAGTATGAAATTACGGTTGACCAGTATACCTGCAGACGCGGACCAGAAGTTGAAAGAATAAGCTTCGTAATTCTAGAGATGGCGCGTATGTACTCATCATCTGAACATTTATTGATAATAAACATGAATTTGATGTTTTCAAGCGTTAATCTAGTTACATGTTGTTCTCAGCTGTTACCTATGCCGACTCCAGTGCAGTTCAAGCTTTGAAAGAGTTGTATCAAGAGTACAAATCAAGAAACATCCAGGTACAAATCTCCCGTTTTTGTTACACCTTGAGAACCTATCGACGCCAAAATAAGCCTGCCAAAACGGGTGGGTGCGGTCAGTTCAGATACCAGGTCAAAATGGGTTATGACTAAAATGAGTTCGGGTTAAACGGGATGTTTTAAGAAGTATCATTTTGGTATGGGTTTGAACAAAATGGGTTCACCTTGAAACGGATCGTTCTAGAAAAAAAAAGAAAAAAGATATGGTTAGCCGCTATATTTTCTTTTATGGCGGCTAGTGGGTAGATGGTATTGAGGTGAACAAAAAAACCGGTTTGGGTTTGGGGAACGAAACCAGCCAAACCAACCCGTACCGGTTTTGGTTCGAGCCCGGTTCCAGCCAAACCGGTCCGGTTTGTAATCCAAACAGTAGGTTCCACTCCGTTTCTCCTCCCTTGCATCAAAAAAACGAACCAAACTGGTTTCTACACAAACCGGTTTGAGAAAAAACGATCAATTTTATATAAAAATAATTGTACAAACCGATTTCTATGCATACAAATACATACAGATTCACATTAAAAAAGTTTAATTTTATATAAAAAAATAGCTGTCTTTAAAAAAACAAAATGTGCGCACAAGAAAGGTTTACGAACCGAAACCGAAACTACACTGAACCGAAACCGGCCTTTTAAAGAGGTAGTAAAAACCGACCAAACCGAGGCGGAACCAAACCGGTTTGGGTTCGGAAAAAAAAACGTTTTATTCACCTAACGAGAGTGCTGATATGGCGGCGGAGGTGGGAGAGGTGATGGTGTTGGCGTCTTGACGGCGGGACCACAGCGACTAGTAGGTGGCGGCTACACAATGGTGGTGGGTGGTGCCATGGTACTCACCCATTTGAACAATTGAACTCATTTTAAGTTGGAAGTTTGAGTAGACCCATTGCATAATATGAGTAGACCCAATATGACCCTTGGTATTTTAGTAGACCTGATCACCCAAATGAACTCATAAGTAAATATTTTTCACTAAATCAACCCACTTATTGTTAAATGGGTCATAATCAGGTGTACTTGATCTGCCAACTTTTCATCATTTGTAATGCAGATAGCGATTGCTAATCCAAACCAAGACGTCTTTCTAACACTATCAAAATCTGGATTCATCGATCTGGTTGGTAAAGAATGGTGTTTCGTTAGAGTGCATGATGCTGTTCAAGTTTGTCTACAATACGTTCAGACCTCGACCCCATCCCCTAAAACTCCACATCTCTCTCTACATAACAGCACAAGCTTTTCGGAAAGACTGAATGAAAGGATGAACCGTAAAGAGGACCTAACAGCAGCTGAAATGGAGTCGGGTGAAAGAGAACGAATATTATCTGGTGATGCAGACCCGATAATGCAGCCGTTGTTGGCGAGAAAATATCATAAATGATGTGGCTTTTGTAGATAGTTTTGTACCGTGTTTAAGAACCCCGCGGACCCCTTGCATTTCTTCCTAAGGTTGAGGGTTTAGTGTTTAGGGTTTCTAAATTTATGATTTGCGGTTACTGTTTAGTTTGGCTTACCTAGTTTTTTAGTATGTATGTAATCTTGTTGTGTAACTAATTCTATTGGTACATGTAAAAATATTTGTATTCATGTTTAAGGGGGGCACATGTGGTCTCAACCCTCATTGTTTTTCAAAAAAAAAACAAGAATCCTCTGTTAGATCGGTGGGTGTGGGCGTTGGAGTGTGGGCGTTTTGGCCCTTTAACGCCGGGCGGTCCACCCCGGGTTGGCGTGGAGATTCTGCCTGGCGTGGGGTGGGGGGTGGGTGACATGGCGGGCTATGGTTGGCTGGTTCGATATAGTTTTTTTTTTTTTAATTTTCTTTGTAGTTTTTTTTTAAAAAAATGTACATGGCTGGCCACGCCCAGCTAAGGGACGCCCCACCACACCCCTAGTTTTTGAGTATTAGCTTGTGGATCGCACACTCACCACATGTCGAGCAATGACCCAAACCCAAGCTCCTGCACACCCCATAGTCTTAGCTCTCAATAAGTTCAAGTAAGATCTCTTTTTCCTCTATTTTAACTATGTTTTTCAATTTTTTTACTTATTCTTGTAGTTTAATTCTTACTTTTGTAGTTCATATTTTAATTTATATTTTACTATTATGCTCTTTCAACTCATAAAGTTTATAATGTTATATGATCAATTATAATAATCATGATTTATGATCTTGTTCTTCAATAACATGAATCATTTTAAAAACTTTGAATCTTCATTAAATCATCATTGAATGATCCATAATCACACATCTAAACTTGTAGAATGGTGGATCATAGCTTTATTTAAAACCCAAAACATATTTTTAGTAACATATGAACACTTTTTGAAATTCCAGCAATAACTTTGGAAACCCATAAACCCGTCCAAATTTGTGATAAAATTAGAAGTTGTTGAGGTATTTTTGTATTTTTAAACAAGCCCGAAGGTGAGAAATGTCATTAGCCCTCCTAAACAATCGTCGTTTGATTACCGGGATGACGACAAGTTTTAAGGATTCAACTTTGTTTCGACTTTTGAGCTTTATATCAAAACTAAACCTTAGACATTTTTATAGTTCGAGTTCGACTCATTAATTATTTAGTATCTATGTCATGTTTGTTTATTATATAAAAATGTATAATTATTTTTACATATAAAGTATGTATATTACTTAGTTATTTTTATTCTGGTTATGTATACATATATAATTATTTTTATTATGTAATATATTTATTATACCGTATAAATAATATGACTTGTTTAGGCTTAGGCGCTTAGTAAACAAGCTTGAGCTAATTTAAGTTCGGTTCAATTTGAACTTTTGTAAGATCACATGTACAAATCCATATCTAAACAATGCTTTGGCTAGCAAATTTCAAAAGCCTAAAAATAATATATTCGAAGCAACCGAACAACTTGCATATAAGTCATAAGTAACAACCACCAACTTTCGCAATTAAAACTTTAACAAGACTCCTTCACACATTAGTATATAGCACCATCAAAATGTTTATGCACTAGTAACACATGAAAAAAACATATGGTGCATGACGTAACATATTACATTCATATGATAACGCGAGTTGTTAAGGCTATAGTTTGGGACAACTTCATGCATTATTAACCTTTGGCGCCCATCCAGCAATCACATATTCTTCTTTAGCAGGTTTTGTTTTCTCAAACGACTCCCTAGAGAAGAGCGACTGCATCAACATAATCACCGTCATCATAAGTTATAACCGCAACAAAAGGGGGCATAAGAGAGAGTGTTTGGATGTTGCATTATTTTTTAAAGTTGTGGTTAATCAAATAATGTTTGACAACTTGTGATTATAATTGAATAATCATTATCAGTTTTGTCACATTTGCCACTAAACTGGTTATCTAACCACCCCTGAATAATAAATCAACCAAAATTATTATCATTATACATTTATACCGAATAACCAGACAAATTACTTTCAATATACAAAGCTAAATATCCCTTAATTGAAAGAAGATCCAGAATTAGTCATACCTTTATGTAGTTATGCACATGAGTCAGACTTTCTGGAACACTCCACTTCTTGAAATGACCAAGAGCCACCTTAAGGTGGTACAGCTTTGGCGCCAAACTCAAATCAACGGCTGTGACCTTTTCTCCGTTAACGTAAGGGCCCTGATACGTTAAACACGTTATCATCATTCAAGCGAACAAAAAACACACATTTGGCCCCAACTAAAAACAGTCATCTTGTATAATGCTTAACCATTCAGAGGTCTGAACCATCAAGTGCTGAACCAGTAAGAGGTCTAACCATTAAGAGCCGGTATTATGCTTAGCCGTTCCGAGGCAAATGTCTGACCAATTCAGATTAGAGGTCTTAACCATTCAGACTTTGTATAATGCTTAACCATTCAAAGGCAAATATCTGAACCATTCAGACATCTGCTCGTGAAACAAACAGTCTGAACCATTAAGTGCTGAACCAGTAACAGGTCTGAACCATTAAGAGCCTCATTAAGAGGTAAACAAACAGCACCTAAGGGGCATTTAGTTCGTTAAATCTTTTTTAAAGTAATTGGAATTCATCAAATCAAAAGAATTTGAATTTGAATGAATTGCATATGGATTTAAAATTTGTTAAAAAAATCTAAGGAACTCCTATGTTGTCAAAAGCGCACTAGGCGCACGCCTAGGTGCAGAAGCGCAGCGCGTCACCTGAAAGGATTCCAATTCTATTGAATTCCGACAAACCAAACACCACCCAATAATATAAAAAAAATGGCATTTGATAAAGCATACCTTGTTCTTGAGGTGTTCTTCCAATGCATTCAGTTCATCAAGCAAAGCCTGTTCAGTCCCATCATTCTCATCCTTACTCTTCAAGAATCCCACAAACTTTGGGAAAATCTTTGACCCCCTACAAAAGTCAAAATTTAATTATATAAAATATCAATTAATTATATAAAATTCATTCAAGAACATGCAAAATTAAGAGATGCATACACAGAGGCAAGTTCAGGGGGAGTAATAAGAGAAGGTTCAGGATACTTCTCTTCAATCAAACCCACAATAACATCAGAATCAGACACCCATTTCTCATCAAACTTTATCAAAGGAACTTTCCCATCTGGGTTCACTTCAAGAAACCTAAACACGTAAAAATTCACATAAAAAGTTATTAAAAACCCTAAAAAAAGTTTACTTTTTCAAGATTCTGAAACACTCATGATCACCCACCATTCTGGCTTGCTGTCAAGATTTATGAGATGGGTTTTGTAAGAAACTTTCTTCTCTTCCAGAGTCAAAAGTACCCTTTGGCAAAATGGACCTAAAAATTAGAAAAAAAAAAAAAAAAAAACATAAACATTCAAGATGATAAAAATGTGATCTTTATGAAATGGGTAAATAAAGAGAGATTGATTACAGTCTCCGAGAACATCAGGGGCACCAGTAGCAGCTTTGACACAGATCTCAATCGCCATTAAAGCTGAAGGTTTTTGGGTTTGATGAAGAGAGGTGAGTTGAGTGAAGAGGTATTAATACAGGTTTTTTTGCAACGTATACGTTTCAGTGTTTGTTTGTTGTCGCACATAAAGAACGGTTCACATATAAAGGTGTTAATTATTCATTCAATCAAAAGGTTTAGGAATATTGTGTGGGGTTTCATTATTCTTTTACTTTTTTGTTTGATGAAAGTTCTAGACATTACCTGGTCGTTATTCTTGAACTTTGTTACATAGTAACAATAATAAATGTACTTAAATAAATAATTTCAACTAAAGTAAATGTCAAATATACTTAAGAGCATCCATAAGTCTATTAGTAAAAGTAAAGCCTTTAAAACATCAAGGTTAGAAAGGCGGAGGTCTTGGGTTCATGTCATGGGCAGACTTAATGTATACTGAGCCGTAGCACGGGCTACGGCTCAACTTTTTATCGATAGTGTAAAAAAATTATTTTTTTCGGTTTTTATACCAAGGATACCCCTGAACAACTACGAGGACAGCCCTAAAAAAAGTCTGTAAGCCCAAATAAATTGAAAACAATAAGCCCAATTGCCCAATATGTTAGCCTAAATCAACCGAAGATTGTAAATAACAAGTCCAATTGCCCAATCATTGCTTTTACCGGTTGCAACCGCAACCGTTGAAAGATGTTTTTCGAAATTGAAGCTTGTCAATACGGATTTACGCAATCGAATTGGCTCGAAATTTTTGAACAATGCTATGGTTTGTGCGGTCGAAAAGGATTTTTTACGTGAAGTAAAAGACAACAATGTGATGGAACGATTTCAAGGTATGAAAAAAAAGAGGACAAATCTATTAGGTATTTGTTTTACTTTATTTATTTTTTTTCGTTTTTTTTAATATTGTACAATTGAACGGTGAATTATTTTTTTTTGGGATACCCCTGAATTAATGTTCTAGTTCCGCCACTGGTTCATGTCCCACAGACGACAGGGGTTTAAAGAAATTAGTCGTTCAAAAAAAAAGAGCATCCATAAAACTATCCAGGTCCGAATCAGGTAGGCTTGTCTTGGCATGAAATTTTTTGCCTAGGTGAAAATTTGAGCTAAAACTTGGATGATGAATCTATTATAACTTGAGCTCACCTGTGGTTTGAAGAGTGGGGTAAAACTTAAACAATTGCAAACAATAAATCAGACTGTGAAACCCGGGTTTTAAATCTTTAAACCTAACCATATTACTTATGACCCAGCCAAACCAAACCGGCCAATTTATCTTAAT
Organism: Helianthus annuus; assembly: GCF_002127325.2. NCBI lineage: Eukaryota > Viridiplantae > Streptophyta > Magnoliopsida > Asterales > Asteraceae > Helianthus > Helianthus annuus. Next base: position 31,133,010 of record NC_035440.2, on the reverse strand, counting down.
TTTTAGGGTTTTCAAACATATAGGCAATATAATTATTTTGAATTCACCACAACTAACATCTATCAAATGCTTATCAAAGCTAGAAGTTTAAATACGTAACGTTCAACGAAAGTAAAATGGTTAGGTACCAGACCAAGGGAGACACACATCAACATGCAAAATAAATTAACCTTACAATCATATCATATAGTAGGGGTGCTCATGGTTTGGTCTCAAATCATGAAATTGCTCAAATCGATCATCAGTTTGGTTTTATAGTCGGTTTTTTTTACTTAGCTTTCGGTCGGCCAGTTTCAATATTTTCAAACCTTAGTGAACGGTTTGATTTACGGTTTACACTGAAAACAAATAAAACCAGACTGGACTATAAGAATTTATTTTATATTTAATGCATATTAAATACATATATACATAAATAAATAAAATTTGTTTGAACATATAACTAAATTGATGTAAAATAGAAGTGGGCTCACCCCATTTTCACATTTCTTTATTTCACTACACTAGTATGTGAGTTTTCTAAATTCCAAATCCAACCTTTATTTTGATTTAGATGTATTTGGGCATATATTATTTTTGATGTAACTGGACGGCCTTTTGAGATATGTTCATACTTAGTTATTGTAAACAACTTTGAAGTTTCGACAACTTTTATTCTAGCTTTTTTTTTTTTTTTTAACTTTTATAAAAACCCAACGAGCCCAAACAGTAAAATCAGACTCTAATCAAACTGTTACTAACGATTTCGTTTGGTACTTTGGTTCGATTTGAGATTTCTACGATTTGATTTTACTTAAATAATTTTTTTCTTTTTCAAAGTGTTTTAGGGGATCCCAGATCTTCACCTTTATAGAAACAAATATATGTGTATCAAATCAAAATTATGTTAATGTAACCGAATAAAAATAAGATTTGTTTGTTTAAAATTATATTAAACGTACTTATCTTCACTTTATGCTATCGTCTAACAAATGCTTCTCATAATGTCTTTCAATACGATTCTTAAAAACTTTATCTAATTATTAATACAAAATTAAAAACCATGTTTGTGAATAGTGTGGGTGGGCTAAAATAAGCCCTCCTATCTATGCTAAAACGAGCCTTTTTTAAGCATAGAAAAGTTGCATTTTTTTGTCTTTTCATTTTTTCGTTTTTTATATTTTTTAGCTTTCTATTACGTTACAGTTGCGGTTTTTTTATTCGTTTTTTAACATTCTAGTTTCACGGTCGCTGCTTTGTTATATTGCCATTTTTTTAATGTTGAACTTTTAATTTTCTCTTTTGTTGATCATATGTTTTTCTGTCAGTATCGTGATGAATCAATGCTTATTGAATTCTCCTTGCGTCCCCGTGGCAAGATGCGGTTCGATACATCAAGTTAAATCAGCGTTGAGTAAACTATCTTTGTTGGGCCATGTAACAAAACATATATGGGCTTGCCTAACAACACTTTTGAAGACAGGCTCGTAGGCGAGGCTTGGACTTTGGCGACCCAACGAGTGGTACAGTCAGTGATAGAGGTGTACAAAAAAATTGGTTTTAGAACCAAAACCGGAAAAAAAACCAAAACCGAATTTTTTTTAACCGGTTTTTTTAACCGCCGGTTTTTATACCGGTTACTAATCTTGACTTCAAAAACCGGTTATTAACCGAACCGGTTATTAAAAATCCGGTAAAAACCGGTTTTTTTTGGGAAAAACCTGTTAAAAACCGGTCCCAACCAGTTATACCGGTTATTGTTTTGGACCTCAAAAACCGGTTAGTAACCGGAACCGATTATAAAAAAAAACCGGTTTTTATTTTGGGTGAAAAAACCGAAACCGGTTAATAACCGAAATCGATTTTTGAAAAAAACCGATTTGTACACCTCTAGTCAGTGGTAGCTTACTGTTGGCCCAACGTTTCAACCCAAGGCCCTAATATGATTAGATATTATTCAAATTTGATTCTGTTCAAAAATCACATATTTTAATTATGTTCAAAAACACTTGGAATTCGGTTAAAACTAAAAAGAAAACCAAATTCAAATTCAGCTTGATTTTTTGGTTTTTTTTTATTCCATTTAGTATACTAAAACACCCATATGGTGAATTGGTGAGAGATGTCATGTGTAATGTGGGCATGAAGTGCATGCTACATCATCCTTTTCACGTCTCAAATACTGTTACGCTCAAATGAAAAGGTGATGCCAAGGGCACTCCGTGAGTTCAGCGATGAACGCTAAATTGGCTCGTCCATGATTTTTTTCAACCAATCAAATGACTCCATTTGGAGGGTAGGGCCCAATCACTTTTTTTTTTTTTTTTTGGAATGACCAATCAAAAGTATTCTATTCAATCCAACAAGTGCAGCTAGCAGGCTACTAGCATACAAACCAATTCACCATTTCCTTTCATCCCTTAACCTTTATTATACTCATCTCTCATTCTTCACATTTTTTAATATTATTTTTTGTTAATTTTTAACTAAAATAAAATTAGAACATATAAGATTAATTAGATATTTTTTTTTGTTAATAAAAAAAAATATGTATAAGAAAACTACATATAATTTTTAAGAAAAAAACTACAAATTCAAACTTTTAACATAAATTATTATTAATAAAAGGGGTAGATATGTAATTTGCTTCAAAATAACTTTTTGTTTTCTTTGTCATGTACTATCTTCCTCTACCTAGAGTATATACTCAATGGCAAACGTACAACACAAATATAAGACGAAAGGGACGTATAGTTAATCACTCTATTGCACTAACATCGAATATTTTTTTTGGATGCTCACACTTTTGATACAATTTTCATACGTGTATATGCATAACAAAATAAGACAAAAAGATGGTAGATATGAAGACAAAAGATAGTAGATATGAAGACACAAGATACTCTACACGAATATCAACCACACATGTACTCAATTTGGAATTATGTTTAGTATAATACACACGTGAGTATATATTTAATCTAAGGCGGCATATACATACTATCATACCTAAAGAATATACATACGCGGTATATACATACTATCTAACGCGGTACATACATCCATACTATCATCAAACGTAAAGAATAAAGAATGATACACGGGTAAAAGAAGATAGAAAATCAAGATTTCACAAATGTAACAACCAGTCTTCCATCAAACATTAGTACCATCACAATGTGTCAATGTTTATGCACCATTAACACATAACAAACACCTACCACAGTTTATTAAAACTCCAAAACACATATGGTGCACAACCTAACTTATTACATACATATGATAAGTTGATAACGCGACTAGCTATAACTATAGCTTGGGACGACTTCATGGATTAACCTTTGGCTCCCATCCAGCAATCAAGTATTCTTCTTTAGGGGTTTTCGTTTTCTGAAATGACTCCCTAGCGAAGAGCGACTGCATCAACATCATCATCGTCATCATAAGTTAGAAACACATAAAGTAGTGTCTATATATATGGAATCATAATCACTATTAGCCGCAACAAAACGGGTTGTGACATATAGTGTTTGGATGTGCTTTTTTTATGTATAAAGTTGTGATAAAGTTTGACAAATTGTGATTATAATTAGATCTAGAATTGACAAAAGCAAGTCATAGGGTCATACTCATACCTCCATGTAGTTGTGCACATGAGTCAGACTTTCTGGAACATACCACTTCTTAAAATGACCAAGAGCCACCTTAAGATGGTATAGCTTTGGTGCCAAACTCAGATCAACGGCTGAGATCTTTTTTCCGTTAACGTAAGGCCCCTGATACGTTAACAAGTTATCATCATTCGAGCGTATAAAAACACACATATTGCCACAACTAAAAACAGTCATCTTGTTTACTAAGGGGTGGTTTGGTTCGTTAAATAATAATTCATCAAATCAGAAGAAATGGAATTTGAAGGACTTGTATTTGGAATCAAAATTTGTTAAAGAAATTGGAATTGTCAAAAATTTGAAGGACTTCATTTCGATTCGATTTCAATTCCCTTCAATATAAAACATTCATGTTCAAATTCCAATTTCAACGAATTCTGCGAATAAAACACGTATGGAATTGAATTTAGATGACCAATTCCACTAAATTTCAATAAAACAAAGACCATCCAAAATATAACAACAACAACAACCATATCCAGTAAAATCACACCCACGCAAAGCTATTGATTGAGTCTGAGAAGGGTAAAATGTAGATAAATCATACCTCTATCCCAGAGGATATAGTGAGCATCAAACCTCTATGCCTAAACAATATATAGGACAGAGAGGCTACTCCAGAGACCCTCGACTCAAAAAACCATATTTCGACGTAACCACCCAAAATATAAAAGATTGGTATTTGATAAAGCATACGTGCTTTATTCGCGTTTCTTTCTTTATGGTTTAGTTGCATTGATTTTTTTTTCTTTTTTTCCATAAATGCTTAACTGGGATCTTGTAATTTGAAATATTTGTTCTATTTCACTATGTTACCTAGCCACCACTTCTTTGCTATTTAGTAGTGCTCTGTTTATAGATTTGTTAGGTTTCTCGCTTTTCTACTATATGCCTTTGGCATCAGGGGTCTCTCTGGAAACAGCCTCTCTATCCTTACCAGTAGCTTTGTTATTTGTGGGATTTACTGGGTACGATTGATTGATTGATTTGATAAAGCATACATTGTTCTTGAGGTGTTCTTCCAATGCATAGAGTTCATCAAGCAAAGCTTGTTCAGTCCCATCATTCTCATCCTTGCTCTTCAAGAATGTCGAAAACTTTGAGTAAATATCTGCCCCCCTACAATTTAATCCCAAATTTTAAATCATTTTTAATAATATAAAATTTATATTTAATTATATAACAATGTTATTAAATTATATTAAAAACATTGAGAGATGCATACACAGAAGCAAGTTCAGGGGGGTAAGTAAGAGAAGGTTCAGGATACTTCTCTTCAAGCAGAACCACAATAACATCAGAATCAGGCACCCATTTCTCATCAAACTTTAACAAAGGAACTTTCCCAGCTGGGTTCAATGCAAGGAACCTAAACAAACAACATTCACTTAAAAACCCTAAAAGAAAAATATGAGTAAATTCAATATTCTCATATAAAATAAAAAAAAATAAAAAAACATTGTTACCAATCTGGTTTGCTGCTCAGATTAATGAGATTGGTTTTGTAAGATAGTTTCTTCTCTTCCAGAGTCAAAAGAGCCCTTTGGCTAAATGGACCTAAAAACCACAAAAATATATATATATATATATATATATATATATATATATATATATTAAGATAATGAAATAATCTTGATAAAAATGTGTAAATAAAGAGATGTTAATTACAGTCTCCAAGAACATTAGGGGCACCAACAGCAGCCTTGACACAGATCTCAAAAGCCATGATAGTTGAAGCTTTTTGGTTTGTTGAAGAGAGATAATATGTATGTTGTTGTGTAGAGTGAAGAGGTTTAAATACAAATTTTGGAGAGTATATGTTTCATTTATGTCCTCACACATAAAATCTAAAGAATGAATGGCTGAGACATAAAGTGTGAATGGAGGTGTGAAACATGTGCTTAATTGCTTCTACATGGGGTCTACGTTCTGTAGTGGACAAATGAGTAAGTTATGAGTAGGATTAATGTGTGGGAGAAGGAAGAAGATGAAGATATGGTTTTAGGTTGGTGTGAGGATGAGAGCCTGTCACATGCAGCGTGAAGGCATGCAAAGGTCACAAAGAATTTTACGAAGCTATTTATTAATCATATAGTTGTTGATTGAATTATTACTTTTAGTTTTCGGTTATCGAAAAAGCTTGTGGTTCGGAGCTAGCTTGCTCGGATTTAGCTCGAAAAAAGCTCACTTGATATGGCTCGTTTTAAACTGAGCCGAGCTGAGCTTAGCTCGCAACGAGTAGAATTGGCTCGGCTCGGCTTAGCTAAGATTATTTTACCTGTAATATATTTTGATATTATAAAAATTATAATATATTACAAAACACTAATTATTATTTACATGTATTTAGGAGAGTAACTTGGTATCTATGACATACTTGAAGGTTGATTACCATGCTAATGAATTAATATTGTATTTTGTTGAAATTTAAAACTTATTTTATTTTGTTGAACTTAATTTTAGCTTGTAATGTATTAAGTTAACCTTATTTTGGATATGTCCTTTTAAACTATTGAATAATATTACATAACAAAGGCCATAAGAGATATAAGACCAAATATGGTCCATTAGGGCATGCATAAAGAAAAAGAGTGGGCTTCAAGTTTCTATCATTCTATGCATTACAATGCAACCACAATTCGTAACCTAATATTTTCATGAATGATAATATTGTGGTCGATGATGAGGCCAAGGTTGTCACTCATGAGGCAATAAGTAGACTTCATAGAACGACGATAGTGGACGATCGAATTAGGGTGAGGGTAAGAGATAATGAGGCGATGAGCAGGCTGTCCGGGTCAAAGATTGTCGACTTAGGGTAAAACTTGCCACCAGCGAGAAGCTTGATACTATAAGGGTCTTTTAAACTAGCAAACAGTAAATATTATGTGCCGGTGGGAAATCTGGTAATATAGGTTCAACTCGTTGTACCGGTTACATAATTATGAGATTTACCATCCATCTTTGGTAAAAAAAAAGTGAAAAAAAACTAGTGCTCATTGATCGTTTGCCACGAACGGTTCTAGGCTTCCCATCAAGGCTATATGTCCATTCCATTGTTGCGTTCATTCCATTGTTGCGTTCCAAGTTCAAATCGAGTACTTTTGGAGTATTTTTTGGATTATAAATTAGTAGGTTTACACCAAACAACTATTTTTGTTATGTTGCCTTGTTTTTGGGATTTTTATCTGTTATAAATTAGTAGGTTTACACAAAACAACTATTTTTGCGTTCCACTTAACAGATTCTTTCGAATTCCGGGCGCATACAAAACAATGTTCAAAAGTAAAGATTTTCCAGAAGTAAAAACAAGATTCACAGTTCCTATTCCTTTGATTGGTTTAGTTGCAACATTTCCCATCTTAATGATAGATTCGTCTTCAATTGGTTGAAAGTCTTTAAAGCAACGAAGATCCTTGCATACATGGCTTATTGCACCTGAATCAACCCACCAAGCAGTATCATCATCCTGCACATAAAATGTAACACCCCGTGTTTTCGAATGTCAAAGTCAAAGTCAAAGTCCAAGTCAACTTTGACTTTCTTTGACTGTAGATAGTCTATTTTATGTTTTAGTTGTATTATGTGGAGTAAGTGTTGTAATCAGCAAGAATCGAAGTAATCGAATGAGTTTTAACGCGAACCGATCTACGACTGTGAATGATAGGAAGTAACAATGCGATAAAGTTAACTAATCAGTAATCAAACCGACCCAACAATCATCGCTCGAGACTCGAATTATGCGAATTGTGGTATTGTTATACGTGTGTGTGTGCCTTATGTGTTACTTGTGCATGTTTACTTTATGTTTGGTGTGGTATTCAAGCAAAACAATCGAAGATTGAATCGAAACTCGAAAAGCAATCAAACACAATCGAAAACGACATCGAAACGTGACTTATAGAAGATTGTATGTTAGATATAGTGGCTGGGATTAAAAGTAATTTGACTAGGAACCCTATCGTATTCGTATCAGCGTCTATCGAAATCGAAACGTCGAAAACCGTCGCAAAATACTCAAAGTGTGAAGCGGATCGAACAGGAAGCATCCTGATCAAACAGGCCAGCCGATCGGCTAGCATCTTGCCAGCCGATCGAGCAGCCCACTCGATCGGAGCTCCTGGCCGATCGGCTGCCACTTTCCTCTTTTGGAAGCCTATAAATAGGGCTGTCCTTGTCTTCATTTCCACTTTTGGAAAGTTCTGACCGGCCAGCTCCTATTCTTCATCTTTTCTCAGATTTCTCTCAATCCCGGTAAGTTATCACTCTAATTCTTGTACATTTTTGATCATTACTTGATTCTACACCTTTGTATCTTTCAAAACTTGAATTCTAACCGTGAAATCACCAAGATCTAGGTGTTCTTGGGTGATGTCATCATGGTGTTCTTGAAGAACGTCATGTTTTGGCCTCATTCAACTATGAATGGCTTAGATCTAACCGATTTCCACATAAACAAGCTAAGATCTATCAAAGATCTAAACATCCACATGTTGTGAAGAATTGAAAGAAGGAATCCCAACTTTCTTTCAACTCTTTTACACTCAATGTCTTCAAACCGGTAGAAACGGAGCCTGAGCCAACCCACCGATCATTCCAATGGTTGGATGGTTCGAGATTCGGGTTCTACCTACGAGGTTCACCGACAATGGGTTAAACTCTAAGCCGACGTTCCGAACCGCTCAACGGACGGATTTGGGTGATTCCTGTCCGAGCCGGAGAGACAAGTAAGGACGAAGGTGTCATAGTTCAACTCATTATCAAACTACCTCGATATAATGACAAGTAACCAAACAGCCAAGTGTTAGATGAAAGGCCGACCAGGTCAGAGATGCTGACCGAACGGCTAGGCTGTTCGAACAGCCCAGCCGATCGGACATACCAGCCGATCGACCGGGCCAGCCGATCGGCTAGCACATGGTCTCACACTTTAAAATTTCATGAAGCATAGTATCGAGGAAGGGATGTTCGATCGAACTGCGTTTGGTGAACATTACTCTTCGGATCATGAGATACTACTCTTCAACACTTAATCGTTTTTTTCACAACTCGTTCGTAGTAGGGAATGCCAGCCGATCGAACAGACTGTTCGATCGAGTGACATTCAGTTGAGGACTAATTCTGAAGTTCCTAGCCGATCGAGTGAGCTAGCCGATCGAGCGAACCGCTCGATCGATCGCCTTGAAAGGTAGGAACACTTCAGTGTTCTCAAATGCTGCAACGAAAACTTCAAAAGTTCAAATCCTCAAACACAAACACACCAGAGGAAGAAACAATCCACTCGAATGGCCCAGCCAATCGAGCCTACCGGCCGATCGAACGGAACTGTCCAACTGGACATACCAGCCGACCGAACAGCCCGTTCGATCGAACCTGCCGTTCTATCGACCAGCCCATTCGATCCATTCACGCTTGTCTTATTTTCCGCGTTACTTATCGTTATGCTATCAAATTATTCAGGCTAATCCTACTCTCAACGCTCCCTTCAATCCATAATCAATCACTGTGAGTATACTCGATCCCTTTTTGCTTTTAGCACTTTTGGGTGTTACATACGTTACCTATCAAATCACAATCAAACACAAACTATTTGAATGCTGACCATTTGCATGTGCTACTTGACTAAATGAATGCTGTTTATTATGTTTACACGTGGAATGCTATCTACCTGCCTTAGCAACATAGTACTATAGTTTGGACTCAGCACCCGTTCACACGGGGGTTGTTAAGGACAATTACTTGCATGAATTACGGTGGTAATCATGTATTGCGAACCGTCTCGGACGGTCAACCCGCAGTCGTTGGTATCGATGGTCCCATGTCGATAATTAACATGCATCGTTTTCCTCTGTGTACGTGCCTGGTTATGCGTAAACTATTCGAACTCTATATGCTATTATTAAACTTGTGTGCTCACCTTTACATTTTATGTATTGACTTTATTTTAACGTATGTGACAGGTGCTTAAGTTGCTAGGATGCTTAGGCGCGTGGTGATGAAATCGAGGCCAGGGAGTCTAGAAATAATAAACAATTTGTCTGTAATAATAATTGAATCTGAGTTGTCGAACGGAATTATTTACCTAGTTGCTTTCTATGATAACTTGTTTATTTATTTGGGATACGGTATGGGACGTATCATTTAACTGAATTTGTAATAATAGTTGTTGTGGAAACATCTGGACAATCTGTTTCGCTCAGTGCCACGCCCCGATGATTCCGCCATCGGTTGGGGTGTGACAGATTGGTATCAGAGCCATAACTATAGGGAATTAGGTTAGACACGACCTAGTCCGGGTCGCTGTCTTAGAGACCTAGACTATAGTTAGGAACCAATAGACCTAGTTTATGTGCTTATTCTGCAATTCTTCACTATCATTGCACTCGAATTTTCAATCAAAGTCAGGCGATTCAGTTGGGAATAGGTGTGAAAGCCACAAACTCCTGACCAAACTGCCTGACTTGTGCTGATTTTATTCGTTTATTCATGCTTATCACATTATTTTCACCAACTAACAAGGGAGATTATACCAAATCAGGAGTGAAATCCATATTTTGATGCATAATGTCCCTTATTTTATTAAAAACAAGGAAGAAATTGCTAAGCCAAGGGGTGAAACCCTGACCTTGGCAGTTTGTTCTGGACTTTATTTATCTCACCAAGGCCTCGATGGACTCCAACGACCTGAACTCACAAGTATGACCTAGGGAACGCGTGTGGAATGCCCAAGAATCGAGGCAGAAACACGACCTCTAGAGTCGAAAGTGAAGACAAGTCTACTGTGAATAGTCGAATTGCCTTGGGTAGTCGATGTCTAGTAGCCGCAGACAATCTATCTCTCGATTTTATGTGTTTCGATTCTGAGAACCGCAACCGCGTACTCTGATGACTCGTTGATTTTATGTGTTTATGTGTGCTTTCCCTGTTTTGGTGTTATATTTTGGGATGTTATTCAATTCTGCTATCATATTAATCGACACACACGACTCGTACTGTTGTTCTATCCCTAATCGATCCCCAGTTGCTGCAATCCAGATGATATTATGGTATGTTATGCTATACGACTAAGTTAGGCTAATACGATGCTATTCGACATGCTAATCGAACGACACGCGAGCTTTGAAGGATAGGTTTCTGTTTACTGACTGCTTCAGTGATTAAGTGCCTAGGTATTTGCGTGTTTCTGTGTTTTTGTGCTCTAAGTACTTATGTGCTTCTGTGACCTACGTGTTCTATGTGCTTCTGTGCTTATGTGTATCTGTGGTTATGTGATTATGTGTCTATGTGATATGTGTTTCGACGTGATTCTAAGCTTTAGATAGTAGTAGACGTGTGAGGTGAGATTCGATTTCGTTGTGTTGAGTCTCGTGACGATGTCTAATGCAGACCATGTCGTCGTCTGGATCCCGACACCGAACCTCACTGTCACACCCCAACCGATGGCGGAAACATCGGGATGAGACGAAGTGTGTATAGATTACTAGAGACGTCATAACACTATGTGACAATATTTAATTTAATTCCAATTTCATTGCAATACTAAATGTCAAACAATTTCAAAAGGGGATAACAACATTGTTTCAACAAAAATCATAACAACAAAAGATAGATAAATTTAGGTGTGTATCTAGCCACCCTAACTTGTTTCATCAATCATCCATACTTCAATAATCAACCTGCAACATGTATTAAAATAGAGTTTCAATGCAAAAGTAAAGAGCGAGTATACAAGTTTGTTTACATAGCATAATAGAATAAAAACTCGTATCCAACATGAACATATTAAAATAGTTTCAACCATGCTAGTTTACGCAGTCCAAGTGATAGCCCAAGTTTCCAATGCGTTAAAGTACCTAACCCAAAGTTTCACGGGAGGTTAATATGTCTCCTCCTAACAATACCCCGAAGACTAACGGGGAGGTGCATTACCCCTATAGCGCTACCATTGTTAAGGCGGAACTAGACACAAAGATTAAACGTTCACATAGCACAAAATAGTCTCAAGTTTCACAAGTTTCATGTTTCATGTTTAAAAGGATAGAGCATGTTTCAAATAAGTTTCAAGTGTCACGTGCGTTTAATATAGAATACATGTTTCACCCAAAGTGTTTAAAAGTAAAACGGGTTCGAGTATACTCACGGTTTACAAGTCTTGACTTGAACTTCCGAGAGCAAGTTTGGTGGATGAATTAGTTTGGAGCACCTTGTCCTTCTACACGAGGAAACGTAGGTGTGTGAGTTTGGCGTATAACGGAAGATTATAATTTGGAGTTTAACATAGCATAAAGTAGGATATCAAAATAATCATCCTTGACTTATACTCTTATATGACACTACGTAACCACTAGGGTTATATTGTATTTCATGGGTAGTAAGCCCATTAGAATCATACTTGGAGTGTTAAGTCTTAGATGTCATTCTACTACTTTAACATATAAACACAAGTCTAATATTAAAGGTTCGAATGTGTGTGTATATATATTTAAGTATTACATATTATTAAGTTCAATATTTCAAGTAGGAGGTAGAAGATTAGGATCTTCTTTTAGGTACCTCGAGTCATTCATGAATGTCATGTATGGGGTAGGAAGAATATGCTCCCATTTAGGGACCCCTTGAATGCTCACCACTTCACTTGATGTAAAGACAACCAAGGAGGGTCACGAACTAGGTTTAGTACAATAATACAAACAATCTAACTAAAGAGAAATCATCAAATCATGTGAGGATTTTATGTTGGAACAACCCAAGTTGTTCCATAATCACTTCTCATCAAGAACCAAGCTTGAACATGACTTGTGGGTGAAATACCCTAATAAAACAGAAAGTATTTGAGGTTTTAACCTCTGATTTATAGTGTCTCAACCTTGTTTTTAAGCTTTACCAACCATAAGAGAGGTTGTAAGCATTAGGACATAGGCTTGAGATGTGTTAGACACAAGTTGGATGAGTTTAAACAAACTTTTGAAGAACTTGAAACAAAACAGAAAGTTTGTGGACAATTTCGGAGCAATTCCAGGTCTGATTTCTCCAAGGAGAAGTCAAGGAATCAAACCCCATGATTATCCAAGCAAGTAGGAAGAAGAATCGAGTGATTTCGTTAAGAAATGAGCAAGTTATACTCACTTTTGTGCAAGAGTATGAATCTGTCCGAAAATGCAGATTTACAGCTGAATTGAGAGTGAATTTGGAGTGATTTGTGAGTGTTGAAAGTGTAGAAATGCTTGGAGAAGGTGTATATTTATAGTGGAAGAGTTTGAGCATGATTGGAGGTGTTTAGAGGTGGCTTAATGGTGATTGGGGAGTGTTAGAACTTAGGATTTCGTGCTAATTCGCGTAGATAATCAGCTGTTGTGTTTTTTCCCGATCTGGCATCCCCACGCGGCCCGCCTGAGGTTTCAGGCTAAGTTCACGCGGGCCATGAGCCATTTGTGGTTCTGGGTAAGTTTCATTTTTTTTACAATTTGGCCCCTGAAGTTGTGTAATTGATGCTTTTAAGGTGTTTTAAGGGCCATTCTTGTCACAAAAGCATGGATTAGGTTATGATTAAGTATGAGGAGTATAAACTAAGTATAATCAATCGTATAAGTATCAAATCAAGTGTCGTTCTCATTCATAATACGTTCAATGCATAAGTTTAGATTAATTGCAAGTTTCATACATAGTTTCCAAGAATCACGTTTAAACAGTGATTGATTCACGAAGTCGAACATACGAGCATATATAGAATGCGTTTAACATAGATGTAACAAAATATAAGCTTCATTAATGATCCAAGTCTCGGTTTGACAAGGATTACAAAGAAGGGAACGATTACAAGAATACAAAGTTTCCAAAAATAGAAATACGATCAAAACCTTCTATAAATGGAAAGTACAAAAGAGCCGGGCGTTACAGTCTCCCCTCCTTTAGGAAATTTCGTCCCGAAATTTAGGAAGACGCAGGGAAAAGATGAGGATATTTTGACTTCATATCCTTTTTGAGTTCCCAAGTAAATTCGGCGCCACGTTTTCCTTCCCATCTAACCTTGACGATAGGAATCTTACTGCGCCTTAGTAACTTGACTTGCTGGTCCACGATTTCTACAGGTTTCTCCACGAAATGCATAGTATCGTTGATTTGAAGTTCTTCGAGAGGAACTTGAAGTCCTTCATCAGCGAGACATTTCTTTAGGTTAGAGACGTGGAACGTTGGATGAACGTTGTTGAGCTCTTGAGGTAAATCGAGTCGATAAGCCACCTTACCAATCCTTTCGAGTATCTTGAAAGGACCAACATAGCGAGGGGCAAGTTTTCCCTTTTTACCAAAACAAACCACTCCTTTCCAAGGAGACACCTTGAGAAGAACGTGGTCACCAACGTTGAATTCCATAGGTTTGCGTCCCTTGTCAGCGTAGCTCTTTTGACGACTTCGAGCCTTGAGTAGATTGTCACGGATTTGAAGAATATTATCCGTTGCTTCTTGTATGATCTCAGGGCCAGTAAAATGTTTGTCACCAATCTCGTGCCAGCTTAAAGGAGATCGGCATTTGCGACCATACAATGCCTCGAAAGGAGCCATTTGAATACTGGAGTGGTAGCTATTGTTGTACGAGAACTCGATCAAAGGTAAATGCACATCCCAACTACCACCAAAGTCGATGACACAAGAACGGAGCATGTCCTCTAGGGTTTGGATAGTACGTTCAGTCTGTCCATCCGTTTGAGGATGAAAAGCCGTACTAAGATTCAAATGAGTACCCATAGCGGACTGAAAAGTTTGCCAGAGACGCGAAGTGAATCGACCATCACGATCAGAAATGATGTCGAGAGGAACACCATGATGGCGTATGACTTCATTGGTATAGACACGAGCAAGTCGTTCAACCTTGAAATCTTCGCGAATGGGATGAATTGTGCGGACTTAGTTAAACGATCAATGACTATCCAAATGCTGTCGTAACCAGAAGGTGTACGCGGGAGTTTAGTTATGAAGTCCATCGCAATGCTATCCCATTTCCACACGGGGATTTCAGGTTGTTCGAGTAGACCAGAAGGTCGTTGGTGCTCGGCTTTGACTTTCGAACAGGTAAGACACTTGGAAACGTACACAGCAATGTCTTTCTTCATACCGGGCCACCAATAGGATGTACGTAGATTATGGTACATCTTGTCAGCGCCAGGATGAATTGAGTACTTAGATTTGTGAGCTTCGTTCATGATAAGGTCACGAAGATTGTCACGATCCGGAATCCAGACGCGATCACAACAATAGAGGAGACCATCAGGTTTTGAAACGAGTTGACTTTCAGATGCTCCACGTATTTCTACAGCCATGGAACCTTCATTGATAGATGAGTACTGTGCTTCACGAATACGATTGTGAAGATCACTCGAGATATGAAAACAACGAATGACATCTACATGAGCCTTACGACTAAGTGCATCGGCCACGACATTCGCCTTACCAGGGTGGTAGCGAATCTCGCAGTCGTAGTCGTTGAGCAATTCCACCCAACGTCGCTGTCGCATATTGAGTTCTTTTTGGTCAAAGATGTGTTGTAGGCTCTTATGGTCAGTGAAAACCACACACTTAGTACCATATAGGTAGTGTCGCCAAATCTTTAACGCAAAAACAACTGCGCCAAGCTCGAGGTCGTGGGTAGTATAATTTTTCTCATGTATTTTGAGTTGGCGAGAGGCGTAAGCGATGACTTTGTCTCGTTGCATGAGCACACAACCAAGACCACGATTTGATGCATCACAATACACCACGAAGTCATCATTCCCATCAGGGAGAGCGAGGATAGGAGCGTTGCAAAGCAAGTCCTTGAGAGTTTGAAAAGATTCCTCTTGCTCGGGACCCCAAGCAAAAGGTTTCTCTTTTTGAGTCAACGAAGTGAGAGGAACGACGATCTTCGAAAAGTTCGAGATGAATCGACGGTAATAACCCGCCAATCCTAAGAAAGAACGGATTTCAGAAGGAGATTTAGGCGCGGTCCAATTCTTCACGGCTTCGATTTTTGAAGGGTCGACAAGGATTCCTTTTTCACTAACAACGTGCCCAAGGAATTGAACTTCTTTGATCCAAAACTCGCATTTAGAAAACTTAGCATATAAACGTTCAACACGCAAAAGTTCAAGTATAAGGCGGAGATGACGCTCATGATCGGCTCGAGATTTAGAATAAATGAGGATATCATCAATGAAGACGATCACGAAGCGATCCAAGTAAGGCTTACAAATACGATTCATGAGATCCATGAACACAGCGGGTGCGTTGGTCAAACCAAAAGGCATAACCACGAACTCGTAATGTCCATAGCGAGTGCGAAAAGCGGTTTTTGGAACGTCCTCTTCGAGGACTCGAAGTTGGTGATAACCAGAACGAAGATCGATTTTGGAGAAACAGGTAGCGCCTTGAAGTTGATCAAAGAGGTCGTCGATACGCGGAAGGGGATAACGATTCTTAACGGTGAGTTTGTTGAGCTCACGATAGTCGATACACATGCGGAAAGAACCATCTTTCTTTTTAACGAAAAGCACAGGAGCACCCCAAGGAGAGGTACTTGGACGGATAAAACCCTTATCGAGGAGTTCTTGAAGCTGAGAAGACAATTCTTGCATTTCGGAAGGTGCAAGACGATAAGGAGCCTTGGCAACAGGAGTCGCACCAGGTACGAGGTCAATACGAAAATCAACAGATCGGGGAGGAGGAGGACCGGGTAGATCTTCAGGAAAGACATCAGGGAAGTCGCGCACCACTGGAACATCACTTAAACTTTTTCCTTTGCCCTTTTCTTCCACAACGTGGGCTAAAAAGGCAAAGTACTGTTTGCGTAAGTACTTGTTCGCTTGTTTTGCAGGACATCAACTTTAGTCCCCTTGAAGGTCGGTCTCCATAAACGTGCAAAACGTCACCAGATGGAAGAGGCAAACGAACGAATTTCTCGTGGCAAGCGATTTCAGCATGATTCTTTTGAAGCCAATCCATGCCTATAATGACGTCGAAACTACCCAATTGCATGGGTATAAGATCGATAGAGAAAGCATACTCGTTAAGAGTAAGACGACAATCGAGGAGAATGGAATCGACTAGGATAGACTTGCCATTGGCGACTTCAACGGAAAACGACTTAGGTAGCTTAGAGCGTGTGCAATTTAATAATGATTCGAATTCTAAGGACACAAAGCTTTTGTCCGCACCAGTATCAAATAGTATCGAAGCATAAAGATGGTTAACAAGAAACGTACCGTTAACGACATCATTGTCGTTGCGCGCTTGATTCGCGTTTAGGTTGAAGGCGCGTCCACGAGGAGGTTGTTGCTGCTCTTGATTCCATTGTGGGCATTGAGGACGAAGATGATTAACATCCCCACATTTGAAACAAGCTCTAGCGGGTCTTGCGTTTTGAGGAGCAGGTAGGGCTTGTTGGGCTTGCTGAGCTTGCTGAGCGGGTGGTGCTTGTTGTGGTTGTTGGCGACAAAAGTTGGTAGTATGACCATAACGGTTGCAATTGCCACAACGACGGCACCTAGCATTGACGGGATGATGGAAATTACAAGTGGCACACTTGGGGTGAATCCCAGTGTACGGCCTTTAGGTGTTATCAGGAGCAACAGCGTCAGGGTTAATAGGCGGCACAATCGCGTTACAAATGGGGTTGGATTGCTTTCGCTTCTTTCCCCTATTGTTATTCGATTGTTGGGTGATTTGATTGGCTGGCTTCGAAGGAACGAGGTTTGCGGCTTGCTTATCGCGAATACGGTTGTTGTTCAAGGACGCGGCCAAACGGTAAATGTCTTCGATGCTATCGAGTTTGGCTGCCTCGATTGTGTCACGCATATTAGGGGGTAAACCATTGATGTACTTGCTTTTCTTGCGATCAGGGGTCGAGACAAGGTGAGGGACAATGAAACAGAGTTGTTTGAAACGGGTGGTGTAGGCTAGGTTGTCATCACCAATCTGCTTTAATACCCAAAATTCTTCCTCCAACTTTCGTTGCTCATGTGGAGGACAAAACTCATCCATCATCAGGGCCTTAGTCTCTTCCCATGTCAAAGCATATGCTAGCTCGTTCGAACGTATGTTTCTTTCATTCGTCCACCACTCGAGAGCTCGGGCTTGGAATACCCCAGTCGCGCTGCGCGTCTTGAGCTCATCGGGGCACTCGCTATTGATGAATGTGACCTCTATGCTGTCAAACCACTCAAGCATGGCGGTCACCCCATCATTGCCAGTGAATGGCTTTGGATTGCACGATGAAAAGTGCTTGAAGTTGAACGAGACGGGCTTGCGTGCTTCAACCTTAGAGTCGACGGAAGAGTGAGGAGTTTCAGAGGCTCGAATCTTGGAAATGACCTTTGGAACGACGCGAGCAAATTGATCGGCCATGAAAGCCATCATCTTCTTGATGGAGCGAGACTTTGACTTTTTAGACGCGTTGGAGTGACGAGAAGACATCTAAGATTCAAAAGAACGAATAGGTGAGACTTGGTCATAATGTTTGTTTAAGAAAACGAAATTGATCACATAG
This sequence comes from Helianthus annuus, assembly GCF_002127325.2. Lineage (NCBI taxonomy): Eukaryota > Viridiplantae > Streptophyta > Magnoliopsida > Asterales > Asteraceae > Helianthus > Helianthus annuus. The sequence goes on along the minus strand of NC_035440.2, from coordinate 31,114,845 downwards.
CATAAAGGTTCACATAGCATCAAAGGTTCAATTTGATTCACATTGCATAAAAGGTTCAATTTGATTTACATAGCATAAAAGTGTTTCATATAGCATAGTCATGAATTCCACATAGCATAACATGAATAAACGAAAGCATTGTAAATTTAGTTTGTTCACGAGGGATTATTATTGTTTGTGATTGCGATAACGTGCGAAATGATTAAAACGACATTTGGAAATGAATGAACGTTCAAGTATAAAATCACATATAAATTGAGATACATAAAAGAGAGGCTCAATAAAACATTGGATTGTTTCGGGTAGAGAAACGTCGACTATTCCAAAGTGGGTCGAAAGTTCTTTCGAATTAGAGATATTGTGCTTTGGCCTATAAGTAAGATACTCTCGTCGAGAAGTGATTAACGGTATCTTACCCTTCCGGTTACTACACATCTCTAAATGATTGAAACATTCGGGACTTTGGCGAGAATAAAAATCGAGGAATGGGACTTAATCGACGAGATGCGGGTTTCACCCCTAACTTGACGATTTCGTACCCTAAATGTGGTTGGTACTCGTCGATCAAAATAAAATTTTGACACTTTGACGAGGGTCCACTAGAGTTGAAATGGAAATTACCATTAAGTTGTGGATGTCACTCCTAGCTTAATGGTGAAATTTCGTGCAAAATAGATTAAAGGTAGAATGAGAGTCGTTTACCAAATTGTGGGTTTCACGCCTATTTTGGTAAATTCTTCTCGTTGGTGTTATAAGAGCATAAAAATAGCATAAGTGTATTAGTGTTAGCCTTAGGAAAGGCACATAATTTTAATAGAAAGTATAGCTTAGAAGCATGCATGGTAGAGCACAAAAGTTTTAAACAACAAATAAGAGGCAAAATTCCTAGAACTATAGATTAGGGCAAAAGCATGGCAATTTTCCTAATTCCCTATAGTTATGGCTCCGAACCCCACTGTCACACCCCAACCGATGGCGGAAACATCGGGATGAGACGAAGTGTGTATAGATTGCTAGAGACGTCATAACACTATGTGACAATATTTAATTTAATTCCAATTTCATTGCAATACTAAATGTCAAACAATTTCAAAAGGGGATAACAACATTGTTTCAACAAAAATCATAACAACAAAAGATAGATAAATTTAGGTGTGTATCTAGCCACCCTAACTTGTTTCATCAATCATCCATACTTCAATAATCAACCTGCAACATGTATTAAAAAAGAGTTTCAATGCAAAAGCAAAGAGCGAGTATACAAGTTTGTTTACATAGCATAATAGAATAAAAACTCGTATCCAACATGAACATATTAAAATAGTTTCAACCATGCTAGTTTACGCAGTCCAAGTGATAGCCCAAGTTTCCTATGCGTTAAAGTACCTAACCCAAAGTTTCACGGGAGGTTAATATGTCTCCTCCTAACAATACCCCAAAGACTAACGGGGAGGTGCATTACCCCTATAGCGCTACCATTGTTAAGGCGGAACTAGACACAAAGATTAAACGTTCACATAGCACAAAATAGTCTCAAGTTTCACAAGTTTCATGTTTCATGTTTAAAAGGATAGAACATGTTTCAAATAAGTTTCAAGTGTCACGTGCGTTTAATATAGAATACATGTTGCACCCAAAGTGTTTATAAGTAAAATGGGTTCGAGTATACTCACGGTTTACAAGTCTTGACTTGAAGTTCCGAGAGCAAGTTTGGTGGATGAATTAGTTTGGAGCACCTTGTCCTTCTACACGAGGAAACGTAGGTGTGTGAGTTTGGCGTATAACGGAAGATTATAATTTGGAGTTTAACATAGCATAAAGTAGGATATCAAAATAATCATCCTTGACTTATACTCTTATATGACACTACGTAACCACTAGGGTTATATTGTATTTCATGGGTAGTAAGCCCATTAGAATCATACTTGGAGTGTTAAGTCTTAGATGTCATTCTACTACTTTAACATATAAACACAAGTCTAATATTAAAGGTTCGAATGTGTGTGTATATATATTTAAGTATTACATATTATTAAGTTCAATATTTCAAGTAGGAGGTAGAAGATTAGGATCTTCTTTTAGGTACCTCGAGTCATTCATGAATGTCATGTATGGGGTAGGAAGAACATGCTCCCATTTAGGGACCCCTTGAATGTTCACCACTTCACTTGATGTAAAGACAACCAAGGAGGGTCACGAACTAGGTTTAGTACAATAATACAAAAAATCTAACTAAAGAGAAATCATCAAATCATGTGAGGATTTTATGTTGGAACAACCCAAGTTGTTCCATAATCACTTCTCATCAAGAACCAAGCTTGAACATGACTTGTGGGTGAAATACCCTAATAAAACAGAAAGTATTTGAGGTTTTAACCTCTGATTTATAGTGTCTCAACCTTGTTTTTAAGCTTTACCAACCATAAGAGAGGTTGTAAGCATTAGGACATAGGCTTGAGATGTGTTAGACACAAGTTGGATGAGTTTAAACAAACTTTTGAAGAACTTGAAACAAAACAGAAAGTTTGTGGACAATTTCGGAGCAATTCCAGGTCTGATTTCTCCAAGGAGAAGTCAAGGAATCAAACCCCATGATTATCCAAGCAAGTAGGAAGAAGAATCGAGTGATTTCGTTAAGAAATGAGCAAGTTATACTCACTTTTGTGCAAGAGTATGAATATGTCCGAAAATGCAGATTTACAGCTGAATTGAGAGTGAATTTGGAGTGATTTGTGAGTGTTGAAAGTGTAGAAATGCTTGGAGAAGGTGTATATTTATAGTGGAAGAGTTTGAGCATGATTGGAGGTGTTTAGAGGTGGCTTAATGGTGATTGGGGAGTGTTAGAACTTAGGATTTCGTGCTAATTCGCGTAGATAATCAGTTGTTGTGTTTTTTCCCGATCTGGCATCCCCACGCGGCCCGCCTGAGGTTTCAGGCTAAGTTCACGCGGGCCGTGAGCCATTTGTGGTTCTGGGTAAGTTTCATTTTTTTTACAATTTGGCCCCTGAAGTTGTGTAATTGATGCTTTTAAGGTGTTTTAAGGGCCATTCTTGTCACAAAAGCATGGATTAGGTTATGATTTAGTATGAGGAGTATAAACTAAGTATAATCAATCGTATAAGTATCAAATCAAGTGTCGTTCTCGTTCAAAATACGTTCAATGCATAAGTTTAGATTAATTGCAAGTTTCATACATAGTTTCCAAGAATCACGTTTAAACAGTGATTGATTCACGAAGTCGAAGATACGAGCATATATAGAATGCGTTTAACATAGATGTAACAAAATATAAGCTTCATTAATGATCCAAGTCTCGGTTTGACAAGGATTACAAAGAAGGGAACGATTACAAGAATACAAAGTTTCCAAAAATAGAAATACGATCAAAACCTTCTATAAATGGAAAGTACAAAAGAGTCGGGCGTTACACCCACTTACTCGCCAGGAAAAGAGGGACAGACGTCTCGCTGCTATCATCTCCAAAACCGTAGCGAAAGCTGTGAGTGAGGTGTATGAAAACGCTAGCAAGTCGTCAGAAGAATCCCGAGCTGAAATCCCTAAGGAATCAAGCAAGGCTGCTTTCAGCTTCAAGCAGTTCAAAGCATGCGGACCAAAAGAGTTCACTGGCGAAGATGGTCCTACAACCATGTTTCACTGGTTCGACTCGGTCGAAGTCACTCTGCACCAGAGCGGATGTCCCAAGCATCTCCGCACTCTCAATGCTACAGGCGTCTTCCAGTCCCGTGCTCTAGATTGGTGGACGGCTGAACGAAACAAGCGCGGAAATGATGCAGCTTACGGGCTGACATGGAAGGAGTTGAAGGCAATCATGATCGAAGAATTCTGCCCTCCTCATTAACGCCAAAAGCTGGAGGACGAGTTCTGGGGAATCAAGCAGAAGGATGGAGACAACGCTGCTCTCACTGCTCGCTTCAAGCAGCTTAGCATCATCTGTCCTGATTAAGTCAAGACCTCAGATCAAGCCATCAAGAAGTACCTTTGAGCCCTACCCGACTGTGTAGCCGACTTTGTTCACGCCGCCAAGCCAGCAACGATCGAAGAAACCTACCTGCTAGCCGCTGAGATTAATGACAAGCGGGTAAAGTCTGGTTTCTGGGATAAGCAAACCAAGTCTCTGCACCAAGCCACTGCAACGCCCACCGACTCATCTGCTCAATCCTCCAAGTCCTCGAGAAGGAAGAAGAAGAACAACAACAGCTCCAGCAACAAGAGCTGTGCTGCCGCGACAAACGCCACTCCTCTACAAGTTGTACCAGCTCAACAGCAGCAGCACCCTCGCTCAGCCCCAGTGATCAATGCACCGCCAGCCAAGCGTGCATACACAGGCCCTCACCCACTCTGCCCGACATGCTCTTATCATCATTCAGTGGGTCTAGCTTGTCGTTTTTGCGCTCACTGCAACCTGTACGGTCATTTCACTGCGAACTGTCGCTATGGTCCTCGTCAAGCCCCAGTTCAAGCTACTGCCAACCAAGCTCTACTCCCCGCCCCTCAAGGCCAACAAGCAGCTCCAGCACCTGCAGTCAATGCTCGAGTCTGCTTTGCATGTGGTGACCCTAACCACTTTGTAAACAGGTGTCCGAACAGGGTGGTTAAGCAAGAGCCCCAGCAGCAACAGCAACAACAGCAGCCTCAGCAACAGCAGCAAGCAGCCCATGCCCGAACCTTCAACATCAATGCCCGCCAGGCTCAGGCGGATAACAACGTGGTTAATGGTACGTTCCTTGTGAATGGTATTTATGCATCATGTTTGTATGATACTGGAGCCGATAACTTCTTTGTGTCATTTGAATTCGAGAAGCTCCTTAGTCGTAAGCGCTCTTATCTGTCCTCGTCATTCGAAGTCGAAGTCGCTACAGGGAGAACTATTGCCGTTACTTCAGTACTCCGTGATTGTACTCTCGAACTCAATAATCACATCTTCCCAATCGACCTTATTCCGATGCAACTCGGAAGTTTTGATGTCATAATAGGCATGGACTTTCTTCGAGAAAACCATGTTGAAATCGTATGCTTCGAAAAGATGATTCGATTCTCGCTTGCAAATGGTGATCTTCTATGTGTATACGGTGAAACAGCGTCGAAAGGTCTCAAGCTTATGTCGTGTATTCAGGCCAGCAAGTATCTCCGCAAGGAATACCGAGCCTTCTTGGCCAACATTGTAGTAGCGGAGAAGGGAAAGAAAAAGAAAGTTGAAGTCAAGGATGTTCCAGTGGTTCGTGAATTTCCTCAGGTGTTCCCTGACGATCTTCCCGGACTACCACCAAGTCGTGATATCGACTTCCGCATCGACCTCATTCCTGGAGCTAACCCCGTTGCCAAAGCCCCTTGTCGACTCGCTCCATCCGAAATGAGGGAACTCTCGAACCAACTCCAGGAATTACTCGAAAAAGGCTTTATTCGCCCAAGCACCTCTCCTTGGGGCGCGCCAGTCCTTTTCGTCAAAAAGAAGGACGGATCGTTCCGGATGTGCATCAATTATCGGGAATTGAATAAGCTAACCATCAAGAACCGATACCCCTTGCCCCGAGTCGACGATTTGTTTGATTAGCTACAAGGTGCAGCATGTTTCTCTAAGATCGACCTGCATTCAGGATATCATCAGCTACGGATACAAGAAGAAGACATTCCCAAAACCGCTTTTCGAACCCGTTATGGCCACTATGAATTTGTTGTTATACCCTTTGGTCTAACCAACGCACCCGCGGTTTTTATGGACCTAATGAATCGCGTGTGTAAGCCTTATCTTGACCGTTTCGTCATCGTGTTCATCGACGATGTCTTGATTTATTCCAAAACGAAAGCCGAACACGCGCAACATCTACGTTTGGTTCTCGAGTTACTCCAGGGGAACCAACTCTAAGCCAAATTCTCCAAGTGCGAATTCTGGTTGGAAGAGGTTCAATTTCTGGGTCACATAGTGAATAGTCGGGGTATCCATGTCGATCCTGCGAAGATTGAAGCTGTCAAAAGCTGGATTACGCCTAAGAACCCGTCAGAAGTTCGTTCTTTTCTCGGACTAGCGGGCTATTATCGACGATTCATCGAAGGATTCTCTAAGATCGTTGTGCCGCTTACCGCTCTTACTCATAAGGACAAGCCTTTTGTGTGGGGAAACGCACAAGAGACTGCCTTTCAAACTCTCAAACATATGCTGTGCAACGCACCGATTCTTACGCTGCCCGACGGAAGCGACAACTTCATTGTCTACTGTGATGCTTCTAACCTTGGTCTCGGCTGTGTCCTCATGCAGCGAGACAAGGTTATAGCCTACGCATCTCGTCAGCTCAAGATCCACGAGAAGAACTATACAACCCATGACCTCGAGCTAGGCGCGGTTGTCTTTGCATTGAAGATTTGGCGACACTACCTGTATGGCACTAAGTGTACGATCTACACTGATCACAGGAGTTTACAACACATCTTTAATCAGAGAGAGCTTAATATGCGTCAACGCCGATGGGTAGAACTTCTCAACGATTACGACTGTGAGATTCGTTATCACCCAGGCAAGGCGAATGTGGTTGCTGACGCGCTCAGCAGAAAGAGTTACGTGCTCAGTACCCGAAACATCCAAGCCCAGCACAACCTCGAAACCCTTATTCGCGAAGCTCAACATGCTTGCTTTAACGAGCGTACATTAAAGAAAGAGAGGATCTATCATGATGGAGCTCAGTTAGTAAGCAAATCAGATGGGATATTCTATTATCTGGACCGAATTTGGGTCCCTAAGCGGACCGATTTGCGAAAGATTATCATGAACGAAGCCCACAAGTCCCGATATTCCATTCATCCCGGTGTGGACAAGATGTACCAGGACCTGCGCTATAAGTACTGGTGGCCGGGTATGAAACGGGATATCGCCCTTTACGTTGGAAGCTGTTTAACTTGCGCAAGAGTCAAGGCCGAACATCAAAGACCTTCTGGCTTACTCGAACAACCGCCGATACCTATATGGATGTGGGAGAGCATAGCTATGGATTTCAAAACAAAACTCCCGCCCACGCCATTAGGTCACGACAGTATTTGGGTTATAGTTGATCGTCTCACGAAGTCAACCCACTTTTTGTCGATACGAGAAGACTATAAGGTGGAACGACTAGCCCAAATCTACACCGATGAGATCATTCGTAATCATGGTACGCCTCGTGACATCATTTCAGACCGTGACGCTCGATTCACTTCGCGATTGTGGGAAACGTTTCAAGCGGCCCTTGGTACGTCGCTTAATCTGAGTACTGCATTCCATCCTCAAACCGACGGACAGACTAAAAGAACGATCCGTACTCTTGAAGACATGCTCCGAGCGTGTCTTATAGATTTTGGTGGTAGTTGGAACAAACACCTGCCATTGGTGGAATTCTCGTACAATAATAGCTATCATGCCAGCATCCAAATGGCACCTTTCGAGGCTTTGTATGGTAGAATATGTCGATCGCCTATTGTGTGACACGAGATCGGTCACTCGCAACTAACCGGTCCTGAGATTCTACAAGAAACGACTGACAAAATCCACCAGATCCGAGACAATTTGGTGAAAGCTCGGAAAAGACAGAAAAGTTACGCCGATAAAAGACGCAAGCCCCTGGAATTCGCCATTGGTGACTACGTACTCCTAAAGGTATCCCCTTGGAAGGGTGTGGTCAGATTCGGCAAGAAAGGGAAACTCGCGCCTCGATATGTTGGACCTTTTAGGATTCTGGAAAGAATCGGAAAAGTTGCCTACAGACTCGAGCTACCGGAGGAACTCAGTAACGTCCACCCGACTTTCCACGTCTCTAACCTCCGAAAATGCCTTGCTGATCATGATCTAATCGTACCACTCGACGATCTTCAGGTCAACGAAACATTACACTTCGTGGAAAAGCCTGTCGAAATCATGGATCGCCAAACCAAGCAACTCAGGCGCTCTCGCATCCCGATCGTGAAGGTCCGATGGGAAGGCAAACGAGGCGCGGAGTTCACTTGGGAACTCGAAAGTGACATGAAGGCCAAGTACCCGCAGTTGTTTAAATAAATAGATCTGGAGCATCAAATTGGTAAATCACGGCGTTGTGTAGCCTTCGAGCCTAATTTCGGGACGAAATTCCCTAAACAAGGGGAGGCTGTAACACCCCGTGTTTTCGAATGTCAAAGTCAAAGTCAAAGTCCAAGTCAAGTTTGACTTTCTTTGACTGTAGATAGTCTATTTTATGTTTTAGTTGTATTATGTGGAGTAAGTGTTGTAATCAGCAAGAATCGAAGTAATCGAATGAGTTTTAACGCGAACCGATCTACGACTGTGAATGATAGGAAGTAACAATGCGATAAAGTTAACTAATCAGTAATCAAACCGACCCAACAATCATCGCTCGAGACTCGAATTATGCGAATTGTGGTATTGTTATACGTGTGTGTGTGCCTTATGTGTTACTTGTGCATGTTTACTTTATGTTTGGTGTGGTATTCAAGCAAAACAATCGAAGATCGAATCGAAACTCGAAAAGCAATCAAACACAATCGAAAACGACATCGAAACGTGATTTATAGAAGATTGTATGTTAGATATAGTGGTTGGGATTAAAAGTAATTTGACTAGGAACCCTATCGTATTCGTATCAGCGTCTATCGAAATCGAAACGTCGAAAACTGTCGCAAAATACTCAAAGTGTGAAGCGGATCGAACAGGAAGTATCCTGATCGAACAGGCCAGCCGATCGGCTAGCATCTTGCCAGCCGATCGAGCAGCCCACTCGATCGGAGCCCCTGGCCGATCGGTTGCCACTTTCCTCTTTTGGAAGCCTATAAATAGGGTTGTCCTTGTCTTCATTTCCACTTTTGGAAAGTTCTGACCGGCCAGCTCCTATTCTTCATCTTTTCTCAGATTTCTCTCAATCCCGGTAAGTTATCACTCTAACTCTTGTACGTTTTTTATCATTACTTGATTCCACACCTTTCTATTTTTCAAAACTTGAATTCTAACCGTGAAATCACCAAGATCTAGGTGTTCTTGGGTGATGTCATCATGGTGTTCTTGAAGAACGTCATGTTTTGGCCTCATTCAACTATGAATGGCTTAGATCTAACCGATTTCCACATAAACAAGCTAAGATCTATCAAAGATCTAAACATCCACATGTTGTGAAGAATTGAAAGAAGGAATCCCAACTTTCTTTCAACTCTTTTACACTCAATGTCTTCAAACCGGTAGAAACGGAGCCTGAGCCAACCCACCGATCATTCCAATGGTTGGATGGTTCGAGATTTGGGTTCTACCTACGAGGTTCACCGACAATGGGTTAAACTCTAAGCCGACGTTCCGAACCGCTCAACGAACGGATTTGGGTGATTCCTGTCCGAGCTGGAAAGACAAGTAAGGACGAAGGTGTCATAGTTCAACTCATTATCAAACTACCTCGATATAATGACAAGTAACCAAACAGCCAAGTGTTAGATGAAAGGCCGACCAGGTCAGAGATGCTGACCGAACGGCTAGGCTGTTCGAACAGCCCAGCCGATCGGACATACCAGCCGATCGACCGGGCCAGCCGATCGGCTAGCACATGGTCTCACACTTTAAAATTTCATGAAGCATAGTATCGAGGAAGGGATGTTCGATCGAACTGCGTTTGGTGAACATTACTCTTCGGATCATGAGATACTACTCTTCAACACTTAATCGTTTTTTCACAACTAGTTCGTAGTAGGGAATGCCAGCCGATCGAACAGACTGTTCGATCGAGTGACATTCAGTTGAGGACTAATTCTGAAGTTCCTAGCCGATCGAGTGAGCTAGCCGATCGAGCGAACCGCTCGATCGATCGACTTGAAAGGTAGGAACACTTCAGTGTTCTCAAATGCTGCAACGAAAACTTCAAAAGTTCAAATCCTCAAACACAAACACACCAGAGGAAGAAACAATCCACTCGAATGGCCCAGCCGATCGAGCCTACCGGCCGATCGAACGGAACTGTCCAACCGGACATACCAGCCGACGAACAGCCCGTTCGATCGAACCTGCCGTTCGATCGACCAGCCCATTCGATCCATTCACGCTTGTCTTATTTTCCGCGTTACTTATCGTTATGCTATCAAATTATTCAGGCTAATCCTACTCTCAGCGCTTCCTTCAATCCACAATCAATCACTGTGAGTATACTCGATCCCTTTTTGCTTTTAGCACTTTTGGGTGTTACATACGTTACCTATCAAATCACAATCAAACACAAACTATTTGAATGCTGACCATTTGCATGTGCTACTTGACTAAATGAATGCTATTTATTATGTTTACACGTGGAATGCTATCTACCTGCCTTAGCAACATAGTACTATAGTTTGGACTCAGCACCCGTTCACACGGGGGTTGTTAAGGACAATTACTTGCATGGATTACGGTGGTAATCATGTATTGCGAACCGTCTCGGATGGTCAACCCGCAGTCGTTGGTATCGATGGTCCCATGTCGATAATTAACATGCATCGTTTTCCTCTGTGTACGTGCCTGGTTATGCGTAAACTATTCGAACACTATATGCTATTATTAAACTTGTGTGCTCACCTTTACATTTTATGTATTGACTTTATTTTAACGTATGTGACAGGTGCTTAAGTTGCTAGGATGCTTAGGCGCGTGGTGATGAAATCGAGGCCAGGGAGTCTAGAAATAATAAACAATTTGTCTGTAATAATAATTGAATCTGAGTTGTCGAAACGGAATTATTTGCCTAGTTGCTTTCTATGATAACTTGTTTATTTATTTGGGATACGGTATGGGACGTATCATTTAACTGAATTTGTAATAATAGTTGTTGTGGAAACATCTGGACAATCTGTTTCGCTCAGTGTCGCGCCCCGATGATTCCGCCATCGGTTGGGGTGTGACAGATTGGTATCAGAGCCATAACTATAGGGAATTAGGTTAGACACGACCTAGTCCGGGTCGCTGTCTTAGAGACCTAGACTATAGTTAGGAACCAATAGACCTAGTTTATGTGCTTATTCTGCAATTCTTCACTATCATTGCACTCGAATTTTCAATCAAAGTCAGGCGATTCAGTTGGGAATAGGTGTGAAAGCCGCAAACTCCTGACCAAACTGCCTGACTTGTGCTGATTTTATTCGTTTATTCATGCTTATCACATTATTTTCACCAACTAACAAGGGAGATTATACCAAATCAGGAGTGAAACCCACCAAGCAGTATCATCATCCTGCACATCAAATTCCTCAGAAATTAGTGATACATAATTCTGAATCGAATTATTAAATTGTACTAAATTCTGACCTTGCTTGCCCGGGTAATTGGACCTGCTAGAACCAGCCTCATTCTTGTTCTTTGAACCAAACTTGTTGGCATTGTTCATCAATTTACTGTCCCTCTTAAAGTGACCAACCTTACCACACTTCCAGCAAGGGTAATTCTGCGTTTTGTTTTGACCCGAATTGTTGTTCCCTTGAAACTTTCGTTTCCCTTTGAACTTACTATTTCCTTTGGATGATTCACCCGTCTCAACCATGTTCACAGAAGACGTTCCACCCTGTTTCTTTTCATCATTAACCAACAATTTTTCTTGTGCTCTCAAGCCTTCTTCAATTCTAAAGTGGCTTCCAAGTTCAACCAAAGTTAACTCTCCTTTCTGATGTTTCAGATTATGTTTAAAATCTTTCCAGAAAGGAGGTAACTTGTCAATGATACTTGAAACCGAGATGGACTCATCCATCTTCATGTCATGTTGAGCATACTGCCCTAGAATTCGTAACAATTCATTGAATTGTTCCATGACAGGTCTTGAATAAACCATTTTGTAATTGTTAAAATTACTGACAAGAAACTTCTTATTAGAAGAATCTTCTACCATGTATTTGGCTTCCAAAGTGTCCTACAATAACTTTGCAGTTTCTACGTTTTGGTAAACATCAAATAAGGGATCAGACATACCATTCAGAATGTGGCCAAGGCATATGTAATTGTCGTTCTCCCACTTCGACCTCTTTTTGATTTGCTCCAGATTGCCCTCTTCCAGTATCTCCGGGATTGGAGTAGTCAACACGTACACCACCTTCAGCGGTGTGAGAAGAAAGTGCATCTTCTTCTGCCATCTTCGGAAGTCCTGCCCTTCGAACTTCTCCAGTTTGTCAAACTTGCTTGTCATATCCTCCATTGATCCGCTTGCCATATTCATATAAAATAATTTGATCTTTGTTGGGGAATTTTCAGATTACCGGATGAATAGAGAGGCATGTAGTCACTCTCAGATCAAATTATTTCGGTGGTTCACCCGAATAATTCAATCGGATACAACTCTGATTTTCGAGAAATTGAACCAAGGTATGTTTGTGCAAAAATTGTCTGAACCAGAAAAAGAATGATCAAGAAAACTGCCCCCTTGGAACCCCCGTAGAGTACGTGCTCCACTCGTACACTTCGAATTATAATAACTCAAACAAGTGTGCACTCTCGCACCTTCTAACTTGCTTGATGTGTATTATTATTCACTTTGATCACCAAGTAAATCCCAATTACACTAAAATATCTAACATCGAGTGAATCGCAAATTACAAACTATATACTCTCAAATTACAAACTATAAGAATTTAAGCACCAATGGGGTGGTGGTCCATTAGTAAAGGCAAATCCTTTAAATACCTTGAGAGAGGGAGATCTTGGATTCAAGTCCCATAGACGACATATAATAAAAGAAATTTGTCGTTTAAAAAAAATAAGAATTTAAACGTCCATTACCATTATTTTAATTAAGGGACACAAATTGATTCTTACAACAACGTATCACATCAAATAAAAACACAAATTGAGGTTTACTTAAAATATAAATACGAGGGAGTCGACATCATGCAAAAAGAAAACGTGTTCGTTGTATCCTGTATTTAATAATTTCCCATCAAAATAATAAACATCATATTACCGGACACAGTTTATGGCGCATATACACAAGTAGCGCCAAATATAGGTCGTTGACCAACACACAAAACATATATTATTTGTATACAGTGATTGATTACATCTCCAATCTATAAACCCTACCTTCTCTCACTAATATCAATTCATTTACGCCGCACCCTTATTCAATTCCACTCTTTCTTTTCACAATTCAATTCACTTCATTCATTAATCTTCTATTAATTACAGCTGGATCACAAACTTCGATATAAGGTTTGCTTTTATTACCTTTTTTATTCATTTAATTTTGTTTCAAGAATATGTGCTATGTATGTGAAATTTAATTAATTTTGTCACTTTGATCATCATATTGTAAAAAACTGATGTGATTCTGTTTTGCTTTTGGTTGGTGAAGTGGCTGTTAAATGATTGATTATGTTCTTTCTCAAACATGTATATGAGTTTGTTTAGCTATGATGGTTTCCTATGTCATAATTGGTATCATTTTTTGTCACATTTCTTTTTGGCCTCAAATTAATATTCTTAATAAATAATAAGTCAATTCTTATGAATTTAGATTTCAAGTTGTTGAAGATGATGGCAACTGAACAACACAAGTCAAGTGTTCTTGCAAAGTTAATGAGTTTTGACGCGTTACCGCCACGTCAGCAGCAGCAGCAGACGGTTTATAGGCGACAAGAAGTGTTTTATGACAACTATATGCAGAGAGTTGCTTCTATTGGTTCAGATGAGAAGAGATCAAGATCAAGATTAAGAACAAGTAGGGAAAAGCCGAAAATTAAGAAGAAGATAAATAAAGATTCTTGTAATGGTATGCAGGGTTTGAAATCACCGGTTGTTGATCATCAAACAAGAAAAAATGATTTGGGTGCAAAGAGTTTGGTGTTGTTGAGACCGAATTTAGGGAGTGTTAAGCGAGAATCTAAACCGTTGTTTTTAGTTGATTCTCATAGTGGATGGGAGTTTAAGAAGCAGCTTTTAGAACGATCGAAAAGAACAAAAGTTTGTCAAGAAATTTGGTCTACTAAACTTGGTGGAATGTCTTCTGTGGTGGATCTTGAATCGAAGGAAAGATCAGAGTTGGGAACACGAGTTGTTACTAGCAACTATGATGGTTGGAAAGATAAATCCGTTACAAAATTACCGATATTGAAAAAGTTTAATAAATCATCTAGAGGCAACACGAAGCTCAAGAATGCGACGAAAGGTGATTTGAGATTGAGCTCTGTGGGTCGCGATAAAAACGCGTCTACAAACTCTCGGGCTGCTGAGCTGTCTTGTTCTTTTGATGTTTCATTTGTAAAGGTAATACTTATATCATGTTATATTCATAAAAAATGTTTTTTTTTTTTTTTTTTTCGGAAGATTATAAACATATGCAATTACATTTTTTTTGCAGGAATTGCGATGTGAAGAGGGATTTACGCCTTTAAGTTGCATAGACGTTAATGATGAACTCATAAGGAGCACGGGTGAAGCTTATCAGGCTAGTCCGAATTCAGTTTTGGAACCGGACAATTCGTCAAGCTCTGAAAATGGTGAGAGTGTTTGCGCCGATCTTAATGGTTAGTTTATTAAAATTATTTTTATAATTTAAAATCTTTGTGTTTGTGTGTATTAGAATCTAATATTAGTGTTAAATACTTTAGGTTTATGGATGAAACTTCAAATTCTAAAGTCAGAATCGGAAGAAAACGAGTCTAATAATTCCGAATCGGTTGTTTTAAGCAATGAAGATGCTACTGAAAGATCTGTTTCTGTTGGTCAAAACACAAAGCCTGTTAGATGCTTAGGCCCAAAAGAAAGTCAACACTTTTCGTACCTAGTCAACGTGCTAAACGAAATTGGATTTCATGGTGACAATATGGAGTTAGATTTTGAAACATGCATGACAAGCCCTACAATATTCAAAACATTAGAGAGGAAATACGAGAACCAGAAGTCATGGAGTAAAGCCGATAGACGGCTCTTGTTTGACCGTATAAACATAGGGTTGACCGAGGTTGTTTGGTCAAAGTCTTTGAGGAGAAAAATGAGTAATGTTTTGCAGAGGGATGTGGTTGAGGAAGAACTCTGGAATATGCTTCTTAGTCAAGAAAGCGAAGTCAACGTTGACTTAACTAAGAGTTCGGTTTGGGAAGAAGCGTGGTTAGAGTTGCGGGATGAAGTGGATTCTATTGTTGTAGAGATTGAAGCCTTTTTATTTAATGAGTTTGCAGCAGAGTTGGTTGCCGTTTGATGAACGTTTTCATTCTTTTTGTAAAAGTAGGTAATGAGCCGGGTACTTGGGCTCACGGTTTTGTTGAGCCATGGTTTAGCGTGGTTCGCATATATAGGATGTGGTTATAGAGATTGGTTTGCTTGTAATATAAGGTTGTATATCAATAGATATGATTGTTATTTTTTAGATATGATTGAATAAAAGTGAAGTTTGGTTTGCCTGACTTAATAGTACCACTTTTGTTTTGGTTTAATTTTTTTTTTTTTTTTTTTTTTTTTTTTTTGTTTCTGTTTTTAAGAAGAGATGGACCTAAGTAAGTAAGTATGGTAACAAGTCAAAACGGGTTTGGGTCAAAATGGGTTCAACCAAAACGGGTTACAAGCAAAATGGGTTTGGGTATAAACGTGTTGTTTTTCAAAAGTATTAATCTGTCTGACAAAAATGGGCTTGGGTTGAAATGAGTAATTTTAGAAGGAAAAAAATCAAAATGGGTTCACTTGCTATATTTTTTTGTTGTTTAGTGGCGCTAGATAGAGGTGTTGGCGTCGCGGTAGTGTGTTGGTGGTGTCGATAGTAGACGTTCTGGTGGTAGAGGTGAACACAAAACCAGGTTGGGAACCGGAACCAGTTTCTAACCCGACAAAGTTTGGAACCATCCTGAGCCTACAGGTTGTAAACACATACTTTAAAACCGGTCAACCCAAACCGAACCGGTTCAAACCCAAACAGAACAAATCCCCCCCCCCCAGACCGGTTTGGACAAAACACTGGTTTTGACCATCTTTGACCCATCCGAACCAGCTTGGGCCCACCCGGAACTTGATTTGTGTACATCTAGCTAGTGGTGTAGGCAAATATAATCCACATCATGGACATAATTAACCTCCTACTCAAATCAAAACATATCTATTAGAAGTCAAAGTTCTAACTAAATCACTATGCACTCCAAGACCATAAAGTCAACATCCTAACTGCACCACTCTTGACCCAGAATAATATATGATGCACACATCATATCCAATAACTTTCTATCAATGGGAAGCTTAGTCAAATTCAGTGTTTACATGTTGATCAATCTAGCTCCTTTGGCTGCACCAGTCTCTACACAACCCAAATCACACCACACCCTACTGTTTTACATGCATGAAGTTCTAACCGGACCCAACCCCTCGACCCGTGCCATGACGGGCATAGTCAACAACCCGACAGTCAAAGGTTTACTCCCTTTCGCCAAACCCAATGGCATGGTTTCCCCGGTTCAAGCAACGGACAATGATAACATGCCTTTCATCATTGGTCTTGGAGGGCCCGTAACAAATGTGTTTCAAACTGGGTCCGGAAGGACCCAGTTGCCATTTGGCTTTGCCCTTCGCCACCTCATGTTTGGGACCATCACGGTCTTTGACAATGAGTTGACTGAAGGGCATGAGTCCGGATCCAACTTTATCGGGAAGGCGCAAGGGTTTTATGTGGCTAGCTCTATAGACGGTAATAGCCAATGTGTGTTGTTTACGGCTATGTTCAAGAGTGGAAATTACGTAAATAGCCTTAGCTTTTTTGGGGTTCATAGGACCGGGGTGTCTGAGTCTCAACTAGCCATCGTCGGTGGAACCGGAAAGTATGTTAACGCGAAGGGTTATGCGAAAGTTACGAATGTTGGATTGAATGATGAACAAGTCACTTATGGAGGGGAGACCTTGCTTGAGATTTTGGCCTATGTTACTGATTAAACCATGTTTTATTAATTAATACTTTTGAAAATAAAACAAAACTCAAATTTCCTTACTGGGCATGAGATTAAATTGTTGAATAACAATTTCCATCAACATATATTATAGTTAGGTTTCCAAATCGACTTTGAATTTGTGAGATTTTGACCGATTCAACAAGAATATTCGAATCCAGATTGAAGTTTCTTAAATTTGAATAACCTGATTTAAATCTGAATAGCGTGGAAACTGACACATGAACACCCCTAGTTGTGAACAGGACTGAACCGGAAACCAAGTTGAAAGGAAAACAAAGACTTGGACCAGACCGCTAGGGGCGGGTCAGTCGACCTATCATTCCGGTTTGGGCTAGACCAGTTTTATTTGGTCTTAGAATTTTCTTTTATTATTTGGGTTGAATTGGAAGTTGGTTACTATTTTGGCATTGGCCCCCATTATTGACTGTGCTTCATATGGGCTCTAATTATTTGTTATCTTTTCTTGGGACGCATTAATTGGTACAAAAGCAAATAGTTTTTGGTCTCACAAATCAACCCAGCCTTCTATTACCTTTTTCTTTTTTAGAACAACTACTTTCTAGTATTAAGCTACCATACTTTTCAAAACGGAAAGCCTTGTTGTCCGACTCTGGCCAAACTATATTGTCTTAACCTGGCCCACGCTGGCTTCAGAGTTTGGTTTGGGCGTTCCCTCGGAAACCATACCGTCGATTGCCACTTGACACCTATTGTGCCACCATAACAGTTGAACACTCTCTAACGTAACACACAATGGAATGAAACGTGACTCAAATTTGATAATATAACAATACACTTTATTTCGTCTTGATTTTATACTTGGAGGAAAAATAAGAATTTTTTTAAAAGACATATCTTTACCCCACTCGAATTACATGTCATATAAAAGAAACCAATTCTAAATTTTAAAAATAGACAAATAACACATTTGATTACAGATCACTCCAAGTTACAACAATAAACAAGAAAGTACTACAAGCACAAACAAAATCACATAACACAAACGTATAGGAAAGTGTCTATGGTGTAGTGAGGTACACATTAACATGGACAATGGTCTCAACACCATCAGTTGTGTGATCATTCACTTGAGGCAGACTCTCAATGGTTGCATACCCTTTAGCCTCCTCATACTTCCCGGTCCCACCAATAATCGCGATATGCGATATCTCGGAAGCTGTCCGATGGACCCCGAAAAAGCTAATCGTGTCATCCACCTCGTGGTCACTACCGTGAAATAAAGTTGTTAGCGCGAACGTGTGGCTGCTCCCGTCTAATGAGCTTGAAAGGTAGAAACCTTGTCCTCGGCCAAGCACACCGGTGCCTAGCTCGTGTCCTTCGGTTATTTCATTGTCGATGACGGTGATTGAACCAAACATGAGTTGTTGGAGTGTTATGCCAGCGGGAAGTTGGCCTGCTGCGACGAATGGTAGGTTGTTTCCTCCGTTTACAACGTCGTTGTTCCCGGTGTTTTGGAGGACGGTGTTGGCGTTAGGATTGTTTGGGTTGTTACCGTTGAAACCGGCTAGGAATGGGAGGTTGTTGTTATTGACTATACCGTTAATGTTGTTTAAGGGGACACCGCCGGTAATTGGGAACACTTGGCTATTGGGGGTAGAGAAAGGAACAACGTTAGCATCCGAATTGGCTACGATTCCAGCAACCACCCTACTTGTCGCATGAGTCCCTCCTAGAACGTCATGCATAAAGAAACTTAAAGTCGGGTGTTCTCCACCTGCAACAGCAACACCTGCGGCAGCAACAACACCTGCCCCTCCTGTAGGTGTAGCACCTCCAGGTGTCGATGTAACACCTACAGGGGTAACCACTGGTGCCACATTGGTTGTAGGTGTCGCTACACTAGGTGTTGTAGTTGGTAATGGAGTGGTCAGACCCACCACTGGTGCAGGGGCAACAGTGGTAGGAGTCTGACCACTTGGTAGCGTTGGTGGTAGATCTTCCACAGGGGTGTCAGTTTTATCTATTGGATCACTCGTATCAGGTTGACTAGTTGGTAATGGGGCCACAGGTGTTATATCGTTTGTCGTATCAAGTAGGATGCGGGTCCCATTGGAACATTGAAGAGAAATTGCTAGCAAAAAGATGCAAATTGTGGATTTGAGAATGGTAGAAGTGATATTAGCCATTTGGGTGGTGTTTCTTTTTGAATGGCAAAGGGAAGATGTGTGTGTTTGATAATGAAGGGGTGTGTGGCATTGTGGGCATATATAGTGGGGGTGTGATGATACAATATAGAGTTGATAAAATTGATGGAGTTGTTTGGTGCATGGATGATAGGGTGTTTTGGTTAAACAACTACTTTACAATTATAATCATATTTGGTTTATATGAACCACTCAATATAGAGTTGTAGATCATGGGTTATTTTTTTATATATATTTTAAATTAATATAACTGCTTTTTCCCTCTTTTTGTCAAGGAGCATGTTTACGATATTAAATTAAATAACAAGCGAAGTTTATGAATGGTCAGCATTAGACTTCTGGATGTGAATTATGAAGAAACACAAAAGTAATGTTTACATCTAAACTATAAGCATTGATGACAATTATAGTTAACATTGGTTAAAAACTAATACTACTATTGATCTATTATGATTATCAAGCTATAAATTTATATATATCTTATCTCATATAAATGTAGATTTGTATTATATATTATATAATATTAAACATTATTATGCAATGATACAATATTAGTGTTTAATAAACGTGACACAAAGATAAAATATTACATCAGAACAATGCAATTTTTTTTATTCGTTCAATTTAATAAATTCTTTACATGAATTGTGACATAGTGAATAATTCAAAGTAATGCGGGACAAATCATTTCCAAATATTGTAAATTATTATATAACTATTATAAATAATTTTACGTCTAAAAAATTATATGGCTAGATAAAGGTATTGGCCAGTGGTCAAACTTTTATTACTATAACCATCCCGTTTGATGGTAAATACATAAAATTATCCATGTAAACGAAATTGGGTTTTTAGGTTTTTAAAAACCGGCAGGTTTTGATTTTTTTTTAATTTCTTTTTGGCTTTTGTTTTTTTGTCACAATGAGTTCGGTTCTTCCGGTTTTAATATTTAGGCTTGAAATTTATGGGGTTAAATGTTTTTGTTAGTTAATAATTAAGTGATTATTAAACATTTGGGCATAATTTTTTTACACCATTTGTTAATTTCTTTCAAATTACTTAACAATAAAAAAGAAAAATTATAAACATTAGATTTAATAACAAATTTGGTTATTGGGTTCGGTTAACTTTTCTCGGTATTCAGAAGTTACAAAATCAAAACTGAACAATAAACTTTGGTTTTCAGAAAATACAAAACCAAACCTTCGGTTTTTTTGTATGATTGAGTTATTTCGGTTTAGCTTTATTATTTAATTTGGTTTCGGTTCAGTTAGTTGGTTTTTTTTCACCCCTGGGGGGCTTCAATTCAGTAGTTGGGGTGGCAACATGCCATGTTGAATCTGCTTTGGCCATGTCATACAACAACTATTACATAAGAACATGTGTAGTGGTATTGTGTTATAATGCTCCCACTATGAGGTATTATCTGACACGTGGCGTCCTAATCAGCGATGGGGCATTATAGCAAAAGTGGCGTAGTGGGGCATTATGCCAATAACCCCCATTCAAGCATTTCACAATTTTTTTTTAAACTTAAATACTTCATTAAATTAAAAAAAAATACAATACTAGAAATAAAAAAAAAAAAAAACATCCCATTAAATTAAAAAAAAAACACTAGTTTTCGTCTTCGCTTTCTTCACCCTCACCAACTTCGTCTTCCTCGTCCTCCGTTTCTTCCTCTCCCTCAGGTGGTACATACAGAAACGACCATGCGTGGTGTACCAAATCAACCATTAACTGGGAATGGTACGGTTCGTAACGCAACTCTCGCGCATTACTCACTCTTTCTTCTATTGTCGCCTGCGGATGCTCCTCTTCAACGGCTTCTGGCACATAATTCTGGCATATCGCCTTTCCTTCGTCTTCCAAAATCATGTTGTGCATGATTATACAAGCGTACATAGCATCTCTCATTTTTTGCTTGCTCCATGCACGACAAGGATTTCTCAAATATTGCTAGCGTTGTTTAAGAACCCCAAAGCATCTCTCAATGTCTTTTCGTGAAGACTCTTGAACCTTTTTAAAGTATGCTCTTTTTTCATCAATAGGATCACTATACGTCTTCACGAAAATCGAATACCTAGGATAAATTCCGTCGCTCAAATAATATCCATGAGGGTAGTAATTTCCATTTGCGTAAAACGACGCTTTTGGAGCTTTGCCAGAAATCCACTCCTCTAACAACGGAGATTGTTCAAAAACATTGATATCATTGCATGACCCGACCACGCCAAAGTAAGCCGACCAAACCCAAAGGTCCAGTGAAGCAACCGCCTGAAGAATAATAGTGGGTCCTTTTTGGTCACCACGTGTGTGTTGGCCTCGCCATGCAGTCGGGCAGTTATCCCAACGCCAATGCATGCCATCTATGCTCCCGATCATACCAGGCAAACCATGCTCAGCATTATGTACCTCGTAGATCTTTTGAAGGTCGTCCCATGTGGACGTTCTACGATAACGCGCACCGTACACATCAATTATACCTTTATAAAAAATATAGACAAACATAAGATTCAAAAAAAAAAAAAAATTCTAAGCATACTCGTCGTTTAAAAAAAATAAAAGTAAAGTATAAGAATTGTACCGCGACAAAAATGTTCCAAGCTGTCTCGTGTTGTTTTCTCCGTCATTTTTAGATACTCGTCGTTGATGTCGGTAGTGTTACCATAAGCAAGGATTCGTAATGCCGACGTACACTTTTGGATACCGGTAAATCCAAGTGCCCCTCTCGCATCCGGTTTTTGTTTAAAATAATCGTAGTTGGCTTCCAAGTCGTCGACTATGCGTAGAAACAACCGCTTACTCATTCGGAAACGACGCCTAAAAAATTCGTTCGAAAATGTCGGCGCCTCATCAAAATAATCTTTCATCAAACGATCGTGTGCCGCGCGTCGGTCTCTTTCAATATAACCTCTTTTATTTTTTTCTGCTTGAGGCCGACTAGAATGCTTGACATATCTCACCGCTAGTTGACATGCACTCGTAACCGCCTCTTGCTCAAGCTCCTCATCGGTCGAACCATCGTCATCCGCAAAATACTCATTGTAGTAAAAATTTATCATGGATGAAGAACTAGGAGAATCCATTTTTTATAAAATGGTTGTATTTTTTTTAGAGAGTTTTGGAGAGTTTTGGTTGAAAATGAATGAGTTTTGATTGTGTTTGTATATATATATATAGGAAAAAGGTTAAAAAAAATAAAAATAAATAAATAATATGAGCCGTTGTGGCATTTGATTGGTTGGTCAACAACACACAAGCGTTTTAATAATCACGCCGGCAACAAAATTCATCGAAAATAACGCCCAAAAACGCCCCATGTAATGGGGGTTTGGGCGTTTTGGAGCGTGATTTTTCAATTTTTTTTAAAAAAAAACGGCCCAGTACGGGCGGTCTAATTAACTATTTGCGACTGGCAAAACATTCGTTGTGACGAATTTGCAACAATACAAGCATGTCGCATAATGGTTGTCGTTAATTGCTATTGTGACTGTTTTTTGCGAATCACAATTGCTACGGATTTTAGCGGCTGAAAAGTAACATCCGTTACAATTACTAGTTTGGTAGTAGTAAACAAGTCGAAACACGAAATATGACATATAACAATATTAATATTTATTTAACTGTGCGAATGAATATTCCGCTTTGTACGATATATCTCAACCTAGGTAAACATTTATCAAAAGAAAAATATCTGATCCTCCATGGTTTTTTACACTTTTGGATCTTAGTTTAACAGCCTTCATCGTCGCGTATCCGTTAGCACCTTCATACTTCCCCGAGCCCCCAATGATCGATACATGCGACTCCGAATTTATATCCGCTTGATGTAGTCCAAAAAACCTTAATTCATCTTTAAACTCGTTATCAACAAAGCTTGTAGTCATTGCCATAATTTGGCTGCCTCCATTTTCCAAACTAGCAACATACATTCCTTTTGCTTTTCCCAATAATGTCAAGCCATAGAGATTAGTTTTCTCTAGTAAGTCAACATCAATTGTGTTGACCATACCAAACTCTAATTCTTCCCTAAGAATATCCGAAGCGGAAAATGATATCCCAGTTCCAATTCCAATTCCAGCTAAGCCAGCTGATTGGTTTGGGATGGAATTGGAATCAGAAACTGGGATTCCGCCTACGGGTGGAAAAAGACC
Organism: Helianthus annuus; assembly: GCF_002127325.2. Lineage (NCBI taxonomy): Eukaryota > Viridiplantae > Streptophyta > Magnoliopsida > Asterales > Asteraceae > Helianthus > Helianthus annuus. The sequence continues at coordinate 31,091,633 of NC_035440.2, read as the reverse complement.
TAATGGTTTAGAGAATGGAATGGGTTGAGTGTTGACTTGAGTTGTTGATGGGGTGGTTGGAGGGTAGTGTAGGGTGGAGTTGAGTATATTTGGCATGTAGAAAGTCATTGTTTTGCGGTGGTGGTGGTGGCGGCCGTGCTGTGGTGGCGGTGGTAGACCGCCAAGGGTTCGCGCTGAAAATGATGGGGTGACGGTGGCGGATAGTAACAAGAAGAAACAAGCTAGAGGGGTTAGCTTGAAGGGGGGTTTGGGCATGTCCATAGAGAATCTAAGAGGGTTTTGTACACTGTGTTTAGATGCATAAATAGGTGAGAAATTAAAAGGGATTGTTATAGTGGTTTTGGTTTCATGTAGTATTATAGTGGGGTGGTTATTGACCGAAGCTAAAGGGAATATGTTTATATGTCATAATAAATGTATTAATCTTTTCTTTTTTGCTAATAAACGAAAATCTTTTTTGGACACATGTAACTCTCTGGTGCTTTCTCACCTTATTTTCCTATTTATCTCCCATATTAAATAATAATAATTTCAAACAAAATATTAGATAAGAATAAATATTTAGATAAGGATAAACGTTTATTTTTATTATGATCATATTAAATAATAATAATATTAATTAAAAATTAGATAAGAATATAAACGTTTGTTTTTATTATAGTCATAGTAAATAATAATAATTTTTTTAAACAATTGAAATTTACGTGAACAACATTGGGCCTAGATAAGACCATGTATAGTCATAAAGCCCCTTTGTGGGCGTTATGCGACACGTGTCGTGCCACGTCACACAGGGGCTTTATGGGGCGTTATGTCACTAGAGCCCGTAGTCATAAAGCCCCTACCTCATCATTACTCAATTAATTAATTTTCGTTTTTTAAATTAATTTCTATTTATAAAATTAAAAACCATTTCATTAAATAAAAAAAAAAGATTACAATAAAATAAAAAAAGCGTTAAAATAAAATAAATAAAAAAACTTACACTAAATTAAAATAATTAACTCAAATTTTGGTGGAAAACCAGAGTCCATAAAAACAAAACACAAAACCAGCCCAAAACCAACCCAAAGCCCATAAATTAAAAACCCTAAAATCCCTCTTCTTCCTTGTCTTCCTTCTTCTTCGATATATACCTGCAACACAAAATTAAAAACCCTAAAAACAGAGCATTAAATATATGAGGGGGAAACCAGAAAATAAAAAAAAATCAAAAAAACAAAAAAAAGACACACATCACGCCGCTATATTAATCGCGCCACACCCCCATTTTCGTTAGATAGCGCCCACCGTTTCGGTGTGGATGGCGCCATGGCGGCGCTATGAGTGGGCATACCGCCCCACTACGTATGCTCTAAGGCCATCCGTAGTCATACAGCCCCTTGTGGGGCGTTATGCGACACGTGTCGTGCCACGTCACACAGGGGTTTTATGGGGCGTTATATCACTAGAGCCCGTAGTCAGCCCGTAGTCATAAAGCCCCTACCTATCATTACCTAATTATTAATTTTAAAATTTATTAATTAATTAAAAAAACACTTGCTTTTTTTTTATTGGTCCATTTTTGAAATCCTCCCCCCCCCCCATCAAGCGTTATATATATAGCGCCACCCACCATCTTTTATCTCATAAAGCCCCCTGTAGTGGTGTTTGGGGCTTTATAGGGGCTTTATAATGGCATATAACGCTCCACTACACAAATTCTAAGCATAGGAAAGTTGGAGATGAATTTGATGGAAATCTAGGAGAAGTTCTGAAGAAACTGGAAGAAGTTATGTCAGATTGGAAAGTTAAATCATTGAACCTGATCAAACCCATATGTGTACTTGTGTCAAATACATAAAAGGGAAAATTACCAAAATAGCCGCTTGACCAACCTTTTTACGAAAATAGCCATTTGACCAGGCTTAATGGACCTTCCCATCCAAGTGAACCCCCATTTTTATGCACCTTCAATCCAGCCACAACCAAGCGGACACGTGTCCCTTTAACCTGAACCGGCTTTATGCCGCCACACCTGTCAGCCGAGCCGCTTCATCCCCAAGCCAAGCCGCTTCGCCCCCCTGCCCCACAAGTACAAGCCATGCCGCTACAAGTACAAGCCGAGCCGCTTCAAGTACAAGCCGAGCCGCTTCAGTAGTATTTTTTAAAAAATATCAAAATACATAAAAAAATATCAAAAAACATCAAAAAAATATCAAAAAACATCAAAAAATATCAAAAAACATCAAAAAAATATCAAAATACTCTTTTCTCCATACATTTTTATGAAGGCCGTCTATAAATGAAAGAATTATATTACTTTGGTTAATAAGGTTAGATTAAACTAACCTAGTTAGTTAAATCATATATGGAATAAATAATAACTAAGTTAGATACTTAACTAGATTATTATGTAATAAAGGAATCAATCAACTGAGTTAAAGAACTCCGTTAGTCCAGTTAGTCAAGTGCCATAGGTAAAAATTATGATTTGACCGGTTTAAAAAGGGGGGATCTCTTGTATGATCTGCCCCTTACACGAATCGAACCCGCGACCTCCGTCTCACAAACACACACACTATCCAGATGGGCTACCATCATCGCTGGTTTTATTTGGAAACTTATATTTTTATTAATTTCCAGGTATCATTATTAGCTTAAAAAACCGGAGCTCACTTTAATTTAATGTTGCCGTAATTTGTAAAATTAAATTGTAATTTTCCCGTTAATATATGATAAATTTTATATTTTTATGTACATTACAATAGACATTAAATAAGACAAAGACTTTATTTATTAAGATACAATAGGAAACAAACGGACAAGCATTTATATAAACGTACGATTAAACTAAAAATCTAAGAAATAAAAATAGATTATTCCTAAGGCCAATCACCCAAGAAGAATGGGGGCGGCGAGACCGAACGATTACTGTCACGACCGTCAGATCTTGGCGAGTACCAACATGTACGACGTGGGCTCTCCGGTGTTGGGCATCGAGTGTCCTCCTCCCCCCACCATTCTACGTACGCCTCTCCCGGGTCCGTTTCATAGCCTTCCGGTCTTCCTTGCTCCAGCATCTGGTTAGGTTGATTAGTGTCTGGCGATGCAATTTGAAGTGTGCCCATTGCTAAATCGTATGCCAAGTTCAACTCTTGATCTGTTAAATCGTCTGGATGTTCTTGCTGGTAATATTCATAAACAATGGTTTCGTTTTTTAGTGGTTGGTTTGCAACTGAGTTAATTGAAGGTGGTGGGTTTGTAGTTTCTTGGTTCAGACGACGTCGTGTTAATCTCCGAGGTGCGGGAAGTATTTGGTTCGAAGGAGGAGGGTTCGGTCGACGTCGAGTGGATCGCCGACGGGGTGCGGAAACCACTGGTTCGATAGGATCTTGGTTACCTACACCCATGTTGGTGTTCATAGTGAGTTATGTTTATTTTGAAGGTGTAATGGTGTGTGTGGATGTTGGGGGGTTTATATAAGAACGAAGTCATCATAATTCCATATAAATAATTAAACATTTAAAATAAATATCACTAAACAACATTTGGGCGTGGTAAACATCGCCAAAAATACAGTTTATCGGCCATGAAACGTCTGTATGCTAAAAAATTTTGAATTGTTTGACCGGATCGATTAATTGGTTTGTCTGTTACTAGATGCTCCATAAGCATACACAGATAGACTCCCTCATTTCCTGAGAGTGACCTGTTAGACACCATGTATTCTTCATTAAGCTCGAAAGTCATGCATTTTTTCGGTTTGCCCGTCTTTTTCCAATACCGCAAATGCACCAACAAAGCTCCTAAATAAACTGCGATCTTAGTCAACCGTGGGTGAATGACATTTCTATACTTTTCACCAACACATATGTCTTCACATGCGTATATAACTAATTCTTGAGTTACCAACTCAAGTCGAAGCAGCAGCCATTCTCTATTTTCCAGCGGCAGTGGGAAAAAAACGTAATCAACGTCGATGAAAGAAGGAAATGGGTTTAATTTACCATTAGCATACATAGCCACATTTTTAGTAACGGAGTCTAATAAATTCTCATAAAATTGTGGTGGTAGAATAGTCCAACGCAAGTTTAGCATTGTATCCCTTTGAAGTTCTCTACTCCTCCAAGCCATTAGTCTTCCAACCCAACCTTCAATATGTTGTACAAGCATCATTTATTAATTTTTAAATATGTTAACATCAAAAATAAATTACTTGAATCAAAATACGACATATTGTAGAAAGATTTAAACAAAATTTACTGTAGCCGTTAGGTAGCCGTTACTACGATATCCCAACAGGGTGCCCCAAAAATTTTGGTCTAGCTCAATTGATCTTGAGAAAACAGTAGAGTAGCAGAATGGAGCGTCTCCATTATTATAAAATGTGACAACATCTTTCGACCAATTCTCCGTTTCGTCGTTTAGAATTGCCCATCTACCTGTTCTGTGGAGGTGTAAGCTTTCACGGTTCTGTACAAACTGGTTGTCTTCTGCATTTTGTGCATTTGAAGATTCAGAGGACGAATTTTCACTCTTGTTTTTTGGCGCCCTCCATTTTCTAAGAATTCAACTTGATGATTTGTTAACGGGTTGAGAGCTTCATCAGTGTTTTTATTAGACATTTTTTCCAACACATATATGAGAGAAAGTAGTTTTTTCGTGTGTTGTATTTATACTCCAAGTTATAGAATTAATTATTTATAAGTATAAATATAAATTATTTTGTTTATTAATTTACTATGTTAGTAAAATAAAAGAAAAAATACAAAAATAACTATGCCGCTACACATTTCCGCTATGCCGTCCCACATGTCAGCTATGCCGCTTCCCGAGGTTGATATGACCTTTCACTGGCCGCTTTCCCTTTCCGAGGCGAGGTTGATATGACCTTTCACTACCCAAGCCGCTACCGCTGCCATTAAGCCGGTACACCTATGGCCAAGCCGGTACACTGCTGCCATTATGCCGGTTCACCTGTGGCCAAGCCGGTACACCGCTGCCCTTATGCCGGTACACCGCTGCCCATATGCCAGTACACCGCTGGCATTATGCCGGTACACCGCTGCCCATATGCCGGTACACCGCGGCCATTATGCCGGTTCACCTGACCCCAAGCCGCTTCACCCTACAAATATGCCGCTTCACCTCTACAAATATGCCGTTTCAATGACCCGGTTCACCCTATGTTGACACGTGTCCGCCAATCTAGTTAATACGAAAAAGAAAGAAAGAACTCTCACTTTCCAAGTCATAAACTCTCTTGTCCTTTTTCGACCCGACACACGTGCACCCATTTGGAAGAACCGAAGCTCCATAATTGCAACCCTAGTTGTAGACCCGACCCGGTTTAGTCGGGGACCACAGACCAAGAACAGCACCGCGACTTTACGCCGAGTCCAGCCACCGCAGAGGCCCACCACCACCCTGCCTCGCCACCACGTGTTACAGTAGGGGACCATGGACCAGTTTTACCAGGGCCCGAGCCGACCAGGTAACATGCAACAAGATCCGATGATGGAAGATGCAGTATACCAATCGCCTCCACCTGTAAAGGTAAGTATATATGTTTTCCCTTTTTCTAATATTACTACTTTTTGTTATTTCTTTTTAGTTTAATTCATAATATTATGACATTTTATTTTTATCTTAAATTACTAGAAAGTCCAAATCAAAGTTAGACATAAATGGTCGGTTATAGATCGATTGAAGCATGCCATGTCCGAACAAACCCTCTCATATATTAGGGAAACTTGTTTTGGTAATTATTTAGATATAAAAAGTACTGTATGTGATAGCAAGCTTTTAGTCGGTGTTGCAAGTCTGCAAGAAAATACACCTACACCGCATCTTGGTATTCCTTATAAGCTTGCCGGAAGGACCCTAATGTTTACCCCTAAAAATTTCTGTCTAATTACCGGGTTAGAGTTTGGGCCCACAGAGTGGACACCAAAGGATCACGAAGATTCCTTCAAACGGAGAACGTTCAATGTCAAAAAGCATGTTAACATGGCAATGGTTGAAGAAAAATTCGCTGTTCTCCGGACATTAGATCCAGATGATCAAACGAGGATTTGTCTTTTGATGTTGTTAGGATTAGGTTTTTTGGGACTCCAACGAACTAATGTTTTTTGATGATAGATTGATACACCTCGTAGACGATCTGGTGGTATTTAGACAGTATCCATGGGGGAACTATTTTTGGGAAAACACGGTTACGAATGTTTATAATATGTACATTCGACAAAAAAAAGATACAGTTGGTTTTTCTTTAACAGGCTTCGTCTGGCCCTTCAAGGTAGCACTTTCAGCTCATTGTTCATTACAGTTATATGTTGATTAATTAATTATTACAGATTATACCCATTTATGTGCAGATGTGGATCATGGAGGTTTTTTCAGAATTTCGAGCAGAACCCGAGTTATTTCAAAAACAGACGATTCCAAGATTTTTAGGTTGGGGAGCCGGAACTAAGTACCAGAAGCAAGGTGTGGATAAATATCTTCGTAATGCCATTAAGGTATTTTCACTAAATTTAACATTATAAAACATATTTATTTACATTAGGGTAACTGTTTTTATAATTTTTTGTATCGCAAAATATAGAAACCTGAATTCCAACCTCTTATGTGCATACTACCCACCGATGCTGAGATGCGAACTGAGTGGTTTGCCGCCAGTTCAGATTATTTGGATGCCCAACGTCAACTGTATGAATTTGACACGTCGTCTGATGTACGGTCACATATGCCGGCTCAAGTACGGGCTGAAGATTTAAATGCGGTGTATAGCAATATTTTCGGTTTAAATGAGCCGAAACAGTCGTTTTCCCCGGCACCAGACCGAACAGAAATTCCACAACAAAATTTTGGTCCCGCTCAATTTTCTTATGGGGTTGGTTCTAATGACGAACTTATTGCAAAATTTAAGTTGCTGATGGATGAAAACAACCACAAGTTAAGTTTGCTGATGGATGAAAACAACCACAAGTTAACTGCCATGTTAAGTTCGGCGGGTTTACATGGTGTTCGGCCGGTTCCTGCTAGTACTCCATTTTCCATGCCAGAAGTTAACTTTAGTGATAAGGTAATACTTGAATTTTTTAATTTATTATTTTTATAAATTTTTCATAATAATCATTGAGGCGCTCTGAACGGCTTGTGAAGCCTTCCTCCTGTGTGCTATCACCATTTATTGTTTTTAAACATTTGAAAAAAGGGCAAACAAGGAAGCGAAAAACCGATGATCAAAAGATCGATGAAATCAGGAGTTGGTATCCTAGTAGTGGCGATGTCCAGCTCCGATTAACGACGGGTGGATTTGTAGGTCCGTCATTCTGGTCAGCACTGCTAGGTGACGATAACGAGGGGTGGTTGAGCGATGATGTAAGCAATTTTAGATATATTATCTGTTTACTAACAAAAGTAAAATATTATTTGATTTTTTGCTTAACAGCATATCTATGGTTGGATGATCCACTTGTATGAATCGAGAGATCCTAACGCCCGTTGGAGTATTTTACCCCCATATTTCCAAATGTATTTTTTTGGAACGACTCTCCCTGAACAAACGTACAAGGGTTATTACACCGGGGTCGTGGAACCTTTTCCATCAATTACTACAGTTGATGAGGTTCTTTCTAATTTAATTTTAATTTTATTTACATAGTTCCGTAAAAGTTTATTAATTTAAAAAAATAAAATATAGGTGTATGTACCTTTGCTTATACCGCAAACACACTGGTTTTTGGGGGTTTTCAACCTGGTTAACCGTACTCTCACTGTTACGACAGGTACTATTCCTTTTCGTTTGTCTTTTTAATTAAAAATTTATTAATTGTAACATTTCTTTTTTACTTTGTCATTGTCTAATATGTTTTATGTTTATGTTTTGTAGCCTTGCAGAATTGCCATTTATGGACAGGGGAAGAGACGAAGTGCTCACTCATATTAATTTTGTCTTTGACAATTGGCTACGTAGGCACGGTTACTACACCACAATGCCCATACCGCTAACTTACCCCTTTCGGGTTACTTTTGCACACAACGTGCCTCAACAATCGGGGCCTTTAGGAGATTGTGGGGTATGGGTTTGCATTTTCCTGGAAAGGCTAATTAACGGGAAGCGGATTAATGACGGTGAAGACCCCAACTTAACGGCTGGCTAGCAATATGAGGCGGCACCTTGCTATGCTTTTCTATGATTCAAAATTAGAAGGAGAGTCGAGTGTTGAAAAAATAATTCACAGTGTTGAACGTAATAGTGATGAACTTCAATTACTAACGAAACCGTTTCGTTAGTTTTTGTTTTGTATTTGAATCAAGAACAGTTTAAAATATGTTATTCTACTATTTTTGCTATAATATAATATAATACCACAAAAAAAAAAATTATTGGTCCCTTATTACACCTACCACCACCTATATATACACCCCCCCCCCAAAATACCCAAAAATCTACTACACTTAGCAAAATGGTGCTATGCAGGAATTGTGGCTCGCAAACAATTATAAAAACTTCCTGGACCGCTACAAACCCGGGAAGAAAATTCTATTGCTGCATCAGTCGACGAGGAGGCTGTGGGTTTGTGGATTGGGCAGAGGGGCCCTCATGCCAAAGGGCTATTGATGTATTTCGACATTTTATGCATGAACAACAACATGTGACCGTTGCAAATCAAGCCAGTGAAATTAGGCATCTTCAAGACGAAGCGTTAACGATGGCGGTGAAGTATACACGCGTGAAGATGTTGTTACTATTTAGCTGGGTTTTTTTCGTCTTGTATTATGTTGTTCATTAGAATTAAATATTCTAATTAAAATTAAATAAATAGTTGAATTCCGAGTTTGCACAGACTTTTTCGTCACTCGTAGTTTCTACTTGAGTTTATTTATTAACTACCAATACCCCTTTAATTTAACTAACCTATTAAGTTGTAATATTTAAAAACAATAAAAAACTTTAAATATTTAAAAACAGAAAGTGTTTGGTACTTTGGTGGGGGATAGCCATGATCGCGGGTGGGGGGTGGGGGGGTGGGGGCGGGTGGGGGGTAGCGGTGTGGGGTAGCGAAGGTTGGCTATAAATAGCAACATGGCTTGGTCTCCCAAAAATCACCAACAATCCCTACTTAAAAAGTTAACATTTTACTTAAAAATACCTAACATGGTTCAATGGACAGAAGAAGAAGAAGAACTAGCATTAGTAACAGCTATCGTTGACGCTAAACGGAATTTACAACGCGGACAAACCGCGTACTGGGGGCAAGCGTTTCAACACTATCAACAGCACGTCGGCAACGCACGGCACAACTTAAACGCGTGTCAACACAAATGGCGTGATCTTAAACCGAAGTTGGATCGGTTTAAACGTTACTTCAACCGTGTCCCGGCGGCTGGCTTGAGCCACGATGATCGGGTATATATCGCGAGGGTCGAGTATAGGCACGAAGAGAATACGGATTTTAAGTTGGTTGACCACTTTAATATTTATCTTACTTTGTAGTTATTTTTTTTAATGCTATGTAGTTTTATATTTTTTAGGATTTAATAAGTAGATTGTGTAATATTGTTAGGATTTAATAAGTAGGTTGTGTAATATTGTTAGGATTTAATATTGTAATATTTTTAGGATTTATAAGACCGTTTTGTGTAATATTGATATAAGTATAAGGTTTATTGTTTCTAATTCAACTCTTATCGAAATAAAGAAATATGTGAACAAATCAATTTGATTGCTATATATGTATAAGTTATGTTAGTGTATATGCAAAGGTTCAAAAAATGGTAGACAACAAATAAGTTCGGTGACTTTTAATATAACCTGTACATTTATATGTAAGTTAGATAATATTTTAAAAAATATTTATAAATTACCGATAAAAATATATATAAATTTCCGATATAAATCATGATTAGTTATTTAAAAAATTATATAAACGATATTTCTTAGTTTTTTTTCCTGAATGTCTTGATATACATTTTATTAAAAACGGTGTTCGTAAGTTAAAATTATTATTCACAGGTTTGAAAATAAATATTTTTTTATTTGTTTCGAAATATATATAGTCTTATGGACGTGTGCATATTTTTTTTAAGTAATTGTTAGAAAAAAATAAATTAAAAAAACATAGATTTTTGGATGTCTTGGTCAGATGGAGGTGGCTATATATACACATCTTTATGCTTCCTCTTTCCAACATACTGAGGAACTAATAATGTCCAAGAGGAGGTCTTGCTCAACCATTCCTCATCCAGTACAGAACACGCTTTGGATCATTCAAGATGATCGATATGAAAATTGGCCTCCAAATGTTCTTGAGTTTTACTACGATGGTGATACACCAACTTGCTATTCGACATACATGGGCATTACACCGTTAGGAAAAGACTGGTGGGGCGGACTTCTAGGGTTTTGTGGCAATGGTTTTATACAAGAAACGGTATTTAAAAACGTAAACATACGAACTATATATGTTTTTTTTAATATTTTTAAATTAGTTTTGCCCTTTAATTTCCAGCACATAAATGCATGGTGTAACAAGCTAATGTATTTACGGGAAACTCAAAGCCAGACACGGCCGTGCCAGTCAAATGATTATCGTTGGACAATTATGCCCCCTCATTTTTTCAACATGCTAGTTGAACAAAATCATGATGCTTACAGCTATGCAGATGGGTCTAGAGAAAAATTTCCTGCATTTTGGAATGTGGATACGGTAAAAGTTGTTTATTATTTTATTAATTTCATCCAAAAATAATTTGATCCGGCCATTTAAATATCGACATTTTGTAGGTCTACATGCCAGTTTCACACAAGGATCAACACTGGTTAATCTTACAGATAAACATGTTGTCACTAAAAGTTAAAGTTTATTTCCCAAATAATTGTAATGTAATTCATTGTGGAGAGTCGTTTTGCATACATAAAAAAATACATCAATTTCTACTTGAATTTGAGTCTCCATTCTTATGGTTTTTGGGTCGCATATCGTACTGGCAACGTTCTGGAATAAACGAGACTGATGCCTTGGAGTGTGCGGGGGATGATGTGTGGCCAGATAACGGGGATCATACAGGTCGAAATTCAGGTGTAATTATTTGTATGTTAATGGAAAAACTTGTTCAAAACGTTGCATTGACATGGGACGAGGAAAATCTACAGGATGCTTGTGTCAGATACAGACGGTACATGGCGGATGAACTCTACGCTGGCCGATTCACTCCTACAAAAAACTGATGTTTGTATCTATGCATGTTAAAGTAATTCAAGTTAAAATATAAATAGATTTTTCAAGTACAAGGATTTCAACATAATGTTGTACATAAAAAAGAAAATACCAAAATACTACACTAAAACTAAAAATCTCCCAAGTTATAAGACGGAAAATAATTATCAGACGGATAATTTCCTGGGTCTTCATGAGCAACGGTTTCCTTGCCTTTACGCGAACGTTGTTGCGATGGGATTGGGGCTGAACAAACGTCACGATGATGGCCGTGTGACTTACACCTACCACAATATAGAGGCGTGGGTTCTTCCCCCCGAGACAAGATTCGGTTGTTTGCTCGCGGACGGCCAGACTGACGTTTTGTAATATGCGGGGGGCGAACATTTATAAGACCTTCTGGTATCTCCCATTCAGATAGATTTATGAGGAAGAGGATTAATCGCTTCCTCGTAAGTTTTTTTATATACTTCATTGGAATAACATCGGAAAGCATAATGACTGCAGTCAGTTTCACCTAAGAATTTGGATACGGCAATCACGTGCCCACAGGGTAGTCCAGAAACTTGCCAAACACGGCAACTACATGTTCGATCGGAAAAATCTACAAAACCACGCTTTTTCCTGTCGTCAACATCAAAAGTGGTCAACCCTACACCAGCGACAGTCCAAGTTCTAGACCCATCAATTTTCTTTGCAATTTTTTTTTGAGCCCACTGGGTAAGCTCATGTCTTTCCTTAATTCCCTCCAGCCGACGATCATAGAACCATTTTTGAACAGATTGACGGAAAAATTCAATAAGTTGGGTTACTGGCAATTTACGATAGTCTTTAGACAAAGCGTTAATTGACTCTGCACTGTTAGATGTCATATAATGATATCGATTGCCGGGACAATGCGCTCTTGCCCACCGACCAAACCCAATACTTACTAAAGTGTTCCGTATTCTAGGAACTGCAAGACATAGAGTGTGGAAAGACTCATTAAAATCAGACACCCGGTAAGATTTACATGTCTTCCACCAGAGGCTCTCGTATTCCTTTTTTTTTATTCGACGGTAAGCTTAAGTTCACCATTAAATGTCGACAGCAGAGACCGTGATAAGCGTGTGGAAACACGTTGCTTACAGCTAAATGTATTGAATTGGCCCTATCCGATATGATCGCCATATCTGGAATTTCACCAACACAGCCTTTAAGCTTTGAGAGGAACCATGTCCAAGAAGCACCATCCTCTGATTTGCCTATTCCATAGGCAATTGGTAAAATCTGGTTATTTCCGTCCATGCCAACTGCTAAAAACAATGTTCCTTTAAATTCACCCTTCAAATGGGCAGCGTCTATAATAATAACAGGTCTTAAATTACGCATAAAACTACGAACCTGAAAAAAAAAATTAGTGAATGACCATCTTATTTTAAGATAAAAAAAATATTATTAAGGTTCCGACTTACCGCTGCACCAATAGCCACAAAGACCATTTCAAACCGACTCTCGTCGTCAATCCAAATGTGAGTCACTGTTCCCGGATTCGCCCGCTCCAAATTGTAACAATAAATTGGGAGTTCGGCAAAAGAATCTCTGCTTGTACCTTGCAAGAGTTCTAAAGCATGACATTTTCCACGCCATGCTTGCATGTAACTAATATCAATTCCTAAATTTTGTTTAAAATCGGACTTTATCTCGTTTCCGCGATAAATTTGACCACCGTCTTTTAATTGAGGCACTAAATAATGACCCACAACTTGGAGGTTTTCCTGACGAAAATGTGGGTGTGTGAGCGTCTTTGAACAAGTGTGTTTATCGTTGAAATATTTAACATAAAATGCGCTATCACCAGCAAAGCCGTATGCCCTAAAACGCCACTCACAACCATCAACAGAACATGACACTTCGTACCGTGTTTTAGACGATCTGTCAACTTTAAACTCAAATCGTTCTATCAAACATTTTTTACCCAATTCAAGTTTCATTTCCTCTTTGCTATTAAAAATGTGGCCTGGCTCGAACACAATAGAAGATATGCCTTGGCTATTACTCGGTAAGTATAATTGGGTACAGTTTTCATAAATTTTTTTATCACTTTCATCAAAAGATAAATTTAAACCAGGAACTCTGAAATTGTTTAAAAATGCGCAATCAGAAGACTCAACACCGGGTTCTTGAATGACATATAACTGAAATAATTCAAACGGTTTACTCTCAGCCAAATTAAAGAAAAAAACAACATCATTATCATTCATTATATCGATCGGATCTGTAAACGAAGACATCCGGTAGGATATCCGAGTAATATTTTGAATATCACACATCTTGCGAATATAACTTAAAAAAGTGATGTAGGAAAAATTGGTTTCAACTTCTAAACCACGTCTAGTAATACAATCGTGACCGGCAACATACTCGATGTTCCCGTTAACAACCTCCCACTTTCCCCCGGTGTATATCACAAACTTAACACCCATGAGTTATACTAAACGTGACCAAACTATGTATTCATACAAAGATAACGAGAAGACAAAAAACAAATGTGTGCAAAATCCAGATGTTATATATATACTTAAGAAATTATACATAAAAAACACATGTGTAGCGGCTTGGGGGTAGGTGGGATGCTGAAGCGGCTCGTATCCGGGGTGTAGCGGCTTGGGCATAGGTTGAAACGGCTTGGGGGTAGGTGGCATGCTGAAGCGGCTTAGATCCAGGGTATAGCGGCTTGGAATGGGGCAAAGCGGCTCGGCTTGGCAGTACCACAAAGCGGCATAAATCAGGCAGGGGGCGAAGCGGCTTGGCTTGGGGATGAAGCGGCTCGGCTGACAGGTGTGGCGGCATAAAGCCGGTTCAGGTTAAAGGGACACGTGTCCGCTTGGTTGTGGCTGGATTGAAGGTGCATAAAAATGGGGGTTCACTTGGATGGGAAGGTCCATTAAGCCTGGTCAAATGGCTATTTTCGTAAAAAGGTTGGTCAAGCGGCTATTTTGGTAATTTTCCCTACATAAAAACTCACCCGGATACAATTATATGCGTGCAACTTAAGCAAGACTCATTTAATCCATTTATTTCTAAAAAGTCAAACATGTTTTTTTTTTTTAAAGAAAACTTCATTAAACCAAGGCCAGCCCGATCAAAAACAACGGGCGGCCCAACGACAACAAAACCTTACAAGAATTTACACCAATTAGCCCATGTAAAATCTATACACTTAGTCCTGCTTCTAAACCACAAGAATCCAGCAGCCATAATTGATCTGAACACCTCTTCAGCCTTAAGAATCTTGCCATTAAAGACTCGATCATTCCTCGCTTTCCAAATAAACCAACACGTGATTACCACGATACCTTGGAACATGGACTGCTCATGTTAATGTGTTAACGGGTTATACATATGCAAAATAGCTTGGAGGTTGTAATGACGGGTTAAACAGATTAACGAGTCAACATGTTTAATTAAATATTTAATTAAAGTGGTGAAACACTGAACTCAAAACTAACCTATACAAGCCACTTAAAACACATCCAAAATTTCCAATCTTGGAACAAAAAATTCACACAATACTCATCCAGTAACATTTGCTTATTATTTCTGTATGTTGTATCACAAACAAATTTATTGTTTTATGTGACTTAAAGTAGATTTTGTTTTCACACAGTTTTCTTTACATATAGTTTTTTTAATCACATTCACACATTATCATTCCTAATTTTTCATATAATCTATGTATAAATTAAAAGAAGATTGATAGTGACTTTTCGTCCTTTAATCTATCTCGTTTTTTTTAGTGTAAACTTTTATTTGGAATCCATTTAGTTTAATCTTTAACCAAATTACTTTTCTACTTTTAAATAGTTTTTTTATCGAACACGTTAATACTATTTTAGACATAATTTTTAACTTTCCTTTTTCTTTGCTATAACGACTGTGGCCAGGGTTTTTTTTAGTTTAGTTTTTTAACGAATGCGTCGATACTCTTTTTAACATATTTTTTAACTTTTCTTTTACTTTGCTATAACGAGTGCACCGAAACCGACCAAGTTTCTATTGTTTTCCATTTCTTTTACATTTGTTATTTGTTATATTGTTTTACATTTTCTTATTACTTTTTTACCTTTGCTTCTTAACACATTTAGATATCATTTTATTTAATTTGACAAATTCATTTATCATTGTCATCGTGTATTATATGTTTTGAATTCTAACCGCGTGTTGCGCAACACATGGGTAACTCTGACCCTAGTTTTTATAAAAGAAAGAGAAGATAACAAAACTAGACTGGGTTGGGCTTATGTGGGCCTGTAAAGGGTATACAGACTAGATTGGGCATGGGCTTATGAAAATTATTTATAAAAATAAGGAATAATTGCATATTTCCCCTTAAAAAAACATACTAATTGCATATATACCCAAGCCAAAACTAGAATTGCATATTTCCCCTTTATCATAAAATTGAATAGATTGCCCTTTTCAAAATCAAAATATCCTCATCACTCACACAAAATCATCGATCAAGGGAAATCTCCAGTTTCAAAATATCCAAACTGACTCTTCACGTTCTTCTCCCTTTGCGATTCAGTCGGCGCCGATATTCCGTCAATATGTTTTCTACTCTATTACAATTAAGTGTGATGAATGCTTTCGATTTGTTGTTTTTGACCTTGAATTCTGTTTTAGTTGGAGGTTTAGTTAGTAATTTTATGAGGGAATCTATAAAGCAATAGTTGTTCTTTATTTTCTTCATTGCTTGCAGTCATCGTATGTTCGAACTGTGTAGCTTTAATGTTCGGTTTTTTATTTTGATGGATGCATATGCTAAAACCACAAAGTCAGGGGAGATATCATATATGGATGCATATGGTTTTTGACGTTGAACTGATGATGTTTTTTATTTTCTACATTTTCTTGATGTCATATGGATAAATAAATATATGGCTTTCAATTGTTTTGTTACATGGATTTTTGGTGTTTATTTTTTATGATTTCTTTGTACCATAACAGATTAAAGTTTTGACTTTACTCATATTTTTAAAGATTGTTACTTTAGCTTGTCATAGATGGAAAAACAAAGAAGAAATGCCAAAAAGAAACTTTGTAAAGAGGTACAAAATGAATAAAAACTAATTAGCGAAACGTAAGGAAAAAAACAAAAACAAAATAAAATTTGTGAAAAAAAACACAAAAACTAGTAAATATGCAACTTCTTTAATGTTTAGTAAATTAAGGGTAAAATAGTCATTATATAATTAAACTTTAATAAAATAAATTAAAATGGGTAAATTTACAATTTTATTAGTTAATGAAGGGGAAATATGCAATTTTAATTTAGACTTGAGTATATATGCAATTAAAAGGTTTTATAGGGGGAAATATGAAATTGTCCCTAAAAATAAATAAATATTCCTAACCTGAACGTGAAGCACTGGTTCGTCGTTTTATTCTAGGGTTTCAGAAGACTACAGCGGCGGCATTTGCAACAAACTCATAATCCATGGGTAATCTCCATTGCTAACAAGCCTGTAGCTTTTTAGTTTTTTATTGAATTTTGACAAATTATTACTTAAAATGCAGCTAGAATCAAAGTTCACGAGTTGAGGGAGAAATCAAAAACTGATTTGTTTGCTCAGTTGAAGGATCTAAAAACTGAACTCGCACTCCTCCGTGTTGCTAAAGTCACCGGTGGTGCTCCTAACAAGCTCTCCAAAATGTAATTTCTACTTCCTGATGATCTATTATATTTACACGCAATTTGGACATGTGTACTGTAGTTTGTGTTTATTGTTTACTTTAGCGTAAATTGGAAATGTTTTAAAGATTTTTATATTCTGAATTAGTGTTTTTGATCTAGGAGTTAAAATGTGGTTTAGGAATATCTAGATTGCTTTTTAGGTTTTGATTTCTGCTCTATAGCATTTTGTATTGAAGAATGTTAAAGATATTGTGTTTTTGTGTCTGTCTTGTAGTTGTTACGTTAAATGTTAATCTGTGTAGTTAAGAGTGCATGAGGCGTGCCTAGGCATTCAGGTGAGGCCATAGTTGTCAGTATCGAGCGTAGCGATCGCTATAGTGCGCTAAGTAGCGTATAGGTCTAGGCTGGCTATTACGATTGTAGCGATAGATAGCGATAATAGCAACAATTTATTTGTTTTTATGTTTCTTAACGTAAATAGCAATTAAATATAGCTATAAAATAGCTGGAGTTTAGGTTTTTGTTAAATACAACAACAACCATACCCAGTAAATCCCACAAATAGCAAAGCTACTTATAGGGTATGGGGAGGGTGGGATGTAGACAGACCTTGCCTCTATCCCTAGGGATAGAGAGGCGGCTTCTAGAGAGACCCTCGGCTCCAAAACGAACAACATGCCAACACACCTAGTCAAACAATATAGAAATAGCATACAACATCATTTGGACATAATATAATGTAAATAGGAAGCCACCAATACCAAGAAAGTGATCAGAGTGACACAATATAATGTAAATCATGTATAAAAGCATACAACATCATTTGGACATAAACACCATAAGGCAATCACTGGTAAAATCACTTTAAGAATAAGAAAGACCTACATCCCTAAAAAACACCTAAGACCTTACTGCAATATCCTCTAGAAGTCCTTAACCCTAATCCTACGCCTCCACAAAGTCCTATCTTGGACCATGTCCTCAGAAAGATGCAACTCTAGTATTCATATAATATACATATAAAAAAATTAATTTTTTTTCCTAGTGTATTTCTATTTATCGCTATTCGCTATGTAGCATATAGGTATCTTATCGCTATTTGTCGCTATTCGCCATTAACAACTATGGGTGAGGCTGGGTGCATGTTTAGTGCCTTGAGTGCATCACGACGCGGAAAACACCTAAACCTAAAAAACCTCCCTGTACCGGTCAATATTAGTTTTAAACGGTCTGAACCAGCCAAAAATCAGTCTAAACAAGCCGGAAACATGTCTAAAACAGCTAATATGGCATGGACTGTCATCTGCTTCTTTTTGCACGTTGCGCTTAGGCAACGGGTGCATGCAGTTTTTACATTTTGAGCTTTTTGACTCCAAACAGTGTTAGTTATTGAACATATTTATGTTGGATTGTAAAATGGTTGTTATGTCTTGCAAACACTTGGCTTTACTAGAGTTATAATTTTATAATGTCAAGTTTGTAAACCGTATCTGTTATTGTGGGTGCAGAAAAGTGGTGAGGACTTCTATTGCACAGGTGTTGACTGTTATTTCACAGACACAGAAGGCAAAGCTCAGGGAAGCTTACAAGAACAAGAAGTACTTGCCTCTTGATTTGCGCCCTAAGAAGACCAGAGCCATTCGTAGGCGTTTGACCAAACATCAGGTATCGTTAAAGTCTTTTTTTCTTTATGATCGAATTTCAATGTGACCAACATGAATCTGTACTTCTGCTATAGTCGTGAGGGAGTGGTAACACAGACGGGTTTTGGGTTAAGTAATTATAATCCAAGAGCTGAAATACCCGAATTCCAATGGCTTTGGGTGGTTAATTTGGTTCGTGACATATTGTTGATTGGTGTCTTGTTTGTTTTGTTGGATGGTAGGCGTCGTTGAAGACGGAACGAGAGAAGAAAAAGGAGAAGTACTTTCCATTGAGGAAGTATGCTATTAAGGCTTAGTTATATCGAGTATTAAGGGTCGTCTCACTTAATTTTGAGCTTTTATCTTTACACACTTTGATGTTTTTGGTCTAAGTTCATTCTGTATCACTTGATCTTCATATTGAAATTACATGTTTTTGTTTTACATTTTTTGTTAGAATCCAATTTTCATGCTCCAATCTTTGTTGCGACTTTTGTAAATTACTGCTGCTGATTTAAAGCCTCATAGGTCTAAACAAACATTTTAGAAGTTATTTTTGAAAGTCGAAAGATCGCATAATTCATAGGAGTTAGAAGTTTAAGCTCGTTTGCAGGATCGGATAACCGAACAATCTTACAATTTTTTCGTCAATCCTACCTACATAGCGAGCCTATGTACGTTTGACATTTCAATTTAGGCTTCAAATCTCTCTTTTGTTCATAATTTTAGTCTCAAGATTTGTGTTTTTATGTGATTTTTTGTGTACTGTTTTAGTCTCAAGATACCTTTTTATGTTTGATTTGTGTTTTCATGTGTTTTTGTGGATTTTACGGACTCATGGTGAGCGTATAGCCGAGTTAACTTGACCCAATAATTAGCAGATGGTTTGGTTAAACCATAACTGATTAACCTAAAATTGTGGTTTCGTTTTGGTTTTGGTGTGTGGCATAAGCGTAACCGAACCGGTAACTTTTTTGTAACTCGCATTGCATCCATGTTTGTTGTCCTAAAGGCTAAAACTGCTCACATATTACCAACTCCACTGGTTCAAATTCAGTTGACATTAGCACGAATCATTATTTAATGCGGGTAAGTCGGTAAGTCAGTAACGCTTGCGAGACTTTAAGGTGTTAGGGTCCACCCCTAATCAACCAATCACATTTTTTTTAGTTTTTAGTTAAATCAAAACGTAATTATTAAAGAGTGCGTTAGTTAAATTAGAACGGATGGTGATATGACTTGGAACTTTTTTCTGGGTATTTTTCTTATTATATCTAATCATTGGTGTGATATTAAAGTGTCACTTGTATTAGAAGCATCTTACCACTAATAAATATGATAATGAAATCATTTTTAAAAATGAAAAGTTTAGGGGGTGTCTTTGTTAGTCAAATTAAGTGTGAGACTAAAAGCAAAGTAGTCACGTTTGAATAATGAATTCAAGGACATATAGTTTAAATAATTTATTTATTTTCATAAATAGGTATATTGAAAAATATATTCTATTTAAATTACAAGTTTTGTCCTTTATGTTTACGTCAAATTGCAGACGGTGTCCTTTAGCGTAAAAGTTGACAAGTTTTGTACTTAATGTTCCAAAATCTTGCACGTTATGTTCTTCAGGCAAAACTCAATTAAATTTTTTGATTGAATCTGGTCTTGTGCCTTTCACATGAGGGTATTTTTGTCATTTCACCTCCTTAGAGACTATTTTTTTTAAAACAACTTATATTAAGGGACTATTGTGTAAATAATGAAAAGTTTATAATAAAAAGAAAAAAAAGTTCTTTTTCTAAACTTCCTTTCTCTCTCTTCTCTCTCTCCTGCGATCGTGGATGGAGGAGACAGTAAGGTGGATGATGAATGGTGGTGGTGATGTCAGTTGTTCTTGATTTGGGGATGGTGGTGGAAGTGGGGGGTAGTGGTGATGGTGGTTGTAGATGATGAAAGGTTGCGGTGGTGGTGGTGGTGGTGGCGGTGGCGACGGAAGTGGGTGGTTCGCAGGTGGTGGTGGTGGTTAAGGATGATGAAGGGTGGTGGTGATGTCAATTGTTCTTGATTTGAGGATGGTGGATGGTAGTGGTGATTGTGGTTGTAGGTGGTAATAATAATAATAATAATAATAATAATAATAATAATAATAATAATAATAATAATAATAATAATAATAATATTTTTTTTATTTTTTAAATAATATTAAATACATGGATAAAAAGACTAAAATACCCTTTTGTAATTTGATTTAACCAAA
The DNA here is from genome assembly GCF_002127325.2 of Helianthus annuus. Lineage (NCBI taxonomy): Eukaryota > Viridiplantae > Streptophyta > Magnoliopsida > Asterales > Asteraceae > Helianthus > Helianthus annuus. The sequence goes on along the minus strand of NC_035440.2, from coordinate 31,070,849 downwards.
AAATTAACTGGGTTTGACCTAAAGGACATAACGTGTAAGATTTTGAAACATTAAGTACAGAACTTGTCAACTTTTGCGTTAAATAACACCGCTTATAATTTGATGTAAACGTAAAGAACAAGACTTGTAATTTACTCTTTTATTTATAATGAATTCAAGTTTATATACATCGTAGTACTTAACCCGTATTTCCCTAACATTCTCTCCAAAGCTCAAGGGTTCGAACCCCCTCTTGTTTTGTTTTTTTAGGGATTTTCTATAGGTTTCTTTATATAAAAGCCAAATGTGTGTATGTGTTTTATTTAAATATATTTGTGATTTTTGTGCTTATTTTAAATTAGAGTTAAATGCCTGGTTGGTTCCTACGGTTTTCAGATATTGTAGAGTTGATCACAATACCTCAATAATTACAGAGCTCCTAGTGGATGTAATTTTTGCACCTGTGTGGTTCTTATCACTTAGCTTTGTTAAGATTCTTAGTTAAGTGTGTGCGAAATAACTGGATTTAGAGCTTTTACAACCACTGGGACTACACGAGTGCAAAAGACCACATTGTAACGCTTCGCATTTTGTACTTTCCTTATTTAGAAGGTGTAATCGTATTTCTATTTTTAGAAACTTGTAATCGTATTGTATTCGTAATTCACTTCCAATCTTGTAATCCGAGGCTTTGATCATAATGGAAATTCACTTTTATACATATACTTGTTACATACTTGTGTTATCCGCAACCAAACATCGAATACATGTTTTTACGGAAAAATCGAGACTCGAAATTTCGCAACCCCCGACCCCTACCCTGGGAGCGTGTGGCCGCGAGATCCAAATTAATGGTATCGGTGTTTATTAATTTGGCTATCACATTTTGCTACCTGAAATGCGTTTTAAAAGTTTTATCAACAAGAAATACTGGCGAGTGCATCCCAGTTTAATCAAAACTAGCTTTTATATTTTTACAGTATTGAGAGCGATTACAATGTTTTTATCTACCCAATTACCACCCACGGTACTGTCAATCCTGACTTGTGATCATGCTACTACTCACAGTGTAGTAACAAGTAATGTATACAAAACCCCAACATACCGACAATAATTATAGAATAACTCAATCATTGATAATTATATTTTAAAACAATTGAGGTTTTGTAAAAAACAGTTTACAAAAAATAAGATGTACTCACAAATAGTGAGAAAAAGTGAATGTACTCACAAATAGTGAGAAAAAGTGAATGTACTCACATTCCTGTTTTAGATAATACTACTGCTTTCTGGTGACTTCCTGGTTGTAATAACGAGGCAGAGCTTCGCTTTTTAGGGGTATTATATCGAGCAACACTATTGCTATTATAGGGGCTTTGTGTAACGCCCTGCATTTCGAAACTTCTATCTTTTGGCAAGTCTCGTCACACTTCCTACCTTGTGATGCTTAATGAGACCATTTGAATCTTAATCACGTTAAACTATGTGAAACTTTTACTCTATGTGATGATTTTATGATGCTTTTATGATGCTTTAAACATGAATAGTATGAATCTTGACTCATGTGATGCTGGAAACTTGACACTTGATACTTATTGAACGAGAAACTTTCATACTTGAACGAGAAACTTGATACTTATTGAACGAGAAAGTAGCTTAAATGCAGACTTGAAACACGGAAACTTTTATGTTACTCCAAATACCCGGATTCGTTATAGCCCCCCCCCCCCCCCCCGCGTGATACTCCAACCGCCCCAGGAATTTGTTATTCATAAACGAGTCATGAAGGGTATAATGAACTTACCCTGTCTCCACATTGGATCAAGAATAGGGTCAGAAGGATCAAAAACTGCTAATTCATACAGGGCCATCGAACCGGCCCAACCAGCAACCAAAGCTGTATGCATTATATGAACAGAAAGCAACCGTCCAGGATCATTCAATACAACGGTTATTATGTAATAATACCATGTAATGGTTACTCACAATAATACGCAACGCAACACTTAATCTAGCTCGCAAAACGAACCAAAGTCGGGAAACAAACAAACGAGAGTCGGCTGTCCGAATGGACATCCGATCGGATGACCATCCGACTGGATGGCCATTCGACCGGAAGGCCATCCGACCGCCTGCCATTCTCCACCAACTGTCACTATCACTTATAAATAGGGCTGTTAACCCTTCATTCTCACCTTTGACACTGCCCTCTGACCACACGCCCTCTCAGTCACTTTAATCGAGATTCAAGCCCATTCTGTAAGTATTTCTCCTAAAATCTTGTACAACCTTTATCATTTATCACTTCTACACCATATTCTTCATCAAAATAACACGAACACTCCAACAATTTCTCGAAAACCAACTGATTTGGACCTCTTGAAGGTGGTTTCCATTGGGTTGCTTATGCAAACTGTTGTGGAACGCCATTTAACCAAGATTGGTTCCAGATCTAATGGATTTTCACAACTTTTAAACAAAATCTAAAGGATTATCACACTTTTACACTAGATCTGACGGAATTTCACATGTTTCCGGCTCAGATCTGATAAACAACACATTTTACCACTGATTCCTGAACTTTCTTCAGCTTTTATACAAAAAAAATTTGGTGGAATCAGACTCAAACAGGCTCTCGACTCATTCCTTAGTCAAGAGTCGGCTTGAAAGCTGATTTCCACCGGAAAACGAACCGATTAACGGGTCAAACATGAAGTGTCAGTGGAAACAGCTCGTCTGTTCGAAAGGGGTGATACCCATCCGATCGAACGAGCTGGGTTTGGTATGTTCCCGTTGTTTGACACGTCGTCACACCGTCTCCGTTAACTCAATCTTAGAAAATTTCACAAAACTTCACTCACTGACCATCTGTCCAAATGGCCATCCGATCGGATGACCGTTCGTCCAGATGATCTGATCATGATAACACTTGTTGTTTGTTTTACATGACACTATGTTCACAACATTGAAAACTTTAACAGTTCACAAACACCCACTGTTCGAATGGCCATCCGTTCGAATGGTCATCCGTCCGGATGACCATCCGCCCAGGTAGTCCGTCAGACACTTTAACTCGATTTCCGCACTATTCGACACTCTGTTCCCGACCGGGTCAGCACTTTGAGGACTTATGCTCTGTTCCCTGCTCGCAGGCTGATCCAACGCTCCCTTCGATCCAATTAAGCAATGTTTGGTTCTAAGCACCCACTGTGAGTATACTCGATCCCTTTTTGTTTTAACCACTTTTGGGATGCAACATGTATTCTATATTAAGACACTTGACACTTGAAACTTATTTGAAACATACTCAATCCGCTGTTAAACATGAAAACATGCTACTTGTGATACTTGAGACTTTTATGCTATGTGAACGTTTGATTCTTATGTGTAGCTTGACTGCATTCCTGTTTGTGTGATACAACCACGAGATAAAGAGGGAGATTTGCGTCAAAGTATGGATTTCACTCCGGATTCAATGCAAATTCTCTTGTTTATAGTAAAAATTCGCGCCGAACGAACGATTTAATCGAGAGTTTACGGTTTTCACACCTAATCTCGATCGAATCACTCGTTTGTTTTTTTGAAAGTCGTGCGTGTCGTGCTTGCCTTAGGAAAGGCAAAATGATAGTATCCGACCTTAGGAAAGGTCAATCCTGCACGAAGCAGTAGTATGCGGTGTTCGTGCAAGAATAAGTTCGAGAGAGCATAACAGAAATAGGCTCGTGCAGAACCCCTACTAGGTTCGCACAAGGCGGTTTGTTGGTACTTAGACTATAGACTAGGTCGTTTCTAAGACATCCACCAGCACAAGTGTTCTTTGCACGAGAAATGCCATTTGAACCACCGTAACGCATAACAGGTATGGTCTGGCTGAAGACCTAAAACTTAGCGCCCTCGGGAGGCAGCCCGAGGATGTAGAGTATTGTATTTTGGTTTGGTTTCGTTTCGTTTTGGTGTGTTTGTGTTTTGACAGGTCTCTACGTTCCATCTTCACGGATGCAATGAATCAAGTGTGGGGATGTTTGGCAACATCCCCGGTGAGATCTCAAAGAATCTATGAGGGGCGTATGTTCCGGTTAGATCGCAGCCGCTACACCAGTACAAACACTCACTTGTTTTCTGATCAGGTGCATGTGTTTATCTATCTTGTGTTTTATTTGTTTTCGTGCATTTGGTGGTGTGAAATTTTTGTGTCGGGAGTGGTTTCTTTGTATCGAGCCGTTTAGTTGTTAGCCGTTCATGGTCTGTTAGGTGGTATCTCTTGAGTTTAGATTATCAATTGCACCATACATTGGGGACAATGTATCCCAATTGTGGGGATGCGGTAACTCGAGAGAGGGTTGGTAAGATTGTTGATCTCAATTGCTTGGAAGGGTTGAAATTGTGAAAAATTCTGAAACTTTTTGTCTCAAGTATGCTTGAACTAGATGAAAACCAACATTTTCAATTGCTAAAGGGTTCCTACTGATATTAAACTAACTTAGATCCCTAGTCATGGTTGTCCCTTTAAGTTTCATGAGAGTATTTATGACAGATTTTTAAAAATTAGTGAGAAGAGATGCCTAACTAGGGAGAACATGCTTTAGGAAATACACATGCTACGTGTCGGTAACCCTTATTCCTTTTGTTCGGTGAGATATTTGAGCCTACTTAATCGTTAGTTGAATTGCAATAAATGTTCAATTGTTGAGTGTAGGCCATATGTTGCTTTGTGTTAGAACTTGTGTGGTTTGATACGTGCTAAGACTGTGCTTTAGCGTATACACATAGATGATAAAGGCATTAGGATCCCTTCATTGTTTCATATGTTGATTGTTTATCCATCTTACCTTAGTAAACCATGTTGAGCCTTTCACCTTTCGTTTGTTACACCTCGTTTGACCTGTTTGATTACCAACCATGAATGACAATTGTGTATTAGATATTTGAAAAAAATGAAAAGAAAGAAAAAAAAGACAAGAAAGAAAAAAAAAATCATTGTTATGTTCGTGTTAAATAAATGGGTCGAAAATCACCCAAAGTGTTAGTATCGTTGTGAATAAGTTGTCATGGTTTGGTTTATTCATTTGTGTTCGCCATTTAAACATAAAAAAAATTTCCCTACCTTTACTGTAACACCCCGTGTTTTCGAATGTCAAAGTCAAAGTCAAATTCCAAGTCAACTTTGACTTTCTTTGAGTGTAGATAGTCGATTTTATGTTTTAGTTGTATTATGTGGAGTAAGTGTTGTAATCAGCAAGAATCGAAGTAATCGAATGTGTTTTAACGGGAACCGATCTACGACTGTGAATGATAGAAAGTAACAATGCGATAAAGTTAAATAATCAGTAATCAAACCGATCTAACAATCATCGAACTCGAGACTCGAATTATGCGAATTGTGGTATTGTTATACGTGTGTGTGTGCTTTATGTGTTGCTTGTGCATGTTTACTTTATGTTGGTGTGGTATTCAAGCAAATCAATCGAAAATCGAATCGAAACTCGAAAGGCAACCGAACTCAATCGAAACCGACATCGAAACGTGACTTATAGAAGATTGTATGTTAGATATAGTGATTGGGACTGAAAGTAATTTGACTAGGAATTCTATCGTATTCGTATCATCGTCCATCGAAATCAAAACATCGAAAATAGTCGCGAAATACTCGAAGTGGGTCACGGATCGAACAGGAGGCACCCGGATCGAACAGGCCAGCCGATCGGCTAGCATCTTGCCATCGGTTGGGGTGTGACAGATTGGTATCAGAGCCATAACTATAGGGAATTAGGCAGACACGACCTAGTCCGGGTCGCTGTCTTAGAGACCTAGACTATAGTTAGGAACCATCAGACGTAGTTATGTGCTTATTCTGCAATCTTTCACTGTCACTGCACTCAAATTTTCAACTAAAGACAGGCGATTCAGTTAGGAATAGGTGTGAAAGCCGCAAACTCCTGACCAAACCGCCTGACTTATGCTGATTTATTTCGCTTATTCATGCTTATCTCATTATTTTCACCAACAAACAAGGGAGATTATACCAAATCAGGAGTGAAATCCATATTTTGATGAATAATCTTCCTTTATTTTACTAAAAACAAGGAAGAAATTGCTAAGCCAAGGGGCGAAACCCTAACCTTAGCAGTTGTTCTGAGTTTTATTCACCTCACCAAGGCTTCGATGGACTCCAATGACCTGAACTCACAAGTATGACCTAGGAGGCGCGTGTGGAATGCCCAAGAATCGAGGCAGAAACACAACCACTAGAGTCGAAAGTGATGACAAGTCCACTGTGAATAGTCGAATTGCCTTGGGTAGTCGATGTCTAGTAGCCGCAGACAATCTACCTCTCGATTTTATGTGTTTCAATTCTGAGAACCGCAACCGCGTACTCTGATGACTTGTCGATTTTATGTGTTTATGTGTGCTTTCTCTGTTTTGTGTTTATATTTGTTTTCTCTGTTTTATTTTGGAATGATATTCGATTCTGCTATCATTTTAATCGACACACACGACTCGTACTGTTAATTCTATCCCTAATCGATCCCCAGTTATCGCAAATCTAGACGGTATCATGCTATGTTATGCTATACGACTAAGTTAGACTATACTATACGATGCTATTCGATACAATATTCGAATGCCACGCGAACTTTGAAGGATAGGTTTCTGTTTTCTGACTACTTCAATGATTAAGTGCCTAGGTATTTACGTATTCTGTGCTATGTGTTCTATGTGCTTACATGCTTCTCTGCTTCTGTGATTCTGTGCTCTGTGTACTTCTGTGTTCTATGATTATGTGTATCTGTGATTATGTGCCCATATGTTACGTAATATGTGATTCGACGTGATTCTAAGCTTTAGTAGTCTAGACGTGTGAGGAGAGATTCGATTTCGTTGTGTTGAGTCTCGTGATGATGTCTAATGCAGACCATGTCGTCGTCTGGATCCCGACACCGTTTGACTCGCCAAGAGAAGAGAGACCGACGTCTCGCTGCGATCATCTCCAAAACCGTGGCGAAGGCTGTGAGTGAGGTGTATGAAAACGCTAGCAAGTCGTCTGAAGAATCCCGAGCTGAAATCCCTAAGGATTCAAGCAAGGCTGCTTTCAGCTTCAAGCAGTTCAAAGCATGCGGACCAAAAGAGTTCACTGGCGAAGATGGTCCTACAGCCATGTTTCACTGGTTCGACTCGGTCGAAGTCACTTTGCGCCAGAGCGGATGTCCTAAACATCTTCGCACTCTCAATGCTACAGGCGTCTTCCAGTCCCGTGCTCTAGACTGGTGGACGGCCGAACGAAACAAGCGCGGAAATGATGCAGCTTACGGGCTGTCATGGAAGGAGTTGAAGGCGATTATGATCGAAGAATTCTGCCCTCCTCATGAACGCCAAAAGCTGGAGGACGAGTTCTGGGGAATCAAGCAGAAGGATGGAGACAACGCTGCTCTCACTGCTCGCTTCAAGCAGCTTAGCATCATCTGTCCGGATCAAGTCAAGACCTCAGATCAAGCCATCAAGAAGTACATTCGAGCTCTGCCCGATTGTGTAGCCGACTTTGTTCACGCCGCCAAGCCAGCAACGATCGAAGAAACCTACCTACTCGCCGCTGAGATCAATGATAAGCGAGTAAAAGCTGGTTTCTGGGATAAGCCAACCAAGTCTCTGCATCAAGCCACTGCAACACCCACCGACTCTCTTACTCAAACCTCCAAGTCTTCGAGAAGGAAGAAGAAGAACAACAGCTCCAGCAGCAAGAGCTGTGCAGCCGCAACAACCGCTGCTCCTCTACAAGCTGTACCAGCTTAGCAGCAACAGCACCCTCGCTCAGCCCCAGTGATCAATGCACCGCCAGCAAAGCGTGCATACACAGGCCCTCACCCACTCTGCCCGACATGTTCGTACCATCATCCAGTGGGTCTAGCTTGTCGTTTTTGCGCTCACTGCAACCTGTAAGGTCATTTCACTGCGAACTGTCGCTATGGTCCTCGTCAAGCCCCAGCTCAAGCTACTGCCAACCAAGCTCTACTCCCTGCCCCTCATGGCCAACAAGCAGCTCAAGCACCAGCAGTCAATGCTCGAGTCTGCTTTGCATGTGGTGACCCTAACCACTTTGCAAACAGGTGCCCGAACAGGGTGGTTAAACAAGAGCCCCAGCAGCAACAACAGCAGCCTCAGCAACAGCAGCAAGCAGCCCATGCCCGAACCTTCAACATCAATGCCCGCCAGGCTCAGGCGGATAACAACGTGGTTAATGGTACGTTCCTTGTGAATGGTATTTATGCATCATGTTTGTTTGATACTGGAGCCGATAACTGCTTGTGTCATTTGAATTCGAGAAGCTACTTAGTCGTAATCGCTCTTATCTATCCTCGTCATTCGAAGTCGAAGTCGCTACAGGAAGAACTATTGCCGTTAATTCAGTACTCCGTGATTGTACCCTCGAACTCAACAATCACATCTTCCCAATCGATCTTATTCCAATGCAAGTCGGAAGCTTTGACGTCATAATAGACATGGACTTTCTTCGTGAAAACCATGCTGAAGTTGTGTGCTTCGAAAAGTTGATTCGATTCTCGCTCGCGAATGGTGATCTATTGTGTGTGTACGGTGAAACAACGTCGAAGGGTCTCAAGCTTATGTCATGTATTCAAGCCAGCAAGTATCTCCGCAAGGAATACCGAGCCTTCTTGGCCAACATTGTAGTAGCGGAGAAGGGAAAGAAAAAGAAAGTTGAAGTCAAAGATGTTCCAGTGGTTCGTGAATTTCCTCAGGTGTTCCCTGACGATCTTCCCGGACTACCACCAAGTCGTGATATCGACTTCCGCATCGACCTCATTCCTGGAGCTAACCCTGTTGCCAAAGCCCCTTATCGACTCGCTCCATCCGAAATGAGGGAACTCTCGAACCAACTCCAGGAATTACTCGAAAAAGGCTTTATTCGCCCAAGCACCTCTCCTTGGGGCGCGCCAGTCCTTTTTGTCAAAAAGAAGGATGGATCGTTCCGTATGTGCATCGACTATCGGGAATTGAATAAGCTAACCATTAAGAACCGATACCCCTTGCCCCGAATTGACGATTTGTTTGATCAGCTACAAGGTGCAGCATGCTTCTCTAAGATCGATCTACGTTCAGGATACCATCAGCTACGGATTCAAGAGGAAGACATTCCTAAAACCGCTTTTCGAACCCGTTATGGCCACTACGAATTTGTTGTTATGCCCTTTGGTCTAACCAATGCACCCGCGGTTTTTATGGACCTGATGAATCGCGTATGTAAGCCTTATCTTGACCGTTTCGTCATCATGTTCATCGACGATGTCTTGATTTATTCCAAATCGAAAGCCGAACATGCGCAACATCTACGTTTGGTTCTCGAGTTACTCCAGGGGAACCAACTCTATGCCAAGTTCTCCAAGTGCGAATTCTGGTTGGAGGAGGTTCAATTTCTGGGTCACATAGTGAATAGTCGGGGTATTCATGTCGATCCTGCGAAGATTGAAGCTGTCAAAAGCTGGATTACGCCTAAGAACCCGTCAGAAGTTCGTTCTTTTCTCGGACTAGCGGGCTATTATCGACGATTCATCGAAGGATTCTCTAAGATCGCTGTGCCGCTTACTGCTCTTACGCATAAGGACAAGCCTTTTGTGTGGGGAAACGCACAAGAGACTGCCTTTCAAACTCTCAAACATATGCTGTGCAACGCACCGATTCTTACGCTGCCCGACGGAAGCGACAACTTCATTGTCTACTGTGATGCTTCTAACCTTGGTCTCGGCTGTGTCCTCATGCAGCGAGACAAGGTTATAGAGTACGCATCTCGTCAGCTCAAGATCCACGAGAAGAACTATACAACCCATGACCTCGAGCTAGGCGCGGTTGTCTTTGCATTGAAGATTTGGCGACACTACCTGTATGGCACTAAGTGTACGGTCTACACTGATCACAGGAGTTTACAACACATCTTTAATCAGAGAGAGCTTAATATGCGTCAAAGTCGATGGGTAGAACTTCTGAACGATTACGACTGTGAGATACGTTATCACCCAGGCAAGGCGAATGTGGTTGCTGACGCGCTCAGCAGAAAGAGTTACGTGCTCAGTACCCGAAACATCCAAGCCCAGCACAACCTCGAAACCCTTATTCGCGAAGCTCAACATGCTTGCTTTAACGAGCGTACATTGAAGAGAGAAAGAATCTATCACGATGGGGCTCAGTTAGTAAGCAAATCCGATGGGATATTCTATTATCTTGACCGAATTTGGATCCCTAAGCGAACCGATTTGCGAAAGATTATCATGAACGAAGCCCACAAGTCCCGATATTCTATTCATCCCGGTGCAGACAAGATGTACCAGGACCTTCATTATAAGTACTGGTGGCCGGGTATGAAACGGGATATCGCTCTGTACGTTGGAAGCTGTTTAACTTGTGCAAGAGTCAAGGCTGAACATCAAAGACCTTCTGGCTTACTCGAACAACCGCCGATACCTATATGGAAGTGGGAGAGCATAGCTATGGATTTCATAACGAAACTCCCACCCACGCCATCAGGTCACGACAGTATTTGGGTTATAGTTGATCGTCTAATGAAATCAGCCCACTTTTTGCCGATACGAGAAGACTACAAAGTGGAACGACTAGCCCAAATCTACACCGACGAGATCATTTGTAATCATGGTACGCCTCGTGACATCATTTCAGATCGTGACACTCGGTTCACTTCGCGATTGTGGGAAACGTTTCAAGCGGCCCTCGGTACGTCGCTTAATCTAAGTACTGCATTCCATCCTCAAACCGACGGACAGACTGAAAGAACGATCCGTACTCTTGAAGACATGCTCCGAGCGTGTGTTATAGATTTTGGTGGTAGTTGGAACAAACACTTGCCATTGGTCGAATTCTCGTACAACAACAGCTATCATGCCAGCATTCAAATGGCACCTTTCGAGGCTTTGTATGGTAGAAGATGTCGATCGCCTATTGTGTGGCACGAGATCGGTCACTCGCAACTAACCGGTCCCAAGATTCTACAAGAAACGACTGACAAAATCCACCAGATTAGAGACAACTTGGTAAAAGCTCGGAACAGACAGAAAAGTTACGCCGATAAAAGACGCAAGCCCCTTGAATTTGAAGTTGGTGACTACGTACTCCTAAAGGTATCACCTTGGAAGGGTGTAGTCCGATTCGGCAAGAAAGGGAAACTAGCGCCTCGATATGTTGGACCTTTTAGGATTCTGGAAAGAATCGAAAAAGTCGCCTACAGACTCGAATTACCGGAGGAACTCAGTAATGTCCACCCGACTTTCCACATCTCTAACCTCCGAAAATGCCTTGCTGATCATGATCTAATCGTACCGCTCGACTGTAAGACCCTAACACGTTTTTATCGAAAAGTCGCAGCGGAAATACATGCCATAAAATTTCTTTCTTAAACATTCCTTTATACTTGAGAATCATTTAAAAACATCTTTATGTAAGGAACTACATTGTTTATTTTTCATTAACATATCGATAATAATATACTAATACAAATTACATGACCACCCATTCTGTACAATCCATGTCTCTATCACTCGATCTTCAATCACTAGCCTTCCATCATGTTGATCCCTAATTCTGTACCACCTGCACTCACCACATACATTCATAACATTAGTACACAGTATATATAAGCAAGATTCATTCTCGTACAACTTTCCATTTTGTTATCTTTCATAATCTTTAAGCATTTCATCTGCGTATCCATATCCTGGTGAGGCTCCAGTTATGTACCTGCATTACTTTTCATTCTCAAAGCACACTATTAATATCGTATTACTCATAAATTCTTACATACATATATACATTCTTACATGTATACTTACACATCTACATACATACATACCTTCCTATATCTCTACATACATGCATACACTCATACGTACCTTCATGTATTCCTAATACACATCTACATACATACATACATTCCTATATCTCTACATACATGCATACACTCATACGTACCCTCATGTATTCCTAATACACATCTACATATGCACATTCATTACTACGTCTCCACATACATACATATACACATACGTATCTTCACATATACACAAATACACATCTACTTACACACATACATTACCACATACACGTTCAAGATCTTACATACCTCTTATATACCCATACATTGGTTACATGGCACTTAGACTTAGATTTATAGCCCATAAACGTCAAAGGGACGATCAAAATCATGTTTGGGAGGCCCGCCGTTCGCCGACGGTCTCTGCATTGTGCATAAGTTAAAAGGTGTTCTGTTGAACTCCTCTTATGTTAAGATGTGTTTCTTTTGCACTCCTCTTAAATTAAGAGGTGTTTCTTTTGCACTCCTCTTAAGTTAAGAGGTGTTTTTTTTGCACTCCTCTTAAGTTAATAGGTGTTTTTGCTGCAGCTCCGTTTCGTCGTCCGTACGCACTAAAACGCGCATAACTTTTGAACCGTTTACCCGTTTAACCTCCCGTTTCTTCCTACATGCTTGTAAATTCACATTCTATCATATGAACTTGAAATCCAACATCCGGTTTAAGGAAAATATTCACTCTAAGCTCTCAGCTTTATATACCCGATTTCACTTATTCGACCCGTTCATGTTTTCGTCAAACTACTCATTTGTTTTAACCCAAAACTTACATAAACGTTATAACTATAATACTTTTACATTATCCGGGGTTCGTACTTGGGATTTATGCACCCGATACCCGGTATGCGTTAAGCTTATTCATTTCATTCATTTATACGAAAACAAACTTGGTTAATACAATTTCAAATTGCTAAATTGATAGTCCATTAACCATAACTCACAACCGAGTCTTTAGACTATTAATTCGCGTCTTCGATTCTTGGTTAGCGTACTTATGTACAATTCTACCCATACCAGGTTATAGTACCGTAATCAATTACATATACAACCCTTCCGGTGTAGTAATAAAACCACATTTTTGACCCATTCGGCCTACTTAACGTAGATCATCAATCTCATACAACCCTTCTTATTTGACTTCAACTATCATGCCTAATTATCTAGAATATAACCTTACTTAACAAACTAAGAAGTGATTCGGAAATCACTTACCTTGTGCATCCATGTTCGTATCCACTTCCTTGCCTCCTCTTGACCCGTTAGCCTTTCATGCCACCAATTCACATTCTCGTTAGCATACACAATTGTACATGTTAAAGATCATATCAATTGCATATTTCACATTTGACTTTCATTAGTCAATTATAACAAGCATAAGACCATATACCCACTTTCACATACTTTCAAACTCATATAATTCAACATGTCATTCCATGTAACGCGTATTGATGTAACATGTACCATACTACTTTCTAATATCCTATCTTTACAAAAACAAGTCAATTTATGCTTCCTATGTGTAGTTGACTTTCAGAAGTCAACAGTTTATCATATGAACTTCCGACTTATCCACATATATCCGTAACATCATTTATGCTATATCAATGACACTATATACATTTCTTACTCATGATGCAAATATGCTTACAATCATATGGTTACCTAGTGATGTTAAACACAACGTACAAGTCCTTAATGCATAGTCTTGACCAAGACATACATTCAACCCGAATTCTTGTATAAGTTCCATCTAAAGCACATTCTTCAAGTTAGTATACTACTAATTACATCATTACCTCATCTCATTCATATATATCAAGCCATTTCATACAATCTCACATCTTAACTTCACTTAGACATTTCATTATAAACTTGGTGTGCGTACACCATTTAGTGCACATTGTACAACCAACTAAAGCACATTCTTCCTAGTTCATCCATGAATTAACATAATCTTTCACAAATCATTATCATAACCAAGAATCATATGTTTTATATCAAATTATCCATCTAACTACTTTCTATAACGCTACTCTAACATCAACATTACACAATTCATCATATATCTGCACTAAACTTCATCTTCCTACACATCCTAAGTGGGTTTTATCCCAACTCATCAATACAATCAAAATTAAGCACAATACAACTTTACATGTTGATATTATCTAGTATTCATGCTCAATTTCAGTGATCATTCACGGATTACACATAACCCACTTCATCAAAATCACCAAAACAAGAAATTAGACTTACTTGATGTCAAGCACACTTAGCTAATCAAAGTTCCTGTCTCATGCATTCGATTAATCTTTGATTTCCCTTTCAATTTGAGGGATTTAGGGATGTTAGGGTTTTGAAGGGAAATGTTTCCCCTGGCCTCATCTCACGATCGCACATACACACATATGAAGCACTGGGCATTTTTTTTTTGTTAAGTGTTTTGATGAGATATTGTTCCTTTAACCCCCTCATCTTTTCATAACATGTCACTTTCCCCCATTTCTACATACTAACCTAGTAAACCTTCATGTATACATAAGAATTTTAGATTTACTAAAATTTATCAAACTTTAATAATGGTAGAAATCCATGTTTACCATTCCTTTTCGTCAAATATTGCGATTAAAACATTATAATATGTCTTACGAAATTTGGGGTGTTACATCGACGATCTTCAGGTCAACGAAACATTACACTTCGTGGAAAAGCCTGTCGAAATCATGGATCGCCAAACCAAGCAACTCAGGCGCTCTCGCATCCGGATCGTGAAGGTCCGATAGGAAGGCAAAAGAGGCGCGGAGTTCACTTGGGAACTCGAAAGCGACATGAAGGCCAAGTACCTGCAGTTGTTTAAATAAATAGATCTGAAGCATCAAATTGGTAAATCACGGCGTTGTGTAGCCTTCTAGCCTAATTTCGGGACGAAATTCCCTAAACAAGGGGAGGCTGTAACACCCCGTGTTTTCGAATGTCAAAGTCAAAGTCAAAGTCCAAGTCAACTTTGACTTTCTTTGACTGTAGATAGTCGATTTTATGTTTTAGTTGTATTATGTGGAGTAAGTGTTGTAATCAGCAAGAATCGAAGTAATCGAATGTGTTTTAACGCGAACCGATCTACGACTGTGAATGATAGAGAGTAACAATGCGATAAAGTTAACTAATCAGTAATCAAACCGATCTAACAATCATCGAACTTGAGACTCGAATTATACGAATTGTGGTATTGTTATACGTGTGTGTGTGCCTTATGTGTTGCTTGTGCATGTTTACTTTATGTTGGTGTGGTATTCAAGCAAATCAATCGAAAATCGAATCGAAACTCGAAAGGCAACCGAACTCAATCGAAACCGACATCGAAACGTGACTTATAGAAGATTGTATGTTAGATATAGTGATTGGGACTGAAAGTAATTTGACTAGGAATTCTATCGTATTCGTATCATCGTCCATCGAAATCAAAACATCGAAAATAGTCGCGAAATACTCGAAGTGGGTCGTGGATCGAACAGGAGGCACCCGGATCGAACAGGCCAGCCGATCGGCTAGCATCTTGCCAGCCGATCGAGCAGCCCACTCGATCGGAGCTCCTGGCCGATCGGCTGCCACTTTCCTCTTTTGGAAGCTTATAAATAGGGCTGTCCTTGTCTTTATTTCCACTTTTGGAAAGTTCTGACCGGCCAGCTCCTATTCTCCACCTTTTCTCAGATTTCTCTCAATCCCGGTAAGTTTTCACTCTAATTCTTGTACGATTTTGATCATTACTTGATTCTACACCTTTCTATCTTTCAAAACTTGGATTCTAACCGTGAAATCACCAAGATCTAAGTGTTCTTGGGTGATGTCATCATGGTGTTCTTGAAGAACATCATGTTTTGGCCTCATTCGACTATGATTAGCTTAGATCTAACCGATTTCCACATAAACAAGTTAAGATCTATCAAAGATCTAAACATCCACAAGTTGTGAAGGATTGAAAGAAGGAATCCCAACTTTCTTTCAACTCTTTTACACTCAATGCCTTCAAACCAATAGAAACGGAGCTTGAACCAGCTAACTAATCATTCAAACAGTTAAAAGGGTTCAAGATTCGGGTTCTATGAACAAGTTTCATCGATTTCGGGTTAAACTCTAAGCCGACGTTCCGAACCGCTCAACGGACGGATTTGGGTGATTCCTGTCCAAGCCGGAGAGACGGGTAAGAACGAAGGTATCATAGTTTAACTCGTTATCAAACTACCTCGATATAATGACAAGTAACCAGATGACCAAGTGTTATACGAAAGGCCGACCAGGTCAGACTGCTGGCCGAACGGCTAGGCTGATCGAATAGCCCAGCCGATCGGACACACCAGCCGATCGACTGGGCCAGCCGATCGGCTAGCACATGGCGTCTCACTTTTCCAAACTTTTGAAGTATAGTATTGACGAAGTAGTGTTCGATCGAATAGGTCACTCGATTGGTAAACATTACTGTTCGGATCATGAGATACTATGCTTCAACACTTAATCGTTTTCACAACTCGTTCATAGTAGGGAATGCCAGCCGATCGAACAGACTGTTCGATCGAGTGGCATTCAGTTGAGGACTAATTCTGAAGTTTCTAGCCGATCGAGTGAGCTAGCCGATCGAGTAAGCTAGCCGATCGAACGAACCGTTCGATCGATCAACTTGAAAGGTAGAAACACTCCAGTGTTCTCAAATGCTGCAACGAAAACTTCAAAAGTTCAAATCCTCAAACACAAACACACCAGAGGAAGAAACAATCCACTCGAATGGTCCAGCCGATCGAGCCTACCGGCCGATCGAACAGGACTGTCCAACCGGACATACCAGCCGACCGAACAGCCCGTTCGATCGAACCTGCCATTCGATCGACCAGCCCATTCAATCCATTTACACTTGTTTACTTTTCCGCGTTACTTATTGTTATGCTATCAAATTATTCAGGCTAATCTTACTCTCAGTGCTCCCTTCAATCCACAATCAATCACTGTGAGTATACTCGATCCCTTTTTGCTTTTAGCACTTTTGGGTGTTACATACGTTACCTATCAAATCACAATCAAACACAAACTATTTGAACGCTGACCAAATTGCATGTGCTACTTGACTAAATGAATGCTGTTTATTATGTTTACACGTGGAGTGCTATCTACCTGCCTTAGCAACATAGTACTATAGTTTGGACTCAGCACCCGTTCACACGGGGGTTGTTAAGGACAATTACTTGCATGGATTACGGTGGTAATCATGTATTGCGAACCGTCTCGGACGGTCAACTCGCAGTCGTTGGTATCGATGGTCCCATGTCGATAATTAACATGCATCGTTTTCCTCTGTGTACGTGCCTGGTTATGCTTAAACTATTCGAACTCTATATGCTATTATTAAACTTGTGTGCTCACCTTTACATTTTATGTATTGACTTTATTTTAACGTATGTGACAGGTGCTTAAGTTGCTAGGATGCTTAGGCGCGTGGTGATGAAATCGAGGCTAGGGAGTCTAGAAATAATAAACAATTGCCTGTAATAATAATTGAATCTGAGTTGTCGGAACGGAATTTATTTGCCTAGTTGCTTTCTATGATAACTTGTTTATTTATTTGGGATACGGTATGGGACGTATCATTTAACTGAATTTGTAATAATAGTTGTTGTGGAAACTTCTGGACAATCTGTTTCGCTCAGTGCCGCGCCCCGATGATTCCGCCATCGGTTGGGGTGTGACATTTACCCCTAACCCAAAACCCAAAAAGTCCTTTTGATATGTGTTACGTTATTTGATACAGTGAAGGTATGATTGCTATACAAGCTTATGATTGCAAGGTATCATATTTGGTTTTGAGCGAAATATACACTAGCACATTACACGCTAGTCTTGATAAAGCCAAGAGGAGTGATTATTGTGAGGGGTGTGTGGCATGTGCGTAGTATCATAAGCATGTTAGTTTTAGTTAGGAAAGTCTTAAATTGTTTTAAATGCGTATCACTTAGTTGTCAGATTGTCAATCTTGATTGTGTCAGTCTATGGGACGGGTATGACTTGGGACCTTAAATTGCTAATTCAGTAAGGGATTTAATAGTGATTTGTTAATAAGGTGAGTATTGTCTGTGATTGTTGCTTGAGGACATTCAATGTTAGGTGTGGGGATGTGATGGAGTGTGTGAAAACCGGGTGCTAAAGTGTATTATAACAAGTGTTTTAGTGTAGTGAACTTGATTATATGTGTCGAATGTGATATCTACGAGCGTTTGTGGTGTTACAGGTTAATCGGGTTAAATCGGCAAAGTTAGAGTGTTTGGTGATGAAGCGGAACTACCAAGGGTAATAATCGAGACACACTATATTATTCGGGAGCCGTTACAAGTCAAAATGTAGCTTGAATGTGCAAAGAACGCAAAACAATGGAGTCAAGGGGCCACAACTTTTTAGAAAATGGAAATTGTGTTTGGAAGAATTATTATCACAATATATCATTCTTTTAATTCATGTGGAGCATCGAGGAATATGTGTGAACAACAGGAATTAATTCATCAACAGCAAGACATCACCATAGGTTACGGTGGTGGGACCTCCACTTACGGTTAGAAGCAGCAAAAGAAACAGAATGCTCGTATCGTAACTTACGCTCAGTTTCGTAGTTTACGATTTGAAACAAAGGTGCACGTTAATAAGAAAAAGAAGTCAAATCATCATCATATAGAGAAGTCACGTGGACTTCTTTTGTACGCACCCATATACATCAGCACACGAAGTCAACATAAGATATCCATCTTTGATAGTGGGCCAATCATGGGGCTTGGAATTCTTGGACTCACGTGAAAGACAGCCAAAGAGGTCAGTAATATCAACACATAGCATCAATGAGCATTACTTCTTTTGGGCCGCCATATTCAGCCGATAGAGGGGATTGTTGGATTCTTTTATCTAGGCTGCTAACATGAAGTCATTATCACACATTGACTTTGGGACTTCTTTTTGGCGGTGGCATCAAGGAAAGAAAGGGGGTGCACGTGAAGAGCATTTAATTATCAACATCACACAACATAAACCTCATCACAATTATCCATTATTTTTGTGGGCTACGGTTGACGGCTGAACAGTTGGGCCGCACATGAGACTTGGATTTCTTTTAGTGGGCCGATATCATCACATCATCAGCTAGTATCGTGGGCTTGAGGACATATTGGGCCGAATTGGACGGCAGTAGGTTTTCAACATCAATATCATCATCTTCGACGGCAGGAGAGGTTTTGAATCTCTTCATCAACATCATCGATCATTCATCATCCGCACAAACATCGAATCGATCATGAGTTCAACCTTCGACCAAGCTTTTAATCGAACGAGTATCATGAGCGGCTAAATCTCTTATGGACACTTCGGGTGAATGATTGTTGTTAGACACTTTTAATTCTAGTTTTTGTTTTGTATTGAGATTTGGATTTGTAGTCGGGTGACAGCTGACTATTTACATGATTATATTATTTGTGTGACAGACAAATCCTGAGTGACAGTCAGAGTTATAGTTATGTTTTGAATCCAATTATGCTTTTGTTGATTGAATGATTCCTATGAATGTTTGTTTTAATATTTTTGATCAATTAATATTAAGATTTTGAACTGCATAGGTAATTGGTAGATGTGACAGATTTACTATTCAATCAATAGCATCCAATAAAATCAGAACTAGATTATTAGTAATTACAGAATCTGAATCCCGGAGTGACCACGTTTTTTTATCATTGTTTTTACAATCTCAAAGTTATTGTTTATAGTTTTCTAGCAAGTTCTCAAAGTAATTCAAATATTTAGAAACAAATAATAATTAGCATTAACCACAGACTCCTCTGGATTCGATACCCTGCTTACCCTAGCTATCTAGGTTAATTAGGTTTTTGCATGTCACTAACGACAGACATCAAAATGGCGTCGTTGCCGGGGAGTCGTTCGCTTAGTGCTAGTTTAGTTTAGTTTGGTTTGTTTGCTTTCGTTTTACATAAAAACTAAAAAAAAAATCCAAAAAGTATTTGCCTTTTCTAGTTAGTTTGTTTTTTTTTCTTTCACTTTTGTCTTTGTTTTCTTTTTGTTCGATACTGCTTTTCGTTTGCTACTTGTGCAGGAAATATGAGCTGGGAATATAAAGAATATGTTTCATGCACAAGGTGTGGGTGCCAAGGACATTGGGCATTCATATGCCCAACATTCAAGAGTAAGGCTGAATTTGATGAGTGGGTATGGTCCCAACGCATGCAAAGACAAGAAGATGCGGGTTACCAGTGTTATTCTTATCAAGATAGATATCAAGAAGAGATCGATGAAAGGGACTACCATCATGACCCAAATTAGGAGTACAGTGGTTATGAGATGGATGATGGTCACCGGTACAACCCAGATTAGGGTTGTAATGGAAAATCAGAATATTTTGAGGACTCTGGTTATGGAGGCAATGGTCATTTTAATGAATATGACTCATCAAGTTACGCCCAAGACATCCCTGATATATATCAGATTTATGAAGATGTAGTCAAGCTAGGTGAATTCATAAATGCACTATGCAATGAGCAGGTTAAAAGAGAGTCCGAGAGGTTAGGAAGCAACAATCAAGTGGACTCACAATCTCAAATATCTGAGTCAATCGTGGATTCCTAAGATGAGGTTTGTATTGAAGAACCAGATGTAGAGGCAGTAACTCCTGCACGGGTAATAGTTGATGATAATGATTCACCCGCCCGTTTAAATATTTACAAACAAATAATAATTAGCATTAACCACAGACTCCTCTGGATTCGATACCTTGCTTACCCTAGCTACCTAGGTTAATTAGGTTTTTGCATGTCATTAACGACAGACATCAGAGGTGTAGGATCGTTTGTTGACCTGACGAGTCGTTCAGAAGAGTGCTTAGACTAATTCAGAGGCGGAATTCATTGAATTAGTCTTCGTAAAGCTTGATTTCACTACTTAACGTCTCCTGTATTGATTAACTATCAAATTACAAGCTCTTGGAGACAAACGGGCAGAGCTTCGCCGTTACACTTTGAAAAACACACATATGCTACTCTACACTGCTACTGGAACCGCTCAAATGACCCCCATATATATAGACCTTCTGGTTCGCTTATATGGACATTTCCATATAAGCGACCCACTCATCACGTCACAAAAGCGATCCATATTAGTGACATATGAGCGATCCTATATATATAGTGACATATAAGCGGTCCACCCTATATACCCTATAAGCGACCCTGTCTAATATAAGATTTCTCGTTTACTGTTCACAGTACAATCAGCCCTACCCTAAGACTCGAACGAAGATGTAGTCGACAGACAACTGCACCAACAGACTCCCCCTTGAATGTTGACGGAATCTTCAGTGAGAGTCTTCAATCATTCACAGCTCTTCAATCTTGTTCGGTCTTCTTCAGGAACTCAGCCTGGAATCAAATCTTCTTCAGAAATTCCTTCCTGACACCATATGCCTGTATCTTTCTCTGGCTCTAACTTTCGTCAAACTCCCCCTATCATCATGCTGGGATCTCTGTTTGGAAATCGTTATCACCATTGAAATCAACTCCTGGCTTTCTCTGTTTAAGCTCTTCTCTGGTTCTGATGTGTTTCCTGGCTATCTGTAGCAACAGAATCAGAAACCTGCAAAACTCAAACACTCTATCACAAACCAGAATAATTGTGATTCAACTTAATGAATCAACTAATCATTTGATACTTTTTACAATTAAACACTGATTCACAAATTTGAAACATTCCAATTTCTGATTCAACCTAATGAATCATTTTAAACATTTCAAATGACTTAACCAACCTGTCTGTTCATCAAGTTTAGCCTTTAAGATTTTGAAAATCAGCTCTTCAACATCAGTTGTCGAAAATCTTTTTGGATTTTTTAAAATAAATGTAAATGCAAAGACAGAAATTTAATTGCAGAACAAACATATTTTTGTGAGTTTGTGCAAGAGGATCATATCAGTTTTTGAGACACATCACAAGCACCGTTAAGCTTCTAATCGTTTTAAGTTCTAAACGATTCACGTTGATTGACGATATATTTGTCCTCTTAAATTTTCATACAATTTTCAATCTATTCAGGATACTATTTAGGTGTTTTATGAACTTAGTTCAATTCATGTGTCCCACCTCTTGAATATACTCCCGTATCCAGAATCCCAATATTCAGTCTTACAGGTATGAACACTACAATGATATCTGTACATAAATTAGGGGAAAAATGCGAGAACTGAGGGATCTCAGGTCAGAACTTCCGTTCAGCAGAGAGATATCAGCTTCGACTTAGCAGTGTGTCCCCTTTAGAGGATCTTTTCAGCTACAACAGATGATTATCAATTTTATTGTCTAATCAGCTGAGGGCTTTATGCTATGTTTCAAGCATTTTGCGGAAAGTATTAGCCAAGGACTAGGTCAGAACTACCGTTCAGCAGAAGTCCCGGAATAATACCCCAGACATCATAGAGTATAAACACCTAGTATATCAGAATACGAGACCTTTCAAACGAGATTTCAGGGGTTACCTATATATCCAAGTAGTGTTCCCCACAAATTTCACAAGTTTGAAATTTTAGGTTTATATCCCGAATAAATCTGCTAATTGTACAAAAACCTATCGTCACATCATTAGTGAGACCGTTTATCACATTTTGGCATTACATTTCTTTAGCGTGCTGTGATAGTCCACTGATTTACAATCATTTCCTCTTTTATGCAACAAAAACTCATTTTTACAATTTTTCAATGTTTTTGTCTTTTTCAAATTTTCTGATGTTTTTGGATTTTCTAAAAATTCTTACTCCCCCTAAAATTCAAATACATCTAAAGAAAATTGAAAACAAACTGTACAGAACATGACAACTTGATGAGAATCACTTCAATTCTCCATCCGTTTGGCTTAAACAATCAGAACTCCCCCTCACAACAAACTATTTCCCATAATGATTTCAAAACACTTAAGTTTGTTTTAATCAGAATGGTTTTTCCGGAAAATAAGTTTAGTTGCTTTTACCTTTTGTAAAAATGGGGCAAAATCATCACATTGTTTACCAAATTCTTGAATGATAATTAAATCAAGTCCAATTCAATGACCTTGATTTAACCACTTGTAAGATCTACACCAATCACTACCATACAACCACTTGTAGGTTTAGCAATTAAGCTTATCAAATCTGTTTTTCAACCAATTACCATCTTTTGGTTGAATTCTCAAGGTGCCGATTCCTACTCCTCGCTTACAAACCTGGGAGTTCCGGCAAGTCCTGCAACTTCTCACAAACAGATTTAAAAAGATGCCGATTCATGATCCGCAATACCATCTTGGGATCTCCGGCAAGTCAGGTTTTTCATTTAAAAAGATCCACCCAAGCCCGACCAGCCTTGGGTGTGTTCGACAATTTTTCCTCAACCAATGGCTCTTCTGGCTTTGACGAACCAGAATCATTGCCTGACTTAGGCTTGTCTGACTTTGATGAGCCAGATTCATCGCCTGAAGGTGGCTTGTCTGACTTCGGCACGTCAGATTCATCGCCTACCTTTTCCTTCTTTTTCTCCTCTTTCGTCCCCAGATTTGTATCTGATGAATTCTTTTTGCTTGTCTTTGCAACTGAAGGAGTAGATTCATCAGAACTGTTATTCTGTTTGTCCCGTGAACCCGAGGACAAAATCTTCTCGAGATATTCTCTTGCCCTCTTTCTCTTTTTCCTTAGTCTGTCTTTTTGCCCCTGTGAAAGTTTAACTTTCTTTTCCTGAATTGACTGTTCTTGAACTTTAGGTTTCAGAACCTTCTGTTCCTGGGGCTTGACTTTGACTGGAATCTTTGCCGATTTCTGAGAATTAGCCCTCAATCTTTCATTCGATTTCCTTGGGCAATCTCTGGCAATGTGACCTTTGATGTTGCAGTTAAAGCACCTCCTGGTCTCATAATTCCAATACTGGCAGTTAACAGCAATGTGTCCGTGATATCCACAGCTGTAACACACTCTGTTGTCGTACCAATCACCATTTTGAGTCCAAACGCTCAGATCAAAGCATTGTTTGGCTTGGTGATATTCCTTCCTCAAGTTTGCTGGATTTGGCGCTTTAGCACTGTGGTCCGACCTGCACCACTTATTACCAACAATTTTTGAGTTTTCATTTTTTACTTTTTGTGATTTTTCTTTTTGATTGGATGATCGATCTGATGAGCTTTTATAAACTTTTTGAACAATTTTCTCATTTTTAATTTTTTGTTTCTGTTCTGCTTTCTTCTTCAAAGGTTTTTGCTTCGAGCATTCACCCTTTTCAGTTGATTGCAGAACAGTTTTCTGAAATTTTTCCTTTTTATCATCAGATTTTTCACCACAATCTTTAACTTTGACTTTGTCAAAGTTTGTGACATTGTCACTCATTGGAACAGAATTGATTGGTTTTGGACAGGGAAACTTCAAATTGTCTGATGAAGTCACAAAACCTATCAATTTTTTCTCAAGTTCATCAATCTTGCTTCTGGAATTCTCAGCTTCTTTTTCAAACTGAAATATTTTTTCAAGATGAGACTTGATAGAATTTTCATTTTCATTTTTCAAGTTTTCAAGAACAGATTTTTCATTTTCCAAGACATTTATCTGTTCTTGAAATTTCACTTCATTAGCTTTCAGATTTTTGTTCTCCAATTTTATCCAGAAATCTTCATTTTCTGATGATTTCTGTTTGCTTTCAAAAACCTTTACATTTTCTTTCAAAATTTTGTTTTCTGATGTCAAACTGTTCAGTTTACCCAACAGTTTGTCATTTTCAATTAGAATCTGTTTAATATCAGCTTGCTTCTCGTCTTCCAACTTCTTGACTTTTGATATCAAACTTTCCGCATCCTTCAAGAGTTTGTCATTTTCCGTCTTGAAGTTGTCGCATTCGAAGCATACTGTTTCAGAACATGAAGTTTCATTCTTCACAGATTCTTCAACCTTCGGCACTTGTGCTTTCTCTATCTTATATGTACCTGCACCAAAGATTGTAACAAGATCAAGAGGATTTCTATTATCATCAATATAACAACCTCTTTTCATATCATATACCAAATTTCTTTTCGCTGCCCATCACACATTGATTCTTTTATATATCTCAGTTATCACATCTAAATTCAAATCATCCAAATTCATTTTTATTTTATCCAATATTTCTCTCTTCTTTTGATAATTCTCATTATCATGATTTTTAAGTTCGCTGATGAATGTATTCAAAGTTAATTTTGAAAAATTAGAATTTTCTTTCAAATTTTTCAAAAAATCATCCCATTCAGCTGATAATCCACTAGCAAACTTTGATACCATCTCAGCTTCTGATATCACTATTTGATTTTCCTTCAAATAGTCAATCAAACGATCAAAACGTTTCTCCAAATCATCCAAAGTTTCATCTTTCTTGCTCAGAAAACATTCAAAACGTTTACACCAAACCTCTTTGGACAATTTCCGATAAGAATCACTAAAATATCCTCGATACCAACTATTCATTCTCTCAAGATCATTGTTTTCTTGCACATCAAACCTCATTGTCATTTTTCAAATATCCCGACAAATATTTTGTGAACACAAACGCGAACCAGATGTCCGAATCAGCGAATCAAATGAGCGAACCAAGATATCCGGACCAAATAAGCGGACCAGATGAGGTGTCTAAATAAGCGATTCAAGATTGTTCTAATAAGCGGTCCAGAATGTGTTCCAAGAGCGATCCAGAAAGTTACTTTGGAGCGATCCAGAAACTGTATTGTGGAGCGGTCCAAAAAATGTTCACACGAGCGATTTAGAAACTGACTAATGAACGGTCCAAACAACAATTTTGAGCGAGTCAGAACCAAATTTGTACGAAAAAGCGGTCCATGTTGATGTCACTACGAACGGTCCACATTTCGAACATGATTTGACTGCTAAAAACTTCGAATTTTTGCTTCAAACTTTCCAGGATTTGTCTTGGTACAATTGCGCACAAGCTGTGAAAATTTGAGCGAATTTTGACCGTGAAAACTTCCTGACTCAGTAAAAGAAGGTGTAGAAGTGAGAATTTTGAGCGAAAATCGAGCTAAACGGCAAGAACTCTTCCTCCTGAGCTCTGATACCACTTGTAGGATCGTTTGTTGACCTGACGAGTCGTTCAGAAGAGTGCTTAGACTAATTCAGAGGCGGAATTCATTGAATTAGTCTTCGTAAAGCTTGATTTCACTACTTAACGTCTCCTGTATTGATTAACTATCAAATTACAAGCTCTTGGAGACAAACGGGTAGAGCTTCGCCGTTACACTTTGAAAAACACACATATGCTACTCTACACTGCTACTGGAACCGCTCAAATGACCCCCATATATATAGACCTTCTGGTTCGCTTATATGGACATTTCCATATAAGCGACCCACTCATCATGTCACAAAAGCGATCCATATTAGTGACATATGAGCGATCCTATATATATAGTGACATATAAGCGGTCCACCCTATATACCCTATAAGCGACCCTGTCTAATATAAGATTTCTCGTTTACTGTTCACAGTACAATCAGCCCTACCCTAAGACTCGCACGAAGATGTAGTCGACAGACAACTGCACCAACAAGAGGGTTGTCCGTTTGGGATGGGTGTGTTTGTGTATGATGTGAACTTTGAAGTTTTCGTTGTAGCGTTTTAAAAAGAGAGAAGCATCTCTACCTATTAGGTCGTCCGGTCGAACGGTCATCCGGACGGATGGTCGTTCGTTCGGATGATGATCCGTTCGAGTGAGATGTTTCAAAGATCCAAGTCCCCTGGTAGAATAGTCATTCAATCTTATGGTCGTCCGATTGGATGACTATTCGTTTGGGACTAATATTCTTCATGGTTTTGCAAAATGTTTAACTGTTGAAAGAAAATCACAAGCCATCCGTTCGGATTGTCGATCGGAGGGTGATCCGATCGGATGGCGATTCGTTCGGTAACCTGTTCGTTCGAGTACTAGCAAAATTTGTTAAGTTTAGAAAGTTTTGCGTCTGAACCGAGACGGTATGACTACGTGTCAAACAACGGAAACCCCATGGAGTCCAAGTCATCCGATCGGATGGGAGTCACCCCGTCCGATCAGTAACTGATCTTGACGGAACTTCATGTCCAACCCGCTAAGTCGGTCATCTCTTCGATAGTAATCCGTTCTCAGACCGGCACTTCACTAGAGGATGAGTAGAAGGCCTGAACAAGCTCAGATTCTATCGGTTTTGAATGAAAAGTTGAGGATGTTGAAGAAAAGTTTGAATCTAGTTGAAAATGTTTAGATTTAGGTGAAATCAGTGTTTAAAAATTGTAGAAATCCTTTAGATCTGAGTTGTTCTTGGTGGAATGAGGTCACACTTTGGTGTTCACGAGAACCCATGATGACATCATCCTAGAATAGCCCAAATCCATAGATTTCATGGTGAAAAGTTGAGATTTGATGGTGAAATTGATGAGAAAGTGTGTGCTGATTAAGGAAGTACAAGATTTGAGATGAAAACTTACAAGAATCGTGGGGAATCGAGAGAAAATGGCTGAGAATGCGAAGGGCCGGAGGAGTGCTGTCACATCACATGAACAGTGATGTGACAGGTGAGTATTTATAGGGGAAAGAGGAGAAAGGCGGTGTGGGTTAGTGGGTCGGATGGCCTTTCGATCGGATGGCCATCCGATTGGATGGTAATCCGGTCGGACAGTGGCGGACCCAGGATTTTTTTCATTGGGGTCCATTTTTTGTGTAAGGATTTTTCACAACCAAACATTAAAATTTTCGGGTTGGTCATCGTAGTCGGGTCGGGGCTAGGAAGTAATGTAGAAGCATTATATGTTGGAAGTTTTATTTGCAATAGAGTTGCGATTGCGTTTGCGATTAGTCACCTCAAACATATAATAAACATGCACAAGTAACACATAATAGCACACACACGTAAAACAATATCCAGACTGTGATTCAAGTTGCGATGCGATAGCGATGAGAATAGCGTTAAGTAGATTTATCGTTTAACAGCGTTTATTGCATTGCTACTCCACATAATACAACTTAAATAACATAAACCAAATTATCGATTTTCGACATTCGAGAGTACAAGTAATAATTAAGCAAGGAATGGCAGATCGAATTAGCAATATTTTCCTCATTTGACTTTGACTTTGACTTTGACTTCAAAAAGTCGGGTTGTTACACCACGATATCCGAATACTTACACACCTTCGTTTCCCCAATGTAGGATAACTTCGGTGTTCCAACTCTCAACGCTCGTCAATCTCGCGGTTAATCGGAAAGCTTTGCAAAACCGTGAGTGTACATGACCCCTTTTTACTTTTTGTCACTTTAGGTGAAATACGTATACTTTACGAAACTCACTCATTCACATACTTTATGCTTAAACACAAACAAACAATCCGATATACATGCTTAATACGTTATGCTAGGAATTCAAACATGCTAGAAACTTATTTGCAGTATGCTTTGTCATTAACTTCGATCAAGCCTCCCTTAACATGTATAGCGTTATAGGATTAATGCACCACCAGTATTTTTGAGGTCATGTTAAGTTAAACAAAACGGTATCGTCGTTGCTACGACGAGATTACGCTAGCGGGAAACTTTTAGTTGACAAGTAGGATTGCATGTTAGTATTGCTATGATATGTTATAGATTACGTCTATACCATGTGGATTTGTTTAATCGTTTTATACTTATGCTAGTGACCAAACTTGTATGCTCGCTAATACTCTATGTGTTGACATGTACCTTAATACGTATTGCAGGAAATTGAAGATGATGATGAGCGGAATCTAGTAGGATGGACTAGAAACCCATTTAAATTTTAGTACTTTGTTGTATTTTGCTTCTCGTTCAACTTTGTTGTATTTTGTTTCAAATGATGTACTTGAATTTAGCAATGAAATGAAATTTTGATTTTATTAAATATTGTCACAAATAGTATTATGAAGTCTCTTTCAATCTTGTTTTCGTCTCACTCCGATATTTTCATCATCGGTTGAGTTGTGACACACATGTAGCGCTTTTACAACACCAGAGACCCAGGAAACAAAAAATATCACTCGTATGGTCCGAAAATTTGAAGCTTTTTGGTGGGTTACTCAAATTCAAGAACTAATTCCAGATTTAGAACAAGAACCCAGATCTACTTATATCCCAAACCTTGACTTGGTAACAAGAACAAGTACCCGGATCTACTCGATAACAACACTTGACTGCGAAACTTACAATCACTGGGACCTTAATATAGGTTTATCCTTAACATGTTAAACATATATAAAAAGAAAGTGTGATCGAACAAACCAAAACCACCAAAATCATGCATTTTCAACATACCAGATCTCCTTTATCATTTTATTTAAATTCATATAACTATGAAAACTTTGAAATTTTATCATCATTTTTTGTGTATAAAAAGTTTAAAAGAATGACAAAAGTATTTGGCTTGGTCAACTAGCCCAAATCCCTTACCAAAATCGCATGTTGGGTGACTTGGGTCCATTTCGCTACCTCTAGTCTGAAATTTAAATTAGAGATGGGCATAATACCCGGTTCCAAACCCGAACTCGTAGAACCGGCCCAGAACCGGTTCCAGGTCCTACTAAATACATAGGAGAACCGGGTCCATGTTCAAAAAACCCGGAGGTTCTTACCCGATTCCACTTTTTCTCATAACAAATGGGTAGTACCTGGTTCCTAACCCGTACCCGGTTAATACCTGTACCCGGTTCCTCCAGTACCCGGTTCCTCTAGTGTACCCGGTATAATGTTACCGTTAGAACCGGTTCTATCCGTTGGAAATCAAATTAAATGCATTAAATGCCAATATTACTGTTGGAACCGGTTTCTATCCGAAGGAACCGGTTACTAGCCGTCGTACCCGGTTACTAGCCGTTAGAGTGGAGTTGGCGGCCGCTTTCATAAACTTTCCACAAGCCTTGCACCTAGCCATTTCATGGTTGTCGGTCATCGAACACAAGTCGAAGTGCTTCCAAATAGTCGGGTTTCGTTTGGTTTCCAAAACCATCACAACTTCTTCGTTGCATGCCATTCTCTCTTCGTTTGATGAATTTTTGGATAGTAATTGAAGGTAATGAAGACCTTGGGTAATAATGGGAGTGAAGGGTAAAAATTTGGGGTTTTACAGGAAAAAAAAACCAATTTTTTTAATATAAAATCGGTTTCTAACGGTCATATATCCGTTGGAACCGATTCCAAGCAGTGTTCGGCAGCTTTTGATTTGAAATACTCGACAGAACCGGTTCCTGTTAGTACCCGACATACCCGGTTCCAAACTATACCCGACCCGGTTCGACAATACCCGTAACCGGTTACATCGGTTGCAAATTTTTTGACTTCTACCTGGGTTCAACCCGGACCTGGTGCCTTAGTGTACCCGGTTCCACTCAGTGTCATCAGTACCCGGGTATGGGTAGTACCCGGTTTCGGGTATTAAAAATACCCGATTATGCCCATCTCTAATTTAAATAAGCAACTTTGGTCCATTTCCTCTATAGGCATGCCCTATGAGATCTTTGTTTTCGTTTTTGCATTTTGCCTGTTAGACAACTTCTAAATGGTTAAGGGTCTGTTTGGTGATACGTGGTTGAAAACCGGTAATCGTTTATGCTTAAGTTGATGTTTTTACATAGCTTTTAATCTTGAATAGCCTACTTTTAATGGGATTTTTGTTTTACAGGTCTAAAAGAGTTTAAGGAGCTAATCGGGAGCCTTACGGAGCACCGGGAGCGAACGGGATCAACCGGGGATGTGAAATGAACAAAACCGGGTTAATCACGAAGATTGGATGTGTTTTGGGGGATGTTAATGGATTTAAAATGAATATATTGGAATATGGCATGATAGAGGGCTGAATTACGAGTACGTGGGCGAAAACGGTGCGTAAAACGGAGCTATAATGAAGAAGTTATGAAGAAAACAAAAAATGGTATTTAGAGGCACCGTAGGCGACGCCCAAAAGGACCGTCGGCGACGCCCAAAAGGACCGTCGGCGACGCCCTCTGGTTTGTTCCGTCGGCCAGAAACCTTCGTAAATAGCAGATTAAACCGTCGGGTGAAACTGAGACTTCCAAGGGCCGTCGGGGACGCCCTAAATGGCCGTCGGCGACGCCACCCGCATTCTCACTTCGCGAAAAACTTGATTTTTGAGTTGGGGACGAGTTATAACATCAATTTTGACCAAGAACGGGAGTTACACTCTATTTTGAAGTTAGAACCACCTCTTGGAGCCAAGATACACCACCAATTCATCCTCTAATCCATCCATTCGATTGACAATCATTCGATTCGATCATCATCATCACTTCTACAACCCTGATCATCATTCACCTTTCCAATCCATTCATCACCATCAATCATTCCAAACCCTAATCACTATTTCCACCACTTCAAGGCTTCAAGATGATGATGTTCAGGCTCTCCTTATCCGGTGATCAAGTCCTTTCGATCATGCACGACTAATTCCTTGGAGGTTTCACCCCGGTGTAGACTTTTGTAAGATTTAGGGTTTATTATGTGTTGATGTTTGATTTGTGACAATTTGAATTGCATTTGAATCTTTAGACAATTGTCCTACGTTTGTATTGAATTTACGAATTGTCGAGTGAATCATTAAATTTGACTTTGTGAAACGAATACACGTATTTATGCCTTGTCTTTTGATAGGATTTGTTAGTCCAAGGTAACGAAGTGCATCGTGGTCCGTTGTCTATGATGTTGATAGCGATTGGCACGTAAGCTTTGTGATTGTTGACCCGTTAATGAACTAATTCGAGTAAATCAAATTAAAACGCGTAGTAATCCTAGGTCTTGCATTTGTTGAAACCGGGTGTGAACCTTGTTATTCCATCTTATTTTATTAATCAAGTTTTTTTTTTTTTTTTTTTTGCAATTGCTTATTTCTCTTAGTTAATTAATCCAACCCAATTGTTATTCTCATTAAACATCTTTTCAAAAAATAAAAATCATAAAAATAAATTAGCAAGCTTCATAAATTGTGACACTCGTTCAAATTCAATCAAGTCCATTCGCAAACCATATACTCTTCGTGGTTCGACCCCTTACTACCACTAGCTATTTGTTAAGGGTAATTTGGGTATATAAATATTATCTTTGACCGGAGCGCGACACTCCGATCATTTGGCAACATCTGAATGGTTAAGTGCTGAACCAGTAAGAGGTCTGAACCATTAAGTGCTGAACCAGTAAGAGGTCTGAACCATTAAGAGCATGTATAATGCTTAACCATTCAGAGGTAAATGTCTGACCAATTCAAATTAGAGGTCTTAACTATTCAGACTCTGTATAAATCTTAACCATTCAGAGGCAAATGTCTAAACCATTCAGACATCTGCTTGTGAAACAAAGAGTCTAAACCATTAAGTGCTGAACCAGTAAGAGGTCTGAACCATTAAGAGCCTCATTAAGAGGTAAACAAACAACTCCTAAGACCTAAACTAGTAAGAGGTCTAAAGTATGAACCATCAAGTGCTGAATTAGTAAGATGTCTGAACCATTAAGAGCCAGTATATTGTTTAACCGTTCAGAGACAAATGTCTGACCAATTCAGATTAGAGGTCTTAACTATTCAGACTCGATATAATGCTTGATCATTCAGAAGTAAATGTCTGAACCATTCAGAAATCTGCTCGCGAAACAAACACTCTGAACCATTAAGTGTTGAACCAGTAAGAGGTCTGAACCATTAAGAGCTGAACAAACAGCCCCTTAATTAACCAATGGCTAAATGGGAAGATTATGCATCAGGTCACAACGGAGGTCAAACCAAGTCAGGACAGATTCGTCGACCCCAAGTACTTTCGACTTGTTTATTTGACAATGTTATATATAGTTAACGTGTTAAACATGACTATAAAACTATATTAGTACAATAATAAGCTATTGTTTTTTCTAATTTTTTGAAAAACTATGTTTTCCAAGACTCGAACCCTTACAGTTAAGGGAAGCTCCACTTTAACTCGAAAGGCTCAAGACAAACTAACTCAAGTTTTTAACGAGCTCATTACTATAATCCAAAAAGCAAGTCAGAATGCCAAGCTATTTGGACAACATTAAAAAGAGTAGTCTTATGTTTTTATAGTGTGGTAAATGTTCTAAAAGAGTAAAGATTATATAACAAAGTTTTAAAAAGAGTAGTCGTATGTTTTTAGTGTCGTAAATCTTCTAAAAATGTAAAGATGATATAACAAAGTTTTGAACGATACACTTTGAATGATACACATATAAATTATTTAACTTTATAACTATCGGAGATTTATAACACTTAGATGGAGGTCGGGGGTCAAAGATTTATAACACAAATGGAGGACTTACCTTATCTCTTGTTTTTTTATAATCTATTTTCTTCCCTTTTGAACCACTAATAAATTTATTGGATTTTGTTTGGTGTTTGTGGCACTTAAAGGTTCAACTAATAGAGTTGAACAAGATCACTTATTTTTGTTGTGTCACCCCCAACCTTTTTCTCTTTATCACGATTGCCCACAAGTTTGACCGAAAGCTAAAACAATGTGATCATTATTGTTCCAAATGTAAGAAGAGATAACATGATCAATCTTCAAGTTGAGTTGGCAAATGTGACACTCAATAATTTTAGAATTATAGGTATTGTAAATATGTTTTACAAATATAACTTCCCCATTGTTCTAATAATAATTATGAACGTATTTTTTTTCAAGAGAATAGTTCGACTAATCACTTATTAAACGAGAGCATTCTACAACTATACATTATGGAACATGTTTGTTAGGACGGCATACTTGTTATGTAGCTCGTAACATTCATCGAAGTAATCTTTTGTAGTTAATTGTATGTAATAACAATGCCTCAAATTCAAAACTTAAAACCCAGTAACGCTATATTTTTCTAATTCGATTTTTTTTTTGAACTGACTTTTTCCTCCAAATACTTGCATCTTTCAAGGATTGAATCTTGGTCTCCTCACCCACAAAAGATAATTTCTCTTGATCACTAGGCCAAAGCCTAAGTGGCTCTAATTCGATCTTTTAACTTATCTTCCTAACGATGACATTATGACACATTTAAGAAGAGATGTGACGAGGATAAAAAGATACTCTAGATATCATTTGCTCCTTATTAGTAGTATTCAAAATTTTCAACTAATAAGAATAAGCGGTATGGGGGCCGGCTGAGGCCCGGCTTGGCCCGGCGCCGGTCCCCCATACCGTCCCCTGGTTCCGGCTCGGCAACTTCGGCTCCCCACAGACGGAGAGGACGGGCCACTTTCTCTCACAATAACCTATACATACATACATATATATACATAAAGGGGCTCATCCCCCACCCCCTAGGTCCATCCCCTTGAAGGCTTTCCTACGTGACGGTAACGTGGTGGCCCGTCCCCTTGGGGATGACGCTCTCCATACCCTCCAGTCTAACTCATATCAATGTGTTAGCTTTAAAAAAATCGAATAGAATTCACCCGAGGTGTCTCTAAGAATCCGTTTACCCTATTCAAGCTTGAAAAAATGTGTCATTTCGTAACGTTTATTATTATTATTTTTAAAATCAAATGAGTATTGGGCTCACTAAACCTAATGTCAATGAGCTAAAATCTAAACCATAAAAAATGTTTTGTAAATAGGCTTATCTTGGAGTTGGTGTGGGTATAGTATTTAAAAAAAAATTAACATATGTACATCGGATTTTAAAAAAATACGTGTCCCTCAAAATTACGGGCCCTGTGCTGTGGTCCTCCCCGCACATCATCGGTGCCATTCGAGTACACTACCATTGAGATGACTCAAACTGGGAAAATCTCCTATATGTTGTTGCTCAACTCCGAATCTACCAAATCCAAGGATTTTTGTAGCGTCAGAGGATACAAGGACATTCCACGTATCATTATATTTTTTAGCGATATTTTACATTTTCAACAGAGGATCATAAAAGGACATTCCACGTATTTTTATTTTTTTATTAGCGATATTTTACATTTTCAACTGATAATGATATTAATGTGTCGGTTTGAAGTCATCATAATGATATTTTACTTGTCTCGTAACCAAAGGAAACATGAGCCATATGATAAACCTAATATTGTTTTAATACAAGTTGCTAATTTATATACATAATATTAGTGGCGAAGCTTGACCAGAATGACGGAGGACCGGGGGGGGGGGGGGGTCGAAAACGTATATACCCAAAAATTTCTAAAGAACCAGGGGTCGAAAACGTATATACCAAAAAATTTCTATACGAAAACTACATATATAACACTATACGAAAACTACATATATAACACTACTGAACGGAAAGTTCGGGGGATCGGGCGCCCCTCCCCGCTCCTTCTATACTTCGTCCCTGTATAATATGATTGGCGATGTTGAATTCAACCTGAAATAGACCTCAATCCTAGCATGTTACTGTTAATTTTTTTTAATACAAAACAAAATTGTTTATTTGATAAAATTGTCTTTATATACAGAAATTTCGTTGAGGTTTTATAAAATTAATAAAAGTATCACTAGTCAAATAATCGAGCAACAAACATTGTACTTTATTATTGCTTCTTTAGTATATCTCGAAATTGGACCAATTGCCGAGACTTGTGTGAATGCAAGTCAAATTAGGTGACCACAAGAAGACAAGTGAGACATGCATGGAAATCATCAGGAAACTTACTAATGAAAATAAAATTATGAGATATTATCATAAATGGTCCTCAAACTTTCTTCTTATTTTGTCCTTTAACATATGTTTCATGAGGCATTTTGTCCAAAGTCTATATATACAGTTCATCTATTGCATGATTGGTCAATTATTGGGCGAAATGGTCCGTTTTTAATTTAGAAATCATTAAGCTACTTGTAGGTTAGAAATCGTTCGGGTATTTGTAGCTTAAATTTGGCGAAATGGTGCGTCTTTGATTTGTAAGGTTGTGTTTGTTGTTTCGGCCCATTCCTAATGACTTGCTAGGGGGCGTCTTGAATTAAATTTGCCGTTCCAAAAAAATCTATTGCATGATTGGTCAATTATTCTTTCCTAGGTAGTCTTCTCAATATTTCTAATAAATTAGGTAAAAGCCCAACACTCAATCAATAGTATAAGTTTATATGAATATGAAATTCCCACAACAGTATAACAATTAACACCCACCTTGCTAGCCGTTTATTAGACCAATGTAAACAAGTAAACAACATTATAATATGCATCCCATAAACATTAAAATATTCACAAAGCCCCCCTCTCTCTCTCTTACACATACCCACCCACACATTATTTATATATAATATACACACACTACATATTGTGGGTATTTTATTTTGGCCATGTGGTGTTCGGATCATTGGATGTGTTTTTAAATTTAGTATTGAAAAAGCAAGACTGAAAGTCAAATTGGATACTTGGTGTTTAAACGAGATTAATATAAGATTAATAACATCAATAGTGCAAAGAGCTAAATGCACTTGTAAATATGTCTGACCAGCTGTCACATCAAATTTTTATGAATGCATCAAAAACAGTTATTTTCCCTCAAAACCTACAAACAGAGTCGATCCAACGTTTTTGGAGGCCCCAATCAAAGGGCCCCTTTGAATTGGTAGAAAGAAAACATCAGTTTTGCTTCAAAGTATAAATTAGGGATATAGGGCAAACAATGATTGAGTGAATCGGAATATATAGAGATTACTATAAAAAATAGCTGTTAACCAACCTGTATTATCCTTGGGGCACCATTAATTTCTCCCCAATCCGTGACTCCATTAAGCGGGTTGAGCATGTGCGACGTCACAGTTAGCGAGAATGACGATGTTGGTCTAGGTTAAATATGAATTGCATATTGCTTGGAGTTGGAATTAGCTTCTTTTATTTTAAAATTGGTTCTTTAGTTGGGCCTTGAAATAAATATTGTTTTTGTTTTGTTCATTTGGACATAATACAATAATACACATATATTATATAAAGATTTTTAAAGAATTTGAGGCCCTATTTTTTAGAAGCCCTAGGCCATTGCCTAAATTTGAAAGCCTTTAGGTCTGCCCTGCCTAGAAACATACTTACCAACACTTAAATTTCCACATCATCACTATATTTTACATTTATTTAATACTAAAACTATTTTTTATAATTTATACATGTCTTTCATTTTCATATTATTAAAATGTATTTAGTTGTAATAATTAAAAATATTAAAATATTTAAATATAGTTACAATAACTAAGTAGAATTTTAAACTTCAAAATTTTGAAACTAAAAAAATTAAACATAGCATAAAGAAACAAACATTAACAGAAGAAAACATAAATATAACTAGTCTTCGTTAGACCAAGGGTTTCTACTCAATCACTTCAAGTGCTTGATGAGCTTCTTGGCTATGTAAACTTCTGAACCTTTTTATTTGTTGTTGAAATGCTAAGGGGATCCGGGGTGGAGATACATTTTCCCGTGATATTTGTTTTGCACGTGTGGAAGAATTCAACAAACCACCGCCACCAACAAACTGAACGCATGATAAAATGGTTTCCGTGATAAAATTGATGCGTGATAAAATGGAAGGATGTGAGGGGGTGTGATGGTTTATTGTTGGGTGTTGTGAGTGATGGGCATTTCCACTAAAAAAAATTGTGAGTGATGGAATAATGGTTGATGACATGGCGGAAATTGATTGGATGTTGTGAGTGATAAATGGGTGGTGAGTGATAACCACCCCTACCCCCTAATGACGCATAACTTGATGGTTCTTTCTCGTGCTCATCACGCGACCAATCGGATATGGCATAACCTTCAGACTTTATCCTCCACAATCATATTATGCAATATAATATTAGTATGCATACATTATATCGCTTATTATTTTTGGAAAAATTACAAGTTTTGTCCTTTATCTTTATATCACTTTTCAGGCGGTGTCCTTTTTAACGAATGTTGACAGGCGGTGTCCTTTACTAGGTATTTTGTTGCAAGTTTAGTCCTTTACACCCAACCTAGTTAAAAAACCCTGTTAACTGTTGGGTGTAAAGGACTAAACTTGCAACAAAATACCTAGGTAAAGGACTAAACTTGTAACAAAATACCTAGTAAAGGACACCGCCTGTCAACAATTAATAGGGTTTTTTAACTGTGTTGGGTGTAAAGGACTAACTTGCAACAAAATACCTAGTAAAGGACACCGCCTGTGAACATTCGTTAAAAAGGACACCGCCTGAAAAGTGGTATAAAGATAAAGGACAAAACTTGTAATTTTTCCTTATTTTTAAGTTCCAAGCTCTTGCTGGACTTCGTAAAATTCCCCACCGAGCTTGAAGGACACTGAAGGCTCTTTCGACATTTACTATACTCTTGATACCGCTAGAGATTGATCGTGAACTTGCGTCATGACCTATGACCTGTGTCATTCTTTTCAACTTGAAAAAGTAATGAAACTGATTATTACAACTATAAGATGAATGTTAACATATTCAATAAGGGTTTAATTTATAATCAGTGTTCTTTAAAAGATCGTATGGATAGATATCTATATATAATTAGCTTGCTTTAAAAAAGGTTAGAACATAATCAGTTTTTCAGACCTATAAAATTTAGGATTTAAGCAAATCCAAACAATGTTATAATGATCAATCGTTTGATTCAAGTCAAAAGATTGTCAATTACTAAATCTTTATTTTCTTAACATATGCTTATAAGAAATATACTTTAATCCTAAGATAGTAAGAAGAAGAGGGAAATACACAACAACAAACTTAAGAAAAAAATCATTTCAATATTCTTGTTAACTTAATATACTGTAGAGAAATGGTTGCTTATACGTATGTGATACTTTTAGTAACTATATGCGGCAAAACACGTCTAATCATGTTAAAAAGGTTAAGATAATGCGATTAACACAAATAACAAACATGAAAATGACTCATTTAAGTACTTTACATCTCATGTATACAATTGTTTATATGTTTTATAAATTTATATATCAAGAAAGAGAAAGGATAGATCATAGCCAAAATTTTAGTTACTCTTAAAAAATATAAAGAGTAAATTGCCAAATTGGTCTCTAAGATTTGGTCACTTTTAACACTTTAGTCCAAAACTTAAACCTTTTGAATCTGGGTCCCTGTGGTTTTAATTTTGTTGCCATTTTCGTCCAAAAGCAAAATCTGTTCAGATTTTTCAGTTAACATCCAGTTTTTTTTTTGTCATTTTCCTCCCTTTTAATGAAGGGTAAAATAATCAGATTTTTTTAATTTGTTATGATAAAACGTTAAAAGACCATTTTGCCCTTCATTATATAAGTACAGTTCCTGCAGGGTAACTGTCGCTTATCAGTTCTGGTCAACCAAAGCAGAAGTCCAAGTTAAAGTCAACGATAATGAAGAAAGACCACATGAAGACCATGCACTGATCAAGTGGGAGTTTGTTAATGCACTTTGGGTGAAAAGTGCATTCCTTCCAATTGTTAGGGTCTTTATTGTACATGTCTTGAAACTTAGTCCAAGGTTTATCCTTGGACAATTTGTCCAAGTTTCTGTCTAAGAATTTTGGTCAGGGGTTTGGTTTAGTGTAGATTGGTTTGTCCGAGCTTTAGTCCCTAGTCTATATATATGTATTGAATAGGATTAGGGCACATATACACAACGAAGAAAACCCTTGAGTGCTTGGTGCACCTCTCAGAAGATCCCATCTATTCTCCATCACTGTGTGTATTCTAGAGAGAGAGGGAGGCTATGTGTTAGTGAGAGAAAGCTAGGTTTAGATCTTTGTGATCTAAACCAGCTTGTAGATGATGTATACTCCTTTGGTTTGTGTAATCTGTGATGACTGATTCATCAATAAAGAGATTCATCTTCTACATATTTCTATCTTGTTCATATTTTGTTCTTCATGTCTTGAATCAAGTGCAATGTTTGATGTTCGTCATCGATCCGGTGCTTTCACACATTAAACAGGAGGAAAAAGTCAGAAAAGCTGGATGTTAACTGAAAAACCTGAGCAGATTTTGATTTTGGATGAAAATGACAACAAAATTGAAACCACAGGGACTCAGATTCAAAAGATTTGAGTTTTGGACTAAAGTGTCAAAAGTGACCAAACCTCAAGGACCATTTTGGCAGTTTACTCAAATATAAAATGCCCCAATTATATATATTATTATATATATTGTTTTCGAGTGATGATGAATAGTAACTTTATTTTTATAATAATATATAGTTTTTTATTATTTTATTCTTTAATACATTATATTATATATTATAAATTTGCAACATAATGTTGCATTGTAAGTTGTACATTGTGCATAAATGTTGTTTCATGTCTAAATTGGTTGTACTATTGGTTGTTAGCTTTGTAATTTCCAAACTATAAATTAGAAACATGTTTTTGCATTATATACTTGTAACATGTGCATTGGGAGCCTTTAAAAAAAATTGTATTTTTCACTTTCAATTCAATTGTTTTTATCTTTTATATTTTAACCCCTTTGGCTTTTTTAAATTTAACCCAAAGCTTTTCAACTTTTTAATTTAACCCCAATACTATTTTATTTTCAACTTTGGTTGCGAGTCAACATGCAGCAACATGCGTGAGGGGTTCAACATTTTTGCCTGTTTTTTCCCGTTTGATAGGCAAGTCGCAACGCGTCTATTCTTCTCCGTTTGACAAGTTCGTCGCAACGCCCGGATCCTAGATCGACTTAGTTATTCTTTTCTACGTTTTACGTTTTTGTCTAATTGTTTCATATTAACACGCCACAATGGGCGTGCGTGATTCAACGATTTTATGTATTTTTTTGGTTTGGTGTTATGTTTTACTTTTTTATTTAATTTAGTTTTACAAGCTCTTCTGATGTTGGTGTTCGCTGCCAGTGGTTTGGCATTAGTGCTACTTGGCACAATTTTACGAACGTATTTAACATATTAAGTTTGTTACTAATAATTTGTTTCGAGTTTACCGTTATGCCTCCTTTAATTAAGAAAAAACAATTTTTTTCACGTGTTTATTTTTATGTACGTACCAGTATAAATTCGATTTGCTCTATGTGTCGACATAAACTTTTTCTAGAAACGAGTCAGGTCAAATATAATATATTTTCGTTTAAAAAAAAAACATTTTTTACGTGCAAATTTTTATTTACGTTTCAGTATATATTTGAGTTGGTGATGTTTTGTAAATTTTGTTTCGCACCGAGTGGAGTCAAATTGTGGTTTGTTTTTCCATTTTTTCAAAAGCTCTAATTCATCTCTTTTGATTATACGTGTTAACTTTTCCATTATACCCGTTACATTTTCTATGTATGACTCGAGTCACATATAATACGTTATGATTGTACGGTATAAATTTGATTTACTTTATATTTGATCCAATTGCAATGCTTATATAGGTTACATTTAGTTCAATCAGATACGTCGAAACGTGTGTTTTCATATGGTTAACGCATCACATAACGTTTAGACTAATCCATTCAATGTTTGCGATGTACCGCGCCGCAACGCGCGCAGGTGTTATATCTAGTTATAATATAATAGTTTATTATTATATTTACGTTTAATAACATATTTTTCTTTTATTTAAACATATATTTCCTTTACCTTTTTTTAATAAGTGTTTTTTTTTAATTTTTTTTGAACATATATTAATTTATCGATTAATTTGATACTTCTTTAATAAATTACGTTTATAACTTTTTTCTAAAAGCTTAAGTATGTAGTTGTGCTTGATTTCTTTCCCTGACATTCCGTTATAAGTTTGTAAAAACGAGGTTATACTCAACATAAAGTATTTATTTGGTATTATAAAACAATACGATGATAAACTAAATCGTTCTAATGGTTTGACTTTCTAAACAACATACTTTATTTTCAAATC
Source organism: Helianthus annuus (assembly GCF_002127325.2). NCBI lineage: Eukaryota > Viridiplantae > Streptophyta > Magnoliopsida > Asterales > Asteraceae > Helianthus > Helianthus annuus. Next base: position 31,029,090 of record NC_035440.2, on the reverse strand, counting down.
ACGTTTTTTTTACATTATCATTTGCTCGGTTTCGCCGCAACGCGTGATACAAAAAACTAGTATAACTTTTATTAAACAAGTTTAATCATGTCAGGATTTACCAGATTTGATACCATGTTAGTTTTGAAGCACATCCAAACTTTGTTTAAAAAAAAAACTCAAAAGTGAGGGGTTTTATATGTAACATCAGTAAACTTGAAGGACTAAAACACAGTGATGTAGTGAAGTGTTAGAATTTGAAGCTTCTCAACACCTTCTTCTTGTTGTTCATGGAGTAGTTGTGCACTTTCTCGTGTTTTAGTGGGCTAACTTTTTCTTCATTGTTGCCAAATGCAATCCAAACTCTTCAGTATATTAAATACTTGTGAAACACCTCACATTCCAGACTTTAGTCTTTGTTTTGCTTCTTCAAATTTCCAATGACTCACGAAGGTATTCTTCCAACACTTAAATTTATGTATCTGTTCTTGCTTTTTGTTGATTACGTCATCGAATTCATCAAGTTTTTGCGTCCTGTTTTTATCCTGAATGTGTGAAATTCAAGTTTAAAATGCTTTTCAATGCTTGTCTATTTCTAATTTTGTGATAAGTTTGTATTGTATGTATATTTCTAGGGTTTTAAACTCATATTTTTAACCTGATCGTGTCAACATGAAGCTTGAAAGATAAAATTATGCACAACGAAATGATATATCTGGTTTAATTTAGGTTTGTGGTGATCGAATTAATATCGTCTGAAATTCGGAACTTGTGTGTACTGTATTTTGTGATAAAAGTTGTTAGTTTGATATAGGTTTTGTGTAATTGCTTGATGGTGATGATTTAGGAATTTTACAGTTTGTGTTTGATCAAAACCTGTTATTTGCACATATGTTATGTCATCATAAAGGCTTTGTTGGTTAATTGATTGATTGAGTAGTTATTGCGGTTCGTATTTACGCATTTGCATCAGTTGGAACAAACATGCTAAAAACAGTCATTTCTTTTGCTTTATTAACCATTGCTAGTTACTTAATGATGTATAGATTTAGAGAGAGGGACACTCATGACTTCGTCAAAGCAAAATCAAAATTCTAACCTTCTTGATCCATCGTCATCACAATCGGCATCACCGTCTGCTACATCTGCTCCAGCACTGGTACTTACAGCTTCCGGAAAACGGATGGATCAGGCTGGAAAGAAGAAATACGTGAAGCAAGTGACAGGCAAGCATAATGACACCGAGCTGCATTTAGCATCCCAACGAGGCGATCTGGCATCTGTGAAGCGTATTCTTGACGAAATCAATTCACAAATGGTGGGAACTTTAAGCGGAGCTGATTTTGATGCTGAGGTGGCCAAAATCCGAGCATCCGTGGTGAATGAAGTGAACGAATTGGGAGAAACCGCACTGTATACAGCTGCTGAAAAAGGGCATCTTGAGGTTGTGAAAGAACTTTTGAAGTATTCTGATAAAGAAACGCTTACAAGAAGAAGCCGTTTGGAATTCGATCCTTTGCATATAGCCGCCAGTCAAGGACACCATGGTAAATATTTTTAAAACATAGTTCATGTTTCGATCTTTATCACTATAAGTTAGTATACCAACATCTTTTTTATTGATTCTTATTGCAGAGATAGTCAAACTACTACTTGACCATGATGTATCCCTATGCCAAACGAGATCACAAGGAAACGCAACTCCACTTATTACTGCAGCTTCAAAAGGACACACTACAGTTGTTGAGGAGCTACTTTCAAAGGATCCAAGCTTGTTAGATATTCCCAGATCCAACGGTAAAAACGCGTTGCATCTGGCAGCCAGATCGGGGCATGTCGAGACTGTGAAAAGTCTGCTTGCAAAAGACCCGCAACTGGCTCGAAGGACCGACAAAAAGGGTCAAACTGCGTTACATATGGCTGTAAAAGGGGCTAGCAGCGAGGTGGTTAAGTTGCTGCTTGAGGCTGATGCTGCGATTGTAATGCTGCCGGATAAGTCCGGTTTTACTGCTTTGCATGTTGCCACAAGAAAAAAGAGAGCAGAGGTATATTTTGAAATAAAAATAAACATAAATAAATAAAAAAGTAAAATGCCATTTTCATCCTGAGATGAGGTTTGACCAGTTTTGTGACGTTCGTCTAAAGGTTTGTTTTTTCGCATCTGGATCCAAAAGGTTTGAATTTTGAAATCTCGTTATTTTCATCCGGGTCGCCAACTCCATCCCTTTCTCTCTGTTAAGTCAGGGGTATTTTCGTCTTTTATGTTTACTTAAAGGGCAATTCGGTCTTTTGAATACTTGTGCATTATGCTAAATGCTTGTACATAAAGTGAAAAAGACCGAATTGCCCTTTAAGTTAACAAAAAGCCGGAAATACCCATCACTTAACGGAGAAAAATGGATGGAGTCAACGAGCCGGATGAAAATGGCAAGATTTCAAACCTTTTGGATCCAGATGTGAAAAAACAAACCTTTGGACGAAAGTCGCAAAACTGGCCAAACCTCAAGGATTAAAAGGGCATTTTACTCTAAATAAAATAATGGGCCAGCCCGATCTTATTAGCTTGACCCAATATTGAAAACGATTCGTTTTGACCTGAACCTGCGCTTTCTTACAGATTGTAAACGAGCTGCTTTGTCTCCCTGATACGAACGTCAACGCGCTAACCCGAGAGCACAAAACCGCACTCGACATAGCCGAAGGGCTTTCTCTATCAGAAGAATCAACCGACATACGAGCCTGTCTGGTCCGCCGTGGTGCTGTTCGAGCTAACGAACTGAACCAACCACGAGACGAGTTAAGAAACACTGTGACACAGATCAAAAACGACGTCCACATCCAGCTCTTACAAACCAAAAAAACAAACAAAAACGTTCACGGAATTGCCAAAGAGCTAAGAAAACTCCACCGCGAGGGAATCAACAATGCCACCAACTCCGTCACTGTGGTAGCAGTGCTGTTCGCAACGGTGGCCTTTGCGGCCATTTTCACGGTCCCCGGTGGGGACAACGATCATGGGATGGCGGTGGTCGTCCACCGGACTTCATTCAAAATCTTCTTTATCTTCAACGCGATCGCTCTTTTTACGTCATTAGCCGTAGTGGTGGTTCAGATAACGTTGGTTCGAGGTGAGACGAAAGCTGAGAGAAAAGTGGTTGAGGTTATTAACAAGTTAATGTGGTTAGCTTCCGTGTGCACTTCGGTGGCTTTCATGGCGTCGTCGTATATAGTGGTCGGGCGGAAGTACGAGTGGGCTGCAATTTTGATTACAGTGGTTGGCGGGGTTATAATGGTGGGCGTGCTTGGAACGATGACGTATTATGTGGTTAAGTCGAAGAAAACGCGGTCGATGAGAAGGAGGGAGAAGATTGCGAAAAGTGGGACGAATTCGTGGATGGCATCCGAGTTTTCTAACTCGGATGTCGAACGAATTTATGCTATTTGATTCATCAGAAAGAAAAACTTATTCAACAGTGTAATGTTGTTTATAGTCAAATGAGTAAAATTGGAACAAGTTTCGGTTGTAACTTGATTTGGCAATGTCAAGAGCATTCTTTTGTAGGAGCAGTTCAAATGTTAAAAAGATATTTCATGATGTTTGATAATACAGTGTACATTGTTTATGATTTTACAAAGTTATAATAATTGGAAATTTGTTATAGAAGTATTTTTCACGTTTTGATTTTGATTATTCAATATAAAAATAAAGTTTTAATCAGAATAGATTTGAGACCATTTACACTGTTAGGGTGGTCGGTATGGTTCGGTGAGTTTGATCGGGGATCAAGTTTGCCGCACGGGGAATGATTGCCGGCCTCTTTTCGGTGAGTGGGGAGTGCTTTCTTCGGTGACTACTCACCGCTGCAGGGAAGGAGGGAGGGGGGGGAGGGGGGGGGGGGAGGTTAATGGTGGGTTCCAATCCCTTTCAACCAATCACAATTTTTTTTTTTAAATTGTTTACCACTCTCTAGGTGTTTAAACCATTGCCAGTGTTTGAGTGCAGAATGGGGAGTGGAATGAGGACTTGACATGGCATGTTATTATTGATTAGGGAATAACTTAAACACCCTAAGTGATTGAACGATACCCTCCACCTTTACTGTTTGGTCCAAGGCGTGATGCAAAACTACTATCGAGCCGAAGGTCTCACTGGAAACCACCTCTCTACTCCTACAGGGTAGAGGTAAGGCTGTCTACATCTTACCCTCCTCAGACCCTACCTTAGCTTTGCTGTTGGTGGGATTTACCGAGTATGATGATGACGGCTTGACGGTATAAATTGGAGTTAGTCAGGTCGCAAATAATATGTTGTACGTTATAAATTCGATTCCTTTATGTTTTGATAATTTGATCCAATCGCAATGCCCATATAGGTTCCATTGAGTTCAATCGGATACGTCGAAATAGGTGTTTTCATATGGTTAACGCATCACATAACGCTCGGAAAAATCTATTGGACGTTTGCAAGGTACCCGCGCCAGAACGCGCGCGGGTCTTATTATATGATTACAAAAGATATACACTTAGACCAGTAGCGGTTTTGTTTGTTATCTTATAAATCATTTGATTTGCAGGGATTGTCGTTACAACCTCCTACTAAGGTTCTATCTTTGACACAAGTGGTAACTGAAGAAGACCTCATAAAGGATGAAGATTACGAATTCATATTGGAAGACATGGAGACAGAATGTGGAAAATTCGGTAATCGTTTGATTGTTGCCTTTTATATATTTCTTGATCTACAGCCTCTTGTATCCTTATGTCAATATGTGTTATTCATTATCTCAAATCTTAACACTAATTTGCAGGTAGTCTAGTCAACGTGGTCATCCCGCGCCCTAATCCTAATGGTGAACCTGTAGCAGGAATTGGCAAGGTCGGTTCAATCTAGTCTTATAATTACTGTTAGTTACCATTAAAACAAATTCTCGGGGTTAGCGGTTGGCTATTTCTATGGGTGTAGGTTTTCTTGGAGTATGCAGACACGGAAAGTTGTACGAGAGCTCGGGCAGGATGGGATGGAAAACCGTAGGAACATGGTTGTCGGAAAACAGTAGGTACACGGTGGTCGGAAAATAGTAGGAAACGGTGGTCAAAAAGCTGTAGGAAAATTGTGGTCGGTACTTTGTCGGAAATAGTAACCTCTTTTTTTGTCGGAAATTTGTCGCCAATTTAGTCGGAAACTGGTTGGAAACGCCGTTTTCCGACAAAAACCTTGGTCGTAAACGAGACAATTTTTTAGTAGTGGAAGGAAGTTTGGCGAGAACCAAGTGGTGGCGAGTTTTTACCCGGAGAATAAGTTTTGTCAGGGAGAGTATGATGGATGATAACCATGTTTTCCTCTTTTGTTTTGTTACAGCATAGAGGTGTGCAATGTCTCTTTTGGATATTTGCTTAGGAATTAGGAGGTGTTGTTGTATTGTTTCTTTATCCCATCATAATCATTCATCCTTATGCCTTAACTAACTATTCTAACTTACATTTATTTATTGTCAAGTTAAACGAACTGTGATGATAAAAAACGAAATTGAGGATACCAATTAATAAGATTTATAATAATCATTTAGTTATTTGATTCATGGATTAAAACCAATTGTAGCATGCTGTAAAGACACATTTAAGAATGCAAATTAAATAACCATCACTAGTGCTCTAGTGGTGGCCACGGGTATTTAAGTTTCATTTATGGTGGGCCTGAGTTAGTTTTCCTCTCCAGGTCTCAAGTTCGAGTCTGTGTGATAGGAGTTTCTCATTGAGGGTTTAAATTGGGGATCTACTGATCTATTGTGCGAGGGGGCTCATGGACGAGTGTGGCTTCCATCCCGCAGTCATCGCATCAAATTTTTGTACTTTGCAAAATTTTGACCATTTGAAAGTTACCACTGGGGAGGGTAAAAAAAGAAAATTTAATTTAATTATATTTAAACTATATAAAAACAGGTTACTTATTTTTAGTTACGAGTTTTTAGGACACGCGTGTTGCAGCGGTACTATTATACCGTACCAAAAAATAGACTAAATAGCTGTAAATGTAAAAATATTATCGTAGAAAAGAGTAATTAAGTCGCTTATATAAAAAGAAAATTGACGTTGAAACGACAATAAATAGAGACAATCTTTAACTAAGTCACTCATGTAAAAAGAAAATTGATGTTGAAACGGCAACAAGTAAAGACAATTTTTAACTAAGTCGCTCACGTCAAAAGAAAATTGACGTTGAAACGGCAATAAGTAGAGACAATATTTAACACGTCTAAATAAGCATGGATGTCGAATGATTAAGTAAATATGTCTAATCCAATTAGGAGTAAGGAGTAAACGACAAAAAATATCAATATCCCTTGCATAATATTAAAGGGAGGGAAACTACTTAATATAATATTATTATGCCCTTTTATTTGTGTATTGATTTTTAAAATTTAATAAATTGTATGACTCATAACGTCTATTGTAACTTCTAAGAAAAAAATAAAAGGTTTTTTAAAAATTTATCATCCAAGGTTTTTAAAAATTTATACATAGCCACATTCATAATTGTGCACTTAATAAATGGGCTTTAATTGAAGCCCATAGGTATTAAAGATATTCTTGAAAACAGGCTTAGATCGGAAAAAATGACCAAGCATCTTCTTGATTGCTTACTTTATTTAAATTTAATTTAAATTTAATTTAAATAAATTAACAAAAACAAAGTATAAATGAATAGTAATATGTGAGAGAGGAACAAAGTTGATAATTAATACAGGGAAAATATGTCGTACACATGATGTGCGTGACAACTTTAATATTAATGATAAACCCGTCTTCACAGACGAGGACAAAATACAAGAAATACAAGAATCTAAATGCCCAATCCGGAGAGACAAAGTGAACAAGACTCGTCACCGAAACGGGAATCGTCAAAGAAAGCTCCTGAAGGGTCCAAAATGGATAACATAATGAGTAAGTTCGCCGAATTTAACGAGTTATAAAAGGAGAGACTAAAGTTAAAACAAAAAGTTAGTGAACAAACAACTAGGCGGGAGATGAAGAGGCTTTGGTTAGAAAAAGAAGCGATTGTGATGGAGGTATTATGTAGTTTTTTTTTTTTATTATTAATAACTTGTTATTTTAATTAACAAATTACTAGAGACCATTAACATAGGCTAAGGGATAGAGGTGATGAATGAGATGAGATACTTTATTAATATAGGTTAAGGGATAGCGGTGATGAATGAGATGAGATGGTTGATAGCAAAACCACTATACCCAATGTTTTAAATACCCGTATATACCGGCTAGTAATATTGGTCCTACCAGCTACCGGACACGGCCTTGGTACGATAATAGCCGGTAAAAATAGGACACGGTGTGAGTTATGTATCACTGGTAAATCTATTTCTACCAGTTCAAATTGTTTGCAAAACCTTCAAATTTGATTTTTATATTTTAATAAAATCAGATATTATGATTAGTTTCTGGAAATACCACCCTTGCATATTACAATCGATTAGTCTAGCAGCCTTCCATACAAACCTCGTTGTGTCTGCGTTAATAGTTCCTGCGTTTCGAGTGCAAAATCTTCAAGCTGTTGTTGTTGCGTTCCCAGTTCCATTGTGCGTTCCAAGTTCCAATTGATCGTCCAATCGAGCAGTCAAATCCTTCATTCAATCGGTAAGCATATAGTTTTAGAGTTCATGATTACTGGAATTTTTCGTGTTTTTTTATGATATCAATATTATCGACAATTATTATGATGTAGTATTGTAGTTGGTTATACATGGTGAAATCTCTTAAGAAAAGGGTTAACTACCGGTTAAACTATCTGATACAACCGATTAAACTATTTTTGAATTGAACCCGATGCAGTCATAAAACCGGTATTAAAACATTTATGATACCTATATATTAAAAAAAATATTAGCTATAGTATATTCACTTATAAATGGCTGGTTCTAACTTCTAAATCAAATAACAACACCACTACCCTTTGAATAAGCCAATTGAGTTTCCACTTCCACAAATTATGAATACTGGACCATGAGGTAAATTTTAACTCTTTTTAACTCTATATAAACACTAAATTATTCGTTTGTCCCTTTTTACTCCGTTTCATTTTAAGGAAACGGTTTAATCTTGTTAACTATCATATCTATATTTTTTAAAATTAGTTTAATATTAAATATTTAAATTAAATACAAAATAAATAATAATACCATTTCATTAATTCTTAGCTAAAATAAACATTGACACTAAATAGTATTAATTTCTTATTCTTTATTGCCTAAGTTAACATGTTAAGAAGGAGAGGTTTTAACACCCCTTAATATGGGGAGAGATTGGTTTGAAAGACATATTAACTTATCATGTTATCTTTAACACCAATAAAGTTAGAATCCACGTATCATTATTGATTTTGAATTAAACAATAATTTTGTAATTGCTTTAAGGAAGGTTGCCATTTTTAAAGTTAACATACAATTTTTATGTAACATAACAATTCACGTCGTTCCTTATGTATAGTGTCATAGGGGCATTTTCGAAATTTCCCACGTTCAGATATTTTAGAGTGTGAGGTCAGCAGTGTAGTGTCTGTTTGCTGTCAAGAAAGAAAGAGAAGATATATGTTTTCAAGAAAGAAAGACAGAGGGTTTTCGTCAGGGGACACTGTTGCGCATCTACCGTCATTCCCCGGTCTTCATCGGAAGGCCAACAACCACCTCTGGATGCTACCACCATAGCAAACGATCTGAGCGAGCTCAAACGGCCATTTTCCTCTTCTCTGGCGGGTTGCTTAAGTCAAATCGGCTGTTGAAATGGCAACGTCGATGGTGGTGCTATGGTGGCGGCGATTAGGTTGTGGTGGCCGTCAGGTGATTGTCATGTGGTGATAGTAGCTGACGGATGGTTGTGGTGTGGTGGTGGTGCGGGTCGGTGGTTGTGTCGTTTAGGCGGTAGTAGGGCTGCAAACAAACCAAACGTTTGGTGAACAGTTCGTGAACCATTCGGCAGGAAGTTTGTTTGTGTCTGTTCGCTTATTAAACAAATGAACACGAACAAAAAATTTCGTTCGTTTAGTTAAATGAACGAACATGAACATAGGTCGTGGTCGTTTATTTATGTTCGTGAACGTTCAGTAACGTGTTCATTTGTGTTCGATAATTCATTAGTGTTTTTAGTTTTATATTTTATTTAAATGCCGAAAAATTTCGATAAATAAAATATTTAATAAGTGTCAGCGTATTATATATTATGTTCACGAACGCTTGTTTGTGTTCGTTTGTTTCCATTTGTGTTCATGAACATCAGTTTTCGTTCATTGCCTAAAATTAACAAACAAACACAAATGAACACGAACAAGTTCATTTCCTTAACAAACGAATACAAACATAAATCTCGTTCGGTAAGCGTTCATGAACAGTTCGTGAACACCTAAGTAACACTGGAACGGGTACGGGATCGGGGTACGGGGATGATACAGGAACGAGGAACGGCAAAACTCAAAATTCCAAGATTCAGGTACGGCAATAAAAAATATAAAAAAATAAAAATACATTAAACAAATTCCAAAAATACTACATCTTCCAAAGGTAATTAATTATCAATAATCAAATCATTTTAAAATTCCGGTTCATCTAGTGAGAGATCGGTAATCGATAGAGAATTAGAGATGATGAGACTTGAGAGTTTAGAGATTAGAGAAGCCGAATATGATAGGTCTATTTATTTAATGGCCGGTTGTGGAATTTGAAAAGGTAAAAACCCTAAAAATAAATGGAAACGAGCTGGATACTTCTACGAGATTCGTCTCCGACATTGGAAACGTTTAGGAAACGTCCCGACGAGTACCCATGGTGTTTCCGTCCCCGACAAGTACCCGAGACGGGCACGGCCACATAAATGGAGTCCCCGTGCTACATAGGTGAACACATATATTTCTTAATAAACGAACACGGACAAGGCCTTATTTGTGTTTGTTCGATTCGTTTGCAGCCCTAGACGATAGCATTGGGGGTGTGATGATGTTGGTGTTGGATGGTTGTTGTGAATGTCAATAAGAGAAAAATATGGTAGAGAGAAAGTGAATTAGGGTTAGTCGAGTGTGTTTGGGAGAAAATCTATGGAGATCTTTAACAAAGACCTAGAAAAGAGTGTAAAAACACAAATTGGCCAAGAAAAAGAGCTATTTGTAGCTAACAAAATAAATTGGTAAAAGTGGGTTCGTAAATTGGGATCAAAACTATCATAAATTTGCAGGGATGGTAGATCATGGTAATGCGACTCATGTATGGGAGAAATTGTTCTCTTTCTTTGTCACCGAATTTAGTTGTTTTATAAATATTTAAAGATAAAGAAATGCAATATAGAAAGTTAACTAATTTAAAGTAACTTGTGAAAAATTGATTTTTTTACCTTCTGATGGTTAGTGGTTATGTTAGATGGTCTCCGCCATAAAAATCAAGAAAAAAAATAAAAAGGTTAAAGGGAAACATAAATTGAGTAAATATCCGCAAAGGTTGAAGTGGTGGAGAACACGACTGCATACGTTGGAGATTTTTGGATGTTGATTTGGTTCGATTAGCATCCAGCTGTTGTTCATCCCGTCGGAGGATCATTCAGCTTAGTTAGAATGTGACGCGAATCCTTAACACCGACATCCCCATTGGTGGTTGACGACGGTTTGATTGATGGTAGGAAAGAGGACCGCCATGCGCCACCACCCTAAGACCCCACCGTCGTAAACCCTCTGTATCAGATGGTATATTGAAATAATATAGCACCCCTCTGCCTATTGCTACGAGGTCGTTTAGTTGAACGAGTTTATTGCTACGATACCGTAATTGTATTTATCAGATGATCCTCAGTAAATTTATTTAGTTGCGTTATTAGTTTAACTAGAATTACGACCCGCCGCAATGCGGCGGGGATTCTTTAGTTATAACTAAGTCGACTTAGGACGCGCACGTTATGTTGAACCTGTCAAACGGGAAAAAATAGACGATGTAAAAACGTTCACCCACACACGCACGTTGCGTCGTGTTAACTCGCGTTAGAACGAAATGTAAAAACATTAAACCAAAGACGCACGTTGCGATGTGTTAAGTCACAAAATTTCGAATGAACCATAAAGCGAAAAAATTTGAAAAATCCCCAAAGCCAAGGTTACCACAACGGAACAACCATATGAATAACCATTTTTTCTTTGAACCCCCCCCCCCCCCCCCCCCCCCAAAAAAAAAAAAAAAAAAAAAGAGCCAAGATTACAACACATAAGTAAAAAAAATCAAAGTGGTTAAATCGCAAAAAATTGAAACTTTTGAATTAGAAGTGAAAAATCAAATTAATCAAAGGGGTTAAATTACCAAAGATTAAACTTTAAACTTAAATTGTCAAAGATTAAAACTCTAGGGTTAAAAAGGAAACAAAGATTAAAACTTTAAACTTAAATTGTCAAGGATTAAAACTTCAAGGTTAAAAAGGAAAATTTCATTTTTTTTTTGAAGAACTCCCAAAGCTAAAGTTACAACAACCTTAAGCACAAGTTAGTTGCTTATTTATAGGTTAATAATTTGAATTTATATTTCACAAAAGTCATACTTTAGTTAACTTGAAATTAAATAAATATCTTTTATTTACTTTTAAAATATTTTTAACAAACCGATAACGTTTCGCTACTCTTTTTAAAGTCAAGTCGATGAACGTTCGACTCCTCGCAAAGCATCAATTAATACCCACTAGTTATATACACCAAAATGTTTTTTTTTTTTTTTTTTTTTTTTTTTTTTTTTTTTTGTCAATGTCAAACATAAACACCTCATCTATTTTAATTTAATTTTTATTTACACAACCTGCAATTTAGTTGGTTTATTTTTTCCCAATACACTTTTGTTTTATTTTTGCTTAACTGATTTACAATACGCCCTTTGAATTTTGATGAAGTTATCATTGTGAGTTTTAACGAATTTTTCAGTATGCGATTTTTTTAATGGTCTTGTTTTTTATATCAACACTCTATATGAGTTATTTTTATTTACGTTTTGACGTGAATTTTCATAACGTTTTTTTTAAACTACTGATTATTTTAAACAATTTGTTAAACTGTTAGGTATTTTAAACAGCCTGACAATCATCTCTAAATACACCACTGCGACATGCCTTTTTTTATCTATGCTTAAACCGACCCTGTGTAGTGTGTGGTTGTTGTGTTTATTTTCATATACGTTTTGATGTAAGTTTTGTTCAAATAACATGACTGTCGTATACAACAACGTGACTTTTTCGTGACTATTGAATATATAGACGCGGCGTGATTTTTTAAGCGTCATGTAGAATATCCAGTTACCATTTGCTTATTTTTCTACGTTTTAAATCCGTCACAGAGCGTCGTTCGTAACCCACTTAGTTAATAATCAACAACCAACGAATACGGGAATCAATCATGACCATCCCTTGATTGAAATCCAATGGTTGTAAATTGAGTAGATGTTAACATTGTAGGGGTAGTTTTGTAAAGTTAATATCTTCATTTCTTCGTACACTCACTATTTGCATGTTGTGTACCTTCTCAGTATTTAAAAGAGAAGAGAAGGTACACAATTTGCATGTTGTGTACCTTCTCTTCTCTTTTAAATACTCCGACTCTCTCAGAAACACCTCAAATTCTAGGGTTTACTCCTTGTTTCACACTTCTTTTCTACGATGAAGGTAGGTTCAGCCATTGATGAAGGTACTCATCTAACTCATAAAAATGTTTTGTGCGTTTCTGTTACTTATGCGATCGATCAAACGAATCCTGAAGTGTGTGCATCGTGTTATTAGCTTGAATGTATGATGTTGAAGTTTGAAATATGCTTGTGAGATGAAGATTAGCTAGAAATTGTGTACAAAATCGGTTGATATTCTGCGTTTGGTTTATATTTGTGCTTTTCTCTTTCTAATTTTGTGATCGACAGAAATCAGTTTGACTCCTAGGGTTTTAAATCATATTATAATGAGTGTTAATTATGCACCAAAACGATAGGTGTTGTATGTAAACGCTGGTGATAACTTGGTAATTTTGTAGTATGTGTTTGATAGAAACTTGGTATATGCAAATATGCCATCACAATGAGTTTGCTGGTTGATTGTTCGGTTGTTCATATTCGTGCATTTGCGTCTTTTGCAACAAATATGCTATTAACAATTGCTACTCAACGAAATGTAGATATAGAGACAGGGAAACTCATGACTCCATCAATGCAAAATCAAAATTCCAGCCTTCTTGATCCGGCGCTGGTACTTACAGCTTCTGAAAAACGGATTGATCAGGCTGGAAAGATGAAATACGTAAAGCAAGTGGTAGGCAGGTATAATGATACGGAGCTGCATTTAGCAGCCTATCGAGGTGATCTGGCATCTGTGAAGCATATACTTGATGAAATCACTTCACAAATGGTGGGGAATTTAAGTGGAGGTGATTTTGATGCTGAGGTGTCCAAAATCCGAGCATCCGTGGTGAATGAAGTGAATGAATTGGGAGAAACAGCACTGTATACAGCTGCTGAAAAGGGACATCTTGAGGTTGTGAAAGAGCTTTTGAAGTACTCAGATAAAGAAACACTTACAAGAAGAAGCCATTCGAAATATGATCCTTTGCATGTAGCTGCCCGTCAAGGGCACCATGGTAAATATACTTTAAATTAATTGATTTAGTTTTTAATGGATACTAACATCTTTTTATTGACTCTTATTGCAGCGATAGTCAAGCTACTACTTGACCATGACGTATCCCTATGCCAAACGAGATCAAAAGGAAATGCAACTCCACTTATTACTGCAGCTTCAAAAGGACACACTGCCGTTGTTCATGAGCTACTTTCAAAGGACCCGAGCTTGTTAAGTAATCCTGTACTTAATGGTAGAAAAGCATTGCATCTGGCAGCAAGATCAGGGCATGTTGAGATTGTGAAAAGTTTGCTTGAAAAGAACCCACAACTGGCTCGAAAGACCGACAAAAAGGGTCAAACCGCATTACATATGGCTGTAGAAGGGGCTAGCAGTGAGGTGGTTAAGTTGCTGCTTTGTCTTCTTGATACGAATGTCAATGCTTTGACCAAAGACTACAAAACCGCACTTGACATAGCCGAATGGCTTTTCCCATCAGAACAATCAGCAGACATACGTGCCTGCCTGGCCCACCATGGTGCGGTCCGAGCTAGCGAGCTGATCCAACCACGAGACGAGTTGAGAAGCACTATGACCCAAATCAAAAGCGACGTCAACGCAATTGGTAAAAATGTTAGAAAACTCCACCGTCAAGGAAACAACCAAACCAACTCCGTCACCATGGCAATGGTGTTAGCTGCCATTGCCCTTGCTGCTATGTTTACGGTTCCCGGTGGGTACAACGATGATGGGATGGCGGTAGTGATCGACTTGACGTCATTCAAAATCTTCTATCTTTTCAACTCGATGGCTCTTTATACGTCTTTAGCGGTTGTGGTGATTCATATGACGTTGGGAATTAGAGGTGAGAAGAAAGCCAAAAAAAGACAAGTGGTTGAGGTTATTAACAAGTTCCTGTGGTTAGCTTGTGTGTGCACTTCGGTGGCTTTTATGGCATCGTCTTATATAGTGGTGGGTCGGAAGCATGAGCGGGTTGCCGTTGCTATTACTGTGCTTGGTGGGGCTATAATGTTGGTGGTGCTTGGATCGATTATGGGCTATGTGGGTGAATGGAAGATACTGCGGTCATTGGGAAGGTTGGAGAAGACTGCAAAAAAGATGGACAAATTCAAGCAAAAACTAGAAGTATTCAAGTATGAGATGATTTGAGTTATGCCACTAGTATCTATGCCACTGTTTATGCTACTGTTTCAGAATATGTTGCTTTGACTACTTGACTCCTTACTATGTTAATGTCTTTTTAACCTTTAATACTATGATTATGACTTCCTTAGTATTGTTATCAACTTCTATACATTATCATCTTTTAGAGATTCATTGATTTTCACAATGTAATTGTTATGAAACTGCATGGGCTCCTCATCAAGCAAGAAGACAATTTAATGATTGACTTGTGTATGTTGAGAGTAAGACGATAGCCACGATGAGTGTTAGCTACCAGGTACCGACACATCACTTGCTCATAAGGAGATGTCGAATGGCACCATATTACCATTGCCATGTTTGTGGACGGGCTACATACATACGATCACAACATGTAGTTCAAGTATCATCTGACCCTAGCAGAGAGAGACCCTTAGATGTATAACACAAACCGCCAACCCTACGACATGCACCATAAATAGAAGGTAGCTAATTTTTTCTACGTAGTGTCATCTATATCTTAGCTGTTATTTCTTTCGCATCCGAGTGATGCACATATTTTGTTGGTCTTTCTCATCAAAGATTTATGCTATTTGATTTATCAAAAACCTTATTTGAGATTTATCAAAAACCTTATTGAGACTAATATGGTTTGTAGTCAAGTGAAGTGAGAACTATTTGACTACGTTGCCATGCTTTGTTACCTAATATGGTTTGACTAACCCAACCCAACCCAACCCAACCCATATCATACAAATTAGATGTGAATCATACCAATCTTATCAGTTTCTCCATCATATATGAAGCAGCCCTTTTTTGGGCTTTAACCATTAAAAGAGCGAGAAAATCATACTACATTAACTAAAATGTTGTCCCAGGACTTATGCATCTTCCCATAGAAAGACTATTTCTGTAGACTGAATATAAAGGTTAAATACATACTCGCAAAATTATTAACAAAATGAATTGTTCTATAGAGACGTGACAGACTTGTGCGCGATGTCATAAACAGATATAAGAATTTCGGCACCTATGAGAATAATAATCAGCCACTCTAGAAAGTCTGATTTCCTGTTCTGCAGTATCTCTTGAAGGAACCGGATGTTGTGCTGCAATCATATATGAAGAAAAACAATTTAGTGCAACGCCAAAAAAAAAATACAAAAATTAATGGGATTTGCAGAAAAAGTATCTTACCTCCACAAATTTCAACTTAAAATCCAAACTTGCAAATCTCTGAGTTAACTCAAATTCATCTCTTAGATACTCCCAAATTTGTGCATATTTCGCATCCTTCCAGGCAATATCAGATCTACATCCAACCACCAACGTTAACACCTTTCTTATACTAATTTTTTCTTTTATTAATAATTATTAAATGAAAAAATATTCTAACGAAACTGGGTCTATTTTTCTTTATAAAAAAAACAAAAACACACTCTTTATGTGTGGGAAACAGTATATTACAATACCGTTCATAAATATAATTATTTGTGTCCAAAGTTAGTGAAAAATCATATCTACAACTAATTTTTCCATCATATATAACATAAGGGAAAATTAAAGTAAATTCATATTGAGTTATTGACAAATGCAGGTATTCAATAATACTTGTGATGTTTTAACTACAGTTTTCTTTAGATAGAAAATAACTAGGTAAAATAAAAGTTACCTCTCAAAAAGCCCAAGCTTAAGTATGACATCAGCAAGATTTGAATTTGCCTTCCCCACCAACTGAAATAATTTTTTTCTTTTCATTGTGAAGGTTCCAGTTTTTTCCATGCCACGATTAATGTCTGTAAATTCCCCGACCATCCCATCAACCTAAAACAAGAAAGTATGAGAAATAGTATTAAGTATTCATATTTGCTACAAACTGATGGACCATGAGGGTAAGTTAACGGGTCAGGTCAAGTTGACCCAAAACGATGCCCTAAAATTTTAATGTTTTCAGAAATAACTAGTGTGTTAAATATAATACAAGAACTAATTTATCTTAATTACAAGCAGACTTTTTATAAGACAATTAAAAAGATTTACACATTACAGATATACTCTGGTAGTCTTTCGACCCGGTCTACCCATTTCCTTCTTAAGTTTTAAGCAAACTTATGGTGTAAGTTTCTTTGGAGTGCTAGAGATAAAATGTTACCCGAATTGACCCTTTCTTGGTCTAAAAAAGCGAGCTTAAAGCGTGAAGCGATGAAGCGCTAGGGTTGTCGCTTTTTTTGCTCTGAGGCGACAAATCACGTGAAGCGTTTGGAAGCGCGCTTTAAGCCCGAAGCGCCATTGGTTTGAAGCGATGCTTCAGCCCAATCAGGTCAGATTTAGGTTTTTAAATTAGGCCCAATAGTCTCTAATAGGGTTTAATTGAGGCCCGCTACTTCTTTACCCTAAAAAAAAGAACGTTAGTAAACATCTTCAGCCGCTCCCTCCCTCTTCTCCATCGATTCTTCATACTTTCTCCAATAATTGACTTTAATTTATGTTTTAATTATGTTTTTTATGTGTTAAGCGTGTTTTTTAATCATGGTTTTGTGTTTATTATTGATTAACAAGTAGAATATGTCATATTGATGTGTACAAATATTTTTTTATTTTTTTAATTTTGAGCGCTTCGTATACGTGAAGCTCTCGCTTCGCGCTTGAAGCTTTGCTTAAAGCTTTTGTAACCAAAACGCTTACGGAGCGCCTCAAGCTTTTTTAAACCAAGGACCCTTTCTGTAGTAAATGGATCGAAATTGTCATCTCTAATAACTACTAAGAGAAACTTAGACTGTAGATCTCATGAGTTATCATACCTGACGAACATAGTAATCAAGAGCTACACTCTGGCCCAGAACACTGCCAATTGTACGAATCCCATCAGTATTCAAATATTGAAGCATTATGTAATCTAATCCACCTTCCATCCATGTCTCCAACGTTGGTTTCTCCTTTACTTCATACTCTGAAATAATCATAAAAAACTGATAATTTAATCAATATTTATAGGTCAAAAGAACATGTTCATACCAAGCTGCAACAAAATTGTAATATAAGAATAGCAGATATGTTGCTTAGAAACAAATCAAAAATAAAGAAATAAAAATAAGCGATTGTTAAACCTAATAAGAAATGATTATAATATTAAAGTAAGAATTGAAGAATAAAAAAAGTAAATATTATAAATACAATGAGACCTTACCATCCTTTCTCATTTCCTGTTCGGATAGCTCTCCTGAAGCATGTTCTTTTACAATTTTAAGATACCGCTCACTTTCATGTTCACGAACGTTAAACAAGACAACTGAACCATACTGAAAAACTACCATATAGACACTGTCACTCCCACTTAAACTTGCACCCAAACCCTGTAAAGCATAATCATCAAGATATAAATGACTCCACTGCTATTATATTAACCCAAATATAGCTAATAAGATAATTAGAATTAGAATATACAACAAATGCAACCATAAACTAACATTTATATATGCAAAATATCGACTTACAATAGACTCAGGCTTGGTGTTGCCAAATCTCAGTACAACATAATTAGTCATCCTGGAAGTAGGCTGGATGTAATTAGGTCTGTTTTGGTCCATTAACTCCTTCAAATTCACACTGAAACCAAACAAAAAGTCAATAATCACATTGACGAAATATGTTCATCAAAGATGTAAACTTTAGCGAACCATTCATGGACCGTCTGGGGGAAATCCATTTTCATGCCCTCGTTTAATAAACGAATGAACATGAACAAAGAATTCCATTCGGCTAATTAAATAAATGAACACCAACACAGGTCACATTCATTCAATTGTGTTCGTGAACGTTTGGTAATCTGCCAGTTTGTGTTCGTTTAGAGTTAACCGACTAAGCACAAACAAATTCAATTCCTTAACAAACAAACAAACATGATATTTCTTTAGATTACATGTTCCCAAACCGTCTGTTTGCCCGATAAAAGCTCAACAAACAAACACGAAAAAGGTCTAATTCAGTTCAATTCCATCAGTTTACAGCCCTGTCTACAATAGCATATACACAGTCTTGCATATCATCTAACTGTCAAATATCAATTCCCAACAGTCCCTCACACTCTTCTAAAATGTCATATATACATATCTTTAGCAACTAACAACACGATTACACATCAAAATACCGAAAAACAAGCCAATTCAAGCAATTACAATCAATCATATACCTAGTAGAGAAGAAATAAGCCCTAACAGGAATAGACGGCTTCACATCCTCATCAACCACCTCATCACCGGACTCCTCACCTTTCTCATCCACCTCCACCGCATCCGCCACCGACGGAGCCGAAGAAGACGACGACGAAACAGACGAAATACATTTACTGATTACAGCGTTCGGACTAAAACCGAAGAATTCACGAACCGGCGGTACAATCGGAGGCGAATTGGACGAATGTGAGAACCGGCGTAGAGTTAGGGTTTGATTGAAGAGTGGTATGGGGTTCTGTGGTGGTGTGAACAGAGTGATAGGGTTTGATGAGAGGGAGATGAGTGTTCGGAATGATCGGAGAATTAGGGTTTGAGACGACGGTGAGGAGAGGAAGAGCATGGTGGCGTTTGTGTGGTGGCTGAATAACCGTCGGTATCGACACATTATGACCTTGACCGGAGCATTGCGCCGCCGTGTCTATCCGTCGTGGGGTTTAGGTTGTTCTATTCTGCTGGTAAAATGAGGGGTTGAATTTTTTTATTTATATTTCGTGGGTTATTGGATTTTATCAAACTATCGACTATTGGCCGCTGCCACCTTGACGCCTGACATCTCTAACTTGACTTTTAGACCGTAGGGTATGGTGGGGCGGGGACCCACATTGTAGACGGTATGGTGGGGCGGGGGTTTGGGGCGGGGGTTTGGTGGGCTTCGCTGGGCTGACCCAAACCGTGGGCTATTTGAATATTTTTTAAAACAACAAAATTTAATTTTTTTTAATATTTTTAAATAAAGAAAATTACATAAAAAAATTCCTAACGCTTATATTTATTTGTTCTTTATCTCTTCTCTCATCTCCAAGACTAGTTGCCACTCGTCACCCTCTAGGTGATCAATGGGCTGGGATAGAAATTTCAAATCATCCCGTTTTTGTTTCAGGGCATCTCTAGCATTTTTGCTCTTTCGAAGTTCGGCCCTTTGTTGTTGGAATACGTTGAATGTATCTAACTTGCATGCAATGTCATCCAACTGATCGCTGTATATTTCCCTACGCGAGCCCGAACTCCCAGCTGAAGGCGATGTCGTACTCGATCTTGATTTTTGAGCGCGCCTTTTTGCGACATCTCTTCCATATTCAGGACGGTTTGGCGAATCATCCAAAAGGTCCTCAAACTCTTGATCTCGTGCATCAGATTGGGCTTGGGATGAGGCCCTTGAACTTTTGGAAGACGTGTTCGATTCGCTACCACTGGGGATATTCGCCCACTTTGGATGGAACTTACAAATCTCCCAACAATGCATGAAACGGAAGTCGCTCCCCACATTTGTTTTGAATGTAACCAAAGCATTTGTCACAATGTCGGCTTCGGTTCCACCATTTTTTGGGTTTTGCTTTGCTTTATTTAAAAAACCACTAAATTTTGTAAGTTGGTCGCTTATCTCGCTCCACTTCGAGGATAAGCTATCGTTTTCACGATAAGTCTCCATTCCCAATTCTTCATGGAATGCTCTACTAACCGCTTCCCACAAATGGGTTCGATGTTGAGAATTTCCTATTTTAATAAAAACAAAATTTAATATATTACAAAGTTATATAAAAAATAACCATAAATGTTAAATAAAATAAGGGCTACAAAATATTTAAGAATACCTAAAGTTGGATGTTGAGATTGTTGACACCAAGCCCTCGCCAATGCAAGTTCTTCATTAACGACCCATTTTTGTTGTTTTCGTTTGACGGTTTCAAGTGCTTTCTCTGCCTCGGTTTTTTTCTTATGACTTCTCTTTTTGGGAACTATTGAGGCGGAAGGACCATCGTTGGGTGGTTGAGTTTCGGGGATGGTTTCGGTTTGTGAAAGGTCGATGGAGGTTGGTGAAAGGTTGATGGGCGTTTGTGTAAACGGGGTAGGTATCGAATCGTCAGTGTGTGGGAAGTTAGTAAACACACGATTCCCGAGATACGATGCATAACTCGCTTCAAGGGGCATAGGGGAGTGTATGAAAAATGGACGAGGCATTGGACGATTGGGTGGTGGGCTAGCATTATTTTCTTGGAACCCAAACGGGTTGTTCGGGTCGTAAACACGATTATGAGGATGCATTTTCGGTTTTGTAGAATGAGAATTCAAGATGATTATGGAAGATGTGGAGTGTATTGTGGTTGAATGTGGTAAACATAGGAATTGAAGTGTGATATTTATAGTGAAAAAATAATTTTTTTAACATAGCCGTTGGCCAACAGCTAGTTTGCTTTGGCTATTGACAGCCTGCCATGTCACCTTGCTTCCCCCGCCCCACGCCCAGCTTCAAACCCAAGCCCCAAGGGCCACGCCCCAACCCAAGCCCCATACCCCATAGTCTTAGTTTATGTTGGCACCACATCGTTAGCCAAACACTAACTTAATTAATTCGTGGCACTCCATTTCCTATGTGGCAAGATGAGGTGGATTATTTGGGGGCTTATGTGTGTATTTTAATTACTATAATTAATATACATAATATATACATATATATAAACTATAATTGATTAATACATCTAATATATACATAATATTGTAGACAAAAAACACATAGTTTGTATGTGTTTATCTCCCTCACATTGTCCATCTACATCAACCACCACCCTCCATAACCGTCATCAACCACCACTGCCCTACCTGCCGCAAAACAGATCCCTCTATCTCTACCCGCTCTCTTTCTACATCTCTCTATCTCTCCCTCCCATACTCCACCAACATCATCCACCACCGCCCTACCTGTGGTTAACTTGAAACCAAACTATCGGTGTCGGAAGAGACGACGACGGTGGTTATGGCCTGAGGAAATGATTTCAGCGACGGCGGCAGGGTTCCAACAAATCTTTAGTCAGTTCAGATCGTTTATGTCACACCCCCAAATTCCACATGCGGAGTACTACCGCGAGGCGTGTGACTGACCAGGATCATGCCACCAATCATATTGAACGATAAATAAAAGTAAATAAAAACCCATCACAATCAATACAATTAGTGTTTAAATATTTAAAGGACCAAAACAAAGTTTGAGTATCAGCGGAAGCATAAAGTTTAAAACCCAATTAAAAGTTAATAGTTCATAATGTCTTATAAGAACCCAACAACGGTTCTTCGCCACAATGACCCTTCCATCATGCAAGCTTCAGCAAAGCACCTAACGACCTGCAAAGCATATAGTAGCGTGTCAACTAAAGTTGGCGAGTTCACAGTTTATCACTGTTGTTCCAAAAACGTAAGTTGTTAAATTATTCTGTTTTATAAAACATGTCATGGGGAGTTACCCCATCTTTTTAAGCTACTAAACTCGTGCCATACCGAAACTAACTGTAGTCATGTTTGTGCCCCAGGTCAATCATCATTGACTCGTGCCATACTAAACTCGTGCCATACCGAAACTAAATGTCTATCATCATTGACCAGTTGCCTAGGCATAATAGTTCACTCCCGTCCTCTGCGGCACGGTGTGAGGTTTGTTAGACATAATAGCGCTACTAATTAATATCCCGTTCGCTAGGCCCCGACGATTAATCAGTATAAATGTGTGGGGACTTTCAGATAGAGTTCCGTCTAGTCCGCTTAAGACATGTAGTATAAATAGTAAAGTAACCGTATTCCATCCCCAGGAGTACTAGGCAATCCCAAACCAGGGAAAGTGTTGTTCGTTCCCAACCACCGGGAATACATGCTTTTAGTAAAATGTGTGAACTCACATTAGTTTAGCTTAGTAGATAAAATCACTTGAGCTAATGTGGTCAACCACGTCCTACTATGGTTACCATTGTTTATTAGAACTGTATACAAGAAATTCACGTATTGTTCTACACGTATTCTAACAAGTCTCATAGGTTATCACGTAACACGTATAACACATAAGTCAAACATGGATCCACAACAAAGGCCCAAAGTGTACGATGTAAATGTATGGCCCAACATTCGTCATAGCCCTATATACGGATTTACAACTTGAACGAGAAATGGTAGGTTGCTTCTTTGCACTATAGGATATAATATTCCCGCTGAAAATATAGAATAACAACAACTCCAGCCAAGGTGCCTTTGACGTATTAAAGAATGTGCTTGACTTCTTAATAGTGATGAGTAGTTGGAGCATGCAAAAACTGACTAACTTGATTAACTGCGTATGAATGTCAGGCCGTGTGATTGTGAGATACTGTTGTGCTCCCACAATGAACCGATAGTGAGTAGTGTTAGAAAACATTTTACCTATAGAAACAAATGAAACATTGTGCTTAAAGGCGTTGGAGCCCATTTGGCGTCCAACATTTTAGCACGAGTTAGAATATCAGTTGCATATTTAGATTGATTAAAAATTAACAATTTTCAGTGTTTGTAACCTCTAGCCCAAGAAAGTAGTTGAGTTCTCCCATATCCTTAATGGCAAATTCTTTGTTAAGTTGTTTAATGAAAGTGGTGAGTGTATTGGTTTGGTTTCTGGTTAGGATAAGATCATCAACATAGACGAGGAGATACATGATACAAGTAACCTTTTTGAAGATAAATAGAGACGCAACATGACAAGGTAAAATCGGTGTGGACAAGAAAGGCACCCAGAACTTGAAACCATGCTCTAGGGCTTGTTTTAGACTATATAGAGCTTTGTTTAATTTGCACCCATGGTTTGGGTGGTTAAAATCAATAAACCCTAGTGATATTTCCATGAAGACGCATTCAGTTAGATGTCCATGTAAAAACACATTGTTAACATCCAATCGGTGAAGTTTCCATTGATTGATGACAACTAAGGCTAAGACTGTACGAACCGTAGTAGCCTATATAAGAGGACTGGACGTGGGAGTATAATCGAGTTTAGGGATTTGGCTAAACCCCTGAGCTAGAAAACGAGCCTTTTATCGTTCAATGGTTCCATCCGAATGATATTTTCTACGGTAAATCAATTTAGACCCCACAATATTACAATCTAGGGGATGAGGAACTAATGACCAAGTGTTTTTTTTATGAAGAGCATCGATCTCATGATGCATGGCAACGACCCATTTATCATCTTTTGAGGCACTATTCTAACTTTTAGGATAAGTGGTGGAAAAAAAGAGCTTGATGAAATGGTATGTTTTTAGTAGGGGTGTGCAAAAAACCAAATTAACCGAACCATAACTGAATTAACCGAAAAAACCAAACCGAAAAAACCAAACCAGATAAAAAACCGGTAGTTCGGTTAATGGTTTTTTTGAAAACCGAAAGTAGCGGCTCGGTTATGGTTATCATTTTTTTCATATCCACCATAACTGAACCGAACCGACATGTAATAAATCTTTGTAGGATTTAGGACTTTTCACCATATTTTTTAATATTTGATGTTTTTTTACTGAAGATTTTTAGTACTTATGGGTTTTTTCATATCATTTTGTGGTTTTGGTTCAATATCTATTTGAATTTATAGAATGTATCATATCAATTTATTTGAATATTCGATAATAATTTGTAGAGACGGGGTTAGGAGAAAACGCCCAAAAGTGTGAGAACGCTGAGAACGCATTCTGGCCAAACACGTGTCTTTGGACATGATCAGGGTCCGAGGGGTTTTTTTTGTCTTTTCAATCTTCTTTTATTTTCCCAACGCGCTATAACATTTTCTGGTGTCTAAGATTTTTTTGGCGTTAATTGTATTTATTAAACTTTTTGCCGTTGAATTAATATATATATATATATATATATATATTAATAAAAATAATTCGAGCGAAACCGAGCGATCGACGAGCGAGCGGACCTTTGCTCATGCTTGGATTGAATTTGAATCGAACCGATCCGAGCGGCTCATTTACAAACTGAGCGGGAATCGGACGAGCATTTTTTCGAGCGATTGTCGAGCAGTTTGGACAACCCTAATTACTAGGTACGAGAGATGGACTGGAACATTTTTTTGTGTAACAGTCCGGTGGTCGGAAGCACCCGTATCACAAGTCCAACTGGGTATAGGGTTAGTCATATGGCAGTGAGCGTGGAAGGCATGTGCAAGCTAGATGTTCATCCGATGGTGTGGGCGAAGTTGCAAAGGATGTAAGCTTTGGACATTAGGTGGCATAGTGACAAGGTGTGTGACAAAGTTGGCATCGGGGTGGTATTCGATTATGGTTGTTGAATGAGCCGGCACAACGAATTGGATGAATATGTTGTCCACGATATGGTTGGTTGCCAAGAAACTGAGACCCACGCCCATGAGAGGGGCGGTTGGGTCGGTGAGAAGGTTGTTGTGCCGTGAATAGAACGGCTGGGTTTTAGGTTCCGTGTAGGGCCTTCACTTCATGGCTTTCCGCCCTAGCGAGGAAATCTTGGAAGGAAGGGAGGGGACGGTTGGAGAGAACCGAGGTGGAAAAGGTTTCAAAGGATGGGCCAAGGCCACATAGGAACCAATGGAGTTGGTCGGAAGGATCAATGGGGTGGCCAATTGCACTAAGTTGGTCGCAAATTGCTTTGAAAAACATGCCCGAATTCAGAAACAAAGCGGTCACCCTTGTGAGTTAGCCTTAAATTATCACGTAAAATTTGTACCCGCTCAATCGATGAATTGTTATAGGTTGTTTCAAGAGCAACCCAGATTTCGCGAGTTATACACAAGCCAACTGTAAGTGATAATGCCTCTTTGGTGAGAGAGGCATTGAGCAATATTATGGCTTGTTGTTTCGCCACCACCCATGCAACATATTCCGGGTTTTCAAGCGGCTTTGTTGGTCCCAATCTATGAACTTGATACGAAAATAAAGATGAAACAGCAAATAGAATAAACAACAAGAATTCAATTGAACCTGATTGAATGTGATTGTACAGAATGATTGAGAGTTATATATACAATTGAAAATCCTAACCCTATTTATACATATCGAAGAGGTACGATCCAATAGACGTGTCCCTTGACGAAGAGTCATGTCCTTTGATCTGGTGGCTGTGATTGAAGATGAAGAGTTGCGTCCTTTGTCCCTGTGCTTGCTGTCGTCGATCAGAGAAGGGGTACGTCCCCTGGATATATCGATCCAACATGTAGGGTTTTAACTTTCATTTTGTCGCATCTAGTCCCCGCACTTCTATCACTAATCTAATTCTAACATAAACTATCTTTATACTAATTACATAACGAACCCTTATACTATAGGATGTGAAGGAGATTATGATTTCATTCACCCCCCCTAATCTCGAACATCCTTGAGTTGCACCTTGATCTTTCTCTATGTCTTACTTGCCATCACGTGTTTCTCCATTTTTATCACGAACTTGTTGTAGTAGATCCTTGTCTCTGAGCATCGGCTTTCTACCCGTTACTTGCTTGACATCTTGATCCAGTTCTTCAACTTGTGCCATTCGGAGAGTTGGTTCTTCATCTTCTTGCACGATATTTGCTTCTTCTTTTATTTGGTTTGGTTTAGGACAATCTGAGGCATAGTGTCCATAATCATTGCAATTATAACACCTTACCTTACTTATGTCAAACACGAATTTGTCTTGATTTCTTGGGTATCTCTTCTGTCTATCATAATCATGATTATTATCGTGTGACATGTCATCTTCTCTTTCTTCTTGTCTGAACCTGCCACGGCCTCGGCCTCGTGACTGAGTAAGCGTCACACCCCAACCGTTGGCGGAAACATCGGGGTGCGAGCACAAAGCGTTCAGATTGCTCATGAGATTCCACAACACTATTTGTTTCAATAGAAATTAGATCAAATTCGTCATAACATTGTCTAAAAGCATCCACAACCAATTCAAGTATCAGATACAAACCATAATGAATATTATTCAATTTGTTCAAAAGATTCTAAGTTAACTAGGTGACGTTTCTAAGCATCTCCTAGCTGGATTCCATGCATTCCTAAGCATCCTATCAGCCTGCAACATGTATTAAAATATCAATACAAAAGTATTGGCGAGTATACAAGTTTGATAATAGAATAATAGATTAAAACAACTCATATCCACAGTGTAAGCAATAAAATAGTTTCAGCCGTGCTAGTGTCGCAGTCAACGCAGTGATAGCCCAAGTTTCCAATGCGTTAAGTGCCCTTCGCAAAGTTTAACGGGAGGTTATATGTCTCCTCCTAACAATACCCCAAAGACTAATGGGGAGGTGCATTACTCCTATAGCGCTACTATTGATAAAGCGGAACTACACACTCTGGATTAAAGGTCACATAGCACAAAGAGTCAAGAATCAAGAATCACAAGTTTCACGAACACATAGGATATAGTATAAGTTTCCAAAGAATCAAGTTTAAGTTTCATAGAATACATGTTGCACCCCAAATGTTTAAAGTAAAAGGGAATCGAGTATACTCACAATGATTGTTTAACAGTTGCAACTGTTATTGGATCAAAGTGAGCTCTTTTGGAAATTAGCCTGATTAGATTATAATAGGATAAGAGTCGGGCAAGATAACAAGGTTGCTCAAAGTGTCAAGTTGGTCACTGGATCAGATGGCTGTCCGATCAGATGGCTATCCGATCGAATAGTCGGTCGGTCGAATGCCACACATTTGTGAAGAGATAGATGGCTGCCCGATCGGATGGCCATCCGATCGGGTTGCCACTTGAGTGAAGTTCATAAATAAGGGGACTAGGGTGGCTGTCCGATCGGACGGTAATCCAATCGGATTGCCACTCGATCCGAGTGTAGGTATTCTGGTCGTCCCAATCGGATGGCTGCTCGATCGGAGTTTGAAAGTTTCAAGACAAAAGGCAAGTGTCACCTGATAGGGTGGCTGTCCGATCGGATTGCCGCTCGATCGGGCGACCCTTGTTCTTGTTCATCATTTTTGTAAAAAGTTTCTAAGTTTCTAGATCAGTGGTGACGGCATGACACGTATTGAGACAACGGTAAAACTCCTCAACACACAGAAACTTCGATCCGGTGGGAATCACCCCTGTTCGACCAGTAGTCCGTTTCTGACGGTTTTATGTTGGAATCCGTTGCCATGCTCGTCCTTGCTGGTAATAACTCAGATCCAAGCCGACCTTAGACTATTTATCTAGTCCACGTCCTACTTGGACCCGGTTCTCACCGAATAAAGTGAAGGATTTTGAAGAAATAATGAGAAAATTCAAGTTTTATAGGAAAAAGTCTAGATTTAGCTTAGATTTAGTGTGAAAACGCATGAAATACCTTAGATCTGAGCTAGATCTTGCTTAGAATGATATCACATGGTAGTTTGTACAAACCTCCATGATGACATCACCCTCAAGAACTCAGATCTGAGAGATTTCACGGTGAAAAGTGTGATTTCAAGTGAGAATCACGTAAAGGATGATGTGTAGAGCGAGAAACTACAAGGATCTAGAGCAAAACGTACCGAAATCAACAAGAAAATGGAGAAAGAAGGAGAATAGCGTGTCTGGTCGTGTAGAGCTGTCACATCACTGAAAATGGTGATGTGATAGGCCTATTTATAGGGGGGGAGTGTGTGAAGGAGATAAGAGTTCACGGGTCAGATGGCAGTCCGATCGGACGGCTGTCCGATCGGGTGGTCATCCGATAGGGTGACAATCCGATCGGATGACAATCCGTTCGGATGGCTGTCCGATCGGATTGCCGCTCGATCCAATCCAATCTTTCCGCATTCCCGTTTTTGATTCGTTTAGCGAGTTAGATTAAGCGTTGCGTTGCGTATAGTTTAGGTAAAGCATCTAGATTACATAACAAACCAAAAGTCTCCAAGTTTCATAGATTCCGCCAGTGACAAGACTTCCAGTCTCTCGTTCAACCAAGAATCAAGTCTTACGAGTCTAAGGAGTCAAGCACCAAATAAGTTTCAAGAGTCCGAAATCATAGTTTTCTCAAGTTTCAAGAATCAAGAGTCCAAGTATCAAGCATCAGGAATCAACAATAAGAATCTAGCTTTCATAGTGTAAAGAATCAAGTATCTAGTTTAATCATAAGAATCAAGTATCTGGATTAAGCATCAAGAGTCACGTTTCTAGATTAAGTATCAAGTCTCATAGTTTATGTTTCAAGAGTCAAGCATCTAGATTAAAGAATCAAGTATCATAGGATAAAGAATCAAGTATCATGGGATAAAGAATCAAGTATCATAGTGTTAAGCATCAAGTATCAATAAGATTCATACCGAAATTGCCAAAGTATCAACATCACATAACCACAAGGACCAAAGATGACAATAGACTAAACTTCAGGGACTAATCTTGACAAGATCCTAAAGTTTAGGGACGCAGGGCGTTACAGTAAGTCTTCCTTGTCCACGGTTTCCAGAGTGTCTACCATGACCAAAATTGTTGTCGTGATGTGTGACAAGAGTTTGTCTTGGCTATCTCCAAGGATTCAATTCTTACACTTGATTCTTTCTTCGAAGGTTTTTAATCTTCCAATTGCTTCATCAAGAGTCATAGTGTCTAAATCTGAGTATTGTTTAATAGATGCAATAATCTGAATGAATCTATCTGGCACGGAGTTTAAAAGTTTCCGCACTAGGGTTGGTTGATCAAATGTTGATCCCAAGCCGTTTGCCCTCGTAACAATACTTGTCAATTTTGCGGTGAAGGAATCGATCGTATCTTCGTCATTCGTTTGTAGCATCTCAAATTCTGATTTGAGAGTATGTAGGCGTGCAAACAAAAGTAATTTATCATGTAGTCATGTATTCACATTATTCTTCATGAAACCTTCTATCCTTCCTAGTCTCCCAGACTAACTTCCCCAGTCTCAAAGACTAAACTTCCCTAGTCTCTAAGACTGAACCTCCCTCAGTCTCTAAGACTGAACCTCCCTCAGTCTCTAAGACTGAATTATAAACATAGCCTAGAAATGTGTTTTTGTGTCTTTTGTTTGTAAAAATGTTTGTTCCCTGGATCTGGACGCTTTGTGTATGCAATGAAAAACATGTTATGAAAACATTTTCGTGAGAGCCCTAATGATCGTAGTCTAGACTCGAGAAGGAATCCTAGTTCGCTACGATCGAAGCTCTGATACCAAGCTGTCACACCCTGACTTTTGCGGAAGCGTGATTATGGTGTGACTTTCTTAATATCATTGCATTCAACCATAACATCAACTATATGATAAAACCATAGGTTTGTCATCCATTAAATAAGTTTAAAACATAACAACATCGTTTTAAAACGTAGACTTCGAATTCAGGTTTTACAAATCGTACAAATTGTTTATGAGTTCATTAAGGACTCGTTAAAAGATATTGAATAACACCAAGGTTTGGAAGACGTGTCTCGTCCAGGAATAAGACACACTAACCAAACTCAAAGACCATGGATGACATCTTTATTCTTAACGCAGCATAACAACTTCCAACGCCCGCCAGATCCACTTTACAATTTCCCTGAAATACATGTAGTTTGAAAAACATCAACAAAAGTTGAGCGAGTTCATGTGTTCGTTTGTGTGTATGTATAAACCTTTGAAACGTTGTAAGTATGTATGTAAGTCCCTGGTATGTAGCAATAAGGAAAAAGAGATCACCAATGGTTTGCAAGACCATTGATATGTGTGAAGTGATCCAGGAAGACTCAAACCTAGCAGATTTGTACCGGGCTTCCGGCTGGAAGACATAGTCACCACATGGTCCACTCAGCGGACTCAGGGGTGGGGCTCGCTACACCCAAATAGATCTATCACACATGCCCCTCGGTCCTACAACGAGGATTGATGGTCTTAATCACCCTACCCATTCACATGATCTAGCAGTAACCCTCCTTAAGCTAATCATACCATGTATAAAGTGTTCGTAATAATTGTAGCATGTATTTCACCCCCGAAGTATAAAACTGAAAACAGTTAAAAGAAAAGGGGGACATGAACTCACAGTATTGCGTCTTCAGAATCGTAACCCAAAGTCTCTTCAGCAAACCCGACTACCTACAACGTGCTAATGTCTATTAGGCTAACGGGCCGTGCCTTGCCTTAGTATATACGTTTTTGAGTTACGTTTCTTATGTTCCCAATATTATTCCGAGTTATAATTTCTTGTTAAAATAAATTATTTTAACTTTAAATTAAATTTCGTTTTGGAATACTCGTGTAATCAATATTTTGTATTAATACTTCTCAAGTATTTAACTCCGTATTTCCTTCCCAAGGATGGGGGTATTTCATACATGTATATTTGTAGTCTTGTATTCGTATTCTCAAACTAATATATTTCCAAACCAATATATTTTCAAGTATTACTTTAGAAAATATATATAACTTATTTGTAAAAAATAATGTATTCCCAAGAAAATATATATTTTTCCCAAAAATCACATATCTTCTAAATATACTAGGAAAATATATTTTAACTTCCCAAAAATAATATATTTTTTCTTTGTCGAAAATATGATATACTTGGTAATATGTAC
Source organism: Helianthus annuus (assembly GCF_002127325.2). NCBI lineage: Eukaryota > Viridiplantae > Streptophyta > Magnoliopsida > Asterales > Asteraceae > Helianthus > Helianthus annuus. Next base: position 30,997,807 of record NC_035440.2, on the reverse strand, counting down.
AAAAATCATATTTTCACTTTTTGTACCCAAAATAATATCTACTAAAAATACACGTGATGGTATTTCCGGAATATTTGTAAGTTACGTTCTTCACAATATTAAGTGTGTAACTTAAATATTTATTCCTTGTGATTTTGGTATTATTTTGGAGTTATAATTTCCATGGTATTTGTTAAGTAATATTATTTTACCCTAAAATAATATAACTGTTTCACAAAGTATACACATAATCACACACAATGTGTCTTTAACATAAATATATATTCTAAATATATATTCACCCATTTTTATTTACAAAAACCAACCTCCAATACTTGTATTTTTTTGTAACAAAATTTATGGCAAAGCTTATATTGAAAAACATAGTTTAAAACATACTTGTAAATACTTGTCTAGAAAATATTTTCTAAGTGTTTGCATTTTTAGAAAATTTCGCCATAGTTTCCTTTGAAAATGGAGGTGTCCATGCTATTTAGCATATCATTTTCTTTTCAAAATCACACACAATGATCAACAATCAATCCCTAAACATCTTGCACTTACCAAGTGCAAAAACTATTCAATTTACATAATAACATGAACTTGATCTTTCACAAAAATGCGTAGTAACTTGGTAAAGTGTTTAGTAGCCTTAGTTACCCTCAAAAATATGTTTACTTCTTGGTAAACTTCATTCTTGGAAATTTTAGATGTTTACAACTTGTAAACATATTTCACAAAAACGTTTCTTTATTAACCTTCTTGTTTCTCTAGTGTTTTTACACTTATTTCCTCACCAAAAATAGTGTATGTTTAGTAAAAACCATGGTCTTTCAAAAATCATATTTTGAACTTGGTTTTCTTGGAAAATCATTCATAAATCTTGGATCTACAAGTTTACTAGCTCACTTTGTTTATTATTTTACAAGAAATCTCTTTCTTCATCAAGTTCATGTTCATACAAGAAGATGATCATCATATGTTGTTACATGATCATCCTCCCACTTGCTAGATTATGTGTTTAATCACCATCTAGCAAGCTTCATGTGATGATGATCATCGTCATCTCAAGAAATCAACAAGCAAGCATTATACATATACTAAACAACATCATTTCAACAAGATTTCATCATGTTTCAAGCTTTATGTTCAAGATTCAAGTGTATGTCTTTTAGTGATCTTATGATTTTCAACATAACATATCTTTTAACCACTAAAAATAGGAGTGAACAAGAGTTAAAAAGGATCTTACTACTAGCTTTAAGCTAGGGAAGAAACAAGATGAATATCGAGTGGATAAAAGCTTATGTGAGTGGTCCTTCAAGATCCGTGAGCACCGAGCTTCCTAAAGCACCTTGTTACACCTTTGTACATGTATGGAATGAATGAAATTGAGGTGAAGATGATGGTAGTATGATGGTGGTGGTGGGCCGTGAGTTTTAGGGGTGTAGAGGGAGGTTTCTTGTGTTGAGGAAGGTGATGGAATAGGTTAAGAACTAAGGGTTTAAATAAGAGTCTTCCAACACAACATTAACCAATGGTCATTATGTTACCCAAGTACTTAACATATCTCATAAAATATTGAAGAGAATCAAGGTGGATCTAGTAAGATCTTGTAGGATTATGGTGGGCCACATAAGTGACCATCCATATGGATGGGGAGGGGGGGGGGGTAAGTGTAAATTTTAACCATATAAGATCAAATAAAATCCAAGGAAGATCTATAGGATATCCAAGGAAAATCAAAAGAGATCTTGTAATATCTAGTGAGATCATGTAGGATCTTGATGGTGGGCCACCTCCATAACCATAACTCCAAGGTGGGGGGGGGGGGTTAATTGTAACTTTGAATGGTAACTTGGGTAATTAGTTGGAGGTTAAGTGTAATGTCTAGTGTTTTAAGTGTAGCTTGCATTATGTAGTATGTTAGGGTGTTCGGGAACCATAACTAGTTCAAAAATATTAAAACAATGCTTCTAGCAATATTTTGGTGTTCCGGGTAATGTCCGGTTGTTCAGTTGGATACCGGTTCGTTAAAGTGTCAAGTTATTCCGTTTAGTGACTTTTAAGTACCTTTTTGTGACACTTTTAATTCCCGACACTTAGGAAAGCATGCATGACCATTTTGCCAAATTTTTGCATGTTACTAGCATATTAAAATGCTGATTTTTGCTGATTAATGCAGAATTCTGCACTTTGAGTGGGTTTTAGGCACTTTCCGGCACTTAAACTATCACCTAGTGACGCAGTTTTATGGTCCTTACTTCCCTACACCCCATACTAGTGTAGTACCTTGTCTCTGGCTCGTACTGGGTCTCAAAACACTGTCTGTCTATGTACTGACATTGTCAGCATGTTTCTGATTTATCCGCCAATTGTGCTAACTGTGCTTTGTGCATCGTTTATGTCACTAGAGTTTGTATGTGATAAATGGTGTGACAGTATGTGATATGTGATGCACATGTATGTATGATACGGAGATCAGAAAGTAGTTTAAGTCATTAGTTGTAATTTAGCACAGTCATTAAGCACTAATCAATATTAATTAATTATACGGATATATGCAAATTTGACAGTTGTCACATTCTCTCCCTGTTAAAAAAATTTCGTCCTCGAAATTTATACTACCTTATCTCCTTAGGGTTACATTATGCGTATATGTATGTGGATAATATTGAGGTAGGTAATCACAAAACCGATTTAGACCTTATTCACATCAGGTGAACCCAAGAATATATATAACAACACGAATCCAATGGTTAAAAGGTATGTGCTTTAAGCGTTTGATGTCAAAGGACATGAGATGTATAGACGTATAGTCTAGTGTAATCTAGTTAACAGGGGTTCCACAAAAGAGGAGTTTTGACCAATAGGATTCACAAACAATCGGTCACAATATGCAAACGAGTTTTCACAAACCATAGCATCCGCTATATGAACTCAAAATCAACAACTTGAATATGAAAATGATCTGTCAACTTTCGAATAAATAAATGGTAAGGATTAGTGTGTTGACATTCTTGAATTACAAAAATACGCCGAATGAAGTACAAGTGAACCTGGTGTATCATTGTCTTAATTCGTAGTTGCATCAGAAATGTTTAAATGACAAGTCAAACAAAAGTATGTGTAGTCGCGTGTGAAACGGTTGAGCATGATTAGCACAAGCTACAAGTTTGTAATGATGTAATTTAATAATAGTGATGACTGAGCAAGTTCACTGTGTTTGTAATCAAATGGAAGTGTACTGAGATAATCCGAAGATTTGATTTACACAATGTCATAGAGTTTTCAGTTGAATACGGAACATCAAAGAACTACTATTTCTGATTGAAGATGGAAAGCAATAAACACTGCAAGGTTTTCAATTTGTAATGAAAGAATCGTTAGGAGGTACACCGTGCTATGAAATGAATCTATATACCGTTGTCTTAACACATAACTGTGTTGAGACTGCTTTAATTGTGAATATCCAAATGGATTTTGAACTGATAGATATACAATTAAATCCGTGTATGAGGTGCGTAACCAATTTAGCGCAAGCTTCAACTCTGTGAAAGTATCACCACAAGGTATCGAAACCAATCAAACGAATTAGTGGAGTCGTAGACCAACCAAGTCTACTACGACTCGAAATGAAAGAATCATTGCAACACTATTTGAATATGATGCTCTCAATACATCATATGACGTCTTAAACTGAATATGCGAAATGGATAAGTTTAAGCAATTGAAATTGGTTCTAGAGTAATCCGACAACAAACGTATGTATCAACAAGGGGAATCTCAACATGGTTACAAAAATTAAACCATGAATATGACTTGAAAGAAAATGGGGTTTCAAGTAAATGTGTTGACTTGATAGCAAAAGAGCCCACAATTACAATAATGTAGGTTATTCTAATCATAAATCAATAGTCAACTTTAGCAAAATAATATTTGAACTTTAATGAAGCGTTTGTTCGAAACGAAACCACATGCGTAGCAAATGGTGCATGTGTGTCATAGAAGTTTCCGAGTACTGAACAATGAGTATTTGCTAAAAATGAAGAAATGACCAAGTATCGAAGCAAATGTGTGTTCGCTCTCAGCGAAGAAAATTAACGCGATGCAACTACCATTAAGGGGAGTAGAGATGCAAATATCTACTTGCTATAAGCAAAAGTGAAGGATTCAACAAAAGAAATATAAGTACTTTCTGGTTGGTTAACTGAAATGGCATATACGTCAGGATAGCGAGGTTTGCTTCAGTTAACAGATGCGGTTCCTAAGTAACAAACCTTATGAGTTTGGACCTGGGTTTCCAAAGGTCCTAAGTACATGATTTCTAGATTCTCAAAGTCTTGTATTCTGTGTAAAACGGTTGTGTGCATTATGTAGGAAACACCATTTTTGTGTATGTTTAAAACAAGTTATTGTCCCACAATTTCCCGGTATACCCTCTTCCTGAATTCACAGCTAATGACACTCGATCATCGATCAGTCGTGAAATAGTAGTTGGATCCTCATGGTTAGTTAAATAAGTAATACGTTAATCCTTAGCAAGAGTCACCGACCCTTGTTGGTTAGCTCATTCAGCTCCTGATAGTTGATGCTCATTGAAAATCATCGTCCTTCCTCTTGACGAGCAGAACTGGGGTTACTCAAAATGGAAAACTTGGTCTGTTATCTTCCTTTTCTATCCACTACTAAAACTACACTGACAATCCTTGCATCTCCAAAGGTGTAAGCCGCTAAGGTGCATTAATAGCAGGCGCAGCGCCTGGGATCAAATTGATGCGAAATTGACTTGTCGTTGAGGAGATAATTATGGCAAGTCCTTGGGGGAGACTTCAGGGTATTCCCTTATCACAGGAATATCTTCGTGTTTTGGTCCTTCGAACCCCTTGTCCATGACATGAGTCAAGAAAACAACACATCCTATTCGCAACATCTATCGTGCCTTCAAGCAATTAGTAATTTGTAAAGGCGTACCCTGCTTCATGAGTCAAGATCATTTCTTCGTTCGCCATCGGGATGCGGATATCAACCTCCGCTCGATCATTTGAAAACCAATCCATCCAGTTACCTTGTCGAGGCTTCCCAATTCAACTGGCAGTAGATCAAGCGTAAACTCACGCTCTCTGGGTTCTATCTTGCCGTTTTCCAATTACTTCGTTGGCTTCTACTAGCTTCCCATTAGCTAGTTCTATCGAGTGTGGATTATCTAACTTACTTGCTACTAAACCAAGTATACTCTCAAACTCTAGAGATGCGAAGCTAAAATTTGCAACAATATCTAGTAGCACAGATGCATAACGTTGAGTAATATGGGACGTACCGATATCCACGCTTGGATTCCTAGTGTACTCCCCTAGCTCTGCTACTGAGCTTTTATCCTTGTGCCTGATTCTTCTTAGGGCAGTATTTTCTGAAATGCTTCTTGTTCCCACAGTTAAGACAACCTTGAGCACGTTTTTGTTTGTCACTCGTCCTGCCTTTGTCGTTGTCGTTGTTTTCTTCGTGATTCTTGCTGCCATCTTGGCCTCCATTTCTACGTTCAGTGTCTTGCCTACAAGTTTCCTTAGGATGCCCCCTCTTACCACAGTTATCGCATTTTCCATATTTACATCGCCTGACATGATAACGTAGACAATTGTCGCACTTAGGTAGGATACCCATTGTCACACCCCGATTTCCACGTGTCTCACCGGTGGGCCCGGTGGGGGATTACCGTGACGATGTTGGCAACAATATAGTCAAACCACACAATTATATAATGCACAGCGGAAGCATAAGATAAATATATAAAATTTCAACCTCTGATTGTAATATCAAAATGTATTACAGGGGTTGGATATATCCACAGTGGATTGTAATTAAATATAAAGTATTGTTCCATCAGATACTGCAATCAAGCTTGCGAGGCTTATCCCGACGCTAGGGAGCTAATACCAGCCAAATTACGTTTAGGTACCTGCACTTAATCTTTTTGGGGAAAAATACGTCAGTTTACACTGGTAAATACATTCAACTGACACATTTGAAAATGTTTATTAAAATTGATTTGAATGCACAAGGCACAAACTCTTTTATAACTTGGGAAAATTCATAATGATCTTGTGAACGTTTTACATGTTCTTTTATGCGTTCAGTAGCCCGGGTCGTGCCGGGTTAAAGATTTATAGACACACCACGTTTGCGTAAAACCGTAGTATGAAAACCAACAGCTACGTCTTTTAATTTTAATGTCGACACTTTATACCGGGTGTACGCCTACACCGGGATGTCGATGGTCGTGGCCATTTCGTAAAATGATGCCAAGGATATCCGGGACAACGGTCATTAAACCCCCCAAAGGCTTATAAGCAACAAAACTGTTTAAATGAGCCGATCATATTTAATCAATTAACCACCTAAGCGATGGAATTATATAATGCTCAATCAAGCGGTATTAATATACCGTAACCCAAGCCCATATAGGGGAAATAAGTTAAAGTATTTACCTTTGCAAGTATTAATCCTTAATTTAGATCAAGTCACCGATAGCTTTTACTGGGGCTCCTAATCTGGAACGAAGGTTTTAATTAACCTCTTAGAATCCTAACGGTCCTTATATTAGCCGTAGCTTAAACCGGTTGATTCCGATATATGGATATGGTTAATTCGCACGAAAAGGAGAAAACCGAGAATGAAGTATGATTTGGACCCAACAAGTTCAGTGACTTGTTTTATATGGGTTTATAGTTCATACTCTGGATTTTGGGGTTCAAATAATATAATTTGACCCATATCGGCTATTGCACGAAAACTAGTTCCATGAGCCGTACCGTGTGCGCAAATAGGCGAAACGGTTAATCATAAGAGTCGTACGCTTATTTCCTAAGTCAATATGCCTTAAAAGTATTTTGGTATCAGTAGGATACCTTCCGTAATGCCCGTAACGAGTTTAAGTTTATATTATGCCCCGTAGGGGCTTTTCGGTCATTTTAAAGGCTTTTAAAGAGCTTTTCGGGTTCTACAGGAAATCTGAGTTTCCCGAACAGTTTATAAAGTTTAAAATACTTTATTTATTATTTAAAATCAGTGGCAACCAGAATCGGGTCAAAAGACCTTGTAGAACTCCCGTTTTGGCCAAAAAGGGCATATTCGGTATTTACCGAACCGTAGCCATAACCGCAGGTTATGAGCAAGGTAAAAATTATTAAAAATCTTTAAAATTCCTAAAATATTATTTTACCACAGTGGGTAAATGTTTTGGTGACGAAACTCGGGTTAGATGGGCGTTATTCTAATTGCGCCGTTAATTACAAAACTTTCTTAAAAGTGCGCCTTTTAGCATAACTCTCATTCTAGGCCTCGGATTGACGTGAAACTTTAAAGACATGCTTATAATTTAACAAGCAAGGTTTTGGTCCGTTCACGTGTCCGAAACACTCGTTTTAATTTTAAAAGGCCGTTACGGTCGACTTTTAGGCGAATGACGGAATTGCGCAAAAGACTCGGATAACTCATGAACCGACCACAGAGGTTTATACCAACATGTGACCTGGTCCTAAGAGAGTCCTAAGGTATATTTATACCTCACTAAAACGGGTCAGAACTGAAGTCAAAGCAAAAGTCAAACTTTTGCGACATTCGGCTCCGAACCGGTTCTATATAATAAATGATCGATTCAAACGAGCGCAAACAAGTTTATATACTTATTATCATGTTTTATGATTGTCAAAACAGGTTCCATAACATATACATTGCAGATTATGCATAAATTGCTAAAATAGCTTTCTGTTGACTTTTTAACCGCACGTTTGACTCGACATTTGACATAGTTAGAGTGGTGATCAGGGGGAACCATTTTAGAGGTTTAATACCCACATAAATACCAACTCATAGCCATTTTTGATTCGTCATAAGACTGAATTATTTGCGAGTTATTGTAATGACAACCGTTAGTTACGACGGTTGCGTTTATGAGCTATAACTATGGAAATATGAAACCAAAATGGTTATGAACGACTTACAGAAGTTGCTTCTTGATTATAGAGCAGAAGAGAATGCTTGGGAGCACTTAGAATGATCAGAGAGGTGTTGTTTGATTTGTGTGAATGTTATGTGCCAAACTTGGCTATTTATAGCCAATGTCAAGCAAGCATGATCATTACAAGCACTACAACAGGTCAAGGGTGATGGGTAGGTGTCCCCTGAAGCTATGGGTCAAGTGTAGGGTGCCCATGCCTCATACATTGGTGTTTGATCATTCAAAAGCTCCAAAAGCCAAGTAGTTACAACCATTCTGCATCTGGGCACTTTACGCGGCCCGCATGGGAGTTCCCATGCATTTTAATGCGGGTCGCCTAAAGGTTAAGAAATCAGGCGAATTAGTGAGGAGGCTCGCGGCCCGCCTCAACTAATCCTTAACCTTCACGCGGGTCGCCTAAGGTTAAGATTTCAGGATTTTTAAATCTTTTTGCAATAATTACAGAATCTGGCCATTAATAACGAAATCTTTCGTAATGATTCACCTGACCTTTCGGTTTTGAAGGGGTAACTTTGCGGTTTGGCCCTCGGTTATTTACCGATAGGGGCCTCGTGTTAATTACCCACATTATTAAGTCCCCGGTTTATTTATTAATTATATAGTGAAAGCTTTAACTTTCACTGTTGACGCTTTTAGCCCTTCTTCTACGAATTCGATCGTAACTTTCTCGTTTCATATCGAAACTTCGCGAAATTCATATATATTATTTTAGTGAGGGTATAATACCGTTACAAAGTCTTTGGGACGTTAAAGGGTCACTCAGAGGTATTATTAAACATGTTGACACAGTTAACCCCTGTAGTTTGTAATCTCTCACTTTCTTCCGCGTTTTATTTTTGTACGATCTATAATTTATTCGTTTGAAGGTTTAAGCATTATTTAGGGATACTATACAGTATATTTACCCTTGTTGACATTTATAACCCTCGAATTTATATACTTTCAAGGTTTGTCAAAATTAGTCCTTTATTTATTATAGATGCCACGTGTAAACAAATGACACGTGTTAACACATCATTGGACACAAAATTTCGAGGTGTTACACCCATGTAGTCTTTTCCCTTTTTGGCCTTCTTCTGGTTACTTGCCCGAGTAACCTCCTTGAAACTTGCGAGCTTTCTCTTGTTATCCCCAGATGACTCTGCAGGAGTCTCCTTTTTCTATTCCGGAGTGGAAAATTTTCCTAGTCTAATCGCTTCTTCAGTGAGCGCCACGCTCATGTCGATAGCCTCGGTGATTGTTGGATGTTTAGATGTTGTTACCAGGCTTAGAATCTGAGGTGCCAATCCCCCGATGAAGCGTTCGATCTTCCTAGATTCTGGTTCCACCAAGCGCGAAGTAACTTGTGATAATTCGCCAAATTTCTGCACATACTCGTTTATCTTTGGGCCTTCCATTTTCAAGTTCCACAGTTCAGTCTCCAACTTCTGGACTTCTGCCCTAGAGCAATATCTTTTACGCATCAGTTCTATCAGTTCGTCCCACGTCAAAGCATTCACAGCAGTCTCGCCCATTGTCTGAACCTGAAGGTTCCACCATGACAGAGCCCTATCTATAAACAGTCCAGCTATGTACGTGACCTGATGTTCGGGGGCGCATTTACTTAGTCGCAAAACATAATCCGTCTTCTCAACCCAGCGCACGAAGGCTAAAGCACCCCCAGTGCCGTCGAATTCTCGAGGTTTGTGGTTCAAGAACTGCTTGTAGGTGCAGCCGTTGGGTGAGTTACTTCCTGAGGTACCTTCGCCGCGATTGGGGCGAAGGGCCTCGAGCTGTGCAATAGCTTGTGAAATGCGCTCTTGTAGTTCTGCCGCTATCGTCGGTAGAGGGTTGTTGGTATCGACGTTCCCTTGTATCGACATCTTCTAAGAAGAAGATTGGTTAGACCAGGTCTTATTTATTCAGGAAGTGCATTTAGTTGTTTAGTGGTCATATGTATATACACATAATAGGTCATCGTACCAACCAATCAAGTAATAGCATAATCATAGCATAACCAAGTAATTTGGGAATTATGTTTAATGAGAGCATAGCAAGCAAGCACGTAGCATTATAATTATAGCACACACATATAGATCAACAACGTGCTTAGCGAAGACATAGCGACTGAGTTTTCATTAGGTTTTGGCCACAAAGTATTGTCGCATGTTTAATGATGATTGGGCTAATTGCATTGTCTTACAAATTGTATCACATCAAAGGGACACAGGGTCACCCTACCCTTGTCCAATAAGTGTATTAATGTATCAAAGTTATGTAGTCAGAAGTGGTCTTCAAAAGTTTCCATAATCCCGGCTTATCATTAGTGTCTTTACCCAAATGTAATGCAATCCGCATAACCCAGAAATCCCTATACTGGTGACTGAGATAGAGGATGAAAGAAAAGTAAACTGTTAACATGCGTGAATTCCTCCACGAGCTTGTATATACGTCGAAGTAGTTAACTGATCTACCGCTCGACAGTAAAGACACAAGCCTCAAAAACCTAGGAAAGGTGTAATAGCAGCAGGTGAGAGGAATCCTTGATAAATGTGGAGGATCAAAGTATACTGGCACTAGACAAGGTGGAGGATGTGGTGTCAGCTCAAGCTCCAAAACTCTGCGACTTATATCCTCAAACTGTAGCTGATGTTACCGGAGCACTCATCCCGTGTGTAGCCTCCATAATGTGAGGGATGGTAAGGATCTAAAATTAACATAGTGTATTATAGGAACCATCGAAATGGCTCATCCAGCGATGTAGAGGTGAATGTAGCAAACGGTGCGGCCTGTGAGGTCGGGGAAAATACTGCTGTAGCAAAAGGATCGTCATGCAGGTGCTAACCTAGAGTACCTTCCCGGGTTATGGGTGTGTCTTGAAAGAAAGCGATAGGCATGTTGGCGCAATGGGCGTCGGTTTCCATAGGAGCAACATCAGCGGGTGAAGGTGCATGAACAAATGTCTCAACCGATAAGGAGATCATCAGGTGAAGGTACTGGGTCATGTATAAGGGGTGCAATGTCCGGTATACCAAAAAGAAACAGGGTCATAATCAAACAAGGGTGCAGGATCAGCAGGTGCAACATCAAGCTAACCCAAAAGGGACAGGAGCTGGCTCAGGGTCGTATGACGGTGTGGTGCCTCGAGCAGGTGATAGTGCAGCAGTCATAGCAGCATCGTCGTCCGAGTCAGTAGCAAAAAGTGGTGACCTGACCGTCTGTAAAGCTGAAAATGTCGTAGACCCAAAGGAGTCTGAAATCGAGTGTAAACTAGAATCAGAGGAAAGCCTGATAACAAGGGTCTCAGAAGTAAAATTTGTAATAACGTTCTCGTCTAACTTTTCATTATCATGGGCGTCCTCAGGAGGACCATCAATAAACATGTCAAGGTCATCATCAACTATTCGTTGAGTAGCCAACCTTTGGAAGGAATGTCCATTGGAGGCGCATTGTCGAGGATCGGAGCCATGGTGTATTCACCATCCGGATGACCAGTGATGAAGTGGTCATGGACTAAAACAAAAGTGCAGGAGGATTCTTGTCAGAGAAGCCATCAGTGAGGGTAAGTCATCACCAAAAATCTGGCAGCGCGGATGGTTGAAAGTCGTCCTCATCCTTGGTCAGCGTATCAGGATCACTCTCAGTGTCTGACGTAAATATCTCCGGCGTAGGTTCAATCTCATTATTTGTGGCGGTGGCCATAGGTTCAATCACTGACAATTAGCGTATGCAAACAAAAGTAATTTATCATGTAGTCATGTATTCACATTATTCTTCATGAAACCTTCTATCCTTCCTAGTCTCCAAGACTAACTTCCCCAGTCTCTAAGACTAAACTTCCCTAGTCTCTAAGACTAAACCTCCCCCAATCTCTAAGACTGAACCTTCCTCAGTCTCTAAGACTGAACCTCCCTTAGTCTCTAAGACTGAATTATAAACATAGCCTAGAAATGTGTTTTTGTGTCTTTTGTTTGTAAAAATGTTTGTTCCCTGGATCTGGACGCTTTGTGTATGCAATGAAAAACATGTTATGAAAACATTTTCGTGAGAGCCCTAATGATCGTAGTCTAGACTCGAGAAGGAATCCTAGTTCGCTACGATCGAAGCTCTGATACCAAGCTGTCACACCCTGACTTTTGCGGAAGCGTGATTATGGTTTGACTCTCTTAATATCATTGCATTCAACCATAACATCAACTATATGATAAAACCATAGGTTTGTCATCCATTAAATAAGTTTAAAACATAACAACATCGTTTTAAAACGTAGACTTCGAATTCAAGTTTTACAAATCGTACAAATTGTTTATGAGTTCATTAAGGACTCGTCAAAAGATATTGAATAACACCAAGGTTTGGAAGACGTGTCTCGTCCAGGAATAAGACACACTAACCAAACTCAAAGACCATGGATGACATCTTTATTCTTAAAGTAGCATAACAACTTCCAACGCCCGCCAGATCTACTTTACAATTTCCCTGAAATACATGTAGTTTGAAAAACATCAACAAAAGTTGAGCGAGTTCATGTGTTCGTTTGTGTGTATGTATAAACCTTTGAAACGTTGTAAGTATGTATGTAAGTCCCTGGTATGTAGCAATAAGGAAAAAGAGATCACCAATGTTTTGCAAGGCCATTGATATGTGTGAAGTGATGCAGGAAGACTCAAACCTAGCAGATTTGTACCGGGCTTCCGGCTGGAAGACATAGTCACCACATGGTCCACTCAGCGGACTCAGGGGTGGGGCTCGCTACACCCAAATAGATCTATCACACATGCCCCTCGGTCCTACAACGAGGATTGATGGTCTTAATCACCCTACCCATTCACATGATCTAGCAGTAACCCTCCTTAAGCTAATCATACCATGTATAAAGCGTTCGTAATAATTGTAGCATGTATTTCACCCCCGAAGTATAAAACTGAAAACAGTTAAAAGAAAAGGGGGACATGAACTCACAGTATTGCGTCTTCAGAATCGTAACCCAAAGTCTCTTCAGCAAACCCGACTACCTACAACGTGCTAATGTCTAATAGGCTAACGGGTCGTGCCTTGCCTTAGTATATACGTTTTTGAGTTCGTTTCTTATGTTTCCAATATTATTCCGAGTTATAATTTCTTGTTAAAATAAATTATTTTAACTTTAAATTACATTTCGTTTTTGAATAATTGTGTAATCAATATTTTGTATTAATACTTCTCAAGTATTTAACTCCGTATTTCCTTCCCAAGGATGGGGGTATTTCATACATGTATATTTGTAGTCTCGTATTCGTATTCTCAAACTAATATATTTTCAAGTATTACTTTAGAAAATATATATAACTTATTTGTAAAAAATAATGTATTCCCAAGAAAATATATATTTTTCCCAAAAATCACATATCTTCTAAATATACTAGGAAAATATATTTTAACTTCCCAAAAATAATATATTTTCTTTTTGTCGAAAATATGATATACTTGGTAATATGTACAAAAATCATATTTTCACTTCTTGTGCCCAAAATAATATCTACCAAAAATACATGTGATGGTATTTCCGGAATATTTGTAAGTTACGTTCTTCACAATATTAAGTGTGTAACTTAGATATTTATTCCTTGTGATTTTGGTATTATTTTGGAGTTGTAATTTCCATGGTATTTGTTAAGTTATATTATTTTACCCTAAAATAACATAACTGTTTCACAAAGTATACAAATAATCACACACAATGTGTCTTTAATATAAATATATATTCTAAACACATATTCACCCATTTTTATTTACAAAAACCAACCTCCAATACTTGTATTTTTTGTAACAAAATTTATGGCAAAACTTATATTGAAAAACATAGTTTAAAACATACTTGTAAATACTTGTCTAGAAAATATTTCTAAGTGTTTGCATTTTTAGAAAATTTCGCCATAGTTTCCTTTGAAAATGGAGGTGTCCATGCTATTTAGCATATCATTTTCTTTTCAAAATCACACACAATGATCAACAATCAATCCCTAAACATCTTGCACTTACCAAGTGCAAAAACTATTCAATTTACATAATAACATGAACTTGATCTTTTAAAAAAATACGTAGTAACTTGGTAAAGTGTTTAGTAGCCTTAGTTACCCTCCAAAATATGTTTACTTCTTGGTAAACTTCATTCTTGGAAATTTTAGATGTTTACAACTTATAAACATATTTCACAAAAACGTTTCTTTATTAACCTTCTTGTTTCTCTAGTGTTTTTTACACTTATTTCCTCGCCAAAAATAGTGTAAGTCTAGTAAAAACCATGATCTTTCAAAAATCATATTTTGAACTTGGTTTTCTTGGAAAATCATTCATAAATCTTGGATCTACAAGTTTACTAGCTCACTTTGTTTATTATTTTACAGGAAATCTCTTTCTTTATCAAGTTCATGTTCATACAAGAAGATGATCATCATATGTTGTTAATCATCCTCCTACTTGCTAGATTATGTGTTTAATCACCATCTAGCAAGCTTCATGTGATGATCGTCATCATCATCTCAAGAAATCAACAAGCAAGCATTATACATACTAAACAACATCATTTCAACAAGATTTCATCATGTTTAAGCTTTATGTTCAAGATTCAAGTGTATGTCTTTTAGTGATCTTATGATTTTCAACATAACATATCTTTTAACCACTAAAAATAGGAGTGAACAAGAGTTAAAAAGGATCTTACTACTAGCTTTAAGCTAGGGAAGAAACAAGATGAATATGGAGTGGATAAAAGCTTATGTGAGTGGTCCTTCAAGATCCGTGAGCACCGAGCTTCCTAAAGCACCTTGTTACACCTTTGTACATGTATGGAATGAATGAAATTGAGGTGAAGATGATGGTAGTATGATGGTGGTGGTGGGCCATGAGTTTTGGGGGTGTAGAGGGAGGTTTCTTGTGTTGAGGAAGGTGATGGAATAGGTTAAGAACTAAGGGTTTAAATAAGAGTCTTCCAACACAACATTAACCAATGGTCATTATGTTACCCAAGTACTTAACATATCTCATAAAATATTGAAGAGAATCAAGGTGGATCTAGTAAGATCTTGTAGGATTATGGTGGGCCACATAAGTGACCGTCCATATGGATGGGGAGGGGGGGGGGTAAGTGTAAATTTTAACCATATAAGATCAAATAAAATCCAAGGAAGATCTATAGAATATCCAAGGAAGATCTATAGGATATCCAAGGAAAATCAAAAGAGATCTTGTAATATCTAGTGAGATCATGTAGGATATTGATGGTGGGCCACCTCCATAACCGTAACTCCAAGGGGGGGGGGGTTCATTGTAACTTTGAATGGTAACTTGGGTAATTACTTGGAGGTTAAGTGTAATGTCTAGTGTTTTAAGTGTAGCTTGCATTATGTAGTATGTTAGGGTGTTCGGGAACCATAACTAGTTCAAAAATAATAAAACAATGCTTCTAGCAGTATTTTGGTGTTCCGGGTAATGTCCGGTTATTCGGTTGGATACCGGTTCGTTAAAGTGTCAAGTTATTCCGTTTAGTGACTTTTAAGTATCCTTTTATGACACTTTTAATTCCCGACACTTAGGAAAGCATGCATGACCATTTTGCCATATTTTTGCATGTAACTAGCATGTTAAAATGCTGATTTTTGTTGATTAATGCAGAATTATGCACTTTGAGTGGGTTTTAGGCACTTTCCGGCACTTAAACTATCACCTAGTGACGCAGTTTTATGGTCCTTACTTCCCTACACCCCATACTAGTGTAGTACCTTGTCTCTGGCTCGTACTGGGTCTCAAAACACTATCTGTCTATGTACTGACATTGTCAGCATGTTTCTGAGTTATCCGTCAATTGTGCTAACTGTGCTTTGTGCATCGTTTATGTCACTAGAGTTTGTATGTGATAAATGGTGTGACAATATGTGATATGTGATGCACATGTATGTATGATACGGAGATCAGAAAACAGTTTAAGTCATTAATTGTAATTTAGCACAGTCATTAAACATTAATCAATATTAATTAATTGTATGGATATATGCAAATTTGACAGTTGTCACAATATCTCACCTTCAAAGCTTCCCAAATTTCTTTTGCGCTCTTATAACTAGCAACTTGTAATACTATATCCTCTGATAGTGCTTGAAACAAGTACGCAATTGCAGCTTTGTCTTTCTTGACATCAAGTTGCGTACCAGCACTTGGTTCTATCATTTCCCATAGCCTGTTTGCTTCAAGTAGGGTTTTAATACGGATAGCCCATATGGTATAGTTTGTAGATGTCAAAATGGGGCATTGGAAATGTGTCAAGGATCCTATATCCTTATGTGGTACAATTGCACTATTGTTTGTATCTAACGATGATTTTTCTGACATCGTGACTCAGGTTTTCTTCTAAACCAACAATGATTCTAATGGGAATTACTAAACTAAATTACTAAAAACTGTAATAATTTTTAAAATTCCAGAATAATAAGAACGTATAACCTGGAGTTTTTGAATCCTATGTAATTCTGAACTCTTTTGCTTTTGTGTTGTAGCCAATGAACAAACTTGAAAATTTCCCTTTTCTTCTCTGACTTCCAGCAGTAACCCAAATGACAAACAAAACTTGTTTCCCTTTTTCGAACACAACACCAATAACTGACACGAAGATCGTAGTCGGCAATTTCGATCTTCGAGATTTTCGGGTTCTCTCTTCCGGTATCCTGAATCGATTTGTAAATCTGAAATCGATTTATGGTTGGATTCTTCTGTCAGTTCCTTCTTCGTGGCTTTCTGGTACTGAATCCATGTTATACCGAATCGATTATGCTTCTCCTTCTTCAATACTGATTTGATTTTTGGTGAATCAAATTATCTGAATCGATTTCCTCCTGGTTTGCAGATTGCGTTTCGAAGTATACTGAATCGATTTCGTCTTTCGTCTGGCTTCGTGGGTTCTGGTTCTGAATCGATTTATAATTGCTGAATCGATTTGTCGTGTCTGTCGATTTTCTCTGAATCGATTATAATCACGGTTGCCAAACGGATTGAATTGAACAGGATTGAGCCCTAGGCTCTGATACCAATTGTTGGTCCCAATCTATGAACTTGATACGAAAATAAAGATGAAACGGCAAATAGGATAAACAACAAGAATTCAATTGAACCTGATTGAATGTGATTGTACAGAATGATTGAGAGTTACATATACAATTGAAAATCCTAACCCTATTTATACATATCGAAGAGGTACGATCCAATAGACGTGTCCATTGACGAAGTGTCCTTTGATCTTGTGGCTGTGATTGAAGATGAAGAGTTGCGTCCTTTGTCCCTGTGCTTGCCGTCGTCGATCAGAGAAGGGGTACGTCCCCTGGATGTATCGATCCAACATGTAGGTTATTAACTTTCGTTTTGTCGCATCTAGTCCCCACACTTCTATCACTAATCTAATTCTAACATAAACTATCTTTATTATACTAATTACATAACGAATCCTTATACTATAGGATGTGAAGGAGATTATGATTTCAGGCTTGTCATTTTGAGTGATGGTCATGGGCAGTGTGGATTTGGTGCCGTCAACATGAGAAGGTAGGACAAGAGGGGAAGCATTTGTGTTCTCCAATATAGATAGTTTGTGGATGATAGCTTAATGGAAACTTGGAAAGCATATGAGCAAGACCGCTCATGGGTAACAGGTCACTTGAGGATGACGATGCCATGGAAGAATTGAGGGAAGGTGGTGGGGATTTCAGAAGTGAGAGAGGAAGAAGGAGAAGGAGAAGGAGAAGGAGAAGGAGAAGGGAGAGTGATCGAGAGGGATAAGAAAGGAAAGGAAGAAGGGAGATGAAGGGGAAGGGTTGAAGAATTTGAATGAGAAAGGACAACGGGAGAACTCAAAAGGGCTGATACCATGTTTAGTATTGAAAAGTGAATGAATGCATTGAGTGTAGAGGGTACAATGTATATACTGCAAGACTTAATTTACAAATATGGGCCTAACATGATGAGTATTTATACTAAACTACAAGAATATAAAAAAAAAATTAGAACTAACCTGTATTGAAGAACACATGGAACCCTTCTGATATGAACTAACTTTTGTTTTTTATATGGATTCATGTAGGCTTGGAGACTTTACAAAGAAGGCAAATCTCTAGATCTGATAGATGAATGTTTACACGCGTCCTATTCAGCTAGTGAAGTGTCACGATCAGTGCACGTTGGTCTATTGAGTGTTCAACACCGAGTAGAAGATAGACCTAGTACGCCGACTGTGGTTGGGATGTTGAGTGGTGAAGCCTCACTTCCGTTTCCCAAAAAACCTGCTTTCTTTATTCAAGAAAGTAAAATCAACTCCACCTCATTAATTCCTCAACTATCATCAGTTAATGGAGTAACATTAAGTCAAGTAGATGGTAGATAATGAAAACTAATGTTTTGGTCATGCTTCAGGTGTTTTTTATATGCCCAAATTAGTTATATAAAGAAGGTAATATTATTTGGATAAGTGTGTACTTATCAATTTATATTAGTTACATAAACGTGTGTTTGTATGTGTATTTCTTCATTTATTTTCTCAGATTTGCTAATTAAATTTGTCAAATGCAGTTCAAGTCAAGGGATTGTTAGGAAACAAGTGGCAATATGAACAAAAGAAAAAATAGAATCAGGAGAAGGTTTCTCAAATCATTCGCAGTTATAATTTCAATTTAAGTCAACTTAAGTATGCTAAAAAGATCTTTAAAGGACCAAGTACTCTTTAATTGAATCAACATTTATTAGTTCGTAAAATAAAACTAATAATCAGTTGGAAAAAAAAAGTGTTTTAAAAACTAACTTAACAGAATATATAACACATCAACATTAATTTTTTAAGACGTCTATTGACCACTGTATATGTTAACAAATTACATTAGACTGCGGGGTATGGGGCGGGGGTTTGGGCGTGGGTGGGCTGAAAACGCCCAAGCCACCACCCCGGGTGGGCATGGGTTTGGGCGTGGCCCCTTTTTCGTGGGTTTCAAGCCGGGCGTGGGGCGGTCTGGCCAAGCTGACATGGCAGGTTGTGAATGGCCAAACTAGGCTAGCCGTTGGGCTAGCCGTTGGGCTATTTAAAAAAAAAAAAAATTCTTCCTTTATAAATAGTTTACAATATTTTTCATTTTTCTTACACAAAATCAAACACATAAAACACAATCTCGCCATGAGTTCTTCAAGTTATACTAAATCGTCATCATCATCTGACGATGGGGCGGAAATATTTCTACAAACGATCGCGACGGTGCTGAAAGTTATCGTTGAAAACGAAGAGGAGGAGGAAGAGAGTCAACAACCTAAACGCAGAAGAAGGTACATCGCTCGTGAACGGGTTACCGCTAACGATTTGTTGGTAAGCGATTACTTCTCAGCTGAACCTAAGTATTATGAAAAAATGTTTAGGCGCCGTTTTCGTATGAGTAGAAACTTATTTTTAAGGATATCTAGAGATCTTGAGGAGAAGTATGTTTATTTTCAACAAAAACCCGATGTAACCGGGCAATTAGGATTTACTACGTGGCAAAAGGTCACGGCCGCACTTAGGCAGTTAGCGTACGGCAATAGTTCGGACATTATGGATGTCTATTTAAAAATGTCTGCACGTGTAGCTAGAGAAAGTCTTCACAACTTTTGTTCGTGTATTCTAGAACTCTATAGGAAAAGATATTTGAGAAAGCCCTCGTTCAGTGACATGCAACAATTATTGGAACATCACGCAGATTATCATGGGCTACCCGGGATGCTAGGTAGTTTAGATTGTATGAAATGGGCTTGGGAACTTTGTCCTACCCAATGGTAAGGCGCTCACACGAGTGGATTTCACGGGAGTCCAGCCATCATGCTTGAAGCGGTTGCGTCCCAAGATCTTTGGATATGGCATGCGTTCTTCGGTATGCCAGGTTCACATAATGATATTACCATCATAAACCACTCGCCCCTTTTCAATGATCGAATAAATGGTATAGGACCCAAAGGAACTTTCTTTGTAAACGGGGTTGAGTACGTGTATGGGTACTACCTAGTTGATGGGATTTACCCAGAGTGGGGGGTTTTTGTAAAATCATTCACAAAACACGGTATGACAGATCCAAATAGATTAAAGTTTAACAGGGTACAGATGGCTGCACGTAAAGACGTCGAGCGAGCATTCGGTGTTTTGAAGAAAAGGTGGCGAATATTACAATTCGGGTTATGTATGCAATTCGGGTTTATCTGGTCGGGTCAGTTCCATTAGGATTTTTTGTAACAAAAAATTGATTTTCAATTTTATTAGGTTTACACATATTTAACACCCATGCACAGGCTTATAATTGATCAATTATCTTGTACAGCCAAGGCCGTTCCAACCTTTTTGAAGGTTCAAGCCGAAACAAAATTTTGGGGCCCTTTTTCCTACTTTAAATGTTATGAACGATACGTGTTTGGAACCATGCAAATAGCTAACACAATTGTAAGAGAGTGGTTGCAAGTAGGCTTTAAGGTGCAAATCTGGGACCTTTCCGTTTAAGCATTTGGGGTTGCAAGTAGGAGCTAATATGAATTTGACTAAGCATTGGGAACCGGTGTTGAATACGTTCAAAAAAAGACTAGCATTATGGAAAGCTTCTACACTCTCGTTTGGAGGTCGGGTTACACTAGTGAGGTCGGTGTTAAGTTCTCTACCGACCTACTATTTTTCTCTTTACAAGGCCCCAGTCCAAGTAATAAAAAGCTTGGAATGGTTACGTAGAGAATTCATGTGGGGTGCATCTCCGGAGCATGCAAAGATGAATTGGGTGGCGTGGAAGAACGTTATGGCACCAAAAGATTACAGGGGTTTGGGTTTCGGGTCGCTTCGGGCCGCAAATTTAGCGATGTTGGCAAAATGGTGGTGGCGGTTCAAAACAAGTCCGGAAAGTCTATGGCGAAAGGTAATATGAAGCCTTCATCATAATTCAAGAAATTGGAGTTTTATTCCGGTGAAATTGTCCGCTCCGGGTCCATGGAAACAAGTGGTTAACATATCGAAAGAGTTTGCTGAATTAGGTATGGATTTATCGACTTTTTCTTCGCGGTTGTCCGGGTCGAGATAGTAAGATTATGTTTTGGAAAGAAGTATGGTTGGGTGAAGAACCATTATGTACAAAATACCCAAACATCTATTTGCTGGATAGACAAAAATTGGCCACCATCGACGATCGGGTCACGTTGTCAAACTGGAGAGTAGAGCTGAGTTTTAACTGGTCTAGGTAGCCGGTGAACCCGTTGGAATTGGCTGAATTGAGCAGCCTATCTGTAGCAGTGTTTTCCTTCACGTTTAATGTGGGCGTCGATTCATGGGTATGGAATGTTTTCAGAATTGGGGATTGAATATGTATGGAATGGTTGGGTTTCTTTAAAGGTTAACTTTCTCGCATGGCGGGTAACCTTGGATAGCCTGCCCACGGCTATGGATTTGAGGAGAAGAAACGTGTATATTCAGTCGGCGGAATGCAAACAGTGTAATGAAGACAGTGAGACGGCGACCCATCTATTTATTTCATGCAGAATTGCGCAGCAGGTTTGGGAGTTTATTGCAACATGGTGCAAGGTTGGTTCGTTGTTTGCGCTGGAACTAAAAGATCTGGTAGTAATGCAAAATCGATGCCGCGGTTCGAAAACATGGAAAAAGGTGGTACTTTCCTTGATCCAGATTGCACTTTGGGTTTTATGGAAGAACAGGAACGATGTTACATTCAATATAAGCAAACAAACGTGGCGAGGATAAAGGAAGATATAAGAACATATGGTTTTCTTTGGGTCAAAAACAGGGCGAAATGTAGTGCTTTGACATGGGAAGATTGGTGTAATTTCGAAATATCGTGTTTGGGGGCTTAAAGTTTGTATTTTTGCTTTTTGGTGGCTGTGTATCTTTGCCGGGTTAGGTAACAATTTAATAAAAGTTTTCGTTGGTCTTTCCAAAAAAATAAATAAATAATAAGTGATTTAAATTGGTTGAAGTTCCAAAATGTCCTTTGGCCTGGTGTCATAATATATCATTCACTTCAGGTTTACAAGTCAAACTTGGCTATTTAATTTTCATTGACTAAGAAGATTTCATTATTGGAAGAACATAAATATCTCAATCAATGAAAGTTGGCATTATCTTGATCCACAACAGTGCCATCAAGTTGTGAGGAAGGCCAAGATCAAAGAATCTGTGTATAGACACCAATCAAACCAAAATGTTACTCCCTTATACAACCTTCTTCTTTCTAGTGCTAACAACTTGTAGATCATCAGACACCATAGCTGTGCATCAAAACATCTCTGATGGTCAGACCATTGTTTCAGAAAACGCAAAATTTGAGCTTGGTTTCTTTAGCCCAGGCAACTCCAAAAATCGATACCTGGGGATATGGTTTAAGAACACGCCTTCGCAAACAGTTGCATGGGTTGCAAATCGCGAAACTCCACTTATAGACACTTCAGGTGCTATCAAACTAGACAACCAAGGGAACTTGTCACTTGTTAATGGTAGCGGCATAGTCATATGGTCATCCAACTCCTCCGCATCTGGCACAAATACCAATCTCATAGCACAACTCTTGGATTCGGGCAATCTGGTAATTAAGACTGGATATAAATCCAACAATGAAAGTCTTATTTGGCAGAGTTTTGATTACCCTGGGGATACCTACTTAACAGGAATGAAGTTGGGCAAGAACTTCATAACTGGAAGAGAAACATTTCTGACATCGTGGAAGAGTGAAGATGATCCTTCGCCAGGAGAGTATACGTTAAGGTTTTTAATGGTTAAGGGTAAATATCAACAATTCTATATTAGGAGAAGCTCTGCTATTGAAACAAGGATCGGGCCATATAATGGCATATCATTTTCTGGCCGGCCACTAATTACACCCGACGCTATTAATCCAGTATATGTGAGTTATATAGTTGTGAACCAGAACGAGATGTATTTCACTGCTTTATCTAGTAATGATACAACCACAGTCTCGTCAAGAACGGTAGTAACTCCTGGTGGTAAACTTGAGATCTTCCAGCAAAAATTTGCAAACCAAGATTGGATCAAGAGTATCACCTTACCAGTGGATTATTGTGACAACTACAGAGTATGTGGCCCATATGGGAGCTGTAATGCTGCCACGACTCCTTATTGTGGATGCTTAAAAGGATTTGAACGAAACACCTCAGATGATACAAGTGTTTGTCGACAGAGCATAGCCTTAGATTGTGGGCCTGGAGAGGGATTTGAAAAGCTTTCAAGCATGAAATTGCCGGATACGGAGAATGCTGTCTTCAGTGGCAACATGAGCCTGCAAGATTGTGAGGTAGCTTGCAAGAATAATTGTTCGTGCACCGCCTATGCAAATCCAAACATCACTCCAGGTGGGATTGGGTGCTTGCTATGGTTTGGAGGTTTGACTGATGTTCGAGTGTACTCACAAAACGGGCAAGATTTATATGTTAGACTTGCAGCCTCAGAATTGAAGTAAGATAATAACATTACAAAATCAATGTGTTTCATGCTTATTTTTTTGGATAAATATGATCTACAAACTAAAATAAGGCAGCTGGTCGCAACTTTATAAACTTGACAATATATTGTCTCCTTTAACTCTGTAACATCTTTTTGATCTCCATTCCAGGTTCCAAAGAAAGAAACGAGCAGTTATGGTAGTTACTTTGTCAATATCAGCTGTGTTGACTTTGTTGGGCCTTGTATTGGCACTCTACATTAGAAGAAAATGGAAGAAGAGATCAGATGCAGAGAGCAGCAGCCAGATGGGAAGTGCAGACGTTACTTTGTTTAGCTTATCTAACATTTCTAGGGCTACCAATGACTTTGCGGTCGACAACAAGCTGGGGGAAGGTGGATTTGGACCAGTGTACAAGGTAAATTAATGATATGAATTAAATTTTCATATCTGAATAAGTAAATGTTTAAAACCTTTGTATTTACATCCAAACACATATATGTACTATTAACAATGGCAATCTTGAACCACCAGGGCGTGTTGGAAGGACAAGAGATTGCTGTGAAGCGGCTATCAAAGTCCTCTCAACAGGGGCTTGATGAATTTAAGAATGAAGTCATATGCATTGCTAAACTTCAGCATCGGAATCTTGTGAAGCTCTTAGGATATTGCATTCAAGGCAATGAGAAAATGTTAATTTATGAATACATGCCTAACAAAAGCTTAGACAGTTTGTTATTTGGTTGGGCTCTCATTTAATCCTAAAAATACATATTTGTTAAAAATGAAAATTAGATCAAGACATGTAAACTAAGTTGTTGTAAACTGAGCAGATGAATCAAGGAAGTTGTTTCTTGATTGGCCACAACGCTTCCAGATAATTCATGGGATTGCTCGAGGTCTTCTTTATCTTCATCAAGATTCCCGGCTTAAAGTTGTACATAGGGACTTAAAAGCAGGGAACATTTTACTTGATCATCAGATGTGTCCAAAGATATCGGACTTCGGTTTGGCAAGAATGTTTAAAGAAGATGAGAATGAAGCAAATACTAAGAGAGTTGTGGGAACTTTGTAAGTTCTGAATTCAATTGTTCTTTCAATACATTTATATTTCTTGCATGTGTGTATCGATTTGCATGGTCCTAACTTCTATTCAGGGGCTATATATCTCCAGAGTATGCAGTGAACGGAATTTACTCAGTGAAGTCAGATATTTTCAGCTTCGGGGTTTTAGTACTAGAAATTGTGAGCGGGAAGAAAAATAGAGAATTTGTTCATGAAGACAATGAGGATAACCTTCTTGGACATGTAAGTGTGTTGAATATAACCATCGATTGATGAAAAATACTATGCTCCCATGATGCATCTAGTATGTGTATGTTTGTATACACACATATATATCGGGGGAAGATCCACTTAAGAGTGAGTTTTGCTTAAGTAGCCTAAGAAAGACTATGTAGATAACATATGACACTACTTATAAGTAGGATGGAAGAGTATTTTGGTCCTAAAACACAAACCTTCACCCTTTTGTTTTCTTAAACATACACCAAAAAAAATTTAGTACAAAAAAATGTAGCACAAAAATTCAGTAAAAAATGTAGTACAAAAAAATGTAGCACAAAAATCTAGTAAAAATATAGCATAAAGTTATAATACAAAAAATCTAGCACAAAAATGTTATACAACATAAAAATACAACACATTTTTTTGGTTTTTTAGTTGTTATATTTTATATAGCAATAGGGTATTCAAATTAAAGATAAAAAGATACTTGATTTTATGATGCAATTTAAAAAATAATAATGTCGTATAAAAAAGTTACGGATGTTTAAAAATGGGGAAGGGAGTATACACATGTGGAAAAAGAAAGGGTGCTACTTTCTACACCCCCCTATCTACTTTTTTCACCCCCCTCCTCTCACATACTTATAAGTTGGGCCTGCGTGGGACCGACAGTTTTCCTCTCACAAGGGGGGGGGTATAATCAGGAAAAGGGGGGTGTGTGTATAGAATTAGCCAAAAGAAAGTCTATAAATAAGTTTTTCCAAGAATCCTCTTGTGCTCCTCTTTTTCCGACATTTTCATCTTAGAATTATTATTCGAATACAATTTTTTTTGAACGGCGTACGGTTTGGATATCGCTAACCGGTTTAGTAGTTAGTATGTTAGTATCACCAAGTTAGTATTAAAACCCTCTTGCCTGTACTTGAACCAATGACCTCCAAGAAAAGCAAAACTTCCCACCTCCCTCTTAACCACTAGGCCAAGAGATCATTGGTATTCAAATACAATATTAGCATTAAAATTTACAAATGTGTAAATTTATTGTATTTACACATATGTAAAAAATTTATTAAGAGTGATTTTGAGAGAAGATATGAATTATTTAAAGAGTAAACTGCCATTTTGGTCCCTGTAGTTTGGGCACTTTTGCCATTTTAGTCCAAATCTCAAACTTTTTAAATCTGGGTCCCTGTGGTGTCATTTTTATTGCCATTTTAGTCCAAAATTCAAAAACCCCCTTTTTTGACTGTTGCAACATGTCTATTTTGTCCTTTTGTTCAGGGGCATTTTGGTCATTTGTAATTATTATAACATACCCCTCTGTCTCTCTCTTCTCTCATATCTTCATCTTCTTCTTCTCTCTCTCAGATCTTCACAAAACCCAGATGTGGAAAAACAAAATTCTAAATGATGATGATGAACAGGAGAATATTGAGATTGAACAGATCTTCACAAGAACTTCACAACATCATTTAGAATATTGAGATTCATCTTCCCAACAGATCTTCACAAGAGCTTCACAGATCATTCAATAGATCTTCAAAGATCCCTTGTCTCTTTTCCTTCTCTCTCTAACACCAGCTCACCAGCGCTCTCTTCTTCTCTTCTCTCTCTCTAACACCATCACTTCCGGTCACCAATAACCAATCTACTTCTGGTCAATCGCTACCCCTTGTCTCTCTCCCTTCTCTCTCTCTAACACCCGCACTCCTCTGTTTTCATCGGACCACCACGGCAGAATCCCCAATCTTCATATCTCTCGAAACCCAAAATCCAGATCTGTCGCCGGTGGGGTGGTGAAGGTGACGGTGGAGGTCATGGCGGTGGTGGCGATGGGGATAGGTAGTGACAGGGTTAGGGGTAAGAAAGGTGGGAGAACGGGATTCTTGTTGGGTGAATTGACGGGAATGGCCCAAATCAAACAAATGAAACGGTTTTTTAATCGACAATAGGAAGGATGTTATTGATGGTGGTGAGTGTCGACGGTGGTGAGCGATGGGGATAGGTAGTGACAGGGGCGGTGAAGGTGACGGTGGGGGTCATGGCGGTGGTGGCGGAGGTTGTGGTGTTTGGCTGGAGCAGTTTCGATGAGAAAGGGGGTGTTGAGAGAGAGTGCAGATATGATGTTAGTGAAGTGCAGATCTCAAACTTTTTAATGACCAAAATGACGAAAATACCCTTGAGCAAAAGGACAAAACACGGGGGTTTAAATTGGGGAATTTGGCCAAATTTGAAATTTGGACTAAAATGGCAACAAAATTGAAATCACAGGGACCCAGATTTAAAAAAGTTTGAGATTTGGACTAAAATGGCAAAAGTGCCCAAACCACAGGGACCAAATGGCAGTTTACTCTTCTCTTTTTAGTGTTGTATTTTAATTGTAATGAATTTCTATTAAACGATTGATTTTGATTGTGTTTTGCATTTGTTCTTACAATTCTTTCAATATTTAGCGTTCTCGTAATATATATATAGAAACGAGATCAGGAGAAAACACCTCAAAGTGTGAAAATGGTGAAACAATTCTCAGCCACAAGATCTTAGTGGTTTGTGGCTGAGATTGATGCGGTGACATTTTTGTAAATACTAGGGGACTTGGAACTATCCATTGGGGCAAAATAGGAAGATCCCTAACAATGGTGCACATGCTAATCACACGCCATTTCCCCACACTATTTAAACGTCCATAACTTTTTTTAAACGTGATTATTTAAAAAAAATACACAAGTGAAATCCAGTGTTTTCTTGTCTCTCGAATGACTATACTAGTGATATACTTTTCGAAAAAAATGAACCGGTCCTTTATGGTGTTTTCAACTTTGTATTTTTTATGGGTTATTGGATTTTATCACCCCTAACTATTGGATATTTGCCGCTGCCACCCCAACTATCACTTTGACTCCCGTCACCCTCAACTTAACACTTAGTGTGTTCTGTCACCACGTCGTTAACTAATCACTAACTTTTGATCTTGGTACTACACTTTTGGGGGTGTCATAGGGATCTTAGGAAGGTTTTAGGGATCTTAGGACATCCAAAAAGTATAGTAACAAGGTCAAAAGTTAGTGATTAGTTAACGACGTTGTGACAGAACACACTAAGTGTTAAGTTGGGGGTGACGGACGTCAAAGTGATAGTTGAGGGTGGCAGCGGCCAATAGCCAACAGTTGGGGGTGATAAAATCCAATAACCCTATTTTAATGGCATTTTCAACTGGGTTTTTATAGTGTTTTTTCTGAACTAGGTGTTTTTATGGCGTTTTTCAACAAAGTTTTTTATTGCGTTTTTCAACAAGGTTTTTTATGGCGTTTTTCCTGAACTAGATGATTTTATGGCGTTTTCAACCGGGTTTTACATGGTCTTTTTCTAAAGTTGAAATTTTATAGCGTTTTCAACTGGTTATTTTCATGGTGTTTTTTTTGAATTGTGTGTTTTTGTGGCTTTTTTATTTGGACACCCAGTTCACATCATTTTTTTATTTAAAAAATATAGCAATAGTATACTCGTTGAAAATATGATAAAATACTCGATTTTATGGTATATTTTTTTAAATAATCACGTATAAAAAAAGTTACGGGAGTTTAAATAATCCCAAAAAGCATGTGAGTGCCATGTGCATCGATTTTCATTTTTACAATATTACCATTAGTTTAAGTTAGCACCAACGCCACATGTCAACACCAAAATCGTTCTCACCATTTTCACACTTTTAGGGGTTTTCTCTAGATCATGCCCCTATATATATATATATATAGTGCAATGTTCAAATGAGAAGAAAAATTTTGTAAGAATAAAAAAAATAAGTTTTAAACCAATAGAAATGCTCCATTTACTTCATTTAATATGTGCATTTAATGTTATTAATAAGGGCATATAGGTAAATTTCTAATTGTAATTAATTAGTAACTAATTAAACTTGTAACTCACTTTTAAATATACCCTTACAAGATAAAATAATTTTGGGTGAAGGATAATTTTCGACATGTGTAGGATAAATTTTAGTATATGTGTAGGATAAATTCTTAAATGTGTATGATAAATTTAGATATGCATAGGGTAAATTTCGGTAAGCGTAAGATACATGTAGGATAAATTTTGAAATGTGTAGGATAAAATGTTTTTTGCTTTATTAATTAGAGATAACATAATTAATGGGAGGAGTTATAAACTATTTAATGTTTTACTATTTTGCCCTTTCTTCTTTTTCTTCTCACATTAAATTTCTTTTCAAATGAACCTTCCCCTATATATATATATATATATATATATATATATATATTGCGAGAACGCTAAATATTACTTACGAGAACCCACAGAACGAATGAAAAACCATGAAAACTTAGTAAAAAACAATTCAAATTAAGTGTTCATAAATTTATCATACATACTTAAAAAATAGTATTTTAATATCATTATTATTTATTACGAGATAAAGACGGGAAAATAGATAGCCAAGAGACATGTAGCGATGTCACGTATCCCAAATTATTATTTATTATGCATGTATGTGTGTGTGTATATATTGTAAAAGCACCTAATGTTGATAAATGCTGGATGCTGCTAAAGTATGAATCTTCAAGGACTCGTTATGCTATTTGTTGAAAGTTATTGTGTTCTACTTGACAAATTCGGACAACATATGCTTATAAGGAGTCTGAATTTGTGGATGGATACTTGTCAGAACTTATAACTTTCATCTAGGGGGTCCGAATTTGTAGTTCTTGGTATTGTAAGAACTTATAAGTTCTTTAGCTTGTCCGAATTTTATTATTATATCTTTGTCAGTACTTGTAATTCATGCCCCTTGTCCGAATTTGTAGTTCTTGGGGTGTCGGTACTTATTTGTTAAGTACTGACAATTGTTTCAAATTTGTATTGTCCGAACCTAGGGTTGTATATATACTAAATGGGTATATGCAATCTTTGTTGAATGAAATAGTGAATTTTTGGAGAAAAAAAGGGGAGTCTGTTATAAAGGTTGTCTTCCTTCAACGAACACACGAATCGGACTGATCGGACACACACGGGATGTGCGAAAACCACCGCGTGCCTCGTACCGCAACGTAGAGCTTGTACAGAAGGTGTAGAAGATGAGAGAATAGTGAATACACTGAGTATTCACTAACAACAATCACACAACAAAAAGCTAGGGTTTGTTTGCACAAGAAGTTTTCTCCATAAATTCACTGTTTCATTCAATAGAGATTGCATATACCCACTTAGTACATATACAACCCTAGGTTTGGACAATACAAATTAGAAACAACTGTCAGTACTTAACAAATAAGTACTGACACCCCAAGAACTACAAATTTGGACAAGGGGCATGAATTACAAGTACTGACAAAGATAAAATAACAAATTCGGATAAGCTAAAGAATAAGGTCTTACAATACCAAGAACTACAAATTCGGACCCCTAGATGAAAGTTATAAGTTTTGACAAGTATCCATCCACAAATTCGGACTCCTTATAAGCATATGTTGTCAGAATTTGTCAAGTAGAACACAATAACTTTCAACAAATAGCAGAACGAGTCCTTGAAGATTCATACTTCTGCAGCATCCAACATATATCAACATTAGGTGCATTTACAGACTCCACCTTGATATATGCGGGATCTGTAAATCTTCATCGAGTCTTCGAGTAACCCCTTCCCGCATTTATCATCCTGAGGAACATTTACATATATATTGCATATATGTACTACATAGATGTAATAGATACTATACATGTCAGATATGGAGTTTTTTAAGGTGTCTCGTGAAGGGGAGATGTCATGTGTGAGTTTAAATAAGTAATGCAGAACAAAATGAACCTTTTTAGGCCTTTGATTATGGTGGGAAAAAAAGGAATAGAGAGAAAATTACTTTTTGAGTCTCTGTGTTTTAGAGTAACCACTTGAGTCCAAAATCAAAATGTTTAACGCTCTGAGACCCTAAACGCTCTTTTTATAACATTTCGAGTCCAATTTTTAACACCATCCACCCAGTCTGTTAACTACAAGGGCATTTTAATAATTTACACATAGAGTACAACATTTTAATGCATAGAGTATAAAGAACAAGTCTTTAAAGCATACACACGCAAACATCTCTCTCTCTCTCACACACACACACACACCTAACACCATCAACTCCTCCTTTCACCACCACCACCACCACTCAACACCCTCCTCCGGCCACCCCTCCTACCACCAAACCATCAATAACCGCACCAACCAAACCCCACAATGTCCGATTAAACATGACATAAAATACTGTAAAGGAAACAGTTCAACCGAACTCAAATAACTCTTTAACTCCCAAACCCGATATGGAAATTCACTCAAAATAACCCTATAGTCTGCATAAATTTGGCAAACTTGACAAAAAAACAACGTACATCAAAACCCTCAAATAAACCGTCAAATTTCGAATCTCAAATTCTCCGACAACGTCGTTTTCACTCGAAACAGCCCTGAGTTCTAAGACAGTTCACGTGATGTATTGATCATAATTCTATACAACCCTGTAATTGACTCGATTATTATGAGATGTATAGATCGTAATTCTACAGTTCACGTTGTAGTTCTAGTTGCAGCTTTAGGAATGGTGTGACAACAACGCTAGGGTTAGGGATGGTGTCGTGGTGGCGTTAGGGTTTTGCCCGCAGTGGTGATGATGGTGGTGCAACGGTGATGGTGGTGTGGTTGAGAGAGAAATAGATAAGGAAGAGAGGGAGAAAGATGTAGAAGAGAGAGTATTCAATGTGTATGTGAGAGTGTGTGAGATAATATATGTATATATATATATATATATATATATATATATATATATATATATATACAGGGTAGGGATAGTTTACATTAATTCAAAAGTGTAAGAAGTGTTTTAAACCATTAGATCTTTGATCTAATGGTTGAGATCAATAGGGACCAAATTATAAATTGTGTTTTAATTATTTGGACTGATTTGAAAATTGTAGGGGTAATAGTGTCTTTGTATATGTTTCAAATTAGGTAACTTCTCCTAAATTCTAGGGATTCATTCCTGAATTCTAGCGATTCAATTTTAAACTTATTATAAAATTCAGACATTCTAAAAAATCCAGAAAATATGTAATTGCTATAAGAAATATATAACACTATACATCCATCATATAATACTATATAACACCATCTAACACCGTATAACACTATATAACACCATATAACACTATGTAACACTATATAACAATATATAACACTATACATCTATCGTAGACATGCCATCAAAAAAATACTATAACACTATATAAAATCATATAATTCTAAAATAAGACTATATAACACCATATAATACCATATAATACCATATAACACTATATAACTCTGTACATCCATCATATAACACTATATAACACCAAAAAAACACCATATAACAACATATAACACTATGTAACACCATATAATACTATAAAAAAATATATAACACTATACAGTTCTGAACGAGATGACACAAATTCGTAGATTAATTCTTAATTAGCATTCCTATAATTACGGGTGACGGTTATGGAAGGTTAATAATTAATTAAATTCAACAAGAAAATTACTTATTTACCCTTTTGAATTAATTTAGATTTAGGACACTTGTCATCACCACAATATTTCTCACTCTTCTCACACTTTTAGATTAATGTACAAGATCCTCTACATATATATAGAAATGGGTTCAGGAGAAAACAGCTAGAAGTGTGAAAACGGTGAGAATGATTTTCCGCCATAAGATCTTTGTGATTTGTGCCTAAGATGATGCGGTGACATTTTTGTAAATAATGGGAACCTTAGAACTACCAGGAGGGGTAAAATTGGAAGATACAAACAATGGTGCACATGCTAATCACATGCCATTTTCCTCAATCATATTTAAACGCCAATAATTTTTTTTATACGTGATTATTTTTCTAAAAAAATTACACCATAAAGCTTAGCATTTTTTATCTTTCTAGCGAGTATACTATTGATATATTTTTCGAAAAAAATAAACTTGGTTTTTTAATGGCGTTTTGAACTTTGTTTCTTTATCCCGTTTTCAACTAGATTTTTATGGCGTTTCTCTGAAGTGGGTATTTTTATGGCGTTTTTCTGAAGTTGATGTTTTTATGGCGTTTTTTCTGATGTGGGTGTTTTTATGGCGTTTTCAACTGGGTTTTCATGGTTTTTTTTTTTTCTGAACTATGTGTTTTATGGCGTTTTCAACTGGTTACTTTCATGGTGTTTTTCTGAACTGAGTGTTTTTATGGCGTTTTTAACTGAGTTTTTCATGGTATTTTTCTAAACAGGGTGTTTTATAGCGTTTTCAACTGGGTGTTTTATGGCATTTTCAACTGGGTATTTTTATGTCGTTTTTTAAATTGGGTGTTTTATGGCATTTTCAACTGGGTATTTTCATATCATTTTTTTAATTTCAAAAGTATAACAATAGTATACTGATTGGAAAGATAATAAAACACTCGATTTTATGGTGTAGTTTAAAAAAAATAATCACGTATAGAAAAGTTACGAGAGTTTAAAAAAGATGATAGAATATGCATGTCACCTGCATGTGCATGGTTTTGGCATGTGAGTGGCATGCACATGAGTTTTTTGACACTATTACCCTTAGTGTAAGTTAGCATTAACGCCACATGTCAACACCAAAATCGTTCTCACCGTTTTCACACTTTTCGGTGTTTTCTCCCGATCCTGCCCCTATGTGTGTATATGAAAGTATAATGTACAAAAAGGCTTATCCTACATTATCATACGCGACAGAGTTATAACGTGCGTAATTAGTATCCCATGCGTGATTATCACTTTTTTGATCAACATAACTTGCGTAATTAAGCTCCCATGCGTGATTAGGTCAAAAAAATTGATCCCATGCGTGATTAATTGCTCCCATGCGTGATTAACTGGCTCCCATGCGTGATTAACTGATCCATGCGTGATTTTTGGCCTGATCCAAGGGTTACGCGCGTCGCATACATTTTGTACGATAAGCCTTTTTGTATGTTAACCTTTCCCTATATATATATTAATAATAAGCAGGGATATTTCAGTCTTTTAATAAAAACCTATCGGAAAATTCAAATGGAGTTAAAAAATTGGATTCAAAGGGTTACAAAAAGAGCGTTTAGGGACTCATGACGTTAAACATTTTGATTTTAAACTCAAATGGTTAACACCTCAAAAAATAATTTTCTCCGAAATATAATACATGGAGATCACAATTATCCAAAGAAAAATGATTCAAGGTTAAAAAGTGGCCTCTTTGGTTTCTAGTAAGTAAACGGTTCTTATTTGAACCTCTCTCCATGTATGTATATGACAATAAGCCTATATGTGCACTTAGGTGATAATGTATGAGTACAATATGAACAGTAAAACTATAAAACATCCATGGTGTACCTCTGATGTAATCCAACTTTTGTTTATTTATTTCCCTTCATCATAGGCATGGAGACTTTACAAAGAAGGAAGGTGTCTTGATCTTATTGATGAATGTTTATGCCCGTCATATTCTGCTTGTGAAGTGTTGCGATCTGTACATGTTGGCCTATTATGTGTGCAACAACGAGTGGAAGATAGACCGAACACGCCGACTATGGTTGCGATGTTGGGTGGTGAAGGCTCGCTTCCTTCTCCCAAAAAACCTGCTTTTTTCTTTCAAGAAACTGAAGTTAACTCCACCTCAATCCATCCTTTACCGTCTTCAGTTAATGGAGTAACATTAAGTCAAGTAGATGGTAGATGACGTGAAGAAATGTTTTCATCATTATTATGTTCCTAAATTAGCTATATATGTAAAGAATGTTACATCATATGGACAAGTGTATATTTACCAATCCAGATCAAAGACATAAATGTGTAGTTGTATGTGTGTTTCATTTTATTTGATCAAATCTAACGTTTGAGGTTGTCAAATGCACTTCAAGTCAAACCAAACCATTTATCACATTACCTGTACATGCTTAATATGTAAATAAATTATTTATGATGCCACTCCATTTTAAATCCAACCTGATAGATCCATCCAGCTGACCAGTAAGACAACTGGTTCGATGTCCGGTCCGATTCTACAAACACTGTTTGGTGTCATCAACTAAGGCGGTAAAGTGGGGCGGTAAACCTGTTTACCGAGCGGTAACACCGCCTCCAACCCCCTTTACCGCTCGGTGTCATTCATTAATTGGTGAACCTATACCGATCGAGAAAGGAGCGAGTTTTGACCGTTGGAGACATTCAACGGCTATATAGCCGTTTAAAACAATTTTTGTTTTAAATTATATATAACTCTAATTTGTAACATTTGGCTGCGTCAATGGTTGTACCCATTGCTTTAAGTTTTGTTTATGCAGTAAAGGTTGTGCATACGGCTTAAAGTCATGTACCAGTTTTGTTGGTAAGTTTTGTTGGTACATGACCTCAACTTTTCCATAGATACATTGACCCCTGCTTGTAATAATTGGTACATGACCTCAACTTTTCCATAAAAGATGTTTGAAGACTTTAGAGAGAGAAAGTAGAGAGAGAGAGCAGCAAAGAAAAAGGGCTCCGATGGGTTCCGGCCGCCGGTGATGGCAGAGCCATGATGCTTTAGACGGAGCTACAACAGTGGTGGTCTAGGTGGTGTCGGGTTGGAAAAATAAACAACAGTGATGGTGGTGTTAGGTAAAAGGCGGTGGTTCAGTTGACAACTGTGACGACCACAACGGACCCGATTGCAATAATAGTGACCGCGGAGTTTTGAAGGTTTAGGAATCCGGCAAGGCTTCAGTTAATTCCTACGAGTTTTGCAGTAAGCTTCGTTTCGCTTGCATGTTTTATTTTTGTTTAGATCGGCTCCTAACGAATATGATTTGGTGAAACTTGTGATAAGTGTTATTTTCTTGCTCCTCAACGAGAAGCATCTTCTGGCATTCTACTAAATAGTTTACTAATGAAGGATAGGTCCAGCTTCAGCCTCCATTTAGAAACGGAATTTAGCAAAAGATAAATTATTTAGGATAAGGTTAAGGTTTTAGCCTTTTTGTTAAGCGAAAGGGGCCTTTCAAATACTGGTTAACTGTCCTGTTTTACTTCATGAAGTTGCTGTTGAAAAGTTGTTGAGAGAAAGACCAACGAAGATTGTAAATTTTTGTTAAAAGAGGTGGCAAAATGGGTGGGTTGAATAGCCGATCAAAAGAGTATGCTGGTTTGTTTGTTTTTTTATTTGTTAGTACCTTGTAAGCATATACACTAATACACATACAAAAAAAGTAGATTGGAGTTGTATTCTTATTAGGTTGTAAAAATAGTTTTACCTTGGAAGGTAATTTTTATGAGACTAGGTTTGACTTCTGAGATGAAAAAGATTAAATACCGTGTGT
Organism: Helianthus annuus; assembly: GCF_002127325.2. Taxonomy (NCBI): domain Eukaryota; kingdom Viridiplantae; phylum Streptophyta; class Magnoliopsida; order Asterales; family Asteraceae; genus Helianthus; species Helianthus annuus. The sequence goes on along the minus strand of NC_035440.2, from coordinate 30,961,699 downwards.
TAGTAGATCTAAGAGGATAGAATAGAACGTGGAGATTGGATTGCATGAGGGGACTGTGGAAACAAGATCAAAAGCTATTGATGATAGCTATGTTGGTTGTTGATGGGAGTCAAAGACTTGGTTAACTCAGTCAACCAAGTTAACTCGGTCAACACAGTAAGTCGGGTGAAAACCCTCTCAAACGATAGGAAGCTAGATAGGTAGTGAGAGTGATAACCGGTTTATTTCGATGATTTTCATGATTCTATATCATTATTTGGAAGGATCACAAATTTATTGAAGGATCACAAATTTATTGAAGGATCAAGAGAATTAAAAAACTGTGTATTGAATTCGAGTTTGGGCTATATTCATGGTTCTTAATATGTTGATTGTACACTAAAGCTTCTTTTGGAAGCTTTATATTTCATACAAAGAGAAGAGAGAGACATGAGAGATAGAGATGCAGATTCGTTTGAGAGAGAGAAACGGTGGAAGGACCAACGTTTACGGTGGTTACTAGGCGGCGCACGGCGGCGCTTTTCACTTATGACGCTACACGACTGACACTCAAAGAATCATCGACGAGGAGTGTATTTCGGTGAAGTATGACGAGTCTCCGGCGAAGATCCGGTAAGTCTTCTATTCTGTTGCATGTTACAGTTTCAGTTACATCGGTTCTTGATGTGTCGTTTGAGACTATTCTCGGTGATAAATAATTCCGACAAGAATCCGGTCAAGTTCCAACCAAGCTCCGGTGAACGAAACTCGACCTGCATCTCTTCTTTATTTTTCTATGTGCATATGTAGTCATACGTTTAGTTATGTTGATTATAAATGTTTGGGAATTAGGTCAAGTGGTTGTATTCTTGGGTTGAAATTTGTTGATCAAAGTCAAAATAGTTCTGATTTGGTTGCAAAGATGAAGAATACAGAGCTCAACTTGTGAGTAATGTTAGGCACGGCCAAAGAAGTATAAATAGATTAGAGTCAAGCATTAGTGGAGTGGAAAGAAGTAGAGAGGGTACAAGTAAGAGATACAAAGAGCTACAGATTCCATGGTAGTGGCTGATGGATACAGGAGTCGTTGGAAAGGTAGGTGTAGACTTTCCTTTATATCACCAAGCAAAGGCTTTTTGTGATAATAAACTTGAGTTACAATATATTATGCTTTATAAAGTTAACTACAAATCTTGATTGTAACTTAAGCTATTTATTTTATTAATTAATTAAGTCGACAATTACAGATAAAACTAAGTTCCCTGAATCTTGTGCTATTGTACCAGTTTTGTTAGTATTTTTGTCTAGATAGTTTGGCAGTGGAAAATACATCAGCTCAAGGGGACACGCGTCATTAATCCTCATCGTATGAGAAACCTAAACCATCTTTCTCACAAAGTCTGGGTAGAGGGAGAGATCGAGAGAAAGAGAATCCGACCACACTCCGGCGGCCGGTGGTATCAATGACGACGGTGACGATAGGGGTAAACGGAAATGAAGATGATCGTCTTTTGAGATTTAGGTTGTATGGTTATTTTGTAATAAAGTTGTCATTGTCGTGGCTCTCGTGGTGTTTCGCAGCATGTAAAGCGACTGCCGGTGGCGGAGACGACCTACTGCAGTCGAACATTTGATGGTAAGAGTTTTAGAGTTTTAGGTTATGAATATGATTGTTTCTTTTTTTTTTGGCATACAAATGGTTTGTTGCAAATTTTCGATTTCTTATATATATGTTTTTCTATTTAGATTCGAAGGTAATGCGGTTTATCTGATGTCAATTTTAAGTTTTAACTTTTTCATTTATTTGCTGTTCATTTGACTTTAGTTTAATAGACTTTTTGATTTGGGGGCTAAATCTGATTTATATACCTAACTGAGAGGCTGGGGGATTTCTGTTGATTTGTATTGGGTAGTTGCTAATTAAGTAATTATATAAACTGACAAGTTGGGAGTTTTTTTAAACTATGAATGACTCATTGTTATGTTGGCCATGCATTAGGCTGTAGGTTAAAAAAAGAAATAAACCATTTTTACTATTTTCTTTTGCTGAAACAATATTTGTCCCCCCTATTACTTTCATTTTCCAGTATTCTATCTCTCATCCTTTTCTTTTTTTAAATCTTTTTTTCCTATATGTAGAACATGAAGTTCACTTGCATTGCATCATTAAAGACATATAAACGCCACCAGTGGTACTGCCTCCGACTTGCTCCTTTTAAAAAAAAACTCCCGATGAAGTACTTGGCAATGAGGTACACACAAGTTAACCTTAACCTCTTTTTCTGGCCACTGTAGGCAACTTTGTGTGTATGACAGTGTCACTTTTTTGATTAATATATTTCTGTTTCTTTTTTGCCCGATTTAGACTTGTATTCTTAGAGTTCATCTACACGGTGATGGTTGCAAACACAAAGTGAAGAAACTTATTCAAAGAATTGACGGTATTCTCTCTTTCAGCTGTTCGTTTCATTAAAAAAAGAAAAGAAAGTATGTCTTTGACTTTTGAAGTCAAAGAATACTTTTTGGTTTCAAAATTGAATGTAATTATTGGAATGAAAAAAATGGTACATGTACAAGTAGGTGTTGAATATGGTACAAAAGGGAAGAAGTTCTTGGTGTAGGTATGGGTGGGATATGAAGGTCAAGATTTGTCGGGTTTGACTACACATGTTCAAGATTTGTGACGATGATGAATCTTTAAGTTCGGTTAGCTTAATGAACTAGAGCGGGTAGTTTCATTCATGTGTATAAATGTGATAGCAAGTTTTGTATCATTAATGTGGGCATAATAGAAGAATATTAGTTTGCTTTAGCTTTGCGAAACTGGTTAGAGCGGGTAAACATGCTAAGCTTTAGTCAAACAAGGAGGTATAACATTGAAACCTCCAATGTTTAGAGTTTAAACTTGGTTGATTTGAAAAGGATTGTCAAGACATCGTTTATGATAGGCTCAATCTGTATGCCCCCGCCGCAACGCGGCGGGCCTCTTATCTAGTTTAACTATAAATACCAAACATAAATTCATACCCAAACACATTCAAATTCATATCCAAACCACACCAAAAAAATACCAAACATTTACCCAATCATTCCAAAACAAAATGGCGGATGAAATCCCGTTGTTTTTTCCACCCGATAGTAGCGACGAATCATCCGATAGTAGCATTCTTTTTTTTTCCAAAATCTAATCGAAGAAGCCGAACTTCAAGACACAGGCACATCTAACTGAAGGAGATATATTGAACGTCAATGTGAGGTGCATGAGACACTCATGGCGGATTATTTTGTCGAAGACCCGAAATACAACGAAGATATTTTTTCGGCATAGGTTCTGTATGTCGAAAAGTTTGTTGTGTACACGTGTATTATTTTACAAGACATGATTTTAAAAGACGACGGAAACGCGATAGCACCGGTACACATTCGGAATCCTCCGGTCAAGCCCTTGTCAACTGGGCAACAAAGGCGGACAACTCAGGTGGGTTGCGAATAGCATTCACGACCTACAATGCAAAGCAAACAAATTGTGAAAACAATGAAACCCAAAAAAACACTTCCTTCTCCGCGTCAAGTTCATTTTTTTTTAAATTGAACTATAATTTAGTCACTTAAGTTTTTTTTTTTTTTTTTTAACGGCTGTAGTCACTGATGTTTTAGCTAAGGAAAATGAAACCCAAAAAATGACCAACTAAAAGAACTACAAATTAAATAATAATTATTATTTGTATCGATAATAATTACTAATAATAATTGCTTGAGCTTATTACTAAATTTAATTTAGATAATAAAAAGTTTGTGCTTTTATTTTGATGAAATCCAGTAGGAAACAAATGAATTGACAACCTAGCTAACGAATTATTGGGCTTAGCACTTGATAGTTGGTGATGCCATAAGAAAACCTAATAAATAAATAAAATAATCGTTCGTAGGGACACGAACCTGCACTAAGGGGCTGTTTGTTTACCTCTTAATGAAGCTCTTAATGGTTCAGAATTCTTACTGGTTCAGCACTTAATAGTTTAGACTGTTTGTTTCACGAGCAAATGTCTGAATGGTTCTGACATTTGTTAGACTCTGTATGCCCAATACACATATTAAATTGATGTGGCTAGTACGTTATGATCCAAGTCGGGTCATACCCAATAACAAGCTAAACAAACACTTATAATATTAATTTATGATATGATCAAACAAATAAATATTAACACTTAGAATATTTAGAAATTGGTTTTCTAAATAATTGCATTTGAGAAACTAATAAATTATATGGATAATTTATTTTGAGAGAATATTTTATTTTTGTTATTTAATGAGTTAAATAACATTTTAAAAGTTTGTATAAGTCTTATAACATGTGATATTATAATTTTAAAAAAGTTATAAAATTAAATAAGACTTAAAATGTTAAAAGGAAATTTTTGAATTTTTTTTTTTAAAAACCCACAAGTGGGCTACCTCCCCCTTGGAGTCTTCCCAAGACCAATTTTGGTCCTATAACATTACATGCATTTGTCATACTAGATACTAGATGACTCATGATTGGATGTTTGAGGTGGCTAATTCTCTCATCTTTTTATAACAATTTTGTGTGACAAAATAAAGAGATCCAAGATCTTTTTTCAAGTGGAAGACTTGAAAAACTCTCTCAAAAAAATCGGCCATGTATGGTTGATCAAGAGGGGATTTTTCAAGTGCAAGAACTCTCTAAAAATGCTCCATATTTTCGGCCATGTATGGTTGATCAAGAGGGGATTTTTTCAAGTGAGTTTTAAGTGTAAAATTCTAGCTAAACTTAAGGTGTTTGTTGGAAGGCTTGGGGTATACAAGCTTGAGATCTTCTACTCTTGAAGATTACCATTCAAGAAGCATCGTCCTCTTCATGTCTTTTGCTCTTGGAAGGTAGTATTCCATAACACCCTATGGTTATGTTTGATAGCATTCATGTTCGTATATGGATCCGAGTATTGGGTTTCACATATAAATGAATTTTATATCTTATAAATAACATGTTTTAAATAACTTTTCCGCTGCGTCTTGATCTTATATGGATAAAATAACTTTGATAAACATTTGAAAAACCCAACAATGGTATCTAGAGTCGCTTATATAATTTGAAATTTCGGGTTTTTCTTGTTTGGAGAAACCCTATGGTCGAAATTTTAAGCTTGGTTATCCCTTTGTTGTTCAAGATTATTTTCTTACATGCATAAAAGTATCTTGAAAAATTATGTCATTTGGATGATTTGTTTGTTTGGATAAAAACTCACATTTTTTGGTTTTTTCATTCCTGACCGAAAAGTAGGTTTTAAAAAGCGAACCATTTTTACTTCTTGAATTATATATATATGTGGATATATATTTTGGTGTTCATAACCTAGCCATGACCTTATGTTTGAATATTGACGTACATGTTTACATACATATTTATTTACTGTATTTTCACATGCAACGAAATATGTTTTTTATTTATAAAAATGGTTTATAGATTAACATTAAAACACACACAACAAAGGACAAGTGTATCCCGTCATATATGCAGCAAAGTATTGGTAAGAGCCAGATATCGATCCATGGAACACGGGCGTTATAATGTACTAAATCTTTGTCATTAGATTACTAGATAAAAGGATAAGTGAATGGTTGTTTAACGAAGTTATCTAAATTACAACTAAAGCATAAATATACTACTATCTTGTTTCACAAACAACCTAAACATGTTATCTATCAGATATGTCACAAAAGCACTTAATCAATTTTCCAATTTCAAGACAGTTAGTCATCTGCTAGGAGTTTTCTAACGTGATGATTCTTCGGAAAGTTAACACGATAAACACATGTTAACCACCTAAAATCATTCTTTAGCGAGCTATTGATATTCATTCATGTAAATCTTTTTAAGATAGATTAGTCATCCGCTAGGAGTTTTCTAACCTCACTTATCAAAGAAAGCAATACCGATGGTCACAATACAGCCATGAGGATAAGCATTTATGTAGATCATATAACAACATATTTCACCTTTACAAGTCTTGAATACAAATCTACCATGTCAGCAATTTCAGACCAAAACTACTAAACAAGGATCATAAACCGCATGCAAGAACATGTAATCAACACCATATAATTCGTTAGAACTCTTACGTGCAAGAAGGTATTCCTAATCAAAATAAGATATATCTTGGATAAAACCAATACCCCTCTCGAGTTTCATGGTGTAAACAAATTTACAAACAAGTGATTAATCAAGAAATAGTTACCATCCCACTAACCACAGATTCATTATCCAAAATAATCAAACATAATCAAGAACTCAACATCAATGAAATGTTCATTATATAATCATGAAGATTCAAACATGAAAAAGTACTAAAGTTCCATATAAACAAGATTACAACATAAAGATTATTCAAGAAACAAGTGTATTACTACTATTACATAAACTACATTAAACATAAACTAACATCAGCTCAATACTTGCAAAATGATCAGAATACATGTTCAAGAACAAGGAATCGAACCATAAACAAGCAAGGAATTGATGGGTTGGATCGGTTATGCTTCCACTCTGTAGGATCGTTTGCTGACCCGAACGAGTCGTTCAGTGGTTGTCTCTTGCGTTTCAGATGCGGAATAATAAGAAATGCAAGTAGATATAGCTTGTTCTTTATCCTAACTGCTTGTTTTATTGATTTGAAACGTTTTACAGTTCAATCTTCACACCGGCAGAGCTTCGGCGTGGAATCCAACAACAACTACTGAGGTCCGCTCAAACGACTTCTATATATAGGCAGTTGGGTCCGCTTATGTGTCGTATGACCATAAAAGCGGACCAGCTTAGTTCACATAAGCGAACCATACTGTCAAATAAGCGAACCTAAAATCCTATGTCCCTATGAGCGGACCTAGTTCATGAAACACATACAGACTCCTGTTTTCTCGTATTACGTGCCCTATGCTATACATTACGACATAAGACCTGATCCTAGACACCTAGACGAAATCAACAGATGTAGTGCACTAACACACTCGATCTTTAAGCTTCAAATGGATCTGATCAGGACTGCTTCGGAACCCAGAAATCGCCCAGAAACATGAAGAAAAACCCAACACTCGAACCAGTAGCAAATGGCTGTATTTATAGGAGATTTCTTCATCGGCACGGTCGTGCCCATCTCGCACGGTAGTGCGGCAGGTGTTGTCAGGTGACGTCAGTTTCTTCGATCCCGAGCCAGCCAAGTGGACAAGTTGCTGGGTCATCAGATTGGCACGGTAGTGCCGCTGGTGGCACGGCCGTGCCACTCATCAGAAATGTTGGTCAGAAACCTTGGTCAAGCTTTGGCACGGTCATGCCTCGGGTGGCACGGTAGTGCGGCCCGAGAAACAGTTGGCACTCCTGGTTGCACTAGTAGTGCTTCCGAGATCGGAGCAACGACACGGCAGTGCCGCTGTTGGCACGGTCGTGCCACACCTGGCAGTTCATCAGATTTTTGCCATTTTCATCAGAAATGCATCAGATTTTGTCCGTTTTCATCAAAATAATCCTTTATGCTCTGTTTAAGACCTGAAGATATAAAAGTACCGGATTCGGCACCTAAACGTTGTGTTTTCGGTCAAAAATGCTTAAAACGGAAGTGTTTTGGGGTATAAAAACATGTATAATTTAACGTATATCAAACATACCCACACTTGGACTTTGCTTGTCCTCAAGCAAACTTAAAATAAAATACGAAATCAAATCTGAATATTCACAAGATTTACTAATTTGTTTGGAGGTCAAATTGGTTTTCAAAAAGACATCATCAAAGATTTAAAACAAACAAGCTTTGTTTAGATATTTGAAAGGATAACCATAAGGCAATGATTTTACTTTCGAAATGACTTAGCATGCGAATCCTTATATTTCTCAGAATGTTCACACACACTCGGTTAAATTTCTGAATCATATATATAATGTGTATGTAAAACACTCGATGCCTAGTCAATGAATCATGCAATATCATAAGCTTGTCAAAAGATCTAATCTCCACCAATTAATATGTGAAAAGCATAAATCAAGAGGTCTTTGATGGGTTGTAATGATAGGCTAAGGTTAAGGGTATGGAATGGATATTTGAAAGTAGCAAGAAAGATTAAAACTTGGCCAAAAACTTAGTGCTTTATTTTCTAGGATTCTGAACATGTTGCTAAACTATTGTGTAGGTGTTCAGTGTTTATTCTTTTTGTATGTTAACTCTCTATTTTTCTTCCTTGATTGTCTTTCCTTACTTTCATTCGAGAGTTTTGACAAACAGTTTTTTTTTTCCTTTTTTTTTCTTTTAAGTTGAAATGAAACTTATATCTTATGGCCAAATTTTTAACAAAAATAAGGGTGAATGAGAAAAGGTTATATTTTTGGGTAAGTAGGCTTTAAATTTGGGTTTAGAAAAATACGAAAAATAGGTTCGACATGGCGAACTAATGGATAGTGTTGGGTGCAGGATATAAACAAAGAAAAAGGCTGACAAAGGGGTTATCCTAATTGCCTCTATCATTTCTATGTAATTTCACATATTTATGATTTTGAAAAGCATTCAAATGACAAGTTCTAAATTACATAAAACATCCGGCTCACTCATTTTTCCGCAAAAACAAAGAAGCATTTGACAAGAAAGCTGTAAAGGCTCAAAAATATGCTCTCGTAAACGGAAGGAATGGGTATAAATATAAAGATAAACATGCTAGTCTTTCTTCGTTTTATCATGCTTTTTAGTTATCTTTTCCAAAAATCAAACTGGCTTGTTGATTTTTATCAAATTTGATGCTTTCTAAAGAACACAAATTGACCATTTTTGTTTTATTTTTCGAAAATATATACAGAAATGAGAACAATTAAGGACAAACAAAGTTTAAGACCTTTTAAACCCCTCCCCACACTTGAACTTCACATTGTCCCCAATGTGAAATACATATTAGTTAAGCAATTATGAAGAGCTAAACTAATAATGTGAAAAAGGGAAAGAGGTACTCCGTCAGAGTTGGAGTTGACTTGTTTGAGTAGACTTTGTTTGAAGTCGTCTCAACTCTGTGTGCATTTCCTTTTAAATCAGCCAAGTATGTCACTTGCCAAAGCAGTGAACATTACCTTTGATCAAAATGTTAGATAACCAAACCGTATCCATTATTCAAGCAAACAAATAAACTACTTAAAACACTAAACACAGACATAAAGTTTAAAAATAATATCCCAAACGAAGTACTAAAATAAATAACATAAACATTAGTTTCTGAACTGTTTTTCCCTACCTCCTCCTACTCCTCATCAACATCACCATCATGGTGGCGTTTTCCAGATGAACCTGCCCCATAGGTACCTGTATCTCCAAATGGAAACTGTGGAGGGTTGCCGAAGTGGCCTGGATATGCATTTTGTAGTCCTCCAAAGATGTAGGAAAATCCTGCATACATTTCCTCCCTCATGGTGTGCTGAGATGCCCACATAGCTAACTAGTCGGCTCTCATAGCGTCTTGAGTTGCCCTGATAGCATCTTGAGAAACCTGCATATGTTGGAACTGCTGGTACAACTCAGGGTAGGAAGGTATACCTGGAGGCCAGTTTTGTTGGTGTTGATACTGATGCTGGTGGTCGTGCTCTTGATGTTGTGGCTGATCATGTGGTTGTGGCTCTAGCACCTGATGCTCCTCCATGTTGACGTCTTCGTCTTGTGGTGGTAGTGGTAGTGGATCCCATATTTCCCCATTTAGACCCCTCAGTCGCGGGCCATTATTTGTATCTACTACTAGCCCCATCGCTCACAAAGACCTCATATCCACATCTCCTCCTGTGTGAACCATCGTGAGACCGTTGACTACATCATCTGTCATAATACCCAAGTTGTATGCCAACTGAGTCACATATTTACCACCATGGATTTCACTGCTTGTGGTTCTCCCCGCGCTGTGCACAAAGAATTCAGCCATTCTAGCTGCGAGGTTGACATGTACTCCAGTCACTAAGGAATATATGAAAAGAAGATCTGGAGTAGGACAGTTTCCTGCACTGTCCATGCATCCACAGATGGTGTGACTCATGACCTGATGAATGACCCTCAGTACCGGGTCTCGTAGTCGTGAAGCTTTAGCTTTCCTAGCTTCCTAGGGTGGTCCAACTGCTACTTGGGCCCAAAAGTTGGCTCGTTGCTGATCATTATCAAACTTGTAGATATTGGTGAAAAGTTCTGAATTGATGTCTTCAGCTGAGTTTATGCCCAATCTTCTTCCAAGTCTAGCAACTGACCACTTATGCCACTTTCTTCCCAGCCTGAACTGTATTGTCTCCCTGTTTTTAAAGTCGGGATTTTCGCTTCTTGGTTTTTCATAAGTGTAGGAGGCGAAAAATTCCAATGTAAGCTCAAAATAAACAGGTCTTGCAATATTAAACAACCTTGACATCGGATGTGACATCATGTCGGATAGCCTCTGTTCTTGGTTTAGGGCTGTTAGAGTGTCCCAGTTGATCCTTCTCGGGTCACCAATTTGTCCTCGTCTATTCCATAAAGCTTCTAATCTTGCCATACAGGTTTGTTCTTTCGCTTTGTTCTCGTTGAACTGGAGGAATCTGTGATTCATCTGCATACAGGGATACAACTAAATAAGAGCAAAATATAAAAATTTCACTGCCGCCACCGGAACAGGCTGTTTACGAGCTTCTATTTCTGTTTTTGCAGTCGCACGGTCGTGCCACAGGTGGCACTGCTGTGCCATTCCGTGATCGTTCAACATGTTGTTCCCGGAAACTCGTGTCGCACAACCGTGCCAAATTGGCACTGCCGTGCGAATCGGCATCGCAGCTTTGAATCGATGACCGCTTCTTGATTTTTGATCGGCACTGTCATGCCGTTTCAATGGCGTGACCGTGCGACAACAATTATCATCAGAAAATAGTCTAAATCACTGATTTTAACTTGTATCTTTCAAAATTTAACTTGTAATCAGTGGATAGATCTCGAATCAAGCATCAGAATCATCGATTTAACATTAATCACTCAAGAATAAGGGTTCATTTGAACTTATGAAGAAAACCCGAAATTTTTTGGCTTAAACATCAGATCTACATCAGAAACTAAGTTTAATCTACAAAACAAGTTGGAAACATACCTTGGAAGATGATTGAAGCAAAATCTAGGCAAAAATTTGGTGATTTTCGGGTGGAGGCGACCTGGAACTCCCGTGCGGCTGCTAGGGTTTCGTAAAAGTGTTATGTTTTTACTGCAAATTTGTTTAAATACCCCGATTTTTACTGTTGGGTTTTCAAGCCCCACGGTCGTGCGGATTTGGCACGGTCGTGCCAATCCAGATCGTTGTCCTGGTTCGGCCTGTGTTATCGGGTAGCATGGTAGTGCAGCGGTCGCATGGTAGTGCGATCCGATGACTGTCCGATGCATGAGTAAGTGAGCTGTTTTGACTAAGGGTTGCACTACCATGCCGATTTGGCAACACCTGGGCCTCTTTGTGTAACTTTCCACAGTGAGCTCATAACTCTGAATTTTTACCCTATTTTCCCATTTTTGCACTATTTCATATATTCTAACAATAAACTAGCTTCAAAATTCCAAAAATTATGTATCATGCTTGTATGTACCTATTTTTAAAACCGAAAAATTAACGAACTATGAAATAAATATTAAAAACTAATGTATACAAAATTACCCTTAGCGTGTGAAAACACGCTCGCTAAATTTGTCAGCGAGTCGATAGCTAGACTTATTCTCCCCACACTTGTTTTAAGTGTGCGGGATGTGGAGTTCGAGAATTTCCTCCATCGGGTCAACCGGTCCGTTGATGTAATGTTTTAAACGATGATCGTTGACTTTAAATGTTTCCCCGCTTAAATTTTTGATGATGACGGCTCTGTATGGAAATACTTCTTTGATCGTATAAGGACCCGTCCATCGAGATCTTAATTTCCCGGGGAATAAACGCAGTCGCGAGGAGGACAATAAAACAAGATCCCCAACGCGGAAATCTTTATGTTTTCTCAATCTTTTGTCATGAAGCCTCTTGACTCGTTCTTTGTACCTGCTAGAAATTTCATAGGCATGGTTTCTTAGTTCCTCGAGCTCGTGGATTTGCAGAAAACGGGCTTCACCTCCGCTTTTTAAATCCATATTTGCCGTCTTCAAGGCCTAATATGCCCTGTGTTCTAGCTCGACAGGTAGATGACAGGCTTTCCCGTAAACCAACCTAAAGGGTGTGGTCCCGATAGGTGATTGGAATGCTGTTCTAAAAGCCCACAGAGCGTCATCTAGCTTGTCTGACCGATCCTTGCAGTTGTTATTAATAGACCGCTCAAGGATTCTTTTCAAACCCCGATTCGTGACCTCTACTTGCCCGCTCGTTTGAGGATGATATGGCGTAGCCGATCTAAGATGAACACCATAACGGGACAAGGCTCGTTCTAACTGCGCATTACAAAAATGCGTTCCACGGTCACTGATCAGTGCTTTTGGAGCACCAAATCGGGCGAATAAACTTTTTAAGAACCTCACGACTACCCTAGCGTCGCTTGTGGGCAAAGCTTGAGCTTCGGCCCATTTTGAGACATAGTATACAACAACTAGGATATATTTATTACCTCGCGAGGCTGGAAATGGTCCCATGAAGTCGATACCCCATATATCAAAGACTTCACAGACTTGCATTGGATGCTGAGGCATTTCATTGCGTGCGGATGTAGTCGCTGATGCCTTTAAATGACTATGATTGTGAAATCCGATACCATCCAGGCAAGGCGAATGTAGTCGCCGATGCCTTAAGTAGGAAGGAAAGGGTGAAGCCCATAAGGATCAATGCCAAGAGCATTGAATTGAGAAACAGCTTGAATGAAAGGTTGTTAGCCGCTCAGAAGGAAGCTGTGTTGGAAGCTAACTACCCAAATGAAAAACTGGGAGTCACTGCAGAACAGTTATCTTGTGGCAAGGATGGAGTCCTAAGATTGAATGGACGAATATGGGTTCCAATCTATGGAGGACTTAGGGAAGTAATCCTTCAGGAAGCCCATAGTTCCAAGTATTCTGTTCATCCTGGAAGTGACAAGATGTACCAGGATTTAAAGGCACATTATTGGTGGATAGGCTTGAAGAAGTCAATAGCCACTTATGTGGCCAAATGTCTGACATGTGCTCAAGTTAAGGCAGAACACCAGAAGCCGTCAGGTTTGCTGCAACAGCCTGAACTTCCCACCTGGAAGTGGGAGGTTGTGACTATGGATTTTATCACCAAGCTACCAAAGACAAAGCGAGGAAACGATACTATTTGGGTGATAGTGGATAGACTGACGAAGTCAGCCCACTTCCTACCTATTAAGGAAACACATAACTCAGATAAGTTAGCTCAGCTGTACGTGGATGAGATTGTATCTCTCCACGGGGTGCCAGTGTCTATCATTTCTAATAGGGATACAAGGTATACATCGCACTTCTGGAAAAGTTTTCAACAATCCCTAGGCACTCGATTGAATTTCAGCACAACATATCATCCTCAGACGGATGGTCAGAGCGAGCGAACAATTCAAACGCTGGAAGATATATTAAGGGATTGTGTTATTGATCTAAGTGGAAGTTGGGATAATCATCTTCCACTAATCGAGTTTTCGTACAATAATAGCTATCACTCCAGTATCCAAGCTGCACCATTTGAAGCTTTATATGGAAGAAAGTGCAGGACGCCCGTTTGTTGGGCAGAAGTTGGAGATGTCCAACTAACAGGACCTGATATAGTCATGGAGACGACAGACAAGATTGTGCAGATACGAGATCGTCTAAAAGCTGCCAGGGATAGGCAGAAAAGCTACGCAGATAAAAGGCGTAAACCTCTAAAGTTCGAGGTAGGTAACAAGGTGTTACTAAAAGTATCACCCTGTAAGGGAGTGATGCGATTTGGTAAGAAAGGCAAGTTAAGCCCCAGATACATAGGACCATTCGAGATCATCGAATGCGTTGGAACAATGGCTTACAAGTTAAATTTGCCTGAAGAGCTCAATGGTATTCATAATGTATTCCACATCTGCAATCTGAAGAAATGTCTAGCTGATGAATCACTAGTCATGCCCCATACAGATGTGCACATAGATGAGAGCTTGAAATTTGTTGAGAAACCTTTGTCGATAGAAGATCGACAGGTTAAAACGCTTCGGAAGAAGCATGTACCGATTGAAAAGATCAAATGGGATGCCCGAAGAGGTCCCGAGTATACGTGGGAGGTAGAGTCCACAATGAAAGAAAAGTACCCTCAATTGTTTCAGTAAATCTCGAGGTCGATATTTCTTTTAAGGGGGTGAGGATGTAACACCTCGTAAATTCTTACCCAATAAAACAAAGACACGTGTCATGAAGGGCAAACGTGTTATAAACCCGGATCAAGTTAAAGGATGTATGGTAGGATTTGAAAGTGTCGACATGTTAATTAAATACCTCTGAGCGACCTAATTATAAATCCCAAACCTTAATATATTTAATAAGCATCTTATATATATATATATATATATATATATATATATATATATATGTGTATATATATATAAAAATCTGGTTATACTTAATGGTAATTAATTTAAATCTCAAAGAAATGGATTCTGATGTGTGTAAAATGCAACATATAAATTACATCAATTAAGGCATAAAACTTACCCTTTTTAAGTACTAATGTTGGAAAAAGAGTGTTTTTGTCTTCCTTTTGTATTTTCAGGATGAAATGAGCTCAAAATCACAAAAGAAGCAAAAAGACAACTAATTCTACCATAAATACAAGAAAAAGAACAAAAGTAGACTGCCCGGACCCTCAACGGCACCTCCCAAGGCAAAGTAGAGAAAACAGAGTCTGAACACGCCCCGTGTCCAGCAAACACGGGGGCGTGCCCAGGAAGCAGCAGAAAAGACAAACCAGTAGAAGCTTCCATTGCCCACCACGGGGCCGTGTCCAGCGAGCACGGGGGCGTGGTGAAAGTACAGCAGGCGCATTAATTGTAATTGCGAATTACAATTAATGAAGAGAGAGAATGTCAGACGGGCACGGGGCAGTGTCCAGCGGACACGAGGCCGTGTCCAGCCTTCTGTTCAGCCTATAAATAGAGGAGCTTGGTTTCATTCTCTCTCATCCCTTGGCACACCACCTCTCTCACACTTCATCCACCACCCATCACCACCATAACACCATCATCCACCACCATCATCCATTGTCCATCGTAGAGTGTGTGAGTCGTCTCGGGATCCAAGATTGATAGTAAGAGTTCTTGACAATCAAGGCCATGTTTGCCTAAGTCTCTTATATCACTTGGTGAAGACAAGTGTTTAGTATAATACTTTTTATTTTTAATCTTTTGCACTTTTTATTTGGTTTTGTATTAATGACTTTAATAACTAGTTACTTATGTTGAAAGTGATCTTTCCTTATCGTTTGTCCGTGGTGTCTTGGCATTATTTTACTGTCTATATAAAATAAAAGATTTTCACCATTCATATCTCCACGATCTATATGGAGGTATGTTGGCTTCCTAGTCGGGGGTTAAGGGAACGGTTTGGTAAGGGTCTTGCCCTTGTTCAGCGTTTAGAGGTCCTGCTTGGGACCTGGGTCAATTTTAGTAGGATCTCCTTCAATGCCCATAGGTATTGGATGGCGGGGATCCAAACTCTTTGACCCCCTCATAAGTTAACTACTATTAATACTATAACCCGGCTATTTAGGACTGTATCCCTGCTGACTCAGACTACTTAGCCGAGGGTAACGTCACCGCCAAAAGCGGGGCCTACCACAATTTGCATTAATAACTTAATTCATTATCTTTCAATAATCCGACCGTTTAGGATTGTATCCTTGCCGACTCAAACTACTGGGTTGAGGGTAACGTCGCCTTCAAAAGAGGGGCCTACTACAATAACTAAGATAATCTCTTAAACAAGTGCAAAAGTGCGAAAATAATCAAAGGTTATACTAATACACATGTCGGATCCAAGTGATTCATCTTGTTTATCTGTTTTTTATTTTTATTTTTCAGCATTTAGTTAGTTTTTATTTTTCTTAGTTTAAAACATTTTTCTCACTTTTTGATTTGATTAGACGTTGAGGATAAACCGGTACTAAAAGCTCTTGTGTCCTTGGACGACCTCGGTATCTTACCAACACTATACTACGTCCACGATGGGTGCACTTGCCCATATGTGTGTTTAGTGTTAGTGAATATTGTGTTTTATAAATTTAAAACTTGGCTAAAAGTGTAAAAAAGGGGCTTAAATACTCATCAAAAACATATTACACCTAACGCACATCAAGTTTTTGGCGCCGTTGCCGGGGACACAAGGATTTTAAGAAAGCTTAAAATCAACGGCCTAATCAGTTTTTCAAAACCTTTTTAAAACGCGCGCACATTTTTCTGCATTTTAGTTTAGTTTGCATTTACAGTAGCCTGAACACGGGGCCGTGCTCGCTGAACACGCCCCCGTGCTGCATATTTTTAGAGTAGATACCCAGATACAGAGTCTGAACACGGGGCCGTGCTCACTGAACACGCCCCCGTGCTCAACGTGACCAGTAAATTTAATTAAAACGCCCAGATACAGACCCTGAACACGGGGCCGTGTTCACCCAACACGGGGCCGTGTCCAGCTTCTGTTTCCGTCTTTATTTTTGTTTTCTGGTCCCGAGACTCAGTTGTGGTCTGTTGAGTGATTCTTATGGATCAATACTCAAGAGGTTACAACTACACCTATGATGAGGATGATTATAGGGGTAATTATTGCACTAATTGTCGTAACGCACGCTCGGTTCAATATAATACTTCTTATCAACCATCCAATTCATACAACTACTATGAGGAGCCCAGGTACGAGCCATCAACTTCATACACATCCTATGAAGACCAAAGGTATGAACCTCCTCCCTCATACTCATACTCTGATGAACCAAGGTATGAGCCTACATACTCATACTTTGAAGACTCAAGATATGAGCCACCACCTTCATACTCTTATTATGAGGAACCATGGCGTGAACAACCCACCTCATATGAGTACTATGAAGAACAAAGTTTCGACCATTATCCATCATATACTTACAATGAAGAACAATGGTGTGAACCATCTACTTCATATGAGTATTATGAGGAACCAAGGATCGAACAACCGGATTCAAGCTTTGAGGATCCAAATTCTTTTTCTCTCACCGAAGTAACTAATAGGATATTGGAACAACTTAAAACTATCGAACGTTATATAAAAGAATCTCGCGCAAGGGAAGAGGAATCCCGCGCAAGAGAAGAATTAAAAAATAATAATAACGTAGAGGTAGTTGAAAGTGTAAAAATGGAAGAACATGAAAGTGAAAAACCGACACATGAGTTAAACAACGAAAAAGGTGAGTCCGATAATGCTAAAATTCAAGAAGAGTCTAATTTTGAGGAAATTATTCTCTTGTCACCTACTTTCGAAAATCATTGTTTAATAACCCCTCATGCTAAGTTTTTAAAAGAGTTAAACACTAGTGCTAAAATCAAAAACTTAGTAAGTGTTAAGTTAACTAATGATCAAACCTCGCTAATAAAAGAAGATCCTTTTGAAATTAACATTACACCGGTTCCATGTTTCTTTCAAAATTCATTTATTAGTAATATCACCATTGATAAAGATCTTTGTGTTAACATAATGCCTAACTACATTTTTGAAAAATTAAGTGTTAGTGATTTTACTCCACTTCAAATTCCCATTTTTCTATCCGATCGAAAAGTAATGAAATCAATCGGTGTAGTTGAAGATTTTTTGGTTCAAACAAATCAAATGGTAATCCCAACCGACTTCGTCATCCTTGATGACGCCCCCTTAGTCTTGGGAAAACCTTTTGTACAAACTCATAAAGCTTTGAAAAACTGGAAATTCAACAATCTACCTCTTCAATTAGGGGCATTCAAAAGGAGCATAGATCTTGAGCGTTCAATGAAATATCCTTTTGGCAACAATGACCCCCTAATTGAAGATGAAGCTGAACCACCCGATACAACCAACGAAGAAGACCACTTTGTCGAAGAAGAGATAGCCATAGAACAAACCTTTAAGATTCTTAATCTAGATGAGCCACAAAATAAGGTGTCTTCTAAAGACCCACCCGTTGAGCTCAAAGAACTTGCTAAAGGTTTGGAATATGCTTTTCCAGGCAAAGATGGTAGTTTACCTGTAATTATTTCATCTAAATTAAGTAACATAGAAAAAGAAAAATTAGTTAACCTACTTAAAAAACACAAAAACGCGATCGCTTGGAAGCTTGTAGATATTAAAGGAATAAGCCCTTCCATGTGCACGCACAAAATTTTAATGAATGATGACTACAAAACGGTAATCCAACCACAACGAAGAGTGAACCCCAATGTTCAAGAAGTGGTTAAGAATGAAGTCATCAAACTACTCGACGCCGGACTAATCTACCCTATCTCCGATAGTCCGTGGGTAAGTCCCGTTCAAGTAGTCCCAAAGAAAGGAGGTATGACGGTAATAACTAACGAGAAAAATGAATTAATACCAACAAGAACCGTCACAGGATGGAGAGTTTGTATAGATTATAGGCGATTAAATGAAGCGACAAGGAAAGACCACTTCCCTTTGCCCTTCATTGATCAAATGTTAGAAAGATTATCCGGTCATAAATTTTATTGTTTTTTAGATGGTTTTTCAGGTTACTTTCAAATACCGATAGCACCAGAAGACCAAGAAAAAACAACTTTCACATGTCCCTACGGAACTTTTGCATATCGACGCATGCCATTCGGTCTATGTAATGCGCCTGCAACATTCCAACGTTGTATGGTCGCCATTTTCCATGATATGATCGAAAAGACAATGGAAGTCTTCATGGATGACTTTTCCATCTTTGGAGACTCATATGACCAATGCCTCGATAACCTTGAACGAATGCTATCCCGATGTGAGGAAACTAACCTCGCCCTTAACTGGGAAAAATGCCATTTCATGGTGACAGAGGGAATAGTACTCGGTCATAAAATCTCAAGCGAAGGAATGGAAGTTGATCGAGCAAAAATAGAAACTATTTCTCGATTACCTCCTCCATCCTCCGTACGAGCAATCAGAAGTTTCCTAGGACATGCCGGATTTTATAGATGATTTATCAAAGACTTTTCAAAAATTTCAAGGCCTCTAACAAAATTACTTGAAAAAGATGCACCCTTCATCTTTGACAAGGAATGCAATCAAGCATTTCTAACCCTCAAGGAAATGCTAGTCAATGCACCTATCATGATAGCGCCAGATTGGAAATTTCCTTTCGAAATCATGTGTGATGCAAGTGACTTTGCTGTTGGAGCAGTCTTGGGACAAAGAAAAGAAAAGCATTTCCACCCAATTTATTATGCTAGTAAAACTCTTAATGATGCACAAGAAAATTATACAACTACAGAAAAAGAATTACTAGCAGTGGTATTTGCTTTTGATAAATTTCGTTCTTATCTTGTTCTTTCTAAAACAGTAGTCTATACAGACCATGCAGCCATCAGGTACCTCTTCAAGAAGCAAGATGCAAAACCCCGTTTGATCAGATGGATTCTACTCCTCCAAGAATTCGACATCGAAATCAAAGACAAAAGAGGAGCAGAAAACACTGCTGCAGATCATCTCTCGCGCTTAGAAGACCCAGCTTTGGAGACAACCAGAGACGAGCAAATCAACGAGAAATTTCCCACGGAATCCTTGGAAATGATGGAAAGTAGACAAGAACCATGGTATGCCGACTACGCTAATTTCCTAGCTAGCGGTATAGTCACCAAAGGATGGCCACATCATCAAAGAAAGAAATTCTTTGCTGATGTAAAGCATTACTTTTGGGAAGACCCCTATCTTTTCAAAATGTGTGCCGACCAGCTCATCCGAAGGTGTGTCCATGGTAATGAAGCACGAAGAATTCTCCGTCATTGTCATGAAGGTCCATACGGAGGACATCATGGTGCCGCAAGTACCGCACGAAAGGTATTTGACTCGGGATTTTACTGGCCAACCATTTACAAGGATGCACAAAACCTTGTAAAGACATGTGATGCCTGCCAGAGATCAGGTAATATTTCTTCCAAAAACGAAATGCCTCAAAATGGCATTCTCGTCTGTGAAATCTTTGATGTGTGGGGACTCGATTTCATGGGACCTTTCCCACCTTCAAAGGGAAACAAATATATACTTGTGGCAGTCGATTACTTGTCTAAATGGGCGGAGGCCGAGGCTCTTCCAACAAATGATGGAAGAGTAGTGGTAAAATTTCTGAAAAAGCTGTTTTCTCGCTTCGGGACACCAAAGGCTTTAATAAGTGATAGAGGTACCCATTTTTGCAATCATAAACTCGAAAAAATATTAACAAGATATGGGGTCTATCACCGGGTCTCAATGGCATATCACCCTCAAACAAATGGGCAAGCCAAAGTGACTAATCGAGGTTTAAAACGAATACTTGAAAAAACCGTAGGAATAAATAAAAAAGAATGGGCCGACAAATTAGACGACGCTTTATGGGCTTTTCGAACTGCTTATAAAACCACTATAGGCACAACCCCATATAAACTCGTCTATGGAAAAAGTTGTCACTTGCCAGTAGAAATAGCTCACAAAGCCTACTGGGCAATAAAAAACGTAAACTTAGATTTAGAAAGTGCCGGTAAAAATCGATTTTGTCAAATAAATGAATTAGACGAGCTGAGGAATTATGCATATTCTAACTCCGAAATTTATAAGGAAAGAATGAAAAATCTACACGATAAATATATTAAATCCAATGAATTTCGGGTAGGAGATCAAGTTCTATTGTTTAATTCACGACTTCGATTATTTCCTGGTAAGTTAAAATCTAGGTGGTCAGGACCTTTTTCCGTCACCCATGTTTTTCCACACGGTGCAGTAGAAATTAAATGTGACAACCCTCACAAAACCAGGTATCCGTACGACTTAATTAATTATTAATTGTTGCCTAATTACTGTGCTTTACTGAGTTTGCTGATAAACTGCTACTTGATTGTTGGTACTTGTACATATCTGCATCATACTTTGATATTCCTGTCACTACACTACTTATTTATTGAACCTTAGTGACAAACATGATGCACAAAAGCACAGTAGCACTAAACGGATACACAGTGAACATGCTGATATAGCCAGCATCAGGCAAACACTGCCTCTAAAGGCCTGAATGAGCCGGAAATATTTCACTACACCCATAGTGTGTGTAGGGATACAAGGGTTGTATGATTACGTCTCTAGGGATAAGATAAAGAGATTTGGATGTGCCTAAAACGAACCTTAAGCACGAAACACAGCACTTTTACCAATATACTAGCTTCTAGCTAATTAATAAAGTGCCAAAACATGAGGAATTATTCCTGACACCTTGCAGAATAAATTGTGTCGCTAAAAATATTATTTGTGACGCTTAACGGATAACTTAAGCACTTTAACGGATTACTATCCGACCGAACAACCGGACAATACCCGGAACATAAAAATATTGCCAAAATTAATATTGGTATTTTTCTGAGCCAGTTAGGGTCCCTGATTACCCTAACACCCGCTTCCTAATGCATTAAACAACTAACGGGGTTAGACCTCACACTTAATGCACTTAACGTAACTGAACCGTAACTGAACGATTGAAAACGAACCGGATGTCATCACATCCTAAGGAAATCGGCCAACTAGTGGGACCGGGGAGGGTACACATTTGAATATTTAATTAGATTGCACGTTGATCGAGGACGAAATCTCTATAAAAAGCCCCACCCTCTCACACACACAAACACACACACTCCACTTTCACTCTCTCTCCCTCTCCCCTTGCTCCCTCTCGGCCGTGAGCCACCCCACCCCCACATCCATTGTCGGTTCAAGTCTTGCAAGTTCCAAGTATACTCAAGTGTTGGTGGTTACGTACAACGGAGCTCGGAACAAACGGAACGCGGAGGACCTCTACCGTTTGCTATTATCCACTCAGTTTTCGCCATAGATCTTCCCTAGCCCCGAGCTAGAGGTATAACGTTTAAAACTCATTATTAATCGTGTCTAAAGTGGTTAAAAGGATTTTTGATGGTTGAATGTCGATAACCCGCTAAATGAAACTTTAAAGTCTTCAAAAACGTGTATTTCGTTGGATAAAAGCACATAACGCGTGTAAAAGTCGTAGTACTTGAATATGTTGATTAATATGGCCCGATCTACGATGTGGTGGCTCTCATCATCGTTTAACCCGACTTTGTCCGGATCGCGTATCTTGACATACACTTGTTTCTTGTGTACAAGGGTTAAAAGGTGAAACTCCACCACACGGGAAACATGAACTTGTGTAAAAATGTTTTGACATGAAAAATAGTGTCTAAAACAAGCCGATCTACGGATGTACAAGTGGTATATTCGTAGGACCGGGTGTCGAGAAAATCACGTTTTTATAAAAATGGGTAAGATATGAATAAGTATGATTTTCTATAAACTACAAGTGTAGAAACACTTGTACATAAAAGATCCGACAAAATATTGAGTTTTCACAAAAGTTGTCGGGAAGTTGTGAAGAGTGATTGTTTCTAAAAACGGGGTTTTTACAAGACTAAGTTATTATATGAATAGATCCACTAATATAAAGTGATCTACAAAACGACTCTTGGAAAAATTACAAGTTCATGTGGTAATACGACCTCGCAAAATAATCTACAATTTGAAGTGTTAAAACTTGTTTAGCATGTTGGAAAATTGTTTCGGTTGATTTAATAAATTGTTGAGATGTTTTTGTAAAAGAAAATGATACGCTTGAAAGCGTGGCCACCTCCAGTTACAGGGGAAACTCTGGCGAAATTTTCTAAAAATCTAACACTTAGAATATTTACAAGTGTTGGAATTATTTTTGAAGTATTTACAAAATATATTTCGCCATGACTTTATTAAATATTCGGAGGTGGGATTTTCACAAAAATAAACGTGATAAATATTTATTCAATAAATATATTTTTCACAACACTGTTTATGATTATTTTGTGAAAATGTATAAATATTATTTTTAGAGTAAAAATAATATTTACAAACTTTGTCGAACTCAAAATAATACAAACGCTTATACGACAAGCATAAAAGTTACAACGGTAATTTCTATTACCACCTAATCATTAAAACGTAACTTACGCTTTACGCAGAAATATTCATCGACACGTATGTTGTCAACGTATTATTTTGGAAAAGAATTATGTAAAGAAAATATATTATTTTTGAGAAAAATAATTATATTTTGGAATAAGAAATAAAATATATTAAGTGGGACTTAATGAGATAATATGAATACACATGTATTTAAATCCCCCATCCTTGGGAAGGAAAGTAAAATACCAAGTATACACACGAAGCGGTTGTCTAACCGTTTCCCAAAAATATCAACTATGAAGCTAAAGCACGGCCATCCGTCTAATAGAATTAGCACATGTAGGTCGTTGCGCAGCACACGGATATTCGGATTACTGATTTAGTGACGCCTTCACTGTGAGTTCATGTCCCCCTTTTCTCTTAACTGTTTTCAGTTTTATAAACTGCGGGGGTGAAATACATGTTACAATGATTATGGATATGTTATACATGGTATGGTTAGCGTAAGGAGGGTTACTTAGATCATGTGAATGGGTAGGCGGAAACTTGAGGTCATTAATCCTCAGGGTAGGACCGAGGGGCAGGAGCGGTAGATCTATTTGGGTGTAGCGAGCCCAGTCCCAGGTCCAGCAGAACGGACCTTGGGATGACTTTGTTCCCGACGCATAAATTTGCTAGGTTTGAGCCTTCCTACTTGCATTTACACATATCAATGGCCTTGCAAACCATTGGTGATCTCTTTTTCCTTATTTGCTACATACCGGGGTTTTTGATAAAGATAAAGGTTTATTTACTCATTTTCGCATGAACTCGCTCAACATTATTGTTGATTTTTCAACTTACATGTATTTCAGGGAATTAAGGATCTGGCACGGTTTAGCAGGATTTCCCGCTGCATTTAGATTCAGAGTCATCCGGGGTTCAAGGCTCATGGCTCTTTCCTGGACAAGCCATGGCCCCTGAACCGTGTTTATTTTGTTTGCATTATGGTAGTAGTTGTACTGTTTAAGACAAGTAATGGTTGTTGGGTGTTTACCCATCTAGAAAATGTTTGACAGTTTTATTGGATGACTTTGCATGATTTTAAATTCATATAGCTTGTTATGGTTAAGCTATGGTATTAAGAAGTCACACCAAATTAACCACGCTTCCGCAAAGCCAGGGTGTGACAGCTTGGTATCAGAGCTCTGATCATAGCGAACTAGGGTTCATTTTGAGTCTAGACTATGATCACTAGGGCTCTCACGAAAATGTTTTTCTGCATACCACTTAAGTCCAGATCCAAAACTTTTTATAAACAAATGTTGAGCATATTTTATTATTTTAGGCTCAGTCTGGGAGGCTGAGGCTCGGTCTGGGAGGTCGAGGCTCGATCCAATCGATCGAGGTAGTTGTCTAGTGGGACTAGGGAGTCAGTCTGGGGGGCTGGGAAAAGTTGGCTAGTGGGACTAGGAAGGACAGTCTGGGAGGCTGGGAGGCTAGTGGGACTAGGAAGGACAGTCTGGGAGGCTGGGAGGCTAGTGGGACTAGGAGGAATATGTGATTATTATGTGGTAACTTGTGTGATTACCTGATTTGCTGATATTTGTACATACTTGTGATTGTATTACAGACTCATGGATACCTCAGATACAGGAGATTCGGACACTACTGGACCCCGACCCATGGAGTCAGACGAGAGTATGTCATCAGAGCACGAGGTGCACACCTCGGATTATACCAGTACAGACGACGACGACTTTCAGCCATTCGCACTACCTGACGGCGTCAATGAGCCCATCGTTGGTGGTCCTGCTGCGGATCTTCCTCTCGCTGTGATTCCCGCCCCGATTCCTCTTGCATCCTACCCAGCTTATGAGCTTATGCTTGATGCCGAGGCTGGTGACGATATTGATCTTTTCGATGATGAGCTATACGAGGACGAGGATCCTGACCCAGCTCTTTTGCCCGCTGGCGGTCTTTTGATGATCGCCGGTGCTCCTGCCGGAGACTCGCCTGTTCATTCTCCAGCTCCAGACTCCTTTGAGTCTGTGGCATCTGCTCCATCACATGTGGCGAGCACGCAGCTTTTCGTTCATGACTCGGATCCTGACCAGGCGTCATCTGCCGCCCCTATGCCGAGCTTTGTTTTTGAGCATGACGATATCGAGGATTCTGACCCTGTATTTCCTCCTGGATTCGATCCAGACCGTGATATTGAGTTCGTTCATATGGACCAGCCTGTAGAGGACCCCGTTGACCCTGCCGACCCTTTTGATCCTATCGATCCGGACTTTGACTTCGATATGGCGTTTGACGATCCCGAGCCTGCAGTAGCTCCAGAGCAGGCCGCTGCTTTCGATCCCGCACATGAGCATGGTTTGGCACATGCTGATGTTCCTGTTGATCCTATTTTGGCGGGTCAGCCACTTGGCGATGTTCCTGTTGATGATATTCCTTTGTTAGATGCTGACCATGTTGTTGATCCTCTTGTTGACCCTCTGATCGCTGACATTCCAGTTGACCCTCATGTCGATCATATTGATCCTGTTGTTGCTCACGTTGATCCTGCTGTTGCTCACGTTGATCCTGTTTTAGCTCCTGTTGATCCCTTACCTATTGAGCCCGAGCATGCTCTGTTTGCAGAGCACATGGATCCCCCTGACGAGGAGGCTCAGCACGGTTGGATACCGGCTGACGAGGATGTTCCGCCGCTTCCTCCTCACCGCATGGATGCTCACCATCCCGAGTTTTCGTTTCAGATTCCTTCTGTCATACCTCCAGCGGGGCCTGGAGAGGGCTCTTCCGCCCATCCATTTGGCCATGTACCGATGCCATTACCTGTCATGCCTCAGATAGCATCCATCCCATCTTCTGTTGCACCTATCGATCTTACCAGCACGCCATTACTTTGGTCCTCTTCCTCACCCATGCCACCCACAGATCCATACCACCCATTTCATTTGGGCCATACTATTGAGGATCTTTTGATGACATTTGTACACCAGCATGATTCCCATTCTCAGCGTTTGCAGGAGCTCGAGAGAGCTCAGATGCCTCCTTATCCATATCTTGGTCCGTCATCCTCATCTGCTCAGCCATTTCGGTCTTTTCCTCCTGACATTGTTGCTCGACTTTCGATCCTAGAGCAGCAGATTGCATCCGTGATCCGCACCCAGCAGGCCTTGGAGGAGGATTGGCTTCTCTTTCGCCGCCTACATTATCCTCCACCACCACCACCCTTCTAGAGATCATCGACGTTACCAGGGTAGACACTGGTGAGACAGCCGCGATTGTTATGCACAGCTTTTGAAGACCATTTGACCACACAGATTTTTGATACATGTGATGTATTGTTTGTATGTAACACTGATATGATGTATTTTGTACAGGGGTGATGTAACCCCTATGTGATTGATGGATGTACTAACACACTTACTATGCTTATGGTCTTGATATATATGCAATCGCCGCATTCTCATCATATCTGATTTACTTGATTGATTATTTTTATATTTGGACATGGGATGTTGGACATGGGATGTTGTGTGTGATATATTGATAACATGAGATGTTATATGCTATTACTATTACTATATACGTATGATTTCTATGGCCTAATCGACGTACGCAACTTTAGAAAATGGCACCAAGACGTCAACCGCAGCCGATGCCCACGACTCAAGAAGAACTGCAAGGAATCATTGCTGCCGCGATTGCTCAGTATGCTGCATCGCAGGGAGGACCCAGCTGGAGTAGCTCCAATGGCAATGGCAACCAGAATCCCACTCATGGTAACCCTAAGTCTTTACGACGTACCATGATCTAATCGGATTCCTGTAACGATTGCTAATACAGTTCCTATGTTGAAACGAATGTGCAGGGTGCACCTTCAAGCAGTTTCTGGACTGTAAGCCCACAAACTTCGACGGCACGGGCGGTGCTGTTGCCTTCGTTCGTTGGGCAGAGAAGACTGATTCCACCATCCGTATGAGCAAATGTGCGATCGACCAGCAGGTCACTTACATTTCAGGGCTGTTTCTAGATGGAGCCCTATCTTGGTGGAACCTTCAAGTGCAAACTCTAGGCGAAGCTGCCGCCTACACCCTGTCTTGGGCCGAATTGAAAGAGCTTATGCGGAAGAAGTACTGCTCTCGCGCGGAGATTCAAAAGCTTGAAACTGAGTTTTGGCACTTAAAGATGGAAGGGTCGAAGATAGCGGAATATGTTCAGAGATTCCACGATCTGTCTCACGTGGTACCTTATATGGTAACACCCGAGTTTAAGAGGGTTGAGCGCTTCATCTGGGGATTGGCTCCTCAGATAATCAGTATGGTGACTTCTTCCAAACCCGCAACCATCACAGAAGCCATCGATCTGAGTGTGGCTTTAACTGAAGAAGCGATTCGGTTAAACAAGTTCGATGAGATTGAACCCAAGGGAAAGGAGACTCATGTGGAGTCATCTAGTGGCAATAAGCGGAAGTTTTCAAGTTTCAAGCAAAGCACCGGGACGGTGGTCAAGAAGGGAGAAGCGAATGCACCAGCTCAAGATTCAGTTGGTGGTGGAAAGAAGAGCAGGGGATACATGGGTGCACAGCCCAAGTGCAACTCATGTCAAAAACATCACTCCGGTCGTTGTGGGTTGAAAGTTTGTGAAGCATGTGGAAAGGTTGGCCACCTGAAGGAGACTTGTTGGGCAAATGCTGGCCGGGGAGGTCAGGGAGGAAATGGGAATAGGAATACCCGTGGTGGTAATGGGAACCGCCCACAAGGAAATCAAGGAGGAAATGGAAACCGTGCTAACCAAGCAGGCACCGTGAACCGAAACCAGGGAAACCACCAGGCTGGGAACAATGGTGGAAACGGGCAGAGGCCCGGGTGTTTTAATTGTGGAGATCAAGGGCACTTCAAGAGGAACTGTCCGGAATTGACCCAAGCTCGTGGAAGAGTTTTCAACATGGAGGCCAGGGAAGCGCGCCAGGATCCCAATGTTGTTACTGGTACGTTCCCTGTAAACCAACGCTATGCGTCTGTTTTGTTTGATACTGGTGCCGATTATAGCTTCGTATCGCTAGAATTTAAGAACATGCTTGGTTTAGCCGCTAGTAAGTTAGATATTCCTTATTCGATCGAGCTAGCTAATGGGAAGTTAGTAGAAGCCAATGAAATGATTAGAGGTTGTGTAATCGAGTTAGGAGAGCGTGAGTTTGCTCTCGATCTACTACCAGTCCAGTTAGGAAGCTTCGACGTGGTAGTAGGGATGGATTGGTTAGCAAGTAACAAGGCGGAGATTGTTTGTCACGAGAAGATTGTTCGTATTCCGACCGACGATGGTGAGACCATTGTTGTTCATGGAGAGAAGCGTGAGACGCCGTTGCGGATTATCAGCTGTCTGAAAGCAAGAAAGTGTTTGAAGAAAGGGTGTGTTGCTTTTCTAGCACACATCGTGGATAAAAAGGCTGCTGAGCCGAAGATCGAAGACATCCCTGTCGTAAGGGAGTATCCGGAAGTCTTTCCAGAAGACTTGCCTGGCTTGCCGCCTCAGAGGCAAGTGGAATTTCGCATCGACTTAGTTCCAGGCGCCGCGCCTGTGGCTAAGGCACCTTATAGACTTGCCCCGTCTGAGATGCAAGAGCTATCGACGCAACTTCAAGAATTGTTGGATAAGGGTTTTATCCGACCAAGCTTCTCGCCTTGGGGAGCTCCAGTTTTGTTTGTCAAGAAGAAGGATGGTAGTTTCCGTATGTGCATTGACTACAGAGAATTGAACAAGCTGACGATCAAGAATAGGTATCCTTTGCCAAGGATTGATGATCTGTTTGACCAACTTCAAGGTTCAAGTTTCTACTCCAAGATCGATCTTCGATCTGGATATCATCAACTTCGGATACAGGAGGAAAGTATCCCGAAGACAGCCTTCAGAACTCGTTATGGGCACTACGAGTTCCTTGTCATGCCGTTTGGTTTAACAAACGCACCTGCAGTGTTCATGGATTTGATGAACCGAGTTTGTAAGCCGTACCTGGATAAGTTCGTGATTGTGTTCATCGACGACATCTTGATCTACTCAAAGACGAAGGCAGAACACGAGCAACACCTCAGAGCTATCTTAGAGCTACTGAAGAAGGAGCAGTTGTATGCCAAATTTTCTAAGTGTGAGTTTTGGCTGAGAGACGTGCAATTCCTTGGGCACGTGGTAAATGAAAGTGGAATTCATGTGGATCCAACCAAGATCGAGGCGATCAAGAACTGGGAAGCGCCAAAGACGCCAACCGAGATCCGGCAATTCTTGGGTTTGGCTGGTTATTATCGAAGATTTATTGAGGATTTTTCAAAGATCGCTCAGCCATTGACGCTCCTCACGCAAAAGGATAAAAAGTTTGATTGGGGAATCAAACAGGATGAAGCATTTCAGTTGTTGAAGGATAAGCTTTGCAACGCGCCAATCTTAGCTCTACCGGAAGGTACCGACGATTTTGTGGTATACTGCGACGCTTCGCGTCAAGGATTGGGTTGCGTGTTGATGCAACGTCAAAAGGTTATCGCCTACGCATCACGCCAACTGAAGGTACATGAGAAGAACTATACCACGCACGATTTGGAGCTAGGCGCAGTGGTTTTTGCTTTGAAGATTTGGAGACACTACCTTTACGGTACGAAGTGTACGATCTTTACAGATCACAAAAGCCTCCAGCATATATTCAACCAGAAGGAGTTGAATATGAGGCAAAGGCGATGGGTTGAGTTGCTGAACGATTACGACTGCGAGATCAAGTATCATCCGGGGAAGGCGAATGTGGTCGCCGATGCCCTAAGTCGCAAGGAGAGAATCAAGCCCATAAGGGTTAGGGCTATGGAAATGATTATCCAAACCGATCTTTCCTCACGCATTCGAGCAGCGCAAAAAGAAGCTCTCAGGGAGGGAAACCTTGAGAAAGAATATCTCCGTGGGATGGAGAAGATATTGGTTCCAAACAGGGAAGGAACGTTATGTTTTGAGAAAAGGATTTGGGTTCCTTTGTTTGGTGATTTAAGAGAAGTTATTTTTGATGAAGCTCACAAATCACGGTACTCTATCCACCCGGGAGCGGATAAGATGTACCAAGATCTTAAGGATTATTATTGGTGGCCTAGGATGAAAGGCGATGTTGCTATTTATGTGAGCCAATGTTTGACTTGCGCTAAGGTTAAGGCAGAATACCAGAAGCCTTCGGGACTTCTGCAGCAACCGAAAATTCCCCAGTGGAAGTGGGAAGAAATATCCATGGATTTTGTTACAAAGTTGCCAAGAACGCCTAAGGGCCATGACACTATCTGGGTGATAGTGGATCGCTTGACGAAGTCAGCACACTTCTTGCCCATCCGTGAAAAGGATCATACAAGCAAATTGGCTGAAATTTACATGAGAGAGATTGTCACTCGCCATGGAGTACCCCTCTCGATTATTTCTGATAGGGATGGAAGGTTCGTATCGAGGATATGGCAATCCTTCCAGGAAGCTTTTGGTTCGAAGCTGAATATGAGCACCGCGTTTCACCCGCAGACCGACGGCCAAAGTGAGCGGACGATTCAGACATTGGAAGACATGCTGAGAGCATGTGTGATGGATTTAGGCGGTAGCTGGGATAAGCATTTACCCCTGGTTGAGTTTTCATACAACAACAGCTACCACACCAGTATTGGTGCCGCGCCATTCGAAGCTTTATATGGACGCAAGTGCAGGTCGCCGCTCTGTTGGTCTGACGCAGGTGATAGACAACTGGTAGGTCCCGATGTGGTTCAGGAAACTACAGATAAGATCGCGCAAATCCGAGATCGCATTAGCGCGGCTCGTGATCGCCAGAAGACCTATGCAGATCTGAAAAGGAAACCTCAAGAGTTTGAGGTTGGGGATATGGTTTTGTTGAAGGTATCACCCTGGAAGGGTGTAGCACGCTTTGGGAAGCGTGGGAAGTTGAATCCACGCTACATTGGTCCTTTTAAGGTTTTGAAGAAAATTGGAACAGTAGCATACAAGTTGGATCTGCCTGCCGAGCTGAATAACGTTCACGATACATTTCATGTATCCAATCTTAAGAGGAGTCCAACTCAAGTTAACGTTGCCATTCCTACCGACGAGATTCATATTGATGACACGCTCCACTTCGTTGAAGAACCTGTTGAGGTCACGGATTGGAAAGTTAACAAGACCCGCCGGAGCAGTGTCAAGCTCGTCAAAGTTCGCTGGAATGCTAGACATGGTCCTGAATTCACCTGGGAGCGTGAAGACCGAATGAAAGAGAAATACCCCCATTTATTTCCAGAAGACCCGGCTTCTACAAGCAGAATTTAAAATTTCGGGACGAAATTTATTTAACGGGGGGAGAATGTGACAACCCTCACAAAACCAGGTATCCGTACGACTTAATTAATTATTAATTGTTGCCTAATTACTGTGCTTTACTGAGTTTGCTGATAAACTGCTACTTGATTGTTGGTACTTGTACATATCTGCATCATACTTTGATATTCCTGTCACTACACTACTTATTTATTGAACCTTAGTGACAAACATGATGCACAAAAGCACAGTAGCACTAAACGGATACACAGTGAACATGCTGATATAGCCAGCATCAGGCAAACACTGCCTCTAAAGGCCTGAATGAGCCGGAAATATTTCACTACACCCATAGTGTGTGTAGGGATACAAGGGTTGTATGATTACGTCTCTAGGGATAAGATAAAGAGATTTGGATGTGCCTAAAACGAACCTTAAGCACGAAACACAGCACTTTTACCAATATACTAGCTTCTAGCTAATTAATAAAGTGCCAAAACATGAGGAATTATTCCTGACACCTTGCAGAATAAATTGTGTCGCTAAAAATATTATTTGTGACGCTTAACGGATAACTTAAGCACTTTAAC
The DNA here is from genome assembly GCF_002127325.2 of Helianthus annuus. Classification (NCBI taxonomy): domain Eukaryota; kingdom Viridiplantae; phylum Streptophyta; class Magnoliopsida; order Asterales; family Asteraceae; genus Helianthus; species Helianthus annuus. Next base: position 30,929,703 of record NC_035440.2, on the reverse strand, counting down.
GGATTACTATCCGACCGAACAACCGGACAATACCCGGAACATAAAAATATTGCCAAAATTAATATTGGTATTTTTCTGAGCCAGTTAGGGTCCCTGATTACCCTAACACCCGCTTCCTAATGCATTAAACAACTAACGGGGTTAGACCTCACACTTAATGCACTTAACGTAACTGAACCGTAACTGAACGATTGAAAACGAACCGGATGTCATCACATCCTAAGGAAATCGGCCAACTAGTGGGACCGGGGAGGGTACACATTTGAATATTTAATTAGATTGCACGTTGATCGAGGACGAAATCTCTATAAAAAGCCCCACCCTCTCACACACACAAACACACACACTCCACTTTCACTCTCTCTCCCTCTCCCCTTGCTCCCTCTCGGCCGTGAGCCACCCCACCCCCACATCCATTGTCGGTTCAAGTCTTGCAAGTTCCAAGTATACTCAAGTGTTGGTGGTTACGTACAACGGAGCTCGGAACAAACGGAACGCGGAGGACCTCTACCGTTTGCTATTATCCACTCAGTTTTCGCCATAGATCTTCCCTAGCCCCGAGCTAGAGGTATAACGTTTAAAACTCATTATTAATCGTGTCTAAAGTGGTTAAAAGGATTTTTGATGGTTGAATGTCGATAACCCGCTAAATGAAACTTTAAAGTCTTCAAAAACGTGTATTTCGTTGGATAAAAGCACATAACGCGTGTAAAAGTCGTAGTACTTGAATATGTTGATTAATATGGCCCGATCTACGATGTGGTGGCTCTCATCATCGTTTAACCCGACTTTGTCCGGATCGCGTATCTTGACATACACTTGTTTCTTGTGTACAAGGGTTAAAAGGTGAAACTCCACCACACGGGAAACATGAACTTGTGTAAAAATGTTTTGACATGAAAAATAGTGTCTAAAACAAGCCGATCTACGGATGTACAAGTGGTATATTCGTAGGACCGGGTGTCGAGAAAATCACGTTTTTATAAAAATGGGTAAGATATGAATAAGTATGATTTTCTATAAACTACAAGTGTAGAAACACTTGTACATAAAAGATCCGACAAAATATTGAGTTTTCACAAAAGTTGTCGGGAAGTTGTGAAGAGTGATTGTTTCTAAAAACGGGGTTTTTACAAGACTAAGTTATTATATGAATAGATCCACTAATATAAAGTGATCTACAAAACGACTCTTGGAAAAATTACAAGTTCATGTGGTAATACGACCTCGCAAAATAATCTACAATTTGAAGTGTTAAAACTTGTTTAGCATGTTGGAAAATTGTTTCGGTTGATTTAATAAATTGTTGAGATGTTTTTGTAAAAGAAAATGATACGCTTGAAAGCGTGGCCACCTCCAGTTACAGGGGAAACTCTGGCGAAATTTTCTAAAAATCTAACACTTAGAATATTTACAAGTGTTGGAATTATTTTTGAAGTATTTACAAAATATATTTCGCCATGACTTTATTAAATATTCGGAGGTGGGATTTTCACAAAAATAAACGTGATAAATATTTATTCAATAAATATATTTTTCACAACACTGTTTATGATTATTTTGTGAAAATGTATAAATATTATTTTTAGAGTAAAAATAATATTTACAAACTTTGTCGAACTCAAAATAATACAAACGCTTATACGACAAGCATAAAAGTTACAACGGTAATTTCTATTACCACCTAATCATTAAAACGTAACTTACGCTTTACGCAGAAATATTCATCGACACGTATGTTGTCAACGTATTATTTTGGAAAAGAATTATGTAAAGAAAATATATTATTTTTGAGAAAAATAATTATATTTTGGAATAAGAAATAAAATATATTAAGTGGGACTTAATGAGATAATATGAATACACATGTATTTAAATCCCCCATCCTTGGGAAGGAAAGTAAAATACCAAGTATACACACGAAGCGGTTGTCTAACCGTTTCCCAAAAATATCAACTATGAAGCTAAAGCACGGCCATCCGTCTAATAGAATTAGCACATGTAGGTCGTTGCGCAGCACACGGATATTCGGATTACTGATTTAGTGACGCCTTCACTGTGAGTTCATGTCCCCCTTTTCTCTTAACTGTTTTCAGTTTTATAAACTGCGGGGGTGAAATACATGTTACAATGATTATGGATATGTTATACATGGTATGGTTAGCGTAAGGAGGGTTACTTAGATCATGTGAATGGGTAGGCGGAAACTTGAGGTCATTAATCCTCAGGGTAGGACCGAGGGGCAGGAGCGGTAGATCTATTTGGGTGTAGCGAGCCCAGTCCCAGGTCCAGCAGAACGGACCTTGGGATGACTTTGTTCCCGACGCATAAATTTGCTAGGTTTGAGCCTTCCTACTTGCATTTACACATATCAATGGCCTTGCAAACCATTGGTGATCTCTTTTTCCTTATTTGCTACATACCGGGGTTTTTGATAAAGATAAAGGTTTATTTACTCATTTTCGCATGAACTCGCTCAACATTATTGTTGATTTTTCAACTTACATGTATTTCAGGGAATTAAGGATCTGGCACGGTTTAGCAGGATTTCCCGCTGCATTTAGATTCAGAGTCATCCGGGGTTCAAGGCTCATGGCTCTTTCCTGGACAAGCCATGGCCCCTGAACCGTGTTTATTTTGTTTGCATTATGGTAGTAGTTGTACTGTTTAAGACAAGTAATGGTTGTTGGGTGTTTACCCATCTAGAAAATGTTTGACAGTTTTATTGGATGACTTTGCATGATTTTAAATTCATATAGCTTGTTATGGTTAAGCTATGGTATTAAGAAGTCACACCAAATTAACCACGCTTCCGCAAAGCCAGGGTGTGACATTAAAACTCGAAATGGGACACCATTTAAAGTCAATGGCCAACGGCTGAAAATCTACCAAGGATCCATTGAGGATGAGGAAGAGGAGATCTCACTTCAAACGGTTAACGAATAAACTCATACCCGACATGTTACAGGTAAGTGTACGTTTAAAAACCGGTAAATCTTCTAATCATTTTTCGGAAATAAGGGGCATGCACACGAGCACATACAAAAAAAAAAAATTTTTTAAAACTTTGCTCGGCACGGGGCCGTGTCCGCTGGACACGGGGCCGTGTCGAGGCAACTGTCGGGATAAAACCCTCTTTTCCTATCAGTTACACCATTCCACACGCCCCGTTTAGCCGAAAACGCTCTGGTTTGAGGCGATTTTCTGCAGTTTTTCAACGTTACCACCGAATCTAACAACGTCAAGGTATGATTCTATCCTCTTTAGTAGTTAGATTAGTTACTTGCATGTAGTTAAAACATCAAAAATTGGGGAAAAATCTAGGGTTCTTCATGATCCGGATCGAACTCAAAATTTTTGATGAAATTTGTTAGTAGTAGTTTAGATTAGAGTAGTAGAAAGTAAATAAGCATGTATTGTTGATAGATTTGTCCGATTTCCAACTAAAACCCCAAACCCTTGTTCTTGAACCGAAAAACACGAAATTGAAAGGGTAAACGGTTTGTTTTGGGAAAAATGACACTTAGGGTTTCATTTTCGGGGGAAACCGCTACTATTGGGCTAAAAATTTTCAGGTTTTCGAAACCGGGACGAAAAATGGAATTTTTGGGTTACAGACGCCTGGACACGGGGCCGTGTCCGCTGAACACGGGGCCGTGTCCAGCCCACTGTTTGCAGTTTCACTCTGATTTTCCTTGTTTCGTACTAATTTTTTTATGTATTCTTTTCAGATGTCTAAATTCACGAGGTTTAACGCAAGTGAACTGGACGCTAGGGCACGATACGAGGTTCTACAAACAAGATCGGAAGAGTACCCAAGGCGGGCGTGTACCGACTTGCTGACCATGGTGAATCAACTTGACCGCTTCAACAACATTGTGAGGGGTCCACTGCATGTCGCATTGACCACCCGACTACGGTCGGTACATCAATGCACGATGGAGTTCTACAGCACCTTCATTTTCAACTCGAGATATGAACCGTTTGACCATGAGGCGGTCACATTCCGATGTGGAGGGACCACGTTCACAACCTCCATGGCACAGTTTGGATCTATCATAGGGCTATACAGTGATGAGGAAGCGGGGAATGAAGAGAATACTGGGGGATTACGAGACTTGGATGCAACTGAACGCCAAGCCGCATGGGCTCAAATAGGTGAAGGGATCTACAACCCAAGCAGCACCAAAAGCACCAAACTGAGGGACCCACTATACCGCTACATCCACAGGCTCCTCACGTACTCGCTGAACCAACGCCACGACAGTAGTGGCGTTGTTGAGTTAAAAGATTTGGTTGTCCTTCACTGCATCCATAACCAGAAGCCTCTCGATGTTCCGTACCTCCTACTGCGAAACATGCACCTAAATCGCCTTGCTCATGCTCCTACACCAATCTTCTTCGGGGGATGGGTGTACCGTCTTTTCAAGCACTTCACGAATATCCCAAGGTCCTTTGAAAGGAGTCCATGGTCGGGACGGGTCGATTACCACATTTGCCGAGCCATGAACTTGCTTTATGAAGCAGAGGACGGGACGGTGAGCTTTCAAAGGACGCAAGGCTATGCATGGAACCCGCAGGAGGCTCTAGTTCTTCATGCACCACCTCCCCATTTTCAGTACCCACCACAAGGCGATCCGGGTCAATCCTCCTCTCAAGGAGGCGGTTTTCCTAACTTTCAAAGTTTACATGATCTTTTGCAGGAAAACCTTATGTGCACCAGGAACACCTACAACCTCGCCAACAACACATACCACCGGGTTGGAGCTATCGAGCGCAACGTTAACGATATACAAGATGATATCGGTAGCATCCGGGAGTACATGGCGAGGCATGGGGGCGGAGGTGATGGTAGTGATGAAGACATGGAGTAGGAGGCTTGAAGGAACAAGGGGCTGGTTGGTGATGAGCCCACAGGTTTAAGTGCCCTTCTATCTATCAAACAATTCATGGCCTGCGTGCCATTTGTCGAACAATTTACTTTCTCTAACTACTTTTTATCTTTGTTTTATTTTTACTTTATGCTTGGATGATATTTGACGATGGTAATTTAGGATGGTTTGTGCTTGTTTGGTTGGTATTGAGTGATTAAACAGGTGCAATGCAAGGGTTAGAGTGCTAAACATTAGCACTTGCAGCCCCAGGATGGAGAAACCGGGAGAAAAAACCTATTTTTCAGGCTAACAGACTGTCCACACGGGTACGTGTCCAGCCGACACGCCCCCGTGTTCATCTCCCAGAACTGCTGTTTGGCTACTGACCTGCAATTTTTTGCCAGACACGAGGCCGTGTCCAGCCGACACGCCCCCGTGTTCATCTTCTGTAAGTTTTCGTTACTGGCAGTTCACCACGGGGCCGTGTCCAGACTGCCAGTAACATAAACCTTTGCTTTTTAAACCCACTTTTACACATTCTAATCAACCAAAAACTTTATTTTTGGACACATTGAGGACAATGTGTAATTTAAGTGTGGGGGGGGATGCTACAACCTTGAAATTTTGCAAAATCCTAAACACAAGCCTTACACAAAACTTTATTGGAACCGCTAAACACCCTAAATTTTTTTCAAAAAAAACTTTTTCATTTTTTTATTACTTGTCTTAGTTTAAGTTGGGAATAACAAGTTCTAAAAAGGTTATATTTTTACAAGTTTACAACCGATAGCGTCGTGATAACAAAGAACCAACATAAGAAAATTATGAAACGGCATAACAAGTCTAGTTAAAAATTCGATTATATATACTTGATCACATTAAAAACCCATTCCCACAAAAGTGAGTTTTGAGCCTTTATTGAGCATAAAAATATACATATTTAGACTAAATGCTCATTTTTCGTTTCTTGTGTGAATAGCCGCTTGGTTCTTACAAATCTAGAACTTGCCACGACGATGCATTCCCGGTCCTTACCAACTTAAACCCAAGTAAGTAAATGATAGAGGCATTAGGACTAACCAATTTTTCTTTCAAAACCATTATTTTTCATTTTTTATCACCTACCCAAAATCCCCCTAGATAGCCCCTTTGAGCCTAAACCTTTCATTTCATTACCCCAAAAACCCTTTTTACCCACCAAAAACCTTTTTATTTTTTCACCCTTTATTTTAGTAACAAGCTCGGTTTTTCGTAAACTCGCCTTTTTACGTGACGAAAAAAAAAATGTCGAAGTCAAAAACAAACAAAAGCTTGTTTGGAGAAATACTTCAAAATAAAAAGTCGCTAAAAACAAGGTATTTTACGAAAACCGACGCTTTTTACGATTTTCGCCCTTTTTACTAACCACTAACCCAACCACCCACCTTTTACCCAAGCCTAACCCTTCACCCAAAAGTCCTCTTGATATTTACAAAGGTAAAAAGTTAAAAAGGAGGAGGATTGATTGCTTGGCAATCCTATGGAAGGCGTAAGTTCCATGCCGCTCTCGAGTGATTCACTAAAAATATACACCTTCGGCCGAGTGTTGAGTGATCCCCCGTGAGGTATGTGAACTTGTATATAAATGGAATTTTAATAAGGCATGCTATGCCCAAATAAGTAATTTATCTTATGAAACGTTCAAAATAAATCATAACAAATAGGATTGTAAATAAATAAAAATAAAACTTACAAAGACCTTGGATTCCCGACACTCTAGGACAAGCTAAAAAAAAAAAAAAAAAAAACTTCTCTTCTACCTATTCCATTTGGGAGTGTAAGCCACATTTAAAGAGTTTTGCTTGAGGACAAGCAAAAGTTCAAGTGTGGGGGTATTTGATGTGTGTAAAATGCAACATATAAATTACATCAATTAAGGCATAAAACTAACCCTTTTTAAGTACTAATGTTGGAAAAAGAGTGTTTTTGTCTTCCTTTTATATTTTCAGGATGAAATGAGCTCAAAATCACAAAAGAAGCAAAAAGACAACTAATTCTACCATAAATACAAGAAAAGGAACAAAAGTAGACTGCCCGGACCCTCAACGGCACCTCCCAAGGCAAAGTAGAGAAAACAGAGTCTGAACACGCCCCGTGTCCAGCAAACACGGGGGCGTGCCCAGGAAGCAGCAGAAAAGACAAACCAGTAGAAGCTTCCATTGCCCACCACGGGGCCGTGTCCAGCGGGCACGGGGGCGTGGTGAAAGTACAGCAGGCGCATTAATTGTAATTGCGAATTACAACTAATGAAGAGAGAGAATGTCAGACGGGCACGGGGCCGTGTCCAGCGGACACGGGGCCGTGTCCAGCCTTTTGTTCAGCCTATAAATAGAGGAGCTTGGTTTCATTCTCTCTCATCCCTTGGCACACCACCTCTCTCACACTTCATCCACCACCCATCACCACCATAACACCATCATCCACCACCATCATCCATTGTCCATCGTAGAGTGTGTGAGTCGTCTCGGGATCCAAGATTGATAGTAAGAGTTCTTGACAATCAAGGCCATGTTTGCCTAAGTCTCTTACATCACTTGGTGAAGACAAGTGTTTAGTATAATACTTTTTATTTTTAATCTTTTGCACTTTTTATTTGGTTTTGTATTAATGACTTTAATAACTAGTTACTTATGTTGAAGGTGATCTTTCCTTATCGTTTGTCCGTGGTGTCTTGGCATTATTTTACTGTCTATATAAAATAAAAGATTTTCACCATTCATATCTCCACGGTCTATATGGAGGTATGTTGGCTACCTGGTCGGGGGTTAAGGGAACAGTTTGGTAAGGGTCTTGCCCTTGTTCAGCGTTTAGAGGTCCTGCTTGGGACCTGGGTCAATTTTAGTAGGATCTCCTTCAATGCCCATAGGTATTGGATGGCGGGGATCCAAACTCTTTGACCCCCTCATAAGTTAACTACTATTAATACTATAACCCGGCTATTTAGGACTGTATCCCTGCTGACTCAGACTACTTAGCCGAGGGTAACGTCACCGCCAAAAGCGGGGCCTACCACAATTTGCATTAATAACTTAATTCATTATCTTTCAATAATCCGACCCTTTAGGATTGTATCCTTGCTGACTCAAACTACTGGGTTGAGGGTAACGTCGCCTTCAAAAGAGGGGCCTACTACAATAACTAAGATAATCTCTTAAACAAGTGCAAAAGTGCGAAAATAATCAAAGGTTATACTAATACACATGTCGGATCCAAGTGATTCATCTTGTCTATCTGTTTTTTATTTTTATTTTTCAGCATTTAGTTAGTTTTTATTTTTCTTAGTTTAAAACATTTTTCTCACTTTTTGATTTGATTAGACGTTGAGGATAAACCGGTACTAAAAGCTCTTGTGTCCTTGGACGACCTCGGTATCTTACCAACACTATACTACGTCCACGATGGGTGCACTTGCCCATATGTGTGTTTAGTGTTAGTGAATATCGTGTTTTATAAATTTAAAACATGGCTAAAAGTGTAAAAAAGGGGCTTAAATACTCATCAAAAACATATTACACCTAACGCACATCAGATTCTATGAGTGTTTACGACAAATGTCACATTCAAGACCTTTTCAAAAAAATCCAAGAACTTGTAAATGCATGGCATCACATGCAAGGGCATGCAAGACCTGAATACATGGCCCCCACACCACTATTGGAAAAAGGCATAAGAATCGGAGAAATAAAAGTTGCATGGTCAAAGCCTAAGAGTTCACAAAATTTTGTCTTCTGATGAGGGCTTACGGACCGCAAGGAGGCCATCTTACGGTCCGTAAGGTGGCGGAGCTGGGCAGAAATAATTGAAAAGCGGATACGGACCGCAAAGCCAAGGGCTTACGGTCCGCAAGGTTTGTAACTGGGCATCTCAGATCAAGGTCGGTTATGGACCGCAAAGGATATTGCTTACGGTCCGTAAGGCTGTCGCTGGCGGCAGAAAATGGACAGATGCCTGTTCAGCCTGTTACACTGCCTCTCTTGCATGGTTTTCGAAATTCAGGAGCATGGCCAATGGTTTTACATGCATAGGGACACATGGGATGATCAGGGAACTTTTGTAGACTTGTGCGTGATGATCTTGAGCAATTTGGGTTCCTATATAAAGGATTGTTGTTGCAACCATTTCACTTGCTCATTCAAACTCACTTCAAGGACTTCTCTGGAGCTTCTCTGGGCTTCAACAAGTTTCCTTAGGATCCATAATCGTGCTTAGGACCTTTGTAGGTGTCCTTAACCTCTCTTAATTCAGTTTTAGTTAGTTTAATGGTTCAAAGTCAAACCGTCGTAATTAAGGTTTGACTTCGTGATTAATCACTAATGGTCCAGTCATTAGTTAAATTAAAAGTAGCTATAAGTTGGTAATTATGTAGGTAATAAACCCCTAAGAGGGCACCTACTGATTATCACCCTAACTTGGTCAAATGTCGGGTCAAACCTAATAATAAAAAGTCAATAGAAAGCTATTTTGCAAATAATCACATAATTAACAATGTAGAAGCAATGAAACCTGTTTTATTACTTGTATAACTTGATAATTAATGTAAGAACATGTCTAAGCATGTTCAACCCGACAATTTCAACTTTAGGCTCGGTTTGGAACCGAAAGTCGCAAAAGTTGACTTTTGCTTTGACTTTCAGTTCTGACCTGATTTAGAGTATTTTAGAAATGCCTTAGAGCTCTATTAGGACCAGGTTATAGGTTAGTATAACCATCTCTGATTATACAACTTGGTTCCTAATTAATCCGATTCATATGCATGTTTCCGTTATGTGCCTAAATGTTGACTATTATGCCCTTTTAACCTTAAAACGAGATTTTTGAAAATGTGGAAGGACAATAACCTTTGTTACTGATTTGTAAACTTGTCCTAAAAATTTGACATCAGTTTGAGGTCTAGATTAAGAGTTATGGTCAATATCGTAATTAAAAAGCTTTTTATAAATTAAACGGCATAATTAGCGTATAGCCTATCTAAACACAAATTTTTACACAAAACTTTTTATCTACTGATATAAAATAATATTTTGGGATTTTTAATGATTTTTATTTATTTTTAGGCTGAGCATAACATAGGGTTCTAGCTTTGATTCGGTAATTGTCGGTTATACCCTTTTCTTGAATAAAATGAGTTTTACATAACATTTTGATACCAAACCTTTTGCTATTGATTTTATATGATAAATAAAATATTTTAAGCCTTCTGGAATGATAAAAATATCAGCTTTTCTTATAAAACCCGGAAATCTCTTAAAACCACCTTTTTACGCGTTTTAAACGCATAGTATGAGTTAAAACTATTTCAAATATATAAGACTTAACACCTACTGATATTTTTAGTAAATTTTTATATTCTAAAAGTAAGAAAAAGTTTTAAACTCAGATTTCCAGATTTGACCTTTAAAACTTACGTGAAATTACCAAAATGCCCCTTCGGTGCATAGTTTGGTTATAAACAATAAATTTCACATATATGTAATACCCTACTGATATAACCTATTAAATTAAGTATTTTTACTGATTATATCAGACCTGAACCTCAGAGTAATAATTAATCTCTTTTATAACCTTTAAAATGACCAAAATACCCCTACGGGACTAAATTTGAGTTTAAATTCGTTTTGGGCATAATGAAAGATATCTTACTGATATCACAACCTATTTAAGGCATATTAACTTAGGAAACTTGTATATGACTCTTATGTTTACCCGTTATGCATTTTTCGCATTCGGTTCGGTTTATGTAAGTAGTTTGTATAAATTGACCGAAACGTGTCAAACCTTATCATTTTTGTCTCAAAATCCAGAATGTGTTTAGTTTACCCATATTATACAAGTCTTCAAACTTGTCGGGTCCAAATCACATTCTATTCCGGTCTTCGCTTAATCGTGCGTCTGAACCGTATATCTTCCTTTAAAACTAACCGGTCTAAGTTTAGGCTTAATTAAGACCCGTTAGGACTCTAATAGGTTATTAAAAACCTTCGTTCCAGATTAGGAGCCCAGTAAAAGCTACTTGCACTCGCTGATTTTGATATATACTTGCTCAGGTAAATACTTTTAACTTATTTTCCCTTATACGGGCTTGGGGTACGGTATATAAAATACCGCTTGGTCGGGCATTGAATTTTTAATCGTATGAAGGTTAATTTATTGAAATGACCCGTTTAAATTGTTTTGTTTGCTTAAAGCCTTTGGGGGGTTAATGACCATGTCCCGGATATCCTTGGCATCATTCATTGAAATGGCCACGACCTTAGCATGGGGTGTAGGCATACACCTGCCAGTGCATATATAAATAAAAAGGTATAACCGTCGGTTCGAGAATAACTCGCCGCGGGATTATATCGTGTGGTGTGTCTATTAATCTTTAACCCGGTATTCAGCCCAGGCTACTGAACGTATAACAAACATGTAATTCTTTTACAAGTTTATGTATAAATAATCATCCCAAGTTATAAAATATCTTGTGCCTTGTGCATTCAAATCAATTTTCCTAAACTTTTTCAAAATGAGTCAGTTAATTGTATTTACCAGTGTAAACTGACGTATTTTCCAAAAAGGCTAAGTGCAGGTACTAATCGGAATAGGCTGGCCTCTCCTAACATCAATTAAAGAGTCTTGCAAGCTTAGATGCCTTTAAATATGTTGAACAATGTTTCTTTTTATTTTGATCCGCCTGTGGATCTTTTACAACCGTTTGGTAATACTTGATATTACTTTTCATTCGGTTTGTAATATATATATCTTTTGCTTCTGCTGTGCATTTAAATTTTGTTGTTTGACTATGACGATATGAACTACGTCACGATACTCCCCACCGGGCCCACCGGTAATACGTGGAAATATCGAGGTGTGACAGGTTGGTATCAGAGCCAACATTGAGTGAATTAAACACTAGTCTTTTTGTGTTTAATCTCAATGACACAGTTTGCACATTCCTCGATTTTCGAGTCTAGACAAAGAACTTAGGATAAATCATGATTTGTTTTATTTTTGCTCTTTATATATTTCCTTGTTGTTATCTTTGTTTATATAGACAGGGTAAAACATGCCACCAAGATTCAGGAAAGGAAGAGGAAAGGCACCAATCACAGGCCACGACCATGAGGCCGGGCCATCACACAGACGAACCCCATCAGTCACCATGAGCACAAGTCCCCAGGAAGACTGGAGGACGTATCTGGAGCCAGCGAGGCGATCTGTCTCGCTCAGTTCGTCACCCTCGTATCACCACTCCTTTGGGCCACACTCAGAAAACGAGCCCCACAACTCTTATCCTTACTTCATCCCTCTCCAACGTTCAAACTCATACCACTCTTTCAAGGACCCAACACCCTATTTCTAGAGCCGGTTTAACCCGACCAATCAGGTACAAGAACCAGTGGGTTTTAACCCATTGGGACCGGAAGACCATTTTTCTGGAGGTCAAGATATGGATCTTGACGAAGACACCGATCCTGCTGAGCCACCGTCCGGAACCCCTACACACCCCATCGAAATTTCTGATGGGTCATCATTTCATGGATCACCTTATTGTGGTTCAGATAGCTACGAGGCGAGGTTTGCCCAGTATGACTGGGTGTTTACTCCTTCTTACCACTCGTCTCCGCATCAGCAGCAGCAGCAGGATCCTTCCGAGGATTCACGTTTTGTGGCAGTCACTCCGCCACCACCACCACCAGTTCAGTAGCCGCCTTCGGAGCCACCGAGGCGGAGAAGATCAAACGCATGGATGTCCGTGCGAGGGGGAGTCCGTATCAGCACCCCTCAACCTTCGAGTGGCAGCCACTACCCGCCACTTTATGAAGACCCACAGATGGGCGGGCCTTCAAACCCCGTATCTGAGGTGAATTCTGCACCTATCGCGCCGCCACCAATGGGTTATGATAACCCAATTCCTGCATACGCCGGTTCAGCGACGTACAACCCATTTGAGCAGCCGGCCCATACCAACTACGACTATGCTAATGTTGACCCATACCAGGAGGCATGGAACTACAATGCTTTTCATCCTGAAGGGCCCTATGGAGGTCCTTGGACCACTGGATACCCGACCTATGGGTATCAGTACCCGCCACCTCCTCAACCTCTACAGCCGCAGCAGCCGCAGCCGCCGCAGATCCAGCCACCTCAATAGCAGGAAATTCGTCAAAGGTTGAGCCAGGTAGAGCAGGAGGTACGTGAAGAGCGTAGAAGCCACCAGGGATTTTTGAAGGGTTTAGCAAGTTTGATCAAGGGGAAGAGCAGGAGGGATTTTGGAATTCCTTATTTATTTATTTGTATTGCAACTTCCTTGTTTTAAATCATGTCCCTGCGTGGACATCTTTTTCTGTATTCAGTCCCTGCGAGGACTTGTATTTCCTGTATTAGCCGCTGCGTGGGCATGTCTTTTCTGTTAAGTCCCGTTTAGGGCATTATTGTACTCTTTTTATTTAAATTATGGAATGCGTTAAATTTTAATTATCATTGCATGCACGAATATAATATGTAAAATAAAAAAATAAAATGCCATTCCTTTTAAAGATAAATCTGCCATTATATATTAAATAAATCTTAAAGGCAAAACCTAGTCCATGTGTCATATTAAGACAGGGCCATGATGGTAGTTCCTTATTAAGATGCAGATTCTTGTTAACATCTGAAAACATGTTAACACTCCTGGCAAAATGTGATTCAATAAAATCGCATAAGTCATCCTTATATTGGATTCTTCCAATTCCTTTTATTATTTAAAACATCCATTTGAGATGTAATGCCTACGAGCCATATTCATTGTCATATAAGACAAAAGACAGTCGTGGTCTTCGACCCCTTGTCAAGAAGAGGTAATGAACTATGATTTAAACCTCAATACCTTGATTCTATAAGATCATGATTCAAAATATAAAACTGTCCATGTGACTTGGCCTTTTGTGCCATTAATATATTTTAATTATAACTAAGGAATTATTATAATGAAAAATCCTGAATATATATGCTTAACAAATTAATCAATATGGTTTCTTAATACCATGGTTAATAAATCATCTAGAATGATAAAACTGTTATAGACCTCTGAATAAATTAAAATCATTATTTTATGTAGCAATCAAGCTACATGCCTGGGTCAGACGAAGTCAACAGTCGCCCCAGAGAGAATCATGACACTTTCAAAGTCAATGTAGCAGGAGCAGAATTACAGGCATTGATAGATAATGCTGTTACCCGAGCTCTGGACAGACAGTTCAACGAATCTAGTGGTACCCATGTCAGGACCCAGTCTGTACCACACTCAAAACCACCCTCTAGAACTCATACCGCTCACAATAGTGATTCCCACCACTTATCAAACCAGAGGAGTGTTCCATCTAGGAAAGTTGTGCTAAATCAAGAACCACGTGATAAGGGTTGCTCCTATAAGTATTTCGTTTCCTGCAAACCCAGGGATTTCACTGGGGAAAAATGAGCTATTGACCGCATGACATGGTTAGACGAGATGGACACCGTGGTCAATATCAGTGTTTGCGCTGATAAGGATGTTGTGAAGTTTGTATCCCAGTCGTTCAAAGGTGAGGCACTAGATTGGTGGAGGTCTTTGATCCAAGCTACTGGGAAGATCCCATTGTACAATCTGTCTTGGGATCAGTTTGTGACATTGATTAAGGAGAATTACTGCCCCCAGCATGAGGTTGAAAAGATTGAGGCTGATTTCTTGTCATTAGTTATGAAGAACCTGGATTGTCAAGCCTACCTTACGAGCTTCAACACTATGTCAAGATTGGTTCCTTATCTTGTGACACCGGAACCCAAGCGGATAGCTCATTTCATTGGGGGTTTAGCCCCAGAGATCAAGGCGAGTGTGAAGGCCTCTCGACCAGCTACTTTTAGGTCTGCAGCTGATATATCATTGTCTCTTACTCTGGACGCGGTCAGGCAGAGATCGCTTAGAAATACCGATGCTGAAAAGAGGAAGCGTGAGGATGATAACTCACGACGTTCAAATAAGAAACACAAGGGGAATTCCGACCACAAAAAGAGTTCTGGAATTGAAAAGGATGGTAAACAATCGGGTGATAAGCCCAAATGTAAAATCTGTAAGAAGCACCATTTCGGGAGGTGCAGATACAAGTCGAAATCCCAATCACAGCCAAGAGCTTGTGGGATTTGTAAATCTTCTAAGCACAAGACATTAGACTGCAAGAAAATAAAGGACGCAACGTGCTACAACTGCAACGAAAAAGGGCACATCAAGTCCAACTGCCCAAAGTTTGCGAAGAAGGTTGAGGATGGGAAAAAGACCAATGCTAGGGTCTTTCAGATGAATGCACAAGATGCCATCCAAAACGACAACGTGATAACAGGTACCTTCCTTATTAATGATGTTTATGCAAGGGTGTTATTTGATTCTGGAGCAGATAAGTCATTTGTTGATGATAAGTTTTGTAAGTTGTTAAATCTGCCTGTTAGAACCCTAAGCATAAAGTATGAGGTAGAATTAGCCGATGGTACCATAGAAACCGCATCAGCCGTGTTAGATGGATGTTTCATATCCATTAGGAACCACTCTTTTTCGTTGTCCTTACTTCCTTTGAAGTTAGCTGGATTCGACATAGTAATAGGCATGGATTGGTTATCTCATAACCAAGCTCAGATTGTGTGTGACGAGAAACAAGTGGTGATCAAGACTCCTTATGGTGAGCCACTTACCATACAGGGAGATACTCAGTATGGATTGCCTAAGCAAGTGTCTATGCTTAAGGCATAAAGGTGTATGAAGAAGTGTTGTGTCATCTACATGGCATAAGTGACTATTGATGAGCCGAAGCCTAAGATTGAAGAAATCCCCATCATTTCTGAATATCCCGAAGTATTCCCTGAAGAACTACCTGGTTTGCCACTAGATAGGCAGGTAGAATTTAGAATTGACAACATTCCTGGAGCAGCGCCTATTGCAAGAGCACCCTACAGGTTAGCACCAACTGAGATGAAAGAGTTGAGGACTCAACTGGATGATTTGTTGGCAAAAGGATTTCTTCGGCCCAGTTCGTCTCCTTGGGGAGCACCAATCCTGTTTGTAAAGAAGAAGGATGGATCGATGCATCTATGCATCGATTATCGCGAGCTTAACAAGGTTACTATCAAGAATAGATATCCATTGCCCAGGATCGACGATCTGTTCGATCAACTTCAAGGGGCAAGTTATTTCTCCAAGATTGACTTATGGTCAGGCTACCACCAGCAAAAGGTTAGAGACGAAGATGTTCACAAGACCACATTTAGGACTCGTTATGGTCACTACGAGTTCCTAGTGATGCCTTTTGGGCTCACTAATGCACCAGCAGCATTCATGGATCTCATGAATCGGGTCTGCAAGCCCTACTTGGACAAGTTTGTCATCGTCTTCACTGATGACATTCTTATTTATTCAAAGAACCAGGCCGACCATGAGAAGCACCTTCGATGTATTCTGGAACTACTTCAGCATGAGAAGCTCTACGCCAAGTTTTCAAAGTGCGAGTTTTGGCTTCGTGAAGTCCAATTTCTTGGACATGTTGTGAGTGAGCGTGGTATCCAGGTGGATCCCGCTAAGATCGAAGCTATCATGAATTGGCAAGAGTTGAAGACGCCCACAGAGATTCGTAGCTTTTTGGGTTTGGCAGGATACTATAGGCGATTTATTGAAAATTTCTCAAGAATTGCGCACCCCTAACTTCATTGACCCGTAAGAATATTAAGTTTGACTGGGGACCTAAGCAGCAAGAATCCTTTGACATCCTCAAGTAAAAGTTGAGCAATGCACCAGTGTTGACATTGCCAGAAGGTATTGAAGAATTCGTAGTTTATTGCGACGCATCACACACTAGTATAGGGTGTGTGCTCATGCAGAAAGGCAAGGTCATTACCTATGTTTCCCGACAACTAAAAGTGCACGAGAAGAACTACACCACCCATGATTTGGAGTTGGGTGCCGTTGTGTTTGAACTAAAACTTTGGAGGCATTATTTGTATGGTACCAAGTGTCTGATCTATTCAGATCACAAGAGCCTTCAACACCTGTTTAATCAGAAGGACTTAAACATGAGGCAGCGACGATGGATGGAAACTTTAAATGACTATGATTGTGAAATCCGATACCATCCAGGAAAGGCGAATATAGTCGCCGATGCCTTAAGTAGGAAGGAAAGGGTGAAGCCCATAAGGATCAATGCCAAGAGCATTGAATTGAGAAACAACTTGAATGAAAGGTTGTTAGCCGCTCAGAAGGAAGCTGTGTTGGAAGCTAACTACCCAAATGAAAATCTGGGAGTCACTGCAGAACAGGTATCTTGTGGCAAGGATGGAGTCCTAAGATTGAATGGGCGAATATGGGTTCCAATCTATGGAGGACTTAGGGAAGTAATCCTTCAGGAAGCCCATAGTTCCAAGTATTCTGTTCATCCTGGAAGTGGCAAGATGTACCAGGATTTAAAGGCAAATTATTGGTGGATAGGCTTGAAGAAGTCTATAGCCACTTATGTGGCCAAATGTCTGACATGTGCTCAAGTTAAGGCTGAACACCAGAAGCCGTCAGGTTTGCTGCAACAGCCTGAACTTCCCACCTGGAAGTGGGTGATGGTGACTATGGATTTTATCACCAAGCTACCAAAGACAAAGCAAGGAAACAATACTATTTGGGTGATAGTTGATAGACTGACTAAGTAAGCCCACTTCCTACCTATTAAGGAAACACATAGCTCAGATAAGTTAGCTCAACTATACGTGGATGAGATTGTATCTCTCCATGGGGTGCCAGTGTCTATCATTTCTGATAGGGATACAAAGTATACATCGCACTCCTGGAAAAGTTTTCAGCAATCCCTAGGCACTCGATTGAATTTCAGCACAGCATATCATCCTCAGACGGATGGTCAAAGCGAGCGAACAATTCAAACGCTTGAAGATATGTTAAGGGCTTGTGTTATTCATCTAGGTGGAGGTTGGGATAATCATCTTCCACTGATCGAGTTTTCGTACAATAATAGCTATCACTCCATTATCCAAGCTGCACCATTTGAAGCTTTATATGGAAGAAAGTGCAGGACGCCTGTTTGTTGGGCAGAAGTTGGAGATGTCCAACTAACAGGACCTGATATAGTCCTGGAGACGACAGACAAGATTTGCAGATACGAGATCGTCTCAAAGCTGACAGGGATAGGCAGAAAAGCTACGCAGATAAAAGGCGTAAACCTCTAAAGTTCGAGGTAGGTGACAAGGTGTTACTAAAAGTATCACCCTCGAAGGGAGTGATGCGATTTGGTAAGAAAGGCAAGTTAAGCCCCAGATATATAGGACCATTCGAGATCATCGAATGCGTCGGAACAGTGGCTTACAAGTTAAATTTTCCTGAAGAGCTCAGTGGTATTCATAATGTATTCCACATCTGCAATCTGAAGAAATGTCTAGCTGATGAATCACTAGTCACACCCCATACGGATGTGCACATAGATGAGAGCTTGAAATTTGTTGAGAAACCTTTGTCGATCGAAGATCGACAGGTTAAAAAGCTTTGGAAGAAGCATGTACCGATTGTAAAGGTCAAATGGGATGCCCGAAGAGGTCCCGAGTATACGTGGGAGGTAGAGTCCACAATGAAAGAAAAGTACCCTCAATTGTTTCAGTAAATCTCGAGGTCGAGATTTCTTTTAAGGGGGTGAGGATGTAACACCTCGTAAATTCTTACCCAATAAAACAAAGACACGTGTCATGAAGGGCAAACGTGTTATAAACCCGGATCAAGTTAAAGGATGTATGGTATGATTTGAAAGTGTCGGCATGTTAATTAAATACCTCTGAGCGACCTAATTATAAATCCCAAACCTTAATATATTTAATAAATATCTGATATATATATATAAATCTGGTTATACTTAATGGTAATTAATTTAAATCTCAAAGAAATGGATTCTATGAGTGTTTACGACAAATGTCACATTCAAGACCTTTTCAAAAGAATCCAAGAACTTGTAAATGCATGGCATCACATGCAAGGGCATGCAAGACCTGAATACATGCCCCCCCCCCACTACTGGAAAAAGGCATAAGAATCGAAGACATAAAAGTTGCATGGTCAAAGCCTAAGAGTTCGCAAAATTTTGTCTTCTGATAAGGGCTTACGGACCGCAAGGAGGCCATCTTACGGTCTGTAAGGTGGCGGAGCTGGGCAGAAATAATTGAAAAGCGGATACGGACTGCAAAGCCAAGGGCTTACAGTCCGCAAGGTTTGTAACTGGGCATCTCAGATCAAGGTCGGTTACGGACGGTATAGTTTTTAACTTATGGTCCGTAAGAGGTGCTTACGGACCGCTAAGGATATTGCTTACGGTCCGTAAGGCTGTCGCTGGCAGCAGAAAATGGACAGATGCCTGTTCAGCCTGTTACACCGCCTCTCTTGCATAGTTTTCGAAATTCGGGAGCATGGCCAATGGTTTTACATGCATAGGGACACATGGGATGATCAGGGAACTTTTGTAGACTTGTGTGTGATGATCTTGAGCAATTTGGGTTCCTATATAAAGGATAGTTGTTGCAACCATTTCACTTGCTCATTCAAACTCACTTCAAGGACTTCTCTGGAGCTTCTCTGGTCTTCAACAAGTTTCCTTAGGATCTATAATCGTGCTTAGGACCTTTGTAAGTGTCCTTAACCTCTCTTAATTCAGTTTTAGTTAGTTTAATGGCCCTTAGTCAAACCGTCGTAATTAAGGTTTGACTTCGTGATTAATCAATAATGGTCCAGTCATTAGTTAAATGAAAAGTAGCTATAAGTTGGTAATTATGTAGGTAATAAACCCCTAAGAGGGCACCTACTGATTATCACCCTAACTTGGCCAAATGTCGGGTCAAACCTAATAATAAAAAGTCAACAGAAAGCTATTTTGCAACTAATCACATAATTAACAATGTAGAAGCAATGAAACCTGTTTTATCACTTGTATAACTTGAAAAATAACGTAAGAACATGTCTAAGCATGTTCAACCCGACAATTTCAAGTTTAGGCTCGGTTTGGAACCGAAAGTCGCAAAAGTTGACTTCTGCTTTGACTTTCAATTCTGACCCGATTTAGAATATTTTAGAAATACCTTAGAGCTCAATTAGGACCAGGTTATAGGTTAGTATAACCATCTGTTATTATACAACTTGGTTCCTAATTAATCCGATTCATATGCATGTTTCCGTTATGTGCCTAAATGTTGACTATTATGCCCTTTTAACCTTAAAACGAGATTTTTGAAAATGTGGAAGGAAAATAACCTTTGTTACTGATTTGTAAACTTGCCCTAAAAATTTGACATTAGTTTGAGGTCTAGATTAGGAGTTATGCCAATATCGTAATTAAGTAGCTTTTTATAAATTAAACGGCATAATTAGCGTATAGCCTATCTAAACCCAAATTTTTACACAAAACTTTTTACCTACTGAAATAAAATAATATTTTGGGATTTTTAAAGATTTTTATTTATTTTTAGGCTGAGCATAACATAGGGTTCTAGCTTTGACTCGGTAATTGTCGGTTTTACCCTTTTCTTGAATAAAATGAGTTTTGCATAACATTTTGATACCAAACCTTTTGCTACTGATTTTGTATGAGAAATAAAATATTTTAAGCCTTCTGGAATGATAAAAATATCAGCTTTCCTTATAAAACCCAGAAATCGCTTAAAACCACCTTTTTACGCGTTTTAAACGCATAGTATGAGTTAAAACTATTTTAAATATATAAGACTTGACACCTACTGATATTTTTAGTAAATTTTTATATTCTAACAGTAAGCAAAAGTTTTAAACTCAGATTTCCAGATTTGACCTTTAAACCATATGTGAAATTACCAAAATGCCCATTTGGTGCATAGTTTGGTTATAAACAATAAATTTCACATATATGTAATACCCTACTGATATAACCTATTAAATTAAGTATTTTTACTGATTATATCAGACCTGAACCTCAGATTAATAAATAATCTCTTTTATAACCTTTAAAATGACCAAAATACTCCTACGGGGCTAAATTTGAGTTTAAATTCGTTTGGGGCATAATGGAAGATATCTTACAGATATCACAACATATTTAAGGCATATTAACTTAGGAAACCTGTATATGACTCTTATGTTTACCCGTTATGCATTTTTCGCGTTCGGTTCGGTTTATGTAACTAGTTTGTATAAATTGACCGAAACGGGCCAGACCTTATCATTTTTGTCTCAAAATCCAGAATGCGTTTAGTTTACCCATATTATACAAGTATTCAAACTTGTCGGGTCCAAATCACATTCTATTCCGGTCTTCGCTTAATCGTGCGTCTGAACCGTATATCTTCCTTTGAAACTAACCGGTCTAAGTTTAGGCTTAACTAAGACCCGTTAGGAATCTAATAGGTTATTAAAAACCTTCGTTCCAGATTAGGAGCCCAGTAAAAGCTACTTGCACTCGTTGATTTTGATATATACTTGCTCAGGTAAATACTTTTAACTTATTTTCCCTTATACGTGCTTGGGGTATGGTATATAAAATACCGCTTGGTCTGGCATTGAATTTTTAATCGTATGAAGGTTAATTTATCGAAATGACCCGTTTATATTTTTTTGTTTGCTTAAAGCCTTTTGGGGGTTAATGACCATGTCCCGGATATCCTTGGCATCATTCATTGAAATGGCCACGACCTTAGCACGGGGTTTAGGCATACCCCCGCCAGTGCATATATAAATAAAAAAGTATAACCGCCGGTTCGAGAATAACTCGCTGCGGGATTATATCATGTGGTGTGTCTATTAATCTTTAACCCGGTATTCAGCCCGAGCTACTGAACGTATAAGGAACACGTAATTCTTTTACAAGTTTATGTATAAATAATTATCCCAAGTTATAAAATATTTTGTGCCTTGTGTATTCAAATCAATTTTCCTAAACTTTTTCAAAATGAGTCAGTTAATTGTATTTACCAGTGTAAACTGACGTATTTTCCAAAAAGGCTAAGTGCAGGTGCTAATCAGAATAGGCTGGCCTCTCCTAGCATCAATTGAAGAGTCTTGCAAGCTTAGATGCCTTTAAATCTGTTGAACAATGTTTCTTTTTATTTTGATCCGCCTGTGGATCTTTTACAACCGTTTCGTAATACTTGATATTACTTTTCATTCGGTTTTTAATATATCTATCTTTTGCTTCCGTTGTGCATTTAAATTGTGTTGTTTGACTATGACGATATCAACTACGTCACGATACTCTCCACCGGGCCCACCGATAATACGTGGAAATATCGGGGTGTGACAGTTGCCCTCTGGCAAGAATCATACGCCCTAACCCATTCTTGTGCATCACGAAAGATTGTGGGCCAGTAAAACCCAGAGTCTAATACTTTCTTTGCAGTGTAGTTTGCTCCATGATGACCTCCGGTTGGCCCTTCCTGACAGTGGCGCAGAATGCTAGCTGCTTCTTCTCCAAATACACATCTTCGAATCACCTGATCGGCTCCGATTCTAAACAAGTATGGTTCGTCCCAAATGTAATACTTCAAATCTGCAAAGAACTTCCTCTTTTGCTGATATGACAATCCTTTGATAAGGATTCCACATGCGAGGTAGTTTGCAAAGTCGGCGAACCAAGGTGACTCGTCATTCATCTCGATACTTAGAAGAAATTCGTGGGGGAAATTGTCATTTATTGGCTCCTCCACTGAATTTTCTGAATTGCCATGCTCAAGTCTCGAGAGATGGTCGACTGCAACATTCAAAGCTCCCTTTTTATCTTGTATCTCTATCTCAAATTTTTGTAATAACAAGATCCATCTGATAAGACGCGGTTTTGCGTCCTGTTTCCTAAAAAGGTATTCAATTGTTGCATGATCCGTATACATAATTGTTTTGGACAACACAAGGTACGGCCTGAATTTGTCGAAAGCATAAACTACTGCCAAAAGCTCTATCTCTGTAGTCGTGTA
Organism: Helianthus annuus; assembly: GCF_002127325.2. Classification (NCBI taxonomy): domain Eukaryota; kingdom Viridiplantae; phylum Streptophyta; class Magnoliopsida; order Asterales; family Asteraceae; genus Helianthus; species Helianthus annuus. The sequence goes on along the minus strand of NC_035440.2, from coordinate 30,906,838 downwards.
ATTTTCCTGAGCATCATGTACAGTTTTGTTGGCATAGTAAATTGGGTGAAAATGCTTCTCCCTTCGTTGTCCTAAGACTGCTCCTATTGTGTAATCGCTGGCGTTGCACATTATCTCAAATGGCAACGCCCAATCAGGTGCAACTAAAATAGGGGCTTTGATAAGCCTTTGTTTAAGCTCCTTAAATGCTTTCATGCATTTGTCTGAAAACACAAATGGAGCATCTTTTTCTAACAAACGGGTCATAGGTCTTGCGATTTTTGAAAAGTCTTTTATGAATCGCATATAGAACCCTGCATGGCCCAGGAAACTTCTAATCACTCTGACCGAGGTTGGGGGAGGAAGTTTAGAAATGATATCCACTTTTGATGGATCGACTTCCAACCCGGCTTCAGAGATTTTGTGTCCGAGAACTACCCCTTCTTTCACCATGAAGTGGCATTTCTCCCAGTTAAGCATAAGATTAGTTTCCTCACATCTCATTAACATTCTTTTCAGATTTCCAAGACATTAATCGAAAGAACTCCCGAACACAGAAAAGTCATCCATGAATACTTCCATGGAGTCTTCGGTCATGTTATGGAAAATGGCTACCATGCAACGCTGAAATGTGGCTGGTGCATTACACAGCCCAAAAGGCATACGCCGGTAGGCGAATGTGCCGAAAGGACATGTGAAAGTTGTCTTTTCCTGGTCCTCAGGAGCGATAGGGATTTGAAAATATCCAGAGAACCCATCCAGAAAACAGAAAAATGAGTTCCCTGACAGACGTTCCAACATCTGGTCGATGAATGGAAGCGGGAAGTGGTCCTTACGGGTGGCATCGTTGAGTTTGCGATAATCTATGCAAACTCGCCATCCGGTGACGGTATGGGTAGGAATAAGTTAATTCTTATCGTTTGGAACTACAGTAATACCACCTTTCTTGGTTACTACTTGCACTGGACTTACCCAAACAGAATCAGATATAGGATAAATCAGCCCTGCATCTAACAACTTAATTACTTCTTTCTTCACCACGTCTTGCATGTTAGGATTCAATCGCCTTTGATGTTGTGCACTAGGCTTGTAATTGTCTTCCATGAGAATCTTATGAGTAAAAAAAGAAGGATTAATTCCTTTGACATCCATAATCTTCCACGCCATAGCTTTCTTGTGAAGCGTTAGAACTTCGAGAAGTTGTCTCTTTTCTTCTTTTGCTAAAGATGCTGAAATGATGACTGGCAAGTGACACTCCTCGTCTAGAAATGCATATTCGAGATGCGGTGGGAGTTCTTTTAACTCCAACGACGGTGGGTCTTCAACCGATGGTTTGGACTTTTCTTCAACTTCACGGTCAATCTCCACAAATTGATCTGGACCTTGAGAACCATCATCATCGATTTGGCAGACTGGTTGCTCCTGTGAAATGTCGTCTTGGTTCTCACACAAAAGAGGTGTGTCCATATCAATTTCTTCTATTGTGCCTTTGAAATGAGAGCTTACACAAGTATCGACAATGTCGACATAGTAAAGCATGTCATCGTGACTTTGCGGATGCTGCATTGATCTTTTAATATCAAAAGTCATGTGCTCATCATTTACTCGGAGCGTGATTTGGCCAGCTGCCACATCAACGATTGTCCTCGCAGTATTGAGGAACGGGTGTCCAAGTATTAATGGCACTTTTGAATCTTCGTCCATGTCTAAAATAACAAAATCCACGGGAAAAACAAATATATCGATTTTAACAAGCATGTTTTCAACGAATCCACGCGAATACTTGATCGAACGATCTGCAAGTCGAATGCTTATTCTAGTGGGTGAAGGTTCACCCAGATCTAATTTAGCAAAGACCTTGTATACCATAAGGTTTATGCTAGCTCCTAAATCGGCTAATGCATGACTGACAGACATGCTACCAATGAGACAGGGAAGAGTAAAACTGCTCGGATATCCCATCTTTTTAGGTAGACGGTTTTGGAGAAGGGCTGAACAGTTTTCATTCATCAACACACAAGATAAGCTTTCTAGCTTCTGCTTGTTTGTGAGGATGTCTTTTAAGAACCTTGCGTATTTAGGCATTTGAGCCAATACCTCAGCAAATGGTATGTTTATGTGTAATTGTTTAAACATCTCTAAAAACTTACCATGTTGTTCATCGTTCTTTTGCTTCTTCAGTCTGCTCGGATATGGGACAGGAGGAATGAAATCCTTAACTGGCTCCTGGAACTGTGTTGTACTTGCTGGGACTCGCCTAGCGTGCACCTCGTCCGAAGCGTCAGTTTGGACTGTCTTAGTGATCGGTGGTGAGTCCGATTTGTCAGGTCCCGTGGTTTTACCACTCCTCGTCATTACTGCATTAACGTGCCCTCTCGGGTTTGGTTCAGTGTTACATGGAAGACTACCTTGGGGTCTTTCAGACAACATCTTGGCCAATTGGCCGACTTGATTCTCAATGGTTTGTATCGAAGCCTTCTGGCTCCGCATTTCCCCTTCCTGAGCCATGAAACGCTCCTCATGCTGCTGGTATCGCTTTTTAGATATTTGGTTGGCATTGTTGGAGTTGTTTAATAGCTGCGCCATCATCTCCTCTAGTTTTGAGTTGGTTTGAGAGGTTTGTGGCTGGGAAGTGTTTCCTGAACCTAAATTATTATAACGTGGCTGAAAGGTTTGCCCTGATCGCTGAAAAGATTGTCCATGGGGCTGAAAGGATTGCCCCTGAGACTGTTGTGGTGCGGGAGCGCGTTGAGCATATCCGAGTGGGTTTTGGTTATTGGAATTAGCCTTCCACCAAAAGTTTGGATGATTCCTCCAACCCGGATTGTACGTGTTGCTATAGGGGTTATTTTGGGACCTAATTTGATTGCCCAAATAGTCCACCTCTTCGTGGCCTGTAAACACAACACCCTGCTCACATGTACCTGGCTCGTGTGACACTCCACACAGCTCACATGATGTTTGTACTTGCGAAACATTCTGAGCTTGATCAAATCTTGTTGCCAAAGCTCCAATCTGTGCTGCTAGAGCCGTATATGTATCCACTTGGTTAACTCCAGGAATAGATTAAGCTTTACTTCGTACTCCACTTTGACGAGAACTCGACTTCAAGGTAGCTTTCTCTATAATTGCGTAGGCTTCGTTGGGTGTTTTTGTTCCAAGATCGCCTCCTGCATATACATCTAAACGTTCTTGTGAGTCGTAGTTGAGTCCTTGGTAGAAGTTCAACACAAGTTGTCTTTTGGACAACCTATGATGTGGAACATCGATCAGAAGATCTTTGAACCTCTCCCAAGCAGCGTGTAGAGATTCTCCTTCGTCCTGTTTGAATGTCATGATACGATTCTTCAACTTGGCTATCTTTTTCGGCGGGATGTATTTTTTCATAAAAAGATTTGCCATCTCGTTCCAAGTCGTGATAGAACCTGTTGGAAGTGACAAAAGCCAAGATCGGGCTTTGTCTCGCAAAGAAAATGGAAAGAGTCGCAAACGAATTGCGTCTTCAGAAACGTCTCTAATTTTGAAAGTCGAGCACACTTCGAGAAATGAAGCGATGTGCCGACTTGGATCTTCGTGATCCTTCCCATCAAACTACACAGAATTTTGCAACATGTCAATAATACTAGATTTAATTTCAAAACTCGGTGCTGCTATCGTAGGTTGGGCGATGCTCGATAGCAAGCCCTCTCCGCCTGGACGGCCGGTCTCATTCAAAGGCTGGTCGTCCTCTGCCATAATGCTTCCTGTGTCGTCCTCTGAACTCTCGCTATCAGAAAGTATCACTGGTTCGTCGATTGCGGCCGCAATCCTTTGTGCAACGACAAGTGATCTTTCGCGAAGCCGCCTACTTCTTCTTAGGTTATTTTCTGGTTCGTTGGCTAGCTCAGCGTTAGCGGGTGCAGGGGGCGTGGACATTAGCCTGCACGTAAAAAGGAAGGCATTATACAGAAAAAAGAACATAATAATAATATAATAAATAAGTATACATAATAATACTATTACATAATATACATATATATATACGGGTTATTAAACAAATTTATTTAAATATTTACTGAATTATTTACTTATTTACATCCGAGAACTGTTTTTGTTTGTTTACCAGAATTTCTGATGACAATCATCAGAAATCTGAGGTAACTTTGTTTTTTATATATATCAGAAAATCTGATATATCTGATAAAATTCTGATAAGATCTGATGAAAACGGACAAAATCTGATGCATTTCTGATGAAAATGGCAAAAATCTGATGAACTGCCAGGTGTGGCACGACCGTGCCAACAGCGGCACTACCGTGCCGTTGCTCCGATCTCGGAAGCACTACCAGTGCAACCAGGAGTGCCAACTTTTTCTCGGGCCGCACTACCGTGCCACCCGAGGCATGACCGTGCCAAAGCTTGACCAAGGTTTCAGATTGACACGGTAGTGCCGCTGGTGGCACGGTCGTGCCACTCATCAGAAATGTTGGTCAGAAACCTTGGTCAAGCTTTGGCACGGTCATGCCTCGGGTGGCACGGTAGTGCGGCCCGAGAAACAGTTGGCACTCCTGGTTGCACTGGTAGTGCTTCCGAGATCGGAGCAACGACACGGTAGTGCCGATGTTGGCACGGTCGTGCCACACCTGGCAGTTCATCAGATTTTTGCCATTTTCATCAGAAATGCATCAGATTTTGTCCGTTTTCATCAGAATAATCCTTTATGCTCTGTTTAAGACCTGAAAATATAAAACATTGTGTTTTTAGTCAAAAATGCTTAAAATGGAAGTGTTTTGGGGTATAAAACATGTATAATTTAACGTATATCAAATATGTTGAATGTTTGTGTTTGTGATTAGTATTTAATTATTTCAATGGGTTGTAATACTTAATTATCTTTGTTCCTCCACTTGTAAAATATGTAATTTATTTATTTTCATTTGGTATGTAAGTAAATAGATTAGGTGCATTTTATTTTACTAGAAAAAAATGTATTACGATACTTTATTGTAAAAGAAGATGCACACAAAAATGCGTTTTTGGTTTTGGCTAATTTTCGGCCTAAAGGACTTCATAGTTCTTTACCAGATTTTAGCCCAATAATCAAAACTCATTTTTAAAGCCCAAATGAGTTTGGAGCTGAATTTAAAGACATTTTGGAAGCCCAAAAAAGGTAAAGAAATTACAACACAAGAAGAAGACTTGAAGTATTTGGATGCGGGATCAAGTGGGAGTTCAACGACACATTACTTGTGTCAATATTCAGCCTTTAGGATGGACCTTTTGGCACACTTGTTTCGGCCAACAAGTGTTGTCAAAAATAGTTGGCTATGGTTATGCACCTATTGATATGTATGTTATGCTTGTGTGGTTGCTTATTTTTGTTGTTTGGATGATATATTGATATGCATGCTTAACAAACTAATAATCAACAACAAGCTTAAAATGGTTCTTAACAACATCATTAAAGTCGTTAATAAAAGGTTTTATTAAAGGTTAATGATTTTATAATAAATAGGTTTTATTAAAAAGAACATTGAAAATTTGTTTTCACTAAAGTACCATTGATTTGAATGGATGCAAATGTATGGTACATAATATTTTCTAAACTAGAATTTTGAAATATTAAAAACCCCTTTTATAAAACAAGTCAAACACCATCCTTTTATACAACACTCGAATCACTTGGGAACTTGTTTGTGGGAAAAGGTCACCTAACAACATTTGAGGGAACTTGTATGTTCAAGGTGGGGTTACCATATTTTTGGGATAAAGGTCACCTAACCACTTATATGTGTAAACTCACATGTGTGTGTAAGTTGGACGACTTGATTTGGAAACCATGTGCTTAGGGTCACCAAAGCATGGCGGACAAAGGTGTTGATGGGATTAAACATGCCAACTAAACATAAAGATGTTTAACCGATCCCATATGGCTAGAAATTGCAAAGGGTTGCAATCGTCAAACGTTGACTACCTTGTTAATTTAAATAATGGGATAAAGGTCACCTAACCGATATTTAAATGTAACGTTGGATTTTAGATTTTAATTATTAATTGTCTATGAGACATAAAAGGGTATTAATGATTAAAATCTAATAATATCGAAAATACTAAAATTGAACCTTGTTAAAATTTTGTAGATGGCTACTAACAATTACCCAAACCGTCTGTAACCTATCACTAAGAACAATCCTTGAAAAGGATCGTCTCAACCATAACAACTTCATGGATTGATATCAAAACTTGAGAATCGTTCTCAAGCAAGAGAAGATATCCTATGTATTGAACGATCCTATTCCCACTGAACCTCTTATGGAAGATGAGGATGCCTATAACGATTGAATTAAGTATACCAAGGATAGTATGCAAGCTTCTCATCTCATGTTGGGAACTATGATTCCCGAGATTCAAAAGGAATTTTGAACATCATGGGCATACGACATGATTACCCAATTGAAGGAAATGTTCCTACAACAAGAAAGGGTAGGACGCTTCGAAACGGTTCGGGCGCTTCATGCATGTTGAATAGAGGAAACCCAATCGGTCACATCTTATGTCTTTAAGATGAAAAGCCACGTTGATCGTCTCGAAAGGCTCAATATGGGTAAAAGGGCTTTATCCGTTCCAACGATCAACGAGGGTGGCAAAAGGAAAGGGCATCACCCCCACTTCAAGGCAAATGTTGCAAAAAGAAAGAGGCACTTCAAAGAGAAAAGAAAGGGGCACTTCATACTTTATAATAAATATGAAGTTTTTTATATTAATATTTAATAAAAAAATATGCACATTTTTTAATTAAAAACGATGATATTTTATAATAATACTTGATAAATAAAAAACAAATAAAAACTTGATATTTTATAATATATACACATTTTCTATAAAAACATTTCATAAAAATATATGAAGTTTTTAATAATAATACTTAATAAAAAAACATATGCACATTTTTTATTAAAAGAATGATGGTATTTTTTAAGAACACTTAATAAATAAAAATCAAATAAAAACATGACGTTTTATAATGTAAACACATTTTCTATAACAACATTTTATAAAAAAAAATCTATGAATTTTTTTATATTAATATTTCACAACTTCCTTATACTAAAACATCCATTATATTTAAATAAAGTTCCATATGGTACATCTCTATCATTGGACAATCATTGGCTAACAGCCAAAGATTGGCATTAATTAGGTGGGCCTGAGCCAGCCGTATAGGGCTATGAGGGGCGTATAGGTGGGCCCATTTTCTAGCGTATAGGGCAATGAGGAGAGTATAAGTTTTGGGGATCTGTAGATAATTTTTTGGGGATGTGTGGATACTTTCTCCCAATATTATTAGGTTAAAAACCCCGTGTATAACCTCATGGGTCATGTTCAACATTTCTTTATTAATTTGTTTTTATCGTTTAAATTTGGCGACATTATATTTGAAAGTGAATAAACCAATTTTTGTTTACGTCATGGGAAAAAAATTCCCAGATTCATTTGATGGTTGAACTGGAGTTATTAAGAATTATTAGTAATAACAATGGAATGATCAAGGAACCCTAAGCATAAACCAATATAAGCATATTTGAAATATCCTTAGATTCTTCATCAAAAGAAAGAATTTGAGTAGATACATAATACACACATGCATATATCGTTTAATAATCATAAACCTTTTGTTGTACATGTGGCTTCAATGAATCAAGAACAAGATCTTTGCATCAAGAAAGTGATCTTCACATAAAAAATCTTAAAGGAGAAAACAATATTCTTCGGTTGTTAAATTGTATCAATTGTTTAAATAGAAAATTTTAATACCTACTTTATCTTGGCTTTTTTTGCAAAATATAAGTAACTAAACTTACGAATTTTAAAACATACGACTTTCATAATCAACATCCCGTCAGAATGCGCAGGGTGACGTCAACTCGTTTATATACAAAAATAATAGTATTGTTAAAACTAATACATTCATATTTCAATTCTATTATGAGTAACACCTTGGATACTCGTGGCGAATAATATGGTAACACGTATCCAATCAACTCTCAAATAAACGTGATAAGTTGGACGAGAGGGACTAATTTTGTAAAAATGTGGAAGTATATATGTGGAAGGGTCAAACATGGCAAAATGTCAAACTTTTGTTTCTGAAGGTCCAATGCGGACCGCAAGGAATTTTTTTTTTTAATTTTTGGACACCTCATGTGGACCGCAAGGCTCAGTCCATACGGTCCGCATGACATTTAAAATCTGTTGGTGCCAGAAGCTCATGCGGACCGCATGGATCACCTCATACGGTCCGCATTTGGTTCGCTGGCAGTCCTGAATTAGCTGGCAACTGCAGGCTGCAGCTGCTTCTTCTGCCAATTTGGTCGCGATTTTGGCCACCTTGCTCAGTCCTTGCACACCTGGGGTGTCACCAATCCCTTCGTTAACAACTCATGGGGCACTTGGCATCATTTGGGATCTCAAGATCAACTATAAATAACCTAGTTCTTGAGCATTTCCAACTTGCACATTCACAAATTCATTCTCCTCTCTCTTGGAGTTGCTTCTGCTCATAAAGATGCCTCCCACCTAAAGTTTTAAACTTCCTTGAGCACTTGTAAGTGTTCTAACTCAGTCTTGTTCCATTTATAGGCTAGTTAATAGTCGAAAGTCAAGCAAATTGACTTTTTCTTTGACTTTTGGTTATGACCATTGCGGTCAAGCCAAAGTTCAAATCGAACATGGCTACATAATCATAATAATGTAGGTGTTAATCCCCTATGAGGGCACCTTCTGAAGATCACGTTAAGTTGGTCAAATGATGGGTCAAAGGTTTATTAAATAAAAAGTTAAAACGAAGTTTTTTGTAACATATTAGGACATGTTAGGATACGTTAAATCATGTTCGACCCGTCATTTCCTGCTTAGAGCTCGGTTCGCAACCGAAAGTAAAACAGTTTGACTTCTGCTTTGGCTTTCGATTCTGACCCATTTAAGATAGTTTAGCAACTGATTTGAAGTTGTTATATGATCGTATTATTGTAGGGAATATCCCTTAAGGGTTATACCTTTTGATCATATCATTTGTCAGGTTTTATGCAAAGTCCGCATATTATGCCTAAATAATACCCAAAATGCCCTTTTTGCGCATAAATTGGTTTTGAAACGTAATGAACATATAAACTGAGTTTGAAATTGATGTAACATTACATTAAACATGTTTTGGCATATTAGACTTAAGATAGACCCATCCGATCACCCGATGCCGCCTATGCGCATACGGTTGACTTATATAACATAATCTATATAAGTTAGTCGAATCGAGTCAAAACCTTTCGAAATCAGTTCTAATCAGAATGTATGATTTCTTGACCCGTATTATACGAGTCATAGTACTCATGAGGATGCAAACCACATTCTATCCGGTCTTCGCTTAATCTAACGAACCGTACCTATTTATTATAAGTTAACTGGTCCAAGTCATATGACTTAAATAAGACCCGTTAACATTTTAACGGATCATAGTTCCGTTCATTCTAGACTAGGAGCCTCCAGTAAATTGCACCTGCATTAGTTGTCTTGATTAACGGTTGTGCTTATTGTTATGGGCCATTTTCTGAATATATATCCTGACTAATATTCTGCTTTTGATTGTTTATTTGAGATCAGGATACCAGATCAGGATATTGGTAACATCCTGATGCGATATCCTGGTAATAATTGATTTAACCACGTGCAGATTGAAGGGTATAAGTCTCCAACGTTCAAGTGGACTTCTTCTCCTTGAGACTCGGCCAAACCAGTTAGATAAAAAGACGTTGAAGCCGAAAGATGTGGACTACAACGTTCACATGTGGAATATTCGCCGCATCCCGGAATAATAGGATAATTAGTTGCTTTCATTTTACTATAAATAGATTGATCGGATCAGATTAAGTCACATACACTCTTTCGCACACTTTACTCTCTAGTTACTAGCAATCACTACACACCAACACTTGTAATCAAATCACGTTGTAACACCTAGTTTATCCGCATCATATCCTGCACTGTATCCTGATATTGGAAGCAATATGAAGAACAAGGCAGCCGATGATTGTCAGCTCCCGAGGTTTTATGCCGGAGATCTAGATTGATCAAGGGCTTTCCTCGTACATATCGTGTCAACCTTTACATTTTTGCTCATTGTTTGATTATTAATACAGCTCTATATCCTGAGCCGTATCCTGAAACTGTTTTAGCAAACAACTTAACCAACATATTTTTAACACAATTCTTCAGCACACTACCTCACTTAAACTAATTTGGTCACTTAATTGCTTCGGTAATTTTTTACCGAAACACTTATGTATTTTTGATTTATAAAGATAAGCTCAGGTAAATACTCATAGTGGGTGTTTGGCCTAGCTTTTTTAACAAAGCTTATAGCTTTTTTTACAAAATAAGCTTAATTTGGTGTTTGGTTTAGCTTTTTATGCTTATGCTTATTAGCTTATATAAGCTAATTTGAAGAAGCATATTTGATGATGGTTTTTTAGCTTATTTGAAGAAACTTCTTTGTGTAAGGGCAAATGATATAAAATAAGCTATAAGCTAATCCAAACACTTAAAAAGAGCTTATGAAATGGTATAAAATAAGCTATAAGCTACTTTAAAATATAATCATAAGCCAAAAAATAAAAGCCAGGCCAAACACCCCCTTAATCTATTTTCCCTATATGGGCTTGGGATACGGTAAAATATTTGCTGCTTGGTCGGGTATGGGATCAATGACGAATGAGGTCGAAAATCCAAATAACCCGTTTTAATCCGTTATGCTTGATAACTTAAACATTGGGGGTTAATGCGACCGTGTCTTGGATATCCACGTCTCACTTAATTGCAAGTGGCCATGACCTAAGCACGGGGACAGACGCTAATGCTATTATATATTCTTTTACCCAAATGAGGATAAAAGTGGTGTGTTGGTTAATCATGTATTAGATTTTAGTTTTGTGCCTCATATGTATTGACAAGCATGTAATACTGGTAACAAGAGATATAGTTTGTCTCAAGTTATTTATGAAAATGATATACCAAATGGTATAAAATGGTTTTGAAAAGATTTTCAAAACATGTCGGTTAATTGTATTTACTAGTGAAAACTGACGTATTTCAAAAGACTAAGCGCATGTTAGCAAATACGGAATAGCTTGGAGCTGCTCGGTAATTGCATATTGGAATTTGCGACTCCACGCAAAGCCTAGTACTCTTAATATTTCATTTTGTTCATTTTCGATCCGCCTGTGGATCTTTTAGTACACTTTCCGTCTGTATATTTATTTTGAACTTTCGGACACTTTTACTTTGTAATAATTATTTTTAATCCCAAGACTTCCGCTGTACTAAATGTAAATATCTATATCATTTGTTACGCATAAACCCCAAGTCCGGGCCCACCGAAAAATTAGGGTGTGACATTATGTCTCTTATTTTTGTCTTAATGAGGTTTTGTTTATTTCACATTTCATAATGGACCTGTGCACCTGGGCTGATAAGTTGCTGAGCTAAAGTTATTGCGTTGAAGTATTGCTGGACTTAGGAGGCTTAGGAGGTGCTGGACTGTTGGAGATAAATAAAGGCCGTATGTGAAGACTTTGTTACTATCTGGGTTACCAGGAGGTTGTTATAAGATCCGGGTCTCTATAAATAAGTCTCCTAGTTTGATGTGCACCTAACTTGCATTATTGTTCTCTTTGATACGTTCTTGTTCTATCTTGTTTAGGCAGTTAGGGTTTTTTTCTCACTGTGAATCTCTTTGATTTACTGAGTGGTGTTATAGATCGTTTGTCTAGAGCAGATTATCTTGTTATTATTATTGCATAAATGATATTGATTTACTAATTCTAATATTATTATTAAATAATATATAACATAAGGGATTCAATTTAATTCGCACGGATCTGATCTAATTAATTTTATATAATTATTAAATTCTATTTAACTTATGGTTGTAATTTAATTTAAGATCAATCAACTTATTGGCTGATAACACTTTCTAATTAACTGAAACCTAACCTAGTTAGACTGTGGGGTATGGGGCTTGGGTTGGGGCGTGGGTTGGCTGAAAATGCCCAAGCCACCACCCCGGGTGGGCTTGGGTTGGGGCGTGGCTCAAGGGGCGGGAGTTTAAAGCCGGACGTGGGGCGGGCTAGCGATCCTATGTGGCCGGCTCCTATTCGCTTGTTGGCCATGTCATAGCGGGGAATTTAAAATTTAAAATCTAACCGTTTGGCCAAGCCAAGCGGTCACCCCAACCCAACAGTCAACATCACTATAAATATAACCCAACCCCACCGGCTACCCTAACCCAAACAATCTTGTTGGCTGTCCACCGCTACCCCAACCAAAACCCACTTGATCGAACCCGCTACCCCAACCCACTTGATCGATGGCCTCTTGGACACACGAAGAAGAGCTAGCTCTCGTCACGAGCGTCGTTGACGCAATGAAGGGGCGACAACCCGGTGAAATGCGATATTGGCCGGAAGCCTTTGCAAGCTACCGACATAACGTCGGACATGACCGACACAACTTAAACGTGTGCCAACATAAATGGCGCGAGCTACGGCCGAAGCTTGATCGTTTCAAAGCCTACTACGAAGCCGTTCCGAGCGGTGAGTTAAGCCACGAGGACCGGGTGGCGGTGCCAAACATTGAGTTTCGGGGCAAGGAGCGAAAGCCGTTCGACAAGCTCGCGCTTTTGAAGTTTACCTAACGCTCTAGGTTTTGTTTTTTATTTTGTAATCGGTTTTAGATTTTTTTTTGTAATTTTTAGGAATTATGTAATTTTTAAGAATTTAATAAAATTTTAGGCTTTTTTTTAATGTTGTGTGTATTTTTTTATTTTTTTTGTATTTTTTTAATAAACTGCCAAGCCACGCGGTTCACCCACGCCCCGCCATACCCCACGGACACGTCACTCAACGGTGGGGGGGGTCGAACTCCACGTGTCAACTCATGCCCCTAACCCCCGCCCCACCATACCCCATGGTCTTAGCTAATGTCAGCTGCAACGTCATCAAAAAATGCCATGTCAGTTGCCGTGTCATAAAAATGCCATGTCAGCTGCCACAACATCATAAAATGCCACATCAACTATCACGTCATATGCCACATCAACAAAAAGGGCCACATCAGATGGCACATTAGCAAAAACTATATGGGTTATATTTCAGTTAGTTAGTGAGTGTTATCGGCTAATAAGTTGAAAGTTGGGAGTGATGATATACAAATCAAAAGTTGGAAGTGTTTTTAACCAATTGGCAAAAATTGAGTTTATTTAAATCCAATATCCCAAATATAAAGTGTGTGATTTGATTCAAAGTATATGTTGGCCAATGTGATATTTATCATTTACTTTTGGTTTGCTAATTAACATGGGTTAGTTAACTATTAATTAATCAATGAAATCAAGCAACATGTCAAATTTTTTCTACGATTTCTCTCAGATGGGTAAGAAAGTGTAGAAAATTATTCAAGGCCTGGCGATGATTTTTTTTTGGTGTATTTGAAAAGGTAGAAATGAATTGATCTTCAAGCAGCTAAACCGGAGTGTTCAAGATATTTTAGGGGAGATTAAATCAAGGGGTTTCGGATGGGTTAAAAATAGATCTTCTTGTAAATACATTAGATGGGAGGAATGGTGTAAATAGCCTTTGTATATATTGTAATTTGTTGCCCTTTGCACGTTTGGGTCGGGGGTTTGTTTTTGTTTGACATTTTGCCCTTTTGGATCGGAGGTGTGCTTTAATGAAGTTTTCTTTTCTTTTTTTTTTTTTTGGAAAAAAAGTTAAAGTCCAAAACGAATTTGGTTACGTTTTTGATGAGTTATAAATTCGATCTGTGGGCTTTACTCAAAGACATCACATATGTGACAAGACTTATGGGACTACTAAATAGACTAACAACCGTTAACTTGTAACAAATATAACTTTTGATCGACTTTAAGGGTCCCACCAACAGTGTGGATCGTTAGATGTATTTGACACGGAGTTGATCTGAATAGTTACTTTGAAATTTAGTATGTCAATTTTAATGTTCAAGATTTGAGGTTACTTGTCAAAGTTGAATACATTTTATGGAAGAGGGTTTAATGTTATTCTTAATTTTGAGGCTTTATTTTAATCCAAAAAGTGCCATCAAGTTGTAAGGAAGACAAAATTCAAAGAATCTGTGTATGGATATTAATCAAGCCATAATGTTAGTCCCTTATATCACTTTCTTTCTAATGCTAGGAACTTCTAGATCATCAGATACCATAGCTGTGCATCAAAACATCTCAGATGGCCAGACCATTGTTTCAGGAAACGCAAAATTTGAGCTTGGTTTCTTTAGCCTGGGCACTTCCAAAAATCGTTACCTGGGGATATGGTTTAAGAACACATCATCGCAAACTATTGTATGGGTTGCAAACCGTGAAACTCCGCTTACAGATAAACTGGGTTTGGTCATACTGGACAACCAAGGGAACCTGTCTCTTGTTAATGGTAGTGGCAAAGTCACTTGGTCATCCAACTCCTTGGCATCTGGCACAAATATTAATCTCGTAGTACAACTCTTGAATACAGGCAATCTGGTGATTAAGAATGGAAATGCAACCAACAATGAAAGTTTTGTTTGGCAAAGTTTTGATTACCCTGGAGATACCTACTTACCAGGAATGAAGTTGGGGAAGAACTTCATAACTGGAAGAGAAACATATCTGACATCATGGAGGAGTGCAGATGATCCTTCCCCAGGTGAGTATACACTAAGGACTTCAATGGTTAAGAATAAATATCCACAAGTTTATATCAGGAGAAACTCTGTTATTGTAACAAGGAGCGGGCTGTATAATGGAATATCATTTTCCGGTGGGCCAGTTATTACTCCTGACACTACAGATCCGGAATACGTTTGTTACATGGTTGTGAATCAAAACGAGATGTATTTTGCTACTATAGCTGATGAAACAATGGTTAACCGGGCAGGGTTAACACACTGGTCTCGTCAAGAAGGGTTAATCCCTTCCTCTCGAGGATCGCTGGCTGGATCACCGGTGGTTGATCTCCTGCACAAGGAAACAAGCCGTGACTCGTAACAAGGAGGATGGGGTGGGGGGTGCTCCTTGTTACCACTCTCCGGCGTGAGAATCAGTAGTTTGCTTGGGAAGCAAAGTAAGATAGTAGTAGTAGTGAGAGAGTTGTGAAGAGATACCTCAAACCTGGTTTGGGGTTGGTATTTATAGCCGAGGAGTGAAGGAGGATGATGATGGATGGACTGACGACGCGCTGCACCTTTTCAGGTGTGTCAGGCTTGTCGGTTGTGGAGGTTACGCCACGTCAGTCCATTGCTTACGTAGCTCTGACAGGTAACTGCCATTGGTGCCACTTGCACTGTGGTGTCAGTCCCACTTGTTGAGTGCATAGGATGCGGTGCAAGCCGCATTGCTACGTGCGGTAACATCTGAAGTTACCGCGTCTCCTACTTGTGATCAAGGAATACGCGAGATGCGGTGCTAGCCGCATCGTCGTCCGCGGAGACTATTTGCCTGCATCCCTTGTCGTGACGAAAATGCCCATATGGTGCGGTGTCAGCCGCACCGTTACGTTCATCTTCTTCTATGCCTAAGGTAAGGCTTTCTTGTATTGATAGAAGTGTTCACTGGATGCGGTGCGATGCCGCATCGCTGTGAATACTTACGTTTTCGTACACCAGATGTGATGCTATGTCGCATCACTCTACCGTTCTCATGTTCCATGCAAGTCCTCCTTCGTTACTAGATAGATTGGATTCAACCCTTGTGCCGACGCGTTCTCGCATGGGCACAAGTAGGTTGTTAGCTAGTGGGGGTTTTGATAAGGGTAATGGTCACTCGCGGTCGATGCTGACGCGAGATCTGGGACCATACCCCTTCAAGTCCCCCCAGTCTAGTGTTGCTGCCACATACAAGTTGTATGTGGGAGGAGTACTGGACTATGGTGTTTGGAAGGTAGTTTGCAGTCTGGAGAAGATCCTAGACCATGTGTGGTCTTTTCTGTATGTAAATCAAGCTGGAGGTCTGGAAGGGTCATCTGACGCCTCTTCCGTATCGGTGAAGGAATCTCGTCTGATGCGAAATTCTCAGCCGATTTATGTCACCAGGTGGCTTGCCACCTGTTGTTGTGCCGAAGGTCTCTTGGAGACTTTGTTAGTAATGCTGCACAAACTTCGAACCAACCTCTGAGATGGTGGTTTGAAGGTATGCAGAGGTTTCCCACCTCTGAAAGGTGGTCTTTTCTTCAAACCAATTGTTGAATTGGTGCATGAAGAAGAAAAGAAATTTTTTGATCAATCTCTGAGATCTGGATCAAAAGTAGTTGATGCTTGTAAGTGCTTTTGCTCGAGCTCTATGTTCAGCATCTAGTCGTGAGATGACGATCCCTTTTTTGTTGGGTTTTCGTGTTTGTCGTCATAGCTCTCTAGTAACCGCACGTCCTTTGCGGTTACCTCGTTGCGTCATTGTTGGCCATGTTTGGTCGAACAATGTAGATTTGTACTATGGGTAAATAAACATGGTCATAGGCAAGGGTATGCCCACCATTGTTTATTCTATGCGGCCCATAGGCGGGCAAACAAAGTCATAAGTAGACTTGTTACCGCTGTTCGGACGCTTGCTGTTCGACAAGGGCTCGTTTAGATCGCTTATCTGCGTTCGTTTTGGAGCCACTTACCTTCCCGCTCCAATACCGAGTTCGCCTTGAAGTAGCTTCGCTCGGTGATGTGGAGTTACGTTGGCTCTTCCGTAGCAACCAGTCTGCGGAAGCTATGGTTATGTCCGCAGCTACTCATGAGTGTCTGCGGTGTTGCATTCCCATATTCGCTCGAAGCGGGTGTGTTGCTTGGATGTAGCTCTTGAAGGTTCAGGAGACAGGGTTGCTGATGTGCGTTCGCGTACATTCCCTTCCTTCCTTTTGTTAAAGAAGGTGTTCGTGTACCCTCTGCGGTTGTGAACCGGACAGGAGGGATTTGAAGCTTGAAGAGAATGAAGGCAATGCGGTTTACCTGTGTCTGAGATGCGGTTCAGTCCAACAGACAACGCTGGTTCTGAGCATCTGACACACCTGAACGGGCTCGTGTGTGTCATGTCTGCATATTCCACGTGTGCTCGTGGGTAGTGCGGATAGGTATTATACCCCCTTATAGTGTAGAGATATATATTTTTACCTATTTTTAGGGGTATGTCCTCGCTGGCTGGATCACCGGTGGTTGATCTCCTGCACAAGGAAACAAGCCGTGACTCGTAACAAGGAGGATGGGATTAACCCTTCTTGACGAGACCAGTGTGTTAACCCTGCCCGGTTAACCATTGTTTCATCAATAGCTAGAAATAATACAACCACAGTCTCATCAATAGCAGTACTAACTTCTGGTGGTAAACTTGAGATCTTGCTGCAAAAATTTCCAAACCAAGAATGGATACGGAGTGGCACGGCACCAGTAGATTATTGTGACAACTACGGAGTATGTGGTCCATACGGGAGCTGTAATACTGCCACTTCTCCTCATTGTGGGTGCTTGAAAGGATTTGAACGAAAATCGTCAGATGAAACAAGTCCTGATAATGGTACAAGTGTTTGTAGACGGAGCATAGCCTTGGATTGTGGGCCTGGAGAGAAATTTCACAAGTTTGTAAGCATGAAACTGGCAGACACAGAGCATGCTGTCTTTAGCGGCAACATGAGCCTACAAGATTGTGAGGTTGCTTGCAAGATTAATTGCTCATGCACTGCCTATGCAAATCCAAACATCACTCACGGTGGGGTTGGGTGCTTGCTATGGTTTGGAGAGTTGATTGATGTCCGAGTGAACGCACAAAATGGGCAAGATTTTTATGTTAGACTTGTGGCCTCAGAATTTAAGTAAGCAAATAACATTACCAAATTAGTGTGTTCCACGTTTTTACAACTTATTCTTCAATCGATACTTGTTTATGTTGGATTAATATGATCTACAAACTAGAATAAGGCAGTTTGTAATCAACTTTGTAGCCAAGTATATGCTGTCTGTTTATTTCTGTAAATTTGACA
This sequence comes from Helianthus annuus, assembly GCF_002127325.2. NCBI lineage: Eukaryota > Viridiplantae > Streptophyta > Magnoliopsida > Asterales > Asteraceae > Helianthus > Helianthus annuus. The sequence goes on along the minus strand of NC_035440.2, from coordinate 30,888,802 downwards.
ATATAATTTTTCCTTTAACTACCTGCATTCCAGGTTCCACCGAAAGAAACGAGTCGTTATGGTCGTTACTTTGTCAATATCAGCCGTGTTGACTGTGTTGAACTTGGCACTCTACATCATTAGGAGAAGATGGAAGAAGAGATCAGATGCAGAGAGCAGAAACCAAATGGGAAGTACAGAGGTTCCTTTGGTTAGCTTATCTGAAATTTCTAGGGCTACCAATGACTTTTCGGTTGACAACAAGCTAGGGGAAGGTGGGTTTGGACCGGTGTACAAGGTAAATGAAGATATGTATTAGAGGTTCATATCTGAATAAACACATTTTGAACAACTTTGGAATTGCATTCAACACACATGTATGTACTATTAATAATGGCAATCTTAAACCGCCAGCGTATGTTGGAAGAAGGACAAGAGATTGCTGTGAAGCGGCTATCAAAGTCCTCTCGACAGGGAGTTGATGAATTCAAGAATGAAGTTATATGCATTGCTAAACTTCAGCATCGGAATCTTGTGAAGCTCTTAGGATATTGCATTCAAGGAGATGAGAAAGTGTTAATTTATGAATATATGCCTAACAAAAGCCTTGACAGTTTTTTATTTGGTTAGGCTCTATTACAATCCTTAAAGTACTATTTATTAATAGGCCCTAACTATCTGCACATCCAGTTTGCCTATCTGCACACTTAGGGTTTACATACGCTGCGTATTGGTCAATACGCAGCGTATAGGGTTAACCCTCTACGCTGCGTATTGACCAATACGCTGCGTAGATAAACCATGGATTTCAGAGCCTTATCAGCAATCATTGCACAGAAAACAAGGGTTATATACGCTGCGTATTGGTCTATACGCAGCGTATATAAACCATTAGATTTTTTGGGTCATTTTGGTAGGTTTGAGGGATCATTTTTTCACAAATTTTAAATACGCTGCGTATTGACCTCTAAGGAACATATATAAAGGTCTGAAAATGTCTTTTATACCCTTATTTTGAGGCTATACGAAGCCAAATACAAGGGTAGTTGTGTCATTTTTGTCTCATACGCTGCGTAGGGACCTCTAAGGAGCGTATATAAAGCTCCATTTTTGTATTTTTTATTGTGTATTCCTTTGTTTATTTATAAAAAAAGTAAATTAATTGTGTGTATTTTGGGGTATTTCCATGTTTATTTATAAAAAAACAATATTATTAAAAATAATACAAATATTATGAATTATAAGAATTAAAAATATTACAAATATTAGGTCCCGTATTAGCCTATAAGTGTGATATCGTATCATATAACGTTGTATAGGTTACTTATTGACCTCGTATAAGCCTATAAGTGTGATATCGTATCGTATAGCAGTGTATAGGTAAGGTATTGACCTCGTATAAGCCTATAAGTGTGATATCGTTTCATATAATGTAGTATAGGTCACATATTGACCTCGTATAAGCCTATAAGTGTGATATCGTATCGAATAGGTGTGGTTTAGGTCACGTATTGACTTCGTATAAGCCTATAAGTGTAATATTGTATCGTATAGGTGAAGTATAGGTCACGTATTGACCTCGTATAAGCCTATAAGTGTGATATCGTATCGTATAACGTAGTATAGGTCACGTATTGACCTCGTATAAGCCTATAAGTGTGATATCGTATCGTATAGCGTAGTATAGGTCACGTATTGACCTCGTATAAGCCTATAAGTGTGATATCGTATCGTATAGGGGTAGTATAGGTCACGTATTGACCTCGTATAAGCCTATAAGTGTGATATCGTATCGTATAACGTAGTATAGGTCACGTATTGTTCTTGTATAAGCCTATAAGTGTGATATCGTATCATATAGCGTTGTATAGGTCACTTATTGACCTCGTATAAGCCTATAAGTGTGATATCGTATCGTATAGCGGCGTATAGGTAAGGTATTGACCTCGTATAAGCCTATAAGTGTGATATCGTTTCATATAACGTAGTATAGGTCACGTATTGACCTCGTATAAGCCTATAAGTGTGATATCGTATCAAATAGGTGTGGTTTAGGTCACGTATTGACCTCGTATAAGCCTATAAGTGTGATATCGTATCGTATAGGTGTGGTTTAGGTCATGTATTAACCTCGTATAAGCCTATAAGTGTGATATCGTATCGTATAGGTGTGGTTTAGGTCCCGTCTAATCCTATATGCATATACAAGACCTATAGGAAACCTATACGAGACTTATACTACACTATACGATACGATACGATACTATACAATACAATAACACCCGTATAGGCCTCTATACGAGACTTATATACTATACACTATACGATACGATATATGCAATATGATACGATAAGATAATTTAATTTAAACGATAACAATATAATTTATTTGTATTATTTACGAATAATATTTTTTTTATAAATAATTTTCTTTTTTTTATAAATAAACAAAGGAATACGATAATTTAATTTAAACGATAACAAAACAATATATTTGTATTATTTACCAATAATATTGCTTTTTTATAAATAATTTTCTTTTTTTTTATAAATAAACAAAGGAATACGATAATTTAATTTAAACGATAACAAAACAATATATTTGTATTATTTACCAATAATATTGCTTTTTTATAAATAATTTTCTTTTTTTTATAAATAAACAAAGGAATACACCATAAAAAAATACAAAAATGGAGCTTTATATACGCTTCTTAGAGGTCCCTACGCAGCGTATGAGACAAAAATGACACAACTACCCTTGTATTTGGCTTCGTATAGCCTCAATAGAAGGGTATAAAAGACATTTTCAGACCTTTATATACGCTGCTTAGAGGTCAATACGCAGCGTATTTAAACTTTGTGAAAAATTATGCCTCAAACCTACCAAAATGACCCAAAAAATCTAATGGTTTATATACGCTGAGTATTGACCTATACGCATCGTATATGACCCTTGTTTTCTGTGCAATGATTGGTTTTCAGGCACTGAGATCCATGGTTTATCTACGCAGCGTATTGGTCAATACACAGCGTATAGGGTTAACCCTATACGCTGCGTATTGACCAATACGCTGCGTAGATAAACCCTAATTTTGCTAGGGTTTGGTGTGCCAATAGGCACTTTAGTGTGCCAATAGGCACACCCTTATTAATATTGCAAAGGAATTAATACAATACTTGTAAACTAAGTTGTTGTATATTGTCCAGATGAATCAAGGATGTAAACTAAGTTGTTGTATATTGTCCAGATGAATCAAGGAAGTCGTTACTTGTTTGGCCACAAAGGTTCCAAATAATTCATGGGATTGCTCGAGGTCTTCTTTATCTTCATCAAGACTCCCGCCTTAAAGTCATACATAGGGACTTAAAAGCAGGGAACATTTTACTTGATTATCAGACTTCGGTTTAGCCAGAATGTTTAAAGAAGACGAGAGTGAAGCAAATACAGGGAGAGTCGTGGGAACTTTGTAAGAATCTCTAAAATCAGTTTCTATTGTCGAGAACATCTTTTATTTCTTATAATTGTTATTGTGTATTGATTCAGGGGCTACATATCTCCAGAGTATGCAGTGAACGGTCTCTACTCAATAAAGTCGGATATATTCAGTTTTGGCGTTTTAGTACTGGAAATTGTGAGCGGGAAGAAAAATAGAGGTTTTGTTTATGAAGATCATGATGATAATCTTCTTGGACATGTAAGTGCGTTGAATATAATCATCGATTGATGAAATATGTGATGCACCCATTATGCATTTAAATATGCATGGAGGGAGGTTCAAATAATCAGGATCCAAATAAACCACTTTTTGACCCTTGGATCATTCACTCAAATATCACTTGGAACATTTAAAACTAATGCATGATATATTAAAGGCTCAAATGTGGGTGCTTTGGTTAATTTCCTAGTATTTGACGATTCTTATTTTAACTGCATTTCATGTATGCATGTGACAATGACCCTATATGTGCGTATATGTGATGAGGTATGAGTAAGATATGGCTCGTGAATCGATTCATGATTGAACTAATTGTATAATGAAGATGTACCTTCTGAAATGATCTAACTTCTGTCTTTTATTTGGATTGATATAGGCATGGAGACTTTACAAAGAAGGCAAAGCTCTCAATCTAATTGATGAATGTTTATGCTGACCTATTCTGCTAGTGAAGTGTTGCGATTGGTACATGTCGGCCTATTGTGTGTGCAACAACGAGTAGAAGATAGACCTAACACGTGGACTGTGGTTGCAATGTTGGATGGTGAAAGTTCACTTCCTTCTCCCAAAAGACCAGCCTTCTTTATTCAAGAAAGTGAAACCACTTCCAACTCAGTTCTTCCTTTACCATCATCAACAGTTAACAGAGTAACATTAACTCAATTAGATGGTAGATAATTATGAGAACTGTTTTCATCATGTTTAAGATACTTTTTTGTTACGGTTAAAAATTGTTGTTTCAGATTTTGTTTTGCCATTCTATATTATAAATGTAGTAATCGTAGACTACTGTCTTGTATTTTGGTGTATTACTTAAACGATGTGAAAGTGATGGGGTGATGGTGAATCTGATGTTGCCTTGTAATTATCCTTTTTTTTTTTTTTTTTTTTTTTTCCAATTTACACGTCTACTTTGCAAAGTTGATGGATTCAGGATCTCTCATCATGAAATTTCCATGATCCTTCTAGATTTTTAGTGTGGACATACATACCTATTTAAGAAAATGTAGTGCAGAGACTGAAATTGTTTCCTATATGGTGTCTTTTAGTATTGGTAATAGGATTTATAACAACCCCATGTGAGAATTTTCGGTTTGAGTGAGGTCAAATCAATAACAAAATCACATAAACACACATAATCAAGTATAAAATCACATAATCACAAGTAGTTTCACTTTTAGAGATTTATAAACAATAAAAACTAACATTTACTCATGTTTGATGTGTGATTAATTCACTGTTAACGAATAATCCGATGTCCAAGATCTGGACCCAACACTAATATCTTATTTGCAATCCTTAAAAGAAAAATCTAACTGTAAATATTAAATTATTCCCAACAAACATAAAATCATATTGCAAATAAGTAATAACATTAAGAACCAAAGATTTTCCATAGTAATTAGTGGCTGAAAAACGGGTAATCAATTTTTAGAACTAATAGACTGTGATAGTTATTTTTAACAAACCACGAAAAACATAGCTAACTCTTTATTTATTTTAATTTTAATTTTAATAATATGGGCATTATGGTCATTTCAAATAAACTAACAGAATATCTGGATGGGTGGGTGGACTGTAACAGTTACAAAAGTGAAACCATAGGGACTGTTTTGGCAATTTTAAACTAATGGACTGAAATAGTGATTTTTAACAAAGCACACGGACGAAAAATGTAATTAACTGTTTTTATTATTGTAAATGCCTGGATACTGTTCCCTTAGACTATTTGTGCCCACCCATGTATCTGCCCAGAAACTTACATCTTCCCTAAATCCGACTTCCGCCATAGTGCAATCTTTTGGATTAATACCAAGCTCTTCTGGACATTTACCTTCTGAAACTATATCCTTCCATGTGCCAGAGAAATTTGAATTAACAGGAATACATTCAGCTTCTCTTATTTTTTGTCAATCGAGCTCACCACTTGTGCCCACAACGAATTGTGATTTGATTTCTATTTCCGCCACCATTTTGTTCTGAACGCAAGATTTATTGGATGAAATTTGTAATGATTAACAGAATTGATAGGGTTCTTAATTGAATTGGTGATTGTAACAATACATAATACGAGTATATATACATCCCGGAAAAAAAAAACTAATAACCGTCCCTAACTTTACATTATAAAGAAATAATAATAATGATGATATAATGTTACTAATAAACTTAATGAACCTATATATATAAGATCTAGCTTATATTTAATATCGTTCTAATACCCTCCCGTAAGCTAGATCGAGAGGTTTGCTGAATCTTTAGTCAGTGTATGCATCCCACATCTGCAGTTGGCTTTTCAGATGGTTGAAGACCTTTTGCTGCAAAGCTTTGGTGAGTATATCAGCAACTTGATTTCCGGTGGGACAGAAATGTACTTCTACATTGTTATTTTTGATCAAATCTCGAATGAAATGATATTTAATCCTTATGTGTTTGCTTTTGCCGTGAAATACAGGATCTTTGGCAAGACTTATTGTGGATTTGTTATCACAGTGAATTATTACTGGACCTTTGACTCCTTCTTGAAGTTCTTCCAGAATTCCTTTAAGCCAAAGTGCTTGACATCCTGCCATAGATAGAGCGATGTACTCGGCTTCTGTCGAAGACAAAGCAACTACCTTTTGTTTCTTTGACTGCCATGCTATAGTTCCTGTTCCTAATTGAAATACGTATCCTGATGTGCTCTTACTATCATCTATGTTACCCGCATAGTCACTGTCACTGAAACCCGTTAATGTCCCTTTCCCTCCTTTTGAGTAGACGAGTCCTTGGTTTAGAGTTCCTTTTACATATCTTAAAATTCTCTTTCCTGCTTCCCAGTGACTTCGTTTGGGCTGCTCCATGAATTGACTTATTTTGTTGACTGCAAACATTATGTCTGGCCTAGTGTTTGTCAGATACATCAAACTTCCCACCAGTCTCCTATATAAATTAGAATCTACATCATCGTCCATGTCTTGTTTTGACAAGCGTAAACCATATTCCATTGGAGTTGAGAGCGTGGTGCAGTTTGACATATTGAATCTATCTAACAAACCCTTTGCATATTGATGTTGTGAGAGAATGATGTTTCCATTGTTGAAAGTGACTTCCATTCCCAGGAAGTAATGCAGTGTTCCCATATCGGTCATTTCAAACTCACGTTTCATCAAATCTTTAAATGTCTTGAGACTAGACATTGAATCGCTAGCTATAATAAGATCATCCACATACAGACAGATAATTATCCTTTCATCTTTAGATATCTTTGTGAACAAGGTATGTTCATACGTACACTTCTTGAATCCATGTGTAACAAAGTATCCTTCTATTCTACTGTACCAAGCTCTTGGAGCTTGTTTTAGTCCATATAGTGCCTTCTTTAGTTTACATACCTTCTTTTCTTCACCTTTCACTACATATCCTTCTGGTTGTTCAGTGAAGACACATTCATTAAGGTTCCCATTTAAGAAAGCCGTTTTAACATCCATTTGGTGTAAATACCATCCATGATGTGCCGCTAATGCAAGTACAAGACGAACTGTATCAAATCTTATCACCGGGGCAAATACTTCTTGATAATCTATCCCATATTTTTGACTATAACCTTTCACTACCAATCTTGCCTTGTACTTACTTACTTTTCCATGCTCGTCATATTTTGTTTTGTATATCCATTTAACACCAATTGGTGTTTGATTCTTAGGAGGATCCACTAGATCCCAGGTATTGTTTTTGATTATGGACTCCATCTCCTTATCCATGGCTTCTTGCCATTTGATATCTTTGCTTGCCTCGTTATATGTCGTTGGATCTGAGTCCGTATACAAGACAAAATTTACTACGTTGCCAGCATCACTTTGGCTTTTGTTATAAAGTTCCCTTACTTGTGCTTCTGTTAAGGCCGAAGACTTTTGATATATTTCTGACACTCGCTTAGTTTTTATAACCTCATTTTCAGAATCAGATGAGGTGTCTTCATGAACTCCGGATTCCTCACTGTTACCTATTTCTTCATTTTCAGTATCTTGCATATTATCTTCGATGTTACTTTCATGAACTTCATTTGCACCACTTACTGAAGGTGTTTCACTTCCGCTTCGGTTTTCTACCATATCTTCTACAGCCACAGTTTGATCATCATCACTTACATTATTCATTCCTATGTGTAGCTTCCCGTCGCCTCCTTTTGTAGTTACCCAGTGTTGACTTTCATTAAAGATTACATCCCTGCTTATGATTGTCTTATTTGTCACTGGATTATATAGTTTGTATGCTTTGCTATGTTCGCTGTACCCAACAAATATAACCCGCTCGGTTTTAGCATCTAACTTAGTACGATTTTGCTTTGGAATATGAACATAAGCAATACATCCAAATATCCGGAGATGTTCTACGTTGGGTTTCCTACCACTCCATACTTCTTGTGGCGTTAATTCTGGAACACTTTTTGTGATGGTTCGATTCAGTAGATAATTTGCACAAGACACGGCTTCGGCCCAATACATGTTTGGTAGTTCTTTCATTTTCATCATACTCCTACTTAATTCCATGAGAGTTCTATTTTTTCTTTCTGCTACCCCGTTTTGCTGAGGAGTATAACTAGTAGTAAGTTGGTGATGTATTCCATTTTCCTTTAAAAAACTTTGAAATTCGTGCCCACAATACTCTCCGCCCCTGTCCGTTCTCATGCTCTTAATTTTATAACCTACTTGATTCTCTGCTAGACGTTTGAAGTTTCTAAAGTAACTTAAGGCTTGAGACTTGAACTTTAGGAAATATACCCATGTCTTTCTCGAAAAATCATCTATAAATGTAATAAAATACCTGCACCCTCCGATAGATTGTGTTTTCATGGGTCCACAGATATCAGAATGGATAAGTTGAAGAGGCTCACTTGCTCGCCATACCGCTTTCTTTGAGAATGGCTTCCTAGCATGTTTACCAAAGATGCATCCTTCACATATGTGCGATGATTTATCGATCTTTGGCAATCCGCTTACCGTCTCATTCAAGCCCATATCATGCATAGTCTCGAAATTGACATGTCCATATCTTCGATGCCATAAGACCGAGTTGTCTTGAGTAGTCATGTTGCAAACTCTGGGAACTATGTCATGTTTCAGATTCAACGGGAACATCTTGTTGCCTGTCATCTTAATAGTTCCCATGCAGTGGCCGGAGGAGTCATGAATTATACATCCTTCTTTATTAAATCTTACATCGTAACCCTTCTGCACTAACTGACCGACGCTTAGTAAATTGTGTTTTAACCCATTCACGTAAAACACATTTGGTATTTTCTTTTCTTGTCCCTTGATTCTGACATTTACCTCTCCACATCCGAGAACTTCTAACTTTTTATCATCTCCAGTCCTTACTTCTCTTTGTTCTGATTCATCCAGATTTACAAACAGGTTTTTATTGCCTGTCATGTGGTTGCTGCATCCGCTATCTAGGTACCAGCAGTCGTTTTTGACTACTTCCTCCACATTAAAGATCATAAACATAGTGTCATCATCTTCATCTTCCACATCTTCCTTATGTATCATTGCATTGTTTGATCTATCACCATCTTCTCGTTTATTACAAAATCTAGCCGTATGCCCTATTCTTTGACAATTGTAACACCGAATCGAATTATTAAACCTGTTCCTTCCTTTTCCTCGTCCCCTTCCTGGGATATACTGTCTTGGTCTATCATAATTACCCCCTTGAACTTGAAATGCTTGTTCTACGGATGTATCATCATACTGTTTTAACCTTAATTCATGCGATTGAAGAATGCCTAACAATTCCTCAGTAGAAATCATATTTAGATCTTTCGATTCTTCAATTGCCACTACCACCGATTCATACTTTCTAGTTAAACTTCTTAAGATTTTCTCAATTACACGTTGTTCATCGATTCGTTCTTCATTCATACGTAATTGATTGACTATTATCGTGGTACGGTTAACATAATCTTCTATACTTTCGCTTTCTTTCATACGTAAGTTATCGAATTCACATCTTAGGGTTTGAAGCCTTACCGTTTTAACCCTGTTCTCCCCTTTGTATGCTTTGTGCAAAACTTCCCATGCATCTTTTGATGTTTTGCATGTTGCAATGCGTTCGAATACCATCTCGTTCACTGACTGGAACATAATATGCATCGCCTTCTTGTCTTTCTTAACCTTTTCTTTATAAACATTCTGTTCATTCTCCGGTGCATTGCATGCAATTTCAGTATAACCTTCATCCACAATTGACCATAGGTCTTGTGATTCTAGTAAAACCTTCATCTGTATATGCCAATGGTAGTAATTCTGACCCAATAGTTTGGGAATTTGAGTTTGAATTCCACCATTCGTCGCCATGTTTACAGATCTGATGGAATTATGATCCTTTTAAACTAAAAAATGATGATATTGTAGCGAATCTGTCGAATAATGATCACGGATCGGTGGCTCTGATACCACTTTATTGGATGAAATTTGTAATGATTAACAGAATTGATAGGGTTCTTAATTGAATTGGTGATTGTAACAATACATAATACGAGTATATATACATCCCGGAAAAAAAAACTAATAACCGTCCCTAACTTTACATTATAAAGAAATAATAATAATGATGATATAATGTTACTAATAAACTTAATGAACCTATATATATAAGATCTAGCTTATATTTAATATCGTTCTAATAAGATTTGCGCTTCTAAAATCCCCAATTTCAAAGCCTCCATATTTCCTTGGTCTAACCATTTTACTCAAAATCCCATTTGCAAGATTTAAATTACAACAAAACATGTTATTGAAGTTGGTTGAATTGTCAAAATATATGTTCTCTAGGTGTGATTTATTTGTCATTTACCATTGGTTTACTAGTTCACATCACATCGTTTACTATATGAAATTAAACAAATGTCAATTTTTTTATTTGATTAAATGTGAAGATGAGTTTGGTTAAGTTGTCAATTAGTTATTGGTTAGATGTATCAGATACGGCAAAACTTAAGAGCATCCACATTACACTTGTTGAAAACCGTCGTTCAAAATCGGACCAAGCTATTCCGGACCTGTAACACCACGTAAAAACGTGTCCAATTATGTATAGACACGTGTTCTGAGCTTTAAACATGTGGAAAAAAAATTTAGTGTCACACCCCCAAATTCCACATGCGGATAACACCCGCTTCGAGGGCGTGACTGACCAGGATCCAGCCACCAATTATACTGAATAATTAAATTGATAACAAAAGTAATACTTACTAACCATAAGATTAGCAAATATCAAGTTCAGAGTTTAAGGTTTCAAGTTCAAACAGTAATAAGTAGCGGAAGCATAAATAAACAGTTTTAAACAATGTTCATAAGGTAAGCATGATAAATGCCCAACACACGGGCAGACGACCACTACACATCCCAAGCAGCTGCTCCAGTCACTGGCCACCTGCAAAGCATGCAGTAAGGGGGGGGGGTCAACAATAATGCTGAGTGAGTTCACTAGTTGTCCAGTTTTAATTACCAAAAACTCGTTTCACCAGTTAATTTATCCGTTTATACATGCCATGGGGAGCTACCCCAAAAGTTAGCGACTAAACTGTTTTTCCAATACCGAACACTAGGTAACCGTTTGCGTTTCCGCAGGATGCCCCGATGTCAATGTTCTATCATCATTGACGGATGCCTGAGTACATTAGTTCACGACCGATCCCATACCATGGCACGGTGTGAGGTTGGTAAAACCTAAATAGCGCTATCAACTAATAACCCGTTCGCCTGGCCCCGGCGACTAATCGGTATTATGTAGTAGGGACTTGAGTGATAGAGTTGCGTTTAGTGCCGTTTGGTTGCATTCCGTATAAACAGTAATTAACTAAAAAGGTTTCCCAATACAAGGGAAGGTAAAGTAAGTTTGTTCCTAGTAACTAGGGGAGGAAAGTGGATGGTATCCCCTTTACAAGGGGATAGGGTTGTTTTAGTCTCGTGTCCCAAACCACCGGGACGCATGCTTTTAAGTTGTGAACTCACCTTGGGTTGCTCGGTAGCTTATTTTACCCGGTCAAGTACGTTGGTCACCACGTCCTAACATGGTTACCAAATATGGGTCAAGTCGGGTACAAGTAAACACATAGCGAACACGTACGGCAAACATATATAGCAAACACGTATAACATGCGAATACCCAACAGTTGGGTTATTGGGCCAGCCCTATCATACAATCAGCAGTAACAACACGTAGCCCAGTCAACAGAAAGCCCAACAGTCAAAGCCCAATAACCCTAAAATAGTCCAGTCGAGACAAGGGTGGTTGCGACTCGCAACCGAGATTACGACTCGCAACCGAGGTCTCGGTTCATCACGTTTTGGTTACGAGTCGCAACCAGAGGTTACGACTCGCAACTAGCGGTTCCGACTTAGCAGCAGTGGTTACGACTCGCAACCGGATTCGACTCGTGTTGATCGCGACTCGCAACTGAGAGGTCTCGACAAGGCTTGATGTGGTCTCGAGTAGCAACCAAAGGTTGCGACTCGAGACCGTGATTACGTGCACAACAAACCTTCTAGAACCTGCAATGTACTGACCAATAGAATTGCATTTTCATGCAAATTGTGTACTATATCCACTAACATGTTTTCTTGTCTATTTTGCAATCAAAACAGATTAAAACAAGCATATTCAAAATATTTCATGGCATTCAAACTGTTCATCATAATATTCATAATATTCATCTTTTTAAGCACAAAACCATAAGTTCTTTATAAGGAAATATTAAGATCAAAGAACACATATTTACACAATCTGTTTTAACATAAATGAGCATAATCGGTATCATTATTCTCGGTTCCTAGTCTAGCATGTTTCATCATTAATCAAAACTCGTGAGATCAAGCAAATCATGCATATCATTCGGTCAAAATCATCCAAACAAGCATCTAGCATTATCCGAATAACAAAACCATTTAACACAAAAATCATTTCAAGCAACCACTTTTATCATCAAACAAGCATTTTATAGCAACAACATCAACAATCAAGCACTATCAAGCATTTTAGTAACAAGACAAACAAGCAAAACAACTATGAAGATATTCATGCTAACCGGTTGGAAGTAGGGGTACAAGGAATCAATGAACCAAGCTCCAAATAATGATCTCGAGCTAGAATCCGAGAGTGATCTTGTTACCGGTTGATCCGAGGAAGAAGGAAAGGAGAGGAAATGAGGGTGTTGTGCTAGGGTTTTAGTGAGAGAGATGAGAGGAGAGTAGGAGAGTGTTGTAAAAATGGTTAAGGGAGGGGAGGGTTGGTTTATATAAGATTTCGAGTGGGCTTAGGGTGTTGCGACTTGGGCTTTCACATGGCCCAAACCAAACCGGCCCCTAGTATGACTTACTGTTCACTCGAGACCAAGGGGTCTCGAGTTGGGTCATGGATATAACTCACACACACACATATATATATATATATATATATATATATATATATATATATATATATATATATATATATATATATATATATATATCTATACGTACACATATGCACCCAACACGTAATAACAAGCAATTCATAATTTTTCACTTGATAGTTTACGTACACGCATGTTACATCGAAAGGTTGTCCGGGAAAATCCGAAGTGTCACATTATCCCCAAGTTTTAAGAACTTTCGTCCCGAAAGTTAAGGCAGCCACTGTCAAGCTAGTGTAAGTGAAAGCGTTTCAACGAGGTGTCACATCATCCCCCCGTTAGTTTGGAATTTCGTCCCGAAATTCGGCTGTAGCTTCAGTGCTGGGGTTTTCGTTTGGGAACAACTGGGGATACTTGTGCTTCATCTGGTCTTCCCGCTCCCAGGTATACTCTGGGCCGCGTCGCGAGTTCCAACGGACTCGTACAAGAGGTATCTGGCTACGTTTGAGGGTTTTGATCTCTCGATCAGTGATTTCAATCGGTTCCTCAGTGAAGTGTAGCTGTTCGTCAATAGTTAGTTCCTTGAAAGGAATTACGAGCGTTTCATCTGACAGACACTTCTTCAGATTAGATACGTGAAATACGTTGTGTACCGCACTCAGTTCTTCAGGCAGGTTCAATCTATAAGCAACCTTACCGATCTTCTCGGTAATTTCGAATGGTCCAATGTATCGTGGATTAAGCTTGTCCCGTTTACCAAAGCGAACCACACCCTTCCAGGGTGAGACTTTAAGTAGAACCCGGTCACCGACCTGGAATTCCAATGGTTTCCTACGCTTATCAGCGTAGCTCTTCTGACGGTCACGAGCTGCCGCCATGCGTTGTCTGATCTGGGCAATCTTTTCCGTTGTATCTACCACCATCTCTGGGCCCGTGATTTGACTATCACCGATTTCCGCCCAGCAGAGAGGTGACCGGCATTTACGACCGTACAATGCCTCAAAAGGTGCTGCCTGAATACTAGTGTGGTAGCTGTTGTTGTATGAGAACTCTACTAACGGTAGATGCTTCTCCCAGTTCTTGCCAAAATCGATCACACACGCTCTAAGCATGTCTTCTAGGGTCTGGATGGTACGTTCGGACTGTCCATCCGTTTGCGGGTGATAAGCAGTGCTCATGTCCAAGCGTGAGCCAAAGGATTTGTGCATAGCTTGCCACAACTCCGAAGTAAAACGAGCGTCTCGGTCGGAAATAATCGAGGTTGGCACTCCGTGCCTCGAAACTACTTCCTTTAAGTAAACCTCCGCCAAGGTAGAAAACTTGTCTGTTTCCTTAATAGCCAGAAAGTGCGCGGACTTGGTCAATCGATCTACGATTACCCAAATAGTATCATTTCCGCGTTGGGACCTAGGTAGCCCTGTAACAAAATCCATGGAAATTTGCTCCCATTTCCATTTCGGGATTTCTGGTTGTTGGAGTAGGCCTGCCGGCTTCTGGTATTCTGTCTTGACTCTTGCGCAAGTCAAACATTTGCTGACGTATGTTGCTATGTGGGCCTTCATGCCAGGCCACCAATATGTAGTCTTCAAATCATGGTACATCTTGTCCGAACCAGGATGTACTGAGTAGCGGGACTTGTGGGCTTCGTCCATCACGAGTTCACGTAAATCTCCGTAGAGTGGAACCCAAATGCGCCCTGTTACATAGTAAGCGCCATCCTCTTTCTGTTCTAGTCGCTGTCTCGATCCTCGCAAAGATTCAGCCCTGATGTTTTCCGGTTTCAATGCTTCGACTTGAGCATGTCGGATCTGGGTAGGGAGGTTAGACTGGATGGTAAGTTGCAATGCTCGCACGCGCTTTGGTATAGTGTCCTTTCGGCTGAGGGCGTCTGCCACGACATTGGCCTTGCCCGGATGGTATTTGATGGCGCATTCGTAGTCATTCAAGAGTTCGACCCATCGACGTTGTCGCATGTTCAATTCCTTTTGCCTAAAGATATGCTCAAGACTCCTGTGATCGGTGTAAATAGTGCACTTGGTACCGTACAGGTAATGTCTCCATATCTTAAGAGCAAAAACTACTGCTCCCAGTTCCAAGTCATGCGTTGTGTAGTTTCTTTCATGCGTCTTGAGTTGTCGTGAGGCGTAGGCAATAACTTTCTCGCGTTGCATTAACACGCAACCGAGCCCATGAATAGACGCGTCGCAGTAAACCACAAAGTCGTCAGTGCCTTCAGGCAACGAAAGAATAGGAGCGCTACAGAGGTTATCCTTAAGCCTCTGAAAAGCAGATTCCTGTGCTTCATTCCACTTGTAGGCGATGCCTTTCTGAGTGAGTATAGTGAGGGGTTGTGCAATCTTCGAGAATCCCTGAATGAATCTGCGGTAGTAGCCTGCCAATCCCAAGAATTGGCGAACTTCAGTGGGAGTCTTAGGTGTAGGCCAGTTCTTTATTGATTCGATCTTAGCGGGGTCGACGTGAATTCCATCCTTGTTAACCACGTGCCCAAGGAAATGGACTTCTCGAAGCCAGAAGTCGCATTTCGAGAACTTGGCATACAGTTGCTCATTGCGAAGGAGTTCCAGAATAAGGCGTAGGTGTTGTTCATGCTCCTCTTGACTTTTCGAATAAATCAGGATGTCGTCGATAAACACAATCACGAATTTGTCGAGGTAAGGCTTACATACGCGGTTCATAAGATCCATGAACACTGCCGGCGCGTTGGTCATTCCAAAAGGCATAACGAGGAACTCGTAATGACCATAACGAGTTCTGAATGCAGTCTTAGAGATGTCTTCATTACGAACTCTCAGCTGATGATAGCCTGATCGCAGGTCAATCTTAGAATAGTAGCTCGATCCTTGCAGCTGATCGAATAGGTCGTCGATGCGCGGGAGAGGGTAACGATTCTTGATGGTAACCTTGTTCAGCTCACGATAGTCGATGCACATTCGGAATGTGCCATCCTTCTTCTTGACAAAGAGTACTGGGGCTCCCCAGGGTGATGAACTAGGACGGATAAATCCTTTATCCAAAAGTTCCTGTAATTGCGTGGAGAGTTCCTTCAGTTCTGCAGGAGCTAGACGGTACGGTGCACGAGCTATGGGTGCTGCTCCGGGAGCTAGCTCGATTTGGAATTCGACCTGACGGTGGGGAGGGAGTCCAGGTAGTTCCTCAGGGAATACCTCGGGATAGTCACGTACCACAGGAAAATCTTCAATCCTCTTTTCCTTTTCGTGAGTGTCGGTGACGAGTGCTAGGATAGCGGTGTGCCCTTTTTGTAAACACTTCTGGGCTTTCAGGAGCGAGATAATGCCTGTGACTTCTCCACCTTTGTTGCCTTGAACGATGAGGGGTTGGCCAGAACGACGAGGTATACGAACTGCTTTCTCTTGACAGAGGATCTCAGCGCGATGTTTGGATAACCAATCCATACCGATGACGACGTCGAAGCTTCCAAGCTTGACAGGGAAAAGATCGATACTAAACGTGTGGCCAGACAATTCTAGTGTGCAGTCGTGGATCATGTGCGTGGCCTCGATGTTCTTACCATTAGCTATCTCGACGATGTGCTTAGATCTTAAAAATGCAGGCGAGTGCTTAAGTTTCTTACTAATGCGAAGGGATACATAACTGGCATCGGCACCGGAATCAAATAACACAGAAACATAACGATCATCAAGTAGGAACTTACCCGCCACGACGTTGGGGTCGTTCCTTGCTTCTCCAGCTCCAATCACAAAAGCTCTTCCCCTTGCACCATTTCCAGCATTGTTGTTTTGCTCATTGTTCCCAGCTCCCTGATTGTTGTTGCGATTCTGATTCAGTTCAGGGCAATCCTTTCGCATGTGCCCTGTTGCCCCACATTTAAAACATGCCCGGTTGTTTCCCTGCTGCTGTTGCTGTTGAGGTTGTTGCTGATTCTGCCTTGCTGGGAACTGACTTCTACAATCCTTGGCTTCGTGCCCCATCTTGTGGCATCGCTGACACTGGCCCTTGTTACATGCCCCATTGTGGTGCCTGTTACACTTGTTGCACTTAGGGTAGCTCCCCCGGTAGCCACCCTGTTGCTGAGTGCCTTTGCTGTTGTCAGTTTTCCTTTGCTGAGCTGGGGCCTGAGTAGAGTTAGCATCCTTGCCCTGATTTCCATCCCACTTTTGTTTACCATCACTAGAAGTTCCTTCCGCAGCACTGATCCTTTTGGGCAACCTGCCCTCTTCCACAGCCTGGTTGGTGAGTTTGTGGGCAAGACGAACCACGGGCTGTATGGCAGTGAGGTTGGCCGAGGTTACATGGCTCCTGATTTCCGGGACTAAACCCTTGATGTACAATTCGATCCTTCGGTACATGGGTCGGGACATGTTTGGACAAAGAGCAGCATAGTCGTTGGACAGCTTGGTGTAGGTCTCAATCTCTGACCCAACCATCTTGAGTTCATAGTACTCGTCCTCGAGTTTGTGGATGTCATCCCTGTGACAGTACTCTTCCTTGATCATATCCTTGAAATCTTCCCATGCAGTAGCGTTAGCAGTCTCCAAACCAAGCATTTGAATTTGCGCCTTCCACCATGAAAGTGCGCTTCCCTCAAGAGTACCAGTAGCAAACTTCACCCAGTTAGCAGGGGGACACTCGCAGACAGCGAAGACAGCTTCGACATTCTCGATCCAGTGCAGGAGACCTATGGCACCCTCAGTACCACTGAATGGAAGAGGCTTGCAATCCATGAAGGTCTTGAAGGTACAAACACGTGGTTGCACAGGCGCAGGCTGACCTGTTGTGAGGAGCGAAGCGAAATAGGTTTAGAGGTGAAAAGACGATGTGGCGGTAGGATCTAAACATCCTAAAACAACGAGCTTACAGGGTGAGCTGCGAAAGCTGCAGCCACTGTGTTGAGCAGGTTAGTGAACTGAGCCTGGGTCATGTTGACGTTTCCTCGTCCGCGTCCACTCATTGTCTTCATAACCAGAAAACATAGTATGAGTGAGGTGTCGTAACATAGCGAGAATGAGGTAGAAGAGAGGAGGCGTATCTATCTAATCAGGCAAACTAGTACGTATAGTAAAGCAGAAAGCATAAGACAATTAAGCAAGTAAATATGGGTCCGAGCTATGAGGTCAGATAAGTCGAGACTTGCACTTGGAGTGTAGTGTCGCCACGAGTCACGGGTTATAGTCTGGTTTTTCTCAAAAAGATTTTCCCCTTTTTAAAACCAAGTTCACTATAACCAATGGCTTTGATACCAATCTGTCACACCCCCAAAATCCACCTGCGGATAACACCCGCTTTGAGGGCGTGACTGACCAGGATCCAGCCACCAATTATACTAAGCATTGGTTAATAGTAAAGTAAAATGTTATCTCGAGTAGTTTAGCAACATCTTAGCTTAAGTTTGATAGTAAGTTTAAACAAAACAGCGGAAGCATAAACCAAATAGTTTTAAAAGACAGTTCATGGTTCGAGATAAATAAAACCCAACACACGGGTTTTGACGATCACTACACATCCCCAAGCAGTTGCTCCAGTCACTGGCCACCTGCAAAGCATGCAGTAAGGGGGGGGGGGTCAACAATAATGCTGAGTGAGTTCACTAGTTGTCCAGTTTTAATTACCAAAAACTCGTTTCACCAGTTAATTTATCCGTTTATACATGCCATGGGGAGCTACCCCAAAAGTTAGCGACTAAACTGTTTTTCCAATACCGAACACTAGGTAACCGTTTGCGTTTCCGCAGGATGCCCCGATGTCAATGTTCTATCATCATTGACGGATGCCTGAGTACATTAGTTCACGACCGATCCCATACCATGGCACGGTGTGAGGTTGGTAAAACCTAAATAGCGCTATCAACTAATAACCCGTTCGCCTGGCCCCGGCGACTAATCGGTATTATGTAGTAGGGACTTGAGTGATAGAGTTGCGTTTAGTGCCGTTTGGTTGCATTCCGTATAAACAGTAATTAACTAAAAAGGTTTCCCAATACAAGGGAAGGTAAAGTAAGTTTGTTCCCAGTAACTAGGGGAGGAAAGTGGATGGTATCCCCTTTACAAGGGGATAGGGTTGTTTTAGTCTCGTGTCCCAAACCACCGGGACGCATGCTTTTAAGTTGTGAACTCACCTTGGGTTGCTCGGTAGCTTATTTTACCCGGTCAAGTACGTTGGTCACCACGTCCTAACATGGTTACCAAATATGGGTCAAGTCGGGTACAAGTAAACACATAGCGAACACGTACGGCAAACATATATAGCAAACACGTATAACATGCGAATACCCAACAGTTGGGTTATTGGGCCAGCTCTATCATACAATCAGCAGTAACAACACGTAGCCCAGTCAACAGAAAGCCCAACAGTCAAAGCCCAATAACCCTAAAATAGTCCAGTCGAGACAAGGGTGGTTGCGACTCGCAACCGAGATTACGACTCGCAACCGAGGTCTCGGTTCATCACGTTTTGGTTACGAGTCGCAACCAGAGGTTACGACTCGCAACTAGCGGTTCCGACTTAGCAGCAGTGGTTACGACTCGCAACCGGATTCGACTCGTGTTGATCGCGACTCGCAACTGGGAGGTCTCGACAAGGCTTGATGTGGTCTCGAGTAGCAACCAAAGGTTGCGACTCGAGACCGTGATTACGTGCACAACAAACCTTCTAGAACCTGCAATGTACTGACCAATAGAATTGCATTTTCATGCAAATTGTGTACTATATCCACTAACATGTTTTCTTGTCTATTTTGCAATCAAAACAGATTAAAACAAGCATATTCAAAATATTTCATGGCATTCAAACTGTTCATCATAATATTCATAATATTCATCTTTTTAAGCACAAAACCATAAGTTCTTTATAAGGAAATATTAAGATCAAAGAACACATATTTACACAATCTGTTTTAACATAAATGAGCATAATCGGTATCATTATTCTCGGTTCCTAGTCTAGCATGTTTCATCATTAATCAAAACTCGTGAGATCAACCAAATCATGCATATCATTCGGTCAAAATCATCCAAACAAGCATCTAGCATTATCCGAATAACAAAACCATTTAACACAAAAATCATTTCAAGCAACCACTTTTATCATCAAACAAGCATTTTATAGCAACAACATCAACAATCAAGCACTATCAAGCATTTTAGTAACAAGACAAACAAGCAAAACAACTATGAAGATATTCATGCTAACCGGTTGGAAGTAGGGGTACAAGGAATCAATGAACCAAGCTCCAAATAATGATCTCGAGCTAGAATCCGAGAGTGATCTTGTTACCGGTTGATCCGAGGAAGAAGGAAAGGAGAGGAAATGAGGGTGTTGTGCTAGGGTTTTAGTGAGAGAGATGAGAGGAGAGTAGGAGAGTGTTGTAAAAATGGTTAAGGGAGGGGAGGGTTGGTTTATATAAGATTTCGAGTGGGCTTAGTGTGTTGCGACTTGGGCTTTCACATGGCCCAAACCAAACCGGCCCCTAGTATGACTTACTGTTCACTCGAGACCAAGGGGTCTCGAGTTGGGTCATGGATATAACTCACACACACACATATATATATATATATATATATCTATACGTACACATATGCACCCAACACGTAATAACAAGCAATTCATAATTTTTCACTTGATAGTTTACGTACACGCATGTTACATCGAAAGGTTGTCCGGGAAAATCCGAAGTGTCACATTATCCCCAAGTTTTAAGAACTTTCGTCCCGAAAGTTAAGGCAGCCACTGTCAAGCTAGTGTAAGTGAAAGCGTTTCAACGAGGTGTCACATTTAGTGAAGGACATAAATTGTCGACATGCCAAACCTGAGCCTCTGATTGACACTACGTGGATGATATATTCTTAATCGAAAGATTAATTGAATATAAGAAGCTGTTCGTGTATATATACTAAAGATAATAAAGCTACGGGAATTATACGTGTCAACATGTTAAGTTTACCTCTGAGTGACCTTTTAAACATTTCCCAAAAAGCTTTATAAATTGTATAATACACCCTTATGAATGGATATTAGAAAATCCATAATCTTCGGCTAATTAATGATAGTTCATGCAACAATTCAAGATTTTGGATTTCATGTGCAATATCGACGAATCTTTATGTTTGGACAACTTCTTTAACTCCAAGGGAACACATTGCATGGCATAATTATCTGAGCATTCAGAACCGACCATTTGGACTGATGTATGAAATTATTGTTCAAGATTCGGTCAAGGAAATGCATGGTCAAGTATATGAAAGTTTTAAAAATTTTTGTCCTTTGGTCATCGGTTACGGACCGTATGGCCCTAGGCTTACGGTCCGCAAGGAGGCAGCTGGGCGATGCAAATCAGGTTCGGTTACGGACCGCATGCATTCGGACTTACGGTCCGTAAGAGCCAAATACGGTCCGCAAGACTATTAGCTTACCGTCCGTAAGCTTGTCGCTGGGCAGAATTTTGGACAGATGTATGTCTCAGTTGTTAAACCGACTTAAACTGACTTGTTTCGAAACAAGGGACTATTGGACGATATATACAAACCACTAGGACACCTGGGGTGATCCTAGGGCCTCCCATAACAGTTGTGCTTGATCCATGAGCTTGTAACCAAGTATATATAAGCCTTTGATGTTGAGTTCTCAAAGCTCACATTTGCAACATTATTCAAGCACTCATCTCTGGAGCTTGCAAGGACTTGGAGAAGACTTAGAAGTGTAGAAAAGACAGCTTGGACCTGTAATAAACTCCTAATCACTTGCTTAGTCACTTTAATTAGCTTAATTACCTAGAAGTCAAACTTGTCGTAGTTTAGGTTTGACTTTCGTTTTAATCTTGTATGGTCCAGCCACTGATCAAATTGAAAGTGGTTATGGAACCATCTTAGTGTAGGTGGTTAACCCTTAAAAGGGCACCTCCTAATTATCTCGTTTGACCAGTTAATTGTCGGGTCAAAGTAGTTTGACAAAAAGTCAAACTGGACAGAATGTTTGTAAATGATTAAAATTAATAAACCAGATGTTCTAAATTACATTTTAGCATTCTAATGACTTAGTAATTAATATTAAAACGTGCTTTATCAGTCCTAACCCGGCAATTAATAGTCTAAAGTCAGTTTATAACCGAAAGTCGCAAAAGCTTGACTTTTGCTTTGACTTTTAGTTCTGACCCGTTCAAACTTAATTCTTCCATGTTTTAAGCTTCCATTAGAACCACATTATTCAGTAGTATAACCCTCTGAAGTTATATTGCATGATGCCTAGTGGTTTGAATTATATGCACTTGATCGTAATTATGCTTAATAATGCCTTAAACGCCCTTTTGACATATAACTGAGATTTTTAACAATGTGAATGGACTAATAAATTTGCTACTGATATTTAGACATGTCCCGAAAATTTGACATCAGTTTGAGGTCTAGAATAGGAGTTATGCTCAATAGCGTAATTAAGGAGCTTTTTGTTATTTAAAAGGCGTAATTAGCATAAAGCCTATCTAAACCCGATTTTCGACACCAAACTCTTTACCTACTGATGTAAAATAATATTTGGGATTTTTGAAGATTTTTATTTATTTTTAGGCTGAGCATAACATAGGATTATATCTTGATTTCGGTAATCGTCGGTTTTACCCTTTTCATGCATAAAATGAGTTTTACATAACATTTTAATGCCAAACTTTTTGCTACTGATTTTATATGATAAATAGAATATTTTGAACCTTATAAACTGATCAAAAACTCAGATTTGCTATTTTAACCCGAATATCCCTTTAATTCAACTTATAAGCGTTTTTAGCACCTAGTATGGGTCAAAACAATTTTTGGCTTATAAAACTTATTATCCACTGATGTTTTAAGCTAATTTATATAATTATACAGTAAGCCAAAGTTTTTAAACTCAGAAGTCTATTTTGACCTTTAAAGCTTATGTGAAATTACCAAAATGCCCCTACGATGCATAGTTTGGATATATATGATGTATTTCACATATATAAAACACCTTACTGATATAACTTATAAAAATGCATGTTTTTACTGATTAAATTAGACCTGGAACTCAGTTTAGCATTAAAACTGTTTTATGGGCATTAAAGTTACCAAAATGCCCTTATGGGACTTATTTTGGTTTAAATTACTTTTTGGGCATATATGTTAATATACTATTGATATATTAACATATTTTGAGCATAATAATGATTAAGACCTGTATATAATTTATTTGGTTACCCGTTACGCGTTTATGCGTTCGAATCGGTTTACGTGACTAGTTTGCGTAAAATAGCCGAAACGGGGTTAACCTTATCATTAAATTCTCATTTTTCCAGAATGTGTTTAGTTTACCCCTATTATACAAGTATCCAAGCTTGTCGGGTCTAAACCACATTCTATTCCGGTCTCCGCTTAATCTAGCATTTAGAACCGTAAGGTTTCCTTCTAGCTAGCCGGTCTAAGTCCTTGACTTAATTAAAAACCCGTTAGCATCCTAATAGGTTAATAAACCTTCTATACAGATTAAATAGCTTCCGGTAGAAGGTGCCTTCAAAAGCTTTAAGATTTTTACTGCTAGCATCAGGTTAATACTTTTAACTTATTTCCCTTATACGGGTTTGGGATACGATATTATAATAATACCGCTTGGTCGGGTATGGGATTATTTAATCGGATTGTGATGTAATAAGTCTGCATAACCCGTTTTAATCTGTATTGTTTGATAACATAAACATTGGGGATTAACGACCGTGTCCTGGATATCCTCGGCTCATTTAAGTTATTAATGGCTGCGACCTATGCACGGGGTACAGGCATGCACCTGACAGATGCAAATGCTAAATATTAAATTACCCACAAGTTGGGGATAACTCATCTGTGGGTTCTATAAGTGGTGAGTCAGTTAATCATGTCCGGCTTCCAAACCGGCCCCATATGTATGACAAACATGTAAAACTGTATACAAGATTTTAATAAAGATTGTCCCAAGTTATAAATGGTTTGTGCCTTGTGCACTCAAATCAATTTTAAACCTTTTCAGAATGAGTCAGTTAAATTGTATTTACCAGTGTAAACTGACGTATTTTCTTAAAGGCTGATTGATACGTACCTCTCGTAATAGGCTGGAGCTATAGGGTGTCAATAGAGGATCTTGCAAATCCATAAGATACTTGAAGTCTGTTGTTTTTGTTTCTTTGTAGATTTATGGTCCGCCTGTGGATCTTATTACATTCCAGTCTGTATATTCATAAACTCAAACTCAGACATCATGGTTTGTAATAGTTTATTCACCAAGCCTTCCGCTGTGCTATAATATTGTGTGTATTGACAATGATGATATCAACTACGTCACGATACTCCCCGCCGGGCCCACCAGTAATATGTGGAAATATCGGGGTGTGACAGGTTGGTATCAGAGCCAACATTGAGTGAATTAAACACTAACCTTCTGTGTTTAATCTCAATGACACAATAAGCACATTCCTTAGACTCTCGAGTCTAGGCAAATGACCTAGGATTTGTTCTTAACTTTTCTTTGCTATTTATATTTTATTTTGTTTTGATTTCTTGCTTTGACAGGAAGTTCATCAAAAATGCCTCCTAGAGTTAGAGGAAGAGGGAAAGGTCCCATGCGAGGGGGACCATCGGCAGCAGGACCATCTCCCAGTGTCTGCGTCCCTTTCTAGTTCTGACTCACACGATCAGTGGGGTCACTCCTTTGAGCCGGCGAGACATTCTGTCTCGTTAAGCTCTTCACCTTCATTTCACCCATCATTCGGGCCACTTATCCCAGATGATCCCCAACACTCGCACCACTCTTAACAATCCCATCATTCTCTCGAGTCTCACCAATCGTACCACTCATTGCATTCCCATTCGTTTCACCATTCAGATTCCCTCTACTCCCCGGGGCAGTTTAACCCGAACGATTATGTTAACGATTTCCTTAGCTACAACCCTTTGGGCCCTGAGGACCATTTTTCTCTAGAAATGGAAACGGACGATGATCCAGATCCGGAGATGCAGACCGGAACGCCGGGCCACCCAATAAGCATATCAAGTGGATCTCCATTTCAGGGATCACCTTACCATGGGCCCGACTCGTTTCAAGAGAAAATGGCCACTTATGATTGGTTCTTTACCCCATCATACCATAGTTCTCCAGCTCAACCTCCCTTGGATGAGCCCCAGCTTCAGGCAGTTTCACCTCCACCACTTCCTGTTGAGGAGCCACCTCAGCAGCCACCTCCCGAGCCTCCGAGTCAATGGAGGAATGCACGCATGTCAGTGCAAGGAGGACCTCGTTTTAGTTCTCCTCGGGGTTCGAGTTCCTACCCTCCTATTCCAGAGGACCCCCAAATGGGTGGGCCATCGAACGCGGCACCGGAGGTTGATCCTCCGCCAGCTTCTTATGCACCACCTCAGCCGCCTATGGGTTTCGACAACCCTATCCCGACTTACCCAGGTTCTTCTGGGTATAATCTTTTTGAAAACACATCGGGATATCCATCAGACTATGGAAACCAGGATCCCTACCTTACCGCTGCTCAATACCATCATCTTTACCCTTCTTCTTACCCTCTAGTTTATCCAACTGGATACCCGGTACAGGATTATCAGTACCCGCCGTACCAGCAACGTCCTCCTCCTCAGCAGCTACAGCAGCAGCAGCAAACTCAGGAAATCCTGGAAAGGTTGGATAGGGTTGAGCAGAAAGCTAGGAAAAACAAGAAGCATAATAGCTTCATGAAGGGCCTTGCAAACCTTATCAAAGGGAAGAAGAAGAAGGGGATTGTTTAATTTTTTCTTGTGTTGTTTGTAATCATGTCCCTGTGAGGACATTAGTTTATTTTCAGTATCAAAGTCCCTGCGTGGACTTATTTTCCTCTTTCTGTAGCCCCTGCGTGGGCAGTTTGTCCTTTCTAAGTCCCGTTTAGGGGACCTGTACTCGTTTCATATTTAATGAAGTTATCTTTGGTTTTTAAATATGCATTTTATTACATCATGTTATATCTTTTCAATTTATAATTGATTTGCCAAAGAAATCCTTAGAGGTATAACCTAGCCAAAATATTAACTGGCCATGACGGTACAACATTTTTAAGACAATAAAATCTCTGTTAACATCTGAAAACATGTTAGCATTCCTAGCTATATGGTACGAGAAACCACACAAGCTTCCAAAATGTACTTGGATTTTTCCAAGTTACTTATATATATACCCTAAATGATCAATGCGAATCATGGCTAATAAACATCAATATGATGTGTACACCAAGACATCCATTAGAGATGTAGGCTTATAAGCAAAGGTGTAATAATGACAATGAAACTTTCATTCATAAACTTCTTGTCGAAAAGGCGATGAACTTTGTTCGACCCTTAAAAGATCATTGATCAAAGAGATCGTTGATTATATTCTAATCGTCCATGTGACAAGCTTCCTAAGCTATTTAAATTTCCTTCGAGACAAGCCTAATGTTAAATGTCTTATACGACATTGACAGTTGTGAATTTTATTTTCCCCTGTCTAATAAATATAAAGAATATTATATTCTATTGATCATTAAATTGGTCTAAATAGTTTAATAAATACCAAGGCCATTTGATCATCAATGTGATGAATCAATATATATATGTAATTTAAATATCATTATTGTTTGATATAGTATTCAGAAATGGCTGGTTCGGACGGGATGAGGCAAACAGTCATCCTGCAGAGGGCAACACCAGGATTAATATCACGGGTGCCGAACTGCAAGCAATGATCACCGCGGCAGTTTCTCATGCGGTAGATGCTAAGTTTAAAGAGCCGAGTGTTGTTCCGTCTCAAACTCATTCAAAAACCCATTCTCAACCACACACTCATAAGAAGAGTGAGTCTCAGCACTCATCTAACCAGGGTAGTGAGCCCAAGAAGCAGTTAGTCCTTGAGCCAACTCCTAGGTACACCAAGGGTTGTACCTACAAGTACTTTATCTCCTGTAAGCCGAGAGACTTTACAGGGGAAAAGGGGGCGATTGATTGTATGAAATGGCTAGACGAGATGGAGACTGTAATAGACATTAGCGGATGCGCTAAGGAGGATGTGGTCATGTTTGTATCCCAATCTTTCAAGGGCGATGCCCTCACATGGTGGAAAGCTCTAGTGTAGTCCACTGGGAAGGTTCACTTGTACAATCTCTATTGGGAAAAGTTTGTTGATTTGGTGAAGGACACTTACTGTCCTCAACATGAGGTAGAGAGGATAGAGACTGATTTCCTCACCTTAGTGATGAAGGATCTGGATTGTAGATCCTATGTGACTAGCTTTAATTCCATGTCGAGGCTTGTGCCATATCTAGTCACTCCTGAGCCCAAACGCATTGCGCGTTTCATTGGTGGTCTGGCTCCTGAAGTAAAGGGAATTGTTAAGGCCTCCAAGCCAGCCACTTATAGATCCACTGTGGATCTATCCTTGTCCCTCACTCTGGATATTGTGAGGAGTCGGGCGAAGAAGACTACTGATGAGGGGAAAAGGAAAAGAGAGGATAAACAGTCTTCTCAATCGAAGAACAAGGGAAAGGGGAACTCTGGTTCCAAAAAGGGGTAGTCGAACGATAAGCCCAGGTGCAAGACATGTCATAAGAGGCACTTTGGAAAGTGCAACTGGGACCCACAGGCCAAACCATGTGGGATTTGTAAGAAGAAAGCGCACAAGTCTGTCGAGTGCCGAAATATTAAGGATGCAACCTGCTATGGTTGCAATGAAAAGAGGCATATCAAAACCAATTGCCCCAAGAATGCAAAGAAGCCTGAAGAGGCAAAGAAGAACAATGCAAGAGTGTTCCAGATGAACGCGAGGGAAGCGGTGAACGACGAGAACGTCATAACAGGTACTTCCTCATCAATAATAACTATGCTAGAGTCTTATTTGATTCCGGTGTCCCATTTTTTTGTAGACCATAAGTTCTGTAAGTTGTTGAATTTGCCTATTAAATGTGAGGTAGAGCTTGCCGATGGTACCTTAGAAACAACTTCAACTCTTCTTGATGGATGTTCGATATCCATTAAAAATCATTATATCCCGCTATCCCTCTTGCCAATGAAATTGGCTGGTTTTGATATAGTTTTAGGCATGGATTGGTTGTCGCATAACCAAGCCCAAATTGCATGTGATAAAAAGCTTGTCATTATCAAAACCCTCTCTGGTGAATCAGTCACTATTAAGGGAGATACACAATATGGGTTGCCCAGCAATGTATCTATTCTCAAAGTATCGCAGTGTTTGAAAAGTGGATGTGTCATTTACATGGCACAAGTGACTGTAAATGATCCAAAGCCGAAGATTGAAGACATTCCAATCATCTCAGAGTATCCTGATGTCTTTCCTGACGAGTTACCTGGATTACCTCCTGAGAGGCAAGTAGAGTTTAGGATAGACATCATTCCAGGATCCGCGCCTATTGCACGAGCTCCGTATCGTTTAGCGCCTACTGAAATGAAAGAGCTCAGAACTCAGTTAGATGATTTACTGGAAAAAAGGTTTTATTCAGCCCAGCTCTTCGCCTTGGGAAGCTCCTATTCTGTTCGTGAAAAAGAAGGATGGATTAATGCGCTTATGCATTGATTACCGTGAATTGAACAAGGTAACGATAAAAAATCGTTATCCTTTGCCCAGGATCGATGATCTATTCGATCAACTCCAAGGAGCGAGTTATTTCTTAAAGATTGATTTGAGATCCGGGTATCATCAACTCAAGGTTCGAACTAAAGATGTACCGAAAACAGCATTCAGAACGAGGTATGGACATTTCGAGTTCTTAGTGATGCCTTTTGGGCTCACTAATGCGCCAGCAGCATTCATGGATCTCATGAATAGAGTCTGCAAACCATATTTAGATAAGTTTGTCATTGTCTTTATAGACGACATACTTATTTACTCTCGTAGCCAAGTAGAGCATGAAAAGAACCTTCGGTGTATCTTAGGACTGCTTCGACAGGAGAAATTGTATGCCAAATTCTCCAAGTGTGAATTTTGGCTTCGCAAATTCCAGTTCCTTGGACATGTTGTCAGTGAACAGGGCATCCAAGTAGATCCTGCCAAGGTAGAAGCTGTTATGAATTGGGAAGCACCAAAGACACCTACGAAAATTCACAGCTTTCTAGGTTTAGCTGGATATTATAGAAGATTCATTGAGAACTTCTCAAGAATAGCCGCACCATTAACCTCTTTGACCCGTAAGAATGTGAAATTTGACTGGGGTCCAAAGCAGCAGGAATCTTTTGAGATTCTTAAGCAAAGATTGAGCAATGCTCCGGTATTATCTTTACCGGAAGGAATTGAAGAGTTTGTTGTATACTGCGATGCTTCACACACCGGCATGGGGTGTGTACTTATGCAGCGAGGCAATGTAATTGCCTATGCATCGCGACAGCTAAAGGTGCATGAAAAGAATTACACCACCCATGATTTGGAATTGGGTGCCGTTGTATTCACACTAAAGTTATGGAGACATTATTTGTATGGAACAAAATGTGTAATCTACTCGGATCACAAAAGTCTCCAACATCTGTTCAATTAGAAAGAGCTCAATATGAGACAACGTCGTTGGATGGAAACTCTGAATGACTATGATTGCGAGATTCGCTACCATCCAGGTAAATCGAACGTGGTCGCTGATGCTCTAAGTCGAAAGGAAAGAGTTAAACCAATTAGGATTAATGCCAAGAGCATTAAGTTGAAAAATAGTCTGAATGAAAGACTATTAGCTGCACAGAAAGATGCTGTTTTGGAAGCCAATCTTCCAAATGAAAAGTTAGTTATAACTGCTGAGCAGTTGACACCTGGGAAGGATGGAATCCTCAGAATGAATGGAAGGATTTGGGTTCCTATTCAAGGAGGACTTCGAGATGTGATCCTCCGGGAAGCCCACAACTCCAAGTATTCAGTTCACGCTGGGGGTGACACAATGTATCAAGATTTGAAGGCAAATTATTGGTGGATAGGTTTGAAGAAATCTATTGCCACACATGTAGCTAAGTGCCTGACATGCGCTCAGATTAAAGCTGAACACCAAAAGCCATCAGGTCTTCTACAACAGCCAGAACTCCCTACATGGAAGTGGGAAATGGTAAGTATGGATTTTATAACCAAGTTACCTAAAACAAAGCACGGAAATGACACCATATGGGTTATTGTTGATAGACTGACAAAATCAGCACATTTCTTGCCCATTAAGGAGACTCATAGATCCGACAAGTTAGCCCAGCTGTACGTTGATAAGATTGTGGCTCTTCATGGCGTACCAGTGTCTATTATCTCAGATAGAGATACTAGATACACCTCTCATTTTTGGAAAAGTTTCCAACAATCTTTGGGCACCGGTTTGAACTTCAGTACTGCTTACCATCCTTAGACAGATGGACAGAGCGAGCGTACGATTCAAACATTGGAAGACATGCTTCGTGCATGTGTTATTGATTTAGGTGGTAGTTGGGATAACCACCTGCCATTGATCGAGTTCTCCTATAACAATAGCTACCATACAAGTATTCAGGCTGCGCCTTTTGAAGCATTATATGGTAGGAAGTGCAGAACGCCTGTCTGTTGGGCAGAAGTAGGAGAGGCTCAGTTATCAGGACCTGATATAGTCCTTGAAACAACGGACAAGATTGTCCAGATTCGTGATCGCCTGAAAGCTGCCAGCGATAGGAAGAAGAGTTATGCTGATAAGAGGCGTAAACCTCTAAAGTTTGAGGTAGGCGATAAGGTTCTATTGAAAGTGTCACTCTGGAAAGGTGTGATGCGTTTTGGTAAAAAGGGCAAGTTGAGCCCTAGATATATTGGACCATTCGAGATTATTGAATGTGTCGGCAGTGTAGCTTATAAGCTAAACCTTCCAGATGAGCTAAATGGAATTCATAATGTGTTCCACATTTGTAATCTGAAGAAATGCCTAGCCGATGAATCTCTAGCCATGTCCCATAAAGACGTGCAGATTGATGAAAGCTTAAGATTTGTCGAAAGTCGAAAAACCTATATCGATCGAGGATCGACATGTTAAAGGCTCCGAAGAAAGCATGTACCTATAGTAAAGGTCAAATGGGATGCTCGCAGAGGTCCTGAATATATGTCGGAAGTCGAATCCACTATTAAACAAAAGTACCCTCACTTATTCCAGTAAATCTCGGGGTCGAGATTTCTTTTAAGGGGGTGAGGATGTAACACCACGTAAAAACGTGTCCAATTATGTAAAGACACGTGTTCTGAGCTTTAAACATGTGGAAAAAATTTTAGTGAAGGACTTAAATTATCAACATGCCAAACCTGAGCCTCTGATTGACACTACGTGGATGATATATTCTTAATCGAAAGATTAATTGAATATAAGAAGCCGTTCGTGTATATATACTAAAGATAATAAAGCTATGGGAATTATACGTGTCAACATGTTAAGTTTACCTCTGAGTGACCTTTTAAACATTTCCCAAAAAGCTTTATAAATTGTATAATACACCCTTATGAATGGATATTAGAAAATCCATAATCTTCGGCTAATTAATGATAGTTCACGCAACAATTCAAGATTTTGGATTTCATGTGCAATATCGACGAATCTTTATGTTTGGAAAACTTCTTTAACTCCAAGGAAACACATTGCATGGCATAGTTATCTGAGCATTCAGAACCGACCATTTGGACTGATATATGAAATTATTGTTCAAGATTCGGTCAAGGAAATGCATGGTCAAGTATATGAAAGTTTTAAAAATTTTTGTCCTCTGGTCATCGGTTACGGACCGTATGGCCCTAGGCTTACGGTCCGCAAGGAGGCAACTGGGCGATGCAAATCAGGTTCGGTTACGGACCGCATGCATTCGGACTTACGGTCAGTAAGAGCCAAATACGGTCCGCAAGACTATTAGCTTACGGTCCGTAAGCTCGTCGCTGGGCAGAATTTTGGACAGATGTATGTTTCAGTTGTTAAACCGACTTAAACTGACTTGTTTCAAAACAAGGGACTATTGGACGGTATATACAAACCACTAGGACACCTGGGGTGATCCTAGGGCCTCCCATAACTGTTGTGCTTGATCCATGAGCTTGTAACCAAGTATATATAGGCCTCTGATGTTGAGTTCTCAAAGCTCGCATTTGCAACATTATTCAAGCACTCATCTCTGGAGCTTGCAAGGACTTGGAGAAGACTTAGAAGTGTAGAAAAGACAGCTTGGACCTGTAGTAAGCTCCTAATCACTTGCTTAGTCACTTTAATTAGCTTAATTACCTAGAAGTCAAACTTGTCGTAGTTTAGGTTTGACTTTCGTTTTAACCTTGTATGGTCCAGCCACTGATCAAATTTAAAGTGGTTATGGAACCATCTTAGTGTAGGTGGTTAACCCTTAAAAGGGCACCTCCTAATTATCTCGTTTGACCAGTTAATTGTCGGGTCAAAGTAGTTTGACAAAAAGCCAAACTGGACAGAATGTTTGTAAATGATTAAAATTAATAAACCAGATGTTCTAAATTACATTTTAGCATTCTAATGACTTAGTAATTAATATTAAAACGTGCTTTATCAGTACTAACCCGGCAATTAATAGTTTAAAGTCAGTTTATAACCGAAAGTTGCAAAACCTTGACTTTTGCTTTGACTTTTAGTTCTGACCCGTTCAAACTTAATTCTTCCATGTTTTAAGCTTGCATTAGAACCACATTATTCGGTAGTATAACCCTCTGAAGTTATATTGCATGATGCCTAGTGGTTTGAATTATATGCACTTGATCGTAATTATGCTTAATAATGCCTTAAACGCCCTTTTGACATATAACTGAGATTTTTAACAATGTGAATGGACTAATAAATTTGCTACTGATATTTAGACATGTCCCGAAAATTTGACATCAGTTTGAGGTCTAGAATAGGAGTTATGCTCAATAGCGTAATTAAGGAGCTTTTTGTTATTTAAAAGGCGTAATTAGCATAAGCCTATCTAAACCCGATTTTTGACACCAAACTCTTTACCTACTGATGTAAAATAATATTTGGGATTTTTGAAGATTTTATTTATTTTTAGGCTGAGCATAACATAGGATTATATCTTGATTTCGGTAATCGTCGGTTTTACCCTTTTCATGCATAAAATGAGTTTTACATAACATTTTAATGCCAAACTTTTTGCTACTGATTTTATATGATAAATAGAATATTTTGAACCTTATAAACTGATCAAAAACTCAGATTTCCTATTTTAACCCGAATATCCCTTTAGGGTAGGAGTTGGCTACAAAGCCTTGTTTTCCTACAAAGTGTAAGAAGCCTCCGACATGTGACATGTGGCAATCCTAGTTTTTTTTATCAAAAGGGTATTAGGGTAATTTCATTATTTATTTTAATTATGTATTTTATTATTAGATAACTAACTAACCAGAAATTTATGGAAAGTAAATATCTTATTCTAATAGTTCGACAGTTTCATTTTATATCATTCAGTCCAGCGATTCCTGCGTATATTCATCTTCTCTTTCACAACAACTAATCTTCTCTTTTACTAATCAGAATTATGGCGTCAAATGCTATTGTTGATTGCGGTGATGGTAATGTTTATCTGATACTGCAGTCTCTTAAACTTTGATTTTCTCTTGTTGATTTGTTTTAGCTACTGTAGATTTTACATAACAATCACTTTGATGTTCGATTTCTTGACATAGTGTTTTACCAGTAAACAGACTCATACCATTGTGTTTTAATATTTTATCGTTGTTTAACTTAATGTTGTCAATATCTTTGTCAATGAGCATGGGGGACGATTTATTGACATTGTGTTTTACCAGCAATAGGCTAACACAAATGTGTTTAAATAATTATCATTCGACTAGGGTTTTGTAGTTTTTATATTGCTGTGTTTTAAAATTCATCAATGTAATGGGGGACGATTTATTGACATTGTGTTTTACCAGCAATAGTCTAACACAAATGTGTTTAAATAATTATCATTCGACTAGGGTTTTGGAGTTTTTATGTTGCTGTGTTTTAAAATTCATCAGTGTAATTGGGGACGATTTATTGACATTGTGTTTTACCAGCAATTGTCTAATACAAATGTGTTTAAATAATTATCATTGGACAAGGGTTTCGGGGTTTTTATATTGCTGTGTTTTAAAATTACTCAGTGTAACATGTTGTGTTTTACTGGTTGGAATACATGCAACTTCGGACTGATCTTCATGGGCATGTTTTAGATATTTATCTCATGTAGTTTACCATTATGGCATGTGTGTTATTGTACGTTGTGTTTTTTATGTAGATGTTCACTCATGCGTTTTATGTGTTTAATATGTTCTTTTTATGGTCTGATACACATGTTCTTTTTTACGATGTGTTTTAAACATGTATCACGTGTAGAATATTGTTGTGTCTTGTTTTTTTTTTTTTTGCATGTGTGTATATGTTCTATGTGTGTTAAACATCTATCACGTGTAGTGTTTTTGTTATGGCAGGTGTATTTTTGGTTTACTAATTTTCTTGTGTTTTACTACTTGTTGAGTGTTGTTTTTTTAATTGTGTGTTTTACTTACCTTTTGTGTGTTTTACTGTGACGTTACATTCGATTTTCGACTTTTTCTTGGTAGGTCAATGCACTAACAAATGTGGTGTTTTTTTTTCGTGGTTTTAAATTTTTGTATTTTTTTAGACGGCCCCATTTACCAACCACGTGGTGTAGAACATGTTTCTCCGAGTTCGGGCAAAAAGACATACACTCCAAACTCACCATCCTCCATGACTCCAGTCGTTGGCATGGTATTTGACACAGTAGATGCTGCCTACAACTTCTATAAAGCATATGCAAGTTCGGGTGGCTGGACTGTAAGGAAGGGAACGGAGCATACAAATCGTGGTGTTAAAGTAAATAAGTATTTTGTATGCTCAAAAGAAGGCCATAAAGTCTTTAAACCTGTTGACACTTTAGCCGATCAGCCTCCTAATAGGTGGGTACGTAGGGTACCATAAAAAAGAACTGGTTGTCAAGCGGAGTTTCGAATAAAGTTGAATGATGATAAGAAGTATGTGTTATACTACTTTACAGAGGCGCACAACCACTCCTTCATGCATGAAGAAGATCTCCACTTACTCAGGGAAAATAGAAGCCTCAGCCGTTCGCATGAGAATATGATAAAGAAGATGTCCAACTTGAACATTGGTCCTGTTCGAGCATTCAACATCATGAAGGAGTTGTGTGGTGGTTTTGATAATGTCGGGGCCACCAAATGTGACTTCAAAAATTTTAAGAAAGAACTAAATGTGTTTATTGGTGAGTTTGATGCCGAGATGCTTGTCAGGCGTCCAACTAGGAAAAAAGAGTTTTTACCTAATTTTACGTGTGAATACCAAACTACTGAGGAAGGTGTTTTGAAGTGTCTGTTCTGGGCTAATGAAGACATGAAAAGAAATTTTTATATGTTCGGTGATGTTGTGTCCTTTGATGCAACGTACAAGCAAAACAAGTAAGTATAAGATTTATATTTTCTGTTCCATTGTGTTTAAGCTTATACATTATGAGCTTTTTCCGGCAACTGTGTGTTTTACTATTCTGTTCCATTTTGTTTTAGCTTATAATTTTTTGTGTTTCTTGTTTTATTAGGTATAACATGATGTTCGTCCCTTTCACTGGGATTGATAATCACAATCGGAATGTCACACTTGGTGCTTCTATTATTGGTTCCGAAATTGCTGAGACATATAGTTGGTTACTTAATGTGTTTAAGGACGCATTTGGATATGCACCACGAGTAATTGTTACTGATCAAGACCCTGCGATGAAGAGGGCTATTGAGGATGTGTGGCCTGATTCAAGGCATCGGTTATGCATGTGGCACATTATGGATAAACTTACCACAAAGGTGTTGTATTTTATGTTTAATTCATCTTTTTTTTTGGTTATGCATATGTGATGTGTTTTGAGTTTTTAGTTTGTTTTATTCTGACGATACTGATACTTGCACAGGTTGGACCAACTATATGTGCAAACACCGATTTCAGGAAAAGATTGTCTGCAATTGTCTGGACGGATTCTTTATTGCCTGAAGCGTTTGAGACCGAATGGGCGGCTGTATTAAATGAGTTTAACTTATCCGACCATGAATGGCTCACATACATATATGGGCTTCATCAGTCATGGATCCCAGCTTATTATCGTGAAGAAGAAATGTCCGGTCTTATGCGGACGTCTTCCCGATTCGAAAGCGAGAATCATTTCTTTGGTAAGATTTGCAATCCCAAGTGTACTTTGGTTGAATTTCTCAGCCACTTCGACACGGCTGTTGAAGCACAAAGACAAGAGCATTGTAAAAACGACCACGATACTCGTTATACTTCGCCCGATATATGGAATCCTGATTTTGTTCTTGAGAAACAAGCATCTGAGACATATACCAGAACGATTTTTTTATGTTCAATTGGAAATTCAACACGGTATTCACCGGTGTGCTAGCGTCAAATTAGAGCATATTGCTGATTTTATTAAGTTTTATATCAAGGATCTAGATCAGCCAACAACTGAATTTTATGAGGTAACATTGTTTTTTTTTTTTAATTCATTTTTTATCAGGTAACACTGTGTTTTTTTAATGTGTTATACGCATGTTCAGGTTATGATACGTGAGGAGGATGTTACTGTTAAATGCAGCTGCAACAGGTTCGAGCAGTTTGGGCTATTGTGCAGTCATATTTTTTTGTGTTTTGAGGGTTGTTGATGTAAGGGAGTTTCCTAGACACTATATTTTGAGGCGTTGGACTCGCGAAGCAGTTCCAAATAGTTCACCCGGGTCCATCCTTACTGATGGGGGCGATCCAGATCGGAGCGTCGAGGTCAACCGTTGCATTCGTGAGATTAGTAATGTAACCGAGTATGTTATAAATAAGTTGGTTTCCAAGTTTGACGAGATGTGTAATTTTCGTGACCACATCAAGCAGTTTATGTCAGTTGCTGATGACGCTCAGTTTGACACCCCTCCCAAAACAAGACGTAATAGGTTTGCTGAACTACTTGGTGTTGCTCCTACGAACACGACGACTATTCGTGTTCCTATTGGTACTAGGTTTAAGGGGTGTGGATCTCATAAACGCATGAAATCTAAAAAGGAGCAAGCTATAAGTCAAGCTGGGAAGAAACGTCGGCGATGTTCAAAGTGTAAGAACTTTGGTCACAATAATCATACATGCGGAAAATACAATGTGAAAGCGAAGGATGCAAGCACTTCTAAGAGGGCCGATGGTGGTGCTGAAGACGGAGAAGATGCTGGTGGCGTGGAGGACGTAGAAGATACTGATGAAGATGCTGGACCTAGCTCAGAGGATGGGGATGATGTGTTTTACACATCCGAAACAGCTGAAGATGCCGATGTCGAACAGATGCTGGAGTAGTCGAGTTTTTTTATCTAAGAATTTTCCTTTTTTCTGAACAATCGTGTTTACTTTTTCCGTTGTGGGGTTTTTACGACTTTATGTTTGGTGAGTTGTCTGTTTTGAACGTTTGGAATGTTTGTGCGTTTGATTGATAATAATAAAATATGTATAAGGTTGTTTGGGTTTTTAATTATGAACACGTATTTGTTTTGGGTTTGTTTATGTTTTAGAGTTGTTAATCATTTGCAAATTTTGGATTTTTGGAACTGGATGTTTTTGTTAAATTGTTAATGTGGTTGTAAATATCGTACATAGTTATATTTAGCAGTTTGCAATAAGATATTATGCTATCAAAATTGTGGTTTTCATGGCTGGGCAGAATGTGTTATACTGTTTTTTTGACAATCAAACTATCACCCTTTATGCATCTTAATCGACAGCAACAAGTACTCTTTTGTAATATCTTGATGTCTTTCATTGTATGCAAGTTGTTTTGATAGGGACTTTAACTTTGTTGTTATGTTCGCTGATGTGTTTTATGGTAACTAGACGTGTTTCAGATGTTTTAACTAACTATATAATCAAACATGTTTTTTTGTAATCCATTTGTTCACCACAAAACAATGTTTAAAAGACACAAACCATTTGTAATTGGTTAGAGATATTAATAAAACCATATTATGAATGTGTTTTACATATCAATAAAACCCATCAAACCATAACAAAATAAGGCTGCATTTTACCTATCAACAAAACCCATCAAACCAAAACAAAATATGTCTAAGTTTTAGTTATCAACACAACCCATCAAACAAAAACAAAAGTAAGAGGATGCACTCAAAACAAAATAAAGTCTAAAACACCCACGTCATGCCACTTGTCCGAATACCTAGTCTTTATCCAACCTTGCCAGGATAGTGTCATACGCAACCGCATCAAGCCTCTTCCTTTGGTCTTCAGTCAACCTCTTGTACCTTGCTACATCAGCTTCCACAAACGGCCTAACTTGGTTTACATCACTAAGTATTATTTTCGCGACATATTTATACCGAAGATCATCAAGCCCTTTGCGTTGTTTGTACGAAATCTCGCCGGCATTATTACATTCCTTTGACAAACCACATTCCCATTTCTTCACACCTGTTCCTTTGTACGTTTCCATGTGGCACATCAGGAAGACGCCACAATCAATGACATTGCGTGTTGTACGCTAAGGCATCTCTAATCTAATCGGTACTGTCTTTCGGATTATATCGGCTGCTGGGTGTGAAGCAGACTCCAGGTAAGATGAAAATGCATCCCTCTGCACTCGACACAAAGATTAAATCCCAATATATAATAGCAAAATGGAATTTTCGTTACACATTGTGTTTTATAATGAAGTCAAGTGTTTTAGGTTTATGTGACGTATTTGATGGGTTGT
Organism: Helianthus annuus; assembly: GCF_002127325.2. NCBI lineage: Eukaryota > Viridiplantae > Streptophyta > Magnoliopsida > Asterales > Asteraceae > Helianthus > Helianthus annuus. Next base: position 30,849,950 of record NC_035440.2, on the reverse strand, counting down.
GAAAGCTGCATACCAGTTTCTCCGGCCATTTTTGGTACTTTCCTTCAAAGGACACAACTGTTGCGCTGTTGTCCAGCACCTCAATTTTGTAATCCTTTAGATTGAAACACACACAGTAGAAATGTTTCTCCTGGATCACCGGTATAAACACGAGTTTTACTTGTTTAATATTCTTCACATCCGCAGATTGGATGACCGAGTCCATGTTCTCAGCGAAGATTCTTGCCCTTACTTCTTCATCAGTCAATTTATAATCCTTTTCATTCTGTTTTAGTCAGGTTGAAAAAATTCCAGGTTTAGACATTAAAAACACATGTACGGAAAGAATAATCCCAATATGTACATACTTACCAACATGTTAACTGTACAAAATAGGCGCGATATGCTACCCCTTTGTTTGAACCTTTCTTCATAATTGAGAACAGCTGACCATGCACTTATCGCGCTAACATGTACGCAAATACCAGGAAACAACGACTCCACCGGGGATCTCATTACAGCTACACCCTTTTCCGTTTTAAACACCACATCCCTACATTTAAACAAAAAATGCATAAGTTTCATACTATCCTTGTGTTTTAGACTGGTTATACATAGTGTCATAAACTGGTTATAAACAGCGATATGAGTGAACATCAACTGTTTTAAACAAACTTGTTATAAACAGTGTTCTAAACAGTTTACTGTGTTATAAACATACCAAACAATATACTTTTAAACACAATCAGATATGATATTGTGACAACGAACAGATTTAGAAAACAAAATTTTACATACCACATACTTCCCGAGCCGAAAACATATAAGCGCTCGCTGATGCTTTAGCTGCATCAAGTTTACTTGTTATATCAACCACTCTTTTTACATACGGAGACCTAAGTACTTCTGGCAATTCTACATTTCTTTGCGGCCTCACCACCCTTTTCCCCATGTCAAGTTGTCTAACTACTTTGTCCCTTTTGCATGCAAATTCGTATTCAGTAGCCGTTTTCTGAGAGAGAGGTGTGATGTCAAGTGGCTCATTTTGAAATATCTTAACTAATTGCCCCTTAGGTGTGTTATCACGCTCAATACTATCCATGTGTTCATTGGCTGATGCTACCATTGTAGGAGTCCATTGCGATAGATCCGTTGTAGACATGCCCCCGTCTGATTTGCTTTTGGCTGCTGATAAAACGATATGAGTTTGCGGTTCAGAGCTTGTTCTGGTTGACCGCGCATGTTTCATCAGAATATCATCCCATTGTTTCCCATTGTTTGTGCTTTTCTTTTATTCGTTCACTGTCTGGGAATAACACAGATCCCTCAGCCAACATTTCGTTTATTCTTTTTACACATTCTTCATATTGATTAAAAAACACATCCAACATACCCGCATGTACTTGCATTTTTTCAGATTTCAATAGTGAACTAAACAGTTTTTGTATGAAACGGTTAAAAAATACGGATAAATTTGTGTACCTCATCATTGTGGGTGTCTTCTTGCGTAGATTCATATTGGCATTCCACACGGATCCTAAGATTGCCATCTAATCCGATGTAAAACCCATACTTTTCCCCCTGGTTTTGTGTTTGTCCATACTCTCCCGAGTTGAAGTAGTACTGTTCGATGTCGTCTACATTCCAGTCTTTTCGGACTCAGCAGCTGATGGATCAGCTTCTTTTTCAACAGAATCTGTGTTTTTCCCATCTAACATATTCATATTAGCGTCTACTGCCTGAACAACATCACGTTCGCTATTCATTGATTTTTGATCATCAGCGTTTTTCTTTATCGGTTCACTAGCTTCTTTCTTTTTCGGTCCATCACTGGACTTCTTACTCGCTTCATCAGCTTCTTTCTTTCTCGGTCTGTCAATGGACTTCTTACCAGGTTCATCAGTGTCCTTATTTGTTTTGCCAACTTCAGGTCTATTAACCACATTCTGTGTTTTAGCGAGTATTACTTGTGTGTTTTTTGCCTTAATATCCTTGTTGCGTTTCTTTACATTTCCAACTATCCTTTTAGGTTGAACTTGTGTTTTATCTTCACACCGCGTAACATTCGTTTGAACATTTTGCTCGCCTTTCCCTTCATCATCATCCTTTTTCACAAAAGGATATTTCTGTGGCGGGTTTAATCCTTTCTCGTTCGCAAGCATTTGTTCGAACCTAACTTTTTCCAACTTGATACTTAGTTCATCTATATTGTCTTGCACAATATCTCCAATAAGACGAATCGACCTTGGTTGATCTGGGTCGTTTGTCATTTGGTCATTCACTAAAGCTGCCTGCAAAAAAGAGAAGAATATCTCATTGTAAGTAGAAAACAGATACGGCGTTAAATGTGTTTTAACAGTATATAGAACAATACATTGTCTGGTCATTCAATATAGCCGCCTACATTTGTTTATTGATATCATTATTCAGTAACTTACTTCGTTTTAGATAATAATGCAGTAAACCAAAGTGTTTTATACTACAAAACATACCACTAGCAAAGGCAAAGGCCCGAAGAAGTTGTCCTTTGGTTCCCATCCAGCAGCATTTCTATTCAAACATCTGATCATGTACTCACACCAGTTATAGCTCTTAATGTCAACTCCACGATGCATCGATGGGAGAAACCTCATATTAACAGACGAATTGTGTGTTGTTTCGCCCAGAATTGTGTTATAGAATATCAAGAAGTTTAATACGCACGCTCTGTCATATGAGTCCTGCGATACCAGGTTAGTTTTAAAAGGGATTGGTGTCATTCTTTTAGGAGCTTTTATGAACTGGTTCTTCCATTCAGCAACTACTTCATTAAAGTCTGCCCTTGCTCGTTCCACCTCTTCAACCAGTTTAACACCCCGTGGTACACCGAAAATCTCGTGAACTAACTCTTCGGTGATATGTATCTGTTGGCTTCCAGCATTCAAGATACATGTTTTATGATCATAGTTTTTTACCAGCCACCACCCCAAGCTTGATGGCACTGTTCTCATCTGAAATCCAAGAATCGATCCAAATCCAATTTTTATAACCGTGTTTCTTTGGTTTTGGTTGAAAGACTCAACCACAGTCACCATGTGTTTCAAAGCTGTCCTTAGCAATAATTTCCCGTTGACGATCGGCAAGTACGGTTTTGTTGTTCTCATTGGTTGCCGCGTATTCATTGGATTCCTGCGTGCGACTTGTGATTTACTGAACTGGCCCGTTTGTTTAGTATCCGTCTTCGCCTTTTTTGGTGGCGGGTCTACAAAATCATCATCAGAGACTTGTTGATCATTGTGTGTTATACGCACTACAACACATTCCAACATGTAAACGTTAAGTTAGAATCATAAAAAACAACACACGAGAAGCATATCTAATTAAATCATTGACTTTCTAACTTACCTGTTTGCACCAGTTGAAGATTCCGAACAGCAGCAGCAGCCTTTAAGTTTGTTGGATCACGGACTACAACACACGAAAAGTAGATACGATGTTACTCCTTTAAACAAAACATACTATTATTCTTTGATAAGAAACTTATGGGAATTAAACCAAAAGTCATCGCAACTTACCTTTTGGCACAGGTTTAATAATAGGCTCATCCGCTCGTTTTGGATGCTTAGTATCACACACTTTCGGCACAGCAGCTGAATCTACATTAACATAAATGCACTTTTTTAAATAAATTATGACATTCCAATTCACCCCACCCAAAACACATTTACCTTCATTCACTAAACGCTGAGCTGTATCTGGCTCATCCAATATAATGGGGTCATCAAAAGTGTTATTGTTGTTCTTATTGGAGATCCTTTTTTTGAGGATACGTTCACTCTTCCTAACTGAAATACAATTGTTTTTTAAATTTAAATATTATAACCTAGTTTTTAAATAACAAAGATGAATTCAACCTGTTAAACACATTATCAAATAATCACAGGTAAAAGACACAATACATTAACACTTATAAAACACACAATCATTACTAATGGTAGCAGACAAACATTATAAATCGTAGCACACATCACATGTGAATCCATAGGAAAAAAACAACCCATTTAAAAACACACAATCAAAAACAGTGGCAAAATCAAACTACCTTAAAACACAACAACTATACATCCACAAGAAAAACACCCATTACCCACATTAACATTGATAAAACACACAAACCTGGGCAAAATCATTGGCAACAGCTATACAACCACAAGAAAAACACCCATTACCCACATTAATAGTGGTAAAACACACAAAGTTTAGGAATGTTTAAATACCCCATTACGAACCCACTGATCATCATGAATATATGTAAAACACATTAACCCTAGAACTATTCATCGATCAAAATTTTAAAACCCTAGCATACGAATATAGATATAAAACACACCTCTGGCTTTAATATTCTTCTTAGGAACTTTGGCCGCTTCCACAGGAGTGTTCATCTTCTCCAATGGGTTTGTGTTCTTGAATCGTTACCCTGTTAACCAAAACACACACCGATGAAGAATCGCCACTTCCAAAACACAATAAGGAACTTAAAACCCACTTACGATTGTATTTTTTAGCGAATCTCTTCTCATAATCCATGAATCCTATCTAATTTTGGATGAGATTGATTCTCCGGATGATCGTTTAGAGAGAGAGAGAGAGAGGGAAAAATCGCGTTAAATGAGGAATTGTCATTGATTTGACCGTTTTTTTGACTGATTTAAAACACGTTGAATTACCAAACTACCCCTATTATATTAAAAGCCTCTCTTTTTAAAACACAGATATTACAAAAATGCCATCCATTTCATCTCAGCCATTAAACACATTGATCTGATGGTCCAGATCGCTTCCTACACTTAGTAGGAAAAACACACTTTGTACCCGAACCTCACCCATCCCTTTAAATCAACTTTTAAGCGTTTTTAGCACCTACTATGGGTCAAAACAATTTTTGGCTTATAAAACTTGTTATCCACTGATGTTTTAAGCTAATTTATATAATTATATAGTAAGCCAAAGTTTTTAAACTCAGAAGTCTATTTTGACCTTTAAAGCTTATGTGAAATTACCAAAATGCCCTTACGATGCATAGTTTGGATTTATATGATGTATTTCACATATATAAAACACCATACTGATATAAATTATAAAAATGCATGTTTTTACTGATTAAATCAGACCTGGAACTCAGTTTAGTATTAAAACTCTTTTATGGGCATTAAAATTACCAAAATGCCCTTATGGGACTTATTTTGGTTTAAATTACTTTTTAGGCATATATGTTAATATACTATTGATATATTAACATATTTTGAGCATAATAATGATTAAGACCTGTATATAATTTATTTGGTTACCCGTTACGCGTTTATGCATTCGAATCGGTTTACGTGACTAGTTTGCGTAAAATAGCCGAAACGGGCTTAACCTTATCATTAAATTCTCATTTTTCCAGAATGTGTTTAGTTTACCCCTATTATACAAGTATCCAAGCTTGTCGGGTCTAAACCACATTCTATTCCGGTCTCCGCTTAATCTAGCATTTAGAACCGTAAGGTTTCCTTTTAGCTAGCCGATCTAAGTCCTTGATTTAATTAAAGACCCGTTAGCATCCTAATAGGTTAATAAACCTTCTATACAGATTAAATAGCTTCCGGTAGAAGGTGCCTTCAAAAGCTTTAAGATTTTTACTACTAGCATCAGGTAAATACTTTTAACTTATTTTCCCCTATACGGGCTTAGGATACGGTATTATAATAATACCGCTTGGTCGGGTATGGGATTATTTAATTGGATTGTGATGTAATAAGTCTGCATAACCCGTTTTAATCTGTATTGTTTGATAACATAAACATTGGGGATTAACGACCGTGTCCTGTGTCACACCCCGGCCGTGTTAAAACAATAAACCGCGGCGGAAATGTCGGGGAGTGAATTGTGACAGAATTATTGTTTCAACAATCATGGTAATTAAAGTTATGTATTATTAAGATTAAAGTTTACATTGTCTTTAAGTTCAAACTAAAATAACATAATTAACTGTCTTTTAAGTCACTAAGGCCTGAGTCCGCCTAAGTGAAGCACAAACACCATCATGCATTAGCCCCTGAAAACACATGTAAAAATAGGTACTTCAGCATAAAAATGCCTGTGAGATACAATGGTTTTGTTTATGCAGATTCATGACTTGTATTTGAAAGAAGTGTTTAACAAAATGTAGTCATGAACCTTGTAAAGTGTTTTCCTTTATGAAATCATATGAAAATCGATATGAAAATCAAATGATGATGAAAGGACAATGCATGGTTAAATGAATAACCAAGTAGAAGTGAATTTGTATAAAAATGTATACTTTGTAAAACAATGTCATGTTCTTGTAAAAATGTTTCATATCTTGTCCAGGTGATTTAGATAACGTAACAATGTATAATACAATAAAAGCACTTATATATAGGAAGTACCAGCGGCGTATCCACCATGCTTTTATCATATAACACATAGCCCCGTTACATAAGTCACTTATCAATAACCAACCAAAATGTCATGTTAAATGTCAAAATGTTTATGTATAAACCATGTATAATGTCATGTGTAATATGTATCATGTATAACCAATGAGATGCATAGCAAGTAGGAAATCATCTACTTAACTATGTAATGATGTCAAATGTGAAAACAAATGTCATGTATGGTGAATAACTAGAAGTTACTCAACCCCATAGTAAAAATGTACAAAACAAGGTATTTGAATAAACCTAAGTTTAAATCAAATGTTATGCTTTGCAGAAAAAACAATGCTTTATGGTTACAAACATTTATGCAGTAATGTTAATCGCATACATTCAAGCCTTGCGACTGTGGCGACAAACCCTTAAACAAATTAAAGGTTTATCTAAATTATGTAGTCGGATTCTGTCATTCCCCAACTTCCAAACATACCTAGGAAGTCGGAAACGGGAGTTGTCAATTCCTATGGTACCATTACATAAGTCCGAGCGGCGTGATCAATGTTAATGAATGTATTATTGTCCCGATTTAACACACCAAATGTCATAACCAATGTAAGCATGCTATAAAAACCATGTACTAGGAATGCTAAGTAAACATGCCTAGTAGAAATGTTCATGTAAAACAATGTGCTAGCATGCTCAGTAAACATACATAGCAAAAATGTCATGTAAAACAATGTGTACATATGCCAAGTAAACATATGCAACAAATGTGTAGTAAATCAATGTGATAGCATGCTTAACATACATAGCAAAACATAGTGAAAGCATGTACTAAATATGTACTAGGTGAAACTAGCATGTTTATGTCATAAAAGCATGAAAAGCATGAAAGTAACACGTATGTACATGTGTATCACCCCAAAATATTTGAAAACGGTAAAAGAGGGGAACTATGTACTCACTTGGGATTGCTAATTAGTCTTGAGAATAAGACCAATTAAAGCTCCAAGTATCACGAATTCAACCGGCACCTAGTATAGGTAACTATGTTAATAAATCGGCTCCTAAATCGGGAGATAGGATAGAATGAGGTTCTATAAATCAAATGAGTTATTGAACTCATATGGTATGATTTAATAGGCCTTACATTCAGATTGGAAAGTCTACCTAAGTGCTTTTGACCCGTTTCGACACATTATGGTAACATAAGCTACTATAAGGCGTCGTTTGCGTAAAACTATGTTCGGATGGTTATCTATGTGCTATGTCAAGTCTTACATGCCCAGTTATCCCTAAACATGTTATTAAATCAGATTACAAGTCAAAAATATGTTCACATAGTCAAAATACGGATTTATGCTTCAAAAGGGCATTTTGGTCATTTCCTATGGGCATACAAGTTAACAAGCATATGACTAACCAATCCTATGTGATCATAAGGTATAACCTCAGTGGTTATTCCCTATGCAACTATGATCACTAACTAAGCTTGGTCGGATCCTAAAGATCGACCAAACGGGTCGGGTTCGGAAGTCTAAGCGGTTGTTTAGACCGCTTACCTTACGACCCTAAACAAGCACTAAACTAATAGTGTCGAGTTAAACATGTCAAAACATGTTTAACATACTGATTTGGTATCAAAACAAAGTGTTTTGATACCCTAGAGTAGTTCCGCTGCAAAATGCGTGCTAAAACGCATTTTGACCGAAACTTTGACTCGACACTACACCTAGCTAACGTGGTAATCAGCGGCTATAATCACGAAGGACTATAACTATCGTGATTACAATCACGTGTCAAAGTTCAATTGAACTTTGACTTGACCAATTGATGGTCAAAACCGAAAGTCAAACTGTTGACCAAACTCTTTGACTTTCTGCACTAACATAAGAAAAAGCAATAAAAGGAATGAAAGAAGGCTCACCCAAGTTCTTGCTATCTTTTCTACAAAGAAGACAAGTCCCAAACTACTTGAGAAAGCTCCCAAAGCAGATGTGAGAAGAGAAAAGAGGAAATGAGCAATGAAATGGGTTGAATGGCCTTGCTATTTATAGGAATCAAGAGCCACTAGGATCATTTTGTGTGGTGATCAAGCAATAATCTTGACCCTACACTTGTTACAAGCAGGTTAGAAGCCTTGGGGAAGAGGTAACTTGGTTACCACACAAAGAATTTGCATTAAGAACCCCTGAATTATGAAACAACAGCCAAAAACAAACTTTCTGGTCACTCGGCTGTTCAGGCGCCCCGCCTAAGACATGGGGGTAGGCTTACGCGCCCCGCCTGAGTCCCCTAGATCAGCAAAAGTTTGAAAAATGACAGTTTAGGTCCCTGCATGCATTTGAGTCCATTTTTGGCACTTTTGACATCCGTTAAGCCATTTTCAAGGCTCTACAAGGTCGATAAGGTTTAGAGGACTCAAAATATGCTTGGAACACTCTTGGATGTCTGCTCGTTTGGTCGTACGGTCACGTTGTTCGCTAAATTACGACGAAACTCAAACGGACGCGAAAACGAACCAAATTAAGCGACGGATGGAATTTTTGCATGCCGATCACTAAAATAAAAATATTTTAGTGTGTACAAAAATTTTGGATGTCCAGATGTGGTCAGAACGTAAGATATGCGCGAAAATGCAAACTTACGCCGTTCTTGACACTTTTAGTCCCTGAAAGATCATATAAGCATGTTTTCGCACACCGAACCTATCAAAGCTTATTCCTAAGCCATGTTTAGGTTATTTATGGTAAGTTTGACTTATGATCAAGTTCCGGACAGTACATTTCCTTACGAAACGGCAGACTTTTGCAAGTTGACGCAAATAGTCCCTGAGAGCGAATAAACTTGTTTTTGCCATACCAAAGCCTTTAAAACTTATTTCTAAGTTATGTAAAGGTTATTTAAGGTATGTTAAGTTTGTGTTGATGTCCCGGAGTGTTTGTCGTGTTAAACTGATCGTATTTACGCATCAGTTTGCGTATAACTTCCCAGAAAGCGATGTAGAGTTCAAAATCGATCAAAAATCAACATGTGGATAAAATCAAACATAAATGACAAACATTGGGATCAAAACACACTGTTTTATTAATATTGTATTGTTCAGAGTTTGCAAAATGATTACACAAGCACAGATGTCACATCCTGGATATCCTCGGCTCATTTAAGTTATTAATGGCCGCGACCTATGCACGGGGTGCAGGCATGCACCTGACAGATGCAAATGCTAAATATTAAATTACCCACAAGTTGGGGATAACCCCTCTATGGGTTCTATAAGTGGTGAGTTAGTTAATCATGTCCGGCTTCCAAACCGGCCCCATATATATGACAAACATGTAAAACTGTATACAAGATTTTAATAAAGATTGTCCCAAGTTATAAATGGTTTGTGCCTTGTGCACTCAAATCTATTTTAAACATTTTCAGAATGAGTCAGTTAAATTGTATTTACCAGTGTAAACTGATGTATTTTCTTAAAGGCTGATTGACAGGTACCTCTCGTAATAGGCTGGAGCTATAGGGTGTCAATAGAGGATCTTGCAAATCCATAAGATACCTGAAGTCTGTTGTTTTTGTTTCTTTGTACATTTATGATCCGTCTGTGGATCTTATTACTTTCCAGTCTGTATATTCATAAACTCAAACTCAGACATCATGGTTTGTAATAGTTTATTCACCAAGCCTTCCGCTGTGCTATAACATTGTGTGTATTGACAATGATGATATCAACTACATCACGATACTCCCCGCCGGGCCCACCGGTAATATGTGGAAATATCGGGGTGTGACAGGACCACCACCCATTTGAGTGGATGACATGTCTTGTTCGGGTTTGTCTCACCAGATGGGTCCAACCACTCTAAGTGGGTCATTTGATTTTATATATAATTATATCAAAAATAAATCTTTTTTGTGTTTTAAATTAAAAAAAAAACTTTATGTGTTTTAATTTAAAAATAACATTAAACATAATTAAAATATTACCCAAACCTAAATAAAATATTACATAAACCTAATTGAAACATTACTTTAGTCCTAGTTAAACACACATAAGCCTCAATGCATGTAATCCTAATCATCTAGGTTGGACTGGATGATGACATGCTATGATTGCTATTAAGAACATTAAACCTCTCGTGTCGATAATGGCTTCCGGAGTCAATTGAAGATGTATAAACCATGCCTATTTTTAATTTATTATAAATATTCTATTTAAAAAATATTAAATAAATGCCAAAATTATTAAAATAAATTTATGAAAAATATATGTTGATACATATTTGTGTGGATGCAACTCGGTTTGTGTGGATATCCTCCTATCTTGACTCGGTACGATGTTTACTTTTTAATTGTTGTAAAACAGCTGCGAGTGTGCAGACTGTTAGTTGATCGAGTATTATTTCTTGTGGTATGTTAGTGTTCTGCAAGTTTTTGTCTGTTTGCAGGCTTCCCATGAAGAACCCACTTCTTCGTGGGAGACTCCTTCACGAAAGACTCTCATCACAAAAGACTTGTGTTAATTCAATTGTGTAAGTCACGAAGTGTACATGTTAGCATGAAAGATAGGTAAATTCGTGGGAGTCACATACATGTCCACGAAAGATGGAGTTTAGCCATGATATAGTCTCGAAGAATGGTCACTCACGAAGAACCATGCATGTCGTTGAAGCTCACGAAGAATCACATGCATGTCATGAAAGACTCCTTATTGTTTGTGACTTTAGATATTTGTTAATCATGTCCATGTAAAACCCCATGTTTCATGGGCCTACTCCTATTTTGTGGCCCATACACATGTTTCGTGGAGTTGCGGGGCTTTTAGAATATAAATACAGAACTTGCAGATCACATTTGGTAAGAGAGCACACCCAGTAAAGTTGAGAGCATTCTTGTATTTTTTTGTTACGAAACTTTGCTGGAATACACAATTGCGCTATAAACTTTGAAATCTTTCTTGTGTTTGTTTGTTCTTGGCTTGGTTTACATATACACTTGGATTCCGCACTCGTATGTGTGTTAAACAACAAGGAATTAGGTTTATCTTGATCCTCTGAGTGGACCTACAAGTGGTATCAGAGGCTCTCTTCCTTGTTGAAAACCAAGCATATTGTTGTGTTTTGAGCAAGTCTTTGAAGCTTTTTGAAAGTATATTTGAATATAGAACAAGAATTTCAAGTTTTTCCAAGTAAATTGGATTAAAACTTAGGAAAAACTTGTTGCTTGCAGTAAATTTTTTACAAAAACCTTGTAAAAACACATGGAGACATGTTAAAATACGGTTTTTCTCAAAATTTCTAGCAAAAATCTTGTTCGCTATTTTTTCCGGTGAAGTGTTTTGGTCAGAATACTCACCGGAATATTCCTTGAGTGAATAGATAACCTTTATATTTTACTGGAAAAGTGTGTTTCGTATGTTTGTTTTCTAACTAAATCTGGATAACCACCAACCAACTTTTCAAAGTCAGAGACTAGATTCTGTTATAAAAGGAAACCTTTCACCATCTTTTTCACGAAAATCCATTTCTATGAATAACACTTTTTCACGAAGAATCATATTTATTTAAAAACCATATTCATGAAACACCAAACACTTCATGAAGAATAGGTTTTTCGGCCATACACTTACTTATTAAAAAAAAAAAAAACATTTCACGAAAAACCAAATCACAAGATACATTTTCACGAAGAAGTGATTTTAAAACTCACCATATTCACGAAACATCTTATTCTTCGTGCAATAAATGTCTTTGGTGGGTTTTTGTTTTTGAAAATTATTTTTCGTGATACCTAGGTAGTTCGTGGATTTTGGAAGTGGACATCAATCCTTCGTGAACATAAGTATTTACCACATTTCATAATTGTTTTTCATGGGAAAGGATAGATATTCACGAATATCTATTCTTCGTGGAAAGTGATAGATATTACGAATATTTGTTCTTCGTGGGAAGTGATAGGTCTTTCGCTAACACTTGTTTTTCGTGGACACTTGTCTTTCACAGAAGTTTCACAATAAGATTTTAAGTTGTTTTTAAGTTGCTTGTCTTTTGTCAACTATGAGTACACATCTTTGGGGTTGGACTCCCGATGTAAATACGGACAACACGTATACGCAAAAGGGTTTAACACCTTCATGGGCTCAGTCTCTCACACCCTCGTCCTCAACCATTCCATCACAAGCGGGTTTGATTACGGCCAATCAATGGGCGTTTGTTGCCAATCAAAATCAAAGTATTCAAAATCTCCTTTTGAGCGAGAATGAAACCGGAAGTAACAATCATCCACTAAAGGTCATGCATATGAATGAGTATCCCGGATGGCAGGATAGGTTTCATACATATATTCTTGGGCAGAACATGGAGTTGTGGTTGTGTTTTACTTCGGAATTCGATCAAGCACTTGAAGAAGTCGGTTCATGTCCCGCGTCATTTGCCGACCTAACGGCCGACGAGAAGAAGGCATATGACTTAGAAAAGAAAGCGTTCTCAATTCTAACTCAAGCTTTAATCAAAGATATTTATCATCAGTTTGTGAGCTTTAAAACAACAAAGAGTTTATGGGATGCGTTAAAGGTGAGAGGTCAAGGAAATGCGGTGTCACGTAAACTGAGACATAGCTCAAAAGGGAATTCGACGGCTTCATGTGCATGGAAAAGGAGTCGCTGGGAGATATGACAAGTCGATTTTATCATGTGCTGAGTGAGTTGGGTAGTTATGGGGTATCGTTAACTCCAGAAGAGGTTGTTACAAAGTTTGTCGATGCATTGCCACTTCAATGGAATGGATTCTTGGAGATATTAAAGTATAATGGCACTTTGACTACAACCAACATCTATGATTTCATTCAACTGTTGGAGAACAAAAAACAAGAAGAAATTAGGAAGGCAAGAAGAGTTCCGGTGCCACAAAATCCTAACATGTATTATGGAAATTGTGGAAGTACTAGCACTGTTGCAAGACCTACTCAACATGCTCAGCTACAAATGACTTTTGCGTCAAACACCAATCCGTTTGGAAAACCACAACCGGTTGCCTCAGAGCTACACATTCGGTCTACTGGAGTAGCATCATTTCTTGATCCAAACTACAATGGTCAACAACAACCTTGTTATGGAAACAGTTCATCAACAGTCAATGTTGGTCAGCAAACTAATCCAAACACAGTTCGGCTAGAGACTTCAAGTTTCTCAAAAGCGAGTCTTAAGGTGGCAAAGGAACATATGGAGCTCTTAAATACTTTGGTGAGCGCGTACTGTGGGTTAGTAGCAGGGAAAATTGGAAACATCAATTTATCTCAGGAAGATTATCAGTAAATAGATAAGGATGAAATGGATTTGATGGATATCAAGTGGGCGTTTGCTAGTGCAGTGAGGCGAGCAAAAGACTACATGGAAAGAACCAATAGAACAAACTTGGAAAGCAAGAAAGACACCAAGTATGGGTTCGATAAACAAGCGGTCAAGTGTTTCAACTGTGGTGAACGAGGTTATTTCAATTGAGAATGCCCTAAGCAAGCTCAGCATGGGAAGCAGAATCCGTTCAGAAATCAAGGCAACCAACCGAATCAGAATCAAACCAGGAATAATGAGCGTGCCTTAATTCCTGCAAACAATTCTCATTAAGCAGGACCATCAAACAACAATCGAGCTGTTGTGGTACAAGCTGATGAAAATTATGACTGGGCGATTCAACTGGGTAGCGGTGATCCGGGTGGAACAACTTGTTTTGCTGAGGTTGTCAAGGATCTAAAACACGCAGGTGGTGGAGAATCTTCAGAAGATGAAGAGAGTTCTGGTTATATCGAAGTTCGGATGAAGAAAGCTCAAGTTCAGATGACGACGGTATGGATGAAGTGTCACATGAGACCATTGATGCAGATGTTGAGAAATTTTTGGGTGAAGCTAAAGCAGCGAACAACAGAAGATCAATTTTGGTGGATCAAGCTGCTTATTCTCTTCATTCAGCTTTCATGGCTAATGTTGGCAGTCCGTCAAGTCGGGTATGTGTCAATGAACCAAAATCTGATAGGTGTCACAGTTGTGTGGAATTAAGTGCTAAATTATCTTATTTGCAAAGCAAATATGACGATTTGCAAAGAAAATATGACGTGACATTTATCCACAATCAAAATTTGATCGTGGATCTTTCAAAATGTATAGAGGCCAATATGTTTCATAAAAATCATGAAAAGGATTATAAGAAGGTAATTGACACATTAAGAGAAGATCTTTTCGAGCTAAAGAAAACGGTTTCAAGAAAACAAACTGCAATAAACAATTACATCAATAGGCTCGAGGAAACACAACAGGATTTGGCCTGTGCTAAGTGTGAAAATGAGGCGATCCAGCTTAAGTTATATAGTTATTCAAACTTGAGGTATGTACTGGATCACATCATTAACATACAGAAAAAGAAAGATGATGTCACGTGCATTGGATATAAGAAGTGTCCTCCACCTGTTAGACACAATTATACCACAATGCCTATGAGGAAGATAAGCCTCAATTTTAGCTATCAGTTCCATTGGACCTTGAGGAATTTGCAACTGGGCTCGGTTTCACAAAGGAAGTATCTTGAGATTCGGATCATCAGCAGATGTGAAATGTCTATAGCTGAACAAAATCAGGATCCTCCAATCATTGTTGAGAATGTTGATTCTTCAGATGATAAATCCGAGGATACTTACTCAGCACAGTCTGATGCGGTGACTAAAGAAGAGGAGATACCTCTCGAGAATCATATTCTATGTGATCTTCCTGCAAAACGTGCTAAGACTGTTCTGGTTGAGTCCATTTCTGCATAAGACTCTAAGAGTGTGAATTTGTTGTATACTCTGGTTGGTGATGATAGAGTCTATTCAAACAAAGATTTTCGGATTAAGAAATGTAAATCAATCTCTAATCAGTAAAATCTTTGAGGATTCGACAAGTAAGTTTTTGGGAGAGTTGAGTTCATGAGTTGTGGTAACAAAATGTCCTCTGATTCCAAAAGCTGAAATTCAAAACAATATGGCAATTAGAAGTTACCAATAGAGAAAAATCAGCAAAATCACACTAAACCAAAAGGAAAATCAATGACTCAAGGTCGAAAGGAACAAAACCAAAGAAAGAATCAAAAGATGAACTTTGTGAAGTCGAAGGGAACCGATAAACTTGAAACATTTGAAAACAAATCTAACGTAGATTATGTTAATCAAGTTAAAATTTTGAAAAGAAACGGTCAAAACAATTCAGGACCAAGTACTTCAAAATCACAAAGTTCATCAACGAGACATCAACATGATACTTCGCGGTTTGTTGAACGAAGATCATGTTTCGACTGTGGTGAATTTGGACATATCACTCAAAATTGTCCATATCTTCATAAGTTAAAGGCTAAAGCTGATGTTCCCCGAGAGCAAAGTTACCAAAAGCGATCCATTTCCTCAAAACAAGATCCCGGTCTAGAACGTGAGAAGAAACAGAAACGCAAACATAACAAGGTAATTGAAAAGGCTCTTAAAACCGTGGTGGTTAAAAAACAATATGTTTCTGTCAATCAAGAAAATTCTAAAACTTCAAACAATCAAACTGGTATAACTCAACAGACATGGAAACCTAAATTGGTCACAAATTCAGGGGGAGCATCACTATTTTCAAACCATCACAAAGTTGAAATAAGTTTTGTCGATGAAAATGGAAGACCCAAGTCCACGAAGGCTTGGGTCCCCATCTCCAACTGATCATTTGAGTACATGTGTAGGGTGTTCCAGGAGGAACTGTCAGTAGTCTTTGGATTGTTGATAGCGGAGACTCCAGGCACATGACATGCGACATGAGACTTCTCTACGATGTCAAATCTATTAGAGGAGGTTATGTTGCTTTTGCTGGAGATAAAGGCGGATATATTACTGGTGAAGGAATGGTATCCAATGGGGTAGTCAGTTTTGATAAGATCAACTTTGTACAACAACTTGATCACAATCTTCTTAGTGTTTCTCAAATCTGTGATAAGAAGTTTTCTGTGCACTTTGACGCAAATGGATGTTAGGTGCTAAAGCCCGCTTTCAAGATTCCCAAAGATTGGATTCTCTTATCTGCTCCAAGGATTAATAATTTATATGTCCTTGATATGAGTCAAGCAATTACCACGTCTGCACAAGTTACCTGTTTTGTTTCTAAAGCCATAGAAAAGGAATCAATCTCTTGGCATAGGCAAATGGGACACATTCACTTAAGGAAAATGAATCATCTGGTGAAGAATGAGTTAGTGAACGGTGTTCCCATTAAAATTTTTCATCCGCAAGACGTCTGTGTTTCATGGCAAAAAGGAAAGCAAAGTAAGAAATCACACCCGAAGAAGAAAATCAACATAGTAGCAGTGCCACTTAACCGCTTGATATAGACTAGAAAATGGGATAAGAAATCAGACCTGTTGATTCTCACAGAATACCAGGAATGATTCTTCCAAAATTCGTTGATTGACGAAGAATACCGAAAATTGGGGTTTTCACACACAAAACACACACTAGTGAATTGGGAGAGGAAAATGATTGTTCATATATATTCAAAACTGATTTGTCTCCTCCCATTACATCCATATAAATAACAACGTAAATTGAAAACGGGCCTTAAAACACACTTGGGTCAAAAGCTAGAACAAAATAAAAGTCCAACAAAAGCAATAAAAAACATAAAACAATAAATAACTCAGAGAAATAAGCGTTTTTGGGCCCGGACGTTGACCCAAACCACCTATGGCATCTGTAGAAAGATGGGCCTTGTTCTCACGATCGTTTTGTCTAGTCGCACGCCCAAAATGGACCCCCGTAGCCCAAGTTAGAGCCATTTTAGTGAAGCCTCTTTTGTCACACGATCTTGGGCCTCCAAATATTAGATGGCCCGCTCCTTCACACCTGGGCCCGCATCACCACTTACACATGGATTTGTTCGGTCCAATCAAGCATAAAAGAATCAGTAATAACTCGTACTGGCTCGTTGTGACAGATGATTATTCAAGATTTTCTTGGGTGGCGTTGATGGCTCACAAGAGTGAGATTTTCGAAATTATCAAAAACTTGAGTACTACGATTGAGAATGTGTATAATTTGAAAGTGAGACGCATACGCAGCGACAATGGAACTGAATTTAAAAATCATGCTATGGAGGAGTTTTGTAGATCCAAAGGTATTCTTCATGAATTCAGTGCCAGATACACTCCTCAACCAAATGGCGTCGCTGAGCGTAAGAACCGAACATTGACCAAACTGCAAGGACTATGTTGGTAGAGTCACAGTTGCCCATTCCCTTCTAGAGTGAGGCTGTGGCCTCTGCATGCTACACGATGAACCGAGTCCTTATAGTAAAATGACATAACAAGACCTGCTTTGAGCTACTGCACAAACGGAAACCAGACTTACAATTTTTTGAACCGTTTGGGGCTCCTTGCACTATGATCGATCCGGATGGAAAGTTTGGGGCAAAAGCAATTGAGGGATACTTTCTTGGGTATGCAACCCCGAATTTAAGAGTTTGGAATCTCGATACAAAAAGGATCGAGGAATGCTCTGAAGTCTGAGTACAAAGGCATACGTTGACCGTCGGATGTCCAGGTCAGCCCTGGATGTTTGAGTATGATGACTTTTTCAATTCGATCAATATTGAAGAAGATGTCGTGGATATGGCATCATAGATGTTCTTCAAGAGTGACAACGCAACAAAGTCACTGTTGGTTCGTCCAATTATTGTCAACAATCAAGCATCATCTTCGGCTAACAATAATGCTCTCGATAGTGAGGAAGTTCAAGATGCTGCTGAACTTAATGAATCTTCAGAAGAGGATGATGAATTTCACGATGCAGACCAAGAAGTTCCTGCAACAGTTGTGCATGGTATTTCTGAGGCTACACCCCATTGGACTGCCCTAAAGCAGCTGAAGCCACTGCATCATCCTCTTCGTCTGTTCAGGGTCTTGATATGGTTGTTGATCTAAACTTCAACAATCTGGGTATAAATATTCCAGTTCCGACTAATCCAGAAACGAGAATCCATAATACCCATCCTCAGCAAAACATCATTGGCAATGTTCAAAGTGGCGTGCAGACGAGGAATCAGTTGAGAAACAACAATAATGCTGGCTTGTATGCAACGATTAGAGAATCGGGTGGAGAATGATTGGTCCTTCGCGTGTTATGTCTTACAAGAAGAACCAAGGTCTTGGAAAGAAGCGTTAAAGGAAAATTCTTGGGTGAAAGCTATGCAGGAGGAACTGCAACAATTCCAGAAGCTAGGTGTCTGGAAAGTGGTTGAAAAACCTGAGAATTAGAAGAAGATTGGCACCCGTTGGGTATTCAAGTGCAAAAAGGATGACCGTGGAGTAGTTGTCCGAAACAAGGCGATATTAGTTGTTCAAGGTTTTCGTCAGGTAGAAGGGATAGATTACAACGAAGTTTATGCACCAGTTGCACGTCTTGAAGCCATTCGCATCTTCCTAGCCTATGCTTCCTTCAAAGGATTCAAGGTTTATCAAATGGATGTGAAAAGTACTTTACTTCATGGTGTGGTTGAAGAAGAGGTCTATGTCGAACAATCTCCGGGTTTTGAATATCCTATTCATCCAGATCGGGTTTGGTTGCTCAACAAAGATCTCTACGGATTACATCAAGCACCGAGAGCTTTGTATGCAACCTTATCCACCTATCTACTAGAGAATGGTTTTCGCCAAGGTCTTATCGATTGCATTCTTTTCATCAAAGAAAAGGATGGAGATCTTCTGTTGGTTCAGGTATACGTAGATGATATTATTTTTGGTTAAACTAACGATGTTTTGTGTAGGAACTTCGAGCGTGTTATGCAGGACAAATTCGAGATGAGCGCCATGGAGGAAATGAACTTCTTTTTGGGCCTACAAGTTCAACAAACAGAGTCTGGGATATTTATCCATCAGACTAAATATGTCGGTGACATCTTGAGCCGGTTCCAGATGGCTGAAGCGACGTCCATTGGTACCCCACTTCCGTAGAATCACGCGATTACTCCAGACTTGAAGGGTGAAAGCGTTAACTCTTCACTTTATCGCGCAATGATCTGATCTCTTATGTATCTCACAGCCTCGAGGCCAGACATAATGTATCCTACGTGCCTACTTGCCTGATATCAAGCCAACCTGAAGGCCTCACATCAGGAGGCTGTAAAAAGGATTTTTCACTATTTGAAGGGTTAGGCAAATCCACAACAGCTGGATGTCAGTTTTTAGGAAACTTGTGTCGCTACATCAACTTATGAAGCCGAGTACATTGCTTCCTCAAGTTGTCGCATCCAAGTTCTGTGGATCCAACATCAAATGTCTGACTACGGTTTTGAATTCCTATCTACTCCAATTTTCGTTGATAATTCTACTGCCTTGTAGATCACTAGAAATCCTGTGCAGCATTCAAAGACCAAACACATCGATATCAAATATCACTTCATACGTGATTGTTTTGGTAAAAGACTTATCGATGTTGTTAAGGTCCACACCGATGACCAACGTGTCGACCTTTTTACCAAAGCATTTAACAAATCACGTTTTGACTTTTTACTTATGGTAAACGACATTAAGGTTAAGCAAGAGTAAACCGACATCGGAAAATCGTTTTTGTAAATATCTAGTTGTGTTTTAATTTATTGTACTTTTTGCATTTTAGGGGGAGTAATTTCGAAAAGAAAAATACAAAAACAATGAAAAAATTTCAATAACACAAAAACAATAGAAAAACAAAAATGAGTTTCCTGGTGAGCAAAAGAGAAAATGATAGTACATCAGTGGTCTGTCGAAATCTCTTTGAACATAAAATGAAAAACGATAAGTAGCTATATAAGATGTATCGGTAGGCTCACAATCATTATAAAGTGCGTAGGGTAATATAAACTTAATCGACTGACGACCGTGTGGGAACCGCTCATTGGCATATGGTCTTGGTACCGAAATTTCATTTGATAGATTGCCGAGGTTCTGAGATATGTGGTCTTTATGCTGTTTATCATCTGGGTATCATGGTTGTCTCTTTTATCGAAAACAACGGAGACGCAAGTCTAGAACTTCCATGATACCAAACATACGTGTACATATCATACATACATGTATATAATACATGCCGAATTCGACCATCAATAAGTGATAAAAATATCACATTCACCCCCGAACGAATAAGTGATTCTAAATCACATCTATCATCCGAGAGTCAAGTTCGTCTCTTTGTCGGTACGATGGTACTAACATGTTCACGGACTTGCTCTTGTGCCCTTCATGTATCAACTTCCTCATTAATAAGTGATTTTATCACATAGGGCTTGTATTCATCCTTGAATAAGTGAGTATCTCACATCATATACGTTGAAAACAGATGATAATGGTATACTCACCAGTAAGATGAACTCTTGTGCATACCTTGATACGGGAATGTTCGTGAGTGGATGAACACAGGTTGGTAAGTATAAATCATACCTTAATGTATCCCCAAGTCATATGATTACATCTGTTTGTTGAGCTTAGGTGGACAACAATACCAATAATTGTTATAGGATGCTTATCTAAATGTTAACTAATTGAACAACAAGAGTGTTTTGGTATGACCGTACACTGATATGATTCTCTTCCCCTCGAAACTCGCAAAAAAGAATGTCTGTAAATATTTATTTACTGCTTTCCGTCTTTACATTTGAAATATTTGAAAATAGCAAAAAGATTTTAGGTGTGTTTTAATATAAACCCTATAAAAACCAAAAAGATTTTATTTTTGATTGCCCGATGTTGGAACTCGAGTCTTATCCTCCTAAAACCTGATCGAAACCTAAAACAATTGCATCTTCATAAACGGTCAAAGTTAACAAATTTGGAAAGTTAAAAATCTAAATCAAATTTTTAAACTTTCAAACTGTTGTCGGTCGGAAGTTAATTAAGAGTTGGTCTCATGTGTGTCGTGTACTTGTATTGTTTAATATAATCTCTTAGTGAGGTTTTTGTTTGAAAACTCTCTAAGATTGATTATATTCTTAGCGGTTGTTCTCATTACGTGTTTTGCTCTATTGTATGTGCAGATGTGGCATTCAAACCAGCTAAAGACAAAGAGAACGTGTCAGATGATAAGCTTTGGAGTGACGACACGACATGGATGCAATCAGAGCATCAAGATGATCGAGTTGCAACTGACGACTCATCAACACCACAAGGATCTAAAGATCTGAAGTTCAACGTCTCACAAGCTACATTCAAGGGGGAGTTTGCTGATGCACCTCCTGATTGTGACAAGTGAAGACATCTGTAGATCTGACAGTGTGAAGAACGAACCATCACGAGCAACATCCAAGGGGGAGTTTGTTGATACATATTTGTGTGGATACAGCTCGGTTCGGTTCGGCTCGGTTACGAAGTGAAGACCGAAGTCAAGATATCCTCCTATCTTGACTCGGTACGACGTTTACTTTGTAATTGTTGTAAAGCAGCTGCGAATGTGCAGACTGTTAGTTGATCGAGTATTGTTTCTTGCTGTAGGTTAGTGTTCTGCAAGTTTCTGTCTATTTGCAGGCTTCCCACGAAGAACCCACTTCTTCGTGGGAGACTCCTTCACGAAAGACTCTCATCACAAAAGACTTGTGTTAATTCAATTGGTGAAAGTCACGAAGTATACATGTTGCATAAAAGATAGGTATTTCGTGGGAGTCAGATGCATGTTCATGAAAGATGGAGTTTAGCCATGATGAAGTCTCGAAGAATGGTCACTCACGAAGAACCATGCATGTCACTGAAGCTCACGAAGAATCACATGCATGTCATGAAAGACTCCTTATTGTTCGTGACTTTAGATATTTGTTAACCATGTCCACGTAAAACCCCATGTTTCGTGGGCCTGCTCCTATTTCGTGTCCCATACACATGTTTCGTGGAGTTGCTGGGCTTTTAGCCTATAAATACAGAACTTGCAGATCACATTTGGTAAGAGAGCACACCCAGTAAAGTTAAGAGCATTCTTGTATTACTTTGTAACGAAACTTTGCTGGAATATACATTTGAGCTTTAAACTTTGAAATATTTCTTGTGTTTGTGTGATCTTGGCTTGGTTTACATATACACTTGGATTCCGCACTCATGTGTGTGTTAAACAACAAGTAATTAGGTTTATCTTGATATTCTGAGTGGACATACAATATATTTTTTAATATAAAAGAAATACAATTATTAATGATATAATTTATAAATTTATAAATATAAATCAGATATAGATTAAATACAAAGAAAAATACGTGATGAGGTGGATAATAAATTGAAAATTTGAAATAATTTAGTGTTTGAATAAAAAAGTGAGTTGGAATACCATGTCCAACTTGTGGATGCCCTTTGAAAACTTCTATGTAGACAACGGTCTAGAACGAGGCTTAACTTACACAGACATAACTTTTGACCTGTTATGAGTTACTTGGACGACGAAAAGCGTGAGTCATTCGATGTGCTTGATATGATAGGTAAACTAATAATTTAACTATTTTAATTGACTTAAGAAATCTGATTTATTTAAATGATTACTTGGCGTTAAAAAGTCTTCGTTGTAAACTAATAATTTAACTATTTTAATTGACTTAAGAAGCTTCTTGATTGGATGAACGACTGAAAACATCTCCCGTTCAATGAACTATGATTAAATCTTAATCCTTAAAGTGTCATCAGCTGTGAGGAAGGCCAAACTGAAACAACTTTTGCAAAGATATCAATTAAACCAAAATGTTACTCCCTCATATCACTGTCTTCTTTCTTGTGGTTGGAACTTCTAGATCATCAGACACCATAGCTGTGCATCAAAACATCTCTGATGGTCAGACTATTGTTTCGGCGAACGCAAAATTTGAGCTGGGTTTCTTTAGCCCGGGAAGTTCCAAAAATCGGTACCTGGGGATATGGTATAAGAACACATCACCTCAAACAACGATTGCATGGGTTGCAAACCGGGAAACTCCACTTATAGACACCTCGGGTGTGATCAAGCTGGACAACCAAGGGAACCTGACTCTTGTTAATGGTAGCGGCAAAGTCATATGGTCATCCAACTCCTCGGCAACTGGTACAAATATGAATCTTGTAGCACAACTCCTTGATACAGGCAATCTGGTGATCAAGAATGGAAATGAAACCAACAATGAAATTGTTATTTGGCAAAGTTTTGATTATCCTGGAGATACCTGCTTACCAGGAATGAAGTTGGGCAAGAACTTCATAACTGGAAGAGAAACATACCAGACATCATGGAGGAGTACAGATGATCCTTCCCCAGGTGAGTATACATTAAGTATTTCAGCGGTTAAAGGTGAATATCAACAAGTATATATTAGGAGAAGCTCTGCTATTAAAACAAGGATCGGGCCTTATAATGGCGTTTCATTTTCTGGCCGGGCTAACTATGCGCCTGATGCTAGTCCGGCTAGTGTTTCCTATGTGATTGTCAATGAGAACGAGATATATATCACTTTTATTTCTAATAGTAATACCACCACCTTAAGAACGGTATTAACTCCTGATGGTAAACTTGAGATCTTGCAGCAAAAATTTCCGAACACAGAATGGATTCTGATTTCCACCTTACCAGTAGATTATTGTGACATCTATGGAGTATGTGGCCCATATGGGAGCTGTAATACTGCCACTTCTCCTAATTGTGGATGCTTGAAAGGATTTGAACTAAAAAACTCAGATGATACGAGTCCTGATAATGGTACAAGTGTTTGTAGGCGAGGCACAGCCTTGGATTGCGGGCCTGGAGAGGGATTTCAAAAGTTTTCAAGCATGAAATTACCAGACACGAAGAATGCTGTCTATAGTAGCAACATGAGCCTATCAGATTGTGCGGTAGCTTGCAAGAATAATTGTGCATGCACCGCCTATGCAAATCCAAACATCACTCCGGGTGGAGTTGGGTGCTTGCTATGGTTTGGGGATTTGATTGATGTCCGAGTGTTCCCACAAAATGGGCAAGATCTTTATGTTAGACTTGCGGCCTCAGAATTATCAGGTAAGCCAATAATTTTACCAATTTAGTGCATTTCATGTTAGCTGTGTTTTTATAGCATAATGTTCCCAAGGGTCAAGTTATTCTACAAAGGCTTCTAATTGTAAGAAGTGTAAGAAGGACTTATAGAGTGACAAGTGTCCAATAAGCTAAAACTAAACCTATTACATCACCACCAAAAACCTAAACACCCCCCCCCTCACCCCACCCCACCCAAAAACCTAACCCCCCCCCCCCCCCCGCCGCAAAAAAACAAAAAAAAACTATACCTCACCAAAAAAAACCCCAAAAAACCTAACCCCCCCCACCTCCCAAAAACAAAAAAAACTAAACCCCACCCCCCCCCCCTCCCCACCCCCAAAAACCTAAAAAAACCTCACCCTCCCCACCCCCCACCCTCAAAAAACCTAAAAAAAATCTAAAAAAAACTAAACCACCACCCCCACCCCCACCACCACCCAAAAACCTAAACCCCCTTTTTTTTTTGGGGTGGGTGATGTGGGGGGGGGGTTGTTAGGTTTTTGGTGGTGGTGAATGTTTAAGGTTTTTTTTTTTTTTTTTTTTTTTTTGTAGTGGGGTTTTTTTGTGTAGTGGGTTTTTTTAGGATATTGGACACTTGTCACTCTACAAATCCTTTTTACACTTCTTACAATTAGGATCCTTTGTATTTGATCCTAATCCATGTTCCCAATACTGAAATAACTGCACTTTGTATGCAAGTTTGTAGCCATGACTCATGTTGTTTGTATATATTGTTGTAAACTTGACAATATATTGTTTCCTTGGACCTTGTAAAATATTTTAGATCTCCATGCCAGCTTCCATAGAAAGAAACGAGTAGTTATGGTAGTTACTTTGTCAATAGCAGCTGTGTTGACTTTGTTAGGCCTCATATTGGCATTCTACATCAGGAGGAGATGGAAGAAGAAATCATATGTAGAGAGAGAAGGCAGGTGATATTGATCTGAATTTCTAATTGCATGCTATACATATAAGTAAATGCCTTTTGATCTTTGTTACATTGTCGTTTTTTCTAGGTAGACCTAAAAACACCCTTAATAAAGGTGATAGCAGCCAGATAGGAAGTGCAGAGGTTCCGTTGTTTAGCTTAGCGAAAATATCTAGGGCTACCAATGACTTTTCGGTCGACAACAAGCTGGGAGAAGGCGGATTTGGACCAGTTTACAAGGTAAATGATATGAACAAATGTTTGTTTCGGAGTAACTACATACTAAACAAATTTGGCAATCGTCCACCAGGGTGTACTAGAAGAAGGACAAGAGATTGCTGTGAAGCGGCTATCAAGGTCCTCCGGACAGGGGCTTGTTGAATTCGAGAATGAAGTTATATGCATTGCTAAACTTCAACATCGGAATCTTGTGAAGCTCTTAGGATATTGCATTCAAGGCGATGACAGAATGTTAATTTATGAATACTTGCCTAACAAAAGTCTTGATAACTTTTTATTTGGTCGGCCTCTCTTATAATCCTATTGATAAAGATTTATTAAAAATGTTAATGTATATAATACATATAAACTACCTTGTTGCAAATTTAGCAGATGAATCAAGGAAGTCGTTACTTGATTGGCCACAACGCTTCCAGATAATTCATGGGATTGCTCGAGGTCTTCTCTATCTTCATCAAGACTCCCGACTTAAAGTTGTACATAGGGACTTAAAAGCAGGGAATATTTTACTTGATTATCAGATGCGTCCAAAGATATCAGACTTTGGCTTGGCCAGAATGTTTGAAGAAGGCGAGAGTGAAGCAGATACAAAGAGAGTCGTGGGAACTTTGTAAGAATTCCTGAACTCAATTGATATTATACAGTACATTTTTATATTTATATGTCTTTTTTGTATTAATTCAGGGGTTACATATCTCCAGAGTATGCAATGAAAGGTCACTTCTCTGTAAAGTCAGATATTTTCAGCTTTGGGGTTTTAGTGCTGGAAATTGTGAGTGGGAAGAAAAATAAAGATTTTGTTCATGAAGACCATGATGATAACCTTCTTGGTCATGTAAGTGGGTTGAATATAATCATCTGTTGATGAAAATATACTATGCACACAGACACATGTATATATTTAAATTTTAGTGAACAGAGTTCAAACAAAAAAGTATTAAATAAAATTAAGAACCGCAAGGAAACCATTTATTGACCACTGGATCAATATATATGTATGTTATACTCCATGAATCACAAATTCCCTCCCGCACTCCATGATCAACGGGCGAAAAACAGGTTTCTTGTCCCTATACGTTCTTATTTAAACCTCACTCTATATTGTGTGGGACAATGAGCCTATTCCTGATGTATGGCTATTGAAGCTCTAAAAACACCTAATAAGAACTAATCTGTACTGAAGAACACAGATGTACCTTCTGATATGAACTAAATTCGTTTTTTTTTTATTTGGATTCATATAGGCATGGAGACTTTACAGAGAAGGCAAACCTCTAGATCTGATTGATGAATGTTTTGGCACATCCTATTCTGCTTATGAAGTTTTACGATCAGTACATGTTGGCCTATTGTGTGTACAACACCGAGTAGAAGATCGGCCTGACACACAGACTGTCGTGGCGATGTTGGGTGGTGAGGGATCACTTCCGTCTCCCAATAAACCAGCTTTCTATATTCAAGAAGGTGAAATCAACTCCCCCTCAATTCTTCCTTTACTATCATCATCAGTTAATGGAGTAACATTTAGTCAAGTAGATGGTAGATGATGAGAAGAAATGTTCTGATCATATTTAAGGTATTTGTAGGTCCCTGTTTCGCGGAGGATTACGAACCTAAACCTTGTTATACAAACCTACTAGCGAGTGCGGAATCCAAGCTAGCAAGCAAACCGAGTTAGTAGCAAGTAGAGAAACAAACACACAAGTTCACCGATTAACACAACTTGTATTAATGCAATGAGGGTTCGGTTACAAGCTCGATGTTTACAGAAGTGTTCTATAAACTCTCTAAAGTGTGTGTGTGAGTTTGGACAGAATGCTCTCAAAGAATGCTCTCTCTTTCTGTCTTTGTGTCTGTCTATCTGAAACTCAACACATGCATGGGTATATATATACCCAGCTCAGCAGGTCTGCTCGAAGGATTCGAAAGATGGTCCGAAGGATCATCTTTCGGAAACAAAGCTTTCGAAGGATAAGCAGGGACCTCGAAGGATGAACCTTCGAGGTCTACCATTCGAAGCATATCTTTCGAGCACCTCGAAGGATCAACAGTATCCTTCGAGGTTATCCTTCGATCAGAACATCTTTCAACATATCAACTGGTGTCCAAGTCAAACCGGAGGATGGTTGACTTGGTCAACTTACAACACAAATCAGGACATCGTTACATAAAGACCGAATACAGACAAAGTACAGACACAAGTGCACCAACAAACTCCCCCTTGGCTGTAGCTTTGTCTTTATCTTCTATGGTTGTAGACTCGTCTTGAACTTCGACGGTCTTTGGTCTTCGAGTTACCATAACTCTGATGTCCTTTCAAGTCTTCAATGTCGGAGGATCTTCAAAGTCTTCACGTCTTGCAAGCAGAGAGTGTATCAACAAACTACCCGTATCATGAAGGAAGTGTGTTGACAAACTCCCCCTTAACATAAGCTCCCCCTTGAGTTATGCTCGTGAAAAGACTTTATCTTTATGAAGTGAGATCCTTGTGGTGTTGATGATGGCCAACGGCAACTCGATCATCTTCATCTTTTGAGCGCCTTCTCGTGGTGTCTTCATTCCAAAGCTTGTCATTGACCATGTTCTCCTAGCCTTTAGAATCTGCACATGCAAGAAATCTAAACGCGTAATGAGAACAACTGCTTGGAATATAGTATAAACAAATGACACACGAATGACCATGTCACAAACAAACACCGTCCGACAGTTTGAAAGTTTAATAAATTTATCAATTTCAAATTCTAACTTTCAAAATCTGCAAATTTTTGACCGTTTATGAAGATTTAGTCAATTCGGTTTTCGTTCAGGTTTCAGGTAACGAAGTCTTGAGCTCCAACATCGTACGATCGAAAATAAAGTTGAAAGAAAATCTTTTTGGCTTTTATAAAGTTTATATTAAAACACTCCTAAAATCTTTTTGGTATTTTTGAAATTAAAAGACAACAATTTAAAATCCTTTGAGTGTTATCAAACGACATCACCGCTAATGTCGTGCTGATATGCACCAAACGACGAAACTGTTTAAAAGAAATAATAAAAATTAAGCAGTAAATAAATAAATATATACAAACATTCTTTTTGCGAGTTTCGAGGGTAAGAGAATCATATCAGTGTACGGTCATGCCAAAACACTCTTGTTGTTCAGTTAGTTAACATTAAGATAAGCATCCTATAACAATTATCGGTATTGTTGTCCACTTAAGCTCAACTTATCAGATGTAATCATGTTTAGAGGATACGTTAATGTATGATTTATACTTACCGACCGGTGTTCATCCACATCACGACACATTCCCGTATCAAGGTATGCACGAGGGTTCATCTTACCGGTGAGTATACCGATTATCATCTGTTTGACCGTATAAATTGTGAGAAACTCACTTATTTTGATTTGAAAACAAGCCCTATGTGATGTAATCACTTATTGATGAGGAACTTGATTTTCATATGCATGAGGGCACAGGAGCAAGTCCGTGAACAGGTCAGTACTTCCGTACAGCAGAGAGACGAACTTGACTCCCGGATAAATGTGATATTTTATCACTTATTGATGTGGACATGTGATTGTTTATCACTTATTGAGGTCGAATGCAGTATGAATTATGTACACGTATGTATAGTATCATGGAAGATCTAGACTTGCGTCCCCGTTATTTTTCGGTAAAAGATACAACCATGATACCCAGATGATAAGCAGCATAAAGACCGAATATCTCAGAACCTCGGCAATCTATCAAACGAAATTTCGGTACTAAGACCATATGCCAATGAATGGTTCCCACCTGGTCTTCAGTCGATTAAGATTTATATCACCCTGCACACTTTAAAATGATTGTGAGCCTACCGATACATCTTATATAGAGCTGCTTATCGTTTTTCATTTAAGGTTTAAAAGAGGTTTGGATAGACCACTGATATACTATCATTTTCTCTTTTGCTCGCCAGGAAACTCATTTTTGATTTTCTATTGTTTTTGTGTTTTTGAAATTTTTCGATGTTTTTGGATTTTCTGATTTTTGGAATTACTCCCCCTAAAATCAACAAACTAAGATAAATTTAAAAACACACAAAGATATTTACAAAAATGATTTTCCGATGTTGGTTTACTCTTGCTTGACCTTAATGCCATTTACCAGTAATAAGAAGTCAAATCTAGATTTGTCAAAAGCTTTGGTAAATAAGTCGGCACGTTGGTCATCGGTGTGGACCTTAACAACATCGATTAGCCTTTTCTCAAAGCAATCACGTATGAAGTGATATTTGATTTCGATGTGTTTGGTCTTTGAATGCTGCACAGGATTTCTAGTGATATCTAAAGCAGCAGAATTATCAACGTAAATAGGAGTAGTTAGGAATTCAAAACCGTAGTCCCGCATTTGTTGTTGGATCCAAAGAACTTGGGAGCAACAACTTGAGGCAGCAATGTATTCAGCTTCGCATGTTGATGTAGCTACACACGTCTGCTTCTTGCACTGCCATGTAACCAGGCGATTTCCTAAAAACTGACATCCAGCCGTTGTGGATTTACCGTCGATTTTGCATCCGCCAAAATCAGAATCACTGAAAGCTACCAATTCAAAGTTATTATCCCTAGGGTACCACAGACCGGTGTCGGGGTACGCCTTCAAATAACGAAAAATCCTTTTGACAGCAGCAAGATGTGAGGCCTTCGGATTAACTTGATATCTAGCAAGCAGGCACGTTGGGTACATTATGTCTGGCCTTGATGCTGTGAGGTACATAAGAGATCCGATCATAGCGCGATAGATTGAAGGGCTAACAGCTTCTCCCTTCAAGTCTGGAGTAATTCCGTGATTAGTTGGCAATGGGGTACCAATGGGCGTTGCATCAGACATCTGGAACCGGCTCAAGATGTCACCAACATATTTAGTCTGATGGATGAATATCCCAGACTCCGTTTGTTGCACTTGTAGGCCCAAGAAGAAGGTCATTTCCCCCATAGCACTCATCTCGAATTTATCCTGCATGATGCGCTCGAATTCCCTACACAAGACATCATTAGTAGAACCAAAAATAATGTCATCAACGTATACCTGTACCAGAAGAAGATCTCCATCTTGTTCCTTGATGAAAAGAGTACAGTCGATAAGACCTCTACGAAAACCGTTCTCCAGCAGATAGTGTGATAAGGTTGCATACCAAGCTCGTGGTGCTTGATGAAGACCATAAAGAGCTTTGTTGAGCAACCAAACCCGATCGGGATGGATAGGATCTTCAAAACCTGGAGGCTGTTCGACGTACACCTCTTCTTCAACCACACCGTGTAAAAATGCACTTTTCACGTCCATCTGATAAACCTTGAATCCTTTGAAGGACGCATAGGCTAGAAAGATTCGAATTGCTTCGAGACGTGCCACTGGTGCATACACTTCGTTGTAGTCGATCCCTTCAATCTGACGAAAACCTTGAACGACTAAACGAGCTTTGTTTCGGATAACAACTCCGCGGTCATCCTTTTTGCATTTGAAAACCCAACGGGTACCAATCTTCTTGTATCCAGCAGGTTTCTCTACTAGCTTCCAGACACCCAGCTTCTGGAATTGTTGCAGTTCTTCCTGCATTGCTTCAACCCAAGCATTATCTTTCAAGGCTTCTTTCCACGTTCTGGGTTCTTCTTGTGAGACATAACACGCGAAGGACCAGTCGTTTTGTTGCCCGGATTCTCGAATGGCTGCATACAAGCCTGCATTGTTGTTGTTTCGCAACATGTTTCTTGTTTGTACGCCACTTTGCACATTTCCAATGATGTTTTGTTGAGGATGGGTATTATGAATCCTTGTTTCTGGATTATCTGGAACTGGAACATTTATACCCAGGTTGTTAAGATTAAGATCAACAACCAATTCAAGACCCGGAATTGACGAAGAGGATGATGCAGTAGTCTCAGCTGTTCTATGTGTATCAACTGGAGGAGTGCCCTCTGAAGTACCATGAACTGCTGTTGTAGGAGCTTCTTGATCTGCATCTAGAAATTCATCATCCTCTGAAGATTCGTTCAATTCGGTTGCATCATGAAAATCCTCATTGTTGAGAGTATTATTGTTCACCGAAGAAGATGGTTCTTGATTCACAAGAATCGGACGAACCACCGGTGAAACTGTTGCATTGTCACTCTCGAAAAACATCCTAGCCGCAGCATTTTCTTCAACGGCTTCAACATTGATCGAATTGAAGAAGTCATCGTACTCAAACATCCAAGGTTGACCCGGATTTTTGACTGGCAGGGTGTGCCTTTGTACTCTGACCTCAGACCATTCTTCGACCCTTTTAGTCTCTAGATTCCAGACTCGTAAGTTAGGGGTGGCATACCCAAGAAAGTATCCATCAATTGCTCTTGCCCCAAACTTTCCATTAGGATCGATGATTGTGCATGGAGCTCCAAACGGTTCTAGATAAGACAAATCTGGTTTCCGTTTTTGAAGAAGCTCAAAGCAGGTCTTGTTGTGTCTTTTGACTGTAAGGACTCTGTTCAATGTGTAACATGCAGAGGCCACAGCTTCAGTCCAGAATGGAATGGGTAACTGTGACTCTACCAACATTGTCCTAGCAGTCTCGATCAATGTGCGGTTCTTACGTTCAGCGACACCATTCTGTTGAGGAGTATAGGCTGCACTAAACTCATGAAGAATACCTTTTGAAGTGCAGAACTCCGTCATGGAATGATTCTTAAATTCAGTACCATTGTCGCTACGTATCCGCCTAACCTTCAACTTATACAAATTCTCAATCTGAATGATCAAGTTTTTGATAATGCCAAAGGTTTCACTCTTGTGTGCCATGAACGCAACCCAAGAAAATCTTGAATAATCATCAGTAACCACGAGGCAGTATTGATCACCCCGAATACTCTTGTGCTTGACAGGACCGAACAAATCCATGTGCAAACGCTCAAGAGGAACTGCCACTGTGTTGATCTTCTTTGTAGGGTGCTTCTTCTTTGTTTGCTTTCCTTTCTGGCACGAAACACAGATGTCTTGAAGATGAAAATTTTTGAGGGGAACACCATTCACCAATTCATTTGAAACCAAATGATTCATTTTGCGTAAGTGAATGTGACCCATTCGTCTGTGCCAAGAGATAGTGTCTTTTTCTGTGGCTTTAGAAACGAAACAAGTTGCTTGTGCAGACGTAGTAATAGCCTGGCTCATGTCAAGGACGTACAAATCATTTATCCTTGGAGCCGACAAGAGAATCCATTCTTTTGGAATTTTGAAGCCGGGTTTCAGCACATAACATCCATTAGCATCAAAGTGTACTGAAAATTTCTTGTCACAGATTTGAGAAACACTAAGAAGATTGTGATCAAGTTGTTGCACAAAATTGATCTTGTCAAAGCTGACAATCCCGTTAGATATCATTCCTTCACCCGTAATGTATCCACCTTTATCTCCAGCAAAAGCAACATAACCTCCTCTAATAGATTTAACGTCGTAGAGAAGCTTCATGTCGCCTGTCATGTGCCTGGATGCCCCACTATCAACAATCCAATGACTACTGATAGTTCCTCCTGAAGCACCCTGCACATGAACTCAAATGAATTAGTTGGAGATGGGGACCCAAGCCATTGTGGTCTTGGGTCTTCCATTTTCATCAATGACAATAACTTCTTGTCTTTGATGGTTGGTGAATTGTGATGGTCCCCCTGATTCAGTAACCGATTTAGGTTTCCAAGTCTGTTTTGTTTTACCAGTGTCTTTCTTTAATAATTTAACTTCTTGATTGTTTGAAGTTTTAGAATTTTCTGGTTTTACAGCAACAGATTGTTTTTGAACCACATCGGTTTTAATCGCCTTTTCAATTTTCTTGACCTGTTGCCTTTTCTGTTTCTTTTCCCTTTCTTTTACAAGGCGGGGATCTTGTTTTGTGGAAACAGTTGGCTTACGGTCAGTTTTCCCACGGGGATCATCAACCTTTCCTTTTTGTTTATGAAGATATGGGCAGTTTCTAATAATGTGCCCAATGGTTCCACACTCAAAACATGATCTTCGTTCTACAAACCCCGAAGAATCATGTGATCGTCTAGCCGATGATGTTGAACTTTGTGAACCCGAGGTACTAGGTTTTGAACTGCTTGGTTCATTTCTTTTCTCGACAAAAGCTTTCTTGACAAAATCTAAGTTAGATTGATTTTCAAACTTCTCAATTTTGTCTGTTCCCGTCGATTTCACAAAGTTAACATTCTTCTTCTTCTTTTGGTTCGGCTTCTTTTGCACTGGAGCCGGTGCTTTACCTTTGGGTTTGGTGTGATTTTGCTGTGTTGGCACTGTTGGCAATTTCTTGTTGCCAAATTGCTTTCGAACTTCAGCCTTTGGGATTGGAGGACACTGTGTGACTGTGACTTTAGGTCCTGCCTTTCCCAAGAACTTACTCGTCGAATTCTCAAAGACTTTGCATATTAAGGATTGATTAACATTCTTAATGGGAAAATCTTTGTCTGAGTAAATTTTGTCATCACCAACTAGAGTGTACAGCAAATTCACACTCTCCGGCTTTTCTGCAGATGAGGACTCAGTTGCAACAGTCTTAGCGGGTTGAACAGGGGGATCACATAGAATGTGATTCTCAAGAGGTATGTCCTCATTTTTGGCTACCGCATCAGACTTTGCTGGGACAGTATCGTCAGATTCATCATCAGACGAATCAGCATCCTCAATCACAACTGGAGGATCTTGATTCTGTTCAGCACTCACAAATGTATCTGCTGACACATCTGAATCTGAGGATACTTCCTTTTGGTATCCGAGTCCTGCAGCAAACTCCTTAACATCTAGAGGCACAGAAGGTTCAAAGAAAACTCTGTCCTCTTCATCAGGCATGGCGTCATAATTATGTCTCACTGGTGGTGGACACTTCTTGTACCCTATGCATGTGACATCTCTCTTTTCCTTCTGAACGTCAATGATGTGATCTAACACATAGCTAGAACTCAAATAACTGTCTAGCTTGAGTTGGATCGCATCACTTTCGGTTTTCACACAAGCCATTTCTTTTTGCATACTCTCAAGGCGAGATATATACAAATTAATATCAGTTTGTTTTCTTGAAACCATTTTAGTCAGTTCAGTTTTATCCTTCTTTAATGTTTCAATTACTGACTTAAATTCTTTTTCATGGTTTTCATAAAACATGTTGGCTTCTGTGCATTTAGAGAGATCCACAGTCAACTTCTGATTGTGGACGAATGTCACATCATATTTCTCTTGCAAAGCCTCATGCTTGCTTTGCAAGTCACTCAAATTCTCATTCACAGTAGTATGTTTGTCTTGCAAGTCAAACAAACTAGCTTGTAAAGCATCATGTTTGCCTTGCAACTCAGACATACTTTTCTCCATTTCAGCACATCTAGCATGCAACCTAGCACATTCATCACAATTTACAGCAGTGGGTTCATCGACACATACCTGACTTGATGAACCGTCGACATTAGCCATAAAGGCTGAATGGAGAGAAGACGAAGTATAAGCAGCTTGATCCACCAAAATAGATCTTCTTTGAGTTTCTGCTGCTGCTTCCTCCAAGAGTTCATCAATATCTGCATCGATTGTTGCATTCGATGTCTCACCCACATAATCATCACCAGAATTGGATGATTCTTCATCAGCACTCCTGCTATAACCAGAAGAGTCTTCATCTTCAGACGATTCACCACCACTGGCAGAAGATTCTCTACCACTGGTGTGAACCAACTCTTCCACAATTTTAGCAAAACATGCTGTTTCATCAGGAGCATCAGCACCCAACTGGATTGACCAGTCACAACCTTCATCCACCTGAACTGCAAGTGCTCGGTTGGTTTGGTTATTTGCAGGCACCAATGAACGCTCAGTGTTTCTGTTCTGATTCTGCTGGTTGCCTCGGTTTCTGAAGGGATTTTGATTCCCGTGCTGTGCTGGTTTTGTACATTCCCTTTTAAAGTGGCCCCGTTCACCACAGTTGAAGCACTTAACAGCCTGCTTATCGAACCCATACTTGGTGTCTCGCTTACTTTCCAAGCTGGTTCTGCCAGTACTTTCCATCCAATCCTTTGCTCTTCTCACAGCACTCGCAAAGGCCCACTTGATATCCATCAAGTCCATCTCTTCCTTATCAATCTGCCTGTAATCTTCTTGTGTCAGATTAATGTTTCCAATCTGACCCTCTATCAACCCACAGTACGCGCTCACTACAGTGTTAAGCAGCTCCATGTGTTCCTTAGCTACTTCTACACTGATTTTAGAAAAACTTGAAGTGTCAAGCTGTACTGGATTTGACTTTGATTGTTGACCTGCAGCAGATGATGTTCCTCCATAACACGCATATTGTGGTTGTTGAGCAGGAGGAGGAGGAGGTGGTTGTATTGGATTTCCATACAGATCTGTGGTTGGAGGCGGCTTGACAGGAACTTGCACTGGATTGCCATACATATCCGTGCTTGTGACAAATGCCGTTTGAAGTGGAGCATGTGAACCGGCTTTTGCAGATGAAGTAGTGGAGGTGCCATAATACATCTCTGGATTCTGTGGCACTGCAACTCTCTTTGCCTTCAACGTTTCTTCCTGATCCTTGTTCTCCAGAAGCTGCACGAAATCGTTGATATTTGTGGTTTTCAACGTTCCGTTGTACTTCAAGATTTCCAGGAAGTTATTCCATTGAGGAGGCAATGCATCTGCAAACTTCTTTACCACCTCTGTTGGAGTCGTTGTGACTTCAAAATTGGTCAGCTCAGTAAGTAGGTGATAGAAGCGGCTTGTCATATCTCCCAAGGACTCCTTATCCATACATGTGAAGCCATCGAATTCTTTCTTCAGTAGATCTCGTCGTAGTTGACGTGTGGCTTCATTACCTACTCCTCTTGTCTTCAATGCATCCCACAGCTTCTTCGTAGTCTTGAAACTGACGAACTGATGATAAATATCCTTGCTCAGTGCTTGAGTAAGAATAGCGTATGCTTTCTTTTCTAAGTCATACGTCTTCTTTTGATCTTCAGGAAGATCGGCAAATGTAGCTGTAGAAGAAGCAGCAACCTCGATAGTTTGATCGAATTCCGTAGTAAAACGCAACCATAACTCTGTATTTTGACCAAGAATATATGTATGGAAACGATCAACCCATCCCGGATATTCATTAAGATGCATCAACTTTGGAGGCCTGTTCAAACTTCCGGTTTCACTTTCGCTTAGAAGAAGACTTTGAATACTCGGAGTTTGATTTGAAACAAACGCCCATTGACCAGCTTGAGTGGCATTTGTTTGTGAGGATGTAGATACCGGAGATTCGGCCCATGATGGAGATTGACTGGTATTCATGTATTTTCCACTGTCTGGAGCCGGACTTCCCCACCAACTTGGATTCATGATAGATAAGCAAAATAAATGCTAAGTAAGAATGATCCGAAAGATACACAGCCGAAGGATCCTGGTCGAAGGATCTGAAATCACAGAAACTTGTTAACAACAAACTGACCACAATCGAAAGATATAACCTTGTTCGAAGGATCAACAGTATTCGAAAGATTACTGTTGACTCTCGAACAATGATTTCGAAAGATTCAAGAGCTCGAAGGATTCTCCTTTGAAAGATCCTTATCTTTCGAGCTAAATCCTTATCTTTCGAACAACAGATCTCGAAAGATTCACCAATACGAAGGATCCTAATCTTTCGGACACTAGTCTTTCGAAAAGATTCCTTTCTCGAAGGATATGACTCAGACTCCGAAGGATGGGTCGAAGGATAACAATCTTTCGAACCTTCCTTGATCGACAGATGTCGAAGGATAATCTTTCGATGTCGAAAGATATCTTTCGAGAGGCTCTGACACAACTGACTTTGATGTGATAGGTTGGTGAAAAGGTGATGGGTTGGTGTACCAACTTTCGGCAGAATGGATGGTTCTGCAACAACTTTTCACCAAACTTTTTGACTTTCAAAAATTTTACCAAAATAGGCAAACCATATCCTCAAGTCCAGTTCACCGGAATGATAACCGGAATATGGCCGGAAAAATCAAAGTTTCACAAACACGATTTTTATGTTACCCAAACCGACCCTGAACACTCCCGATTAGTTTAGACACGTTTTTACTCAAAGAAAATGCAAGAAAACAAGTAAAAACAGGTGCAAAACCAAGTGTTTCAACACACCACAACTTGTAAAAACCCGGTTTTAAACAAGGTTAAGAGCCTTAGCTCTGATACCACTTGTAGGTCCCTGTTTCGCGGAGGATTACGAACCTAAACCTTGTTATACAAACCTACTAGCGAGTGCGGAATCCAAGCTAGCAAGCAAACCGAGTTAGTAGCAAGTAGAGAAACAAACACACAAGTTCACCGATTAACACAACTTGTATTAATGCAATGAGGGTTCGGTTACAAGCTCGATGTTTACAGAAGTGTTCTATAAACTCTCTAAAGTGTGTGTGTGAGTTTGGACAGAATGCTCTCAAAGAATGCTCTCTCTTTCTGTCTTTGTGTCTGTCTATCTGAAACTCAACACATGCATGGGTATATATATACCCAGCTCAGCAGGTCTGCTCGAAGGATTCGAAAGATGGTCCGAAGGATCATCTTTCGGAAACAAAGCTTTCGAAGGATAAGCAGGGACCTCGAAGGATGAACCTTCGAGGTCTACCATTCGAAGCATATCTTTCGAGCACCTCGAAGGATCAACAGTATCCTTCGAGGTTATCCTTCGATCAGAACATCTTTCAACATATCAACTGGTGTCCAAGTCAAACCGGAGGATGGTTGACTTGGTCAACTTACAACACAAATCAGGACATCGTTACATAAAGACCGAATACAGACAAAGTACAGACACAAGTGCACCAACAGTATTTATATACATGTATATGACTAAACTAGTTATATAAAGAATGTTAAGTTTGAAGGTGTGTTAATAAATTTGTTTGGTTTTGTTACTCTATTTTATTTAAAAATTATTGTTTATGACTTTTTCGGATTCGGATTATGCTTTGTCACTCTTATATTTTATGTTAGTGTATTAGTTTACACGTAAGAAGTGATGTGGTGATGGTGAAAGGCTTGGAATTATCCTTGTGTTTAAACCTCGAATTATTGTTTATGACTTTTTCAGATTCGGATTCGGATTATGCTTTGTCACTCTTACATTTTATGTTAGTGTATTAGTTTACACATAAGAAGTGATGCGGTGACGGTGAAAGGCTTGGAATTATCCTTGTGTTTAAACCTTGAATTATATTTTTCATTTACTTAATTAAAGATCGCATTTCTAAATTTTTTTATAAGGCTATGCGTTATATTCTTTCATGATCGCATTTCTAAATTTTTCTATAAGGCTATGCGTTATATTCTTTCATAACTCCTTCCTTAACGCTATATCACTATCTCCTCTCATCGCTCACTCCTTTTCTATTTGTTTTTAAATTTATATAAAGAGAAAGAGAGAGGGAGAGAGAGAGAGAGAGAGAGAGCGCTTGCCGGGGACTCAGGACCATAGCCACGGTCACCAGCGAAAGTAGCGGGATAGGGGAGGCGGCACAATGTTCCCTGGTCCCTGTCCCTCCACATCATCAGGGGGGGCTTGTGGGAGGTATACGGCATAGCCTAATCTTTCTAGCATTTTAGTGTTGACATATTTGGTTCAAAAAAGTGATGTGATGATGGTCAAAGCGATTTATGCACATGCCCTTACAATATTGTTTCATGATCTTGCGCATTTATTCGTGTGTTTTGTATCATGCATACATGCATGTTGGTTTACGTGACAAACTTTAGTATTTGATGTTTGTGACAAACTTTAATATTTACCTGTTTATTTTGTGACTATAAACCGGGTCCAGTTTAATAAACACAAACCGGAAGAAGCTTGACCCGGTCATTAAGTATTTAAAGGCTACCTACGTTTTAGCATGTTTTTTAAAGTTCGCGCTGAACAAAGTGCAAACACAAAGTGATAAAACCCATTTTTTAATGGCCTGAATGAATAAACATTATAGAGAATAACTTCGAATCAAGTACATCTAACGTTCATGTAGTGTAAAATAGATTAATAGTTATGGTTGTTTTTAACTTAAGAGCCTCGTTCTAGGTCGTTTCAAATTCTAATTTCTATCTACATCAAATCACAATAAGATTAAACAAATAAAATTAGACATAGTTACAAAAATATTCAACAAGTTTAGGGCAAAAATTCGGACCAATTTCACCCCTAATTTCAACCTAAATCACATAAATTGCAGCCCTAAATTAAACCTAAAGATAAAAAACACATACCTTTATCCTGCTGCTATTCCTACGTCAATTTCCATGGGAAATCCGTGGGTAACTGCGTTTACCCACGGATTTCCCACGAAAATGGGTTGTGTGAATTATGCTCGTGGGTAATTTTTTTCTGACGTATTTCCTACGGATTCTCCTACTCATTTCTCACAGAAATGTTTGGTTAGAATTCTCCCACTTATTTCTCACGGAATTAATTTTCTTAACTTTCCGACGCATTTCCCACGGAATATTTATTTATAAAAAATTTGTGTTAAATCAATTATATTTATATTTATTATATTTATTTTATATATTTTAATTTTCTTACACAATTCCTACGGAATTTTTTTTATTCCTACACAATTCCAACGGAATGTATTTGTTTTTCCTACATAGTTCCTACGGAAATATTTTTTTCCTACACAGTTCCAATGAAATTTTGGTAGGAATAGTTGTAGTTTTCTAGTAGTTTCTGTTCTCGAACAAGAAGCTGAAGTCGAACAGTTCTGGAACCTGCGTTTTCCCCCCTTTGCAGTTCTGACTTGTGGCTTCTGTTCTTCTGGTCGATGTCTCAAAGTAAACGAATTTGGTTTTTTTTTTTTTTGGATAGGATGGGCTTTTAAGTTGGGCTATATAATGATTTGATTTGGGTTATATAATATACATTCTAGTATTCTACCAAATATAGTGATTTGACCTATAATATTTGGCTAATTAAATATTTTATTTGGGCTATATAAATAAAAAAAAATTAAAACCGGGGGTCGAAAACGTATATACCTAAATTTTTTTTATAAAACCGGGGGGTCGAAAACGTATATACCTACAAAATCCTATACGAAACGCACATATATAACACTACTGTCCGAAAAGTTCGAGGGTCGGACGCCTCTCCCCGCCCCTTAAATCCTACGCCCCTGTGAACGGATTAAATTGAAAACTAAAACAACCCAACCAAAGGGTTAAGTTATTCTACAAAGGCTCCTAATTGTAAGAAGTGTAAGAAGTCTTTATAGAGTGACAAGTGTCCAAGAACCTAAAATCTAAACCCACTACACTACCACCAAAAACCTAAACACCTACCCCACCACCACCACAAAGCTAAACCCCCCACCCCTCGTGGGTGGGTGGGGGGGGGGGTTAGGTTTTTGGGTGGTGGTGGGTGTTTATGTTTTTCTTTTTTTTTTTCTTTTTTTGTGTGAAGTGGATTTATTTTTATTGTAACAACCCGCGTTTTGAAAGTCAAGGTACAAGTCAAAGTCAAAGGAAGAAAAGATTGTTAAATGCGATCTGTTACTTCTTGCTTAATTATTGATTGTACTTCTTGACTTGTAATCTAATCCTTTAATTTGTGAACTTTAGTTGTATTATGTGGAGTATCTGTAATAATCGCAGTTAATCGATGATACTCGCTAAACTAATTGCCGCCTTATCGTTAATCGCACCGCAACTTGAATCGTAAGGTTCTGTATATTATTTTACGTGTGTGTGCTATCTATGTTTTACTTGTGCATGTTTATATTATGTTTATGGTGATTAATCAAAAACGCAATCGCAACTCTATCGCAACGCAATCTCATCGCGAACTGGAAACGCAAGTTTATTTATGTTGATATAAGTTAGTTATGTTATTTGTGTGACTATTATTTAAATCTATTGCATCGCTTATTCGACACTCGCTTAAACGCATCGCAATGCTCAACAAGCGAAACGAAACGTCAAAACACAACTCGCCGGAGACGTTCGATCGAATGACCATTCAATCGAATGGTCATCCAAACGGATGACCATCCGATCGGATGGCCATCCGATCGGACTGCCCTCCGATCCGTCACACTACACTGCCTTTCCTCTTTTGGCATTTATAAATACCACCTGTCACATCACTTGAACAGTGATGTGACAGCATTGGTGCGACCCTTCGACTTCTCAGTCTATTTTCTCTCGATTCCTCGCGATTCTTGTAAGTTTCTTCCTCAAATCTTGTACTTCTATCATCTACACACACTTCTTCATCGTTTTCACCTTTGAATCTTAACTTTTCATCATGAAATCGGCTGATTTGAGGTGTTCTAGGATGATGTCATCATGGAGA
Organism: Helianthus annuus; assembly: GCF_002127325.2. NCBI lineage: Eukaryota > Viridiplantae > Streptophyta > Magnoliopsida > Asterales > Asteraceae > Helianthus > Helianthus annuus. Next base: position 30,808,013 of record NC_035440.2, on the reverse strand, counting down.
TTCTTATGAACTTCAAGGTTTGACCTCATGCCACCAAGAACAACTCCGATCTAAGAGATTTCAACTTGTTTAAACACTGATTTCGCATGAATCTAAACATTTTCAAGATTTGAAGGATTATAAGATGTTTTCATAACTTTTCTTTCAACTCTTTTACACTCTTGCACTCAAAACCGATAGAGTCGGAGCTCATTCAGGCCTCCCACTTTTCTCTAGTGATGTGTCGGTCTGAGATCTGATTTCTATCAACGAGATAACCGACTTAGCAGGTTGAACATGAACAACCGTCAAGAACCGTTAACTGATCGGACTAGGGTGATTCCCACTTCGATCGGATGACTCGGACTTGATGGGTTCCCGTTGTTTAACACGTTGTCATACCGTCTCGATCAAACCGCGAACTATCAAACTTAGCAAATTTCAAAACGAGCAAGTCACCAAACGGACGGTCGTCCGATCGGATTGCCATCCGATCGAACGACAATCTGATCAGATGACTTGTGATCTCAACACTTAAACATTTTAAACATTTTCAGTATATATCAATACCCAGTGAATGGCCATCCGATCGGATGAGCATCCGATCGAATGACCATCCTGCTGTGAACTTGTTCTCTGAGAAATGTCTCGCTAGAACGGATCACCATCCGAGCGAACGGCCATCCGACCGGACGACCGTTCGATCGAATGACCTGAAAGGTAGAGATACTTCTCTGATTTTAAAATGCTACAACGAAAACATCAAAGGCATCATACACAAACACATCCATCCCAGACGAATGACAATCCGACCGAATGGCCATCCGACCGGATGACCATCCGTCCGGATTGTCATCCGATCGAATGACCATCCGCCCGGATTGTCATCCGATCGAATGACCATCCGTCCGGATTGTCATCCGATCGGATGACCATTCGTCATCCAGCATGCTCGTCACCGTTTGACGCACCGTTCATCGCTTATGCTATCGTTCTGTAATCAGGCGAACTTTCCAGCGCTCCCTTCAATCCAAGAGAGTGTTTATTTACTAAACACAATCTGTGAGTATACTCGAAACCTTTTTGCTTTACGCACTTTTGGGTGTTACATACGTTACTTATTCAAATCACAATCGACACACAACACTTTTATACGCTGACTGTTATTGCATGTTATACGTGTTATTCGATGAATGCTTGTATGTTATGTTTACACAGTGATTGTTGCCTGACACCTTAGCAACGATAGTACTATAGTTTGGACTCAGCACCTGTCGTGGACAGGGGTTGTTAAGGGCTTTACTTCACGTGTCACAGTGGTGATATGTGTTGCGCATTCTACAACTCGCAGTCACGTCTGTGCATATTTCATTGTCGATAACCTACTAGCTTCACTTGCTACATGTTACATGCTGGTTATGCGTAATGATTTCGCTATCTATTATACTATTAAACTTGTATGCTCACCTTTACACTATATGTATTGACCTCTATTTTAACGTATGTGACATGTGTTTAGGATGCTGTGCTTTGCTTGCTATCATGGAATCGAGCTTAGGAGAGTCTAGAAAAAAACAATTAATTTATGAGTTGTCGGAACAACTTTTATTTGTCTTTGAGATGTTTGGTCTGTAATAATTATACTTGCTGAATATGTTGTGGTATGGGACATGACTTAAGAATATTTGGTAATAATAGTTGTTATGGATTTCTCCTGGACAATCTGTTTCGCTCAGTCCCGAGCCCCGATGATTCCGCCATCGGTTGGGGTGTGACATTTATGAGCCTTTATACACTTCTTGTTGGTGCACTTGTGTCTGTACTTTGTCTGTATTCGGTCACGATGTAAACTATGTCCTTGTCAGTCTTGTAAGTTGACCAAGTCAACCGTCCTCCTGGTTTGACTCAGTCAACAGTTAGTAAATTTGATGTAAGTTGTCTGTCTCGAAGGATGAGTGATCGAAGGATAATGTAGATCCTTCGATCAACTCGAAAGATATGCTTCGATTGATAGACCTCGAAGGATCATCCTTCGAGGTCCTTGCTGATCCTTCGAAAGCATTGTATTCGAAAGATGATCCTTCGGACCATCTATCGGATCCTTCGGTCAGACCTGCTGTGTATGGGTATATATATACCCATGCAGTGTGTTGTGTTGGATAGATGCACACAGATAGAAAGATAGAGAGTTTGAGAGCATTCTGTCCGAACACACACACACACACTTGAGAGTTCGCAGAACAGATTTGTGAACATAGTGCTTGTAACCGAAACCTTTCATACGTATTAATACAGTGGTGTTAATCGGTGAATCTTTGTGTGTTTGTATTTGTGCTTGTTTCATCCCGGTTTGCTCACTAGCTTGGATTCCGCACTTGCTAGTGGGTTAGTATAACAAGGTTTAGGTTCGTCATCCTCCGAGAAGGGACCTACAAGTGGTATCAGAGCTAAGGCTCTTTACCTTGTTTAAAACCGGGTTTTATTCAAGTTCTTGGTGTGTTTGGACATTTGCTTTTGCACCCGTTTTTGGAGTTTTTATTACACTTTTAAACTGAAAAACGAGTTCTAAACCTTCGGGAGTGTTCTAGGTTGGGTTGGCTAACTTGAAAACTTGTTTTTAAGTGATTTGGTGTTTTCCGGCCAATTTCCGGTCATTATTCCGGTGACTGGTTGTTGTCCATTTTGGGTAAGTTTTGTTTGAAAATCTTGGGTTGGTAAGAAAGTACAGTCTGCCATACCCTTTTGCCGAAAGTTGACCTTACCTATCACATCACCTTTTCACCAACCTTTCACATCAGTGTCAGTGTGTCAGAGTCGCTCGAAAGATATCTTTCGATCAAGGAAGGATCGACAGATCATCATCTTTCGACCCATCCTTCGGAGTCCGAAACATATCTTTCGACCAGGGAATCTATTCGAAAGACAGTTCATCGAAAGATAAGGATATATACTCGAAAGATAAGGATCTTTCAAATAGTGAATCCTTCGAGCTTGTGAATCTTTCGAAATCATTGTTCGAGATACAACAGTGATCTTTCGAGCACTGTTGATCCTTCGAACAAGATTTGATCTTTCGATTGTGGTCTGTTTGTTGTTAACAAATTTTTGTGATTTTAGATCTTTCGAACAGGATCCTTCGGCTGTGTGATCTTTCGGAATATTCACTTAGCATTTATTTTGCTTATCAATCATGAATCCGAATTGGTGGAATCCGGCTCCAGATAGTGGTAAATATACAAGTTCAGGTGTCACTCCCTCATGGTGGGGTACACCGGCTCCAGACGATGGAAAATACACGAATACAAGGTCATCTCCTTCATGGGCCGAGTCTCCGGTATCGACATCTTCTCAGGGAAATCAATGGGCATTGGTATCGAATCAAACTCCGAGCATTCAAAGTATCTTATTAAGCGAAAGCGAAACAGGAAGTTTGAATCGACCTCCAAAGTTGATGCATTTGAATGAATATTCAGGATGGGTTGAGAGATTTAAAACATATGTTCTTGGTCAAAATACCGAATTGTGGATACGTTTCACTACAGATTTCGATCAAGCCATAGAGGTTGCTGCTTCAGATACTGCTACGTTTGCCGATCTTCCAGAAGATAAAAAGAAAACCTATGATCTGGAAAAGAAGGCATACGCCATTCTCACTGAGGCGTTAAGCAGGGATATCTACCACCAGTTTGTCAGTTTCAAGACAACAAAGAAGTTGTGGGACGGATTGAAAACCAGAGGAGTAGGAAATGCAGCAACACGTCAAATGCGTCATGATCTTCTCAAGAAAGAATTTGATGGTTTCACTTGTATGGATAAGGAGTCCTTGGGAGATATGACAAGCCGGTTTTATCATTTGCTTACGGAATTGGACAATTATGGTGTAACGACAACTCAAGCTGAAGTGGTGAAGAAATTTGCTGATGCTTTGCCTCCTCAATGGAGTAGTTTCTTGGAAATCCTGAAGTACAACGGAGTGTTGAGAACCACTAATATCAACGACTTCGTGCAGCTTTTGGAAAACAAGGATCAGGAGGAAACATTAAAGGCAAAAAGAGTTCCAGTGGCGCAAAATCCAGAGATGTATTGTGGAACTTCTAATTCTTCGTCTGCAAGAACAGGTCCACATGCTCCACTTCAAACAGCGTTTGTTACTAGCACGGATATGTATGGCAACCCTGTGCAAGTTCCTGTTAAGCCGCCTCCCACCACAGATATGTACGGAAATCCAATACAACCACCTCCTCCTCCTCCTCCTGCTCAACAACAACGTGCATGTTATGGAGGAACATCATCTGCTGGTCAACAATCAAAGTCAGGTACCGTACAGCTCGACACGTCAAGCTTCTCTAAAATCAGTGTAGAAGTAGCTAAGGAACACATGGAGCTGCTTAACACTGTAGTGAGCGCGTACTGTGGGTTAATAGAAGGTCAGATTGGCAACATTAATCTGACGCAAGAAGACTACCGGCAGATTGATAAAGAAGAGATGGACTTGATGGACATCAAGTGGGCCTTTGCTAGTGCTGTGAGAAGGGCCAAGGATTGGATGGAAAGTACTGGCAGAACCAGCTTGGAAAGTAAGCGAGACACCAAGTATGGGTTCGATAAGCAGGCTGTAAAGTGCTTCAACTGTGGTGAACGGGGTCACTTTAAACGGGAATGTACAAAGCCAGCACAACACGGGAATCAAAACCCCTTCAGAAACCAAGGCAACCAGCAGAACAGAAACAATGATCGTACAATGGTACCCGTCAACAACCAAACCAACCGGGCACTTGCGGTTCAGGTGGATGAAGGTTGTGACTGGTCAATCCAGTTGGGTGGTGATGCTCCCGATGGAACAGCATGTTTTGCTCAAGTTGTGAAGAAGTTAGTTCACACCAGTGGTGGAGAATCTTCTGCCAGTGGTGGTGAATCGTCTGAAGATGAAGACTCTTCTGGGTACAGCAGAAGTGTTGATGAAGAATCATCCAATTCTGGTGATGATCATGTGGGTGAGACATCTAATGTTTCGGATGATGCTGACTTTGATGAGCTTTTGGAGGAAGCTGCAGCAGAAACTCAAAGAAGATCTATTTTGGTGGATCAAGCTGTTTATACTTCGTCTTCTCTCCATTCAGCCTTTATGGCTAATGTCGACGGTTCATCAAGTCAGGTATGTGTCGATGAACCCACTGCTGTTAATTGTGATGAATGTACTAGGTTGCATGCTAGATGTGCTGATATGGAGAAAAGTATGTCTGAGTTGCAAGGCAAACATGATGCTTTACAAGCTAGTTTGTTTGACTTGCAAGACAAACATACTACTGTGAATGAGAATTTGAGTGACTTGCAAAGTAAGCATGACGCTTTGCAAGAAAAGTATGATGTGACTTTTCTCCACAATCAGAAATTGACTGTGGACCTTTCCAAATGCACAGAAGCCAACATGTTTTACGAAAACCATGAAAAAGAATTTAAGTCAATGATTGAGACATTAAAGAAAGATAAAACTGAATTGACAAAAATGGTTTCCAGAAAACAAACAGACATTAATTTGTATATCTCTCGTCTTGAGACAATGCAAAAAGAAATGGTCTGTGTAAAAACGGAAAGTGAGGCAATCCAACTCAAGCTAGATAGCTATTTGAGTTCTAGCTATGTGTTGGATCACATCATTGATGTCCAAAAGGAGAAAAGGGACATGACGTGTTTGGGATATAAGAAATGTCCACCTCCTGTGAGACACAATTATGATGCCATGCCAGATGAGGAGGACAGAGTGCTATTTGAACCTTCTGTGGCTCTAGATGTTAAGGAGTTTGCTGCAGGACTCGGATACCAAAAGGAAGTATCCTCAGATTCAGATGTGTCAGCAGATACATTTGTAAGTGCTGAACAGAATCAAGATCCTCCAGTTGTGATTGAGGATGCTGATTCTTCTGATGATGAATCTGATGATACTGTCCCAGCAAAGTCTGATGCGGTAGCCAAAAATGAGGACATACCTCTCGAGAATCACATTCTATGTGATCCACCTGTAAAACCCGCTAAGACTGTTGCTACTGAGTCCTCATCTGCAGAAGAGCCGGAGAGTGTGAATTTGCTGTACACTCTAGTTGGTGATGATAAAATTTACTCAGACAAAGATTTTCCCATTAAGAATGTTAATCAATCCTTAATCTGCAAAGTCTTTGAAAATTCGACAAGTAAGTTTTTGGGAAAGACAGGACCACGTGTTACAGTTACACAGTGTCCTCCTATTCCAAAGGCTGAAATTCGAAAACAATTTGGCAACAAGAAATTACCAACAGTGCCAAAACAGCAAAATCACACCAAGCCCAAAGGAAAATCACCGGCTCAAACTCAAAAGAAGCCGAATCAGAAGAAAAACAAGAATGTAAACTTTGTGAAATCAACGGGAACGGACAACATTGAAACGTTTGAAAATAAATCTAACTTAGATTTTGTCAAGAAAGCTACTGTTTTGAAAAGAAATGAACAAAACAGTTCACAGCCTAGTACCTCGGGTTCACAAAGTTCAACATCATCGGCTAAGCAATCACATGATACTTCGGGGTTTGTAGAACGAATATCATGTTTTGAGTGTGGAACCATTGGACATATTATTCGTAATTGTCCATATCTTCATAAGCAAAAAGAAAAGGTTGATGATCCCCGTGGCAAGACTGACCGTAAGCCATCTGTTTCCACAAAACAAGATCCCCGACTTGTAAAAGAAAGGGAAAAGAAACAGAAACGCCAACAGGTCAAGAAGATTGAGAAAGCAATTAAAATCGATGTGGTTCAAAAACAATCTGTTGCTGTAAAACCAGACAATTCTAAAACTTCAAACAATCAAGAAGTTAAAATTTCAAAGAAAGACACTGGTAAAACAAAACAGACCTGGAAACCTAAATCGGTTACTGAATCAGGGGGACCATCACAATTCACCAACCATCAAAGACAAGAGGTTATTGTCATTGATGAAAATGGAAGACCCAAGACCACAATGGCTTGGGTCCCCATCTCCAACTAATTCATTTGAGTTCATGTGCAGGGTGCTTCAGGAGGAACTGTCAGTAGTCATTGGATTGTTGATAGTGGGGCATCCAGGCACATGACAGGCGACATGAAGCTTCTCTACGACGTTAAATCTATTAGAGGAGGTTATGTTGCTTTTGCTGGAGATAAAGGTGGATATATAACGGGTGAAGGAATGATATCCAACGGGATTGTCAGCTTTGACAAGATCAACTTTGTGCAACAACTTGATCACAATCTTCTTAGTGTTTCTCAAATCTGTGACAAGCAGTTCTCAGTACACTTTGATGCTAATGGATGTTATGTGCTGAAGCCGGGCTTCAAAATTCCAAAAGAATGGATTCTCTTGTCGGCTCCAAGGATAAATGATTTGTACGTCCTTGACATGAGCCAAGCTATTACTACGTCTGCACAAGCAACTTGTTTCGTTTCCAAAGCCACAGAAAAAGACACTATCTCTTGGCACAGACGAATGGGTCACATTCACTTACGCAAGATGAATCAGTTGGTTTCAAATGAATTGGTGAATGGTGTTCCCCTCAAAAATTTCCATCTTCAAGACGTCTGTGTTTCGTGCCAGAAAGGAAAACAAACAAAGAAGAAGCACCCTACAAAGAAGATCAACACGGTGGCAGTTCCTCTTGAACGTTTGCACATGGATTTGTTCGGTCCTGTCAAACACAAGACTATTCGGGGTGATCAATACTGCCTCGTGATAACTGATGATTATTCCAGATTTTCTTGGGTGGCGTTCATGGCACACAAGAGTGAAACCTTTGGCATTATCAAAAACTTGATCATTCAGATTGAGAATTTGTATAAATTAAAGGTTAGGTGGATACGTAGCGACAATGGTACTGAATTTAAAAATCATTCCATGACGGAGTTTTGCACTTCAAAGGGTATTCTTCATGAGTTTAGTGCAGCTTATACTCCTCAACAGAATGGTGTCGCTGAACGTAAGAACCGCACATTGATCGAGACTGCTAGGACAATGTTGGTAGAGTCACAGTTGCCCATTCCATTCTGGACTGAAGCTGTGGCCTCTGCATGTTACACATTGAACCGAGTCCTTACAGTCAAAAGGCACAACAAGACCTGCTTTGAGCTTCTTCAAAAACGGAAACCAGATTTGTCTTATCTCGAACCGTTTGGAGCTCCATGCACAATCATCGATCCTAATGGAAAGTTTGGGGCAAAAGCAATTGATGGATACTTTCTTGGGTATGCCACCCCTAACTTACGAGTCTGGATTCTAGAGACTAAAAGGGTCGAGGAATGGTCTGAGGTCAGAGTACAAAGGCACACCTTGCCAGTCAAAAATCCGGGTCAACCTTGGATGTTTGAGTACGATGACTTCTTCAATTCGATCAATGTTGAAGCCGTTGAAGAAAGTGCTGCGGCTAGGATGTTTTTCGAGAGTGACAATGCAACAGTTTCACCGGTGGTTCGTCCAATTCTTGTTAATCAAGAACCATCTTCTTCGGTGAACAATAATACTCTCAACAATGAGGATTTTCATGATGCAAACGAATTGAACGAATCTTCAGAGGATGATGAATTTGTAGATGCAGATCAAGAAGCCCCAACAACAGCAGTTCATGGTACTTCAGAGGGTACTCCTCCAGTGGATGCCCATAGAACAGCCGAGGCTACTGCATCATCCTCTTCGTCAATTCCGGGCCTTGATTTGGTTGTTGATCTCAATCTCAACAACCTGGGTTTAAATATTCCAGTTCCAGATAATCCAGAAACAAGGATTCATAATACCCATCCTCAACAAAACATCATTGGAAATGTGCAAAGTGGCGTTCAAACAAGAAACATGTTGCGAAATAACAACAATGCAGGCTTGTATGCAGCTATTCGAGAATTCGGGCAACAAAACGATTGGTCCTTCGCGTGTTATGTCTCACAGGAAGAACCAAGAACGTGGAAAGAAGCCTTGAAAGATAACGCTTGGGTTGAAGCAATGCAGGAAGAACTGCAACAATTCCAGAAGCTGGGTGTCTGGAAACTAGTAGAGAAACCTGCTGGATATAAGAAGATTGGTACCCGTTGGGTGTTTAAATGCAAAAAGGATGACCGCGGAGTTGTTATCCGAAACAAAGCACGTTTAGTCGTTCAAGGTTTTCGTCAGATTGAAGGGATCGACTACAACGAAGTGTACGCACCAGTGGCACGTCTCGAAGCAATTCGAATCTTTCTAGCCTATGCCTCCTTCAAAGGATTCAAGGTTTATCAGATGGACGTGAAAAGTGCATTCTTACATGGTGTGGTTGAAGAAGAGGTGTATGTCGAACAGCCTCCAGGTTTTGAAGATCCTATCCATTCCGATCGGGTTTGGTTGCTCAACAAAGCTCTCTATGGTCTTCATCAAGCACCAGGAGCTTGGTATGCAACCTTATCACACTATCTGCTGGAGAACGGTTTTCGTAGAGGTCTTATCGACTGTACTCTTTTCATCAAAGAACAAGATGGAGATCTTCTTCTGGTACAGGTATACGTTGATGATATTATTTTTGGTTCTACTAATGATGTCTTGTGTAGGAATTTCGAGCGCATAATGCAGGATAAATTCGAGATGAGTGCTATGGGGGAAATGACCTTCTTCTTGGGCCTACAAGTACAACAAACAGAGTCTGGGATATTCATCCATCAGACTAAATATGTTGGTGACATCTTGAGCCGGTTCCAGATGTCTGATGCAACGCCCATTGGTACCCCATTGCCAACTAATCACGGAATTACTCCTGACTTGAAGGGTGAAGCTGTTAGCCCCTCAAACTATCGCGCAATGATCGGATCTCTTATGTACCTCACAGCATCAAGGCCAGACATAATGTACCCTACGTGCCTACTTGCCAGATATCAAGTTAACCCGAAGGCCTCACATCTTGCAGCTGTCAAAAGGATTTTTCGTTATTTGAAGGCATACCCTGACACCGGTCTGTGGTACCCTAGGGATAATAACTTTGATTTGGTAGCTTTCAGTGATTCTGATTTTGGCGGATGCAAAATCGACGGAAAATCCACAACGGCTGGATGTCAGTTTTTAGGAAATCGCCTAGTCACCTGGCAGTGCAAGAAGCAGACATGCGTCGCTACATCAACATGCGAAGCTGAATACATTGCTGCCTCAAGTTGTTGCTCCCAAGTTCTTTGGATCCAACAACAAATGCGGGACTACGGTTTTGAATTCCTAACTACTCCTATTTACGTTGATAATTCTGCTGCTTTAGATATCACTAGAAATCCGGTGCAGCACTCAAAGACCAAACACATCGAAATCAAATATCACTTCATACGTGATTGCTTTGAGAAAAGGCTAATCGATGTTGTTAAGGTCCACACCGATGACCAACGTGCCGACTTATTTACCAAAGCATTTGACAAATCAAGATTTGACTTTTTACTATTGGTGAACGGCATTAAGGTCAAGCAAGAGTAAAACCAACATCGGAAAATCATTTTTGTAAATATCTTTGTGTTTTAAATTTGTCTTAGTTTATTGATTTTAGGGGGAGTAAATCCAAAAATCGGAAAATCAGAAAATCCAAAAACATCGAAAAATTCAAAATCACTAAAACAATAGAAAAACAAAAATGAGTTTCCTGGCGAGCAAAAGAGAAAATGATAGTACATCAGTGGTCTATCCAAACCTCTTTAAACCTTAAATGAAAAACGATAAGCAGCTCTATATAAGATGTATCGGTAGGCTCACAATCATTTTAAAGTGTGCAGGGTGATATAAATCTTAATCGACTGAAGACCAGGTGGGAACCATTCATTGGCATATGGTCTTAGTACCGAAATTTCGTTTGATAGATTGCCGAGGTTCTGAGATATTCGGTCTTTATGCTGCTTATCATCTGGGTATCATGGTTGTATCTTTTACCGAAAAATAACGGGGACGCAAGTCTAGATCTTCCATGATACTATACATACGTGTACATAATACATACTTCATTCGATCTCAATAAGTGATAAACAATCACATGTCCATAATCATATAAGTGATAAAATATCACATTTATCCGGGTGTCAAGTTCGTCTCTCTGCTGTACGGAAGTACTGACCTGTTCACGGACTTGCACCTGTGCCCTCATGCATATGAAAATCAAGTTCCTCATCAATAAGTGATTATATCACATAGGGCTTGTTTTCAAATCAAAATAAGTGAGTATCTCACAGCTTATACGGTCAAACAGATGATAATCGGTATACTCACCGGTAAGATGAATTCTCGTGCATACCTTGATACGGGAATGTGTCGTGATGTGGATGAACACCGGTTGGTAAGTATAAATCATACCTTAACGTATCCCCTCGCCATGATTACATCTGATAAGTTGAGCTTAAGTGGACAACAATACCGATAATTGTTATAGGATGCTTATCTTAATGTTAACTAACTGAACAACAAGAGTGTTTTGGCATGACCGTACACTGATATGATTCTCTTACCCTCGAAACTCGCAAAAAGAATGTCTGTATATATTTATTTGCTGCTTAACCTTTATTGTCTTCTTTTAAACAGTTTCGTCGTTTGGTGCATATCAGCACGACATTAGCGGTGATGTCGTTTGATAACACTCAAAGGATTTTAAATTGTTGTCTTTTAATTTCAAAAATACCAAAAAGATTTTAGGCGTGTTTTAATATAAACTTTATAAAAGCCAAAAAGATTTTATTTCTACTTTATTTTCGATCGTACGATGTTGGAGCTCGAGTCTTCGTTACCTGAAACCTGAACGAAAACCGAATTGACTAAATCTTCATAAACGGTCGAAATTTGCATGTTTTGAAAGTTAAAGACTAAAATCGACAAATTTATTAAACTTTCAACCTGTCGGACGGTGTTTGATTATGACATGGTCATTCGTGTGTCATTTGTTTATGTTAACTATATTCCAAGCAGTTGTTCTCATTACGCGTTTAGATTTCTTGCATGTGCAGATTCTAAAGGCTGGGAGAACATGGTCGATGACAAGCTTTGGAATGAAGACACGACGAGAAGGCGCTCAAAAGATGAAGATGATCGAGTTGCCGCTGGCCATCATCAACACCTTAAGGATCTCACTTCATAAAGATAAAGTGTTTCGCGAGCATAACTCAAGGGGGAGCTTATGTTAAGGGGGAGTTTGTCAACACACTTCTTACATGATACGGGTAGTTTGTTGATACACTCTCTGCTTTCAAGACGTGAAGACTTTGAAGATCCTCCGACATTGAAGACTTGAAAGGACATCAGAGTTTTGAGAACTCGAGGACCAAAGACCATCGAAGTTCGAGACGAGTCTACAACTATAGAAGATAAAGACAAAGCTACAGCCAAGGGGGAGTTTGTTGGTGCACTTGTGTCTGTACTTTGTCTGTATTCGGTCACGATGTAAACTATGTCCTTGTCAGTCTTGTAAGTTGACCAAGTCAACCGTCCTCCTGGTTTGACTCAGTCAACAGTTAGTAAATTTGATGTAAGTTGTCTGTCTCGAAGGATGAGTGATCGAAGGATAATGTAGATCCTTCGATCAACTCGAAAGATATGCTTCGATTGATAGACCTCGAAGGATCATCCTTCGAGGTCCTTGCTGATCCTTCGAAAGCATTGTATTCGAAAGATGATCCTTCGGACCATCTATCGGATCCTTCGGTCAGACCTGCTGTGTATGGGTATATATATACCCATGCAGTGTGTTGTGTTGGATAGATGCACACAGATAGAGAGATAGAGAGTTTGAGAGCATTCTGTCCGAACACACACACACACACTTGAGAGTTCGCGGAACAGATTTGTGAACATAGTGCTTGTAACCGAAACCTTTCATACGTATTAATACAGTGGTGTTAATCGGTGAATCTTTGTGTGTTTGTATTTGTGCTTGTTTCATCCCGATTTGCTCACTAGCTTGGATTCCGCACTTGCTAGTGGGTTAGTATAACAAGGTTTAGGTTCGTCATCCTCCGAGAAGGGACCTACACTTCTTATTTTTAGGAGACTTTGTATTTGATCCTAATCCCCAACCAAATTATCTGATCAGTTATCTATTTAGAGGGTGTTTGGGATTCCTTATTTTAACTCATTTTTAGCTTCTCTTAAAAGTTAATAAGTCAGAAATTGGGACTTATTAATTTATTATTGAGTTAAACGCCAGGATAGTCCCTGTGGTTTGCTATTTTTTCACCTTTAGACTCTAGCTTTCTAAAATTACAGCTATAGTCCCCAACTTTTGCAATTTCGTTCCCGGATAGTCACTAGGCATAACATCAGTTAGTTTTCTCAGTTAAGAGTATGTGAAATGACAAAAATTTCCTTACTATAAAACAAAATAACTTAACCTATTAAATAGATTTATTTATTTGTGGGATCCACTCCTTTATAAAAACAAAATAACAACCCGGACCACACTCCTTTATAAAACAAAATAACTTATCCTATTAAATAGATAAACTGACAAAGCCTGTGGGCGGGGCCTTTATCAGTTTATCTTATTCTATATGGGTCATATAACCTTATTCGGCCCGTATACACCATGTTAAAACAAACATAGGTCGTATACAACGTATAGGATAGTTTTATACGAGCCGTATAATGGTATACGGCCCGTATAGATAGGATTTCCTTTTTTTGTTTTTTAAGTTAATATTCACACATTAGGGTTTCGATCTCGCAGTCTATATATTGTTCAGAACCATCAAATTGAACGGTTTCTACTATCAAGGAAAACTGGTTTCAGTTTTCTTTTTACTTTGAAACAAATTCCATTTCATCAAAGAGAAAGAAAACTCAGAAAACTCAGCACGTTCTGCAATCAAGGAAAACTGGTTTCAGCTTTCTTTTTACTTTTAAAAAAATTCATTTGTCCACACGAAAAGATGGTGGACCACAACTCCGTTGCAAAACTACTTGCGTCGGCTGACGCAACGCGGTTTCCTACAGCAAGGACAACTCATGTGTTCTTTTTACTTTGAAACAAATTCCATTTATTTAAAGAGAAAGAAAACTCAGACAAATGACCAGTTAATAAACATTAAACAGATGCAAGAGATACTCGGAAGTTATTGATACAGACTCTTGATAATCATTGTGAACATGAGAACAGGAAGCTCAACAATGGTGGTAACAAGTCTGCTTATGACTTTGTTTATCTACCTATCAGAAGAAAACTCAAACAAACGACCAAACTAGGATATCAACATCAATTGATGTCCAATTGATAGCATTCCCTAATGAAACGATGGGCCTGATATTAGGGGAACTATAATACCCTAATGAAATCTAGGGGATAATGAATGGATATAGTTCTCGAATAATTTCCTTTTTTTTGAGTTAATATTCACACATTAGGGTTTCGATATGTCAGTCTATATAGTGTTCAGAACCATCAAATCGAACGAATTCTGCTATCAAGGAAAACGGGTTTAAGTTTTCTTTTTTACTTTAAAACAAATCCCATTTCATTAAAGAGAAAGAAAACTCAGACAAACGACCAGTTGATAAACCTTGTAGTCTCTCCACCAACGTCGATCTCCTTGCCTTATTAAAAGATAGTTGCTATGCGTGTTACATCCTCCACTACTAAAGGTAAATAATTGCGACTCTCTTTTCTTAAAGAACGGGTTTATAATGCTGATGTGCTTAAAATACAACATATAAATTATATCAAATAACACGTAAAAGCAAACCTTTTTTAGTACTAATGTTGGAAAAAAACTTGTGTTTTTGTTCCTTTTTAATAAACAGGGTTAAAAGAGCTTAAATGAACAAAAGGAGCAAAATAACAACAAAAACCAACATAAAATGCAATAAAGAAGGTTTGACCAACTTGTCGAGCCCTCGTCCACATCCAAACCCAAGAAATAACAGGAATATAAGCTCTTGCACGGGGTCGTGCTCACCTAGCACGGGTCGTGCCCGGTGGGAATTTACTGCAGCTGAAAGAGACAACAACAAAAGACAAATTCCAAGCTCAAAACTGGGCTGTGCTAAAGCAACATGGGGCGTGGTCAACTCTTGGATTTCCAGAAGAATCTGACGAAGTACAGCAAGAACATTGGCCACAGGCCGTGCCATTGACGCACGGGGCCATGTTAGTACAAGTCTAACACTGCAGTTAATGTAGAAGAGAGAGACTGATGGCCATGGGGCCGTGCCAGGCGGGCACGGGCCGTGGTGGACGTCCTGTTTTTAGCTATAAATAGGGATGTTTGGTTTCACTTCAACTCATCCCTTGGCAAACCACTTCTCTCTCACTTGCCACCACTCCACCACCACTACCACACCATCATCCACCACCATCATCCATTTTCCATCTTTTAGAGTGTGTGTGTAGTCTCGGGATCCAAAATTGATAGTAAGAATCTTTGTCAAACAAAGGCCATGCTTGGCTAAATTCTTACATCACTTGGTGAAGACATATCTTTTATGTATTTCTTTTATGATTTCCAATCTTTGGCAACTTTTTAATTGGGTATGTATTAATGACTTTAATAATTAGTTTTTTATATTGAAGGCGAATTTATTCAACCATTCTTCATATGTCGTTTATTCACATATTCATGTCTTTACGGTCTATATAAAGCATGTTAAATAACGGAGACGAAGTCTAGATCTTCCATGATACTATACATACGTGTACATATTGCATTCGACCTCAATAAGTGATCAACAATCACATGTCTAAACAAAATAAGTGATAAAATATCATATTTATTCGGGAGTCAAGTTCGTCTCTTTGTTGTACGTTAGTACTGACCTATTCACGGACTTGCTCCTGTGCTCTCATGCATATGAAAATCAAGTTCCTCATCAATAAGTGATTCTATCACATATGGCTTGTTTTCAATAAAAAATAAGTGAGTATCTCACATTCTTTTATACGGTCAAACAGATGATAAACGGTATACTCACCGGTAAGATGAACTCTCGTGCATACCTTGATACGGGAATGTGTCGTGTGTGGATAAACACCGGTCGGTAAGTATAAATCATACCTTAACGTATCCCCTAATCATGATTACATCTGATAAGTTGAGCTTATGTGGACAACAATACCGATAATCGTTATAGGATGCTTATCTAAATGCTAACTAATTGAACAACAAGAGCGTTTTGGCGTGACCGTACACTGATATGATTCTCTTACCCTCGAAACTCGCAAAAAGAATGTCTGTAAATATTTATTTACTGCTTTCAGTTTCTGCATCTTTGTATATATTTATTTATTGCTTTCCGTCTTTACATTTGAAAAATAAAAAATACCAAAAAGATTTTAGGTGTGTTTTAATCTAAATTTTGTAAAAGCCAAAAAGATTTTACTTCTAGTTTATTTTTGATTGACCGATGTTGGAACTCGAGTCTATCCTACCCAAAATCCTGATTATAAGCCGGAAAATAATTGCATCTTCATAAACGGTCGAAGTTGACAGATTTTGAAAGTTAAAGGATTAAAACTAAACATTTTCTAAACTTTCAAACTGTTGTCGGTCGGTGTTTGATTGAGATTTGATCTCATATGTGTTGTTTGTTTAATTTGTCTATATTCCAAGTGTTTGTTCTCATTACGCGTTTAGCTTTCTTGTATGTGCAGATGTTACATTCAATCCAGCTAAAGGCGAAGAGAACGTGATAGAAGACGAGCTCTGGAATGAAGACATGACGTGAAGGCAATCAAAGGATAAAGATGATCGAGCTGCCGATGACCCTTCATCAACACCACAAGGATCTAGAGATTCGAAGATCAAAAGATTCACGAGCATAACTCAATGGAGAGTTTATGTTAAGGGGGAGTTTATTAACGCACTTCCTAAATGAAATGGGGAGTTTGTTGATACACTTTCTACTTACGACACGTGAAGACCTTGAAGATCCTCCGACATGAAAGACATGGAAGACGAACCATCACGAGCAGCATCCAAGGGGGAGTTTGTTGATACATTTTGTGTGGACGCGGCACGTTCGGTTCGACATTATTTCGGAATGAAGACCAAGTAGGATATCCTCCTATCCTACTTGGGTTCGACAAGTTTGTCTCGTTTGTAATGTAAAGTATAAATGAACAATGCATGTTGCATACTTGGTTTATGTCTGTTTGTGTGTTTATATCACTCGGCAGCAAACTATTAACAGTTTGCAGCATATCCTGTTTGGCAGCTCTCGACGAAACTCCAAGTTTCGTCGATCTCTTGTATGGCGAAACTCCCAAGTTTCATCTAAGTTTCACCATGATGAAACTCCCTTGTGATGAAACTCTAAGTTTCACCATGATGAAACTTCCTTGTGATGAAACTCTAAGTTTCACCATGCTAAGTGATGAAACTCTAGGAGTTTCGTCAACCTTTGAAGTTTCGTCGGCCCCCTTTCAAGTTTCGTCATATCTTGTGTCATGCTGCCTATATAAATACCTGTTTGAGCCTTGTTCTCATCTAATCAATTGAGTGTGATTCATTGGTTATCTTGTGTTTGTTATAAGTATCTGTGTTTGGTTTGGCATTATCACGGGGATTCCGCACTCGTAACCGTGTTTGTGATAAACAAGGATTTGGTTTCATAATCAATCCTCCGAGACTCGGGACCTACAGAATCACTTCTCCAAGGTAGTGTTTTCCTCAAAAACAAGAAAACACAAATCATATATCTTCATTAAGTATTTGAAACGTTAACTTCATTGATTTTAGTTGGAACTTTGAGGCACGTAGGTATAACAAATATAAAGTATGCATCGGAAATTGTTTAGAGTGTGTTTGTGTAGGTTTAAAGTAACGCTTTTTAACGTATATAATTTATATAAAAAGCTGATACTTAAAAACTATCCTGAGAAGTACAAAGCACATGTAATCTAATCTTAAGTTACCACAATCTAAGTTGATTTTGGTTTCATGTGGTCCTGTTTGTGAATCATGAGATTACATAGAACCCATGTTAAGGTTTTATGGAGTGGTTGTTTTTCTGTTCTTTGTTCATACAGATTCTAAAGGTCTCAATAAATGGCTTGATTCAATTAAATTTTTTATTAACTGTACATAAATATTCTATTGTTTGTCTCCATGCCCAAATATAGTGGTGGAGATCATGCGAGTCTTAACTTTGTAAACATAAAAAGTTCATGTTCTAATGTTTTGGCAATCACCATCAGTAAGCTAATTTTAATAAATTATGAATCATGATTTTTTTTAATGTAAGATTGAAGTTCTATTTTTCTTGTATGTAAGAAAATGTCATTCGAATACTTAAATGGAATCGGTAACAAAGTGGAGACGTATGCAGAAAAGCTTGAAGCTGAATTTGGATATTTGCAGAATCTGTTGGTTGCTCGATCTAAAAAACTAAAGAAGCTCAATGTTGGAGTCGATCCGAAAGTTTTCAAACATGTATGTGAATATGTTATTATGTTATCAGTTTCGTGATTTGAAATGTAGATTTGATGTTTGTATCGGTTTGGTGTGTTGTCGGTTTCGGTATACCACTGTTTTGGGTTAAAACAGATGTTATAAATAGTGTTTTGGGTTAAAACACTGTTTTATTTTCTAACATATGTTTTAACCCAAAACACTGTTTCTAACATCCATTTTAACTCAAAACAGTGGTTTCACTTTTTCTCCATAAAACACTTTTTTAACCCAGTAGTGGTTTCAAACACTGTTTTATTTTCTAACATATGTTTTAACTCAAAACACTGTTTCTAACATCTGTTTTAACCCAAAACAGTGGGATACCGAAACCACTATTGGCTTAAAACAGTGTTTTGAAACCATTGTTGAACCACTAAAAGAGTGGTTTACTCTTTTAAAATAGTGTTTGAAATCCTCGGACCATCAGTTTCTTCAAGGCTTTTAAAACAGGGAATTGGCCAACTAACATATTCGGAAATGCGGAAAAGACTCCAGAGTGTCGATGTACACTCTGTATTTTATTGGGCTGAATCCGAAGAATTTTGGGTCAGACAGGTAACACGCAACTACTGTTGTACCTGGTTTCTTTTCAAAGAAATAGTTATCTTTAGTTGATTAACAAAGCATCTATATCCTTAGATGATTTAACATCTCTGTTAATAAATCATGCCTCTATATGACTATATGTGTGGCTTGCTTTTGTTATTTTAAGGTGGTTCTATTACTTTCTCGAAAATGACAGGGGTTTGTATCTGTTGGGAAAGTAGATGATAAGGGTAGAGCTAGAAAGTTACCGATTAAAGCAGATATAAGGAAATCTTTATGTTTTCTCGGTGGTTCAACCCTCATGGTTGCTCATTTAACGAAGGAAAATTCAGAGAACTCCACAAACACTTTACAGTCGTCTTCTCTCTTAAGGCCCGGAGATGAAAAGATGTTGAAAAATAACTCATTAATAGAAAGTGCGTAATTTTATATATGGAATAAACTGATTTTTTTGTACGCCCTTAAATTTACACGGTTTTATTCTTGTAAATAGGTTCCGAGGATGTAGTTTGTTTGTACAGTCAAGAAGGTGTTAATACGGGAAACGGTGTAGATGAAAAGCGTTGTTCGTGTTCTTCATCGGGTGCGAAAAAGAGGACATGGGAAGCCTCTCATACTTCACTTCACTGAAGTCAAAGAAAGTCAAAGGTGGACATCTGATCGTTTGCCAATCAGACAGTTGTTGTGTTTCAAAAAGTAATGAATGTTGTATGGATGTAAGCCCTATATCCATTTCGATGAACAAAGGTTTGGCAGATATTACACCTACACTTGGAGGTCCATTGAGCAACGACAATACTCAAAAAATAAGTTGCTATAATACCATGTTGATGAACATTGTGGATGATGCTAAAATATCAGATTTGACAAAGGTAATACAGTTTAATAATAATTCTATTCTCCATTAATTGCTTTCTGTAAGGTTAATGACTTAATTTTAATGTTGATGACAGATAATAAAGGATCTTGGTGGCTCTGTTACGTTTGAAGGAAAAGTTAGCACACATGTAATAACGGGAAAAGTCAGAAAGACGTTAAATTTTTGTACAACGCTCTGTTCGCGGATCCGCCGGAGAATGCCGCCATGAGCTGCGGGAAGGACGGAGAGGTCGCTACTCCGGCTGCTTATGTTGTTTACCTTTTGGGCGGTTAATCAATTTGGTATGTATATGTGTTGTTGGTACTCATGGTGGTTTTTCTGTTTTGAGACGCCATGCTGATGAATGTCTTCCACCATTGGTTAGTACCTTACCCTGTAAAGGTTAAAATTATTTTGTTTAAATTCAGTTTTGTTCTGAATTTCAAAAACCTAAAAATGATCATCTGGTTTTGTGATAGGACATGTCAAGGCAGCCTCCAACACAGGAGCTGGAAGCCAAGGATTTGCATGGAAAAGAATGGCGTTTCAGGCACATATTTCGAGTTAATAGGCAGCTTCTTGTAGAGTTTGATTTCGTATAATTTGATTTATATTTAGCAGGTTGAATCAACTAACTATTGAATTTTGGAGCTATTTTTAGTTTTTTATTATACATAAAGTATTCAACTAAGTATGTCTCTGCCCTTTATGTAACTTATACTTTGTCAATATTAGGTCAACCAACAAGGCATCTGCTTCAAAGTGGATGGAGCGTCTTTGTTTGTCAATCAAGTCATATGTCCTATCACTAAACTCTCTGGAATAAAATTCTAGAAACCACCCGTGTTTGCACACGGGTTTTACTACAAGTGTAATATAAAAGGTCAAAAAAAAAAATTCTTACACTAGTGTGTGCCTACATTTGCGTCTAAGCCATCCCCGAGAAAACACTTGACGTGATCAGAACCGTTTCAACGCGAACCATTTCGACCCGTACTGTTTCGAATCGAACTGCTTCAACCCGAAATCGTTTCAATCCCAACCGTTTCGAACCGAACTGGTGGTTGTGGGTGCCGGGGTGATGGATTCCAATTCATTTGACAGCCAAACAGAACAAAAATGGAATTAAGATTCCAATTCCAACAATTTCCAATTCCAAATGAAATGTTTAAATTCCAAATCCAATTCCTTCAAATTTTAATTCCTATACAAATTCCAATTCTAATTCCAAATCATTCCGCGAACCAAACGCCCCCTTAGATAGTATGTTTCTAGTTATTCTGTCTCCGTGTATGTGTATGTGTATGTATATGACTATATTCTAGTTAATATACGTAGGGACATACTCAAATACATGGATTGCAGATAGTGACGGAGCCATGAATTTTTTCTTATGGTGTCATTTTTTATGGATACCCCGGTTTATAGTAATCGGCCGTTGGATCAGTTCGGATCTAGTCGAATCAAATAACATAATAAAAACAAATATCACAGTAAAAGTACAATGTCATTGAATAAAAACACATAATAAAATTACAAAGTCATTTGAAATATATAAAAAATGCATTTAATACTTGCTCTATAAGCATTTTCATGTTTTGAAAACGATTCATAATGTTTTCAATGGCAACTTGCAAAAAAAAAAAAAAAAAAAAAAAAAACCTCTTTTTCTTTATAACAAACAAGTGCACGCAATGATCATCAAACATCCTGGTAGGTTGAACAATTGAAACAAATTAAACCAATTAGACATGGGGCTATAATGCTTACTGGATTAGAAAAAATAAAAATTAAGCATGTACCTTTAATGATTTAAAGTATACTAATTAACTTCAAGTAACTTGGCTTAATTTTTAAAATATAAATTTGTTTATTATTTAATTCTTTTAGAAGAAAAAGAAACAATAGTGTCGTTTGTAAAGAGACAATGGTGTCGCTCGTAAAAAACAATGGTGTCGCTCGAATTTTCCTATTATACGTTGTGTTTGCTACACAAAATTCAATGGTGTCGGACGACACCATTGTTCAAAGTGTGGCGCCACTGATTGCAGATTTATATTGTACATATCCTGTGACTCTGCCTTTAAGCTGTTCGATGAATGCCCGGGTATTGATCTGATTAGTCTTTAGTGGGGATTCTCCAGAGAAAAAGCTTTAATGTTTGACCCACTCAAAGAAAAATCCTGTTGGCAAGATTCAGTGTTTGAATCCAAAAAAATATATATGTTATTCAAATTGGTTGAAGGTCAAAATGAATTTGGTTAACTTGTCAATGAGTTATTGGTTAGATCTGTGGGCTCTACTGAGCACAAATGTGCCAAGTGTCCCATGTGAGATCATACAAAGATTATATGAATCTAGTGTTAGCCTTATTAAATATGATTAGCTGGCGTTTAAGAGGTCTTCGTAAACATATGAAGTATTAATTTAATTGTTTTTCTTTTGACCATGGAAATTTCATGCTTGGAAAAACGACTGAAAGTATATGACTTTCCCTTTAATGAACTTTGAGTTTATCTTAATCCATAAAAGTGCCATCAAGTTGTGAGGACGGCCAAATCAAAATGTTATTCCCTTATATCACCTTCTTCTTTCTAGTGCTAGGAATTTGTAGATCATCAGACACCATAGCGGTGCATCAAAACATCTCAGATGCTCAAACCATTGTTTTAGGGAACGCAAAATTTGAGCTAGGTTTCTTTAGCCCGGGCAGTTCCAAAAATCGGTACCTGGGGATATGGTATAAGAACACTTCACCGCAAACGATTGCATGGGTTGCAAACCAGGAAACCCCACTTATAGACACCTCAGGTACCGTCAAACTGGATAGCCAAGGGAACCTGGCTCTTGTTAATGGTAGCAGCAAAATCATTTGGTCATCCAACTCCTCGACATCTGGTACAAATATCAATCCTGTAGCACAACTTTTGGATACAGGAAATCTGGTAATTTAAATCGGAAATAAAACCAATAATGATACTGTTATTTGGAAAAGTTTTGATTGCCCTGGAGATACCAGCTTACCAGGAATGAAGCTGGGCAAGAACTTCAAAACTGGAAGAGAAACATATCTGTCATCATGGAGGAGTACTGATGATCCTTCCCCAGGTGAGTATACATTAAAGTTTTTAGCGGTTAAGGGTAAATATCAACAAGTATATATTAGGAAAAGCTCTGCTATTGAAACAAGGCTTGGGCCCTATAATGGCATATCATTTTCTGGCCGGGAAAACTATGCAACTGATGCTAATCCGGCGAGCGCTTCTATCGTGATTGTGAATCAGAATGAGATGTATATCGCTTATAATTCAAAAAGTAACACCACTACATTAAGAACGGTATTGACTCCTGATGGTAAGCTTGAGATCTTGCAGCGAAAACTACCAAACCCGGAATGGATTCTAATTGCCACCTTACCAGTAGATTATTGTGACATATATGGGGTATGTGGCCCATATGGGATCTGTAATACTGCCACTTCTCCTAATTGTGGGTGCTTGAAAGGATTTGAACGCGAATCCTTAGATGAAACGACTTCTGAGAATGATTCAAGTGTTTGTACACGAAGCACAGCCTTGGATTGTGGGCCTGGAGAGAGATTTCAAAAGTTTTCAAGCATGAAATTACCAGACACTCAGAATGCTGTCTATAGTAGCAACATGAGCCTACTAGATTGCGAGGCAGCTTGCAAGAATAATTGCTCGTGCACCGCCTATGCAAATCCAAACATCACTCCAGGTGGACTTGGGTGCTTGCTATGGTTTGGGGATTTGATCGATGTTCGAGTGTTCCCACTAAACGGACAAGATCTATATATTAGACTTGCGGCCTCAGAATTCAGGCAAGCCAATTTTATATTTGTTCCATTCCAGTCTATTAACAATGTTTTTACAGCATATTGGTTTATCAATACATGTTTGTATTGGATAAATATGATCTATAAACTAAAATAACAGCTGTTTGTAAGCAATATGTAGCCGAAACATACATGTTGTTTGTTGATATGAATTAGCTAGACAATATGTAGTTCCTTTAACTCTGTAACATCTTTAGGCCTCCATTCCAGGTTCCACAGAAAGAAACGGGTACAGGTTATGGTAGTAACTTTGTCAATATCAGCTGTGTTGACTTTGTTGGGCCTTGTATACATTAAGAGAAAATGGAAGAAGAGATCAGACGTGGAGAGCAGCAGCCAGATGGGAAGCGCAGAGGTTCCTTTGTTTAGCCTGTCTAAAATTTCTAGGGCTACCGACGATTTCTCAGTCAACAACAAGCTGGGAGAAGGTGGGTTTGGACCGGTGTACAAGGTAACTGATTAATATGAATTAGTTGTATGGGTGACCATTTCCTACACAACATCACATATTGGGTTGTCATATCTAACCCATTGTATATATATTGGCCATGTTTGAGTTGATCTATATATTTAATTAAACGGTGGACCCCCGGCGAACCTATCTTTTAAAAAAATGTTTACCAGACCGTTTAACCCATTTATTTCAATCCACCAACATGTTTAACTTATTTACAACTGGATAACAACAACCCACCAACCCGTTTCACACGTTTAGCTAACCGGGTTTCATGCTTGGGCTACAAAGTTTTAAGTGATACTAGTTTAGGGTTGATGTCTTTGACATGGATTAGTATGTGGGTCAGGATTAACCATCCAATTCACCAACTCAAACTCGTGACACAATTGAATAAGTACATATTTAAAACCTTCGGATTTTCATGTATGTACAATTAATAATGGCAAAATCTGGATCCACCAGGGTGTGCTTGAAGGAGGACAAGAGATTGCTGTGAAGCGGCTATCAAAGTCCTCTCGACAGGGTCTTCTTGAGTTTGAGAATGAAGTTATATGCATAGCTAAACTTCAGCATCGAAATCTTGTGAAGCTCTTAGGATATTGCATTCAAGGGGATGACAAAATGTTAATTTATGAATACATGCCAAACAAAAGTCTTGACAGTTTTTTATTTGGTTGGGCTCTCTTACAATCCTACAAATACAGATTAAATGCAAGTGCTAAGGAATAAATTTTTTTAACCAAGTTGTTGCATATTGAGCAGATGGATCGAGAAAGTTGTTACTCGATTGGCCACAACGCTTCCAGATCATTCATGAGATTGCTCGAGGTCTTCTTTATCTTCATCAGGATTCCCGGCTTAAAGTTGTACATAGGGACTTAAAAGCAGGGAATATATTACTTGATCATCAGATGCATCCAAAGATATCAGACTTCGGTTTGGCCAGAATGTTCAAAGAGGAACAGAGTGAAGCAACGACAAAGAGAGTCGTGGGAACTTTGTAAGAATTCCTGAACTTTGATCATATTGTACACAACATTTTGTAATTTATATATGTCTTGTGTGTATTGATTCAGGGGATACATATCTCCAGAGTATGGTTTTGGGGACTCATTCGGGGAAGTGGAGTCACCGATCGGTGACCACACCGTCGTGATGAAGACAATCGGTGAGTTGTGTTTCGGTGAATGAAATCGGTGTATAGTCACCTATTTGATTGATGAGAAAGGTGTGCCATTTTCGACCGTTGGAATATATTTTTTTGACCGTTGGTTATTTTTTTTACCATTGCCATATTGTACATTGCATAATTTTTTTCACTGTTGCATTTTTTATATAAAACCCACAATTTTTAATCAATTTTAAACACACAACTCTTTCAAAACATCTCTCTTTCTACACCCACAAACACCATGGATAAACAAAACAAAGGTGAACCCAAGAAAAAAGGTTCCGCTAGCCGAGGATCGGATTCAAGAAAAAAGGTTCCGCAAACGAGACAAGATCCGACTGCACCGGTTCAAACCTCCTACGGATATTCACCAACCTCTCAACCTCAATTTTTTTACCCCCAAACTTCACAACCAACTTTTTTAGCACCCAACCTAATTTTCCACCACAAATATTTTCACACCCAAACTTCACAACCGAGTTCGATCCATTTGCATTTAGAACCCTGCCAATTCAATCACCAAGAGAGAATGTCGAGCGCCCACTTCCTATCTACAATGAAGACCAAGATTTAGAGGTTGTCCCCGAAACACAACATTTGGATGTAGATAGTGGCGAGGACGAAGAAGAATATAAGGATGAAGACGATGATATTGGTGAAGCAAGTGAGCCGAAACAAAAGGGAGTCAAGGCGGAGCGTCAAACTTGGACGAAAAACATGAAGAGGCCTTAGCCAAGGCATAGGTTCATTGTTCTTTAAACAAGAAACAAGGAAACCAACAAAAGGGGGACAGTTTTTGGAAAAAGTTCTCGACCATTACAACGAAACGGTTGGCGGAAGTACTCGAACAGTTCATCAAGTACGTTCAAAATGGATGCCTATGTTGACTAAGATAAACCACTTCAACGGTCTTTGGCATCAAGCGGTAATATTTTATTTGAACATTTAAAAAATATTTTCGATAACACTGTTTATGTTTAATTTTTTTTTTTACTTTATATTTGTTATCTATGTAGGATCGTATTCGTCGTAGTGGGTATAGCGACCTCGACGTCATGAATAGGTCTTTAAGTGATTTCAAACCCAAATATCCGAGTGGTTTTCAACATATTGAGGCATGGGAGGTCGTTCGTAAACATGACAAATGGGCGCCAGTACCATTGTTGGGTGAAGATAGTGGAAGTTCAGGACAAAAAAGAAAGTCGTCCGATTCGGATAACTACAATACGGGTACACCGGGGGGAACTGAGTTCAATAGCGATATACCGGAAACGTAGACCCCTCACCAACAAGACAAAAAAAGAAAGGAAAGAGGCCCGCAACATCATCAAACGATAGCAAAGAGGCCCTCACCGAGAAGCTCGCGCAATACATTCTTATGAAAGAAGAAAAAAAATCACGGGCGATAGAGTTGACGAATGTAAGAAAGAAACGCGAGGAATACACCATAGCGTTAGTGGCGGAACAACGCGAGGCGGTGAAACAACTTATGTATGATCGGGATTTTTGAAGACATTTACTAAGCCACACGACCATGCTTCACCCGAGATGTTGCCGTTTATTCTGGCGAGGAAACGAGATATCGCAAAAAAATATAATTGGCCATGCAATTTCTAAATATTAGGTTTATTATGGTTTAATTTTTTAGTTTTAAATGTAATCTGTTTTTTTAATTAAAAGTACTTTTATTTAGTTTAAAATATGTTTTATTTATTTATGCATAGTTTGTAATTTCTAGAAAATAAAAAATATATAACTCAAACACCCTAGAGTGATTGAACAGTACCTAGTGATTGAGTGCAAAATGGGCAGTGGAATATGGAGTTGACATGGCATAATATTATTGGGTAGAGAATCACTTAATCACCCTAGAGTGATTAACCATACCCCTTACCCTTAGAAAAATACTTGGAGCTTCAAACGTGTGGGAGGGGCTTGGCCCAGATTGTCATTTATGTTAAACTTTATTATTGAAGGCTGGATCTATTCACACAGTCATCCTGCCTATTTAGACACCCTGCAAACCCTAGACGCCTCGTATAGGACTATACGAGTTGTCTAGGCACGGAATTTAAGAGGGTCTGTGTGGGATGTCAGGCACAAAGTTTAAGAAACCTAGACACCTCGTCTAAGCCTATACGAGGCGTCTAGGTATTGGGTGTTTTTTTGGTTGAAAGAAGTTGTGTTTTGGTAGGGTAACTTGATGGTTTTTGGAGGTGATGTTTTTTTGAGTGAAAATTTTGTTAAAAAAGTTTTATTTTTTGCACTTTAAAAAATTTTACGGTTTTCAAGATCGGCTATTTATATATATTGGATCGTTTAAATATTATATTGTTTTTAACATTTTATTTTTTAAATGTTATCCTACCATTAAAATATTATCTTGTTTAAATATTATTTAACATTTTGAAAATTATATTGTTTCCTCATTATATTCAAAACATATATTGTTTCCGTATTATATCAATTTAAGACAAACAATCATTAATAACTGAAAACAAACTTAAATATGATATATATAAGATAAGTTTGTACAACCATAACAAAAATATATAAGATAAGTTTGTACATCCATAACAAAAATAAAAACTACAATTGAACACTAAATACCAAAATATATTCACTTAGCTGGTCTATGCCTCCGGGAACGAGTCCGAGTCCGAATCTGGATCCGACTGTTGCGGCTGCTGCTTTTGATGTGGTGCTCGAGGTGGTGGGAGCGGTATGGGGGGTAACCCCTCTCCCTCTCGTCTATCATGCGCCTCCCGAACCAACCAACCTATCAAATCATTCAGCCTGTCAAGCTCGGCTCGTATCTGCGGATGTACTGCAGCTCCCGGGGCATGACCTGGAATAACGTGTCGTGGAAAATGAGGCACCCCGGGAGGTGGTGGTGGCTGTGGCATCGCTGGACCGTCCGGAGGGTCCTGCACGACCCCTGCAGCAGGATCTGGATCTGGGGAGGATAGGCTAGATCGAAATGCTCTGATAGGTCCTGCGGTTGAAATAAGAGACCTGCGCGGGTTTTAAACTGCTCGCCGACGACGTCGAACCTCTTAATCAGTCCCATCCCCCACAACGTCTGAAAACCCATCCACGTCGGCGTTATGGGCGGCTGTAACTGTGGGTCCTCCTCCGGCAGAGGTGAAGTACTGGGCTAGACCGTTTGCTAGTGCGCACGACCTCCTGTATTATACAAACAATAAAAGAAAAAAACGTCCGTGCTCGTAGACCACTCACGGCTGTGACCGCGAGTTGTAATAGAAGTAGCGAGCATCCTATGTAGATACCTGCAGATAGTGTTAACGAAATATAGAAACAGAAATTAATAAAAAATAATAACAATCACAATAATTACTGTAATAAACGTACGTACCTATACAATGGGTCATCAACATGTGAAATCCTCCCCTTCGACTTGTCACAAACCACAAGCGAAATCAATTAAGCGAAAATCAGCTATTGTTTTTTTAGGTTAACCGGATTAAATTGAATGACACCAGCCCATTCATATTTTCATAAATTTCAGGTTTGTACTTCCATTTATGTACTTCATGTTTTATGCCTCCATTTCATATGTTACTAAGCAAAAATTTTAGCACATGTTTGGTTTTGTTTATTGACCAAAATTAACCGAACCAAAACCGACAAACTAACCGCATAAACCGAACCAATTAACTGAAAACTAATTGGTTAATAAAAAAATTAACCGATGACTTCGGTTTCAGTTTTGGTTGAGACTAAAAACGGAACCTAACCGTGCATGCCCTAATTTATAGTTAATTATATATATATATATATATATATATATATATATATATATATATATATATATATATATATATATATGGAACCCATTAAGTCTAACCAACTTTTAGAATAATCTTAGCCATCTAAACTCATCAGCTTTTGATCTTGACCCTTTAAACTCAAATAAAAAACCGTAATATTGGCAGTTCAGGAAAGTTATACTCTCTCTCTCTCTCTCTCTCTCTCTCTCTCTCTCCTAAAAGGAAGTTTTGAACGGTTTTCTTGATTTAGTCTCTCCCACGTCGTCTCCTACCCACGTTCCTGTAACTTCCCATGTACACTTCCTTTTAAAGCAGTCTTAAACTTACATTTTTGCCCCATTCCCCTCCATCCATCGCTCTCTATCCAATTGCGCATCGATTTCTGGCAACACAACATGTCTTTGAAGCACCGATTCCAAGAATCACGGCTTCTTTACCTCCGAAAATGTCAAAAGCATGGCCTTAGTTCTCCGGCGACGTGAAGATATCTCGCTGATCAATGGAATACATATCTTCTTTGCTTGTATAAACACACTAATCTTCCACCTTCAACCGTGAATCATCATCCCTAGATCTCAATAAAGATGGTAAGTTCTTTTAATTTTCAACTTCTAATTTCTGGTTTTGAATCGATTAATTCTGTGATTTATTTTGTTAAGATAACGGGGGATGTTTATGTTCCTCCATAATCCAATATAAGCTAAACAACGAGTTGTTATTCTGATTCATGGGTTTTAGAATTTAGAAACGGTGGGATTAGGAATGTGGTTACTGGTTGAGTGTAGACAAGGTGTTTGATAAAATGCCTGAGTGAATGTTTGATGTTTGTTTGCTTGTGTTTGGGTTGTGTGATTGTGTGTAATGGTTTGTGGGTTGCAGAAAGTGGAGAAGCTTTTATCGAAGGTTGACCGGTCGCCGAAAAGGTCGATGATTGATGCGCTTAGGCCGTCGATGAGGGCGTTGATTAAAGACGGTCTTTCAAAACATTCTGATGTTGATGTGAAGGTTGCAGTTGCTTCCTGCATAAGCGAAATAACGAGAATTACAGCTCCTGATGCACTTTACTATGATAACCAAATGAGGGTATACCATGACATGATACACACAACTTGATATTTACATATATGTTTATGTATATTGTATTGTATTCTAAACTTTTTTTATGCACAGGATGTATTTAAGTTAATTGTTTCTACGTCTGAGGGTTTAGCTGACCAGTCCAGCTGAGCTTACGCCAAAAGAGCTTCAATTCTTGAAAATGCTTCGAAAGTCAGGTCATGTGTCATCATGCTTGATCTTGAATGTGATGCGTTAATTGTGGAAATGTTTGAGTATTTTCTAAAATCAGTAAGGTGTGTTATAGAGTTCTTAGTGCTAAGTTATGCTTCATTTTCGTAACAATATGTAATTATATATTTTTGAATTTCAGGGACTATCATTTAGACTCCGTTTTTCCATCGATGGGAAGTATAATGGTGTTGGTTATAGAAGAAAGTGAAGAAATTCCAGTTGAGATGCTCAAACCACTACTCGCTCGTGACGGTTACCATGGGTAACTCAACATTTGTTTCTCTAACTAGATAGTAACTATGCCATTAGTAACCAACCCTATACCCCCCCCCCACTTGGGACGGTTACCATGGGTAACTCACCCATGGATTTCTTTTATTTTTTTTATTAAATCATGTTGGTAAGTAGGGAGCATGTTATACATTGGACAAATGAGTGTTGGGAGTTTTCTTATTTAATCCACAAGTCCTTCACTCTTGATCATCTTCTTCATCACAAACACCTCTCTCTCTCCCTCCATTACTCTCGGCCGAACACCCCTCTTGTCACCACCACCCTTTTCGATTTTCCTTCAAGCTTTCCAAGGCCATACATAGGTGATACAAGGTGCACAACGAAGCTCGGTGTTCTCGGAAGTGGAAGGACCTTCTCCATTTGCTATTAACCATCACTTTTCTACACTTGAACTTCCCTAGTCTTGAACTAGTGGTAAGAACTTAGATCCTTGCATTTTACATGTTGTTTTGGTGGTTAATAGATGTATTATGAAGAAATTATATGAACACCATAAGATCTTACACTTAAAACTTGAACATAAGCTTAAACAAGATAATACATGAAGAAATGATGTTAGAATGATGTTGTTTGGTGTATGATGATTATGTGCTGATATGAAGGACTTATAATCTGCTGTAAGTATCGTTATTTATCGCTAAACATGTTGACGGAATCAATCGAACGCACTTTAGAATGTTAAAAACTGAAAACAGAAGGTTATTTGGTGATTACAGCCAACTTCAGTTGGATGTAACAGGACCTTAATAACACGAAAACTGTATTTTCTGAAGCCTAGATTTATGTATTATGAAATACGGTTCTAATGGCACTAGAATCATAATTTTTGGACTTCGTTTACTATTTTTAAAGTGTCGTTTTGTAACAGCAGCTAAAGCTGCATTTTTTGCTGCTGAAAATATGTGTTATATTCTTCATCATAACTTGAAACCTGAGTAGAACTAGGTCACGAAATTGGTACTGTAGATGGACACTGATGTCGTAGTAATTATCCCACTGGAATTTCGTCAATCCGACTTACAATGAATTTTTAATTAATTATTCCGTGGACTGCAGTCAGAAAGTAATGAATCTGATTGCAGTCCGGAAAATGAATTTTTATAAAATATTGGTGATTAATTGGACCCCGAGATTTTTACACAATAATATTTGGATCTCTTAGCACCTTCTGTAAAAAGTTGGGAATTTTTTAAGTAAGATAACTATTTTATTAAAATGCCCGAAAACAGCCCAGTTTTGGATATTTAAGTTGAAATGACAGAAGTAGTAATTTGCGTGTCTAAATGACGAGTATATTATCTGAGGATGATCTAACATGTCATATGTCAATGAAAGTAATATGTGCAATATCGTAGGCCTGTTCTTGAGTAGCTATAGGTGGAATGTTGATATGAGCATGAACTGTTGATGTGATGGTTGTTATGTGATAGACGCGTGTAGGAACTTTGTGCTTATTTGAAGTCACTAATAAACTAAGTGGTAATCCTACTAGGACGTGATTGGCCGACTTTGACTGTTAGCTTTATTTGACAATCTAACCGAGCAAACCGAGGTGAGTTCACACACTTTCTAAGGCATGGGATTCCTGGTGGTTTGGGAATGGGTTAAAGAATTAAAACGAAACCTACATATCCTCCTTGGGTAGGATATGTACAGCCATCCTCCATAGGTAGGATGCCAATATAAATCCTGCGTATTCTCCTTGGGTAGAATACGTACGTTCGTCCTCCTTGGGTAGGACAACAACCTTAAAACTTAGTAGACAAAACTCTATCATGAAGTCCCTCAATTTATATCGACTTAATCGCTGAGGCCAATGGCGAGCGGGTCAATAGTTAATAGCGCTATTGGGTTTAACAAACCTCACACCGTGCCAGTCGGACGGGCGTGTACTAATGGACTATGGCAAACTGTCAGTGATGATAGACACTAATGTAGGGCACAACTTATTTGCGTTAGTAGTCGATATGGTAACGGTCTAGTGGTTCACATGGGGAAGCCCCCACTGATCATGGATATGGTTTGGGTAATAAAGAATGAACTGGTTAATCATGCTTTCAACTACGGGGTAACCCCCATGGCAATTACACCAACGAAAGACAAACCACGTTTTCAGAAACAACTTAAAACTAATCAACCAACCGTGAACTCACTCAACTTTGTTGTTGACTCGTTGTTACATGCCTTACAGGTCGTTAAATGCTTGGAGCTTGCACGAGGAAGGAGTCGTTGTGGGATACAGACTGTTATGTTCCGTACTTAATATTTAAATCCTTATGAACTTATTAAACTTACGCTTTGGACTTTAAACTTATAAACTATGGACTTATGTTTTGGATTTACGTTTATGCTTCCGCTTTTTAATTTAAAAACTTGGTTAACTAGCTTTGGTCACCAATTGTATTGTGGTTGATTTTGTTTACTTATTACGTTGTTCAATATAATTGGTGGCTCGATCCTGGTCATGTCACGCCTCCAAGCGGTGATACTCCGCATGGTGGATTTTGGGGGTGTGACAGTGGATCCGCCGGAGAATGCCGCCATGAGCTGCGGGAAGGACGGAGAGGTCGCTACTCCGGCTGCTTATGTTGTTTACCTTTTGGGCGGTTAATCAATTTGGTATGTATATGTGTTGTTGGTACTCATGGTGGTTTTTCTGTTTTGAGACACCATGCTGATGAATGTCTTCCACCATTGGTTAGTACCTTACCCTGTAAAGGTTTAAATTATTTTGTTTAAATTCAGTTTTGTTCTGAATTTCAAAAACCTAAAAATGATCATCTGGTTTTGTGATAGGACATGTCAAGGCAGCCTCCAACACAGGAGCTGGAAGCCAAGGATTTGCATGGAAAAGAATGGCGTTTCAGGCACATATTTCGAGTTAATAGGCAGCTTCTTGTAGAGTTTGATTTCGTATAATTTGATTTATATTTAGCAGGTTGAATCAACTAACTATTGAATTTTGGAGCTATTTTTTGTTTGTTATTATACATAAAGTATTCAACTAAGTATGCCTCTGCCCTTTAAGTAACTTATACTTTGTCAATATTAGGTCAACCAACAACGCATCTGCTTCAAAGTGGATGGAGCGTCTTTGTTAGTTCTAAAATTGACAATTTTTGTCAATCAGGTCATATGTGCTATCACTAAACTCTCTGGAATAAAATTCTAAAAACCACCCGTGTGCACACACGGGTTTTACTACAAGTGTAATATAAAAGGTCGAAATTTTTTTTCTTACACTAGTGTGTGCTACATTTGCGTCTAAGCCATCCCCGAGAAAACACTTGACGTGAACCGTTTCGATCAGAACCGTTTCAACGCGAACCGTTTCGACCCGTACTGTTTCGAATCGAACTGCTTCAACCCGAAATCATTTCAATCCCAACCGTTTCGAACCGAACCGGTGGTTTTGGGTGCCGGGGTGATGGATTCCAATTTATTTGACAGCCAAACAGAACAAAAAGGGAATTGAGATTCCAATTACAACAGTTTCCAATTCCAATTGAAATGTTTAAATTCCAAATCCAATTCCTTCAAATTTTAATTCCTATACAAATTCCAATTCTAATTCCAAATCATTCCGCGAACCAAACACCCCCTTAGATAGTATGTTTCTAGTTATTCTTTCTCCGTGTATGTATATGACTATATGCGTATGCTCTATGTTTACAGTTAATATTAATATACCTAGGGACATACTCAAATGCATGGATTGCAGACAGTGACGGAGCCAGAAATTTTTTCTTATGGTGTCATTTTATATGGATACCCCGGTTTCTAGTAACCTGCCGTTGGATCGGTTCGGATCTAGTCGAGTCAAATAACATAATAAAAACAAATATCACAGTAAAAGTACAATGTCATTGAATAAAAACACATAATAAAATTACAAAGTCATTTGAAATATATAAAAAATGCATTTAATACTTGCTCTATAAGCATTTTCATGTTTTGAAAACGATTCATAATGTTTTCAATGGCAACTTGCAAAAAAAAAAAAAAAAAAAAAAAAACCTCTTTTTCTTTATAACAAACAAGTGCACGCAATGATCATCAAACATTCTGGTAGGTTGAACAATTGAAACAAATTAAACCAATTAGACATGGGGCTATAATGCTTACTGGATTAGAAAAATAAAAATTAAGCATGGACCTTTAATGATTTAAAGTATACTAATTAATTTCAAGTAACTTGGCTTAATTTTTAAAATATAAATTTGTTTATTATTTAATTCTTTTAGAAGAAAACAAAACAATAGTGTGGTTTGTAAAGAGACAACGGTGTCGCTCGTAAAAAAACAATGGTGTCGCTCGAATTTTTCTATTATACGTTGTGTTTGCTAAACAAAATTCAATGGTGTCGTTCAAAGTGTGGCTTCGCCACTGATTGCAGATTTATATTGTATATATCCTGTGACTCTGCCTTTAAGCTGTTCGATGAATGCCCGGGTATTGATCTGATTAGTCTTTAGTGGGGATTCTCCAGAGGAAAAGCTTTAATGTTTGACCCACTCAAAGAAAAAACCTGTTGGCAAGATTCAGTGTTTGAATCCAAAAAAAAAAAATATATTATTCAAATTGGTTGAAGGTCAAAATGAATTTGGTTAACTTGTCAATGAGTTATTGGTTAGATCTGTGGGCTCTACTATAAAGAGCACAAATGTGCCAAGTGTCCCATGTGAGATCATACAAAGATTATATGAATCTAGTGTTAGCCTTATTAAATATGATTAGCTGGCGTTTAAAAGGTCTTCGTTAACATGAAGTATTAATTTAATTGTTTTTCTTTTGACCATAAAAACGACTGAAAGTATATGCACTTTGAGTTTTTTCATAATCCATAAAAGTGCCATCAAGTTGTGAGGAAGGCCAAAATAAAATGTTATTCCCTTATATCACCTTCTTCTTTCTAGTGCTAGGAATTTGTAGATCATCAGACACCATAGCGGTGCATCAAAACATCACAGATGCTCAAAACATTGTTTTAGGGAACGCAAAATTTGAGCTAGGTTTCTTTAGCCCGGGCAGTTCCAAAAATCGGTACCTGGGGATATGGTATAAGAACACTTCACCACAAACGATTGCATGGGTTGCAAACCGGGAAACCCCACTTACAGACACCTCAGGTACCGTCAAACTGGATAGCCAAGGGAACCTGGCTCTTGTTAATGGTAGCGGCAAAATCATTTGGTCATCCAACTCCTCGACATCTGGTACAAATATCAATCCTGTAGCACAACTTTTGGATACAGGAAATCTGGTAATTAAAATCGGAAATAAAACCAACAATGATACTGTTATTTGGCAAAGTTTTGATTACCCTGGAGATACCAGCTTACCAGGAATGAAGCTGGGCAAGAACTTCATAACTGGAAGAGAAACTTATCTGTCCTCGTGGAGGAGTACAGATGATCCTTCCCCAGGTGATTATACATTAAAGCTTTTAGCAATTAAGGGTAAATATCAACAAGTATATATTAGGAAAAGCGCTGCTATTGAAACAAGGCTTGGGCCCTATAATGGCATATCATTTTCTGGCCGGGAAAACTATGCAACTGATGCTAATCCGGCGACCGCTTCTATCGTGATTGTGAATCAGAACGAGACGTATATCGCTTATAATTCAAAAAGTAACACCACTACATTAAGAACAGTATTGACTCCTGATGGTAAGCTTGAGATCTTGCAGCGAAAACTACCAAACCCGGAATGGATTCTAATTGCCACCTTACCAGTAGATTATTGTGACATATATGGGGTATGTGGCCCATATGGGATCTGTAATACCGCCACTTCTCCTAATTGTGGGTGCTTGAAAGGATTTGAACGCGAATCCTTAGATGAAACGACTTCTGAGAATGATTCAAGTGTTTGTACACGAAGCACAGCCTTGGATTGTGGGCCTGGAGAGAGATTTCAAAAGTTTTCAAGCATGAAATTACCAGACACTCAGAATGCTGTCTATAGTAGCAACATGAGCCTACTAGATTGCGAGGCAGCTTGCAAGAATAATTGCTCGTGCACCGCCTATGCAAATCCAAACATCACTCCAGGTGGACTTGGGTGCTTGCTATGGTTTGGGGATTTGATCGATGTTCGAGTGTTCCCACTAAACGGACAAGATCTATATATTAGACTTGCGGCCTCAGAATTCAGGCAAGCCAATTTTATATTTGTTCCATTCCAGTCTATTAACAATGTTTTTACAGCATATTGGTTTATCAATACATGTTTGTATTGGATAAATATGATCTATAAACTAAAATAACAGCCGTTTGTAAGCAATATGTAGCCGAAACATACATGTTGTTTGTTGATATGAATTAGCTAGACAATATGTAGTTCCTTTAACTCTGTAACATCTTTAGGCCTCCATTCCAGGTTCCACAGAAAGAAACGGGTACAGGTTATGGTAGTAACTTTGTCAATATCAGCTGTGTTGACTTTGTTGGGCCTTGTATACATTAAGAGAAAATGGAAGAAGAGATCAGACGTGGAGAGCAGCAGCCAGATGGGAAGCGCAGAGGTTCCTTTGTTTAGCCTGTCTAAAATTTCTAGGGCTACCGACGATTTCTCAGTCAACAACAAGCTGGGAGAAGGTGGGTTTGGACCGGTGTACAAGGTAACTGATTAATATGAATTAGTTGTATGGGTGACCATTTCCTACACAACATCACATATTGGGTTGTCATATCTAACCCATTGTATATATATTGGCCATGTTCGAGTTGATCTATATATTTAATTAAACGGTGGACCCCCGGCGAACCTATCTTTTAAAAAAATGTTTACCAGACCGTTTAACCCATTTATTTCAATCCACCAACATGTTTAACTTATTTACAACTGGATAACAACACCCACCAACCCGTTTCACACGTTTAGCTAACCGGGTTTCATGCTTGGGCTACAAAGTTTTAAGTGATACTAGTTTAGGGTTGATGTCTTTGACATGGATTAGTATGTGGGTCAGGATTAACCATCCAATTCACCAACTCAAACTCGTGACACAATTGAATAAGTACATATTTAAAACCTTCGGATTTTCATGTATGTACAATTAATAATGGCAAAATCTGGATCCACCAGGGTGTGCTTGAAGGAGGACAAGAGATTGCTGTGAAGCGGCTATCAAAGTCCTCTCGACAGGGTCTTCTTGAGTTTGAGAATGAAGTTATATGCATAGCTAAACTTCAGCATCGAAATCTTGTGAAGCTCTTAGGATATTGCATTCAAGGGGATGACAAAATGTTAATTTATGAATACATGCCAAACAAAAGTCTTGACAGTTTTTTATTTGGTTGGGCTCTCTTATAATCCTACAAATACAGATTAAATGCAAGTGCTAAGGAATAAATTTTTTTAACCAAGTTGTTGCATATTGAGCAGATGGATCGAGAAAGTTGTTACTCGATTGGCCACAACGCTTCCAGATCATTCATGAGATTGCTCGAGGTCTTCTTTATCTTCATCAGGATTCCCGGCTTAAAGTTGTACATAGGGACTTAAAAGCAGGGAATATATTACTTGATCATCAGATGCATCCAAAGATATCAGACTTCGGTTTGGCCAGAATGTTCAAAGAGGAACAGAGTGAAGCAACGACAAAGAGAGTCGTGGGAACTTTGTAAGAATTCCTGAACTTTGATCATATTGTACACAACATTTTGTAATTTATATATGTCTTGTGTGTATTCATTCAGGGGATACATATCTCCAGAGTATGCAATGAAAGGTCTCTTCTCGGTAAAGTCAGATATATTCAGCTTTGGAGTTTTAGTGTTGGAGATTGTGAGTGGGATAAAAATAGAGATTTTGTTAACGAAAACCATGATGATAACCTTCTTGGACATGTAAGTGGTTTGATTATAATATTTGTTGATGAAAATATACTATGCACCCATTTAGAATATACATTCATGTATGTAAGTGTGAGTTCATACGAGAACCATTTAATATTGAGGAACCGAAGAAACTACATTTGTAATTTATATATGTCTTGTGTGTATTGATTCAAGGGTACAAGAATCACTCACTCAAATATTACTCTGTTATGTCTGCTTCAATTCATGAATCATGATTACCCCTGCCTTTTCGTGTGCTTCATGATCAAATGCTAAAGAGTGGTTTCTTTTGTTCCAGTTATTGATGAGGTTCTTACTTTAACCTCCCTCCATATATGTGCCAATGAGCCTAGTGAAGCTCTAAAATACACCTATTTTTAATTAGAACTAACCTGTACTAAGGAAGACAGGTGCACCTTCTGATATGTTTTTATCTGTTCCATATAGGCATGGAGGCTTTACAAAGAAGGAAAGTCTCTTAGTCTGATTGATGAATGTTTACGCACGTCCTATTCTGCTTGTGAAGTGTTGCGATCAGTACATGTTGGCTTATTGTGTGTGCAACAACGAGTAGAAAATAGACCTAACACGCAGACTGTGGTTGGAATGTTGGGTGGTGAAGGATCACTGCCTTCACCCAAAAAACCAGCTTTCTATATACAAGAAAGTGAAATCAACTCCACCTCAGCTCTTCCTTTACTGGCGTCATCAGTTAATGGAGTAACATTAAGTCAAGTAGATGGTAGATAGTAAGAACAAATGTTGTTAATTATATAGATCCTTGTGTACTTATGTTAATTAACGAATGTTGTTAATTATAAGAATAAATGTCAGAAGTAACATTTCAAATTCAATTTTAATGGGTTGAATTGTTAGGGTGGGGGGTATGGTTTTGGGGACTCATTCGGGGAAGTGGAGTCACCGATCGGTGACCACACCGTCGTGATGAAGACAATCGGTGAGTTGTGTTTCGGTGAATGAAATCGGTGTATAGTCACCTATTTGATTGATGAGAAAGGTGTGCCATTTTCGACCGTTGCAATATATTTTTTTGACCGTTGGTTATTTTTTTTACCGTTGCCATATTGTACATTGCATAATTTTTTTCACCGTTGCATTTTTTATATAAAACCCACAATTTTTAATCAATTTTAAACACACAACTCTTTCAAAACATCTCTCTTTCTACACCCACAAACACCATGGATAAACAAAACAAAGGTGAACCCAAGAAAAAAGGTTCCGCTAGCCGAGGATCGGATTCAAGAAAAAAGGTTCCGCAAACGAGACAAGATCCGACTGCACCGGTTCAAACCTCCTACGGATATTCACCAACCTCTCAACCTCAATTTTTTTACCCCCAAACTTCACAACCAACTTTTTTAGCACCCAACCTAATTTTCCACCACAAATATTTTCACACCCAAACTTCACAACCGAGTTCGATCCATTTGCATTTAGAACCCTGCCAATTCAATCACCAAGAGAGAATGTCGAGCGCCCACTTCCTATCTACAATGAAGACCAAGATTTAGAGGTTGTCCCCGAAACACAACATTTGGATGTAGATAGTGGCGAGGACGAAGAAGAATATAAGGATGAAGACGATGATATTGGTGAAGCAAGTGAGCCGAAACAAAAGGGAGTCAAGGCGGAGCGTCAAACTTGGACGAAAAACATGAAGAGGCCTTAGCCAAGGCATAGGTTCATTGTTCTTTAAACAAGAAACAAGGAAACCAACAAAAGGGGGACAGTTTTTGGAAAAAGTTCTCGACCATTACAACGAAACGGTTGGCGGAAGTACTCGAACAGTTCATCAAGTACGTTCAAAATGGATGCCTATGTTGACTAAGATAAACCACTTCAACCGTCTTTGGCATCAAGAGGTAATATTTTATTTGAACATTTAAAAAATATTTTCGATAACACTGTTTATGTTTAATTTTTTTTTTTACTTTATATTTGTTATCTATGTAGGATCGTATTCGTCGTAGTGGGTATAGCGACCTCGACGTCATGAATAGGTCTTTAAGTGATTTCAAACCCAAATATCCGAGTGGTTTTCAACATATTGAGGCATGGGAGGTCGTTCGTAAATATGACAAATGGGCGCCAGTACCATTGTTGGGTGAAGATAGTGGAAGTTCAGGACAAAAAAGAAAGTCGTCTGATTCGGATAACTACAATACGGGTACACCGGGAACTGAGTTCAATAGCGATATACCGGAAACGTAGACCCCTCACCAACAAGACAAAAAAAGAAAGGAAAGAGGCCCGCAACATCATCAAACGATAGCAAAGAGGCCCTCACCGAGAAGCTCGCGCAATACATTCTTATGAAAGATGAAAAAAAAAGCACGGGCGATAGAGTTGACGAATGTAAGAAAGAAACGCGAGGAATACACCATAGCGTTAGTGGCGGAACAACGCGAGGCGGTGAAACAACTTATGTATGATCGGGATTTTTGAAGACATTTACTAAGCCACACGACCATGCTTCACCCGAGATGTTGCCGTTTATTCTGGCGAGGAAACGAGATATCGCAAAAAAATATAATTGGCCATGCAATTTCTAAATATTAGGTTTATTATGGTTTAATTTTTTAGTTTTAAATGTAATCTGTTTTTTTAATTAAAAGTACTTTTATTTAGTTTAAAATATGTTTTATTTATTTATGCATAGTTTGTAATTTCTAGAAAATAAAAAATATATAACTCAAACACCCTAGAGTGATTGAACAGTACCTAGTGATTGAGTGCAAAATGGGCAGTGGAATATGGAGTTGACATGGCATAATATTATTGGGTAGAGAATCACTCAATCACCCTAGAGTGATTAACCATACCCCTTACCCTTAGAAAAATACTTGGAGCTTCAAACGTGTGGGAGGGGCTTGGCCCAGATTGTCATTTATGTTAAACTTTATTATTGAAGGCTGGATCTATTCACACAGTCATCCTGCCTATTTAGACACCCTGCAAACCCTAGACGCCTCGTATAGGACTATACGAGTTGTCTAGGCACGGAATTTAAGAGGGTCTGTGTGGGATGTCAGGCACAAAGTTTAAGAAACCTAGACACCTCGTCTAAGCCTATACGAGGCGTCTAGGTATTGGGTGTTTTTTTGGTTGAAAGAAGTTGTGTTTTGGTAGGGTAACTTGATGGTTTTTGGAGGTGATGTTTTTTTGAGTGAAAATTTTGTTAAAAAAGTTTTATTTTTTGCACTTTAAAAAATTTTACGGTTTTCAAGATCGGCTATTTATATATATTGGATCGTTTAAATATTATATTGTTTTTAACATTTTATTTTTTAAATGTTATCCTACCATTAAAATATTATCTTGTTTAAATATTATTTAACATTTTGAAAATTATATTGTTTCCTCATTATATTCAAAACATATATTGTTTCCGTATTATATCAATTTAAGACAAACAATCATTAATAACTGAAAACAAACTTAAATATGACATATATAAGATAAGTTTGTACAACCATAACAAAAATATATAAGATAAGTTTGTACATCCATAACAAAAATAAAAACTACAATTGAACACTAAATACCAAAATATATTCACTTAGCTGGTCTATGCCTCCGGGAACGAGTCCGAGTCCGAATCTGGATCCGACTGTTGCGGCTGCTGCTTTTGATGTGGTGCTCGAGGTGGTGGGAGCGGTATGGGGGGTAACCCCTCTCCCTCTCGTCTATCGTGCGCCTCCCGAACCAACCAACCTATCAAATCATTCAGCCTGTCAAGCTCGGCTCGTATCTGCGGATGTACTGCAGCTCCCGGGGCATGACCTGGAATAACGTGTCGTGGAAAATGAGGCGCCCCGGGAGGTGGTGGTGGCTGTGGCATCGCTGGACTGTCCGGAGGGTCCTGCACGACCCCTGCAGCAGGATATGGATCTGGGGAGGATAGGCTAGATCGAACTGCTCTGATAGGTCCTGCGGTTGAAATAAGAGACCTGCGCGGGTTTTAAACTGCTCGCCGACGACGTCGAACCTCTTAATCAGTCCCATCCCCCACAACGTCTGAAAACCCATCCACGTCGGCGTTATGGGCGGCTGTAACTGTGGGTCCTCCTCCGGCAGAGGTGAAGTACTGGGCTAGACCGTTTGCTAGTGCGCACGACCTCCTGTATTATACAAACAATAAAAGAAAAAAACGTCCGTGCTCGTAGACCACTCACGGCTGTGACCGCGAGTTGTAATAGAAGTAGCGAGCATCCTATGTAGATACCTGCAGATAGTGTTAACGAAATATAGAAACAGAAATTAATAAAAAATAATAACAATCACAATAATTACTGTAATAAACGTACGTACCTATACAATGGGTCATCAACATGTGAAATCCTCCCCTTCGACTTGTCACAAACCACAAGCGAAATCAATTAAGCGAAAATCAGCTATTGTTTTTTTAGGTTAACCGGATTAAACTGAATGAAACCAGCCCATTCATATTTTCATAAATTTCAGGTTTGTACTTCCATTTATGTACTTCATGTTTTATGCCTCCATTTCATATGTTACTAAGCAAAAATTTTAGCACATGTTTGGTTTTGTTTATTTACCAAAATTAACCGAACCAAAACCGACAAACTAACCGCATAAACCGAACCAATTAACTGAAAACTAATTGGTTAATAAAAAAATTAACCGATGACTTCGGTTTCAGTTTTGGTTGAGACTAAAAACGGAACCTAACCGTGCATGCCCTAATTTATAGTTAATTTTATATATATATATATATATATATATATATATATATATATATATATATATATATATATATATATATATATATATATATATATATATATATATATATATATATATATATATATGGAACCCATTAAGTCTAACCAACTTTTAGAATAATCTTAGCCATCTAAACTTATCAGCTTTTGATCTTGACCCTTTAAACTCAAATAAAAAACCGTAATATTGGCAGTTCAGGAAAGTTATACTCTCTCTCTCTCTCCTAAAAGGAAGTTTTGAACGGTTTTCTTGATTTAGTCTCTCCCACGTCGTCTCCTACCCACGTTCCTATAACTTCCCATGTACACTTCCTTTTAAAGCAGTCTTAAACCTACATTTTTGCCCCATTCCCCTCCATCCATCGCTCTCTATCCAATTGCGCATCGATTTCTGGCAACACAACATGTCTTTGAAGCACCGATTCCAAGAATCACGGCTTCTTTACCTCCGAAAATGTCAAAAGCATGGCCTTAGTTCTCCGGCGACGTGAAGATATCTCGCTGATCAATGGAATAAATATCTTCTTTGCTTGTATAAACACACTAATCTTCCACCTTCAACCGTGAATCATCATCCCTAGATCTCAATAAAGATGGTAAGTTCTTTTAATTTTCAACTTCTAATTTCTGGTTTTGAATCGATTAATTCTGTGATTTATTTTGTTAAGATAACGGGGGATGTTTATGTTCCTCCATAATCCAATATAAGCTAAACAACGAGTTGTTATT
The DNA here is from genome assembly GCF_002127325.2 of Helianthus annuus. Classification (NCBI taxonomy): domain Eukaryota; kingdom Viridiplantae; phylum Streptophyta; class Magnoliopsida; order Asterales; family Asteraceae; genus Helianthus; species Helianthus annuus. Next base: position 30,764,011 of record NC_035440.2, on the reverse strand, counting down.
CTGATTCATGGGTTTTAGAATTTAGAAACGGTGGGATTAGGAATGTGGTTACTGGTTGAGTGTAGACAAGGTGTTTGATAAAATGCCTGAGTGAATGTTTGATGTTTGTTTGCTTGTGTTTGGGTTGTGTGATTGTGTGTAATGGTTTGTGGGTTGCAGAAAGTGGAGAAGCTTTTATCGAAGGTTGACCGGTCGCCGAAAAGGTCGATGATTGATGCGCTTAGGCCGTCGATGAGGGCGTTGATTAAAGACGGTCTTTCAAAACATTCTGATGTTGATGTGAAGGTTGCAGTTGCTTCCTGCATAAGCGAAATAACGAGAATTACAGCTCCTGATGCACTTTACTATGATAACCAAATGAGGGTATACCATGACATGATACACACAACTTGATATTTACATATATGTTTATGTATATTGTATTGTATTCTAAACTTTTTTTATGCACAGGATGTATTTAAGTTAATTGTTTCTACGTCTGAGGGTTTAGCTGACCAGTCCAGCTGAGCTTACGCCAAAAGAGCTTCAATTCTTGAAAATGCTTCGAAAGTCAGGTCATGTGTCATCATGCTTGATCTTGAATGTGATGCGTTAATTGTGGAAATGTTTGAGCATTTTCTAAAATCAGTAAGGTGTGTTATAGAGTTCTTAGTGCTAAGTTATGCTTCATTTTCGTAACAATATGTAATTATATATTTTTGAATTTCAGGGACTATCATTTAGACTCCGTTTTTCCATCGATGGGAAGTATAATGGTGTTGGTTATAGAAGAAAGTGAAGAAATTCCAGTTGAGATGCTCAAACCACTACTCGCTCGTGACGGTTACCATGGGTAACTCAACATTTGTTTCTCTAACTAGATAGTAACTATGCCATTAGTAACCAACCCTATACCCCCCCCCCACTTGGGACGGTTACCATGGGTAACTCACCCATGGATTTCTTTTATTTTTTTTATTAAATCATGTTGGTAAGTAGGGAGCATGTTATACATTGGACAAATGAGTGTTGGGAGTTTTCTTATTTAATCCACAAGTCCTTCACTCTTGATCATCTTCTTCATCACAAACACCTCTCTCTCTCCCTCCATTACTCTCGGCCGAACACCCCTCTTGTCACCACCACCCTTTTCGATTTTCCTTCAAGCTTTCCAAGGCCATACATAGGTGATACAAGGTGCACAACGAAGCTCGGTGTTCTCGGAAGTGGAAGGACCTTCTCCATTTGCTATTAACCATCACTTTTCTACACTTGAACTTCCCTAGTCTTGAACTAGTGGTAAGAACTTAGATCCTTGCATTTTACATGTTGTTTTGGTGGTTAATAGATGTATTATGAAGAAATTATATGAACACCATAAGATCTTACACTTAAAACTTGAACATAAGCTTAAACAAGATAATACATGAAGAAATGATGTTAGAATGATGTTGTTTGGTGTATGATGATTATGTGCTGATATGAAGGACTTATAATCTGCTGTAAGTATCGTTATTTATCGCTAAACATGTTGACGGAATCAATCGAACGCACTTTAGAATGTTAAAAACTGAAAACAGAAGGTTGTTTGGTGATTACAGCCAACTTCAGTTGGATGTAACAGGACCTTAATAACACGAAAACTGTATTTTCTGAAGCCTAGATTTATGTATTATGAAATACGGTTCTAATGGCACTGGAATCATAATTTTTGGACTTCGTTTACTATTTTTAAAGTGTCGTTTTGTAACAGCAGCTAAAGCTGCATTTTTTGCTGCTGAAAATATGTGTTATATTCTTCATCATAACTTGAAACCTGAGTAGAACTAGGTCACGAAATTGGTACTGTAGATGGACACTGATGTCGTAGTAATTGTCCCACTGGAATTTCGTCAATCCGACTTACAATGAATTTTTAATTAATTATTCCATGGACTGCAGTCAGAAAGTAATGAATCTGATTGCAGTCCGGAAAATGAATTTTTATAAAATATTGGTGATGAATTGGACCCCGAGATTTTTACACAATAATATTTGGATCTCTTAGCACCTTCTGTAAAAAGTTGGGAATTTTTTAAGTAAGATAACTATTTTATTAAAATGCCCGAAAACAGCCCAGTTTTGGATATTTAAGTTGAAATGACAGAAGTAGTAATTTGCGTGTCTAAATGACGAGTATATTATCTGAGGATGATCTAACATGTCATATGTCAATGAAAGTAATATGTGCAATATCGTATGCCTGTTCTTGAGTAGCTATAGGTGGAATGTTGATATGAGCATGAACTGTTGATGTGATGGTTGTTATGTGATAGACGCGTGTAGGAACTTTGTGCTTATTTGAAGTCACTAATAAACTAAGTGGTAATCCTACTAGGACGTGATTGGCCGACTTTGACTGTTAGCTTTATTTGACAATCTAACCGAGCAAACCGAGGTGAGTTCACACACTTTCTAAGGCATGGGATTCCTGGTGGTTTGGGAATGGGTTAAAGAATTAAAACGAAACCTACATATCCTCCTTGGGTAGGATATGTACAGCCATCCTCCATAGGTAGGATGCCAATATAAATCCTGCGTATTCTCCTTGGGTAGAATACGTACGTTCGTCCTCCTTGGGTAGGACAACAACCTTAAAACTTAGTAGACAAAACTCTATCATGAAGTCCCTCAATTTATATCGACTTAATCGCTGAGGCCAATGGCGAGCGGGTCAATAGTTAATAGCGCTATTGGGTTTAACAAACCTCACACCGTGCCAGTCGGACGGGCGTGTACTAATGGACTATGGCAAACTGTCATTGATGATAGACACTAATGTAGGGCACAACTTATTTGCGTTAGTAGTCGATATGGTAACGGTCTAGTGGTTCACATGGGGAAGCCCCCACTGATCATGGATATGGTTTGGGTAATAAAGAATGAACTGGTTAATCATGCTTTCAACTACGGGGTAACCCCCATGGCAATTACACCAACGAAAGACAAACCACGTTTTCAGAAACAACTTAAAACTAATCAACCAACCGTGAACTCACTCAACTTTGTTGTTGACTCGTTGTTACATGCCTTACAGGTCGTTAAATGCTTGGAGCTTGCACGAGGAAGGAGTCGTTGTGGGATACAGACTGTTATGTTCCGTACTTAATATTTAAATCTTTATGAACTTATTAAACTTACGCTTTGGACTTTAAACTTATAAACTATGGACTTATGTTTTGGATTTACGTTTATGCTTCCGCTTTTTAATTTAAAAACTTGGTTAACTAGCTTTGGTCACCAATTGTATTGTGGTTGATTTTGTTTACTTATTACGTTGTTCAATATAATTGGTGGCTCGATCCTGGTCATGTCACGCCTCCAAGCGGTGATACTCCGCATGGTGGATTTTGGGGGTGTGACAGTGGATCCGCCGGAGAATGCCGCCATGAGCTGCGGGAAGGACGGAGAGGTCGCTACTCCGGCTGCTTATGTTGTTTACCTTTTGGGCGGTTAATCAATTTGGTATGTATATGTGTTGTTGGTACTCATGGTGGTTTTTCTGTTTTGAGACACCATGCTGATGAATGTCTTCCACCATTGGTTAGTACCTTACCCTGTAAAGGTTTAAATTATTTTGTTTAAATTCCGTTTTGTTCTGAATTTCAAAAACCTAAAAATGATCATCTGGTTTTGTGATAGGACATGTCAAGGCAGCCTCCAACACAGGAGCTGGAAGCCAAGGATTTGCATGGAAAAGAATGGCGTTTCAGGCACATATTTCGAGTTAATAGGCAACTTCTTGTAGAGTTTGATTTCGTATAATTTGATTTATATTTAGCAGATTGAATCAACTAACTATTGAATTTTGGAGCTATTTTTTGTTTGTTATTATACATAAAGTATTCAACTAAGTATGCCTCTGCCCTTTATGTAACTTATACTTTGTCAATATTAGGTCAACCAACAACGCATCTGCTTCAAAGTGGATGGAGCGTCTTTGTTAGTTCTAAAATTGACAATTTTTGTCAATCAGGTCATATGTGCTATCACTAAACTCTCTGGAATAAAATTCTAAAAACCACCCGTGTGCACACACGGGTTTTACTACAAGTGTAATATAAAAGGTCGAATTTTTTTTCTTACACTAGTGTGTGCTACATTTGCGTCTAAGCCATCCCCGAGAAAACACTTGACGTGAACCGTTTCGATCAGAACCGTTTCAACGCGAACCGTTTCGACCCGTACTGTTTCGAATCGAACTGCTTCAACCCGAAATCATTTCAATCCCAACCGTTTCGAACCGAACCGGTGGTTTTGGGTGCCGGGGTGATGGATTCCAATTTATTTGACAGCCAAACAGAACAAAAAGGGAATTGAGATTCCAATTACAACAGTTTCCAATTCCAATTGAAATGTTTAAATTCCAAATCCAATTCCTTCAAATTTTAATTCCTATACAAATTCCAATTCTAATTCCAAATCATTCCGCGAACCAAACACCCCCTTAGATAGTATGTTTCTAGTTATTCTGTCTCCGTGTATGTATATGACTATATGCGTATGCTCTATGTTTACAGTTAATATTAATATACCTTGGGACATACTCAAATGCATGGATTGCAGACAGTGACGGAGCCAGAAATTTTTTCTTATGGTGTCATTTTATATGGATACCCCGGTTTCTAATAACCTGCCGTTGGATCAGTTCGGATCTAGTCGAGTCAAATAACATAATAAAAACAAATATCACAGTAAAAGTACAATGTCATTGAATAAAAACACATAATAAAATTACAAAGTCATTTGAAATATATAAAAAATGCATTTAATACTTGCTCTATAAGCATTTTCATGTTTTGAAAACGATTCATAATGTTTTCAATGGCAACTTGCAAAAAAAAAAAAAAAAAAAAAAAAAAAAACCTCTTTTTCTTTATAACAAACAAGTGCACGCAATGATCATCAAACATTCTGGTAGGTTGAACAATTGAAACAAATTAAACCAATTAGACATGGGGCTATAATGCTTACTGGATTAGAAAAATAAAAATTAAGCATGGACCTTTAATGATTTAAAGTATACTAATTAATTTCAAGTAACTTGGCTTAATTTTTAAAATATAAATTTGTTTATTATTTAATTCTTTTAGAAGAAAACAAAACAATAGTGTGGTTTGTAAAGAGACAACGGTGTCGCTCGTAAAAAAAGAATGATGTCGCTCGAATTTTTCTATTATACGTTGTGTTTGCTAAACAAAATTCAATGGTGTCGTTCAAAGTGTGGCTTCGCCACTGATTGCAGATTTATATTGTATATATCCTGTGACTCTGCCTTTAAGCTGTTCGATGAATGCCCGGGTATTGATCTGATTAGTCTTTAGTGGGGATTCTCTAGAGGAAAAGCTTTAATGTTTGACCCACTCAAAGAAAAAACCTGTTGGCAAGATTCAGTGTTTGAATCCAAAAAAAAAAAATATATTATTCAAATTGGTTGAAGGTCAAAATGAATTTGGTTAACTTGTCAATGAGTTATTGGTTAGATCTGTGGGCTCTACTATAAAGAGCACAAATGTGCCAAGTGTCCCATGTGAGATCATACAAAGATTATATGAATCTAGTGTTAGCCTTATTAAATATGATTAGCTGGCGTTTAAAAGGTCTTCGTTAACATGAAGTATTAATTTAATTGTTTTTCTTTTGACCATAAAAACGACTGAAAGTATATGCACTTTGAGTTTTTTCATAATCCATAAAAGTGCCATCAAGTTGTGAGGAAGGCCAAAATAAAATGTTATTCCCTTATATCACCTTCTTCTTTCTAGTGCTAGGAATTTGTAGATCATCAGACACCATAGCGGTGCATCAAAACATCACAGATGCTCAAAACATTGTTTTAGGGAACGCAAAATTTGAGCTAGGTTTCTTTAGCCCGGGCAGTTCCAAAAATCGGTACCTGGGGATATGGTATAAGAACACTTCACCACAAACGATTGCATGGGTTGCAAACCGGGAAACCCCACTTACAGACACCTCAGGTACCGTCAAACTGGATAGCCAAGGGAACCTGGCTCTTGTTAATGGTAGCGGCAAAATCATTTGGTCATCCAACTCCTCGACATCTGGTACAAATATCAATCCTGTAGCACAACTTTTGGATACAGGAAATCTGGTAATTAAAATCGGAAATAAAACCAACAATGATACTGTTATTTGGCAAAGTTTTGATTACCCTGGAGATACCAGCTTACCAGGAATGAAGCTGGGCAAGAACTTCATAACTGGAAGAGAAACTTATCTGTCCTCGTGGAGGAGTACAGATGATCCTTCCCCAGGTGATTATACATTAAAGCTTTTAGCAATTAAGGGTAAATATCAACAAGTATATATTAGGAAAAGCGCTGCTATTGAAACAAGGCTTGGGCCCTATAATGGCATATCATTTTCTGGCCGGGAAAACTATGCAACTGATGCTAATCCGGCGACCGCTTCTATCGTGATTGTGAATCAGAACGAGACGTATATCGCTTATAATTCAAAAAGTAACACCACTACATTAAGAACAGTATTGACTCCTGATGGTAAGCTTGAGATCTTGCAGCGAAAACTACCAAACCCGGAATGGATTCTAATTGCCACCTTACCAGTAGATTATTGTGACATATATGGGGTATGTGGCCCATATGGGATCTGTAATACCGCCACTTCTCCTAATTGTGGGTGCTTGAAAGGATTTGAACGCGAATCCTTAGATGAAACGACTTCTGAGAATGATTCAAGTGTTTGTACACGAAGCACAGCCTTGGATTGTGGGCCTGGAGAGAGATTTCAAAAGTTTTCAAGCATGAAATTACCAGACACTCAGAATGCTGTCTATAGTAGCAACATGAGCCTACTAGATTGCGAGGCAGCTTGCAAGAATAATTGCTCGTGCACCGCCTATGCAAATCCAAACATCACTCCAGGTGGACTTGGGTGCTTGCTATGGTTTGGGGATTTGATCGATGTTCGAGTGTTCCCACTAAACGGACAAGATCTATATATTAGACTTGCGGCCTCAGAATTCAGGCAAGCCAATTTTATATTTGTTCCATTCCAGTCTATTAACAATGTTTTTACAGCATATTGGTTTATCAATACATGTTTGTATTGGATAAATATGATCTATAAACTAAAATAACAGCCGTTTGTAAGCAATATGTAGCCGAAACATACATGTTGTTTGTTGATATGAATTAGCTAGACAATATGTAGTTCCTTTAACTCTGTAACATCTTTAGGCCTCCATTCCAGGTTCCACAGAAAGAAACGGGTACAGGTTATGGTAGTAACTTTGTCAATATCAGCTGTGTTGACTTTGTTGGGCCTTGTATACATTAAGAGAAAATGGAAGAAGAGATCAGACGTGGAGAGCAGCAGCCAGATGGGAAGCGCAGAGGTTCCTTTGTTTAGCCTGTCTAAAATTTCTAGGGCTACCGACGATTTCTCAGTCAACAACAAGCTGGGAGAAGGTGGGTTTGGACCGGTGTACAAGGTAACTGATTAATATGAATTAGTTGTATGGGTGACCATTTCCTACACAACATCACATATTGGGTTGTCATATCTAACCCATTGTATATATATTGGCCATGTTCGAGTTGATCTATATATTTAATTAAACGGTGGACCCCCGGCGAACCTATCTTTTAAAAAAATGTTTACCAGACCGTTTAACCCATTTATTTCAATCCACCAACATGTTTAACTTATTTACAACTGGATTACAACAACCCACCAACCCGTTTCACACGTTTAGCTAACCGGGTTTCATGCTTGGGCTACAAAGTTTTAAGTGATACTAGTTTAGGGTTGATGTCTTTGACATGGATTAGTATGTGGGTCAGGATTAACCATCCAATTCACCAACTCAAACTCGTGACACAATTGAATAAGTACATATTTAAAACCTTCGGATTTTCATGTATGTACAATTAATAATGGCAAAATCTGGATCCACCAGGGTGTGCTTGAAGGAGGACAAGAGATTGCTGTGAAGCGGCTATCAAAGTCCTCTCGACAGGGTCTTCTTGAGTTTGAGAATGAAGTTATATGCATAGCTAAACTTCAGCATCGAAATCTTGTGAAGCTCTTAGGATATTGCATTCAAGGGGATGACAAAATGTTAATTTATGAATACATGCCAAACAAAAGTCTTGACAGTTTTTTATTTGGTTGGGCTCTCTTACAATCCTACAAATACAGATTAAATGCAAGTGCTAAGGAATAAATTTTTTTAACCAAGTTGTTGCATATTGAGCAGATGGATCGAGAAAGTTGTTACTCGATTGGCCACAACGCTTCCAGATCATTCATGAGATTGCTCGAGGTCTTCTTTATCTTCATCAGGATTCCCGGCTTAAAGTTGTACATAGGGACTTAAAAGCAGGGAATATATTACTTGATCATCAGATGCATCCAAAGATATCAGACTTCGGTTTGGCCAGAATGTTCAAAGAGGAACAGAGTGAAGCAACGACAAAGAGAGTCGTGGGAACTTTGTAAGAATTCCTGAACTTTGATCATATTGTACACAACATTTTGTAATTTATATATGTCTTGTGTGTATTGATTCAGGGGATACATATCTCCAGAGTATGCAATGAAAGGTCTCTTCTCGGTAAAGTCAGATATATTCAGCTTTGGAGTTTTAGTGTTGGAGATTGTGAGTGGGATAAAAAATAGAGATTTTGTTAACGAAAACCATGATGATAACCTTCTTGGACATGTAAGTGGTTTGATTATAATATTTGTTGATGAAAATATACTATGCACCCATTTAGAATATACATTCATGTATGTAAGTGTGAGTTCATACGAGAACCATTTAATATTGAGGAACCGAAGAAACTACATTTGTAATTTATATATGTCTTGTGTGTATTGATTCAAGGGTACAAGAATCACTCACTCAAATATTACTCTGTTATGTCTGCTTCAATTCATGAATCATGATTACCCCTGCCTTTTCGTGTGCTTCATGATCAAATGCTAAAGAGTGGTTTCTTTTGTTCCAGTTATTGATGAGGTTCTTACTTTAACCTCCCTCCATGTATGTGCCAATGAGCCTAGTGAAGCTCTAAAATACACCTATTTTAAATAGAACTAAACTGTACTACTAGGGAAGACAGGTGCACCTTCTGATATGTTTTTATCTGGATCCATATAGGCATGGAGGCTTTACAAAGAAGGAAAGTCTCTTAGTCTGATTGATGAATGTTTACGCACGTCCTATTCTGCTTGTGAAGTGTTGCGATCAGTACATGTTGGCTTATTGTGTGTGCAACAACGAGTAGAAGATAGACCTAACACGCAGACTGTGGTTGCAATGTTGGGTGGTGAAGGATCACTTCCTTCACCCAAAAAACCAGCTTTCTATATACAAGAAAGTGAAATCAACTCCACCTCAGTTCTTCCTCTACCGGCGTCATCAGTTAATGGAGTAACACTAAGTCAAGTAGATGGTAGATAGTAAGAACAAATGTTAATTATATAGATCCTTGTGTACTTATGTTAATTAACGAATGTTGTTAATTATAAGAATAAATGTAGTCATTAATGAATGTAATATTATATAGATCCTTGTGTACTGATGTATCCATATCAATTACATAAATGTGTGTTGTATGTGTACTTCTTTACCTGATTTGGCGAGATGTCAGAAGTACCATTTCAAATTCAATTTTAATGGGTTGAATTGTTAGAAAAGGCTAATTCTATACACACCCCCCCTCTTCCTGATTATACCCCCCCTTGTGACATCTCGCCAAATCAGAAATACCTTTATTATTGAAGGCTGGATCTATTCATACCTGTCAGAAATACCTGATTTGGCGAGATGTCAGAAAAATACTTGAATTGTTAGTAAGAACAAATGTTAATTATATAGATCCTTGTGTACCTATGTTAATTAAACTTTATTATTGAAGGCTGGATCTATTCATACAGTCATCCGGCCTATTTAGACACCTTGCAAACTCTAGACGCCTTGTATAGGCCTATACGAGTTGTCTAGGCACGGAATTCAAAAGGGTCTCTGTGAGATGTCAGACACAAAGTTTAAAAAACCTAGACACCTCGTCTAGGCTTATACGAGGCGTATAGGTATTGGGTATTTTTTTGGTTGAAAGAAGTGGTGTTTTGGTGGGGTAATTTAATGGTTTTTGGAGGTGATGTTTTTTTGAGTGAAAAAATTTGTTAAAAAAAGAGTTATTTTTTGCACTATAAAAAATTTTACCGTTTTCAAGATCGGCTCTTTAAATATATTCGATCGTTTAAATATTATATTGTTTTTAACATTTTATTTTTTAAATATTATCCTACCATTAAAATATTATCTTGTTTAAATATTATTTAACATTTTGAAAATTATATTGTTTCCGTATTATATTCAAAACTTGTATTGTTTCCGTATTATATCAATTTAAGACAAACAATCATTAAGTAACCGAATAACTGAAAGCAAACTTAAATATGAGATATATAAGACAATTTGAACAACCATAACAAAAATATGTAAGATAAGTTTGTACATCCATAACAAAAATAAAAACTACAATTGAACACTAAATACCAAAATATATTCACGTAGCTGGTCTATGCCTCCGGGAACGAGTCCGAGTCTAGATCCGGCTACTGCTTCTGATCTGGTGCTCGAGGTGGTGGGAGCGGTATGGGGGTAACCCCTCTCCCTCTCGTCTATCATCCGCCTCCCGAACCAACCAACCTATCAAATCGTTCAGCCTGTCAAGCTCGGCTCGTATCTGCGGATGTACTGCAGCTCTCGGGGCATGACTTGGAATAACATGTCGTGGAAAATGAGGCACCCCCAGAGGTGGTGGTGGTTGTGGCATCGTTGGACCGTCCGGAGGGTCCTGCACGACCGCTGCAGCAAGATCTGGCGGAGGATAGGCTAGATCGAACTGCTCTGATAGGTCCTGCGGTTGAAATAAAAGACCTGCGCGGGTTTTAAACTGCTCGCCGAGGACGTCGAACCTCTTAATCAGTCCCATCCCCCACAACATCTGAAAACCCATCCGCGTCGGCGTTATGGGCGGCAGTAACTGTGGGTCCTCCTCTGGTACGAGGCCCAATGAACGGTCAATGACGGTCACGTACGCCCCGCCATACAAAAATCCGTACTGCTACCGGTGATGGGCGGAGGTGAAGTACTGGTGTGCTAGTGCGCACGACCTCCTGTACAACAAACAATAAAAGAAAAAAAACGTCCGTGCTCGTAGACCACTCACGGCTATGACCGCGAGTTGTAATAGAAGTAGCGAGCATCCTATGTAGATACCTGCAGATAGTGTTAGTGAAATATAGAAACAGAAACTAATAAATAATAATAATAATAATAATAATAATAATAATAATAATAATAATAATAATAATCACAATAATTACTGTAATAAACGTACGTACCTGTACAATGGGTCACCAACATGTGAAATCCTCCCCTTCGACTTCTCACAAACCACAAGCGAAATCAATTAAGCGAAAATCAGCTATTGTTTTTTTAGGTTAACCGGATTAAACTGAATCAAACCAACCCATTCATATTTTCATTTAATTTCAGGTTTGTACTTCCATATATGTACTTCATGTTTTATGCCTCCATTTCATGTGTTTCTAAGCAAAAATTTTAGCACATGTTTGGCTTTGGTTATTGACCAAAATTAACCGAACCAAAACCGACAAACTAACCGCATAAACCGAACCAATTAACTGAAAACTAGTTGGTTAATAAAAAAACTAACCGATGACTTCGGTTTCGGTTTTGGTTGAGACTAAAAACGGAACCGAACCGTGCATGCCCTAGTTTATAGTTAATTATCATGCATTCTATATATTAATTCAGTTTTAAAAATAGAGTTAATTACTGTAGGTCCCTTTTCGCGGAGGATTACGAACCTAAACCTTGTTATACAAACCTACTAGCGAGTGCGGAATCCAAGCTAGCAAGCAAACCGAGTTAGTAGCAAGTAGAGAAACAAACACACAAAGATTCACCGATTAACACTAGTCGTATTAATGCAATGAGGGTTTCGGTTACAAGCTCAATGTTTACAGAAGTGTTCTATAAACTCTCTAAGTGTGTGAGTGAGTTCTGGGCAGAATGCTCTCTAAGCTTCTATGTCTCGGGTGTGTGGGAATGGCAGAACTCTGGAACTCTCAACACATGCATGGGTATATATACCCAGCTCAGCAGGTCTGCTCGAAGGATTCGACAGATGGTCCGAAGGATCATCTGTCGACCACATGTTACACGAAAGATCAGCGTGGACCTCGAAGGATCATCCTTCGAGGTCTAATGGTCGAACCATGGTCGAACCATATCTTTCGATCACCTCGAAGGATCAGGTGTATCCTTCGAGGCTATCCTTCGATCAGAACATCTTTCAACTGTTGTCCAAGTCAAACCGGAGGATGGTTGACTTGGTCAACTTACAACACAAATCAGGACATCGTTTATATCAGACCGAATACAGACAAAGTACAGACACAAGTGCACCAACAAACTCCCCCTTGGCTGTAGCTTTGTCTTTGATCTCTAAGCTTTGTCTTGTTCTTCTAAAAGTGTAGACTTGTCTGGAACTTCGACAGTCTTTGGTCTTCAGGTCTTCAAGACTCTGATGTCCTATCATGTCTTCAATGCCGGAGGATCTTCAAAGTCTTCACGTCTTGAAAGTAGAGAGTGTATCAACAAACTACCCGTATCATGTAGGAAGTGTGTTGACAAACTCCCCCTTAACATAAGCTCCCCCTTGAGTTATGCTCGTGAAAAGACTTTATCTTTATGAAGTGAGATCCTTGTGGTGTTGATGATGGCCAGCGGCAACTCGATCATCTTCATCTTTTGAGCGCCTTCTCGTCGTGTCTTCATTCCAAAGCTTGTCATCGACCATGTTCTCCTAGCCTTTAGAATCTGCACATGCAAGAAATCTAAACGCGTAATGAGAACAACTGCTTGGAATATAGCATAAACAAATGACACACGAATGACCATGTCATAATCAAACACCGTCCGACAATTTGAAAGTTTAATAAATTTTTCAATTTTAGTCTTTAACTTTCAAACATGCAAATTTCGACCGTTTATGAAGATTTAGTCAATTCGGTTTTCAGTCAGGTTTCAGGTAACGAAGACTTGAGCTCCAACATCGTACGATCGAAAATAAAGTAGAAACAAAATCTTTTTGGCATTTTTGAAATTAAAAGACAACAATTTAAAATCCTTTGAGTGTTATCAAACGACATCACCGCTAATGTCGTGCTGATATGCACCAAACGATGAAACTGTTTAAAAAAAAAAAACTAATAAGGGTTAAGCAGTAAATGAATATATACAGACATTCTTTTTGCGAGTTTCGAGGGTAAGAGAATCATATCAGTGTACGGTCATGCCAAAACACTCTTGTTGTTCAGTTAGTTAACATTAAGATAAGCATCCTATAACAATTATCGGTATTGTTGTCCACTTAAGCTCAACTTATCAGATGTAATCATGTTTAGAGGATACGTTAATGTATGATTTATACTTACCGACCGGTGTTCATCCACATCACGACACATTCCCGTATCAAGGTATGCACGAGAGTTCATCTTACCGGTGAGTATACCGATTATCATCTGTTTGACCGTATAAATTGTGAGATACTCACTTATTTTGATTTGAAAACAAGTCCTATGTGATATAATCACTTATTGATGAGGAACTTGATTTTCGTATGCATGAGGGCACAGGTGCAAGTCCGTGAACAGGTCAGTACTTCCGTACAGCAGAGAGACGAACTTGACACCCGGAAAAGTGTGATATTTTATCACTTATTTGATTTGGACATGTGATTGTTTATCACTTATTGAGGTCGAATGCAGTATGCAATATGTACACGTATGTATAGTATCATGGAAGATCTAGACTTGCGTCCCCGTTATTTTTCGGTAAAAGATACAACCATGATACCCAGATGATAAGCAGCATAAAGACCGAATATCTCAGAACCTCGGCAATCTATCAAACGAAATTTCGGTACTAAGACCATATGCCAATGAATGGTTCCCACCTGGTCTTCAGTCGATTAAGATTTATATCACCCTGCACACTTTAAAATGATTGTGAGCCTACCGATACATCTTATATAGAGCTGCTTATCGTTTTTCATTTAAGGTTTAAAGAGGTTTGGATAGACCACTGATGTACTATCATTTTCTCTTTTGCTCGCCAGGAAACTCATTTTTGTTTTTCTATTGTTTTTGTGTTTTTGAAATTTTTCGATGTTTTTGGATTTTCAGATTTTTGGATTTACTCCCCCTAAAATCAATAAACTAAGACAAATTTAAAACACAAAGGTATTTACAAAAATGATTTTCCGATGTCGGTTTACTCTTGCTTGACCTTAATGCCATTTACCAATAATAAGAAGTCAAATCTAGATTTGTCAAAAGCTTTGGTAAATAAGTCGGCACGTTGGTCATCGGTGTGGACCTTAACAACATCGATTAGCCTTTTCTCAAAGCAATCACGTATGAAGTGATATTTGATTTCGATGTGTTTGGTCTTTGAATGCTGCACAGGATTTCTAGTGATATCTAAAGCAGCAGAATTATCAACGTAAATAGGAGTAGTTAGGAATTCAAAACCGTAGTCCCGCATCTGTTGTTGGATCCAAAGAACTTGGGAGCAACAACTTGAGGCAGCAATGTATTCAGCTTCGCATGTTGATGTAGCTACACACGTCTGCTTCTTGCACTGCCATGTGACTAGGCGATTTCCTAAAAACTGACATCCAGCCGTTGTGGACTTGCCGTCGATTTTACATCCGCCAAAATCAGAATCACTGAAGGCTACCAATTCAAAGTTATTATCCCTAGGGTACCACAGACCGGTGTCAGGGTACGCCTTCAAATAACGAAAAATCCTTTTAACAGCAGCAAGATGTGAGGCCTTCGGGTTAACTTGATATCTAGCAAGCAGGCACGTTGGGTACATTATGTCTGGCCTTGATGCTGTGAGGTACATGAGAGATCCGATCATGGCGCGATAGATAGAAGGGCTAACAGCTTCTCCCTTCAAGTCTGGAGTAATTCCGTGATTAGTTGGCAATGGGGTACCAATGGGCGCTGCATCAGACATCTGGAACCGGCTCAAGATGTCACCAACATATTTAGTCTGATGGATGAATATCCCAGACTGCGTTTGTTGTACTTGTAGGCCCAAGAAGAAGGTCATTTCCCCCATAGCACTCATCTCGAATTTATCCTGCATAATGCGCTCGAATTCCCTACACAAGACATCATTAGTAGAACCAAAAATAATGTCATCAACGTATACCTGTACCAGAAGAAGATCTCCATCTTGTTCTTTGATGAAGAGAGTACAGTCGATAAGACCTCTACGAAAACCGTTCTCCAGCAGATAGTGAGATAAGGTTGCATACCAAGCTCGTGGTGCTTGATGAAGACCATAAAGAGCTTTGTTGAGCAACCAAACCCGATCGGGATGGATAGGATCTTCAAAGCCTGGAGGCTGTTCGACGTACACCTCTTCTTCAACCACACCATGTAAAAATGCACTTTTCACGTCCATCTGATAAACCTTGAATCCTTTGAAGGACGCATAGGCTAGAAAGATTCGAATTGCTTCGAGACGTGCCACTGGTGCATAGACTTCGTTGTAGTCGATCCCTTCAATCTGACGAAAACCTTGAACGACTAAACGAGCTTTGTTTCGGATAACAACTCCGCGGTCATCCTTTTTGCATTTGAAAACCCAACGGGTACCAATCTTCTTGTATCCAGCAGGTTTCTCTACTAGTTTCCAGACACCCAGCTTCTGGAATTGTTGCAGTTCTTCCTGCATTGCTTCAACCCAAGCATTATCTTTCAAGGCTTCTTTCCACGTTCTTGGTTCTTCTTGTGAAACATAACACGCGAAGGACCAGTCGTTTTGTTGCCCGGATTCTCGAATAGCTGCATACAAGCCTGCATTGTTGTTGTTTCGCAACATGTTTCTTGTTTGTACGCCACTTTGCACATTTCCAATGATGTTTTGTTGAGGATGGGTATTATGAATCCTTGTTTCTGGATTATCTGGAACTGGAACATTTATACCCAGGTTGTTAAGATTAAGATCAACAACCAATTCAAGACCCGGAATTGACGAAGAGGATGATGCAGTAGCCTCAGCTGTTCTATGAGCATCTACTGGAGGAGTACCCTCTGAAGTACCATGAACTGCTGTTGTAGGAGCTTCTTGATCTGCATCTAGAAATTCATCATCCTCTGAAGATTCGTTCAATTCGTTTGCATCATGAAAATCCTCATTGTTGAGAGTATTGTTGTTCACCGAAGACGATGGTTCTTGATTCACAAGAATTGGACGAACCACCGGTGAAACTGTTGCATTGTCACTCTCGAAAAACATCCTAGCCGCAGCATTTTCTTCAGCGGCTTCAACATTGATCGAATTGAAGAAGTCATCGTACTCAAACATCCAAGGTTGACCCGGATTTTTGACTGGCAAGGTGTGCCTTTGTACTCTGACCTCAGACCATTCTTCAACCCTTTTAGTCTCTAGATTCCAGACTCGTAAGTTAGGGGTGGCATACCCAAGAAAGTATCCATCAATTGCTCTTGCCCCAAACTTTCCATTAGGATCGATGATTGTGCATGGAGCTCCAAACGGTTCGAGATAAGACAAATCTGGTTTCCGTTTTTGAAGAAGCTCAAAGCAGGTCTTGTTGTGTCTTTTGACTGTAAGGACTCTGTTCAATGTGTAACATGCAGAGGCCACAGCTTCAGTCCAGAATGGAATGGGTAACTGTGACTCTACCAACATTGTCCTAGCAGTCTCGATCAATGTGCGGTTCTTACGTTCAGCGACACCATTCTGTTGAGGAGTATAAGCTGCACTAAACTCATGAAGAATACCTTTTGAAGTGCAGAACTCCATCATGGAATGATTCTTAAATTCAGTACCATTGTCGCTACGTATCCGCCTAACCTTCAACTTATACAAATTCTCAATCTGAATGATCAAGTTTTTGATAATGCCAAAGGTTTCACTCTTGTGTGCCATGAACGCAACCCAAGAAAATCTTGAATAATCATCAGTAACCACGAGGCAGTATTGATCACCCCGAATACTCTTGTGCTTGACAGGACCGAACAAATCCATGTGCAAACGTTCAAGAGGAACTGCCACTGTGTTGATCTTCTTTGTAGGGTGCTTCTTCTTTGTTTGCTTTCCTTTCTGGCACGAAACACAGATGTCTTGAAGATGGAAATTTTTGAGGGGAACACCATTCACCAATTCATTTGAAACCAAATGATTCATTTTGCGTAAGTGAATGTGACCCATTCGTCTGTGCCAAGAGATAGTGTCTTTTTCTGTGGCTTTGGAAACGAAACAAGTTGCTTGTGCAGACGTAGTAATAGCCTGGCTCATGTCAAGGACGTACAAATCATTTATCCTTGGAGCCGACAAGAGAATCCATTCTTTTGGAATTTTGAAGCCGGGTTTCAGCACATAACATCCATTAGCATCAAAGTGGACTGAAAATTTCTTGTCACAAATTTGAGAAACACTAAGAAGATTGTGATCAAGTTGTTGCACAAAATTGATCTTGTCAAAGCTGACAATCCCGTTAGATATCATTCCTTCACCCGTTATGTATCCACCTTTATCTCCAGCAAAAGCAACATAACCTCCTCTAATAGATTTAACGTCGTAGAGAAGCTTCATGTCGCCTGT